>NC_090436.1:217986866-219303116 GCF_031143425.1 Pleurodeles waltl | reverse complement strand
CTTTGGTGGAGGTAAGAGCTTGCCTCCCCATGCAAGACAGTACCCCCGTGCACTGCGTGACTTGCAGTTGCCAAGGCTTGTGTGCGACCTTCCAAGAAGTTCTTTGTGCACAGCACAGCATAGGCCCCCAGCACTTCATCCTGCGACGCATAGCTTCCTGAGTGGTTCTTTGGTGGTGTGGGAATTCTTTGTGTCATGCTGCGTTGTCCTCCAGTGCACCTTCTTTGTCCCCATGCTGTGGGACTCCTGTGCGTGCTGCCTAGTCTTCTGAGGGCTCTCTGAGTTGCTGAGAGCCCCCTCTGTCTCCACCTCCTGAGTAGAGGCCACCAGGTCCCTTCTGGTCACGGGCAGCACCATTTTCCGCTAACCGCGAGATTTGCATTTACCAATGCTTGTTGGCGGAATTCAGTGACGCAAACCAGACTGCATTCATCCATCCGGCGTGGGACATCTTCTGCACCCACCAAGAACCCGCATCTGTCTTCTGTGGTGCAACACTGACTTTGTCTTCTCACCAGTGGTTCCACTTTTGCACCTTCATCCGGGTTAGCAGGGGCTCCTGTTCTCCCTGGACTCTTCAGTGCTTCTCGGACTTGGTCCCCTTCCTCCAAAGGTCTTCAGGTCCAGGAATCCATTGTTGGTGTCTTGCAGTCTCTTCTGGTTCTTGCATTATCTTCTATCATAACTTCTAGTGTGTTTTAGAAAACTTGCTGTGTTTTACTCCTGCTTTCCTGGGCTCTGGGTGGGTTGGGGTACATTACTTAACTTTGGTGTTTTCTTACACTCCCAGTGCTCCTCTACACACTACACTTGTCTAGGTGGGAAACCGACTTTTGCATTCAACTATTTTAGTATAAGTTTTGTGTTCCCCCTAGGCCCATTGCTACATATTGTGATTTTCACTATTTGCACTGTTGTCCTACTGTGTACTTATCTGTTTCTGGTTACTAGTGTATATAGTGTGTGATTTACTTACCTCCTAATGGAGTATATCCTACAAAGTATTTTTGGCATTGTGTGACTAAAATAAAGTACCTTTATTTTTGTAACACTGAGTATTGTCTTTCATGTGTGCAAGTACTGTGTGACCACAGTGGTATTGGAAGAGCTTTGCATGTCTCCTACTTCAGCCTTGGCTGCTCTGCCTACAGCTACCTCTAGACACTGACTACATTTCACTAATAAGGGAAAACTGGACCTGGTATAAGGTGTAAGTACCTTAGGTACCCACTACAAACGAGGCCAACCTCCTACAATGATCATCTCAGCTTTGACAACAACATTTTTGATGATGTAGTCGATGGTTACCACAGTCACGTCAATGGCGGTGACGACTGCAACATCAACACCGCTTTCCATCTCAGCGGCGCTCCCAACTCAGTTGACGACTGCACCATCAATACTTGGCGACGATGACACCGCCGCCGACCCCGCTGACGGGAATTACACTGATGACGCTAGCACCCTAAGCAGTTGCTACCTGCTTCTACGACATCGTCAATAACACAGTCGACGACTTTGAAAGTTCCAAAAACTTTCTTCCTGCCAAAGCATACTTCACTGATCAAGGTGTCTTCTCTTCCCCCAAGTCATCTTATGGACATGGGAGAGTCTGAGAATGAAGGCCCCTTCGGAACAGTCCATAGCCCATCAAAACTCCATGTCAAATATCAGGAGGATGAGGACGAACTTGAAAAATATTATGGAGAATACTACAATCCACAACAAATAAAATATGTGGACAGACCTAGACAGTATGGAGAACATTACTAACAATATGGCAACTCGCTTTCTCATGAGGATGCGGTTCAAGTACCTATGTCTCTGTTTCAAGACCTCAAGGCATTGTTAAAAGAATACTAAAAAAAAAAAAAGGTTCCCAGAGCTACTAGAATACAGCTTGCTGCTCCACCTCCTTTTTCTAGGACACCAGGGCCCATCCTCCACCTGCGTCAAACATACCAATGCCTCATGTAAAGGCTCCATCATCATCATCAGATGATCACAAAGAGGAGGGAGAAATCCCAGAGACTCAACCTTCTCATGATGAATGGGGCAATTAACTGATTCCCATTCCACCAAATTCTGCACTGCAGCCTATGGACTCACCCCCGGTGACATATTTGGATTTCACAATTTAATGGAGAGGGGTGCAAGACGGTTTCAGCTGCCGAAATCAATCATGCACTCCGACTGCTTTCTTTATGATTTTAAAAAACCTGCAAAGAAATCAGTGTGAGCCATACCCATTGTTGACCACAAGTGGGAAGAGGCTACAAAAAATATGAAAAACCCAGCTACTGTAGCAGTGGTATTACTGGGTCTAGATAAAACAAATATAAGGCACCAAAATATGCACCTGCTTGCCTAATAGGACATCCTAAACCGGACTCAATAATCTCTCAAGCGGCTCAGTGTCGTTTAAAGAACCCCTCAAGCGGCTCAGCGGCGTTCTAAGAACCCCTCTATGCCTATCGCTGCTCCGCCAGACAAGGAGGGCAGGTGCTTAGACAATATAGGGAACAGATTTTCCACCATGTCACAATTCTCTGGTCATATTATGTAAGTATGATAGGCAAACGTGATCTGATTTCAGATAGCACATAGACCTGGTGCCTGATGACAGAAGATCAGAGGCAAGAAAGATCTTTCAGGAAGAAGAACGCACATCATCTGAAATCATTAACTGTGCAATTGGCATAGCCTCAACTGGATTTCGGCAGCAAATGAGAGTTGCAGTTTAAAGACTTCAAGGTTGGCTCAAGCCAACCTCTTTCCGACCAGAAGTGCAGTCTAAAATTCTGTATATGTCTTATGATGGAGGAAACCTGTTTGGAAGATAATGTTGTTTATGCCCTACTTGCCATCAAAATAAACTCAGACTTTGCTAAATCACTAGGCACCTTGCAGTATTGGAAAGTGCCTTTTCGGGGAGCACGTGGAAGAGGCTTCTCACACTAAAGAGGAGGATATCTGCGTTTTCAGCAATACCAGCCCTTCCAACAACAATATAGGTCCTCCTACCAACAGCAGTTGTCGCCAACCACCAGCAGCTGCATGCAATAACGAATGGCAGAGAAGAAAACACTTCCCCAGGGCCATGATTCCACCCCGCAAACAGTGAATTCACCCAGGTTCTGGCTTCCCCAACACTTCAGAGACTGGGTGCAAAAATATCCAACTACCTCCAACAAAGATGACAGATAACATCAGACAAATGAGTAGTAGATCTTGTCACCTACGGGCATACCCTGGAGTTTTTAAAGAGTCCGCCAAATACTTCACCAAAGGGAGTGCACGCACCTCATCTTCACTTATTCAGAAAGGAAGCACTCACCATGCTAACCAAAGGAGCAATAGAAAATGTTTCCCATCCATAGAAGGGTATGGGTTCCTATTCCTGTTTTTTCATAATCAAGAAGAAAACAGGGGAAGATCGACCTAATCTGGATCTCAGAAAAGTATTTACATAAGCAATTCTTTCAGACATCCTGCATCTCCTGAACCACGAACACTATATGACAACTCTGGATTTACAGGATGTGTACTTCCATATCCCCATACACCCCAAACATTGCAAATTCCTCAGTATTAACATAGCCGGCACCCGTTACCAATTCAATATCCTCCCATTTGGCTTCAAGTCAATGCCATACATTTTTACGAAATGCTTAGCCACTGTGACAGCCTCTGTCAGGAAGGACAGTCATCAGCTATTCCCCTACCTTGATGACTGGTTGATAAAAGTATAGACTGCTTCTCAAGCGTTGAGGGCCACTGAAGCTTGCCTGGCATTGTTCCACAAATTAGGTCTCACTGTAAATTATCAAAAATCATAAACTATTCGGTCTACGGGGAAATATTCCTGGGTGTAGCCTCTGATACTGTAAAAGACAAGGCCTTTCTATCTCCGGACAGGCAGTCAGTTTCAGTGTGTCTGTTCAAATCGCTCCTCGCATGATGACCTCAGCAATTAGTCTAGTCCCTCTTGCACACCTGAAAATGAGACTCTTGCAAGAAGAGTTACAAAAACAACGGATTTACACAGAAGGATCATTTGAGGATCTATTGAAGATTACACCAGGCAAGATCCAAGCACTAACCTGGTGGTCCCTGTAGGAGGCTAGCTCAGTATATGGTGTACACCTATAGGTGAGGCATCCTGTACTGAGTCCAGAAAACCCTTAGTGATAGTGTAGGCGGCTCTAGATAACCAGAGCTCTCATAAGGGTAGCTGTGGAGAGCAGCTAAGGCTTATCCAGGAGGGTGTAAAGCAGTTGCAAATGCCACACAGGTCAGCCACTGATAGGTTATGTTTATTGTAACATACACTCTAGAACTAAATTTGGTATGTCTCCTACCCAGAGATATGAGTATACGGAAATATATCTAGCAACAGGTAAGTAAAGGCATGATATTACATGGGCCCCTAATTGGGAGGGGGGGAATGCGGGGGAGTTCAAACCATATTCTAAAAAATTGGAATGCTAAAATGATGTTGTTTTAGTTAGCGATCTAGTTGCCGCTTTCCCATCCTGCTGGCCTATATTTAGCCTGATGCATTGGCCTAAGGCAAGCCCGCCGGTGCTCGTTCGCGCCAGGTCGGGCCTGGGGGCTGGCCCCCCTGTTCTTTCAAAGAATAAAGGAATCGTACTCTTCTGACCTCCTCGGTGCCCTAAGGCTGGTCTCCCTGAGCACTTGAACTCATAGCTTTGACCCCATAACCAATATGGACCATTGTACCGAATGTCGCTGGTCCCCTCAGCCAACTTTGGAAAATGAGGATCCTTTGTTCCAGGAGGAAAACAATTGTATCTTCCTCCTGGCAAACTGTCGCTCCCTGGCAGCGCATAAATTGAATATACATCTGCTCCTGGATCAGCATTCCCCTATGGCCCTTTTTCTTACCGAGACCTGGCTTCATGAGGGATCTGCCCCTGATATTGCTTTGGCCTTACCTCATGGCTATTTGATAAGTAGGCTTGCTATAGTGTCCGCCAGAGGTGGGGGCATTGCGAATAGCTAAAGGGATAATCTCATTGTTAATTCACATCCTATGCAGTTAGTAGGCTGCGAAAGCATGTACTTCTCTATTACTCTGAACCCTCAGTATACTTTTTCAGGTGCTCTGATTTATCGCCCCCCTGGCCCACCTGAAAACTTCCTACATTCCCTCTCAGACCACTTTGCTGAGTTAATATGCTCTAAACCCAACTTCAAGCTGCTGGGTGATTTTAATATTCATGCTGAGGATACAGATAGTTCCTCCACCAGTTCATTACTTCTGGATATGGATATGTGCAATTGATTAAGGACCCTACGCATGTGAAGGGACACACCATTGACTTAGTGTTTTCAAATATGGTGGAGCTGATTCCCATGCTGCCCCTCCCTCTGGCCTGGTCTGATCATTCGCTGATAACCCTCGAATTAGCCATTCCCACTCCTAGAAAACTCTCTCACAACTTATCTCTACCTTTCCGACGCTGGCATTATCTTAATGCCAGCACCTGGATTAATACCTTGGAGAGGCTGAAACCCCCCCATCAAGGACAATATTACGGACTTGCTAGAAACTTTTAATAGTTGGATTACCAGTAGCCCAGATTTGCTTCTGCCCTGTTCAACTAAAGCCAGAGGATGTTGCGGAAAGGGCGCTCCTTGTTTTTCCCCCGCATCTTCTACATCTCAAAAGAGAATGTAGGAAATTGGAAATAAGATGGCGAAAGTCCTGTGATGATTCTTTAAAACTAAGATACAGGAGAGCCATTAGGTCCTATCACGCAGAAATTAAAATAGCACAATCTACTTACTATGCGTCCAAAATTGAGCTGGGGTCAAACTCCCCTAAGGAGATTTTTCAGATATTTAATGAAATTACCCAGCCACAGCAGAATTCAGTGCTTATGGAAGCATCCCAAGAACATAGTAATAACCTTGTAAAGTTCTTTCAGCAAAAAGTTTTAGACATCTATTCAACTCTTCCTACAGCTATTGCTCAGCCCTTGGAGGGGTTGGAACAGCATTCCCAGTGCTCCGCCACCTTATTGGAATTTCTTCCTATATCTGAAGATTTGTTGTCGAAATCTCTCACCACTCTTAAGTCAGGGTCCCCACTTGATCCAGCTCCTCCTCATGTGCTGGCATTAGGTGCCTCAGTTACGGTACCCGTTATTACTAATCTTTTGAACTCCTCACTGTCCTGGAGCACAGTACCGGAACAATGGAAACATGCCATTGTCAAACTTCTTCTGAAAAAAAACTAACTTAGAGGCTGCACTTTGCTGTAATTATAGACCTATATCATTGTTGTCTGCTCTTTCCAAAATAATTGAAAGGCACGTCAACACTCAAATATCCTCCATTCTACAAAGATGGATTTTAGACCCCTCCATAGCACTGAGTCAGCTTTGATTGCAGTCACAGAAGAGGCGAGAAGGCGTCTTGATCAGGGCTCTGTAACAACTGTCATTCTTCTGGATCTTAGTGATACATTTGACACGGTGGACCCTGATATATTACTTGGTAGAGTACGAGAGAGCGGCATATCAGTGTCCGCCCTAGACTGGATCATATCTTATATTAAGGGTAGATTGTATCAGGTCTTGGACAGGTCCTATTTTTTATCTCCTGTCAAGAATAGCTGTAGAGTGCCACAGGGGTCCTCTGTTAGCTCCACTCTATTTAACATTTATATGTTACCTCTTGCAGAAGTTGTCAAGCCATTTGGGATGTCCCTAGTTTCATATGCGGATGACACACAGCTGTTAGTATCACTGTCCACAAACTCCAGTGTTAACAGGCCACTACTTGCCCCATGCCTTCAAGCCGTGGCGGCATGGATATCCCAAAGTAGGCTGAAACTCAACGATAATAAGACTGAAGTGATGATACTTGGACATCACTCACATCCTAGATCTAATCCCTCTATCCTGGAAGGCTTGGGAAATCTTCTGCCTCCTAAAGTACTCATTAAGAGCCTGGGCGTCTGGCTTGATCCCCAACTCACTATGGCTCAATAGGTCAAGAAAGTCTCTGCAACCTTTTTTGGTTTGCCTAGGCTTTTGGAGAAAGTTTTTAGAATCCTCCCTTTTGTTGCCAAAAGACTTATTATACAGGCCACGATTAGTTTGTGTCTGGACTATGGCAATGCTCTGTATATTGGATCTCCCAGATTTGTGATTAAAAAGCTGGTGGTGGTTCAGAATGCCTCGCCCGTCTGCTTCTAAATATACGAAGGCATGAATTTGTAAAAGCAGCAATTTCCTCTCTTCATCGGCTTCCTGTGGCACACCGGATAGAATTTAAGACCTTGTGATATACTCACAGAGCCCTGCACAATAGAGGTCCATCCTTGCTTAGGACATTGCCTTCCTTTTATACACCTTCTAAACAGCTTAGGTCTTCTACAGCCTCCCTAGCCGTGATTCCCAGAGTAAAGAAGTCTAGATGGAGTGGAATTTCTCTGGCCTACCATGGGGCCAACTTATAGAACTCATTACCACCTAGTCTTCGCCTGATCAGCCATGACCTATCCTTCCGGAAGGCTCTTAAAACTTGGCTGTTCAAAGCATAACTTTCTGTTGATTCCAAGTGTCTCGCTTTCAGCGCTGGGAGGCCTCAGGGTAGCCATGCTCTCTACAAATTTGCATAACATAACATTCCCAACCCACACTACCACCCAAGGACCCTAGGACTGGGGAAGTATTAAAACTGCAAAGGTAAGTAGTTAGAATTTCCCAGTCGCCGGTCAGTGTCCATAAGATAACATGGGGAAGTCGCAGTTAGAGTTTTCACATTTTAGGACCCTTCCCAAAGGACCCTGAGGAATCCCGTTGGGACAAGGGAGGTTTGATAGTGCCCCCACCCGTGGATACCCAGAACAATGGAGTACCTACACCAGGAAGCCCAGGAGCATACAGATGTATTTGTGTCAGAACCTCCTGTTGAAGTCCATGGGGACCTTGGTTGTCCAGCTGCTGTCCTGACCCGTGGACAGACGTCAGTGGAACTCAGGCATGGATTCCTGAAGAAGAGGACCTAAGGAAACAGGGGACACAGTCCAGACCCCTCTGGTGCCCAAGTGGTGCAGGAGGGCAATGCCTACCCTTCTCAGAGATGCTTTCCTGTTGGACGGTGGACACAGAAGTGCAGCTGTGGAGTCCAGGAGATGGAGGAAGATCCCAGGAGTCATCCACGAGCTGTCCCACGCAGGTCATCGAATTACAGATGAGTCAGTGGGACCACCAACAGCCCTTCGCAAATGCAGGGAAGGGTTGCACGGAGTTTGCAGGATTTGTGGGGAGCAGCAAAGTCCAGGTGACCCAACTTTGGCAGGTAGGTCAGGGCCAGCCCTCAGAACACAGGAGAGCCTAGAGGAATCGATGGAGCCCCCAGCAGGACCCAGGACCCTCTGGCAGCAGGCTCAGGGAGTCACAGGGAGGCCTCAACAGCACAGCAAAGAAGAATGCCCACATCAGAGGAGTTGCAGGGAGGACGTCGTTCTTGGAGCTGGACAGTGTTGGAGGCCGGGTTTTCTTGGAACTAGGAGGTCTTCAGACTGAAGATCCAACAAGCCTTGTCAACGACAAGCAGATGCAGTGCACAGGAGTTCCAGCAAAGCAGCTCCAGCGAGGGACCACAGACTTCCCAGTTGCAAGGTAGATAGGTCAGACCCCTGGAGAGCCACAAAACCACCAGAGTGAAAAGACCATGGGACAGCAGGGTCCACAAGCCGGTCGTCATTGTTGAGATGCCTGCGGATGCAGGGGAGTGACTCCTTCGCTCCAAGGGAGATTCCTTCTTGCTTTCCTAAGTGCAGGAAGAGTCCCTGTGACTCTGGAGGATGCCTGGCCACAGGGTTGCAGAAGTCTTTGCAGAACTTGGAAACAAAATTGCAGTAGGAGCCCTCTTACTGGTTGCGGTCTTGCTCTTGGTTCAGCAAAGAAACAGCAGTTCCGGTGTTCAGGTTGCAGAAGTGTCTTGCAGAGGAGATTGCAGACGGTTCCTGAAGTCTTGCGGACAAATCTAGGGTTCCTTTTTCAGGGGAGCCCTTAAGTAGCCCAGGATGGGGGTTGGACACTTACTGCAGTGACCCACGTATCGTTTGTGGGGTGGGGGGGAGTGTCAGGGATGTCGCCTAGCTGGACTAACCAGTCAGATGCTCTCAGGGGCCTCTGCTCATCTTCGTTCCAAGATGGCAGAATCAAGTGGTCACCTGGTTGAGCTTTGTGCCCCTCCCTAGGAGAGGAGCTGGACAGGGGGGTGGTCACTCCACTGTCCTTTGTGTGATTTCACACCGGAGTGGGAACCAGGGTTTCTTGCACTGGTGCAAACTTGTTTGTGTAATGAGGTTACTAAATGTGCCCTTCAAATCAGTCTGGTGGCACTCAGAGCCACACTACCCCAGCCCAGAGACACCCTATTTCTAAAGAAGAGGTGGTCACACCTCTATCTTACAGGAAATCCTTTGTTCTGTCTTCCCCTGCCCAAGTTAGGCTCAGCAGCAGGAGGGCAGAAAAGTGTCTGAGATCGGCAGCAGCTCAGGCTGGCATGCAGACCCTCCAAGGCTGTACAGGCAGACTCTCAGGAATTCCCTAGGGAACCCCCAGCGGACATGGTATCTTGCAGCTAGCACTGGAATCTGTGTAGTTTCATGATTCCAATATGTTTGATATCATACATGCATATGTTTGATGAAGCATTATGTAGTTAAACGACTTGTGTTGACCGGTGTCTTCTATATACCTTAGGATGGCTGCCCTTCAATTACAAAGCCCATTGAATGGAGTCTGGAGTCTGGAGTTGCACCTCTGCTCATGCAGGGGTGCCCTCACACTTAGAACCATGCACCTTGCCCTTGGGCTGAATGGCCTACCTTAGGGGTGAATTTCAGGGTCAGAGTGCAGTGACCATGATATAAGGCAAACTTTATATCTGGAGTCAAAGGTGCAATCACTATTTCACACAGGCTGCAATTGCAGGCCTGTAGTCACAGTTTGAATGGGCCCTCGTGGGTGGCACAATACATACTTCAGCCCATGGAGGAACCCTGGTGTACCATACCCTGGTTACCTAAGTACCATATACCTGGAACTTGCATGGGTGCACAAGTATGCCAATTGTGGGGTGTAAAAGTTACCATACAACTAAATTTAGGGGAGAGAACACCAACACTGGAGTCCTGGTCAGCAGTATTCCAGTGTACTACAGTGTAAACATACTGACACCAGGCAAAAAGTGGGGACAACTATACCAGAAAGATACTATTTTCCTACAGTCCTAAGCCACTCACATGTCAGAGGGCATCAGGTTACTACCTCAAATACCCGACTTTGTGACGGATGCTTCCT
Source organism: Pleurodeles waltl (assembly GCF_031143425.1). Classification (NCBI taxonomy): domain Eukaryota; kingdom Metazoa; phylum Chordata; class Amphibia; order Caudata; family Salamandridae; genus Pleurodeles; species Pleurodeles waltl. Next base: position 219,292,764 of record NC_090436.1, on the reverse strand, counting down.
TAGAAGGATGGGTGGTCATCTGCAAGACCTGAAAATTCAAGGAATGAGGTTAGCATCCCAGGAGAACATGGACATTAATCGCCTGAAGCTCAAAGCTCCAAATCTCCTTCTCCAAGGATAGCAGGGTCCTCAGTGTTAGTGCTCACAAACAATACCACCATCATGCACTGTCAACCAACACAGGGACACAAGATTGCTGGCACTTTCCAAAGAAGTTCAGGAAATCTGGAGCTGGCTGACAACACACATCATAACTCTTTGACCCGAACATGTTCCAGGGGCAAGTAATCTCTTGGCAGACATGCTAAGCAGAACCAAGAACACCTGACATGAATGGGAGCTGGATAATTCGGTGCTGAACAGGATCTTCTTTCTCTGAGGCAAACCAGCATTGAATCTTTTCACAACCCAGCGAGAACCGCAAATGCCAGTGCTATGCAAGTCAGCATCCGCTTTCCTGAGTGACTTTTCAATCAGGTAGTCCGGGATCTCTGCGTGCACCTTTCCCCCGATACCTCTCATACCAAAGGTTCTCAGCAAAATGAAAGTGGAGCGGTGTTGCATCATCCTGATAGCCCCCAGGTGGTCCAGGCAACATTGTTTAACGGAGCTGCTCCTACTCTCGGAAGCTAACCACATTCCCCTGCAACACCCTTGACGATGAGCCAAGGCCAGGTCCTTCATCCAGACCCGAATTCTGTCCACTTATGCATATGGTTCCTGAATTCCATGAATTCGAACATCTGATTATTCCTCAGAATTTTAGGGTCATCCTCTCAAGGGCGGATGCCACAATAAAAACATACAGCCCCAAATGGAAACATCTGATAGAGACTTCTAACTGCAGATTGTTTACCTTGAAATTTCCCAGGCGTCAGACTGGATCCGGATTTATTTTTGCGTTAGCAGTACCTCTGCGCACTGTTAGGTGACGTCGATCCATGCGGCATCAGCGCTGTCTGCGCTGGAAGTGACATCTGGTTCACCTACATAGGTGCCACGTCTGCACACTAATGTCAGTTCTTTTCTTTCTGCGCCAATTAGCACTGATCCTGGAAAGAGCTACCCTCTGTCATTTTTTCACAGTATTTTTTCGACGTTTTGTAAATTTAGTTTTTTTGAGGAATTTTTCCTCCGGGTTTTTTAGAGGATGTCTTCGAGCGTATGTCTTTGAGGAAGATGGGTTTTAAACTATGTGGCGCCTGTCATTACGCCATGTCGGTTACAGAACCACACCTCATGTGTCTGTAGTGTTTCGAGTGCGACAACAACTCCAAGTCGTGCTTGAACTGCCGGGTCATGGTACTGAAGACTTTGAGAGAGAAGTCCTGAAATCTGCTAGAGGTTTGGCAGGTGACGCCGCATCACATGACTCCTCAGAGGTTTCAGTCTTGATCGAGAGAAAAGCAATGAGACCACTCCAGGAGCCCCAAGTCCTCTTCACCCCACTCCAAGTCATCGGGACACTTGGGAAAGAGGCACAGGAAGCACAAGAAGTTGAAGCGTGCTTCAACTTCTCCTCGTATGTCGGCTGACGTGATGAAGGAACATAGGCATTCAGGGCACGGCTCTCCGCTTCTCCCAGAGCAACCTCCTCTCAGGAAAAGGAATTTTGCAAGGTCATACACTGTGGTACACTCGGATCCAGCGCGGTTGGGGTTGCCCCACCTTGTTCTGCACCAGCACCTCTGGCTTCGATGGGCCCCCATGGATCCAGTCACAGATCCGGACTGGCATCAGTCATGCCACCGTGACTTTCCCCGATGCTCCTGGTGCCACTCGCACCCACTGGTGGCACCAGCCCCATTTGGATCACCAAAGCTGACACGGAGCCGGAACAAAGTCGACGATGCCGATTCTGGCGCCGACAGGACCCATGTGTCCTAAGTCGGTGCCTGAGCCCTCCTCTGAAAGGCTAGGCCTTGGGGAAGAATGGGAGAGGTCACTGGACACTTTAAAATACAATTTAAAAGGCCAAGAAAGTATGGACTGGGGTGAGGAACTGGTTGATGCCAGCAAACTTGGTACATCTCCAGATACTGGTATGCTTTCTCCCCCTACCATGGCAACAGAGGAGGGAGCAACATATCCTCTGGTGGTGAAGAGGGCAGCTGTGGTACTGGACCTCAAGTTGTCTTCAGTGGCAGTCAAGACAGACATCTTGATGAATGTTTTTGTAGCAGGAGCTTCCTCTTCCGAACCGCTGCTTCCTGTCAATGAAGTACTAACTGATATCCTACTGGGAGCCTGGTCCAGGCCCGGGCACTTCACACCTGGGGACCCAAACTTTCTCATCCAACATGCCACCACTGAGAGCTTGATCATCTAAGCCTCTACATCCCATGGCGCATTCCCTGCTGTACCCCGTAGCAGGGAATGCAAGGGGCTGGATAGCTTTGGAAAGTTGTTTTCATCCACCAACCTTGCATTGCGGTCGGTGAACACTGCATGGTGGTTGGGCCACTACTCCCACACTATCTGGGACACAGTTGCGCCAGTGCTTCCACAGGTCCCGGAGTCTCTCCCAAGCTGTCCAAGACGTGAAAGATGCAGCGAAGTTCACCATTAGGTGTGGTTCGGACATGGCCGACTCGCTGAGCACAGCAGTTTCATAGACAGTGGCACTTAGACACACACCTGGCTGAGAACATCTGGATTTTCAGATGATGTCCAGGCTTCCCTCATGGACATGCCCTTTGATGGGAACTGTGTCTTCGGAGACAAGGCAGAATCTGCGCTTTAAGAACTTGCGCTACAGCTAAGACCTTGGGCCTCTCAGCTTCCCCCGTCATCCCCAGTCTGCCTGTCGCTCCTTTCTTGGCCACGGAGGGGGCATTCAATGGCGCCAACCCTGTTCCAGCCACCGTCCCGCGCAAGCTCCCAATCTACACATGGGTGAGGGCACGGTTCATACCGACCCTGTGGGTGAGGTAGCCAGAGGTCGGACACAACTACCAAACCCCCTGGCAGCCGCTGCCCCTCAGCCCTACTAATCTTACCCTGCAAGATCATGGGCATCCAGTTGGTGGCTGTACGAAGCTGGCTTTCTATATGGTGCACTAAAGTGAAGTACACTAGGCAGAGAGTCCAGTGGATTCCCAAAGGTTTGCAGAGGAAGAAATAGATAGGTCTGGTGCTTTTTTTGTGCTATTGTGGGCGAGCAGTTTAGACTTATCAAGGAGTCGTGTTAAGCATTTGTTGTACTCACAGTGGCAATAAATGAGACACACACTCAAAGAATAAAGGGAGGCTGTTGGCACGCTGCTCCCAGGTAAGTACAAGAGGTGTCAGTGGTTGGTATTCTGGGGTTGAGACAAGCACTGGTTTGGGGGCACAAGACAGCACCAAACTTGCACCCTCAGCTGCACAGGGGTTGCCGGGTGCAGTGTGCCAACATAGCTTTGGGTGCCCAATGCTTTCCATTGGAGACAGGGGGTATCCACTGCAGTGCTGTTTGCAGGTGAGTAGAGCGGCGTCTCCTGGGGTTGAAGCAAGGACAAGGGCGGCCATAAGGCAGCACCAAACCTACACCCTCAGCAGCAGAAGGGCGGCCGGGTGCAGAGTGCCAGCACAGTGTTGGGCTCCCAATGCTAGTCAATGCAGGAGGTCACTTTCAGAAACGGGCTGCAGGCTCTGGCCAGGAGGCTGGGATAGGTCATCCCACAGCTCCCCGGTAAGGTAAGATGCCAGGGGTCCTAGGGACATCAACGGTCTATCTCCCCAAGGCCTAGGGGCTCTGGTGCAGGTGTCTTTTGGCACTGGAAACAGATTACTGGGCAGTTCGCTGTCAGGGGGAGCCCTCGAAATTAGTGTCCAGGCATTGCTGTGAAGTCTGGCAGGGGTCAGCCCATGATGAACTCTGGGTCAAAAGCACTAAGGAACCTTCACTGGACTGGTTGGCCACTTGGACTTGAGCGGTGGGCGGCTGGTGTAGAAGTGATTGCAGGCGGCAGTTTTGCGATTCCTCAGGCAGACTTCTTTTCTTCTTTGAAGATGTTTGTTTTGGACAGGTCTGCTGTCCACAGGAGTTGTTGTTCATTATTGAAGGCAGGCAGTCCTCCCAAGGCTTTGAAGGTCACTGGGCTGCAGAACAGTCGTCTTCTGGGCGCAGGTTCTTCAAAGGCTACAGATAGTCTGGTAGTGCCAGGGCCAAGTAGTCTTCTCTGCTGGACAACTTCTGTTTGGTCCTGCTCTTCTTAGGTCGACAGGAATCTAAATCTAAGGTTAAGGGGTGCACCCTAAATGCTGAATTTAGGAGCGTCACGGGGAATGCCAGGTGGTAGCCAATGGCCTACTCACCTTTAGGGTGACTATACCCTTCCTATGACCACTTCCTTTGGGAATTGGCATAGCCCTAACCCTATTGGCCTAATTCCTTCCATGCAAGATTGAGGAATTTAAAAAGTAGTGTCCACTTCAGCTTATCCCCCTAGGAGGTGGGACTGGCATGAAGTGGACACTCCTCCTAATTTAACTAATTTTCCTGCTAGCCCTGCCACAAAAAGTGGGTCAGAAACTGGGGGAGAGGCCTGGGTCACATCTGGAATGTCCATCTAGCCTGGGAGAGGATGTCACACCTCTGCCCAGAGCAAGTCTTTGTTTTGCGCCCTACAGATTGTCTCTCACCTCAGGAGGCCAGAATTCTGTCTTAATGTGGCGACCAGTCAGGGCCCATGCAAGGAGTTGGTAGATGTTTCAGGAATCACCTCTAAGGTGCCCTCTGAATGCATGGATTAATAAATCCATCACTGGATTCAGTGAGGGTTTATTAATACAAGATGTTTCATACCAAACATCCCTATTATCAGTGAAGCCATCATGTAGCTGGGGAACTCGTAATGGACAGTGGCCAACACATGTATTTGAAATGGCTTCACTGTTCACTGACTATGTCTGAGAATCGACAAAGACTTAGTAGGGGCATATCTGCTTATGCAGGTATGACCTCACATGCAATATAATACACTGTGCATTTAGGGCTGGAAGGCCTGCTGGAGGGGTGACTTACATATATTGCATGCTGTGCAAAGGGGACAGGACACACTGTCTGTGTGCCATGTTGTGTTTTCATTTTAGTTCTGTCCCAAGACACGCAGTCTGCAAAAGCAGCACTGTGTGTACTTAATGAAGGTGTCCATTAGGATGGCAAAATTTCTGCTGCAGCCCTTAGGGGCATTCCTTTAGTACCTCATGCCCTAGGCACCATGGGTACCATTTACTAGGGACTTATAGTGGTAGCTAAAGGTTTGCCAATTGGGAAAAACGACTGTGCAGTTTTAGGGAAAGAGATTTGGCACTGGGAACCTGTTTAGCAGAGACCCAGTGCACTTTCAGTCGAAATTGCACCAGAAACCAGGCAAAAAGTGGGAGGAGTGGGTGACCATGTCAAAAGAGGCACTTTTCTACAGTCACAGAATCCAGCATCATCTCAACCACTGACATTCCACAACATTGGACAGGCGGGTCTTACAGATTATTCAGAGGGGCTACTCCGTCCCCTTTGAATCCTCCCATCCTCCTATGCCTCCATCTCATGACCAGCTGAAAGAGGATCATTTGTCTTTGCTCTGCGTGGAAGTCACAGCTCTCTTGGCCAAGAGAGCCATAGAGGGGTTCCTACATCAGAAGTAGGCAGTTGTTGTTCTGGCTAATTTCTGATTCTAAAAAAAAAACAAAAGTCTTTGCCCTATTCTAAATCTGCAAACCCTAAATGTCTTTCTCCAAAAGGAAAAGTTCAAGGTGCTCACATTGGCTCAGGTCTTGTCTGCCCTGGACCCAGGAGAGTGGATGGTAGCATTGGATTTGCAGAACACACTCCCATCCTGCCTGTTCAGCGACGTCACCTGTGATTTACGGTAGGCCAAGAGCACTTTCAATTTACTGTTCCCTCTTTTGGCCTTACCAGCGTCCCTCAGTGTTCACCAAAGTGATGGAGGTGATTGGAGCTCATCTGCAAAGTACAGGGGTTCCAGTCTTCCTCTGCCTCGACGACTGGTTGTTCAAGGCGGCCTCACCCCAGACTGTCGTCTCCCACCTCCAGACTATGGCAAATCTGCAATCTGCATTCATTGGGTGTTGGAAAGTGCCCCTTTTTGCATGGTTACCCCCCACTTTTTGCCTGGTATTGATGCATTTATGCCGACTTGACTGAGAGTGTGATGGGATTCTGCTAACCAGACCCCCGTTACCAGTGTTCTCTCTCTAATACTGTACAATTATCTCCATAATTGGCACACTCTGGCACACAGCTAAGTCCCTTGTAAAAGGTACCAGTGGTACCAACGGCTCTGTGACCCAGGAGGGTCCCTAAAGGCTGCAGTATGTATTGTGCCACCCTATGGGACCCCTTGTAAGAAAGTACCCTCTTTTTGCCGTGGTTACCCCCATTTTTTGCCTGCTGTCAGTTTGTTTTGAGAGTTTTCACTGGGATCCTGCTATCCAGGACCCCAGTAATTGTGCTCTCTTCCTCTCGTGCAGAGGGCTTTAAATTCTATATGTTTATTTATTGGAACCCTGTGAAGCGTATGTAGCGCCTGAGTTGCAGATTTAAACTCGGGGATCCCCAATAGCAAGCGAGCAGAAGCATTTTGCAGTATTTGCAACGTGTGAATGACTTTATGTTGAGCATTCAGGAAATGAGCATTGCAGTAATCCCGTTTGGGTATGGAGACAGCAATCACCACATCTTTTTGGAGATCCACCGGGATGAAAGGGCAAGTTTTCCTGATGATCCTAAGAATGAAGAAAACAGCGGAGGTCAAAGCATTTACTTGATCTCCTAGGTTTCTAACTTTGTTCCCTGGGGTTGGTAAGGGTCGTAGGTCTTGTGGCCAAAAATTAGGTGTCCAGAAGGAGGTGTCACTGCCCAATATAAGGACCTCAGTCTTGCCAGAATTTAGTTTTAAACAATTTGTTCTCATCCAAGGATCTATACGTTTCATGCATATGTTAAATTGGGAAGATTTGTCTTCAGGAGTAGTAGACACTGGTACCACTATTTAGGTATCATCAGCATGAGAGACTACCGTAAACCCAGAAGATTTGATAAGCCTGGTCAATGGTGTAACATAGCAATTAAAAAGAGTAGGGCTCAAAGGAGACACCTCACATGGCAGCTGAAAGACATCTGCGACAGAGTCACCCATGGCTACAAACTGTTCCCTGTCGGAGAGAAAAGATCTTAAAATGGAATGTGCTGTGCCTCTGATACCAAGACTAAAGAGACGGTCAATCAAGATGGCATGGTTGACTGTATCAAAGGCCGCGGACAAGATCCAACAGCACCAAAGCAGCTTTCCCTCCCTGATCAAAAATGGCCCTTAATTCTTCTGAAGCCATGATTAATGCAGTTTCCATACAGTGGCCTTACCAAACACCTGAATAGAGAAGAAATCAAGGGTTACATTTAAGTCACCGGTTATTGTGAACTTAATATTGAACAACTGTGAGTTCTTTATGTCTTGAGGAATTGATATTGTACTCCCTCCCCATAAAAATAAGGCTCTGTCTGTGGGTGGGAAAAGTTATTTTTAACTCTGTGCTCCCTAGAGGAATGGTCTGGCTCCCAGGAGGAAATGGCCAATAATGCAAAATTGGCAGTACTCTCTTGCAAGGCTGGCTCTAGGATGGCAACATATAAAGATTCTTTTTTTGGCCTGGAACCAAAAAACAATGATGTGTCTCAATGGGCCTGGCTTGAGGTTTGTTAAGAGGTGAAAAAGCACCTGTTTTAAATTGGATGAATTGGTGTGTCTAGTGGTTCCAGTCATTACAATAAAATTGGGTTATGGAATATATCCAGCTGTTGGAATAACCTGGGAAAAATCCAGAATCTCAGTACATTAAATTCTTTGATATTCTGTTGATAAGAACCCTGAGCACCTGGTGTTCTTGAGGTTGGGAATTATTATGTGATTAGTTGTCCTGCTAATAAGTCAAAGAGAGGCTATGCCGTTGTTGGACTAGCCACACTATAGTCAGCAAATTGTACTTGGACTTATCAGTTGTATTGTCATCGATCACATTTAATGCATTGTATTGTATTCCCAGAGCAGATTTGGGCCACTGTTCTGTCTTTCCATTTAGTTTGGTCAACCTATATATTTTACCTGGTCAAGAAAATAATCACCTGTTAAGTGACTTTTTCCAATATATAAATGTGATTATGCAGAAAATGGGTATATCGAAGGTCTTAATAATGGGAGATCTTAATGCTGCTGTCTCAAATTATACATTAGCTCTATTTGTGGATAAAGAACGGGAAGAGGCTGTCAATATTCTGCCACTGTTTTCTCTGCCAGCTCCAGGATATATAAAAGAGGAGTATTAGTCCTGGAGGCATGCAGGGAACATGATTTAATTATCCTCAATAGGAGATTACAGAATGACATCACGGATCACCCTACCCATGCCACAGGTATATAGAGTACAATTATTGACTAAGTTATTGGTGTGGTGAATCCATTTTAGGTTTGATTGGGACTCAGGAGTTTAGCTTAGCCTTTGGCTTGCAGGCCTGTGCCCTGTCACCTGGTGACTTTTAACCTACTTAGCTCGCTCTTAGTCCATTTATTCTATTATTTCTTTTAAGATGTCTGCCATTGTTTATAGTTATAGTAATGGTTTGATTTGCATTATCAGTGCCACTCTGTGAAGGCTTCATTATCAGCGTCATAATCAGTGATGTATGTAGGTATTAACATAATTTCCCTTTCTCACTTACTTGTGATAGGAACATAATGTACACTTGCTTATTGTTTATATAATTGCCGCCACAAGTCTGCCTCCTTATCAATTGTTTGGGAACATACCTAAATCAGGGGTCTTGCATGATCTGTATAAATACATCTCACACAGACCAGGTCATTAGAAGGATTCCTTCCAGATGCCATCTACACTGCACCTCATCTTTCTGCAGAACTCCGCCTTTGTGTCACAACAGAGTCTGAACTAGAGACCTCATTGAAAGGTAACATGGGTTGGGGAGCACTTCTCATGGGGATGGTACTGGCAGATTAGGTGGATCATACCTAGCTCCCATTCGGTTAGAGATTAGGTTCTCTTTGCTAGGAATTTTACTTCTCATGTTTATTGTAAGATGGTGGGGGTTTTTGTATTCACAACTCTCATCTTCACGATTATGCTTCTTTTACTGTTCATTATCCTAATCATTGCAGCTCATCCATTTTACCGTAAATTGCAGTCTTTTCAATAAATATATTGAAAACTTCCCTGCATCTCCTTCATTGCCAGTTTGTGACTGAGACTTGTTGCTAACGAGAGAAAAGTATAACGTCCGTTCCACCACGACGTCTCTGAGGTGTCTCAATCTAGAGTCCATGTGTAAGGCTGCCAGAAATCACCTTTTACTGTTTGGGTTTTTGGTGAGGTACTACTTGTGAGCCGGGAGGTTTGGGCGGACAGTTGAGACTTGTTATAGGAGTGGTTCAGTTGCCTACAAACAGAAATGCTGTCATCCCTAAACCAGCAGTCTCACTTAGGAGGGAGAGTCCAACTAGGACATTGGTTCATAAATGGTCTTTCCCTGTTTGATGGAACTGAAGGTGATAAATAACATCTAGAGTGATTATAATATTTTACTTCTTACGATCAATGGGAAACTAGATGCTGTACATTCATGGCAAATCTCTGATAACAATTAGATATTTATGTTGCGAATGGAAGGATTTTAATCAACTGTGTAAATTTAATAAGACAATTAATCATTTACAAATAAGGCAGTACACTTTTTATTCCAAAGAACGGAATAAGTTGATCTCTTGCCTGAAAAGAAGGAAATTTACGTGGGTAAGAATTAAAAAACAATATCAATAATAATAATAACAATAAAATAACTGAAGCAGAGAAATGTAAAAACCAAAAGGCCTTCTGGAAAAGTACCAGGGAAAATAGTGGCTCTGTCTCTAAACCTAAGATAAATAATATTACCAACTCTGAATGACAGAAATATATAACTTTCTTTTATGCTTTGAATAACCAGGTGGATAGCAACAGGGATATGGACTTCCTTAGCGGGATCTTAGATGGGAGATGTCCTTCTCTCCCCCTCCATCTAAACAGGAGGTGTTAGAATATTTTAAGACTGCCAAGAACACCGGACCAGTGCAAGAGGTCCAGCTCAATTACATATTAACGTCATAAAATTGGACCTGGACCTATGGGCCTTTTATTTAGTGGTGCTCTTCCGTTAGTGCTATCACACAAGAGAGGTTCCTGCTCTTGGAAGTGGCATATCATCCTACCACTACATAAAAAAGGCCGTCTAAACATACCCATTAACTATAGGCAGATGGCGTTGTTGGAAGCCACTGGAAATTGTTTTGAAAAATGTGTCTTATCTAACTTACTTGAATGGGTAGTGTACGAAATCATTTGACCCTCGGAGCAAGCTGGGTTTAGAGCAGTTCACTGGACCTTGGATGATACAATTAAGATTAATTTGATCCTGGAAAAATATATGAAAAGATGGGGGATGTCTGTCTATGCGGCTTATGTTTACTTTTCAACTGCTTTTGACCCCTTAGAGAGGCAGACCCTTTGGACTGCCATGGAAATCCCAAGGTAACTTTTGAAACTATTTATTGCCCTACATACGACTACATGGTGTCATGTTATGTTAGGCAGTAGGCAGGTTATGATCCTGGAAATCGCCACCAGAAATGGACTGAAACAGAGATGTCTGTTGGCACCTCTTCTTTCCTTGTTATATATGGTAGATCTCCCTGAATTAGTGAGCAGGACAGCCAGTGATTTGTTAAATTTAGGTTCTTACCCTTTTGGTACACTTCTGTATGCTGACGATATCGACCTACTAGACCTGACATCAAAAGGTCTTCCGAGACGTCTCAATACCTTATCAACATACTCATTTCCCAAAGGTGAATATAAATAAAATTAAGGTGGTGCGGGTTTCAGCATGTACAAAGTGTAAGTGTTTTCTTAGTAAATGAGCCATAGAAATAGTACAATCTTTTCCATATCTTGGAAGAATTATTTCGGCAGATCTGACTGATAGTAAACATATTTCACCTATATCAGACAAGCCATGGAAATGCACTGAAGGCATTTTATGGAGCAACTGGACATAGCCACTTTAATCATCTTTTAACTGTATTAAAAGTGAAGATCCCTCTGACACTTTTATATGCCGTCAAGACAATAAAAATTGACCTGTGGCATTTTATGCACAAGGGTTAGGGGAAGATTCTTCTCACTATTTGCACTTTAAATACTATGGTGCCAATAGAAGCTCCTTAGGTTGGAATTAGGGTTGGGGAGCACTTTTATAAGAGGATTGGCAGCTATATCACGGTGGTTACACTGCCTTGTGCATGCTAAAGAAAAGACTTTGAGTAGACTTATAGCATCGGAATGCCTTGCTCCAATTGTTGAGGCTGGAACACTTAACTAACATTTTAACTGCACTGTAGTGCTTTTCTGTAACTAGATCAGATATTCGAAATATGAGTTGGCTGGCCTCCTGGTCATAGGGACAGAAGAGAATCCAACTACCTTGAACCCTGCACTTGCACTCTGCCTGCTGTGAGTCGTGCACCCCAATTGGTGCCACCCCACTTCTGGACCCTTGGAAGGGGGCATGTGGTCTTTTGGGCAGACGCATCCTCTATGCCGACCTCACAATGCTCCACAACCAGGGTTTAAGCTACTTGGTTCACTGGGTCTAACTGGGTCTCTGTATCTGGTCCGTGCTCCATCATGGCCGACCTAACCTTGTGACTTTGTCCTGGTCTAGGGCGAGCAGATAGCCACAGTTGCCACTTTGAGCTTTTAAGCTCTATTTGAACTTAAATCTTTAAAACTGCCTATCTCCGGCACTGCCTATTGGATTTTGATGTAAAATAATTTATCGAATTCTACACTATTTTCCCAAATAGGTATGTGATTTTTCTTGTGTTGTCTTCACTTTATTACTGTTTGAAGGGCTGCATAAATACTTTAGACATTGCTTCTAATTTAAGCCTGGCTGCGTTTATGCCAATCTACCAGAGGGTTAAGCACAGGTTAATTTGGGATTTGCGTGTGTTTCACCCCGACAGGAATTGCGGTTGCTGCTTGAGTAGGGGTTCACCCCCCTCAACCAGTAATCCAATTTCTCACACCTCTATATACTTATTTTCACAATATTTTGGTCCTCGATATTTAGACCTCAATATTTTAACCCCACAATATTCTTTAGTTGATAATCTGAAGGAATACCATTCTCCAAAGAGCATGGAACAATCTATATTAATTACTACTCCTCTGCTTTCCTCTAGTTCTGGGCTTCACAGTTGAAGGCCTGTTGGTGAAACTATGAAATCTTGAGTGAAGTCCCCCCTAATCTACTTTGTCTGACACCACCTCTCCTGTGCAGCTTATTTGCTTTAACGTCTGGACCTCATCAAAGTTTAGAGTATAGGGCATTTCAATCCATTCATGAGACAAGGGGTTCATTGTTTGTTTAAACATGCGTCTCAGAAAGGTTTGCCAAAATAGTATGTGAGATATTGGCTTTTTTAAGCTTAAACCATAGACCTTAATCAAGTTCAGCAATCTATTCTCCTATAAAGCCATTTGGATTCAATGCATACCACTGATCTGAATTTTGGTCCATCAACATTTCTCTATTATTACAACTAAATAATTCCAGTGGTCCCAGGATCTTAAACTCCTCTTCGACTTCAGATTTTCTCTGATGAATGCCTGCTTCTATCAGTTTCCTAAGGGCTTGTATATTTTGCCTGTATGTGCCTGTGTGTGGAGAAGTTATTTTTCTAATGTATATTTGAGATTGATTTAGCTGCAAAAAAGTATATGAAGTACTCAGTTTATAATCCATCTATTAATACATGTATTTATGTGCAACATTATGAAGTTAATTCTGTTGTTCAGATTGATTATTGCCCTTAAACACTTTTTTGCAGCTAGCTATATGACTACAAAATATTGAATAAGTGTAATTTGAAAATATTTGAAAAAAATGCTAAATGACTTGATTTTTAAAAAATCCACTACTCTAGACATGATTGTGTAAGCCATTATGTGCTATACAACATTAATAACTGTCCATTTAAGCTTCTAGTAGGGTAGGGGTTATAGTGGCAATGCAGTCTCGTTTAATCTTGTGCGCTGACTGCAGTTTGTCAGGTCTTGTAAATACTGCACATGTGACAGTACAGATAATAACCTTGAGCCCATTACTTCCTTTGTGTAAAACTTGTTCTGCTACATAGCCACCAGTTACTGAACTAGAAACAGCCACCCAGAGTCAAGTCTCCTTGTAGCACATCAAGGATCAGACTGTCATCAAACATATGTTAGCTGTAGCATGTTTTTCAATTGTTGTGAACTAAACTTTGTCAGCTTCAAGCACATTTTAATATCTAAAGTTTCCACATAACTTGTAAGTTTAGTACCAAAGTCAACATTTTTGAAGACCAAAAGCATTGCAAGAACTTTGAACTAGTTATTTAAAAATGTGACATTCCATAATTGCAATTTTGTTAATAACCAAATGTGATCATATTTGCAACCTTTTTTAAAAATAAATACTGCTACACCTTCTTTAAATATCAGTCATTGGTGCTTAAAAAGGATATTCAATTTAGCTCTAAAATTAAACACGATTCTCACACTATGCAAAAAAAAAAAAAAAAAAATCATTTACTGTTCTTATTTTGTGAAGTTACTTGTTTTTGGTAGCATGCACAAGAACTCTGACAAATGTAATATCCTAGCAATGGACAAGATCATGTATTGTGTTATAATATATTTTGCTTAGGGAATTCACATGTTACAAAATAATCTGTGCAATGGATCTATTGTCCAATAGTACCATAAATAGCCGTTTGAAACCAATTACAGTATCTTTCCTCACCGATCAAATAGCTTTTTCCATACAAATGTGAGACGAGACCCTAGGGGTACAAGTGAATTACCTCCTCACCGAACACACTGAACAAGCATTGCACTCTCCCTCTTCCCCAAACAGATAATCGCATGTCGCAACAAGTGCAACTTTCCCCTCAAACAATGACTACTTATAGCAAAATGTACCACCATTTCTCCAAACACATGCAACATTTGTAACCAGTGCATTGCCCTTTTTGATCAAATAAATAAAACACTCATAGTAAGTCTACTATCCTTGTTCACAAAAACATAATTCTCCTACCAGTTGAACCTTAAAGTCTGTGCAAATGTGCTACTTCTAGTCACATAATATTAGAACAATTAGTACAAATCTTAACACTTAGCTTAAATGCGTTTTTTACAGCATCAAAGCCAAATGTGTCTCTGTTTTCAGTACTAGTTTAACCCTTGAGGCCTCAGAGAACGAGGTGTACTAATGGTTTTGAGAACTATTCTTTGTCAGCCTTGCATTTCAAGTGGAATGTCCTACTGTTAAGATAATGTGTTGATCTTTTGTTTGTGCTAGTAATTGTTGGAAAAGTTTGGTCGGCCTGGATATGAAGCAGCAGCATTAACAAACATTTGGCAAAGTCTACAGGCTTTGCCTATCCCAGAGCTACTGGCTTTGTCATTGTCTTTTATCCATGTTGTATAGAAGTGCAGTTGCTGTAGTGCATGGCTGGAATGCCGTGAAGCACCCGTCATTGGCAACAACACGAACAACAGCAGAAGAAAGTTGGGAGGGGGCTGGGTGGGGTGCAAGCAACAACACAGTCAACAATGGATGTAGACAAGTAACACAGACGGGGGATGTTGTGATTTCATGCAGGGGCAAGCAGCACAGACGAGGGAGGGAGTAACACAGAGGCGGAAAAGTACAACTATTACTCAGCAAGAGACCAAGCGGGTCCCTCGTGTCCCGAATATAGTGATAGAAACACCTCCATTACTATGCCAAGGTCATTGGTGACAGGTCTTCAGAGCATGTTGGATGACTGCTATAGAAGGTTTCCACCCTCAGAACCAGCAACACCGGTCCCCCAACTGTATGACCTACAGACCCCTCTCCCTAACTGTAGAAAGTTGGCTCTGTATATACTATCCCAAAGTGAGAGATAGTGTGCACAGAGTCCAAGGGTTCCCTTTAGAGGTTGATAGTGGAATAATCAGATAATACGTATGCTCTATTTTTTGTTAGTGTGGTCGAGCAGTAGGCTATCAGAGGATAGTGTTAAGCATTTGTTGTACACACACAGGCAATTAATGAGAACACATACTCAAAGACTTAACTCCAGGCCAATAGGTTTTTATATAGAAAAATATTATTTTCTTAATTTATTTTGGAACCACAAGATTCAGAATTTAGGTAAGTACATAAATTGTAAGGTACTTCACACAGGTAAGTATGGAACTTTGAATTAAAACATTAATGTACACAGTTTTGGAAAATGGCAGATGGCAAATAGCTTTTTAAAAAGTGAACACAGTGCAAAAATCAACAGTTCCTGTGGAAGGTAAGTAAGTATTGGTTAGTTTCTCAGGTCTCCTGGGCATAGGCAGTGTTGGGGGTTCAAGGCAGCCCCAAACACCCAGCAACACAGGGCCGGTCAGGTGCAGAGGTCAAAGTAGGGTCCAAATAGCATAGGCGCCTATAGAGAACAGGGGTGCTCTGGTTCCAGTCTGCTATCAGGTAAGTACCTGCGTCCTCTGGGAGCAGACCAGGGGGCTTTTGTAGAGCACTGAGAGGGGATGGGGGGGGGGGGCCCAAACAAGCACACAAAATACACCCTCAGGGGCACAGGCGTGGCCGGGTGCAGTGTGCAAAGTAGGTGTCGGGTTGTAGATAGGAATCAGTGGAGAGACCCGAGGTTACTCGGGCAATGCAGGCAGGCACAGGGGGGCTTCTCGTGCCAGCCATCCACTGGGCTAGGATGAGGGCCGCCTGCTGGTCACTCCTGCACCGGTAGTTGGTTCCTCTCGGTCCTGGGGGCTGCGGGTGCAGTGCTTCTTCCAGGCATCGGGTTCAAGGCTGCCAGTTTATTAGCCATTCTTATTAGATACGGTAGGCAAATGTGGTCAGATATATCGTCATACATTGACCTCTTACCTGAGGATGCTAAACTAGAGGCAAAGAAGTTGTTACAAGTGGTGGAATGAATTGCAGCTGAAATAATTGATTGTGCAATCAATATCTCGCTGACTGGATTTAGACAGCTGGCGGGGGCAGCAGTATTGTGCAGCCAAGACTGGCTGAAATCTGCCTCTTTTAGACCAAAGGTACAAAGCAAGATACTGGATATGGCATATGATGGGGAATGCCTCTTCGGCAAACATGTTGATGAGGCTTTGCAGTCTATCAAGGCAGACACAGACACGGCTAGGTCTCTAGGTACATTGCAGTACAAAAGACAGCCCTTTCGAGGGGCTAGTGGCAGAGGAACTTACTCCTTTCGTGGCGGATACCAACCATACAGACAACAGTATCAAGCTGCACAGACAGGTTTTCGACAACAGTACGGACAACAACAATACAGGTTACCACCTACAGCTGCCTACAGGCATCCCACAAGAGGAAGGTCTTCAACCCATGGCAGAGATACAGGCAGAAATGAATGGCCACACATTCATACCAGCTACCAACCTCACTTGTGTGTCAAGGATCGGAGGCCGCATCACTTACCACATCCATCAGTCGTCAGGGATAACATCGGACAAGTTCTGAATTTAGTATCCAAAGGGCATACTCTAGAATTCCTCCGGAAGCCTCTGAATACCCCACCCCCATCTCGACCACCACCCCTGCGTTTAAAGCAACTTCTTAAAGAAATATATTGCATGATACACACAGCAATAGAGGTCGTTCAAACTCTACAGAGAGGCCGTGGATTCTATTCCCGCTTTTTTTCTGGTGAAAAAACCTTTGGGGGATTGGCGTCCCATACTCGATCTGCGGGCCTCAAACAATTTCCTAAAAAAAATGAATGTTTCGCATGGTAACGCATCAGGACATTCTACGCCTCTTAAACACAGGAGATTACATGACATCTCTAGACCGCTGAGATGCGTATTGCCATATCCCAATACATCAAAATCATCGCAAATTTCCCAGGTTCAAGGTAGCTGGTATGCATCTACAGTTTTGAGTCCTCCCATTCGGATCAAAATCAGCCCCCAGATTTTATACCAAAGTGCTGGCCCCAGTGACGGCTCACCTACGTCAACTAAGGATACAAATCTTTCCATACTTGGACAACTGGCTTATAAAGTCATCCACGAGTAATCAAGTGCTAAAGCACACATCCACTTGCCTCCAGTTAAAAGCTCTAGGTCTTACCATCAGCTATCACAAATCACACTTCCACTGCAGCTGAACGTTCTAGGAACTACACTAGATACGGTCCAAAGCAGGGCATTTCCATCTTGAGAGAGATGGCGAAAGACTTCCAACATTGCTCAAAAGCTGTCAACAAAAAAGTGCATTTCAGTTGGGAATTACAAATAATTCATGGGAATGATTTCCTCATGTATTCCCCTGATCCCGAATTGCCAACTGCATATTCAACCTCCACAGGAGCAACTAGACACTCATTGGCTGCAAGTGAATGGCTCTTTCGACAATCAAATTCAGATCACATTGCAAATGAAAACGGCCATGTTTTGGTGGAAAAAACAGTCAACTTATCCAACCGCCTTTCATTTCTACAACAGCTGCCAAACTACATAATAACGCTGGATGCGCCGCTCAAAGGTTGAGGCGCCCACCTTCAGAATCTACAAATAAGTGGCAGCTGGACCCAAAAGGACAAACAGCTTCACATAAACCAACTAGAGCTGAAAGCAATAGATCTAGCACTAAAGGCTTTCTTGCCAAAAAAAAAAAATTCTAATCAGAACAGACAATACCACAAGTATGTTTTACCTGAACAAACAGGGCGGCACAGAATCCTTGGAGCTTTCAAGTCAAGCTCAGAGAATATGGAAATGGGCCATAGAGAATCAAATTTCTCTGAAAGCTGAACACCTGTAGGACAAGCCAACCTCCTGGCGGACTCTCTGAGAAGGCCAATCATCCTGTTTCACGAGTGGAACTCGACCCACAGGTTCTCGTCTAGCTTTTCCAGAAGTGGGGCAAGCTGAGTCTGGATCTTTTTGCCACATATCAGAACAAAAAATGCCCATATTACGCAAGCTGGCATCCCCAAAAAGGGTAGTGGGGAAATGCTTTTTTGATGAGATGGTCAGGACTCTATGCCTACACTTTTCCACCAATTACACTCATCCCCAGGGTGATCAGCAAAATGAAAGCAGAGGGATGCCGTCTCCTCCTAGTGGCACCCAGGTGAGCCAGACAGATTTGGTTCACAGAACTCCTTCTGTATTCGGAACAACCTCATGTTCTACTCAGACAGACATCAGCCCTACTGATCATGCACCAGGGCCAGGTCAGGCATCCGAATCCTTCATCTCTACACTTAACGGCCTGGCTCCTGAATTCAATGAATACTCCACCTTAAACATTTCATCGGAGTGTAGAGAAATATTAGCCAGGGCGGACACCACCAATAAAACCTATAAACTTGAATGGAAACATTTCTGCTTGTGGTATCCATCCTATGACATCACTTCCGTAACATATACTTCCTTATTTATCACATCTAGCAAAATCTGGACTTTCTTATTCCTCAGTAAGCAGTAAGCATGTGGCAGCAGTTTCGAGATTCCGACGCTCTCATCAACAGACCTCCTCACTATATTCTGCCAGGATTGTAAAGCAATTCCTCAGGGGCCTTTTTAGAGTATTTCCACTGGTGCGGAAACCTCCACCTTTATGGTTATCAAACATAGTGCTAGGACAACTCATGAAGCCTCCTTTTGAGCCAATCCACAGATCAGAGTTAAAATTTATCTCTTGGAAGACATCGCTTTTACTAGCTGTCACATCAGCAAAAAGAGTGAGTGGCTGACAAACAAGCCTTCACTGTCAAGGAACCTTTCCTTCAGTTCACTCCAAATGGTGTTATACTTCGAACAAAACCCTAAGTATATACTAAAGGTACCATCGAACTTCCATCGAAATGAGCCAGTGGTTTAAGAATATTTTTTACTAACCCGCAGACGGTTGCGGATAAAGCGCTGCATTCGCTAGTTGTAAGGAGATGTTTAAAGTTTTATGTTAAAAAAAACACACAGCATTCGAAAATCGGACCAGCTATTCATATTATATGGAGATATAAGAAAAGGCTCTGCTATATCTAAGCAGACCATTGCCAGGCAGATCGGATTACCTATACAATGTTGCCATACCCAGGCAGGGATGCCGCTGCACAGTAAGTTTAAAGCCCACTCTACTAGAGCGGTAGCTACATCAGCAGCTCTCTTTGTGGGAGTACCCCTGCAACACATTTTCAGGGCATCAACATGGTCCAGCCAGCATACATTTACAAATACTACTGCCTCGATGAGACTAACAAAACGGATACAGCCGTTGGGCATGCAGTGCTGAGACATCTATTCCATTAGGGTGAGCCTCTCTTGTTATCCCACCTACCACTTCAAAGGTATGTGATCAATACTTGCTTAATGTTGTTGTTATTATTATTATAATTTTATTGTTATTATTCCTATTATCATTCTTAAGACATCTGTATATTGATTTCTAATATTAGCTGAAGGTAGCATCATTCCAATTATTATAGATGTTTATGGCTAGATTAAACAATATTACTGCTTGCTACTCTAATATAAGCTTGTAAATCTATGAAAGATCCAATACTGGAGAAGAAAATTGGTTACTTACCTGTAACTATAGTTCTCCAGTATTGGTATCGTTCATAGATTCACATGCGACCCACCCTCCTCCCCTCAAAGGATCCCATTAATTATAAAACTATGTGCTTCACACTCATACTAGAAATTCTGAGGGAAACAGTCTCTGTTGGGAGGGTTCTAGAGGGTGCTGTCACTTGATTTGGTTCTTTTTTTATAAAAGAACATGGATGGGCTATAACAGTGCCTGTGTAGACAATTGAGGCCTAGTGTAATACACTTACTGCTATGTATATTTAAGGTTACCGTGGGACTCCCACCTCGACGACGGCGATAATTCTAGCATGTGAATATATGAAAGACACCAATACCGGAGAACTATAGTTACAGGTAAGTAACCAATTTTCTTTATGGACTGAAGTACTTGTAATTTTTAACCTGGCAACAGAGCACCACTGAGTACTTGAAGGGAAAATAATAGTTGTCTAACTAAAACTGTCACACCTGTTAAGTTTGCCAAAGTATGTATCGTCCAACCCAAATAGGAGATGTGCCTGCTCATGAAATTTCTGACTGAAGCACACAAACTTCTGGGCTGCTTTTTGAGATATGCAGGCCACACAGGTTTGTTGAGGCAACAGGAGTAAAGTCAAAATGAGCCTTTTCCACTGAGATTCAGTACTATCAAATATCCTAACTACGTAATTGCACGTAGTATCAGCCACAAATGAATCCTTCAGCATGTGCTGTTTAAAGGTGGCGAGAATACATTAGAGCTTCATATTTGATAGTCCTGCTTGAAAATTGTTATATATTGATCTGTAATGCTAAGCAAAATAGCTGATTTTAGTAGTAGTATACTATCATCACCAGTTGGCTATCTTTTCAGGAGCAACTGTAGAACATGTTTTAATTAAAATATGTCCTACAAATACATTATTCATCTACCACTAGTCGATAAAAATCATAATAAATGCGCTTTTTTTGTAAGCGTAGTAGGCAAACATTTTAAGCACTATAATATGGGTGTATTTGAGTCATATTTATGTAATACATGTCATCAGAACAAAAAATAAACATGTCCCTCACATTTAAATAATTTGTGCATCTACTTATTTGTGGATGACATCCATCCAGATTTTTCAGTAGTGTACATTTGATATGCCTGATGAATGGTAATTGCCTCAAATTAAAGATGATTTTTAAGGTAGCCTTCTACTAATCTTTGTGGGGCTTTTTCTTGAGGTCTTGGGGGAGTCATTGGTGCATGGGTAATATACTGTGTGGGCATTGTCATTTACCAATGGTGTCCCAGGGCCATCATACAGCTGCCATGCAACAGACAGACTAATCTACTGGAATTTTGCTGTCTGTCACTAGCATGGTTGAGTGGATGTATCTTACTCTTGGAGGTATACAGAGTTAGAAATGCACATTAAAAGTGACACGGTAAATAACGTACAAGTCCAGTCACTGCTTTGTTTTAGAAAAAGACTGAAATTGTTAAAATAGTTTACTTCAAAATAGGATTGGGCCAAAAAATAAAGAAATTGCTGGCACAATTTATGGCTTTGATATGATCTCAAATATCAGTACAGCCTTGTAGCAAATGTTCTCTGGGGATTTTCGAGAGTGCTCAGGTCCTTTTTCTTTCAGGAGTGCTCTTCTAAAAGCATCTTGAAAGTGGGCAGACGTGGCAAATAAGTAAAGATTGGACACAGCTCTGGTCCTGGGCTAGCTTTGTGTGCCCACAGGATACATTTGTAGACTGGATTTCCAACATCATATTTTTAAGTAGCCAAATATGATAGGTGCAAAGCCAAAAATCTGTAACTACAAATACCCATCACTGTACAAACTAGGACCCACCTTCTAATGTCACTGGCACTTGCCAGTCCACTGGTGCTTATTTAGGGATATAATAAAAATGTCCACTGGAGTCCAACAACAGTTTAGGTACTAACTGATTGTCTTAGTTTTCAAAAAGGGCAAATGCACTAGTGAGCATGTACTCACCAGGCCAGTCCTACGGCTACAGTTTGCTTTACATTTTGTATCTAATGATGGTGACATGGGACCGGGAACTCCCAAGGAAGTCACTGAATTGATGAGGACCAGAGTACCCAGAAAGACCAGTACTTCCTCATCCCATATACAACGTGTACTGTGCTCATAATTACCCTATGTCGGCTCCCATTGCTGAGGAGGCCACAGCACCAAAACCTGGAGGTGGACCTAGAGGTGGATGGTTTTCATTCAGGTCAGAGGCAGGGAAAACCTATTCTGGACAGAGGGATTTCCTGGATGCCTCCCCCACCTGCCAGGGATTATACGTTTTTTGGAGAAAGACTTGAAGGGCATACCTGGAGGGCATGTATATCTGAGATGGGCATAGCCAGTGTATGCAAAGCAAACCGCCATCTTGTACCGTGCACACATGGGGTCCAGATAGATCCTACTTGTCTCCATTCTACCCATAAGCCACACATCAACCTCCTCCCTGCCCCACACACATACACACACACACATGCATGTTACAGTAATATGGAGGACCAGGGATTCCAGTTTTGGTAACTGGCTAGGACTTTTTATGGGGTGAGCACGTGGGCAACTTCCTTGTAGGTGTAAGGACCTCCTCCCTTGGATTATAATTACACTGACAATGCCTGCATAGCCTGTGTTGAGGAGGCAGTGACCACCCACAAACAGATCAGAGGTTGAGGTTGTGTGTACTCTCTCTGATGTCAACAAAAAGATCTGGAGTGTACCCAGTGGGCTTGCATGACTGCTGAGCTCAACATAGGGAAACAAATACAAGGTTGTTCAGCAACAGTTACAGTTCAGCACAGCTTTCCCAAGCCATGCTAAGGACTCTAGTATCAATAAGCTTTAGGTTTTTGATGTAACTGGATGTACATTCTGGCACATACGTTGTGAACGGAAAGGCAGGAGATGGTTCACAGAACCTTAAATCCTAAATAATATGTTTACTTGTTTTGGAAAGATAAACCCTTTAGCCTCCATATGTGATAAACAGCAAATGGCTTAATTTCAACCAGTCCAAACGAGAAAAGCTGCTTGTGATCTTGTGAGACTTTGCATTCTTTTCAATAACTGAAAATCATTTGTTCATGTAAATGACAATAGGGTGTCAGCCCTGATTTCAATAGATAATGCACAAAACATGCACTTAATCCTTAATCATTTGTTCAATATGATGTCCAAATTTCTGTTATTTTTTTAAACCTTTTTTCTGCCCATCTCTCTATTGCACAGATCTATGTTCCTGTTTAGATTTACACCACTCTGTAGCTCACCCCTTAGTTGCTTTATACAGATATTCCAGTACATACTGATTTTTTTTTAACAATATAAACCCTTTGTCTAGGTTAAATGGCCACACATGCCCTTTGCTCTATAGTTAACAGGGGCTGCCAAGTCCTGAAGACTAAAAGTACATGTGGTAAACAAATATGTTTGTTTTATGCAGAGCGAGTAATGACAAGGCTAATTCTACTAGACTTACTAAGAAAATGGAGAGTAAGAGGCAAGAGATTCGGGACTGGATGAAGTTAAAACAAAAGGAAAGACTGGCAGAACACTGTAAAAAGCGAGAAGAACTGCGAGAGCGAGAGTATGACCCTTTTCGGCCTCAAAAAGATTTGGTATGGCTACAGCTGATAATATGTTACCCTGTGCACTTTTTCATCATAACAGTGCTGGCGGTGGGGTGGGAGAATTCATATTCAAAATAATGGGGAGAATATATTTGATGGATATATTTGTGTAATACCTCCTGTTTTCTAATATCTGTTCCTCTAACAATTAATTTTACTTAAGAGTGGAATAAAGTGTAATTTTTTCTTTTTAGAATACCTCTAAAAACAACTTTCCCTAAGATCTTTGTATTAGAAGTCTTTTAAGTCATTCATTTGTTTGTGCCTAATACTTGTAACGATTCTGTATTGAAAAAGATTTTGCTGATACAATCATCCCTTTCTGACGCAATATCTTATACAAAACCCAGCTGACCAACCACACTCTTCCCCTTGAGTCACATTTTAGAAGCGCTAATCAGGCCATAGTCTGCTGCAGGTACAGGTGTACATTTTCATAAATCTTAAGATTTGTATACATACATCTTCGGGGTCATTTATGTATTGTTGGTCTCATTGGGAATAATATTTTTGTATATTATTAGACTCCAATTGTCTTCTGCATATAAATAAGCAAAAATGGACCGTACAAAGTACAAGACCAGTATTTGTTACACATTGCGTTCATTTTGCTTGTTTCGATATATTATAGAACAGTTGTGGCAGCTATCAGTCAAAAGAAACCATCCAGCTACAATGATTTTCTAATGCAATTTGATTTCTAATTGTCCTTTGTAGACACTTTGCAACTTTGATGTCACGTCTCAGAGCTATTCTTTTCAGTTGCTTGCTGCTATTGGCATATTTATTTCTTCCACCCGCTGTCATCTTAGAATTTTGAGTCATTTTTAAGAACAATATGTAGTACTTTTTATTTCACCTGTGGTACTTGTGGATTGATGATAGGTTTTCACCATAAATCAGTTCATCTTTAAAAACATCTTTCTTAGTTTCTTTTGCAGGTTGGTAATTCTTTGTGTGAAACTCTAGTGAATGAACTTTATTACACTAGACATCTTCTGATAAGACCAAGTGTTGCTGATCAATTAACTCTGGCATATTGGCACAATAAGCAAAAGAGAGCAGTGACATTGCAGTAGGTTAAGCTAATAACTTTTTGATCCTTTTCTAACATTATGAGCCCTCCCAGTACATGTTAGTTTTCTACTTTCTTCTAAGGCTGGCCGCAACACGCTTGCATTTTGGATAACTATCCTCCAAAACTTTTTATGTTGGTTTCGACTAACGATTACAGGAATAACACACACTTTCTAGTTTTTCTGATGACAATAAATAAGTATTAACCTTTCAGTTTTTTGTTTCAGAAAGAGTAAAACCACCCTGAACTGCAGTATGATGACCCTTTTTGACAGCTTTTTTTCCTCCTGTTTTTATTAAATAATTCTGTAATTTAAAATAATTGTCTCAAATGCTTTATCCACAAGTGCCTGCTACTGACCTAAGTGCTTCTCCACAAGGTTGAGCAGCACGGAGGTAGCTGTTTTTTATAGATCTTTTTCAGGACAGAGTTTTTCTTCATCATCATCATCACACATAAGCTTTATTCGGTCAAATTTAACCATCAAAGCAATACAATCTCAACTAAAATAACATTAAATGCATAATAAATACAGGATTAGGATAAAATTGAACGATCAATTAGTCATAAAAAGGAAAGAAAAAAGAAAAAACATGTATACTAAAAATCCTTAGCGTACTTCCCCAATAAGCTAACTAATGGCATGTATAATAATAAGGCACTATCTCTCATTATCATCCGATGTACATCAAACAATAGATCACGATAATCATAAAAATGTTGTATAAAATCAGTGTATAAATAAATGTAAGAACTATAATTACTTAAAAACAGAACGTTTTGGCTTTTTAAGAGGCGTATACGTATGTGCCATGCAGCCGCAAGGAACTTGCTGACAGCACAGATTAAAAAAGTGGGGGTATCTCTCATCATCAGTCTCAATGCATCTTTACAATGTCTCGTACCCATATTCCTTCAGGCTGGGCGAATCCACTTTCGCCGAGCTATCCCATAGGCAGGACAAATAAACATGAAGTGTACTAGAGTTTCCGAAGTACAGTTACAGCTAGGGCATAGACCAGTTGTCGATGCAGGTCGCCACATACTAGTTGAAGACCTCAAAGGTAAGCACCCTTACCTGAAACGGACATACAAGCTTTTGCTTAATAAATTGAGGATTAAATCCAGAAATGGTTCAAAGTGAGGGTGCCACTTGAAGTCAAGAAATTGGGATGTCAATCGACCGTGTGACGTACATATCAAGTACCTGTTATTGATGTAAGACCAATGAACTGATTTCAGGTGATGTTTGAGCTCTCCTTAGATTATAGGGTTGACTCCAAAAGTCCCTAAGACCCAGAATGTGAAACCATCTCACAATATGATTGAGCCAAGGAATAGAAAGTGCATTAGGTCTCTCTAGGATGTCTTGTAGAGACTCCTTGTACACAGCTAATTCCGGGATAGTCCAAATTCGTACCCCAAAAAGTAAGGGTCTTAGGGCTATTACGTCAGAAATACGAGAGAATCCAAGGTCCAGGATCATTGGACTTTTTCTTCATACAGTGGATTCTTCTTAAGGAAAAAAACTGACCTTCTACAAGTGATTTCTCAACGGTTTTATCAAACATCTCATTTGGGTGCATGGCTGGATCGTCTCACTAGAGGTAGATATAGGCCCTCATTGTGACTTGGGCGGTCTTGTACACAGACTGCCGAAGCCCTGCGCGCCAGAAGACCTCCACATTACAAGTACAGAAGTATTTCTTCACGATTTGGGTGAAAATCCTCCAGTAGTCATGCTGGTGGTCGGCGGCACAGAGGCACTTCAACTGCCGTCAACACCACGCCAAAAGGACTTCCACTTGTTTCTGTAGTCCAAGATACTGCTTTCCTATTGTATTTTCTTTCTAGGATAGCAACACGCAGAGGGTTTGCCTAACTATACCAAACACTTTGCCCCAACAAAAAGCCAGGCATATTGGGTTTGTCAATGCTTGTTTTTCTTTGTCATATGCACTTTGCTGCCAAGGCTCTGGCACCACTGTAAAGTTCAGTGGCAAGAGTGATATCCTATCCATCTCTGCAGCGTGCTACTATCACCAATGATTTCTATGGTTACTTAAGAGCCACACAAAGCTTGTGTTAGTCTGTCTTTTCTCTCCATAAACCTAAGAGGGCTTCTATTACACTCACTATTATTAATCTGTGGTTCCGATCTTGTTTTAGCACAGGCATTAACTCTTACAAATAAACCTCAGTAGTCTTTTGATACCCAAGGGGACATCATTGCAAATTATGCCACATACACTCTCTTAGTTGTTTGCACATCAAGGAGACAGCATTGTTTTCCCTTGCGTGATTTCCTAAACTGAGCTATACATTTTCACCTTTAATATTCCTTTGACTCCTATCATAGATTGTATTGGTTTTTAGAAAGAACAATACAGAAATAATAATTTTGACTTCTAGTGAGGATATTTACCTCTCTATGGATTTAGGTAGTTGTTTCTACCGCCACAAGTTTAGTTCCTGGCTAAACCTGCTGACACGCTGCAGCAGACAGGTAGCCAGTGCTCAGGAATGGGTCCTGCTTACCAGCACCAGCCGGGTCCCATAGGCGGGTTAGCACAATCAGCCCCACAAGCTTAGGGATAGGCAGGCAAATCAGAACATTCTAGAAAGAGCAGGCCTGGGAGCGGTAGTAGCCATAACAAAGGTCACACAATGCCGAGCTCTCACCTCTGTGTCCCATGAAAACACATACAGCACTAGGAAGAGTGTACAATCTTGCTTTATATATCCTATGTCGTTGCGTCCGAGGATGTTATATAAACAGTGTGCAGAGGTGGAGACCTCTTCAAGTAGTGCGCAGAGTGCTCCAGGAGCCACGTCGCTCATTCACCAAGTCTCTGCTCATTAAATTGCCAGCTATACCACACAATTCACCACATGGCGACAAACAGCGTGCTCCTGAGTAGTGCATGTGTTGCCATGGCTTTTCTCCTTCACGACCGGTGTCTGTTGTCTGTCTAATCCAAGAGCACTTGTAAGTGATATGCAGGAGTGGGAGTGTTGTGCACATTATCACAGGCCTGTCCTGTTGCAGAGAGTTCAGCTGAGATAATAGTAGCGCTTCAATCCAGCGCTGGAGATCAGGAACTCATCAGAGTGGGCTGCCCATAAAGGGTGTTGTGCTTAGTCAGAGCGCTCACCGTGTTGATAAAGGTGGGGGGATTCCCTTCCAGTAGGGGTGAGCCCTATGGGGCAAAGTTCACTCTCAGCATTGCCAGAACATTCAGTTGTCGTGTGGCTCTGGTCTGCAGCAATCCTCTGCCTTTCAGGGCTGCAGCCGACAGAAAGCTGTGCACGGTGCAGACACAGCCCCCCGTGTCAACCTAGAAGTGCTGCTACAACATCCTTGCCTCATGGGCCGCGAGCCCGGTACCCAGGCCTCAGCAACTGGCTGCAGTGTTGCCTCACCTCCGCTCCCTTCGATGATAACAAAGACTTGTACCGTCAGCGGACGAGACAGGGAAGGCAGGAGGCAGGCTGACGAGTGGTAATGGTGGTCTCCTGTCAGGATAACAGCCGGATAAGCGGGATGTGCAGCTGGCTTGCATAAAGCATGTCTGCCATTTTGGCCACTCAAGCCACGCTCCCTTCCCCAATTTTACCTACTCATGATCCTTTCAGCGGAAAGGAAGTGAAACAATTCAGATCAACCCCTTTGATGCCCATTAGTTCTTTAAAGATGTTAATCATAGAGAAGTGGTTGACCATTGAAGGCAGTCATGAGGTCTAGGAGCACAAGTAGGCATGATTTACCTGAGTTCAGGCAGTGGAAATAATTATCTGCAGTTTGTAGAAAGGCAATTTCTGTGCTGCAGTAATCTGTATTACTCCAGATTGGAAAGTGTCAAGGAGGTTGTTTTCCTGAAGTCAAGGGAAGGTTGGGGTGCTACACAGCTTTGTAACACCGTTATTTTTCTAGGGGAATTGTTGAGAATGGCAGAAGTTATTCAGGTTGTTGGTATCAATTGTGGCTGGCTATAATTTCAAAGGATTGACTGAGACTGTCTCGAAGTGTAACCAAGTCTACTGAGCTTTAAGGTTTAGCTTGAAGACTATTTTCTCTGCAAAGAACTCCATAGGGTATTCACACTTCGCTTTTATTGTTTAAGTCATGATAGTGGATGTCTGGTGGTTTGATTACTTCAAATAGAAATTTTGGACAGTTCTGAGAGATGCCTAGAAGAGATTTGACGTGTGAGGATGTAGCTCCGAAGATATGGTATTTATAGTTTCTTCTGGCAGCCCTAAGACTGGCCAGATTAGATGGAGAGAGGGATTTGTCTGCATTTTTTTAAGTAGTTTCGGGCACTTTCTTTGACATACAGAGCTTTCAGGAACCACGAGAAAGAAGGTTTTGGTTTTCATTCTTGCTTTGCAACAAAGCAAATTCATTGATAAGGTTTTCCAAGCATTTATTGTATTCATCCCTTTTGAAATTAATGTCTTGCTGGTAAATGAGAATGAGAAGGTTCCTTCCCATGAGCCATGTTCTCAAGAATACCAGTGTCAATGTTTTTATTGTTGAAAAACTATGTCAATTATTTTTTAAGTTGACTTGAAATGTTCTGGTGCAAAACGGACAGCGTGAAAGAAATTTGTAAGTAGTCTGGCCAAAAAACTTGAATGGGATCCTTTGTGGTCAGAAGTGTATCCTTTGAGATGATCAAGTCTAGAATGGAATATTTACAGCAGGTGAGTTTTTGACAGTTGAAAGTGATCGTTGTCCAACTATTCTGGTGAATATAAAGATTGGATTGATGAAGTGTAAAATTGTTAAAAGGGAGGCACCAGACTTTTTGCAAATAGCTCAATTTATTGCTTGAGACTCTAGAATCATCATTTTAGTGACAACATCCGAGACATTCATCTGGCCAGTTTAATTATAAAAACACAGTTTTCTAATACAAATATTGTGGTCAAAGTGGGAGAGCTTCTCAGAATACTTTGACCAGAAGAATAATGCTTGCATACCTGACTCCGATCTCTCTACCATAGACACGCCACATAATTAGCTCATCTGTTTGACTTTATTGGGGTAGGAATGAAAGGAAATGTGGTTTTATAACTAAGTTGAAGGCACCAGCATTTAGCATCCTCTGTCACAATCCCAGAATTGCCACTTGATGGAACTTTGAGAACCTGGACAATTCACTTGGTATCTCTTTTTGGGAATTCCTAGATGTGATTTAGTTTGTATGCTTGACGAGCTGAATTCTTCAGTACTGACCAGTTTTTAGTGAATCAGGAGTTCCAAATTCCAAACGTATGTACACGAGGGAAGGTGATAGCAATTGTCTTGGTGCATTATTGGTGTTGTTTTCACTGGTCCAGTGTGCTTGTATTCAACTGTGTTATCGTCTGTTTGTTTGAGGTCACCTGTGTGTCACATGCCTCTAGCTTACTCATAGTTGTTCACATTCATGAAGGATTTCCACTCACATTGATATTAAACCAAAACTGATCTGCAGGAGGCTGGCCCTCCATGTACTGTGCAAATCTAGGCACACTGAGCGGGGGTACAGGCAAACATACATTAGTTTACAGGGGTAAAACTAGACCACCTAATGCTCTAATTTTTATGGGAGCTTGGTCGAGCAGTTAGGCCAATCTTGGAGAAGTGCAAAGCATTTTTTGTACTCACAGCATAAATCTTGTAACTCAAACACTCAAAGGAATAAACCGAGACAAATTTATAAAAATACTTCAAGTTTTTATATACATTTTAAGACCAAGATCATCGGGATTGGGTAAGTACTTTTCGAGTTAGGAATTTTTAAAGTTTAATAAAAACAGTTTTTTAAATGTGTAATTTACGCACCATAGGAATAAATGGGGCATCACCTTTAAAAATACATATAAAATCGCATAGTTGGTTTTTTCAAGTTCCTATTTTACCAGTTGATTGAGGTTGTTGGTGGGCACTCTGTGTCAGCTTGAGAAGTTTGTGCGGCTCCTGGTTCAGGCTGGAGCCGCAGGAGACAGTCTCTGGAGCTGGTGCAGGGCCCTGAAGAGGACCATTTGGGAAAGCACTGCACAGGCAAGTTTAAAGATCGATCCTTGGGGGTGGGGGACCTCTAGGGCACACCAGGTTCTTCTGTGCCCTTCAGTGTGAAGTGAATCGGTGAGCCAGGAGTTGTGCCCAACGATGCCCTCAGGAGCAGGAGGTAAGTTAGTTCAAGGGACGTTTGCAGGACAACAGAGGCATTCTGGCTCAAGATCCAGGGTGTTCCTGAAGTCCCTCGACTGGGGCTTCCTCCTGGTCCTTTTGCAGCCCTGGGCGAGCTGTTTTTCTGGATGTCTGATGCCAGCTGACCAATACCCAGGGTATTGGTACGGTTTGCCCGATGGTGGGTGCAGTGCCACCGAACTTGGCACACTGGCAGGGTTTGCCCTCGCGGTCGTCCGTGTTTAGTTTGGTCCAGCTGTGGCAACCCGGCTCGGGAGTTAGCAGCTGGTCAGTAAAGTGACCCTCACTAGCTTGTTGGTTTCTTGCAGTTTGAGTGGTACCTCTACTCTGGAAGGAGTTCTGTGGTGATTTGCAACGTCTGGAGGTCCTCTGGGGTTTTTGTAGAGTTGTCCAGTTGTCGAGCAGCTCCTCAGCGATGATTGTGTGGTCCTGGGTGCAGCAGGCAGAGTTTGGTGCCTTTTCTTTGGTGCAGCAGGTCCACATTTCTTGTGCTTTGGTTTTTCTGGGTGCTGGTCTTCTTTTGTCTGTGAAATCCGACTTCTTGGTCTAGGGATGGCCACTAAATACTATAATTCATGGGCATTTTAGGGGGAACCGGTTAGTGACCAATGGGTCCTCTACCTTAGGGTGGTTACACCCACTAAGTGACCACTTCCTGTGGGGAGGGGGTCACTTCCCTATACCTGACTGGCTATTTTCCTTTCATCCAAGATGGAGGAAAATGAAATTGAGTGTCCACCTCGCAGGTAACAGTTTAGGGGTAGCACATGCCAGGTGGGGCCACTCCTCCTACCCTTTTTGTATTTTCCAGCCGTTGCTCCCGCTGAAAGTGGTTTGCAATTTGGGGGGTTGATCTGCTGCTAACAGAAGGCCTGGGGGTTGAGTTTCAAAGGCGGTAAGCCCTTTGAGTCTCGCCGCCAGGGAAGTGCACATTTCTAAGGAAGAGGTTGTTAGCTCCTCCACCCAGGATGGGCTTTGTCTGCAACCCAGAGAGAAGTATCTTTCACCCCTAGGTTGTAGATTAGCTTTCTTGCGGTGGCAGGCTGGTTAGAACCAGTCAGCAACCATGCCAGGGTGTTTAGCTTTTGCAGGGGACACCTCTAAGGTGACCCCTGGGTACATTTAGTAATAAATCCAATACTGGCTCCAGTTTGGGTTTATCAGTGATACCAAACAACCCAGGGTTCAGAGAGGCCATCATGTAGCTGTAAAACTGGTGTTGACCAGTGTCCAGCACATATATTAAAATGGCTACTCTGTTCACTCACTATGTCCCAGGTTTGGCAAGGACACAGTGGGGGCATATTGCTCATGAAGCTATGCCATCACATACATTATAGTGCACCCTGCCTTAGGTCTGGAAGGCCTGCCAGAGAAGTGTCTTACCCATTATGCATGCAGTATATAGTGGCTAGGGCACACAGGCAGTGTGCCATGTCGCGTTTGCATGTTTGGATTGCACTAGGACACTCAGCCTGCCATGGCAGTGCTGGGGGCATCTGGATGCAGGGCCCTAGAGGGTGGCACAATCATTGCTGCTGCCCTCAGGGGCCTACCCTTAGTACCCTATGCCCTGGGTACCGAAGTACCATTTACCAGGGACTTAAAGTGGCAGCTAAAGGTGTTGCCAATTACTGTTGCAACCAGAAACCAGGCACAAATGTGAAGGGGGTACTGCAACAAAGTGCCAGTTTCCCACAAGTGGCACAAGACGAGTGGGAATAAGGCAGTAGGATGTGAGATTGGTAACCTTAGCTGCATGGACCAAGATTATACTGGTTGGATATAAATATTTGCAGTCATCTGTACAAATATATTGGGAGCACTATGTGTAGGAAGTTGGCTATGTATTTACTATCTCAAAGTAAGAGTTAGTGTGCACAGAGTTCAAGGGTTCCCCTTAGAGATAGGACAGTGGCACAATTAGATAATTATAATGCTCTAGGCTTATCAGAGGGTAGTGTTAAGCATTTGTTGTACACACATACAGGCAATAAATGAGGAACACACACTCAAAGACTTAACTCCAAGCCAATAGTTTTCATATAGAAAAATATATTTTCCTAATTTATTTTTAGAACCACAAGATCAAGATTTGAAGTAAATACATAAAATGCAAAGTACTCCACACAGGTAAGTTAGGAACTTTGAATTAGAGCAATAACATATAAAGTGTTTGTTAAAATGGCAATAAGCTATTTTAAAAGTAGTGCAAAAATCAACAGTTCCTGGGGGAGATAAGTATTGGTTAGATTGTGTGGTAAGTAAGACACTTACAAGTCTCAGATTCTGGGCATAGGCAGCCCACCGTTGGGGGTTCATGGCAACTCCAAAGTTACCACACCAGCAGCTCAGGGCCGGTCAGGTGCAGAGGTCAAAGGAGAGCCCAAAACACATAGGCGCCTATGGAGAACAGGGGTGCTCCTGTTCCAGTCTGCCAGCAGGTAAGTACCCGCGTCCTCTGGGGACAGACCAGGGGAGTTTTGTAGAGCACTGGGGAGGACACAAGTAGGCAAACAAAACACACCCTCAGCGGCACAGGGGCGGCCAGGTGCAGTGTGCAAAGCAGGCGTCGGGTTTTGTATTGGTTTCAATGGAGGGACCAGGGGGTCACTCTAGCAGTGCAGGCAGGGCACAGGGGGGCTTCCCGGGCCAGCCACCCCCTGGGCTAGGCAGAGGGTCACCTGGGGGTCACTCCTGCACTGAAGTTCGGTTCCTTCTGGTCCTGGGGGCTGCGGGTGCAGTGCTTGGTCCAGGCGTCGTGTCCCTTGGTCCAGGCAGTCACGGTCAGGGGGAGCCTCTGAATTCTCTCTGCAGGCGTCGCTGTGGGGGGTTCAGGGGGGTCATCTCGGGCTACTCACGGGGGGAGTCCTCCCTGTGGTGTTAGTTCTCTGGATCTCGAGCTGGGGGCGTCGGGTGCAGAGTGTGAAGTCTCACGTTTCTGGCGGGAAGATTGAGGTCTTTAAAGTTGTAGAACAGTTGCAAGTTTGTTGCAGGTTGTTGAGCAGAGCCGCTGCTCATGGGAGTTTCTTTGTCCTGGGGGTCAGGGCAGTCCTCTGAGGCTTCAGTGGTCGCTGGTCCCTGTTGGATGCGCCGCTGGTTGCAGGTTTTCGAGTCAGAAGCCAGGCCGGTAGGGCTGGGGCCAAAGCAGTTGTCGTCGTCCGTCGTCTCAGCAGGCTTGTAGGTCAGCAGTCCTTCTTTTTAGTTTAGGTTGCAGGAATCTGATTTCCTGGGTTCTTTGGCGTCCCTAAATACTAAATTTAGGGGTGTGTTTAGGTCTGGGAGGGCAGTAGCCAATGGCTACTGTCCTGGAGGGTGGCTACACCCTCTTGGTGCCTCCTCCCTGAGGGAAGGGGGGCACATCCCTAATCCTATTGGGGGAATCCTCCAAACCTAAGATGGAGGATTTCTAAAGTCAGGGGTCACCTCAGCGCAGGGCACCTTTGGGGCTGTCCTGACTGGTGGGTGACTCCACCTTGTTTGCCTAATTATCTCCTCCAGCCTTGCCGCCAAAAGTGGGGGCAGTGGCCGGAGGGGCGGGCATCTCCACTAGCTGGGATGCCCTGTGGTGCTGTAACAAAAGGGGTGAGCCTTTGAGGCTCACCGCCAGGTATTACAGTTCCTGCAGGGGGAGGTGTGAAGCACCTCCACCCAGTACAGGCTTTGTTCCTGGCCACAGAGTGACAAAGGCAATCTCCCCATGTGGCCAGAAACTCGTCTGGTTGTGGCAGGCTGGCAGAAACCGGTCAGCCTAACACTAGAAGTCGGATTGGTATTCAGGGGGCATCTCTAAGATGCCATCTGGGTGCATTTTACAATAAATTCCACACTGGCATCAGTGTGCATTTATTGTGCTGAGAAGTTTGATACCAAACTTCCCAGATTTCAGTGTAGCCATTATGGAACTGTGGAGTTTGTGTTTGATAAACTCCCAGACCATATACTCTAATGGCTACCCTGCACTCACAGTGTCTAAGGTTTTGCTTAGACACTGTAGGGGCATAGTGCTCATGCACCTATGCCCTCACCTGTGGTATAGTGCACCCTGCCTTAGGGCTGTAAGGCCTGCTAGAGGGGTGACTTACCTATGCCACAGGCAGTGTGAGGTTGGCATGGCACTCTGAGGGGAGTGCCTTGTTGACTTAGTCATTTTCTATCCACAGCATACACAAGCTGTGAAGCAGTGTGTATGTGCTGTGTGAGGGGTCCCCAGGGTGGCATAAGACTGCTGCAGCCCTTAGAGACCTTCCCTGGCCTCAAGGCCCTTGGTACCAGGGGTACCAGTTACAAGGGACTTATCTGATGGCCAGGGCTGTGCCAATTGTGGAAGCAAAGGTACAGTTTAGGGAAAGAACACTGGTGCTGGGGCCTGGTTAGCAGGGTCCCAGCACACTTTCAATCATAACTTAGCATCAGTAAAGGCAAGGAGGCATTTCCTTACACAATGCCTGCAGATGAATCCTTTTAATTGTTTGATAGTTATTTTCCAAACCCAGGATAAACTACCAACTTTATGCACAGCTATCTCCAGCAAACAGCAGATGTGACCAAATCCCAAGGGGATCAATTTATTATTGTAGATGTTAGAGAAATGGGACACATTGTGTATCTCAGATAAATTACGAACCGATGACTCATGGATTCCTTTGATTACCATTGCCAAGTTGTGTATGTGATGACTGCCTTGTTGATTTGTTAATAAAACATTAACGTTTAAAAAAAAAAAAGTTTTGTACAGCTACGGCATAAAAAAAAAATTACTTTTTCAGAACACAGATTTCTAGAACTGCTTTGTCACAGGGAAGACACACTCATTGCTCTTAGGTTATACAGTGGTACAAATTGTCTCAGAAAAAATCATAATCACAGGAAGATATCTTGCTTTCTTGGGGAGCAGAGCCAGGTGTGACTATCTTGGCGTGTACAAGCGGTGGCATTGTGAAACAGATCGAAAATTACCTCTGCGCTGTTGATTACTAGATGGCCTCATCTAGTTTTTCTACATTATTGATATAAAATGACACTGCTCCCTATTATGATTGTGTTTCCAATTGTTGTAATACGATCTAGTGCAGAGATGTTATGATTCTGTTTTTGCTTCATTCCAAACACCTTGTCCCCTAGGATATTGCTGCCTTTTGAATGTCTTCCTGGTTGAATGTTTGTAGACCAAATACATTTAAATGTAGAACTTGCAATGAAACAACTTCCACAATAACGTGATTCAGCGCACTCCCACATCCAATAGCATTTTCCTATCAAGCTTATCTTAGGTTGGGGATCTGTTGTGTACAACACCAATATTTACAGGTGGCTTTGGGTCAGTCCATTGCTTATCATTGGTTGGGTTTTCTGTCAGCCACATTTGCTTGGTTTGCATTCAGATGGTTTTCTTCCTCTTCTTTTGTTTGCCTCTCCTCTGATGATAGCTTCTTTGTTATCCTTTTAGTTGGCTGACTTGTTAGTTGGATTCTTTCCACGGCATGCGTGAGAGAACTTCATTTTTTTTTTTTCATTGAGCAATGCATTGAGGTTCATGGGTTATATTTTACTCTCTTCCACATGTGCTGCTTCCCTTCTCACAACACTGCCCCCCACTGCTCTCCATGTTCCTTACCGTGCCTACCAGCATGTTTGTTAAGATACAGCAGCAGATATGTTTTGGCTGGAGGTTGACTAAAAGCAAACTTTATCAGGTTGGTATTGTTTGGTTTCTTATTGTTGACATGTTGCATTAAGGCCCAGACAGCCTTTATGGTACTGGTCAGCAGGCAGGATTCTGCACTCACTCAGAGTTTGGGATAGGAGCTGTACTTGACATGATGGACAGCAAATGTTCCCTTCTACAGGCCTGGAAATCTGCAGGCTGAGTTGGGCTGCTGCAGAGCATCTAATGGTAAGATCATTTATTTCCATTCCAGATGTTGTTCAAATGAATTTTGACTTTTGCAGGCATTTGCCTTTAGGTTCTGACACTTCCTTATTCACAGCCCCTGACAGCTCTTATGTTCTTTTAGGTACCTGTAGCCAGTCCTCTTTTATTTTTAAGGTCAGCCTAAGTGGCTTTAGGCTTTCGGTGGGCTGGTAGGATGGGGGCCAATTTCACTGATGTGGGGGCTGGTTTTATTGCTGGGAACCTACCTGCTACATTACAACTTGCATTCCTTCTAAATAAACATTGCAAAGACAAATGGTTTGAAAGCATTCTTAAAGTGTGCACTTAATTTTGCATTGTTTATTTAAAAGTGCTGCAATTAGGAATATGGCCAGCAGGTCTGTAGCAGAGTCGCTACGACTCCGCTCCAGACTGTCCCCCAGGGGCCTGCCGAACATTTCCCCGGGGGCACCTTCCTATACCCGGAAACCCAATGCAAATTTAAAAATCCAACTCCCGTTGCCTGAAAAAGTCATATATACTTACTGTGAAGGAACCCACTGCAATAGTGTCAGAAGTGGGATATTTGAATTAAATAGCAGAGAGAGTAACTGAACCATCAAGATGGAAATGAGACCCACATTAGAAGGTATGATCCAGAGATTGGCCGAAGGATAGCGCCACCTCCAGATGATATGGGAGGAACAACAAAGAGAAGCAAAAACTGAAAGGGAAACACTTCAGAATGCCCTGAAGAGTCAGGCCACAATAATGGCCAAAAACCAACTAGTACACAAGAATGCATTAACTGACACGATTGCAGCAACCCGGGTACATCCCAATGTGCCCAGTTCAGTCCTAAAGAAATTCCAAGATGATGAAGAATTCAGACGCGTTCTTCACAAATTTAGAGCGTGTAGCTACTTCAGCCACCTGGCCGGAAGAAAGGTGGGGCCAGTACATAGCTCCCCTTTTAACTGGAACCTTGCAAGCAGCATACCAGGCGATAAACCCTGGTGGCATTACCCCTTATCAGACATAAAAAAGTGAATTTTGGAGAGACTTGGACATGATACCGAATACTATCGGATCAGATTCCGCAAGACCAAGTGGACTCCCATGGAGAATCCCCGAGCCCTCTATTTTAGGATCCAAGACTTGGGTCTAAAGTGGCTGACATCCAATAGCCCAGACAGGAAAGAATTAATTAGAATTATTTTATTGGAACAATTCCTGGAAGCCCTACCACCATCTACGCGCAATTTGATTAAACAGCATCCCAAGGTTGATACCAACACAGCCATAGATCTTGCCTGCACCTACCACCAAGCACCTGAATTCAAGGTGGGAATATCCAAGGGACAAACAACAATACCTCGTACAACCGTCCCGAGTTATCTCCCAAAACCCCTTAACCCCCTTCTTACCCAAAAGTACCCCAATGTTACAACTGCGCCAAGTGGGGTCATATTACGAGGAACTGCCCCCATAAGGCAGATGGCTCTGAACCCATGGAGATAGGGATTACAAGAGGCAGAGTGTTATATACCAGGAAGGACGTATACCATAGACATGTGTATCAACGGAAGGATCACCCGG
Source organism: Pleurodeles waltl (assembly GCF_031143425.1). Classification (NCBI taxonomy): domain Eukaryota; kingdom Metazoa; phylum Chordata; class Amphibia; order Caudata; family Salamandridae; genus Pleurodeles; species Pleurodeles waltl. The sequence goes on along the minus strand of NC_090436.1, from coordinate 219,254,635 downwards.
GCGTTAGTTGACTCAGATTGTAGCCTGATCAGTCATCAGGGCCAACCTAGTAGACCACACATTAATACCTTTAAAAGATTACATATCTATTTGTAGTGTTCATGGTGACCAGAAATCATATCCCCTGGTTCCCAATATCATTTGAATGGAATGGACAGCAAGAAACTATACCTAGTACACCCCTGGGAGACAGCCTTACCAGAGAAAACCGGACAGGTGGGCGCTTACTTTCCAATACAGAAAGATTTGTTATATCGAATAACTAAACATGGTATGCAGGAACGGATACAACTAGTGGTACCCCGACCTTTCCGAATACAAGTCTTGCACATGGCCCATCGTCTAATAGGGGGCGGTCTTTTTGGGAGGGAAAAAAACAGAAGAATACTTTTTGCGTCTATTTTATTGGCCCGGGTCTTTTCAGATATAGGTCACTTTTGCCAACAGTGTCCCCATTGCCAACTTGTAAATCCAGGAGCACCCAAGAAGGGACCCCTTTTCCTGTTACCTATTATTGATATCCCATTTTCTAGGGTTGGGATGGATCTTATAGGTCCCCTTATCCCTTCCTCAAGGGGTTATAGATATGTCCTCGTCCTGGTAGACTACGCAACCAGATATCCTGAAGCAAAACCCCTTTCGAGTATGAATACTAAAAACATAGCACATGCCATGATCGGTTTCTTTTCAACGGTGGGATTCCCAAAATAATTACTTACCGACCAAGGTACTCCCTTCATGTCCCGCCTAATGACCCAAATTTGCCAGATATTAGGGTTGACTCAAATTAGAACATCCGTATTTCATCCACAGACGGATGGTCTTGTAGAAAGATACAATTGTACGCTCGAAACCCTTTTAAAATGGTCATCAGTGAGTCAGGAAAAGACTGGGACAAAAAGTTGCCTCTGGTCCTTTATGCTAGAAGAACCTACTAACAGTCATCTACCTGCCATAGTCCCTTTGAGTTGGTGTTCGGGCGCCAACCAAGATCCCTACTCGACATGGCCATAGAAAAATGGGAAGAAGAGGAAACTGAGGACAAAGATCTGTTGGAGTATAGCCATCAACTAAAAGATCCATTACACACCATATGGGAGGATGTAAGAAATCACCTAGAGCAAGCTCAGAGTAAACAAAAGCAGTACTACAATAAGACTACTACGCTCAGACAATCATACCCAGGTGATGAAGTCCTCATTTTATTGCCAAGTTCGGAGAACAAATTATTAGCTAAATGGCAGGGACCATTTAAGGTACTTAAAGCTGTAACACCAGTTACATATGAACTATTGTTATCTTGAGACCCCAAAAAGGACCCAAATATATCATATCAACCGTTTACAAAAATGGGAAGAAAGTGAAGAAACTCCTGAACCCCCACAAATAGGATTTTTTTTGTCAAAAAAAACATAAGACTAGAAATCAGTTTATGCCCAAAACCTATTGACTCAACAATACACCTTCCCCCCCGAATCCCAAACTACACTCTACCCAACAGAAACAACTAACAGAAATATTGGGAAAACATGAGGCTCTTTTTTTCAGTCAACCCCGGGAAAACGTCATTGATCCAACATCATATTAGGACCCAAGAAAAATAATTTTGTCTGCCTTACCGAATCCCAGAAGCTCGAAGAGCGTTAGTAGAGCAGGAGGTCCATGTTACAAATGGGAGTCATAGAACCCTCCTCCAGCCCCTGGTGCTCCCCAGTTGTCCTAGTCCCTAAACCTAATGGGTCGATCCGCTTTTGCATAGACTTTCGACAAGTTAACAAAATCTTCCACTTTGACACCTATCCCATCCCTATGGTCGATAAACTATTAGAACGCCTGGGTAAGGCAAAGTACATGACCACAATAGACCTCACCAAGTGATACTGGCAGATTCCACTATATCTCCCAGATAAAGAGAAAACGGCGTTCTCCACGCCTTCAGGGTTGTACCATTTTACCGTTCTCCTATTTGGATTACATGGGGCCCCTGCAACATTCCAAAGGCTAATGGATTGGATGTTAAGAAAACACACTCCATATGTGGCTCCCTACCTTGATGACATTGTAATCTTTAGCGAGTCATGGGATGACCATCTCCATCACCTAGACGAGGTATTCCATACATTAAAAGAAGCAGGGCTCACAGTAAATCCCGAAAAATGTACCATGGCTAAAGATAATATAGCATACCTCTGATATTATATAGGGAACGGACAAATTAAACCACAAATGACCAAAGTTGAGGCCATCCCTAAAATTCCTGTCCCCGGCTCGAAAAAAGAGATACAATCCTTTGTGGGACTTGTGGGATATTACAGAAGTTTCATCCCACACTACCACGCCCTGTTAGCAGATCTCCTAAAAAAAGGAAAAGCCTTCTAAAATATTAAAATTGACACCCATACAACACCAGAGCTACGAACTTCTCAAACAGTGTTTAACCACTTAGCATGCCTTACCCTTTCCTAACTTTACAAAACAATTTTTGTTACAAACATGCATCTGACGTCGGGTTGGAGACTGTCTTATACCAGAAAAATGAACATGACCAGGATCACCCTATTGTTTTTATCAGTAGGAAACTACTCCCCCGGGAACAACAATATCCCATTATTGAGAGGGAATGCCTGGCCATCAAATGGGCTATAGAGACTCTTCCATATTATCTCTTGGGTCATCCTTTCATATTGCAAACTGACCACGCACCCCCTACTTGGCTGTCGAGGCACAAAGACACTAATCCTAGGATCCCACAGTGATTTATGGAGTTGCAACCCTTTATTTTCCAAGAACATCTCCTCCCAGGTCATCGTTTGGTTACCGCAGACTATCTCTCCAGACATCCCATAAGGCAAAGCCTCGAACAGCCTTTTTCATGGGAGGGGATGTGTAGCACAGTCGCAATGACCCAGCTCCAGACTGTCCCCCCGGGGCCTGCCGAACAGTTCCCCGGGGGGCACCTTCCTACACCCAGAAGCCCCGTCCACCGACGTGGATCCGGGTGTCGGACTTGAAACACCGGAAACAGAGGATCCGACGCGGACGCCAAGGAGAAAGGAAGAGCCGGCACGCACGCAAAGGGGAGAAGAGGGACGGACGGAGATGTCGGAGAAAAGAGAAAAAGAAGCTGAATCAGGAGAGTGGGATGCGAGAACAGTGGGATGAAAAGAGCCATCCGGGGATATCTCTTCATGCCGCACTGCCAGACACGTCCCCGGAGGGACGTGGCTTTCGCAGGTACATACCTGCATTCTAAACCCCACGGGTTACTATTGGAGAGAGGGGCTCTTTTAGCTCCCTGCCATCTGTTTAATTTTTTTTTTTTCTCTAACCACTGAGGGGGGAGGTAGACCTTGGTCATAGTTAGATATACATTTTTATTTCAACTGCGGGATAGCTCTCTATTGTTACCCTAACGACATCCAGAAACAGGAGAGAGAGACATACAAACACCAACCCCAAAGTTAACATACTTGAACCTTAAAGTCTTTATTTGTTCTTTATTACTAGGGTAGGTGCCTTTCTTCCCCGCTAAGCGCATAAAGGAAGATTTGTTTACATTTTTCTTTTTTTTTTTTCTTTCTTTGCATGAACAAAACACCACTGGGCTTTTTACATTTTGGGGTTTTTCTTTTTGGTGAAAATCCCTCTGTCCCGTCCCAAGAAAATAAAAAGGTCTGAAAACAAGACCCTTACCTATTTTTCTTTCCTTTTCCTTTCTTCTCACCGACGGAACGCCTCCAACGCCATACCCCTGAAATCTGGACCATACCTGAGAAATAAAAAAAGAGAAACTAAGAAGACAAGACAGAAGAATAAAGAAAGAGCTGAAAGGATCGGACAATTAAAACAACAATCCAACAAGGAAATAATACTTAATACAAATTTAAAAATCCAACTCCCGTTGCCTGAAAGTGTCATATATACTTACAGTGAAGGAACCCACTACAAGGTCCAGCAACAAAACTAGCTCCCACTGACAGTGAAACTGGCCCCCACCCTGTCAGCTCACTAAAATGTCTGGTGCACAATAGGCCAGTGCGGCCCTGTTTAAGTAGGATCATGTTCAACTAGCTTTCTACATTCTGATAGGAATGTCCTGCTCGAAAAGTATTTAAAAAATAAGTGTATTTTATCTCATTTTATTGAATTTAATGTTCAGTTTTGGATGTGCACTCTTAATATCGGCCTCGGAATATTGATGGGACACATTATCAAGGACAAAATATGAAACATATATTGATTGGTAAATAAGTCTACATTTTCTATACCTAACTCTACAAATACCTATGAGGTATATATATATATCTTCAAGGTAGGTAGATGTGGAGTTAGGAATAGTTAACGTATACTTCCCTATATGCACTTTTTTTTTGATATGTTGTCCCGCGATAGTCTATCCTCTGTAATCTTGTATCACAATATTCAGTAGTATAATCTAAATTTTGACATTACTGCAGAATTTTGAATTTTTTTATTCACTTTTTTAACAATGCTTCACAAACAGTTATGGCAAAACCAATAGCTTGCCTCTCCCATTAGAAAGACAAAACCTGTTTTATGTGACTATATTGACAAAGTGCATCAGTTCATTTACCTTGCAAACAGTAAAAAGAAATGCTTCATCACATGGTGCATTTGATGACACATTATAAAGACAAATACAAGGCCTGCGAGCACGGAAGACCCCACAGGGTTCCATCAACTCTCAGCCTCCCCACCACCTACACCTACATTGAACAGCATGCTGCAAGGGTACTTAGTCTTCTTGCATCAGCACATGAAAGAAAAACATCAATTTGTTCAAAGAGGGAAAGGTTTTTTTCTTTTAAATTTGGTTAGACCTTTTAACATCCCCTTGGCAGATGATTTGAATACTCTTTAAAATTGCCAGAAAGAGACCGGTCCAATAACATTTGAGTGGAAAATAAAAACATGAAAATGAATGGAATTTTTCACCTTTGAGAAAACACAGAAACAGACTTCTGCATCTCAGAAGAATACATCTTGAAAGTTATATTGTAGGTAAGCCTAGCACTGCATTCAAAGGGTGCACTTATCAGGCAAAATGCATTCACAATCTATACATTTCAACCATGCTTCTCTGTTGCCATTGTAGTTCTCCGCAGTGGCCAGTTACTGTGGTACCCTAACATGAGCGAGGCTGACACTTCTGTCCATGATCCTATAGGATTGAATGGGCAAGGGATTTTTGCGTGAACTGGGCAGGTGCTAGCCGTTCACCGTAAAAGTGGTCAGTCTCAAGCCTTCTCCAGCTGGCAGAGATTACCTAGCGCTAAAGTACCCATTTCTCTCTGAGACGTTTTGCGTAGCCTCACCTCCTCTGAGGCTGCCAAGTCTCAAATGCTTTCTCTACAGAGCAAAATGTTGTAGATGGGTCCTCTGTGGATACAGTACTCCCACAGCTATGGTCAGAAAAAATTGTATTCTTTCTCGCCCTCCTCTCAAGTCCGAGAGGGCTCTGTCAGTGTTGCCCTTTGTTCCTGTTGTTGTTTTCTCTTTATATGGGGACCTTGGCTCAGGGGATGAGGGCAAACACTAAATTTACGGGGGTTAGAACTGGGTGGAAAGCACATACTAAGCCTATTTGCGGACAGTGTGATCATCACATTCACAAACCCTGTCCATTTCCTGCTCATCCTTGTGATGGAGATTCAGAACTTTGTTGTAATGCTGGGGTTCATATTGAACCTGCAGAACTCACAAATCCTCAGCCTTTAATTCCCTCCTGCAACAAGATGGCCTTTGCACCCAGTTCCGTATGTAATGGGCCTACTAATTCATTCTGTACTTAGGATTGCAAATAATCAATACCTTCAAAACAGCTACCACTCCTTCCATCAGGATGACAAGAACTTAGCATGTAAGCACACTGTATGCTGTCCTGGATGAGTAGAATAGCCACCCTTAAGATGAACACCCTCCCCAGGTTTCTATTTGTGTTCCAATAACTTCCTCTCCATCCAAATATGCTGAATAAATTGCAGAGAGGTTGACAAATTTGCTTGGGTTAAAAGCCATTCATGCATTTTAAAACAGCCTACAAACATCCACAGGAGGATGGGGTGAGCATCCCCAACACAATATTACCAAACTGTCCAGTTGAGATATGTGGTGAAGTCGGGAAATGAGCTGCCCAAGAAACACTGGTGCTTCGTAGACCTACCGGTTGCAGAAATACACATAAAGGAGAGTTCCCTGACTTCAAAAGACAGTTAGGGCGTGGAGGCTGTGCTCTTCTTAAGTTAATAAAGGCATCCTAGCTGTGTGGGACAGGGTTGCAGAGAAGAAACGCCTGATGACATTAACATCACCGCTTATTCCTATAATGTCCAGTCCGGGCTTCAAACTGACTCTCAAAGAGGATCCCTTCTGCAATTGACAAGACCAAGGGAGTAAAATAGTGGAAACCTATTTGATTTGTCTTGCATTATTCTATTTGATCAGGTGAAGAAGAATATGGACAGCCTCAATAGGAATAGGTGCAATAAATATGTGCAGATCAGACACTGGGTGACCAGCAGAACAATGAAAACCCACTCTAGTATTCCCTCAATGGCATTTAAGAAATGGCTTCTCTCAAACATACTATCGGAGATGTATAGATTATTGGCCCATTTGCCTGTGAGAGAGAGGTCAGCAGGCCAAAGAACAGTGGGTACAGTAGTTAAGGCATATCTTCACCTTTAAGGAATGGGAAGATGTTTTTCAGATAGCACACTGTACGGGGAGAAGTACCACAGGCAGTAAGATCATGACAAAGATAGTCACTTACTGGGGCTTCACCACGGCCTAACTGCACAAAGGGTGCCCAGAAAGACTGGAGACATGTTGGAAAGGCTGCATTTACACAGTCATCCTGCTGCTTTTGCAGCTTCTCTAGAACTGTCTCAAGCTTACTAGGAAGAGTTTTTCTAGATGATGTTGGTGATATATTTAATGTACAAGCTACCCGCTTACCAGCTAGAGCCTGCTAGGTCTTCTTAATAGACAAACATTCCTATTGTGATCAGTAGGGTCCTGTAGTATGTAGGCAAACCAGGGGATGACCTTGTCTAGGGCACTGATGAAATTCCTGAACATATCTTCTTATTATGGATAGAATAGCTGACTCTGGACACAACAGTAGGGGTTTTGGTGAGGTGTGGGTCCTCTTCTTCATAGTTCTCTCCAACAAATTGAAAGAACTGACATGCCCCAAATATATGAGGCTGTTGTGCATATCATCCAGCGTAGCCTTGCGGGCTGATCTAGAGGTGGGATGCCAGAGATCTGCCTCCATAAAGGTGAGCGATTTACTTCAGGTTTTGAGTGATATACTGTAATGCATACATTTTATGTCTCTTTCTCATGTAACTGAAGGGTTGGTGCGGGTAGTAGGAGTTCTGGGGTTCTGGTTCGTTTAATACTCTCATACTTTGTAGAGCTCATTTAAAAAGGTGTTAGAGGCATAGGTTCTGAACACTTGACAAACTAATGTATTCTAATAAATGTATAGATTACACCTTCCATGAGAGTGTCGGAAAGCTAAAGGTAGGGAGCCTTGGGAGTCACTACACATCTGAGAGGAGCCCTGCGTGCATGGGCAATGTCACCAACTCTAAATGCGTCTCTGCACATATCATATTCTACTTGTCAAAAATCGATCTGACCAAAAAATAGAGGATCTGCTGATATTGTATTGATCCAATACAAACTGTGAACCTTGACTACCACCTGGGCTAAACCCAGGAATTCTGCAGAGTTACATAAAAACCCAGTAAGATTCTGCTGAGTTCTGAATTTGTCAGGAAGCGCTGCTTGCTCAAACGTTTAGTGGCAGGAGCTTGTTCCACACTGTGAAATCAACATGAACTGCATCATGTTGTGTGCCAGAGGGCGCTGCTTATTTTTGGAGCTCGAGTAGATTTTCTACTCTAGTGGAAGCGTTCTCAACACAGGTCAAACCTGACTTGACCGCCCTCATTGAGAAATCTTGCTGGGAGGCATTCTAGGGCCCGAAAATCACTCTAGGGGATGCAGTTCTCATTTGGCAACGTAACGCTGGTGAGCTGCATGTGAGGAAACACTCTGCCACACGAAAGTTAGCATAGTTTTGCTGGAACTCCACACTCCAAGCGTAACACAGAGTGGACACAACTCTGCGGACTCCACCTTTAGCAGAAAAGGACGAGTCAAACCTTCTAAATAGTTATGCATGGCGTTTCATCTTAATTTCAGCAACATGTAGATAGATTTGGAAGTGCATTTCTGTATGTCATCAACTTTTGTAAGTCTCTGTGTTCTTGTCGCATTTTTATTTTAATCTCATATGCGGTACCATATTGTGCAATACAAATGGTAATCCATCAGCTTGAAATTTACAGTTCTGGTTTTTGTTACAAATATTTAAAGTTTTTGAAAAATCAAATTTTGTATTTGTTTCCTAAAATATAAAATAAAGTATATATAATAAATCTTCATTACTTTATCTGGAGTTATAATGACTTTAGATACCCATCAGAGTGACATTACATATTATTATTTTTTTTCGCAGCAACGTACCTTCAATTCAAGCGACTTAAGGAAAATCCAAAAAGCGAAAGAGGAGAAAGACAAGTAAGTCACCCCCTGAGGAATTAAGTAATAATTTATTGCTGTTTCATATTATGGTTTCTGATGAGATGGTGATTTCTAATTTCCGTTTGTGTCTGTGTTTGTTTTAATCTTTAAAGGTTTTTCAAACTTCTAAGTTCTAGAACTGGTTTTACATATAGCTGTTTTTATATTGTGCTACAATTTAGCACCCTCAGTACACGAAACCTGGCTGTTGCTTTGAAGCACAAGGGGCTGCTAGGTAACATGACACAGAGGGCCTGATTACGACCTTGGTGGAGGGGATTACTCTGTCCCACATGTGACTGATATCACGTCAGCTGTGTTACAAGTTCCATAGGATATAATCTGTCACATTTGGGATGGAGTATTCCTCTCCGCCAAGGTCGTACTCAGGCCCAGAGTGAGCAAACCTAAGGCGTGGGTCACTGGTAGTTTGAAGGAAGGGGTAGATGCTTGGATGTAGATAATGTTTTTTTTAGCTTATCTTTGTAAGGAAATGCCTCCTTGGCATGGTTACCCCCTGACCTTTTGCTGATGCCAGAGTGCCATGCCAACCTCACACTGCCTGTGGCACAGGTAAGTCTCCCCTCTAGCAGGCCTTACAGCCCTAAGGCAGGGTGCACTATACCACAGGTGAGGGCATATGTGCATGAGCACTATGCCCCTACAGTGTCTAAGCAAAACCTTAGATATTGTAAGTGCAGGGTAGCCATAAAGTGTATATGGTCTGGGAGTTTGTCAAACACGACCTCCACATTTCCATAATGGCTACACTGAAATCTGGGAAGTTTGGTATCAAACTTCTCCGCACAATAAATGCACACTGATGCCAGTGTGGAATTTATTGTAAAATGCACCCAGAGGGCATCTTAGAGATGCCCCCTGAATAACAGTCCGACTCCTAGCGCTAGGCTGACCAGCTTCTGCCAGCCTGCCACAACTAGATGAGTTGCCGGCCACATGTTCACCTACAGTACCATTTTTGCAACTTTCTAACAAATTTCCAAGAACTCACTCTTCCCGCTGGAAGCGTGAGACTTCACCCTCTGCACCCGACACCCCCGGCTCGAGCTCCAGAGAACCAACACTACAGGGAGGACTCCCAGGCGACTGCAACCTCGTGAGTAACCCGAGACGACCCCCTTGGAACCTTACAGTGACGCATGCAGAGAGAATCCAGAGGCTCCCCCTGACCGCGACTGCCTGTAACAAGCGACCCGCCGCCTGGACCAAGCACTGCACCCGCAGCCCCCAGGACCAGAAAGAACCGAACCTCACTGCAGGAGGGACCATCAGGCGACCCTCTGCTTAGCCCAGTTGGTGGCTGGCCAGAGAACCTCCCCTGTGCCCTGCCTGCACCGCTAGAGTGACCCCTGGGTCCCTCCATTGTTTCTAATACAAATCCCGACGCCTGCTTTGCACACTGCACCTGGCCACCCCTGTGCCGCTGAGGGTGTATTTTGTGTGCCTACTTGTATCCCCCCCAGTGCTCTACAAAACCCCCTGGTCTGCCCTCCGAGGACTCGGGTACTTACCTGCTGGCAGACTGGAACCGGAGCACCCCTGTTCTGCATAGGCGCCTATGTGTTTTGGGCACCTCTTTGACCTCTGCACCTGAACGGCCCAGAGCTGCTGGTGTGGTAACTTTGGGGTTGCCATGAACCCCCCACGGTGGGCTGCCTATGCCCAGGAACTGAGACTTGTAAGTGGCCTCACAATCTAACCAATACTTACCTCCCCCAGGAACTGTTGATTTTTGCAGTGTTCACTTTTAAAATAGCTTAGTGCCATTTTTACTAAAACTACACTACCATCCTCCGGGTAGATTTTGATAGTACTTCCAGGCAGTGCCAGCTTTAGGGTGGTGCAAGCGGTGGGGCCGCACCGGGTGCTGGCCTGGACTGGGTGTTGACCTCAGTGGGGCGCTATGTTCAGCGATAACTTACGAAACTTGTGATTTAAAAGCATCTGCTGAAAAGTTCATTGTGCGTCCAGCCATCAGGAAACAATTAAAATGTCAAGATACCTCTTGTGATTAATGTTCTTGCTAGAGCGAGAGATTGGAGTTTTGTCTACCAGCAACTTTGACCCCCCATAAAGCAGCATAGAGAGTTAATATGCCAGGTGTAAAGAACAGAACTATATTTTACTTTGATAGCTGAGTGGAGGTGATCATGGGGTGAGGGGTGCCAAAAAAAAGGTTGCACAGGGCACTACCTTCACTACAGCTGGCCCTGTTTCCAGAACCTTTCTAATAGAACTCAAAATGCCAAATCAGCCAATTTGCTCATCTGAAATGACAACTTATTATCAAACCAGATATCTACATTTTTTTAAACTATTTTAGATTGGAGTTTGGGGTTGGGGCTGGGGCCCGAAGGTTTCTGGCCAGCACTCCGGAGTCCAACTGTTTATTTCCTACTATCATGACTTCCATTTTTTCACTTTCTTTACATTCTGAAGACTACACTATCTGGTCGCAGTTTTCAGATGCCTGCTTGCAAATAGTTAGGAAAAGAAATGTGCTCTGTTGACTTCGGATTCTGTGATTGTATGTTACACTTCTGCAACTGTCATTAATTATTGGAATGTGGAGTTAAACATTGTAGGAAGTTGGCTCTGTATATACTATCTCAAAGTAAGAGATAGTGTGCACAGAGTCCAAGGGTTCCTCTTACAGGTAGCCCCCTCCTCCACAATGCTCCAGTCCAGTTCTGCAAGGCCACACACGTCCAGTTGGAGGGAGGATTCAATTTCATCTCTCTCACTGGCGGACCATAACATCAGACAAATGGGTCTTGCAGATCATACGGAAGGGCTATTCCCTCCCCTTCCAGTCTTTCCCTCCCTCTTTGTCTCCATTAAAAGATCAGCTGATGTAGAATCACTTAATTTTGACCTGCGAGGAAGTTATGACTCTCTTGGCCAAGGGAGCTATAGAAAGTGCCTCAATGTCAGAAGTAGGCAGTGGTTGTTATTCCCGCCACTTTCTGGTTCCCAAAAAGAACAAGGGTCTTCACCCCATTCTGGATTTGTGGGATGTCAATCTCTTCCTCAAAAAACAGAAATTCAAGATGCTCACTCTAGCTCAGGTCTTGTCTGCCCTAGACCAAGGAGACTGGATGGTAGCATTGGACCTGCAGGATGCGTATTTTCGCATCCCTATCCTGCCCGCCTACAGGCGCTACTTGCGGTTCAAGATGGGCCATGAGCACTTTCAGTTTACCATGCTCCCCATCGGTCTCACCAGTACCCCTTGGGTGTTCACCAAGGTGATGGCAGTGGTAGCAGCTCATCTGCGCAGGTTGGGGGTTTGTCTTCCCCTACCTCGACAACTGGCTGTTGAAGACTCCTATACCCCAGGCTCTCATCAACCACCTTCAGACTACGGCGGACCTCCTGCATTCACTGGGTTCACTATAAATATGCTGAAGTCACACCTGACTCCCTCTCAGAAGCTCCATTCCATCAGAGCAGTTCTGGACAAAGTGCTGTTTCGGGCTTTTCCTCCTGAGCAGCGAGTCCAGGATATTCAGGTTATGATACCGATGTTTCAGCCTCTATCCTGGATTTTTGTGAGACAGACTGTGAGGCTGTTGGGACTCATGGCCTCCTGCATCTTGTTGATCAAGCATGCCAGATGGCATATGAGGGCTCTGCAGTGGGACTTGAAGTTCCAGTGGGCACAGCATCAGGGGAATCTTACCGACACAATTAAGATCTCAGAGGGAACTGCGAAAGATCTGCAGTGGTGGTCAGTGAACTGCGATTGGGTCAGAGGTAGACTCCTCTCCCTTCCCCAGCCAGATCTCACAGTAGTGACAGATGCGTCACTTCTGGGATGGGGCGGCCATCTGGGAGAGGTGGAGATCTGAGGTCTCTGGTCTCTGGCGGAATCCTGACTCCATATCAACTTACTGGAGCTCTGGGCGATCCGACTTGCATTGAGAGCATTTCTTCTTGTTGTGAAAGGGAAGATAGTAAGGGTGTTCACAGACTACACCACCACAATATGGTACTTCAACAAGCAGGGTGGTGTGGGGCCGTGGAACCTTTGTCAAGAGGCTCTGCCTCTCTGGACATGGCTGGAACAGCAGGGCATAATCCTGGTGGGTCAACACCTGGCAGGTTCTCTGAATTCCATGGTGGATGAACTCAGCTGTCGGTGCCTAGCAGATCACGAATGGTATCTCCATCCGGAGGTGACGCAAGGACTCTGTCAGCATTGGGGAGAGCCTTGGTTAGCCTCCGCAGAGAATGGACAATGTCAGCAGTATTGCACGTTGGAGTTTCCTTTCCAAAGCGGCAATCGCTTGGTGACGCTTTTCGTCGTGAGTGGAATTCAGGCCTCCTGTACGCTTTTCCGCCCATACTACTTCTGTTCAGAGTTCTCAAGAAGATCAAGAATGACCAGGCCCAAGTAATCTTAGTGACTCTGGATTGGGCACGGAGACTCCGAAATACCCAGATTCTGAAATTGAGCATCGATCCTCCAGTCAGGCTGCCCCTTTAGGAGGATCTTCTGTTGAAGCAGCAGAGGAGGGTTCTCCACCCGAACCTGTCAACTCGGCTCCTTCATGCGTGGAGATTGAGCAGCGGCAGTTGATGGCTTTTGACATTCCCCCTGAAGTCTGTAAAGTTATTTTGGCAGCCAGGCGTCCCGCCACTAAAACGGTATATGCCTGCCATTGGGAACGCTTTGTATATTATTGTACAGGAAGGTCTATTGAGGCTCTTTCTGCTTATCTTTCTGATATCCTTCTCTTTATACTATCCCTTGCCCAGCAGGATTCTGCCTTGGGTACTCTCAAGGGCTATCTTTCTGCCTTGTTGGCATTCCTTCAGCTGTCTGATTAGCCTTCACTTTCGAAATCTCCCATTGTACATAGATTCCTCAAAGGGCTTGTGTATATGTTTCCCCCCCATGCCCTTTGTTATGCCCCAATGGGACTTACATCTGGTCCTCACATTTCTTTTGTGTGCTCTATTCGAGCCCTTACACAACTGCTGCCTCTGGCTGCTTACCATCAAAATAGCCTTCTTAGTGGCGATAACATCTGCCAAAAGGATGAGTGAGATGCAGGCTCTTTCATCCAAGCCACCATATCTCAGCATGTTTTCAGACAAGGTGGTTCTCAGAACGTCTCTTTGCTCCCCAAGGTGGTGACCCCATATCATCTGGGTCAGAACATCCCCCTTCCCACCTTCTTTGCTCCAACGCATCCCTCTAAAGAAGAGGAATGACTCCACCGGCTGGATTCAAAAAGAGCCTTGTCTTTCTACCTTGCCCGCTAAAAGAGTTCTGGGTGGATGACCAACTCTTTGTGGGGTCGGTGGAAATAAAGAAGGGCCAGGCATTGCAGAAACGAACCATTTCACGCTGGGTCGTTCTCTGCATTAAGCTCTGCTACTCATTGGCCAGGAAGCAGCCTCCTGAGGGCTCATTCTACCAGGGGCAAAGCTGCTACCACTGCGCTAGCTCGGGGCATAGCAGTCCTGGATACCTGTCAGGCAGCAACATGGGCATCCTTATGCACGTTTACAAAACATTACTGCCTGGACAATCAGGTCCGAATGGACGGACACTTTGACTGTTCGGTCCTACAGGACTTTTTATTGTAAAGGAGATTTATCCGCAGCCCACCGCCAGGAGGTTATGGCTTGGCTATCTATTCAAAGGTAAGGAATCTGCAGCTAGAAGTCTCTATCAGATGAACAAGTTACTTACCTTCGATAACGCATTATCTGGAAGAGACTCTATCTGCAGATACCTCACACCCACCCATGCCTCCCCGCTCTGCGGGTATGTCTAGTAGGGTTATGATTTATCCCTTTTAGGGCCCTAGTTTTGCAGAGCCAAACTGTTGGTTCTATCCATGGCTCTGCGCTTCTGGCGTGGAAGTTGATGGGTAAAAGAACTCACATACACGCGCCGGGGTGGTGCCTTTATAGTCGACTGTGACGTCACAGACGCCTCCAATGCCGCTTACGATGCCACGCTGAGCCGAACGACACGTGGATCTGAACGACACCACCTGACGGCGTACGCAGGGTATTGCTCAGCAAAAAATTCTGAATTTGAAGCTGATGCCAGGGAATTCAAAGGTAAGGGATCTGCAGCTAGATAGTCTCTACCAGATAATGAGTTACCAAAGGTAAGTAACTTGTTTTTTTACACCAGAAAAAAGTATTAAACATTGAGGCACTTAAGTTTGCAGGGCTCACTCAGAAGGCAAGACAAGGCATGGAGAGGAAATCACTGGAAAATAAGAATATTTTCAGAGTTCTGTGAAATGGCAAATGTTTTAAAATATATCTCATAAGACATACTTACTACGTATGAAGCATTCTGATTCCTAAGCAGGAGGATTTTCTGATGATGCAGACCCAAAATTCTAAAAATTAGTGGCTTTAGTGAAATTACATCCTACATTTGGTTTAAGTAGATTGCTACCTCATGAGTCTTCTGTGCATGATGTTGGGTCATTGCAAAGAGCTAATGCCCCTCCTTTGTCACTACAGCAAGGTAGCAGTAATGCACCATTGTGTTTGCTTTTATATCATTAATAAAATTCCAACAGCAAAGAGCCACGCTTTTTGTCACTGCTGAACGTCCCACAGGTCTCACACCATGTGACTGCTTATAGGTACTTTTCCTGGAGTAAAATGAGTTTATTACAGTTTTGTTGAAAGATACATTTTATATTGTTGGCTTATTGCCATTAGGTAAAATAAACTACATAGAGGTCAGTAACACTGTGAGACTCTCTTTTGTCTACTAAAGCATTAACTTTACTTCTCAGTTGTGATTAACAGATCTTTGCTGTGTTGATTGGTCGATTGATTGTGCCCTAGGGATACAGAGCAAGAGCTAGTTTGAGATTCCACTACACATATTGCTACTGTGTGTTTTTCATAATTTGTGGAGACAATTGAAGCCAGCAATTGTCTTGATGCCATTGGTGGTAGCACTGAACCAGTTCTACCTTTTTTCTCATGCATTGCTGTGGCTTATTTGCGATACTCCTGCTGGACATGTTGATAGCTTTTGACACAGTTGGCTACAACATATTGGTGAGTTACTTGTAGGCAATTGAAATCTTTGTTTCTGTTTGTTCTATTTTGTTTAGTCCTCACACAGTATTAAGTTTCATCTGAAGGGTCCTCAAGGAGTGAAGGGCTCAATATACATGCAGCTGAACATATCTTTGCACAGGTTGCTGCTATTACAACTGACTAGTACTGACAGCAAATAATGGTTTTACAATTCGTACTCCCTGAAGAGTCCTACATTTTCAAAACAAATTCAGGATCAGAGTCATGCATTCATCCCTTTCACAAGTTGCGTTACATTTCCGTGAGTTATCTGTCTAATCTATAAGCATTGGTTCTTTTTTCCCATTGCTACAGAGATTGCAGAGATTCTTGTCCTGTGTTTGCTTAGACATTGTTCCAAAGTAGGGCATCTGATAGAGACATCTAATTGCAAATTCCTTACCTTAGAATTTCCCCCAGGTGTCAGTCTGGATCCGGGGATTTTTCTTGAGCAGTACCCCTGTGCACCGTTAGGTAGCATCGATCGGCTCCGCGTCTGTCGTCTGTGTCGTCCACACTGGATATGACACCGCAGGCCCTATGCTAACTTCATTAATTTCTGTTCGCGCCAGCTAGTGCTGATCCAAAGAGAGCTACCCCTCAGTCAATTTTTGACTTTTTTTGTCTGGACTTATTGTTGATGTGTTTTTGAGTTAATTCCTGGTGCATTGAGGATGTCATTGAGAAAGACTGGGTTCAAGCCCTGCGGATCTTGTCATCGGGCGACGTCGGTGACAGATCCGTACATCATATGTCTTTGGTGCCTGGAGCGCGACCATGACCCAGAGTCGTTCCCTAAGTGTCGGGTCATGCATCTGAAGGCTTTGAGGGAGCGGTCCCTTAAGCTGATGGCAGCCTGATGCTCGACTTCGTGCAACTGGAGGTCCCGGTCGAGAAGAAGGTCCCAGGAGTGGTCGTGGAATCCTCCATTATTGTCGTCCCACTCCAGGTCCTCGGTACGATTGGGTAAGTTGAGGCACAAAGAAGAGCAAAAAGTTGATCGAGATGAGGATCGTTGGCTCTTTAGGCCTGGTTCCTAGGAACCTGCACCTGGGCCTTACTGTAGGAAAGTGGGATCTTTCTGACATGGTTTCCCCCATTTTTTGCCTGGTGTCAGCGTAGTGCACTGGGATCCTGCTAACCAGGACTCCAGTGTCAGTGTTCTGTCCCCTAAATTTGGTTGGTAAGTAATTCTTACAACCGGCAATTGGCATACTGGTGTACCCCTGTAAGTCCCTAGTATAAGGTACTTAGGCATTGGTACACCAGGGGTCCCCCATGTGCTGCAGCATATATTGTGCCACCCATGGGAGATCATGCAAACTGTGTCTACAGGCCTGTCACTGCAGTCTGTGTGAAGTGGTGCATGCACCTTACACCCTAGATATAAGGTTTACGTTATATCACGATCACTGCACTTTGACCCTGTAAGTCACCACTAAGGTAGGCCCTTCAACCCAAGAGCAGGGTGCATGGTTCTAAGTATGAGGGTACCCTGCACGAGCAGAGGCACCCCTACAAACCCCAGACTCCATTTACTGGGCTTTGTAAGTGCAGGGAAACCATTCTAAGGTATGTAGTGGACACTGGTCATTACGAGGTGTCCAACTACATGATGGTTTCTCTGAACCTAGGCATGTTTTGTATCAACCATGTTGGAATTATGCGACTATACTGGTTCCAGTGTTAGTTGCATGATAGCATGTACTTTGGGAGTTCCTTACAGGATCCACCATGTCTGCCTGTTCAGCCTTGCAGGGTCTGCATGCATGCCAGTGCTGCCGCCGACCCCAGACTCTGTTCTGCCCTCCTGCTGCTGAGCTTAACTCGGGCAGTGGAAGGCAAAACAAAGATTTTCCTCTAGAGAAGAGGTGTTACCCCCCTCTCAGTTAGAAATAGGTGACTCTGGGTGAGGGTGGAGGTGCTCCTGGGTACCACCAGACTGCTTTGAAGGGCACATTTGGTGCCCTCCTTGCAAAATCAGTTCCATCCAATGCAGGAAGCCCTAGGCTTCCGCTCTGGCGCGAACCGCACAAATGACAGGGGAGTGACCACATCCCTGTCCAGCTCCTCCCCTACGGAGGTGCCCAGAGCTCTGCCAGGTAGCCACTTGATTCTGCCATCTTGGAAACAGGATGAGCAGAGGCCCCTGGGAGCAGCTGACTGCTCAGTCCAATAGAGTAGTGTCCCTGACCTCCTTCCACCCCCACAGCCCGAAATGTGGGTCACTGCAGTAGTAATTCAACCCCTTAGCAGGTTGTTTAAGGGCTCACTTAAAGGTCGGACCCTAGATTTGTCTTCAAGGCTTCTTCTGCGACCTGGACACTGGATTCTACTGTTGGACTTCGCCGGGAAGCAAGACAAGACTGCATCTGATAGGGGGGCTCCTTCTGCAACTTTGTCCCCGAGCATTGCAAGGACTGCAGCTTCCGTGGCTGTACATCCTCCAGAGTCACAAGGACTCTGCCTGCACAAAGGACATCCATAAGGAATCCCCCTTGGAGTGAAGGAGACACTCCCCTGCAACCACAGGCACCTCAACGTCTACAACCGATTTGTGGATCCTGCTGTCCCATGGACCCCTCAAGGCTCTGCAATACACTGGTGGTTGTGTGGTTCTCTAGAGGTCTGACCTATCTTCTTTGCAGCTGGGAAGACGGTGGTCCTTCGTTTGAGCTTCTGGGATAGAACCCTTGTGCAATACATCTGTTGTCGTTACTAAGGCTTGTTGGCTCTTCAGTGCGAAGACCTCCTAGCTCCAAGAAGCCCCAGCCTCGAGCATCACACCGCTCCAAGACCGACATCCTCCCTGTAACCTTTGCAATGTGGGCATCCATCTTCTTTGTGCTGCTGGGGCCTCCTCGTGACTCCCTGTGCTTGGTGCCAGAGGGTCCTCCTGGGGTCTCTATCGATTCTTGCTGGCTCTCCTCACTGCTTAGGGCCGGTCCGGACTTACTTGTAAAGGTTGAGTCTCTTGGACCTTGCTGGTCCCATTACTGCAACTCTTTGCAGCTCTTCTCTAGCATTTGCCAAGGCTTGTTGGTGGTCATGCTGACCACTGAAACCTCTGTAATCGACAACCAGCGTAGGACAGCTCGTGAATGAGCCCTGGAATTATTCTGCATCACCTGCTTGCTGCAGCTGCATCTTCAAAACAACCGTCCAACAGAAAAGCATCCACGAGGAGGATGGGCATTGCATCCCATGGCGCCTCCGGGTGGTTTGGACTTTGTCCCCTCTCTCCACAGGTGCTCCATGACAGGAATCCATGCCTAGGTCCCACGACCTGGTCCACAGGTCACTGCAGCAGCTGGACAGCTGAGGCCTCCATTGACTTCAACGGGAGGTTCCGACATGACTTCACCCCTATGCACCCGAGCTCCCTGGTGTAGGCACTCCACTTCTATGGGTATCTACGGGTGGGGCCACTCTTGAACCTTCCTTGTCTAGCGGCTTTCCTCCGGGTTCTCAGGCAAGGGTCCATTCCCGACCTCTTTCTAACCGCGACTTACCCAATGTTATTTCATGGGACACCTGACACTAGGTAACAACTCTGCACACGAGCTCCTGGGAAATTACTGCTGCTTACCTTTGGTATCCTAGTACTTCCCCAGTCCTTAGGATTCTTGAGTGTCAGTCTTGGTCAGTTGTCTTTCCTTACCCATGTGTTTTTTTTTTTTTTGTATATTGTTTGCGTCCCCCACAAAGGGTCCCATGTTATTAAATGCTTGTACCAACCTGGTGAAGCACCTGTGCGCCTACTGAGCGGTACAAAAACCTGAGAATACGTTTAGGCGGCATTTCAAGCAACCCCGTCTGCCACACTTTGCTGTCCGGAGATACGGCATTCGCCGCACCAACTTAGGTGAAAACTTTCTACAATGTTACAGCACTTGCTGCACCCATTTATGGTGAAAGACTTTTTGAAATTTTATTCGAATTCATTCTAATGACTGCATTTATCATGATGCTTTGGGGCTATTCGAGCTGAAATGTAACACAGGGTACTCCCTTTTTGGATTGCTTGTACCAACCTTTTCTGAAGTATATTTTGTGTGTTCATAGCTCCATTTAGCAAAGTTAGCTTAGTGCCTGTGTGTGTGAATAAATAATCTTTTATTTTTCTAACACTGATGTGGTTCTTTCTTGTTGTTAAACCACTGACTGACTTTGTTGTTAATACAATTGTTTTACACCCTCTCTGATAAGCCTTAGCTGCTCTCCACATCTACCCTTAAGAGCTTTGATTACTATAACCTCTAACACTATCACTAAGGGTTGCATGGCCTCAGTTCAGGGTGCATCACCATATACGTAGCCAACCTCTTATGCTTACGAGCGCCCCTCGGGTGTTCACCAAGGTGATGGCACTGGTCACAGCTCATCTGCACAGATCAGGGTGTCAGTCTTATCCTATCTGATATAGACATCTAGCCACAGATTCTTTACCTTAGAGTTATCCCCCAGGTGCCAGACTGGATCCGTAATTTGTTTCCAGCAGGACCTCTGCACGTCGGAAGATGGTGCCATGTGACTCTGTAGCGACGTCGTCCACTGGATGTAACGTCAACAGAGTCCATATAAACCCTTCTCCAAGGCGCTAACGTCAGTTCCTTCTTTCCCATGCTTCCAGTGTGTATTCAGCTCCATTCCTCAAGCCGTTTTGTGGCCTATCTCAGTGTGCCCTTTTTTCTTATATCCTCAGGGTTCAAATGCAGGGTCCGCAGGCAAATGTCGGCCACAGACCCTCATTCTGTTTGCATGTGGTGCCTTAGGGAGCACCATGACTCCATGGATTGAGACTCCTGCCGTCACCCGAAGGCATTGGAGGAACAGTGCACGAAGATCCTGGTGACGCGACTGGCGGAGGTCCCACATTGCTCTAGCCTTGCTACAGAGGTGAGCTCCTCCTTTGCTGAGGTGCTGTAGAGGGCAACTGCAGTCCTAGATTTGCAGCTTCCCTCTATGGAAGTGACCACTAACCCCTTGATACAGTACTTCATCAGGGACAATCAGGGGTAGAGCTTGTGCTCCCCTATAGTAAAGCACTGTATGACCTTTTATTAGGGGCATGGCTAAGCCTGCTATGGGTGCCCCTATAGACCGGTCCATGGCCCATAGACACCAGCCTACTACTGGGGACTCGGGTTGCCTCTTCCAGAGCCCAACTCTAAGACGTTTTGGGGTGTAGGCTACTACAGGCTCCTCTGACCCCAGCATCCTCTCTAACGTTCCTCCAAACAGGGAGTCCAGATGGCAAGAAATTTGTGGTAGAAATATTTTCACCTCAGCCAGCTCAGCCTTTTGGTCAATACATTTTTCCCATGAGTTGTGGGATTCGTTGGCATGCCAGCTGTCTTCGCTTCTGGAGGAGACCCAGAGCAAACTTGCACAGACACTACATGATGGCCAAGAGGCAGCTAAGTTTGCAATAAAACGTGGTATGGATGCCACAGACTCAGTAGGTTGAGCCATAGCTCATTCGATAGCGCTGCGCCATCATGCCTGGCTGTTCCACTCTGGCTTTTCGGAGGCTGTTCAAACCACCCGTGCAGAAATGCCCTTGATTGGCACCCGCTTGTGCGGCACACAAGCCAATTCTGGACAATTGAGGTGGAAAAGACTCTTAACTATGTCTAGGCTTATACCTGTCTGGCTCCATTACGCCCAACTTTCTCAGGTAGTAAGGGGGGTGCTCATTTTTGATTCTTCTCATACCAGAGTGGAATCATATACTTCTGATTGAGTCTGAACCATTCCACCTTCTGGTGGCACTCAGTGTGGTGTTCCTGCCTTGTGTAGGTATTATTATTATTATTATTTCTTAAGGCCTGTCAATGCCAGCTTTTCTCTCCTGCTATCTTGGAGGTATTTTCTTTGTGGCCCTAAGTGGGTTTAACACTTGATGGAACAGGGTTTTTTTCCTTTTCTCTGAAGATAGGTTTTATGCTCAAGAGATAGTTACTGGTATGGTATGTTCCCTGCTCTGTGTAGAGCATCTTCTGTATGCCTTATAGGCATTATTAGGAAATGAGCATGGATAGCTCAGTAGGTAGAGCATCAGACTTTTAATCTGAGGGTCCAGTGTTCAAGTCTTTGTTCAAGCTGGTATTCTTAATTAAGATCATTTAAATACATTTGTTGTACTTTTAGTATCCCTGATAGGGAGCTTATGCACAGCTTTTCACAAGAGCCTATTTACAGTGAATCTCTTGTTACTCCTTGCTTTAATCTTCAGAGCATTATTTATGCTACTCTTTCTCCTGAGAGACTCTTAATTTCCCATACAGAGCAGTGGGACTAGTGGTAACGCCATTCCACATCTGTATGTCCTTGCACTTCTTTTGCAAGCTGCTCTCGCTATACCTCGGCAGCATGGGCTCTTGCTGCTGGTCTTTTCGGCACGAGTGGTAGAATGGGTTAAAATTCCTTCTTGTGAGTGCTATAGAATGGGATTTTTCCTTCATCCTTATACCATGCTGGTCTTCATTGTTTGTGGTATCTTGCCTACCTTTATAGTTTGAGTGGGTCACGCTCATAGCATTCTACTCTTATGCTGCTGGTCTTGTTGTCATTACACTGACTGTTCACCTCAAGGAGATGTGAGATACTTACTGCTTAGAGGCAAGGTTCTGTACCTTTGCTACAACAGCCATTTCTTATACAAGAGTCCGCACACCACCAAGGGCTTCAAGATGTCTACATATTTATTTTTGAGGTGCCGCCATGTAGCCATCTAGCTGTCTTCCATCTTAAGGTAAATACCTGGTTGTTTACGCATGTTCCTTGAACATTATGGTTCTATCTTTCTTGCAATTACTTCGTGCTGGGGATTGGTTACTCCATTTGGAGACCGTCTACCTGGTCGTTTCCTTTCACTCTGTTCTGCAGGTTGTCATAATATTTCTAGCCCTCCGGGTCCAATTACTGTTATGGGGCCATTTTAGTTTCCCTGGACATAGGAGTTTAGCTTAGCTTCGGCTTGCAGGCTTGTGGCCTTTTACATAGATAACATACTCTGTTTTATCATTCATTTCTTTTCATTTTGAAGAAATGTTTTTATTCCATATTCAGTTGCCATTCCGTAAAGGCGTCATTATCAGCAATGTACTTGGTGGATTCTCATCATGGTCTTTGCTTTAAGTTGGACAAGAACAGAATGTGAACATGTCAGTCATTTGTTATGATATTGCAGATGCAAATTTGCTTACACAGTCTATGCTTTAGGTACATACCCACTTCAGGATGTCTGTACTAACAATAACGTGCCTTAAAAAACACCTTGTGAGAAGAAGGCCATTAGAGGGGGTTCCAGCCAGGGTATTCCATCTCTACTGCACATCACTTTGCAGCAGACCCCAGCCTTTGTGAATCTACGAAGCCTGATTTGGAGACTGGAGGCCGACCTTGTTCAAAGGTACCAGGGGTTGGGGCGCTTCTCATGGACACGACATGGGTAGATTAGGTTTGTCATGCCTTGCTCTCTTTGGAGTAGAAAATAAGCTTCAGGGGGGAATTTGCATGTTCATGTCTATTACAATATGTTGGGGTTGTTCAGATTTATATCTCTTATTATCACTATCCTGATTTGTTACTTGTCACTATCCTAATCATTGCAATTCATACATTTGTGATAGAGGGCCTCTTTTTGACATGGTTATCTACCCACATTTTGCCTGATGTTGATGTGTCCTTGAAATTGTAGTGCCCAGGGCCCCTCCTTACCAGGTTCCCTGGGCCAGGGCTCTTTCCCCTTAATCTGTTGTGATGCATTGGCATAACTGGATACACCCTTAACTACCACTATAAGTCCCTAGTAAGTGGGCACCTATGTAGCCAGGGCACGGGATACTATGAGTAGGACCCTGAGGCCAGCAGCACTGATTTTGCCACCTTTTAGGGCCATACATCTTGATGCACCCAGCACTGCCATTGCAGGCTGAGTGTTCTGGTACAAACCTAAAATACAAACTTGACATGTCACACTGTCTGTGTGCCTGTCCACCATACACTGCATTTACTATGGGTAAGACACCCCTTTGGCAGACCTTAGAGCCCTAAGGCAGGGTGCTCCATAGCTGCATGAGTAATATGCCCCCATCTTGCCAAACTTGAGAGATAGTGAGTGAACAGAGCAACCATTTTAATACATGTGCTGGACACTGGTCAATACGAGTTTCCCAACTATATGATGGCCACGCTGAGCCCTGGGTTGTTTAGAATTGGATTTTTTTGGGATTTATCTCTTAAAGTGCCCAGGGGCCACCTTAGGGGTGGCCCCTGCAAAAGCTAACTATCCTAGCATGGTTGCTGACTGGTCTTATCCAGCTGCCACCTCCAGACAACCAATATACACACCTTGGGGGAGAGCCCTGCCTCTCCAGTTTGTAAAACAATGCCCTTCCTGGGTGGCGGAGCTAACACCCCCTACCTCATGGATGTGTACTGTCCTGGCGTTGAGCTACAAGGGGCTTACCACCCTTAAAACGCAACCCCCAAGCCTACTGATAGCAGCAGCTGTCATCCCCCTTTGCAAGCCCCCACTTTTGATGGGAGCAAAGGTGTGAAACGTAACAAAAAAGGGTAGGAGCAGTGGCCTCACCTGGCATGCACCACCCCTAAGGTGTTGCCTGTGAGGTGGGCCCTCTTTTTCATTTTCCTCAATCTTGAATGGAGCAAAAGTAGGCAATTAGGTTTAGGGAAGTGACCCTTCCCGCATGAAGTGGTCACTATAGTGGGTGTAGCCACCCAATGGTAAGTGTCCCATTGGACACTACCAGGTTCAGTATTTAGTGGGCATCCCTAGACCAAGTAATCAGATTCAAAATCACAAATAAGACTTTTGGTAGTTGGCTCTGTATGTACTATCTCAAAGTGAGAGATAGTGTTCACAGAGTCCACGAGTTCCCCTTAGAGGTTGATAGTGGCAAAATTAGATAATACTAATGCTCTATTTGTGGTAGTGTGGTTCATCAGTAGGCTTATCAGAGGGCAGTGTTAAGCATTTGTTGTACACACACAGGTAATACATGAGAACACACACTCAGACTTAACTCCAGGCCAATAGGTTTTTATACAGAAAAATATTATTTTCTTAATTTATTTTAGAACCAGAAGATTCAGAATTTAGGTAAGTACATAAATTGTAAGGCTCCTCACACATGTAAGTATGGAACTTTGAATTAAAAGAGTAATGTACACAGTTTTGGCAAAAATGGCAATAAGCTATTTTAAAAGTGGACACTGCAGAAATCAGCAGTTCCTGGCGTAGGTAAGTAATAGTTAGTTTCTCAGGTAAGTAAAGCACTTACAAGTTCAGTCGCCTGGGCATAGGCAGCCCACCGTTGGGGGTTCAAGTCAATCCCAAACACCCAGCACCAGCAACACAGGGCCAGTCAGGTGCAGAGGTCAAAGTAGGGCCCAAATAGCATAGGTGCCTATGGCGAACAGGGGTGCTCCGGTTCCAGTCCTCGGGGAGCAGAGCAGGGGGTTTCGTAGTGCACTAGGGGGGTCCCAAACAGGCACAAAAAATACACCCTCAGCGGCACAGGGGTGGCCGGGTGCAGTGTGCAAAGTAGGTGTCAGGTTGTAGATAGGGATCAAGGGAGAGACCCAGGGGTCACTCTGGTGATGCATGCAGGGCACAGGGGGGCTTTTCGGGTGAGCCACCGTCTGGGCTAGGATGAGGGCCGCCTGCTGGTCACTTCTGCACCGGTAGTTGGTTCCTCTCGGGCCTGGGGGCTGCGGGTGAAGTGCTTCTTCCAGGCATCAGTGTTCCTTTTCGGGCAGTCGCAGTCAGGGGGGGCCTCTGGATCCTCTCTGCAGGCGTCGTTGTGGGGGTGCAGGGAGGTCGTCTCAGTGTGTCCACGTTGTGGGAGTTGCCTGGGGGTCCTGTCTGCGGTGTTGGTTCTTCTGGACATGAGCCGGGGGCTTCAGGTGCAGTGTGTGGGGACTCACGCTTCCGGAGTGGGGCTGGAGTTTCTTTAAAGAAGGTTTCTTTGTTGCAGTTTTGGACAGAGCCGCTGTCCATGGGAGCTTCTTGGCCCTTCTGTGCAGGTCAGTCCTCTGAGTCCTCAGAGTCACTGGTCCCGCTGAATGCGTCGCTGTGCAGGTTCTTTGAGTCTGGAGACAGAACAGTAGGGCTGGGGCCAAGTCAGTTGTCATCTCCTTTGTCTCTGCGGGGCTTTCAGGTCAGCAGTCCTTCTTGTTGTAGGCTGCAGGAATCTGGTCAGCCTAACACTAGTAATTGGACTTGTATACAGGGGGCATCTCTAAGATGCCCTCTGTGTGCATTTTTCAATAAATCCCACACTGGCATCAGTGTGGATTTATTGTGCTGAGAAGTTTGATACCAAACTTCCCAGAATTCAGTGTAGCCATTATGGAACTGTGGAGTTCATGTTTGACAAACTTCCAGACCATATACTCTTCATGGCTACCCTGCACTTACAATGTCTAAGGTTTTGCTTAGACACTGTAGGGGCATAGTGCTCATGCACATATGCCCTCACCTGTGGTATAGTGCACCCTGCCTTAGGGCTGTGAGGCCTCCTAGAGGGGTGACTTACCGATGCCACAGGCAGTGTGAGGTGAGCATGGCACTCTGAGTGGAGTGCCATGTCGACTGAGTCATTTTCTCCCCACCAGCACACACAAGCTCTAAGGCAGTGTGCATGTGCTGAGTGAGGGGTCCCCAGGGTGGCATAAGACATGCTGCCGCTCTTAGGGACCTTTGATACCAGGGGTACCATTTACAAGGGAGTTGTCTGTGTGCCAGGGATGTGCCAATTGTGGGAACAAAGGTACAGTGTAGGGAAAGAACACAGGTGCTGGGGCCTGGTTAGCAGGGTCCCTGCACACTTTCAATTATAACTGGCATCAACAAAAGGCAAAAAGTTAGCGGGTAACCATGCCAAGGAGGCATTTCCTTACAACTTATATGGGAGAATGAAGACAAAGGTGACTGTAAAATACAATACTTGCCTACAATCATGCAATTTGAGACCAGTTAGAGGGTCAATCACTTTACAGTTAGGTCGAGTAGATTATTCAAGCTACTTGACCTGCAGGTCTAGTAAAATCTTTATGATTTTTCGAAGCCTGCGAGCTATTAAGCATAGCCATCGATCCGCCGATTGTACTGGCCTTTCGGGAGGATCTTCTGTTGCAGCAGTAGACAAGGATTCTGCGTCCAAACCTGTTATCTCTTCGCCTTCTTGCTTGTAGATTGAGCGGTGGCCGTTGACAGCTTTTGACCTCCCTCCTGATGTCTGTAAGGTTATCTTGGCAGCCAGGTGTCCCTCCGCCAAAATGGTACATGCCTGTCATTGGAAAAAATGTGTGGCTTGCCTCACAGACAAGTCTGTTGACCCCGTTTCTGGCCCTCTCCCTGAGGTTCTGTTGTTTATACTTTCTTTGGCCCAGCAGGGCTCTGCTACGGGCACCCTCAAAGGTTATTTGTCTGCCATTTCTGTGTTTTTGAGGTTGCCTGATCAATCTTCTTTAAGTCTCCTATTGTAAATAGGTTACGCAAAAGTCTTACACATAGGTTTCCTCCTTCCTCATTCATTATGCCCCAATGGGATTTGAATTTGGTTTTGCCCATTCTGATGTGTGTTCCTTTCGAGCTTCTCCACTATTGTCCTCTCGGGCTTCTCACTTTGAAAAAAACCTTTCTTGTGGCCATTAACTCTGCTCTCAGTGTGAGTGAGTTGCAGGCATTTTCATCTTAACTGCCCTAACTTTCCATCTATCCTGACAAAGTGGTGCTTCGCATTAGGGCTACCTTTTTGTCAAAAGTGCTCATGCTCTTTCATTTAGGCCAATCCGTTGCCTACTTTTTGCATACACCCACATCCTTCTAAGGAAGAGGAGAGACTCCACTTTATGGTCCTACAAAGAGCATTGGTGTTCTACCTTGATCATAGATCATACAAAAAAGTTCTGGGATCAACTCCTTATCAGTTACGTGGGTGCCAGTAAGGATTGGGCAGTGCAGAAGCGGACTATCTCCATATGGGTCATCTTCTAGATTATGATCTGCTACCCACTGGCCAAAAAGCAGCCCCCTGATTGTTTGCATGCTCATTCTACCAGAGTGAAAGCTGCTACCACTGTGTTTGCATGTGGAGTTCCAGTCCTTGACATCTGTCAGGCGACAACATGGGCGTCTCTGAACACCTTTTCTAAACACTACTTCCTGGACAGTCCGGTCCAAAGCAACGGGCACTTTGCCTGTTCAGTCCAGCAGGACTTTCTTGTATTTTTTTTTTTTGAAATATATTTTTTATTACTTTTATAAGGGTGATAACATGAATCAAAACACTTTGTGAAATTCCCCGGCAACTTAAACCCTCCCGCCCCCCATCGTGCACTAAGTCCTTCAATATATTTCTTATGATGAAAAGTCTCAAAAGTCTCGAGGTAGGTCAACGCTCCGGCGTTGTTATTAAGTAGTTGTAGCGGCGTGTTCGGAGTCTGAGTTCAATAAAGAGTTGTCTTCGTCCGAGGAGGGGGCATCAGCCAGTTTTAAGTTTTCAAGCAGTAAGTCCCATTGCGTAACACTCTCTCTGGGTCTTTGGCCTCGGGATGCTTCTTTCATTAGTACTGTGCTCTCTATTTCGGCCCATTTTACTAGTGCACCTAGCCATCTAATTAATAGTGGGCCACCTGGGTCCTTCCAATGTAATGTTATTTCTCTCCTTGCTGAAATCAAAGCTAGGTCTATGAATTTGTTTGACATCTTATGTGTTGATGGGCGTGGGAAGTCCCCCAGGATTGCTGCTATCGGGGTAGGTGATAGCGTTCTTTCAGTGCAGCCAGCTAGCTTCCCGAATACTTCCGACCAGTATGCGCTAATTAGGGGGCATTTCCAAAACATATGTATTATGTCTGCTGCTGGATCAGAGCAACGTGGGCAATCAGATTTATTTGTATTATATATTTTGGCTATCCTTTTAGGAGTTAGGTAAGCTCTGTGGAGAATATATAAATTTATCAATTTAAATCTTGCATTTCTAGAAATAGTGTAGACGTGGGATGTAATTCTGTCCCATTGATTGACTTCTAATATCATGTCAAGGTCATTTTGCCATTTTATCTTGAGTTTATTTAGCGGAGTGCAGGTGTCACCTTGCAAGAGTTTATATATACCAGAGATTAACCTCCTCTGCTCGCCCATTGAGCATAGGAGTTCGCATCCCTTATGGACTGGGGGTTCACAGGCTCCCTTGCCCCATATTGTTTGAATGATTTTTACAATAGCAGTATGTGTGAGAATCAGTCCAGGAGGGAGATCAAACTGCTCTTGCAGCTCCACAAAGGGACGAAGTTTCCCATTACCATACAGCTCACCTATTTTCGTGATGTTGAACGGGGTCAGTTTGTTAATATGTTTGAAAATTTGTTTATTTGGGAAGCAACTCAGAGCTTCCAAAGGGATTTCAGGAGCATAAGGTGTTTTTAAACGGGAGCGTTTGAGGTACTGTTCCCAGCAGTGTCTGATGGATTCCCATTCTATAGGAAGCGGCTCTTTCTGTTTCCTGGGGATCAGTATTATTTGCAGGATTTTGCTTAATGGGCAGGTTAATGGTATTTGTAAGTCAGCTGCGATTTGGGGTTTGCTAATCAGTCTTGATAACCATTGCATTTGTCCCGCCCAATAATAGATTTCTAAGTTAGGTGCAGCTAGTCCCCCCTCCGAGGTAGGCCTTTGTAGGGTCTGAAGTGCTATTATGTGTCTACTGGGACCCCAAATGAAGCTTGCAATGAATGACTCAGCACCTTTAAATATCGAGCAGGGAATTATTAGGGGTACCGTGGAGAAGAAGTATAAAAGCCTGGGCAGTACTATCATTTTAATCAGTGCAATTCCTCCAGCGACTGTAAGGGGTAAGGTGCTCCAGAATTGCATGCTAGTTTTAATTCCCCTGATTGCGCTTTGTATGTTCCCTTCTAGTAAATCTTCTACTGAATGATAGATATTGACTCCAAGATATTTGAAGGTGGATGAGGCCCAGGGTAGGCCCTTAGTGTCAGGGGGTTTCGGGGTGTCTTTGGAGGTTGGGAAAATGGAGGATTTTCTCCAATTAATCCTGAGTCCCAATGCCGAGCCGAAATTATTTAGCATTTTTATCACTCCGGGGAGATCCGCCACCAAGTTTTTAAGGAATAATAGCATGTCATCGGCATATAGCGCGATGTGGTGTGTCCAATTGTTAATTGGGATGCCTTCAAAGTGACCTTTGGATCTTGCAGTTTGTGCAAGGGGTTCTACTGTGATTGCAAATAAAAGAGGGTAGAGTGGGCAGCCTTGTCTAGTCCCTCTTCCCACCATGAATGGTTCAGAGAAGGTGTTGCCCGTACATACTCTTGCTGTGCGGTTTGTGTATAGCAATTTCGTCCAGCGGACGAAACCCTCTCCCTGTCCAAGTTTTAATATGACTTGCTCTAGTTAATCCCATCTCAGGCTGTCGAAAGCTTTTTCGATGTCTATTGAGATTATATCAGCTTGTGATAAGGTGCCAGGTAAAGAATGAAGAAGTGATATTAATCGCCTAATGTTTAGCGCTGTGCTGCATAGTGGGATAAATCCTGATTGATCCTGGTGAATCAAAGAGGTCATGTGTGGTAAAAGTCTGTTAGCTAGTACTCTACGTAACATTTTATAGTCTAAATTCTGCATTGAGAGCGGTCGGTATGAGCGGACATCGGTAGCAGGTTTGTCTGGTTTTAATAAGGGAATCATTATGGCCTCATTAGTGGAATGCAGTAATTTGTTATTTTGCCAGGCTTCTGTATATAGTGTGCAAAGTCTGGGTGCTAAAGTGTCCAGATATAGTTGATAGAATTCTGATGGGAGGCCGTCTGCTCCTGGTACTTTACCCTTTTGCCATGCTTTGTATTGCAGTTTTGATTTCTGCAATCGATATAGGGGCTGCTAGGGTTGTACTTTCTGTAGCTTCCAATCTAGGGAGCCTCAGTGACTCCAGTTCCGCGATCTGGGTACAATTAATTGTTTCGGGAGGTGGAGCGTATAGAGAGGAGTAGTATTCAAAGAAGCAATTATTAATTTCTTTTTGGCTAAGTACTCTAATCTCTGGATCTATCTCTATTTCAAGGATAATAGTTTGATGTTTGGGGGGTTTAGCTAGCCAAGCCAGAAGAGCGCTTGCTTTATCCCCTTCCGCATGCTGTCTACTTAAGTATTGCTTATAGTTGAAGCGAGAGAGTCTAATGTTCTCCTCTATTATGTTCGTTTTAGTTTCCCTCAGAAGAGAGGACAGTTCAGGGTTAGAGGGGAGCTTGCACTCAGTATCTCTTAGGGAGTCTTCTAATTTATTAAGCTCTGTTTCGATAGATCTGCGCACTCCAATACTTTTCCCAATACAATTACCCATAGTTACTATTTTAAAGGTTTCCCATTCAAGTGCTCTAGAGGATGCAGTTCCTGCATTTAGTTTGAAGTATTCGTTGATACTATTGAGGAGGTGATGTTTAAAGGCCTCGTCCTCTAATATCTCAGTACTGAGTCTCCAAGTGGGTATTACTGTTTTTTCTTTATGCCAATTAATTGATATTGATAAGGGGTTGTGATCTGATATGATACGGCTCAGGTATTCAGCTGAGGTTACAACGGGTTGTAGCTCCAGAGAGACTAGTATTGTGTCTAATCTTACGTGTAGTCCATGAACCGCAGAATAAAAGGAATATTCTCTATTATGTGGGTAGAGGTGTCTCCAGCAGGCTCTGATTTGCCAGCCTTGTTGCCATTCTGAAAGGGCCTTAGCTGCTTTTATAGATTGAGTCTGCAAGGGGGGGGGGGTGTGATCTGTCAATCGTAATATCAGAAATGCAATTAAAGTCACCTCCTATTATTTTCGGATTCGCCAGAATCGGACTTAGCTCCCCAGACATTTTATCAAAGAATTTCTTCTGGTCTTGGTTCGGGGCATAGAGGCCTCCTATGGTTATTTCTCTCCCATCTAGTCTGCCAGAGATGACTACATATCTACCATCTTTATCTATGTATGTATATAATGCTTGAAAAGGGATGCCAGGGCGTATCCAAACTAGTACTCCTCTCGCAAATCCAGAGTAGTTAGTGGCAAATATTTGGCCTCTCCACCTTTTCCGTAGTGCCGCCACTTCCTGCTCTATCAAATGAGTTTCCTGTAAAATAGCAATATGTGCCCCTCTGCGTTTGATGTAGTTGTGTACCTTATATCACTTAGCTATATTGTTTAACCCCCTAACATTCCAGGTTATTAGCTTGTAGTTTGAAGTCATGGACTTGGTTCACTAGTTGTTAGTGGATAAAGTAGGTGTGTTTTAGGGGTGCTTTTTCGCTACAACTTTCTAGTAAAAGTTTGGGACTAGATATGTCTTCCATTTTAGGCCTCAGTGCATGAAGTTGAACTTCATGAACTGACCACAAGTTTCTATCATTGACAGGGGGGGTGCTCGGGTCGTCCCCGCCCCTCACTCTGCGCCACCTGCGTGTTCTGCTTAGGATGTTCATACGGGGTCTGGTTTTGCGGTGCAGGTTGGGGTGTACCGGGTGTTTTATAGCTGTTTACTATTGAGATCCTTCAATGTAGACCCTCTGCTGGTAATGATTACTCCCCTGGCTTTGACTCATCGGTTATCTAGTGTGCCTCCAGGGGGGTCGGCTCCAACCTTCAGGGAGGGATCCGAGGGCCGCGTCCGGGACACGCCGCTGTGTCTCACCTCTTGTTGATGCGTTCGTTTCTCTGCGAGGCCAGCACGAGGTTCTGAGTCAGAGCGGTGAGTCAGGTGGGAGGTCCCGCGGGTCGCGGGTTCGCCCCGGTAAGTAGTGTCTCAGGTTCTTTACCACTTGGGCTCCGAAGCAGTGGTATTTTGTTCCAGCTCCTCGGACCCTTCTTCAGCTACTGAGTCATGCGGCTGTAGTGGTTCGCGGGACCGATTCTTAAAATGGGGGGTCCCCGCTGTGCTTGTCGGTTCGGTATGCCTTATCTGGTATTGAAAATATCTAATTGCAGATTCCTTACTGATCTACCCATCCTACCTGCTCTACAAACTGATTTCTGGGGTCCGGAACTCCCCTTTCAGGGCCCTAGTTTTGACACACCAGTGGTCAGTGTTCTTCATGGCTCTGCACTTCTGGCGTGAAAAGTTGTGAAAAAAACTCTCACTGTGCTGGGATAGCTCTTATATAGGACCCGTGACATCATATACGGTGCGGACGATGATGGACCTGGAGCCAATCCACGCTACCTAGCAGTGCTCAGGAGTACTGCTCAAGAAAAATCTCCGTATCCAGACTGACGCCTGGGGGAAATTCTAAGGTAAGAAATCTGCAACTAGATATTGCCTCTACCAGATTAGAGGTAAGTAACTTGTCCTTCAGGCCACTGAAGAACTGCAAGCACCACATGTTTATGTCAAACACTTGTCTTGTGTGCATGTGTTGTTTAGGCCTTGATCACAAACCTGAAGTCTAAGAGTGCTACTTGAGCATGCAGCCTAAGTCCATTAGAATGAGGGAGTACGTTTTATGGCGCTACATCAATATCAGTAGAATGCTGCGTGGACTCCTCAATTTTTTTTTATTTGAATATGCATGTAAAACCTTACAGGAGTATGCAAAACCAGCCTTCAACCTTCACAGATTCATCATTAAGCATGTATACACACCAAAGCCTGTATAAAAGCCCACATTCTATTTAAAGGCTGTGACAGGAACAAACATTGTAAACATTTTGTAATTTAAGGAATCCCTTCCGTACAGTGGGCCATACAATTTAAGTGGTTATTTGCATTTTATCTGATATAAAATGGCTATAGAATTACAAATCTCTATAACTCACTTGCCTTATGTACAAACTAATTCTAGGATCCAGTCACCTAAAAATGGTCTTCTGCATCTACCCTCATAGTCTCGAGCTAAATAAAGCTGTAGGGGGCTGCAAATGCCTCTAGACTAATAAGTGGGTATTTTTTTGCTCATAGTAGTGCCACCCCTGCAAATTTCGCTATTTGGGATCAATTTCACATATCGTAGCAGAACAATTAGGGTCTGCTTTCTATCTTTTCTGGGATAATGCTAGTTATCTCCTGTCTATAATGGAAGAACAGGACCAGGGCAGATGTAAAAAAAAAAACTGTGTTCTGAACGCCATGGTGGCCAACGATGTAACCTAGACTGGTCTATTCTAAATTGCTGGTCTGATGTGAAGTAGGCCCAATGTAAGAATTTGAGGTGGGGTCATTTGTGTCTATGATTTATAGAAACTAATTTAGTCCACGTGCAGCAATATTTCCGTTGTTCCTTGAAGAGTTCTGTACCTATATCTATTTCCAACGCATGTTTGTGGTGCATAGATTTTTCTGCTCTGAGTTAGGGGATTAATCTGTACAAACCCACAGTATGGTATCGGGCGATCCAATTAATAGTGTTGATGATGTAACTTACTGTGAGTCCTCAGGGAACCCCCTGGATCTTGCCCTGCACAGTATGCTGCAGCTGAAGATATGTGAACTGCTTAAATGGGGATGGCTGATATCTGTATCTAAGCTGGATCAGAGATTTAGGAAATTAGCATCTTTCTAGCATAGTTCCCCCCCACTTTTTGCCTGTGTGTTTAGGCTGTTTTCACTGGGATCCTGCTAACCAGGACCCCAGTGATTGTGCGGTCTCCTCTAAATTTAGCTGCTTTGGTACCATTTACATCCCACAGTTGGCGCACTGGTGTACCCCTTTAAGTCCCTGGTAGATGGTACTTGGGTACCCATGACATTGGTACACCAGGGGTCCCACATGGGCTGCAGCATGTATTATGCCACCCATGGGAGCCCATGCAAACTATGCATGCAGGCCTGCCATTGCAGCCTACATGAAACGGTGCATGTACCCTTTTACAGCTGGTCACTGCAAGTCACCCCTATGTTGGGCTCTCCTAGCCCATATGGCAGGGTGTGTGTTCCTATTTGTGAGGGCACCCCTGCATGTGCAGAGGTGCTCCTTTGAACTCCAGTTCCAATACACTGGACTTTGTAAATGTGGGGAAGCGCTTTTACCTGTGCACTGGACATAGGTTGCCTGTGGTCCAGCTACATTATGGTAATGCCAAACTAGGTATGTTTCGAATCAAACATGTCTGAATCCTACCCCAATACTAATGCCAATATTGGTGGTATGATTCCATTCACTCTGGAGGGCTCCTTAGAGGACCCTCCAGTATTGCTCCTGCCAGTCTTCCAGGGGTTGCGGGCAGCCCACGCTGCTGCAACTCCTTTGACGGGTTTCTGCCCTCCTGTTGCTTGACCAGCTCAAGCAGGGCAAGATATAAAAAGCACTCCCTGTGGTAGATGGAGGCAATACCCTCTCCCTTAGAAATAGGTGTTACATTGCTGGGGAGGCATCACCTCCCCGCGCCATCTACTTGCTTTGAAGGCACTTGTTGTGCCCTCCTTGCATAATCCACTTTGCACCAATCCAGGGACACCCAGTCCCTGCTCTGGCACAACAGCACACAAAGGAAAGGGGATTGACCATCTCAGATAAACTGCTTCTTCTTTTCCTTTTCTGCTGGTGCAACTCTTCTTTCTCTGGGTCTTCTTAAGATGTCGAAATCAGAGTTCTAGGGTTGAGGAATGCCACCTTAATACTCAATTTAGGGGCGTTACAGGGAGTGCCATGTGGTAGCCAATGGGCTGACAACCTTGAGTGTGACTACTCACTTATGGCCACTTCTTCTGGGTCCTAACCTAGTGGTCTTATTCCTTCCAAACAAGATGGGGGAATTCAAAAAGAAGTGTCCACTTCAGCTCGTCCACGTTAGGGGTGGGACTGGCATGAAGTGGCACTCCTCCTAATTTAACTATATTTCCTGCCTGTGCTGCCACCAAAAGTGGGATCAGGACGGGGGGTTGGTCATCTCCACTATATGGAAAGATCTGGGTCGCATAACAAAGGCGGCAAGGCCTTCGAAGTTCCCTGCCCTGGAATGTCGGCCCTGCCTGGGAAATGAGGTCACACCACTTCCCAGAGCAAGCCTTTGTCTCAGACCCTCGAGAGCGCTGGCTCTCACCATGGGGGGCCAGAAACACATCTGTTCTGATGGATACAACTACCTGTGGATTCCTCACCTGATGAATACTCCCATGGCGCCAGCATTTGACGGAAATCTTCTTACTAGTCTCTGCACGTCGACGAGGACGTCACTCTAGCCCACGCGACGCCGTCTGACGTCATACAGGCAATAAGAAGTCCTCGCCGACGTGCCGATGACAGTTCCCTTTTTTCCGTGCATTCGAAACGGTTATCTTCGAGGGAGTTACTGTTACCTTCGTGGTTACAGTGTATTGTCTGCTGCGTAGTCTTCTCTGCGGTAACAATGTCTCAGAGGAAGTCGGGTTTCAAGCCCTGTCGAGAGTGTGGGGGCAAGATGTCAGTTACAGATCCTCACTCCGACTGTCTATGGTGTTTGAGCTCCGACCACGACGTCTCGACTTGCGATTCATGTCAACACATGAATCCGAAGGCCCTCAAAGAGCGCGAGGCCAAGTTATTCATGGCAAAGTCAAAGAAGAAGGAGAAACATCATAAGAAGTCTTCTTCGCCAAGGTCTCACCGGCGTCATCGAGACTCCCGGCGCCGTAGAGACTCACGACGTCACTCCAGCAAGGAGTCTCGTTCGAGGTCACCTTCGGCTCGGCGTCGGAGGACTTGGGAGGTCAGCCCCACGGTCACGCCGCATCCATCGACGCCGTTGCCCTCTCCGGCGTCACCGACTTCACCTGGTCAGGCGTCAGTGATTGAGGTGGTGCAGCCTCTTGTGTTTTCTCCGGCGTCGCAGACGTCGAGGCCGGCGTCGGGGTCGCCCTCGATCCAGGCACCCCAGTATCCGGCTTTTCCCACTCCTGGAGCCGATAGTACCGCGTTTCTTAATGCGATGTATACCATCTTTCAGCAGATGGCTCCAGGAGCTGCTCCGGCTGGTCCTTCGGGGCCCTTGGCCTTTTCGTTGGGTGATCCTGCGCCTCTTCGGCCGGCACCCTTTATGCCCTTTCTCCCTTTTGGGAATGTGGGCTCGGCGCCGGTGCCGGCGTCGGTGGCCGCTCCGGTGGCTTCGGATGTTTCGGCCCCGGAGGTTGCCCCTCCGTCGAAGTCAGGATTTTGCCCTGTGACTCCGGTTGGTCCATCGGCTCCAAGACCTCGTCCTCCGGCTCCTGCCTCGGCGCCGAAGCTGCCTGTGGCGCCGGACGCGGCGTCAGATGCTTCTGGAGATCGGCGCCGTTCTTCGACGTCGGCGGAGGCCATGTCGACTCCGCGTATCGAGGAGAGACTTCATTCGAGGAGGCGTGCTCTCCGTCTTTTAGAAGAGCAAGAGTACCAGCGAGTCCTAGAGGAGGGAGAGATTGAGGACTCTGGAGACGGACTGCATGGTCTGGATACAGCCAGTGGGCTGGACACTTCCCCTGAGTGGGACCTTTCATCTCCAGGGGAATATACGGAGGAGGCTGCTTCCTTTCATGCTGTGGTGAGGAAGGCAGCGAGCTTTTTGGACCTGCCTTTGCCGGTGGCAGAGGCAAAGCAGAATTTGCTGACAGAGGTATTGCATCCGGCCTCTGCTGCAGCTGAGCCTCTCTTGCCATTTAATGAGGCTTTGCTGGATCCGGTGTTGGAGGTGTGGAAGAAGCCGGTGTCTTCCTCGGCCGTTCATAGGGCTGTGGCCAGGAGGTATCGAGCTGCACCATCTGACCCTGGCTTTCTCTCTAGACACCCTACGCCGGAGAGCTTGGTGGTGCAAGCCTCCTGTTCCTCAAAGTCAGCGCCTGGTTCCTTCCCGACGGTGCCTGGAGACAGAGACTCCAAGAAACTGGATGCGCAGTCCAGGAAAATATTTTCGTCATGCAGTTTGGCGTTGAAGGCCACCAACGCCACGTGCATTCTGGGGAGGTACATCCATGCGCTGATGGATGATATTTCGTCTTCATTCACGGAGCTTCCCCAGGGTCTTTTGGATGTGGTCTCGGACGCCCAGGCTGCCGCGACCCAGATTATCCAGTCTGGGCTGGACACGACCGACTCGGTGGCCAGGGCGATGGGCACGGCTGTGGTGGCAAGAAGACAGGCCTGGCTCCGAAACTCAGGGTTCTCTGCGGATGTGCAGTCGACCCTGCTGGACCTCCCGTTTGATGGGGACAGACTGTTTGGAGCCAAGGCAGATTCAGCCTTGGAACGATTTAAGGAGAGCAGAGCCACAGCCAAATCGTTAGGACTGCAAGCTCCTTCTTCCTCTGCCTCTTCTAGAATTTTCAGGAGGTTTCGGGGATTTGGGCGTGGCTCTTATTCCTCTTCCTTTCGGGGGAGGTTCCAGCAACCCGCCTCTTCCCTCCCCTATAGGTCATTTAGAGGGAGGGGGAGGGGTGGGGTCCGTACCAGAGGAGCCTCTCAACAGCACTCTGCCTCTTCCTCGTCCTCTGGAAGGGTGCAGCAGGGGAAGCAGCCTTAGGCTTCCACCGTTTCCCACTCACTCCTCTCCTGTAGGGGGAAGATTACAGCGTTTTCTCCACAAGTGGAAGTCTATCACAACGGACACTTGGGTTCTCGGCATTGTGGGAAAAGGCTACGCCCTTCCCTTTCGGGAGTTCCCGCCCCTCATCCCGCCCCGCCCATCTTATTGTTCAGAAGAACACCTCCTGTTGCTAGAACAGGAGGTTCAAGTCCTCCTTTCAAAGGGCGCGGTAGAGTTGGTCCCAGAGCAGGAAAAGGGTCGAGGTTGTTACTCAAGATACTTCCTGATTCCCAAAAAGGATGGTCAGTTGAGACCAATCCTGGATCTGAGGATCTTGAATTGGTTCCTCAAACAGGAAAAGTTCAAGATGCTGACCCTAGCACAGGTGCTTTTGGCGTTGAACAAGGAAGATTGGATGGTGTCTGTCGACTTGCAGGATGCTTACTTTCATATCCCGATACTCAAGTCGCACAGGAAGTATCTCCGGTTTGTGGTAGGGTCGCAGCACTATCAGTTTGCGGTCCTCCCGTTTGGTCTTACTTCAGCACCTCGAGTCTTCACAAAGGTGATGTCAGTGGTTGCGGCGGAGCTCAGAAGGAAGGGGATAGCAGTATTCCCTTACTTGGACGACTGGTTGATCAAAGCCAAGTCCCCGGAGCTTGTGTCGCATCATCTGCAGTCAACAACCCAGTTGTTGTTCGACCTGGGCTTTTCGGTGAACGTGCCCAAATCTCACCTGGAGCCCTCTCAGCGCCTCCTGTTCATAGGGGCAGTACTGGATACAACATTGAGTCGAGCCTTTCCTCCGCCTCAGCGGATTCAAGATATTCAGGAATTGGTTCCAATGTTTCGAAATGGAGCGGTAGTTCCAGTCCTCAAGGTCCTTCGTCTGCTCGGTCTGTTCGCCTCCTGCATTCTGTTGGTCACGCATGCTCGCTGGCACATGAGGGCTCTTCAGTGGTGCCTCCGAAGGCAGTGGTCTCAACACAAGGGAGATTTAGAAGGTACTGTCAAGATCTCCAGAGATGCTGCTGTGGAATTGAAGTGGTGGATTGCGGGCAACAATCTTTCACAGGGGAAGCCGTTCGCGCAGTCGCCACCAGTGGCCACGGTAATAACGGATGCCTCCACCCTAGGATGGGGAGCTCATCTGGGGGATCTGGAGATCAAAGGGCTTTGGTCTCCAGAGGAACAGGTGTTTCATATCAATCTGTTGGAGTTACGGGCTGTACGTTTGGCTCTCAAGGCCTTCCTCCCATCCCTTCGTGGTCAGTCGGTACAGGTCCTGACGGACAATACTACCACGATGTGGTACATAAACAAACAGGGAGGAGTAGGGTCGTACCTTCTCTGCAGAGAAGCTCTTCGGCTATGGTCCTGGGCAAAGGACCATCAGATTTGCTTGGTGGCAAATCATCTGGCCGGGGTCTTGAATGTACGTGCGGACAGTCTCAGTCGCCAATTCTCGGCAGACCACGAGTGGCGTCTCCATCCAGATCAAGTCTGTTTAATCTTCCAGATGTGGGGGTTTCCTCGGATAGATCTGTTTGCCACTCGGGAGAACGCGCATTGCCCGTTATTCTGCAGCCTCCAGTATCCGATGCAGGGAGCGTTGGGGGACGCGTTTCAGATAACCTGGTGCGACCAGTTGCTTTACGCGTTTCCCCCCATACCCTTGATTCCTCGAGTGTTGAGGAAAATTCGCCAAGACCGGGCCCAAGTCATCTTAATAGCTCCGGATTGGCCAAGGAGGGTATGGTACTCCGACCTTCTCCAACTCTCACTGTGCCCTCCGCTCCGTCTCCCTCTCAGGGCAGACCTCCTCTCGCAGTCGCAGGGGCAGGTTTTACACCCCAACCTCCAGAGTCTGCACCTACATGCTTGGAGATTGAACGGGGCAACCTGAGTTCCTTCTCTCTCCCGCCTGATGTAGTGGATGTTATCTTAGCGGCCAGGCGACACTCCACTAAATCTATCTACGCTAATAGGTGGTCTAAATTTGTTATGTGGTGTGGAGAGAGACAGATTGATCCCTTACATGCTCATCTGTCACATGTTTTGTCTTTTGCACTGTCTCTAGCGCAGAAAGGTTGTGCAGTAGCTACCATTAAGGGTTATTTGTCGGCCTTGTCAGCCTTCATTTGTCTTCCAGACCAACCATCGTTATTTAAATCCCCTATTGTTCTCAGATTCTTGAAAGGTCTTCTGAATCAATATCCTCCAAAACCATTCGTTATGCCTCAATGGGATTTGTCCTTGGTCCTGACTTTCCTTATGGGGTCCCCTTTTGAGCCTATGCATTCTTGCCCCTTAAGGTATTTGGTTATTAAAACAGTATTCCTGGTAGCTATAACATCTGCAAGGAGAGTGAGTGAGTTGCAGGCCTTATCGGTTAAACCCCCTTATATAACGTTTTATGGGGATAAGGTGGTGTTGAGGACCAAGGCTGCTTTCCTTCCGAAGGTTGTTTCACCCTTCCATTTGGCTCAGACAATCACTTTGTCCACGTTTTATCCTCCGCCTCATCCTTCAAAGGAGGAAGAAAGACTACATCGCCTGGACCCAAAAAGGGCGT
This sequence comes from Pleurodeles waltl, assembly GCF_031143425.1. Taxonomy (NCBI): domain Eukaryota; kingdom Metazoa; phylum Chordata; class Amphibia; order Caudata; family Salamandridae; genus Pleurodeles; species Pleurodeles waltl. Next base: position 219,213,847 of record NC_090436.1, on the reverse strand, counting down.
TGAGCTTCTATATCGACAGAATGAAGGATATCAGGCTGGAGGATCAGCTGTTTGTCGGATACGTGGGCAAGAGGAGAGGAAAGGCAGTCCACAAGAGAACACTCTCCAGGTGGGTTGTTCTTTGCATTAAAATCTGTTACTCTTTGGCAAAGAAGGATCCGCCTGAGGGCATTAGAGCTCACTCCACCAGAGCTAAGTCGGCCTCTTCGGCCTTGGCCAGGGGTGTTCCTGTGGTTGACATCTGCAAGGCCGCAACTTGGTCGTCCCTTCACACTTTTGTGAAACATTACTGTTTGGACTCTGAGGTCAGAAGGGACGGTCATTTTGCACGGTCAGTGCTGCAGGATTTCTTGGTTTGACCATTTAGGCACCCACCGCCGGGCGTGGTACTGCTTTGGGACTCTATTCATCAGGTGAGGAATCCACAGGTAGTTGTATCCATCAGAAGAACGAGTTACTTACCTTCGGTAACGACTTTTCTGGTGGATACATTAGCTACCTGTGGATTCCTCACGGTCCCACCCGCCTCCCCGTTGCCTTTTTGGTCTCTCCAAGCAATCCTTGAGTGTGCTCCTTTTGGTCTTCAAAGTTGCAATACATTTTGCATGTATGATATTTGTATATATGTGTATATTTATATATAAATCTATATATATATTGGGTATATACATGATTCGTATGTATAAATATATTTATTTGTTTAAAAAAAAAAAAAAAAAAAGGTTATATTAAATCTACAGCTATTTTATTGCAATGTTGTGTGATTTACAATATTAAGAGATGTTGCTTTGCTCTTTCATTGCATTGGGTTATTATTATTATTCTCATGCACGTAAAAAATGTTGGTACTGTCATCGGCACGTCGGCGAGGACTTCTTATTGCCTGTATGACGTCAGACGGCGTCGCGTGGGCTAGAGTGACGTCCTCGTCGACGTGCAGAGACTAGTAAGAAGATTTCCGTCAAATGCTGGCGCCATGGGAGTATTCATCAGGTGAGGAATCCACAGGTAGCTAATGTATCCACCAGAAAAGTCGTTACCGAAGGTAAGTAACTCGTTCTTTTGGCTGAACTGGTCAGGAACAGTCATTCAATACACTAGTAGCTGGTAGGTTTTCAGGGGGCACCTCTAAGATGCCCTCTGTGTGCATTTCTTAATAAATCCATCACTGCGGTCAGTGAGTGTTTATTATTCTGAGATGTTTGATATCAAACATCCTATGATTCTGAGAAGCCATCATGCAGCTGGGAAACTTATAGTGACCAGTGTCCAGCACACCACTTCCCTGTGCGCTTACTGTGTCTCAGAATCGACAGAGACAAAGCAGGGGCATATCTCCTCATGCATATATGCCCTTACATGTGTCGGGATGCACCTTGCCTTAGGGGTGACTTACACCTGGCCCATGCAATGATAGGGGACCTGGCTCACAGGGGTGTGTGACAGGTCGTGTTTTCAATTTAGCCTGCACCAATGCATGCATTCTGCAAAGCAGCACTGTGTCGGTTAAGTGAGGTGTCCCTGAGGGTGACACAGTTAATGCTTCAGCCCTCAAAGGCCTTCTTTAGTACGCCAAGCCCTAGGTACAGGGGGTACCATTAACTGCTGACTTGACAGTTGCGGGGAAAGAGATCCCCCAAACAACTGTGCAGTTTTGGGGAAAGAGATCTGACGCTGGGGACCTTGTTAGCAGGGACCCAGTGCACTAACACTCTAAGCCACATCAGAAACTAGGCAAAAAGTGGGGGCTAACTATGTCAAAAAGGGTGCTTTCCTACATCTGGTCTCCGGCGGAATCTGGACTCCACATCAACCTATTTGAGCTCTGTGTGATCCGGCTAGCATTGAGGTCATTTCTTCCCTTTATCAAGGGAAAGATTGTGCTGCTGTTCATGGACAACACTACCGCCATGTGGTACTGCAACAAGCACGGTGGGTTCATGGACACTTTGTCAAGAAGGCTCTGCACCTTTGTACGTGGCTGGAATAGCAGGGCATACCCTTGGTAGTTCAACATCTGTCGGGATGTCTGAACACCAGAGCAGACAAACTCAGCCAAAAATGTCTAGAAGATCACAAATTGCATTTGCATCTGCATCTGGAGTTGGCGCAAGGGCTCTTTCAGCAATGGGGAGAGCCTTGGTTAAATCTGTTTGCCTCCATAGAGAAAGCACAGTGTCAACAGTTTTGCACTTTGGAGCTTCTTTGGCAGTCACTTGGAGACGCTTTCCATCTCAACTGGAACTCTGGCCTTCTGTACACCTTTCCGCCCATCCCCTTTCTGCCCAGAGTTCTTAAGAAGATCAAGAACAACCAGGCCCAAGTCATCCTTTTGGCTCCAGACTGGGCATGGAGCGTCTGGTATCCCGAGCTGCTCAGCATGTCCATTAAAACCTCTGATCAGACTGTGCCTTCAGGAGGTTCTTATGTCGCAGCAGCAGGGGAGGATACTGCACCCGAACCTGTCCACTCTCTGCCACCTTGCGTGGAGATTGAGCGGCAACCGTTGACAGCTTTTGGCTTTCCTCCCGAAGTCTGTAATATAATTGTGGCAGCCAGGCCGTCTGTCCACCAAAACGGCTTACGCCTGTCATTGGAAGAAATTTGTAGCATGGTGCATAGACAAGCTATAAGTCTATATCAGATGAACAAGTTACTTACCTTTGGTAACACGTGATCTGGTAGAGACAATATCTAGGTGCTGATTCCTTACCAGCCCACCCATCCTCCCTGCTCTGCAAACTGATTTCTAGGGTCAAGGGCTCCCTTTTCAGAGCCTTACGTTTGACGCACCAGTACTCAATTTCTTTGTGGCTGTGCACTTCTGTTGTGGAACGTTGTGTGAGAAAAAAACTAACGTCAGCGCGCCAGGCTTGCGCCTATTTAGGAACTGCAACGTCATTTCCGTCGTGGATAACAGCGTCACATGGAGCCACTCAACATCACCTAATGGAGTGCAGGGATACTGCTCACGAAAGTCTTCTGGATCCAGTCTGATACCTGGGGAGAATTCAGATGTAAGGAATCTGCAACTAGATTTTATCTGATAGAGACACCTAGCTGCAGATTCCTTACTTTAGAATTTTCTCCAGGTGCGAGTCTGGATCCGGAAACTTTTTCTCCATAGCATGGCGGAAGAGGGCGACGTGGTCCACCGGATGTGAGGTCAGCGGAGTCCATATAAACCCCTCGCCGATGTGCCGCCGTCAGTTCTTTCCTTTTTGCGTTTGCAACGCGGACCCGGTAAGTTAGCGGGCCGATTTGGCCTACTTTGACGTTTTCATCAGTGTATCAGTGTGCTGTTTCCTGTCCATGTTGTCAGGGTTCAAACCCTGTGGATCCTGTGGATGAGAAATGTCAACTATGGATCCCCACTCGATTTGTATGTGGTGCCTAAGCAAGCACCTTGATGCCAAAGAGTGCGACTCCTGTCGCCAGCATAGGCAGAAAGGTCTGAGAGAGCATCCTATGAAGCTTCTGGCAGTGCGGATGTTAGAGCTGTTCCGGCAGTGCCCGAAGTCTCCTCCTTGGACTGACGTCCGGTTGTAGGACTTTTCAAGGAGTCATTTTGTGGATGCCATTCTCCATCGACTTCATGATGTAAGTCTTGATGTATGCGATTGAAGTCACAGACGTTGCCGACTGCGTACGGCCTCCCACCATTCCTCGGTTGAGGTCAGAGTCTACACTGAGTGTCCCTCCTTTACCAGGGCCTAGGACGACTCTCAACTAGATGCGTGAGTATTACATTTCCCTTCACACTATCTTAGGTGAACTACCTCCCTCTGGAGAGCCTGTGGATCCCAAGGAGGTGCAGAGTGCCTTGACTGTGTTCTCGCCAGCTGGTTCACCATCAGTCTCAGTTAGGCATTCAGCTTCAGTTGATGAAGTTGTTATGGCACTGGTTCAAGCTCTTCAGGGTTTCCACCTTCGGCGCCTGTATTCAATCTGCTGACTCCTGTGACTTTGCAGGCGGCACCGATCACAGTCGAATCCCTCACTCAGTCTGAAGTCGAAGTCAACAGAGAGGATTCTTCCCCAGCATGCAGCCTTCTTTCCCCCCTGGACTAGCTAACGGAGGCGAGCCCTTATCTTGTTGACATGCTGAGAAGGGTTGCTGTAGGTTTGGATCTAACACTTCCTTTAGTGGAATTAACTTCTGATCCACTAATTGAGGTCCTACATCAAGGTCAAACGTATTGAACCAGAGCTTCCGTACAGTGAAGCCCTGCATGACGTTTTGTTGGGGGCTTGGGCTAAGCCTGATACAAGGGTCCCTGTTGTTCGGGCTATGTCTCATAGACACTGACCTACCCCGGGTGATCCGGCTTGTCTTTCTAGAAATCCTACTAATTGTAGTTTGATGCAGGCTTATTTAGCCTCTCATGATATTGAGTCTCACCCAGATGTCCCATCTGACAGAGATTCCAGGAGTCTGTGCGTTTGTGGCAGGCATATTTTTTCCTCCACACATTCTGTTTTACGCTGTTTATACATCTTGCATTCTTGGAAGTTTCTCCCATTCATTATGGGACTCATTGACACGCATCTTTGCCTACAATTCCAGGAGTTTTCTGGAGCACTTTTGCCAGTATGATTCAAGGCGGCCAGTAAGCAGCTAAACTAATTATTCACTGCGGTATGGATACTATTGACTCTGTAGGTCGGGCCATTGCCTTTCAGTTGCACTACGTCACCGTGCATGGTAACGCGCCTCAGGTGTTTTGGAGGCATTTCAAGCCACATTGATTTATATGCCTTTTGATGGTGCCTATTTATTTGGTGCACCAGCTGACGCTGCTTTAAGGCGTTTTGGTGACAGTAGGGGTGGAGCAGTGAATTAACTGGGTTCCTCTCTACCCCTTTGCCTAATTAATACCTCCTGTACTGGATTGTAGGGGGTTATTTGTCTTGTCTCACAGTTGAGCCATGCTTTGGCAGTGATATGAAGATTCTTCAGTTTAGTCTATTCGACCTAATGATGGTACTGGGTGGGTGTTCCTGCTTTTGGTAGGTGTTAATTGTCCTTAAATTGTTAAGAATAGAGTATTGGGATGTATATTACCCTGGAATCCTATGGAGGTTTCATGCCTGATGCTTCAAGGCTACTTTTATTATTATTAGTGATGGGAAATTGGTAGTTCTCCACTTCAGGTTTGTCCGTGACAGCTTCTTAGCCGATTATCTATTTTTGATTCTTTATTTTACCTGATAAGTGGAGTAAAGGTAATGTCATTTACTTTACTCTAAAGGAGAACAGGTGTTCAAGAGTTGATACCTTCATCGTATGTGCCTTACTCTAACTGGAGTATTGTTTATATGCCTGGTAAGCATATATATATATATATATATCTTCATTTGGGGGTACAGAGTTGCTCCCTCTGCAGAAATTTATTTTTTCTATCTTGTGAGATGAGGTCTAGTATCCCTTATACGGAGTTTGTATTATTAACACCTTCATGGGAGTGTTAGTATATTATTTAATTTCTGTCACAGACTTTTTAAAGATAATCCTCCCTCCTATTATTCAGGGCCACCTTAGGTTCTTTATAAGGATTATACAGTACTAAGTGTGTCTGTTTACTAAGTCCTTCTTGTTCTATTAAACAAGGTAGCTCTTGAGTTACACTATTTGTTATGTATGTTCTACTTTTACCTATGGTATGGTATAATCAGGTTTCTACTTTTGGTAGATTTGGTACATTAGAAACCAGAAAGTGTCATCTTGGGGACTTTATTTGTTTTGGTCTTAAAGGGTTTATTTCAGATAGACATTACAATTTGATGGATTTTTTACACTTTGGTGTAAACAATTGTTTAGTCATGTTCTTTGAACATTATTCTTTCTTTTTCCTGGCTTATGTCAGGTTATTATGGGTTTTCATTCAGACGTACCTTTCTGTAGATTCTGCTCACATAATTAACATTAATGACTCTTTAGGAGTTACTCTGAGCTTTGGCGTTTGCATTCAAGACTTTCTTATTTTTGGAAGGAGTTTACCCTCTTCGGGGGTACTTTGTCTTCTCTCTGAAGATATTTTTATCTGTTTGTGCATTTAGGTCTAAATGTCTCATCTAGGTAAAACTGTTTTCATTGTGACCTGACTTCTCTGGATGTCGGTAGGGTTCACAATTTGAGGGTGGTTTCATAAGATGGAATGTACAAAATCGGATGGATTCTTTTTATTAAGGATCTTGTAAATTTTCTGTTTTTGCGTCATTGACAGCTTTTCTAGTTTATCTGTAGATTAGTCTTATTCATTGGTTTCCGCCGCTCTCTCTCTTTCTCATAACTATCTGCTCCATATAGGGGCCACAACAGACCCTGCTGAGGTGAGGTGTCCTACAGTAAAACTGATCCATACACAGAATGCCCAGGCACCAATCCACATTTAAGTCCATGCATCTATTTATACATCAGGGCAGCAAGTTGGTAAATCCTAATACCCTACGGCACAACATGCCTTGTTCACAGGTAAGAGCAGGTATAATTTGTGCCAGTACGTTTAAATCATTAATCATGTGACTCCATTGCATCATATTCCAGGATAAATGAGGTAAATAAGGAGGTGAGCAAAGGATAGGCGGAAGGTATTTTATCTCTCTTCTCACGTTTCATGTACTCCTTGCAGTAGCTGGTATTATGCTGGGCAGCAGTCGTAAAAGCATGTGGATAATTAAGCAACATATACTGAATGCACAAGTGAACATTTCATTGGAACTGAAGTGCTTTGGATGCTATTTTAGATATATGGAAATTAAGCGCTCAATTTAAAGAGGATATTAATACTGAATTGTGCATTATGGGAATTGTATTCTGGACTATTAAGTCACATGATTGATGGATTTAAAAGCACTGGCACAAATCACACCTACTTTTACTTACCTGTGAACAAGGCATGTTGTGCTGAAACATGTTAGGATCTACCGACCTGCTGCCCTGATGTGTAAATAAACGCATGGACTTTTACGTGGATTGGTGCCTGGGCATTCCGTGTTTGTGTGTATGTATATACAGGCCTCGAAAAATCATAAAATTGTTACTAGACCTGCAGGTCAAGTAGCTTGAATAATCTGCTTGACCTAACTGTAATGTACTTGACCTGGAAACTGGACTCAAATTTTGTGATTTTAGGCAAATATTGTATTTTACAGTCGCCTTTTTCTTCATTCTCACATAGGAGTGCACCTTAAAATATGTGTGTTAAGCATTTCTGCTGTGTAAAATCCTCTTGTGTCTGATTGAATACACTCCATGTCTAATAAATCTAGCCCACATATAGGTTACACATGATCCATGCATGACTTGCCTCTTAATTTACTAATAGCTTTGCCATCAGGGCAGGAGTGTTTCTCGGTTTGTTTAAACACTCACTTTTAATAAATCTATTACTAAAGCATGATGTGGTAGAGCACTGTCATTTACAGACATACATTTCCAAGAATCGTCCAAAAACCTTCCCACTAACTTGCAGCTTTACTAATAAAACTATGTAGTGTATTAACAATATTCTGAGAAACTGGGTTTGAGAAAACATTTACCATTTGCACATCATCAAGTAAAGTGTTCAGACTTTTTTTTCAATCCGTTAAAATATTTTTTTATCACACAGAAGTAGAAAAAATGGTCTTTCACAGCTGCTGAAATATATTTTAAAATGTTTCTAAAGTTGACTTAGTTATATAAATGTTGTGTGTTAGGAAAAAACTGATGCCTTTTATTTCACATAGGTCAGAGAGTTCACCTTACAAAATCCTGGAACTATGCAGTCAAGAGGAACATTATTTGCATTGCAAGAAGACAAACTGACTTTTGACCTCTGTCTCCGAACACAGAGCAGATGTGACAAGAATAAGATTTAAAGGCATCTTAATTGCTAATTAAGTTTCTGACTGAACACACCACCTATTCCTTGCCCACTCAGCCAGAAGGGTCCAGTGGAATCTAAAAATAGCTCGACCTCATAAAATAAAACTCGCCATAGCGAGTGGTCGAGTAGATTTTTCGAGCCCTGAATATATATTTCATTGGTTACTACATAGGCATTTGTTTATTATATTCCTAGGTCAGTAGGTATGTATGTTGACAATACCTTGAAGATGTTTTTATCATCTCTAGCTACCTTTCCTGGGGAAAAGTATATGTTCGGTGGCATGTGTAGCTGCAGATACACATGCTGTGCATAGTCCACCGTCTGGTGTTGGGCTCGGAGTGTTACAAGTTGTTTTTCTTCAAAGAAGTCTTTTCGAGTCACGAGACCGAGGGACTCCTCCCACTTCGGTTCCATTGCGCATGGGCGTCGACTCCATCTTAGATTGTTTTTTTGCCGCCATCGGGTTCGGACGTGTTCCTTTTCGCTCCGTGTTTCGGGTCGGAAAGTTAGTCAGAATCTCGGGAAAATTCGTCGGTATTGTTTCGTTCAGTATCGGGATAGTTAGGGCAAATCGACACCGAACCTTCAAGAGCTCCGGTAGCCCTTCGGGGTATTTTCGATCCCCCGTCGGGGCCTGGTCGGCCCGACCGCGTGCAACACGAAGACTGATGGAACTGACACCGTTCCGATTCTGTCCTAAATGCCACAATAAATATCCTTATACAGACCAACATTTGGTCTGTAACTTGTGCCTGTCCCCCGAGCACAAGGAGGAGATGTGTGAGGCCTGTCGCGCGTTTCGGTCGAGAAAAACGCTCAGAGACCGAAGAGCCAGGAGGTTGCAAATGGCGTCCACGCCGACAGGACAACAACGGTTCGAGGAAGAGGAAGAAGAAACTTTCTCCATCCACGAGTCGGATTCCGAAGAATTCGACGTCGAAGAGCAACCAACCGTGAGTAAAACGTCGAAACAAAGATCACACGAAAAAACAGACAAAGCCCAGGGGACGCCACTGCCAACAGGCCATGGCTTAACCCATAAAGTAGGTGACCGTCCATCGGCACCGAAAAAGGGCGAGCTGGTGCCGAAGTCGTCCGACTCAGGTCGAGACACAGGCACGCAGCAATCTCGGACCGAGAGAGTGGTGCAGAAAAGGGTCGACACCGAGATAGCGGCACCGAAACTGCTCGGCACAGAGACAGCGGCACCGAAGATGGTCGGCACCGAGAGGGCACGACACCGAAAAAAAGAAAGATCTCGTCGGAGCCGAAAAAAACTAATGACACGGTTTCGGTGCCAAAACACCCGGCAACCGAACCGAAAACCAGTTCCTACTCAGAGGAACAATCACTGTCCTCCCAACTAAAAAGACACAGATTTGAGGAGGAATTACAAACAACAGAAGTAGATCACACGCAACAGCGGATCTTTATCCAAAGGGGTACAGGGAAGATCAGCACTCTTCCCCCAATCAGAAGGAAAAGGAAACTTGACTTCCAGCAACAAGACAAGCCACCACAAGCAACGGTGGGAAAGAAGGTAACTCCTCCACCCTCTCCACCACCGTCAGCTCATGTATCACCGGCACAGACTCCACCACAATCACCAGCTCATACCACCATGAGCCAAGATGATCAGGATGCATGGGACCTCTATGACGCTCCAGTATCGGACAATAGCCCAGAGTCGTACCCAACTAAACCCTCACCACCTGAGGACAGTACAGCATATGCACAGGTGGTAGCTAGGGCAGCCCAATTTCATAATGTATCGCTACATCCGGAGCCTATCGAGGATGACTTCCTCTTTAACACCCTGTCCTCCACCCATAGCCATTATCAAAGCCTTCCTATGCTCCCGGGAATGCTAAAGCACGCTAAACAGATTTTTAAGGAGCCAGTTAAAAGCAGAGCAATAACTCCAAGGGTGGCGAAAAAATACAAGGCACCGCCCACAGACCCTGCTTTTATTACATCACAATTGACACCAGATTCAGTAGTCGTAGGGGCAGCTCGTAAAAGAGCCAACTCGCATACATCAGGCGACGCACCACCTCCGGACAAGGAGAGCCGCAAGTTTCATGCAGCTGGGAAAAGGGTTGCAGCACAAGCTGCAAATCAGTGGCGCATCGCCAACTCGCAAGCACTCCTAGCGCTATACGACGGGGCCCATTGGGACGAGATGCAGCATTTCATCGAGCACCTCCCCAAAGAATTCCAGAAACGAGCGCAACAAGTGGTTGAAGAGGGACAAAATATCTCCAACAACCAGATACGTTCTTCTATGGATGCAGCAGATACAGCTGCAAGAACAATAAATACTGCTGTGACGATAAGGAGGCACGCATGGCTGCGCACATCTGGCTTCAAACCTGAGATACAACAGGCAGTGCTCAATATGCCGTTTAATGAACAGCAATTGTTTGGGCCAGAAGTGGACACTGCAATTGAAAAATTAAAGAAGGACACCGACACATCCAAAGCCATGGGCGCACTCTATTCCCTGCAGGGCAGAGGCACATTTGGCACATTTCGCAAAACGACTTTCAGAGGAGGGTTTCGAGGTCAAGCCACAGAAGCCAGCACCTCACAAGCAAGACCACCTACTTACCAGGGACAATATCAAAGGGGAGGCTTTCGGGGCTAATACAGAGGGGGCCAATTCCCAAGAAACCGGGGAAAATTTCAAGGTCCCAAAACCCCTCAAAATAAACAGTGACTCACAGGTCACACAACCCCTTCACACAACACCAGTGGGGGGAAGACTAAGCCAGTTCTACAAATCTTGGGAGGAAATAACAACAGACACTTGGGTCTTAGCAATTATCCAACATTGTTATTGCATAGAATTTCTCCAAATCCCTCCAAACGTCCCACCGAAAACACACAATATGTCAAAACAGCATATAGACCTTCTAGGACTAGAAGTTCAAGCATTACTGCAAAAAGACGCAATAGAATTAGTACCAAATCCACAAAAGAACACAGGAGTTTACTCACTGTACTTTCTAATACCAAAAAAAGACAAAAGTCTGAGACCAATATTAGATCTCAGAACACTAAACACCTACATCAAATCAGACCACTTTCACATGGTCACGTTACAAGACGTAATACCACTGCTGAAACAGCAAGACTACATGACGTTAGATCTAAAAGACGCGTATTTCCATATACCGATACATCCCTCGCACAGGAAATACCTAAGGTTCATATTCAAAGGAATACATTACCAATTCAAAGTGTTGCCATTCGGAATAACAACAGCGCCAAGAGTCTTTACAAAATGTCTAGCAGTAGTAGCTGCACATATCAGGAGGCAGCAAATACACGTGTTCCCGTACCTAGACGATTGGTTAATCAAGACCAACTCGCTAACAAAGTGTTCACACCACACAGATTATGTTATACAAACCCTTTACAAGCTGGGTTTCTCCATCAACTATGCAAAGTCACACCTTTTGCCGTGTCAAACACAGCAATACTTAGGAGCGACAATCAACACAACAGAAGGGATAGCCACTCCAAGTCCACAAAGGGTTCAAACTTTTCACAAGGTGATACAAGCCATGTATCCAACACAAAAGATACATGCAAAGATGGTATTAAAACTCCTAGGCATGATGGCCTCATGCATAGCCATTGTCCCAAACGCAAAATTGCACATGCGGCCCTTGCAACAGTGCCTAGCATCACAATGGTCACATGCACAGGGTCAACTTCTAGATCTGGTGTTGATAGACCGCCAAACATACATCTCGCTTCTATGGTGGAACAGTACAAATTTAAACAAAGGGCGGCCTTTCCAAGACCCAGTGCCACAATACGTGATAACAACAGATGCTTCCATGACAGGGTGGGGAGCACACCTCAATCAACACAGCATCCAAGGACAATGGGATGTACATCAAAGAAAGTTTCATATAAATCACCTAGAACTGTTAGCAGTATTTCTAGCGTTGAAAGCATTCCAACCCATGATAACCCACAAATACATTCTTGTCAAAACAGACAACATGACGACAATGTATTATTTAAACAAACAGGGGGGGACACATTCGACACAGTTGTGTCTCCTAACAAAAAATATGGCATTGGGCATTTCACAACCACATTTGCCTAATAGCACAGTTTATTCCAGGGATCCAGAACCAGCTAGCAGACAATCTCTCTCGGGATCACCAACAGGTCCACGAATGGGAAATTCACCCCCAAATCCTGAACACTTACTTCCAAATTTGGGGAACACCTCAAATAGATCTATTTGCAACAAAAGAAAACGCAAAATGCCAAAACTTCGCATCCAGGTACCCACACCGGCAATCCCAAGGCAATGCTCTATGGATGAATTGGTCAGGGATATTTGCCTACGCTTTTCCCCCTCTCCCTCTCCTTCCATATCTAGTAAACAGATTGAGTCAAAACAAACTCAAACTCATACTAATAGCACCAACATGGGCAAGACAACCTTGGTATACGACACTACTAGACCTGTCAGTAGAACCTCATGTCAAACTACCCAACAGGCCAGATCTGTTAACACAACACAAACAACAGATCAGGCATCCAAACCCTGCATCGCTGAATATAGCAATTTGGCTCCTGAAATCCTAGAATTTGGACACTTAGGCCTCACTCAAGAGTGTATGGAGGTCATTAAACAAGCTAGAAAACCTTCCACTAGACACTGCTATGCAAGTAAATGGAAAAGATTTGTTTGTTACGGTCATAATAATTAAATTCAACCATTGCATGCATCTCCGAAAGATGTAGTAGGATATTTACTACATTTACAAAAATCAAATCTAGCTTTCTCTTCCATAAAAATACATCTCGCAGCAATATCTGCTTACCTGCAGATTACTCATTCAACTTCCCTATTTAGAATACCTGTCATTAAAGCGTTTATGGAGGGCCTAAAGAGAATTATACCACCAAGGACACCACCTGTTCCTTCATGGAACCTCAACATTGTCTTAACAAGGCTCATGGGTCCACCTTTCGAACCCATGCATTCTTGTGAAATGCAATACTTAACGTGGAAAGTTGCATTTCTCATTGCCATTACATCTCTAAGAAGAGTAAGTGAAATACAGGTGTTTACCATACAAGAACCATTTATTCAAATACACAAAAATAAGGTCGTTCTAAGAACAAATCCAAAATTCTTACCAAAGGTTATCTCACCGTTCCACTTAAACCAAACAGTGGAATTACCAGTGTTCTTCCCACAGCCAGATTCAATAGCTGAAAGAGCACTACATACATTAGACATCAAGAGAGCGCTAATGTACTACATTGACAGGACAAAACAAATTAGGAAGACAAAACAACTATTTATTGCCTTCCAAAAACCTCATACAGGAAATCCAATTTCAAAACAAGGTATTGCCAGATGGATAGTAAGGTGCATCCAAACCTGCTATCTTAAAGCAAAGAGAGAACTGCCTATTACACCAAAGGCACACTCAACCAGAAAGAAAGGTGCTACTATGGCCTTTCTAGGAAATATTCCAATGAACGAAATATGTAAGGCAGCAACATGGTCTACGCCTCATACATTTACTAAACACTACTGTGTAGATGTGTTATCTGCACAACAGGCCACAGTAGGTCAAGCCGTACTAAGAACTTTATTTCAAACTACTTCCACTACTACAGGCTGAACCACCGCTTTTGGGGAGATAACTGCTTACTAGTCTATGCACAGCATGTGTATCTGCAGCTACACATGCCACCGAACCGAAAATGTCACTTACCCAGTGTACATCTGTTTGTGGCATTAGTCGCTGCAGATTCACATGCGCCCACCCTCCTCCCCGGGAGCCTGTAACCGTTTAGAAGTAGATCTTGAACATTTGTAAATATATTACATTAAACCTTCATTTTGTACATACGTATTTATTCCATTGCATGGGCACTATTATTAGCATACACAACTCCTACCTCACCCTCTGCGGGGAAAACAATCTAAGATGGAGTCGACGCCCATGCGCAATGGAACCGAAGTGGGAGGAGTCCCTCAGTCTCGTGACTCGAAAAGACTTCTTCGAAGAAAAACAACTTGTAACACTCCGAGCCCAACACCATACGGCGGACTATGCACAGCATGTGAATCTGCAGCGACTAATGCCACGAACAGATGTACACTGGGTAAGTGACATTTTCCTTATATGCCAAAGATGCTATTGTTGTCTTCAACTTCTTTTAAAGAGGACAATTGTAGATTTTCTTTGCAAGAGATAAAACATTCTATGTGTGTCTTATAGTGTAGGTCTGGTTAGGATATACCTTTACAGAGAAAGAGGTATTGTTCATTAGCATTCTATGCTGCTGTAGGAAGTTGGCTCTGCATATACTATTTGAAAGTGAGAGATAGTGTGCACAGAGTCCAATTGTTCCCCTTGGAGGTTGATAGTGGCAAAATTAGATGATACCAATGCTCTATTTTGTGGTAGTGTGGTCGAGCAGTAGGCTTATCAGAGGGTAGTGTTACACATTTGTTGTACACACACAGGCAATAAATGAAAACACCCACTCAAAGACCTAAATCCAGGCCAATAGGTTTTTATATAGAAAAATATATTTTCTTAATTTATTTTTAGAACCACAAGATTCAAATTTTAAGTAAGTACATAAATTGTAAGGTACTCCACACAGGTAAGTATAGAACTTAGATTTAAAACAGTAGTACACACAGTTTTGGTTAAAATTACAAATAGCTATTTTAAAAGTGGACACAGTGCAAAAATCAACAGTTCCTGGGGGAGGTAAGTATTGGTTAGTTTCTTAGGTAAGTAAAGCACTTATAAGTTCAGTCTCCTGGGCATAGGCAGCCCACCGTTGGGGGTTCAAGGCAACCCCAAAGCCACCGCACCAGCAACACAGGGCCAGTCAGGTACAGAGGTCAATGGAGGGCCCAAAACACATAGGCGCTCATGCATCCATCTTGCACCAGAACGCAAAGCCCTACTAAAAATCGAATTTAATGAAAACGGTATACGGACACGGAGACAAGCAGTAATGGCGTGTTTGCACCTGGGGACCTGCAGTTGAATTGTGCTTTGGTGAAGTTTCTAATGCAGGTGTCACAAAAGCAAGATTTAATTAATCAGTACTGCCGCCCCTGTGCTCCACAGGAGGTTAGCTCACAGCCCAATGCCTGACAATGGATTATAATGGCAACAAGCAATGCTCAACTCACACTGGACCAAGCATAACCTTAAGTAGCAACACTCTTTTAAGCTTCAGAATGAGTTCCTAAGGAGCTCAAATTGAAACGACTGAACAATGTGAAGAATCCCTCGACCGATGCTTAGTAACATCAGAAATGTATTTTCTTTTTTAAATAGTGTATCTCCTTTCTTTTTTCACTTTTGTTATGGTTTTAAGTAACTAAACAATAAACTTTTTTTTTTTTTATTAACATAAGTGCCTATGGAGAACAGGGGTGCTCCGGTTCCAGTCTGCTAGCAGTTAAGTACCTGCGTCTTTGGGAGCAGACCGAGGAGGGGGGTTGTAGAGCACTGGGGGGGACACACACACACACACACACACACACACACACACACACTACACACACTCTGCAGGCAGAGCACAGGGGGGCTTCTGAGACCAGACACCGACTGGGCTAGGATGAGGGCCGCCTACTGGTCACTCCTGCACGGGTAGGTGGTTCCTCTTGGTCCTGGGGGTTGCGGGTGCGGTGCTTGGTCCAGGCATCGGGTTCCTTTGTTACCAGGCAGTCGCAGTCAGGGGGAGCCTCTGGATCCTCTCTGCAGGCGTCGCTGTGGGGGTGCAGGGAGGTCGACTCGGGGTGTCCACGTCGTTGGAGTCGCTTGGGAGTCCTGTCTGCAGCTTTGGTTGTCTTGAACTCGAGCCGATGGCGTCGGGAGCAGAGCATGAAGACTCACACTTCTGGTGGGAAGTTGGAGTCTCTTTAAAGTTGCTTCCTTTGTTGCTGTTTCTGGACAGAGCCGCTGTCCTCAGGAGGTTTTTGGTCCTTTAGGTGCAGGTCAGTCCTCTGAGCCCTCAGAGGTCGCTGGTCCCACTGGATGCGTCGCTGTGCAGGTTCTTTCAGTCTGGAGACAGGCCGGTAGGGCTGGGGCAAAGTCAGTTGTCGTCTCCGTCATCTCTGTGGTGCATTTAGGTCAGCATTCCTTCTTGTTGTTGTAGGTTGCAGGAATCTGATTTCCTGGGTTCAGGGTCGCCCCTAAATACTCAATTTAGAGGTGTGTTTAGGTCTAGTGGGCAGTAGCCAATGGCTACTGTCCTGGAGGGTGGCTACACCCTCTTTGTGCCTTCTCCCTGAGGGTAGAGGGCACATTCCTATTCCTATTCCTATTGGGGGAATCCTCCAAAACCAAGATGGAGGATTTCTTAAGGCAGGGGTCACCTCAGCTCAGGACACCTTAGGAGCTGTCCTGACTAGTGGGTGACTCCTCCTTGTTTTTCTCATTCTCTCCTCCAGACTTGCCGCCAAAAGTTGGGGCTGTGTCTGGAGGGGCGGGCATTTCAACTAGCTGGGATGCCCTGGGGTGCTGTAACAACTGGCATGGGTCTTCGAGGCACACTGTCAGGTGTTAGAGTTCTTGCAAGGGGAGGTGAGAAGCACCTTCACCCAGTGCAGGCTTTGTTTCTGGCCACAGAGTGTCAAAGGCACTCACTCCATGTGGCCAGAAACCTGTCTGGTTGTGGCAGGCTGGCAGGAACTGGTCAGCCTAACACTGGTGTTTGGACTGGTATACGGGGGTCATCTCTAAGATGCCCTCCGTGTGCATTTTTCAATAAATCCCACACTGGCACCAGTGTGGATTTGTTGTGCTGAGAAGTTTGATACCAAACTTCCCAGATTTCAGTGTAGCCATTATGGAACTGTGGAGTTTGTGTTTGACAAACTCCCAGACCATATACTCTTTATGGCTACCCTGCACTTACAATTTCTAAGGTTTGGCTTAGACACTGTAGGGGCATGGTGCTCATGCAACTATGCCCTCACCTGTGGTATAGTGCACCCTGCCTTAGGGCTGTAAGGCCTGCTAGAGGGATGACTTACCTATGCTACAGGCAGTGGGTTGAGGGCATGGCACTATGAGGGGAGTGCCATGTTGACAGCCATTTTCTCCCCACCAGCACACACAAGCTGTGAGGCAGTGTGCATGTGCTGAGTGAGGGGTCCCCAGGGTGGCATAATACATGCTGGAGACCTTCTCTGGCCACAGGGCCCTTGGTACCAGGGGTACCATTTACAAGGGACTTATCTGGGTGCCAGGGCTGTGATAATTGTGGGAACAAAGGTACTGTTTAGGGAAAGAACACTGGTGCTCTTAATGTTTCCATGACTTTTTCTCAGTGCCGGTCTTTACTCAGTTCTTTTAGTAAAGAGTATGTTTCTCCTCATAGGTATTCCTATGAATGCACAGTCTCTTTATCTTGCACTAGGCCATTTTTTTTCTGGTTAGAGTCTTTTCTTATTGTTGGGTCACTTATGACACACATTTGACGTACTAGCATGAATGAGCATATTCCCATGTTTTTATGTCTTATGGTTTTATTTACCTGTGGCTCCTTCCACAGGTTATGATGACGTAGTGTTATTTCTCACCTTAATTATTATGACTGTCCAATCTTTTTCTCTTGCTGTAGCCCGGTTTTATGATACTCAGAGACTTTTTTGAAGGTCTCATTTCTTAGTCCCTCCTCCGGGTTACTATGAATCTGGTATTTGATTCTAAAGTAAGGAATCTGCGGCTATATGTCTCTATCAGATGAACAAGTTACTTACCTTCTGTAACACATTATCTGGTAGGGCAGGATCTAGCTGCAGATTCCTTAATGACCCGCCGGTCCTCTGCGCTCTGCAAGCTTAGTCCTTTTAGTGTTAGAGTTTTCATTATGGAAATCTACACCTTGAATTAAAAATGTGGTGATTACTTGACACAGGGGTGTCTTTTGTTCTAGCATACTGTTTTGACATGCAGTTTTTATATGGGGCTCCACGTTTTGAGCAGGGAACATAGTCACAGAAGAAACTGACCTCGGTGCGTCAGTGAGGGGGTTACATGGACTCCGCTGATGTCACATCCAGTGGATGACGTTGATACGGAGTCATGCAGTGCCCTCCTCCGACGAGCAGGAATGCTATGGGAAAAAAGTTTCCCGATCCAGGCTCTCTCCTGGTGAGGATTCTAAAGTAAAGAATCTGCGGTTAGATCCTGTCTCTACCAGATAATGCGTTACTGAAGGTAAGTAACTTGTTTGTCTCTACCAGATAAGGCGTTACCAAAGGCAAGTAACTTTTTCTTATCACATCTTTTCATTTGCATTCGCAAGCCAGTACATGTTTTATACATTATTATTAGAGGGATCATCAGGGCTAAGTGATCAGATATTACTATATAGCTTTGAGTTTCGGCTGTTGAGAATATGTCAATGTGTAGTTGAATCCCAGTGAAACCTGTATTGTAAAAATCGGATCCAATTGACTAATCCCCCTTATTGTAACATAATAAGGGTTTAGGAAACAGTAAATTTGCATTGTATACTGAAGCACTTAACTAAATAAATTCTTCATTTCAGAACACTGCTGTCTGAACACCACAGTCATCGTGTAGCACAGGCATTTACTTTGATGAACAATATTCTTTCTGCAACAAGTCAAGCACCTGCAACTAACCCTTATCACCCTCCTAACTCTCCATTAAGGTTGAAATCACCTCAGAGCATTCAAGGACAACCTTTAACTCGTCAAAGGTAACACTTTTGTTTTATAACACCTGTATTGCATTATCATTAGGCTTAATAACATTTGATCCAAATATTCTTACATAGTTTCATGTCATTGCACCCTAAATTTACATTTGTGATGCTTGTGATGCTTCTGAACGCCAGCTTTTAATAATATGCTGTAATAAGTGTTATTGTACCTTTAGATTTTTTACTTTTTTACATTTATGCTTCTGTAGATTTCTCCACCATGATTAATTTTTCAGCTGATAGACCATAACTTAGCAGTACTATCATAAACTTATTGCCACTGTGGCCTAATTAAAGACTCAGAAGGGTAAACAGTATATTTGAATATGCTCTAGGGTGAAAAGAGGAAACAGATACACCCATGCAAATTGTCTCCTTCAACTCAGTTACATGAACATTGGGTGCCTAGGGAATCTAGAGTAGTGAAGCCATGTGCAGTATCGTGTGGAAAAATTAAGGTATTTACAGAACAGCCTTCACATACCCAGGGATCGCATGCCTAATGATAGGGCCTCTGCTCTCATTGGTAGAAAATTCTGAGTGTGAAGTACACCCCTTATAAGACAGAGGAGCTCTTCAGATTGAAAAACAATAGCCACTGGGTGGTTAAGTGAGCCTTCGGTGAACGGGTATGAGGTAACCTATGAGTAATATGTAGAGGGGAACTGTTAAGACTACTGTAGGGAAATGCCTCTTTTTGTATGGTCACCCCCAAAGTTTTGGACTGATGCGCGAGGTTTTTCGACTCAGTCCACAGAGGCCTGCTAACAAGACTTCAGAGCCTGTATCCTAACCTTAAAGTGTGTATTTTGAATTGGCTTATACCCAAATGGCATAATCTAATTCACTTGAAAGTCACTGATGTATAATACCCAGGGTGCCAAGGGCTTGTATGTTAGAGGGTTGCCTCAGGCATTGCAGCACAGGTTGTGCCACCCTGGGTGTGACAAAGATAAAACATGGCTTCCAGTCTGCCACTGCAGATGGGAAAAGCAGTTTTAAACTGTTAACTCGATTTTGCCATTTAAAAGTGTAGCAAAGCCCAAACCTCCTCCTATAATATGTATAAGGCGTCCCAATGGTTGGTCTAGTGAGAACTAAGGCAGGGTGCAACATATTTTCAGAGCAGAACAGGTATTTTAACTATTCTGACAGTAAAAACGTAAAACAATTTTTTCTGTTAAAGGTCTTGGTAGCCAAGTTGGTAAGTACATTGTTAACACACTAAGCCCTCACCTGTGCCAGCTCCTGAATGGTGCAGCCAAACTTGATACTCCATGGTATCAAACGACTTGTTACATTAAGTCCGAACTGATACTCAAGTTGAAACTAACTTGTTGCAATGCACAACTTTTGCAAAGTTGCCACTTTGTTGCCAAAAATCTCCTGTGCCCTTTCAGGGTTGCACATGGGGTGTGTCCCTCAGACAGATTTCCGCCCTCATGTGGAAACGTGCAAACGGCTTCTAGGAAAGGACACAATAGAAGCCTGTGAGGGGGAGAGGTGTTAACTCACCCTGGCAGGAAGCCACACAGGTGCTGGCCCAAAAGGGAAGTTTCAAAGGAGAAACAGCCTTTGGAGGGCAAATGGGAAACCGTTGGGAGAGGAGCTGCCCTATTGTTTAGCTAGACAGGCGTCACTTGGGACAGAGAGGAGAAACCAGTTATGAAGCTATTTATTTTCAGGAGCATGTAGCCCCCTTGGTAGCCACAGCTCTGGGTTGGGTTTGGGAGCTCTGCACAGTGAGAGAGGGTTCTGCTATATTGAAAGTATGCAGAATAGAGAAGTCTGGGACAGCCAGTGGTGTGTCTCCAATTGTTGACGACAAGGAGGTTTGACGCCCAGTAATAGGCTCCGATGTCTGGGAGTGTCTTAAGTGGTATCCTAGGATGACCATCGAGCCATAGCAGCTTCCTGAGTTTCTCATCAATCTTCTTTAAAAACTCCTCCGGGATGTTGAAAAAAGTGTTCTGGTGTGGTATTTCTGGAACATGACCATCTTGAACATGGTCGCTCTTCGCAGTATTGTTTGGGGTAGTTTTCTTCAACTCTCTGCGTCTGTCTGGAACTCTGCCTGCATTTTGAGAAGGTACAGCTCTAGAGCTTTCTCTCGATTCAGGGTCGCATATATTCAGATATTGTAAACCATCGCAGTCTATGCCTATTCTTCTGGGAAGCACCATGGGGTCCAGACAGCCACCAGTGGGGAATAAGAACAGACATATTCCAGTTTATGGTGTATCCCGAGTGGACTCCATCTCTATCAAATGTCTGGAATGTCGCGGGAATGGACTCCTCCGGGCTAGTAGTGTATAAGAGGATACCATCCATGTATAATGAGCTCTTTTCGTCCTGAACTGGTGACCCTGGAGCTCAAAATCCTATAATGTTCTGTTGCACTCAAACTAGGCAGGCTAGAGGTTCAAGCACTAGAGCAAATAATAAGAGCAACAAGGGACAAACCCTGCTGAGTCCCTCTCTTTACGGGAAAGTCAGCGGAGAGGACCCCCTCAACACACACACAGCAGCCACAGGGGCTTGGTACAGGAGCATTACCCAGAGTCCGTATCATGAAGGGCCAATAAACTGCATCCAATGTTTTTTCTGCATCTAAGGGAATGAAAACGTGTGAGTCTGGGCGTGTCCGGGCCTCCTCCAGCCAGTTATGGAGTCTACATAGGTTATGAATACTTGATCATCCAGGCATGAAGTCGGATTGGTCCCTGTGTATGAGGAGTTAAAACACTAATTAGCCTCGTGGCCGGTGCTTTGGCCAGGATATCAGTTTCTATCTTTAGCAGCGAGATAGGGCCGTATCAGCCTGTAGGAAGTTGGCTCTGTATATACTATCTCAAAGTGAGAGATAGTGTGCACAGAGTCCAAGGATTCCCCTTAGAGGTTGATAGTGGCAAAATTAGTTAATACTAATGCTTTATTTTGCGGTAGTGTGGTTGAGCAGTATGCTTATCAGAGGGTACTGTTAAGCATTTGTTGTACACACACACAAGCAATAAATGAGAACACACACTCAAAGACTTAACTCCAGGCCAATAGGTTTTTATATAGAAAAATATGCTTTTATTATTTTAGAACCACAAGATTCAAATGTAATTAAGTACATAAATTGTAAGGTACTTCACATAGGTAAGTATAGAACTTTGATTTAAAATAGTAGTACACACTGTTTTGGTTAGAATAGCAAATAGCTATTTTAAAAGTGGACACTGCAAAAATCAACAGTTCCTGGGGGAGTTAAGTAATTGTTAGTTTCTCAGGTAAGTAAAGCACTTACAAGTTCACTCTCCTGGGCATAGGCAGCCCTCCGCTGGGATCTCAAGGCAACCCCAAAGCCAAAGCACCAGCAAGACAGAGACAGTCAGGAGCAGAGGTCAAAGGAGGCCCCAAAACACATAGGCTCCTATGGAGAACAGGGGTGCTCCGGTTCCAGTCTGCTAGCAGGTAAGTACCTGTGTCCTCGGGGAGCAGACCAGGGGAGTTTTGTAGAGCACGGGGGGGGCACACAAAAGCACACAAAACACACCCTCAGCGGCACAGGGGCTGCCAGGTGCAGTGTGCAAAGTAGGCGTCGTGTTTTGTATTGAAAATATTGGAGGGACCCGGGGGTCACTCTGGCGATGCAGGCAGGGCACAGGGGGGCTTCTCGGGCCAGCCACCGACTGGGCTAGGAAGAGGGCTGCCTGCTGGTCACTCCTCACTGGTAGGTGGTTCCTCTCGGGGCTGCGGGTGCAGTGCTTGATCCAGGCGTCAGGTTCCTTTGTTACCAGGCAGTCGCAGTCACTGGGAGCCTCTGGATCCTCTCTGCAGGCGTCGCTGTGGGGGTGCAGGGAGGTCGACTCAAGGTGTCCATGTCGTTGGAGTCACCTGGGGGTCCTGTCTGCAGTGTTGGTTTCTCCAAACTCTAGCCGTGTGAAGACTCGCGCTTCTGGCGGGAAGTTGGAGTCTCTTTAAAGTTGGTTTCTTGTTGCTGTTTTTGAACAGAGCCGCTGTTCTCGGGAGGTTCTTGATCCTTTAGGTGCAGGGCAGTCCACTGAGTCCTCAGAGGTCGGTGGTCCCGCTGGATGCGTCGCTGTGCAGGTTCTTTGAGCCTGGAGACAGGCCGGTAGGTCTGGTGCCAAGTCAGTTGTCGTCTCCGTCGTCTCTGCGGGGCTTTCAGATCAGCAGTCCTTCTTGTTGTAGGTTGCAGGAATCGTCTTTCCTGGGTTCAGGGTCGCCCCTAAATACTCAATTTAGGGATGTATTTAGGTCTGGGGGGCAGTAGGCAATGGGGCTGTCCTCAAAAACAGCAGCTCCAAAGCGGATGGGCCCAAAAACCACTAATCTCCTGTATGGATGCCTATTTCATAAAATGGGGGACTTGACCAGAGGACAGGGACCCACGTCCTCTAAAGCAAAACAGTATACAAAAAAGGTGAAGTCCCACGCCGACCGCTGGGGGTCGCGTAACTAGTTAGCATGGAGGAGTCTCGTTCGTTATCGGAATTAACCAGACAAATCGCTCCACCAACTAAGAACGGCCATGCACCACCTCCATGCTAACTAGTTACGCGACCCCCAGCGGTCGGCGTGGGACTTCACCAATGGGGCTGTCCTGACTGGTGGGTGACTCTTCCTTGTTTTTCTCCTTATCTCCTCCGGACTTGCCGCCAAACGTGGGGGCTGTGTCCAGAGGGGTGGGTATCAACTAGATTGGATGACCTGGGGTGCTGTAACAACAGGCATGAGCCTTTGAGGCTCACCGCCAGGTTTTACAGTTCCTGCAGGGGGAGGTCAGAAGCATCTCCACCCAGTGCAGACTTTGTTCCTAGCCACAGAGTGACAAAGGCACTCACCCCATATGGCCAGAAACTCGTCTGGTTGTGGCAGGCTGGCAGGAACTGGTCAGCCTAACACTAGGAATTAGACTGGACATCTCTAAGATGCCCTCTGTGTGCATTTTTCAATAAATCCCAAAATGGCATCAGTGTGGATTTATTGTGCTGATAAGTTTGATCCCAAACTTCCCAGATTTCAGTGTAGCCATTATGGAACTGTGGAGTTCGTAATTGACAGACTCCCAGACCATATAGTCTTTATGGCTACCCTGCACTTAAAATGTCTAAGAATTGGCTTAGACACTGTAGGGGCATAGTGCTCATGCGACTATGCACTCACCTGTGGTATAGTGTACCGTGCCTTAGGGCTGTAAGGCCTGCTAGAGGGGTGACTTACCTATGCCACAGGCAGTGGGTTGAGGGCATGGCACTCTGAGGGAAGTGCCATGTCGACTTAGTCATTTTCTCCCCACCAGCACACACATGCTGTGAGGCAGTGTGCATGTGCTGAGTGGGGGGTCCCCAGGGTGGCATAATACATGGTGGAGCCCTTAGCGACCTTTCCTGGCCATCGGGCCCTTGGTACCAGGGGTACCAGTTACAAGGGTCCTATCTGTGTGCCATGGCTGTGCCAATTGTGGGTACAAAAGTACAGTTTAGGGAAAGAACACTGGTGCTGGGGCCTGGTTAGCAGGATCCCAGGACTCTTTCAATCATAACTAAACATCAACAAAAGACAAAACGTAAGGGGTTAACCATGCCAAGGAAGGCATTTCCCTACACAGCCACATTTAGAGGCTGGTTTCCCAGCTTTTGGTATAACACTATCATGGCTTTACTAAGGTCCAGTGGAAGAATCCATCCTGCCCTGACCCTTAGATACATTTGGAGTAGATGGGGGCTAGTACTGTCATGTTTTTCTCAAAGAACTCCGATGAGATACCAGTGGGTCCCGGCGTTCTCCTCAGTTTCAGTTTAATTATGGTTGTCCGTATCTTGGCAAGGAAGATTTCCTCTTCGAGAGTCATACAGTCCTCAAGTGTTAAGGTCAGCACCAACACATCTTGTAAGTATTCCTCTACTTCTGGCTCTGTTACCTATGTATGTATGCTGTACAGAGACTCGTAAAAGGTTAAAAAAAAAAATCTTCTGCTATGTCCTCATCTTTAGTGTAGGTGTTTCCCTGTTTTATCTCCAGCATCATATAAGCGGGGCTGGATGGTTAGGATTTGGTTGCACACTTCATTGTGTAGCAGTGCTTTATATTTAGCTCGCATAGTTTCCATCTGCCACAGGTGGAGGGGGCCCTGGGGAACTGTGGTCATCAATTCTGCCCTTTTCAGCTTAGATTGTAACACCTCCACTTCTTGCCCTGTCTTCCTTTTCTTTTATGCAATAATATTTTGGGCTTGCTCTTGCAGCACTGTTTATATGCCTCCTATATAGTCACTGCTGATGTCACTGAGGGCGTGTTTTCTGAGAGAAAGAGCTCAGTTTCCACACGGAGCTTGCATACTAAATTTTCAGCCCGTAGTTACCACACGTTCAGGTTCCATCCTAGTCCATTACCCCAAGATTTCTGACCTACAATGATCCATAGAAGGGTGTGATCGGACAGTCCTGTTGCTAGGTACTCGGCTCTTGGAATCGTTCTTATTTCACCCGCTGGGGCAAACACATACTCCATTTGGGATAATCCTAGTGGTTCTGCCATCTTGAAACCAAGATGTGCAGAGGCCCCTGGGAGCATCTGAGTGGCCAGGTCAGGCAGGTGATTTCACAGCCCCTACCTGATAGATGGTCACCTTGCTAGGTGACCTGTCCCCCTATTAGGGCTATTTAGGGACTCCCTTGCAGGTGGGTCCTCAGATTTGACGTGCAAGACTCCACCAGGACTCCTCTGCATTGTTTACTTTGACTTCTGGTCACTGGAATTGCAACTGGACTCTTCAGGAACTGACACGACTGCAGCTCCGGTGATAAGTTTGGTTTGCAGCATTGTTTCTCCAGCTCCTTCCAGCAACTGCAACATTTCCCTGGCTGTGCATCCGCTGGGGTCGACAAGACTTCAGCCTACACCAAGAAGGAATCTCCCTTGGAGTGAAGGGGCCCCTCCCCTGCATCTGAAGGCACCTACAGCAACGACATCCAGCTGCGTGGATCTGCTCTCCTCTGGAACTGCGTGGATCATGCATCATAGGTGGTGTGCATGAGTGATCCTCTTGGTCTTTTCTGCCCTCTATCCATTTTGGAAGACTGTGAGCCCTTGCCTCTCATTGTAGGCCAGTACCCCTGTGCACCAAGACACTTGCAGCAACCAAGGCTTGTTGTCACCTGCTCCAGGGGATCTTCAGGCTCCAAGTAGCCCCGGCCTCCAGCAATTCATCCTTGCACGGACAGTCTCTCCTCTGCTGCTACAGTGACGTGGGACTCCTCTCCAGGTGTGCTGACTGGGCCTCACTGCGACTTACTGTGCCTGCTGCCAGTGGGTTGCCTATGGGGCTGTGACTGCTTCTGCTGGCTCTCCCAACTGCTGAAGATCAGCCTGGACTCCCCCCCAAGGGTTGAGTCCCCTGGGCCTTACTGGTCTTCTTCAGCCTTGCAACACTTCTGCCCTGGTTTGCATTTGCCAAGGCTTGTTGGTGGCCCTCCTGACTGCTGACTTCTGTGCAATCTGATGACTGACATGGGACATCTTCTGTATGATTCCAGGGACTCCTCTGCAGCTCCTTGTAGCTGGTGTTCATCCCCCATTCGTCAAGTTAGATCTTTACCCACAGAAGGGTGGGCAGTGGTTCCTGGCCCCGTCTGGACACTTAATCGATGACTGGACTCTGTCCCCTTCTTTTGCAGGTCCTCTTCCTCTAAAATCTACCTTTGAGTTCCTCTGGTCTGGTCCTGTTCTTGCAAAGTTCCTTTTCTAAGTCCTCTTGTTAGCTTATCAGAAAACCAGGTAACTTACCTCTGCTGTCCTGGTCGTTGCGGGTCATCTAAGTACTCACCTCTTGGGGTCCCAAGTTCTCCCTGCTCCCGACTAACTATTCCACATTCTTGTGTGGGGGACCTAACTTTTCATTCTACTATTTTAGTATATGGTTTGGTCCTCCCCTAGGGCCCTAGCTATTTTCTACAATTTCTTCCAATGCTTGGTGTTTCCTATATATATATGTTCGGTGGCATGTGTAGCTGCAGATACACATGCTGTGCATAGATTGCCATCTAGTGTTGGGCTAGGAGTGTTACAAGTTGTTTTTCTTGTAAGAAGTCTTTTCTCGAGTCATGGGATCGAGTGACTCCTCCTCTTGTGATAGTGCGCATGGGCAGCGACTCCTTTGTTAGATTGTTTTCTTTCCGCCGTCAGGTTTGGACGTGTTTCCTCTCGCTCCGAGTCGGAAAATTTAAATTAACTTTATTCTACCTTCGGTATTGTTTTGACCATGTCTACATCTGCAATTGATCCGATAGTACTGTTGGGGTCAAGAAAACGACCTTTCGGGCGCTTACGCCCTACTTGGGCCTGTTCAGGCCTATCACGCTATAGCCTGATGGATCAGACTCCATTATGATTTTGTTTGTCCTCAATGCCACTTGAAATTCCCTTACACTGATTATCACGTGGTATGTAATCGTTGCTTTTCTCCAGAACACAGAGAGGATGATTGTGAAGCCTGTCAGTCGCTTCGGTCAAAAAAGACATTGCGTGACCGGAGAGCAAGAACACTCGAAATGGTGTTGAAATATATAGAGTCCACCGACACATTAGAGGAGGAGCAGGCACAGAGGGCTGTTTCAATTCAGGACACTGACTCCGAAGCAGAATCAGATGAAGACATCCAACCTATCACAGCGGCTCAGCATGTGAGTACACCTGCCCCTAATCCCACTTCCAAGAAATCTATTAAGGCCTTGGGAGCACCACTGCCGGAAAGCCAGGGTTCCACCCAAAAGAAATTTGTCGGTGACCGACCCTCGGGTTCAGTGCCGAAAAAGGGCAAATCACCCCATAAACAGGCCACGCCTGTTTCGGTGCCGGAGTCGAGGAAACAGATTAAAAGCTCCACCTCCGAACCGACGTCCACACTCTTCGGAGTCAAAAATATATCTGGCTTTGGAGACGAAATCTCAGCTGGTATCTTCGGGACTGAAAAAATTAAGTACCATTTTGGAGCCGAAAAAATCCTTCTACCCAGAAGAGACAGGACTTTCGAGCCGTCTAAAGTACATATCAAAGACAACTACTGAACAATCCTCTAAAGGCAGAAAACCATCTGAATATCAATCTGAGTATATCCAGCCAATCTTGGAGGTTATGGACAGTAGACAGAGAAGGATATATATCCATAAGGAGACAGGAAAAAGTATTGCTTCACCTCCTCCACAGACCAAAAGAAAGTTGGCGTTTCAAGAGACTCTTGATACTGCTCCACCACCAGCAAAAAATATTTAGGAGAAAGGAGAAGCCATCACGTCTACAGCTCTCTCCACCACATTCGCCACAGCATTTACTACCCTACCACCACTACCCTCACCATCACACTCCCACACCTTCTCACAGGGAGATACTGTGGACCCTTGGGACTTGTATGACTCAGATCCTATACAGTCAAATGGCCCAGATCTCTATCCTACCAAACCTTCACCACCAGAGAATAGTACAGTTTACACTCAGGTCAAATCTAGGGCACCTGCATACCATGGGGTTCAGATGCATGCAGAACCATTGGAAGAGGATTTTTTTTTTAATACATTATCCTCCACCCACTCACGTTACCAGTGTTTACCAATGCTGCCTGGTATGCTTAGACATGCTGATGATATATTTAAGGAACCAGTCAAGGCTAGGGTTTTAACCCCAGGAATACATAAAAAATATAAGCCTGTGCCAACAGACCCGGTCTACATTTCCCAACAAGTACCACCAGACTCCATTGTGGTTAGTGCTGCTTGAAAAAAGGCTAATAGCCAGCCTTGTTGAAGAGGGACAAGCAATCACTAATAATCAAATTAGATCTGCCCTTGACACAGCTGATACAGCAGCTGGAAGTATCAACACTAGTATACAATTCTTAGACATGCATGGCTAAGATCCTCCGGGTTTAAACCTGAAATCCAGCAGGCAATGCTAAACATGCCTTTCGATAAAAAACATCTATTCGGGCCTGAAGTAGATACAACTATCAAAAAACTCCGAAAGGAGTCTGACACTGCAAAAGCCATGGGAACCCTATATACCACAACTTTTCGGGGTTCCTTTTGCAAACAACAGTTTAGGAGAGGTTTTAAACCCCAAACTACAGAGGCTTCCACCTCCCATCCCAAACAAACGCAGCAATATTATCCAAGAGGGTCATTTAGAGGCTCCTACGGAAGCCAACACTTTAGAGCCAGAGGAAAGTTTAATACCTTGAAGAGTGTCACCACTTCCCCAAAACAATGACTTCCTCAACATCCCACAATCCCACACGTCTCCTGTGGGAGGAAGACTGCAACAATTCCACTCTCACTGGCAAAACATCACCACAGATCAGTGGGTACTTTCAATTATCCGCAATGGTTACTGCCTAGAACTAATTTCTACTCCACCAAAGATTCCCCCTCTCTCTCACAGACTCTCTCCAGAACACAATGCTCTGCTAAAACAAGAGGTACAATCTCTATTACTAAAAGGAGCAAAAGAAAGGGCCCCAATATCACAACAAGGAAGAGGAGTATATTCACTGTATTTCCTTATACCAAAAAAGGATGGTACTCTCAGACCCATCCTAGATCTCAGACCACTAAATCTATACATCCTGTCAGGATATGTTCGCATGATCACTCTTCAGGATGTAATTCCCCTACTACAGAAACACGATTACATGACTGCTTTAGATCTTAAAGATGCTTACTTCAATATTCCCATACATCCAGCTCACCGCAAATACCTAAGATTTGTAATAGCGGGCAAACACTACCAATTCAAAGTACTTCCCATTGGCATAACAACAGCTCCAAGGGTTTTCACAAAATGTCTAGCTGTAGTAGCAGCTCACCTCAGAAGACAACAAATGCATGTCTTCCCTTATCTAGACGATTGGCTAAAAAACTCAAGGAATATTCTACAGTGCCAACAAAACACTCAATGCACAATAGATACCCTACACACATTAGGGTTCACAATCAATTACCAAAAATCTCATCTTCAACCAGCACAGGTTCAACCTTACCAAGGTGCAATTCTCAATACTCAGAAAGCATTAGCCAACCCAAATCCACAAAGGACACAGGCTTTTCAATTCCTCATATCCCAAATACAGCTCAATCAGAATTATATAGTAAGATTCATCATGAAACTATTGGGAATGATGGCATCATGTACAGCAATAGTACCGCATACAAGACTAAACATGAGACAACTGCAACAGTGTCTCTCACAACAATGGTCTCAAGCACAGGGTCAATTACAGGATCTAATGTTGTTAGACCGCCAAACTTACAAATCTCTGCAATGGTGGAATCACAACAACTTAATAAAATGGCGGTCATTTTAGGACCCAGTGCCTCAGACCATAACAACAACAGATGCGTCAATGACAGGTTGGGGAGCTCATCTCAACAACCTAACCATACAAAGGGAATGGAACTCAACACAATTAACTTATCACATAAACCATTTAGAATTGTTAGCTGTGTTGTTGGCCCTAAAAGCTTTTCAACCTCAGATCAGGCACAAAACAGTCTTAATAAAAACAGACAATATGACAATAATGTATTATCTGAACAAACAGGAGGGAACACATTCATCTCAATTGTCCCTTCTAGCACAAACAATATGGAAATGGGCAATTCACAATCAGATTTCCTTGCTAGCGGAATATATCCCAGGGATATACAACCAGTTAGCAGACTTACTAAGCAGGACGCAGCAACAAATACACAATTGGGAAATTCACTCACAGGTACTTTAACAGTACTTTAAAATGTGGGGAACACCAGACATAGACCTATTTGCAACAAGCGAAAATTCAAAATGCCAAAACTTCGCATACAGACACCCACACCCCCTCTGTCCAAGGGCAATGCTCCATAGATTAACTGGTCAGGGATATTTGCTTACGCTTTTCCCCCTCTCCCGTTAATTCCATTTCTGGTCAACAAACTGCATCACACATCTCTCACCATGATACTCATAGCTCCCACGTGGGCACACCAACACTGGCACACAACACTTCTGGATCTCTCAGTAGTACCCCATCACAAACTTCCAAACAGACCAGATCTGTTAACACAGAACAAGGGTCAAATCAGGCATCCCAGTGTACTCAAATTAGCGATTTGGCTCCTGAGGTCATAGAGTTTGAATATTTACACCTTCCATTAGAATGCATGGAAGTTCTAAAACAAGCACGCAAACCAACAACTAGGCAATGCTATGCAAACAAGTGAAAAAGGTTTGTTTACTACTGTCAACCTAAAAATATAGATCCACTTAAAGCATCAATACAAGATATTGTATGTTACCTGCTTTATTTACTAAAAGCAAATTTAACTTTTTCCTCTAATAAGATTCATCTCACGGCTATATCAGCATACTTACAAACCATACAATATACTTCTCTCTTCAGAGTCCCTGTCATAAAAGCCTTTATGGAAGGACTATAAGCGTAATATTCCACCAAAAACTCCACCAGTTCCTGCACGGAATCTCAATATTATACTCACAAGATGAATGGGACCACCGGTCAAGCCCATGCATTCGTGTGATATTCAATTTCTCACATGGAAAGTTGCTTTCTTAGTAGCAGTTACTTCAATAAGAAGAGTGAGTGAAATACAAGCATTCACTCTAGAGGAACCATTTTTTCAACTACACAAACATAAAGTTGTACTTAGGACCAATTCAAAATTTTGACAAAAGTAGTTTCACCTTTTCACATTAACCAATCAGTAGAATTGCCAGTCTTCTTTCCACAGCCAGACTCAACTGCTGAAAGAGCTCTTCACACTCCTGACCTTAAAAGAGCTCTAATGTACTATGTTGACAGAACAAAGGAGTTTAAGAAAACGAAACCGCTTTTTGTTCCTTTCTAACAACCACATAAGGGTAATCCCATCTCAAAACAAGGATTAACTAGATGGATTGTGAGATGTATTCAAACATGTTACATTAAAGCAAAAAGACAACTTTTGATAACTCCTAAGGCACATTCCACTAGGAAAAAAAGTGTTTCTATGGCATTTTTACGAAACATACCAATGGCAGACATATGCGAAGCTGCCACGTGGTCCACACCACATACATTCACTAAACATTACTGTGTGGATGTATTATCAAAGCAACAGGCCAATGTTGGTTAAGCAGTACTAAAAATACTATTTAAAACCACTTCAACCCCTACAGGCTAGCCACAGAAGGACTGCTTTTTAGTCTATGCACAGCTTGTGTATCTGCAGCGACACATGCCACTGAACTGAAAATGTCACTTATCCAGTGTACTTCTGTTTGTGGCATGTAGTGCTGCAGATTCACATGCACCCTCCCTCCTCCCCGGAAGCCTGTAGTTGTTACAGTTCTTATTTGTACGTATGTATATATATTTACATTTGCATGGACATCTTATTTTCTTATTGCGTTTAGTTGTACATTTACATTCTTTCACTCTATCACTCCTTCCTATACCCTTCTGCGGGAAAACAATCTAACAAAGGAGTCGATGTCCATGCGCCCTATCACCGAGAGGAGGAGTCACTCGATCCCGTGACTCGAGAAAAGACTTCTTCAAAGAAAAACAACTTGTAACACTCCGGGCCCAACACTAGATGATGATCTATGCACAGCATGTGAATCTGCAGCACTACATGCCACAAACAGATGTACACTGGGAAAGTGACATTTTCCATATATATATATATATATATATATATATAGTGTGGGTGTACTACTTACCTCCAGTGGGGGGGGTGGGATTGCCAACAAGTAATCTAGTTCAGTGTTACTACAATAACGTACCTTTATTTTTGCAACACTGTGTGGTTCCTTTCAGGTGTGATATGTTGCTGTGTGACTACTGTTGTATTGCAAGTGCTTTACACTTCTACATAAGTCTTGACTGCTCATCCACAGCTACCTCTAGAGAGCCCTGGCTTCCTAGACACTGTCTTCATTTACTAGTAAGAGTTCCTGGACCTTGTATAAGGTGCCAACACCATAGGTGTCCACCTCACACCAGGCCTGCCTTGTACGGAGAGCAATTGGCGGAGACAGCACCGCAGGAGGAACCCCTCCTATTAGACCCTGTGACAGAGAAGGCCATCTCCCTTATGTACAAAAAGATAATGAATAATTCTCCCTACATTTTATGGCCGTTGATGGATGTCTGAGTGGTATATGTTGGTACACTGAAGGACGACGACTGGGAAGAGGCATTGCTGGGTCTGAGGGTTATGGTGATCAGGGCCTGGTTTCGGCTGATTCAACTACTAATCCTACATAGGTCGTACTACTTTAGAGCACTCCTGCACACAATGGGAAGGGGCGACTCTGTGCAGTACTTGAGGGGTTGTGGTCAGGAGGACTACTTCTTCAAGACACTTTGAGCCTGCTCGATCATTCAGACCTATTGGGAGGGAGTATTTCTGATAATGGCTGAGGTGCAAAACTTGGAGGATTGTAAGGAAATGCCTCCTTGGCATGGTTACCCCCTGACATTTTGCCTTTTGCTGATGCCAGTTATGATTGAAAGTGTGCTGGGACCCTGCTAACCATGCACCAGCACCAGTGTTATTTCCCTAAGCTGTACCTTTGCTTCCACAATTGGCACAGCCCTGGCACTCAGACAAGTCCCTTGTAAATGGTACCCCTGGTACCAAGGGCCCTGATGCCAGGGAAGGTCTCTAAGGGCTGTAGCATGTCTTATCCCACCCTGGGGACCCCTCACTCAGCACATGCACACTGCCTCATAGCTTGTGTGTGCTGGTGGGGAGAAAATGACTAAGTCGACATGGCACTCTCCTCAGAGTTTCATGCCAACCTCACACTGCCTGTGGCATAGGTAAGTCACCCCTATAGCAGGCCTTACAGCCCTAAGGCACGATGCACTATACCACAGGTGAGGGCATATGTGAATGAGCACTATGCTCCTACAGTGTCTAAGCAAAACCTTAGACATTGTAAGTGCAGGGTAGCCATAGAGAGTATATGGTCTGGGAGTTTGTCAAACACAAACTCCACAGTTCCATATTGGCTACACTGAAATCTGGGAAGTTCGGTATCAAACTTCACAGCACAATAAATGCACACTGATGCCAGTGTGGAATTTATAGTAAAATACACCCAGAGGGCATCTTAGAGATGCCCCTGTATACCAGTCCGACTCCTAGTGCTAGGCTGACCGGTTTCTGCCAGCCTGCCACAACCAGACGAGTTGCTGGCCATATGGAGAGAGTGCCTTTGTGACTCTGTGGCCAGGAACAAAGCCTGTACTGGGTGGAGGTGCTTCTCACCTCCCCCTGCAGGAACTGTAACACCTGGCAGTGGGCCTCAAAGGCTCATTCCTTTTGTTACAGCACCTCAGGGCATACCAGCTAGTGGAGATGCCCGCCCCTCCGGCCACTGCCTCCACTTATGGCAGCAAGGCTGGAGGAGATAATGAGAAAAACAAGGAGGAGTCACCCACCAATCAAGACAGCCCCTAAGGTGTCCTAAGCTGAGGTAACCCCTGCCTTTAGAAATCCTCCATCTTGAGATTAGAGGATTCCCCCAATAGGATTAGGGATGTGCCCCCTCCCCTCAGGGAGGAGGCACAAAGAAGGTGTAGCCACCCTCCAGGACAGTAGCCATTGGCTACTGCCCCACAGACCTAAATACACCCCTAAATTTACTATTTAGGGGCACCCAAGAACCCAGGAAATCATATTCCTGCAACCTGAAACAAGAAGAAGGACTGCTGACCTGAAAGCCCTGCAGAGACAACGGAGACGACAACTGCTTTGGCCCCAGCTCTACCGGCCTGTCCTCTAACTCAAAGAAAACTGCAACAGCGACGCATCCACAAGTGACCAGCGACCTCTGAAGCCTCAGAGGACTGCCCTGAACCAAAGGACCAAGAAACTCACGTGAACAGCTGCTCTGTTGAACAACAGCAACTTTCTTGCAACTTTTAAAGACTTCACTCTTCCCGCCGGAAGCGTGAGACTTCACCCTCTGCACCCAACGCCCCCCGGCTCGAGCTCCAGTGTACCAACACTACAGGGAGGACTCCCAGGCGACTGCGACCTCGTGAATAGCCCGAGAGGACCCCCCTGGACACCCACAGCGACGCATGCAGAGAGAATCCAAAGGCTCCCCCCGCGACTGCCTGTAACAAGGAACCCGACGCCTGAACTAAGCACTGCACCCACAGCCCCCAGGACCAGAAGGAACCGAACCTCAGTGCAGGAGTGACCCTCAGGCGACCCTCTGCCTAGCCCAGTCAGTGGCTGGCCCGAGAAGCCCCCCTGTGCCCTGCCTGCATCGCTAGAGTGACCCCCAGGTCCCTCCATTGAAACCAATACAAAACCCGATGCCTGCTTTGCACACTGCACCCGGCCGCCCCTGTGCCACTGAGGGTGTGTTTTGTGTGCCTACTTGTGTTCCCCCAGGGCTCTACAAAACCCCCCTGGTCTGCCCTCCGAGGACACGGGTACTTACCTGCTGGCAGACTGGAACCGGAGCACCCCTGTTCTCCATAAGCGCCTATGTGTTTTGGGCACCTCTTTGACCTCTGCACCTGACCGGCCCTGAACTGCTGGTGTGGTAACTTTGGGGTTGCCTTGAACCCCCAACAGTGGGCTGCCTATGCCCAGGAACCTAGACCTGTAAGTGTCTTACTTACCTGACAAACTAACCATTACTTACCTTCCCCAGGAACTGTTGATTTGCACTGTCCACTTTTAAAATAGCTTATTGTCATTTTTTACTAAAACTGTGTATGCTATTGCTCTAATTCAAAGTTCCTACCTTACCTGTGTGGAGTACCTTGCATTTTATGTATTTATGTCGAATCTTGAACTTGTGGTTCTGAAAATAAATTAAGAAAAGATATTTTCCTATATAAAAACTATTGGCCTGGAGTAAGTCTTTGAGTGTGTGTTCCTCATTTATTGCCTGTGTGTGTACAACAAATGCTTAACACTACCCTCTGATAAGCCTACTGCTCCACCACACTACCACAAAATAGAGCATTGGAATTATCTAATTTTGCCACTATCTTACCTCTAAGGGGAACCCTTGGACTCTGTGCACACTATCTCTTACTTTGAGATAGTATATACAGAGCCAACTTCCTACAAGGATCCACTGGGGTTTAAGTGAATCTTGCTTAATATTGAGGGTGGGCCAGCGTGGCCTATGTACCTGAAACTGTGGTTGATTGTGAGAGCCAGAGTGGCCAAACGAAGTTTGGCGCGTGCATCGGGCATCACTTCCCCCTTGGGATCACGGACTGGGAGGCAGACATGGATTGGTGCCAACAGGCAGTAACGGTGGTTCTCAGAGTAGGGGTTGCCCACAGAAGTGGGAGAAGATATGGGGTAACTGGAGAATTTATTGTGGCTATTAAAACTGCCAGGGTAGGTGCAGGTGGAGGCACTAGGTGCATGTAACACTGTGTTTCGAACATCTGGTGATGATGTATTTCTCCTATGCTTTGCCTTCAAGTAAAATGTCCAGAATGTATTGATGCTATTCTGTGGAACACCTTGCTAATCGTAAAAACTGTACAGTCTGTTTTGTTCTTTCTTTTGTTCTGATGTGCAACAAAATGATTAAAAAAGTTTTTTTTTTTAAATATAGTTCTTCCATTAGTAAGTTGTGTGGAGTGCACACTGTTTTTACACAATCACTGTTGTCACTACCCCAATATCTTTATTTTTTTTTGTTTGTTTTTTTCAGTCGCACCACGCCCCCATACTTTTTCAATTAAATTGTGTAACTATACATACAGATAATTAGGAAGACTTCAATCACATTTTGTTGCATTCCTGACTCCATGCTTGCCGAACTATAACATTATTTATTTAGGATCTACATGCACGTTCTGAAAATGTATTTTCCACCAGATGATGACTCTATAAATTATTCCTATGGGTCGACATGCTGTCAACAGTTATGAGCAAAAAGAAAGTGCAATTGGGACGTTGGTCAGTCAAAAGCAGTTATTCTTAAAGAAGTGCATAATTCATGACTACAGTTAATCACTGGATGTATTAGCCCTACCAGTGCCACTTTACAGACTATGGCTTTTTTATGATCACGTCATTGTCCTTGTACCACTACACCCACTTGCACTGTGTGATCACTTTATTTCACAGAAGGAAGGGCCTCTTCCTAACAATGACTGTTCCACCCCCCTCAGCCTTTGCCTGGCCCATGCCCTCACCAAGCCCTACAGCTTTGCTGCAGCCCATACTGTTTCTGGCCAGTTTGCGGCCTGCCTCAGCATAAGCCACACTTGTTCAGGATTCTGCTAAAACTTGTTGGATCTGGTGCTGGGTTCATCTGGCTCTTGGCGTATGTTACACTGTTAGAGTTTACTAAAATGCAATGTCTTCTTGGGAAGAATCTTTAAAGGGGCCTATACCTTCATGCTTGGTTATCAGAGAATAAAGGCACTTTTTGTGTTTGATTCTTTGTCCAGGTCTCTGATCTTCCACAATCAAGGGTGATGATGGCAATGCAGATAATTTCTCTCCCCTCTCTATGCTGATGATGGATTGGATTTTGACCTCCAAAATTGTAGTGGTCTGAATTTTACGCCTGAGTTGAACTCGTCCGTGCGGTGCCCTACGAAAGAGAGCACTTCTTTTGTGGTAGTGGTTCGCAGAGCCATTGAAATCTTGGAGTTACAGTTACAGTTCTCTACTTTAGAAAATAAGGCAAATGTAGGTACTGAAATTATGAAAACAGACCTTCCCCCTCTGAATTGTTTTCAACGTTTCAATGAGGCTCTGACAGAGGCCGTCATGGAGGTCTGGGCTAAAGTGTGCTGAGCAGTGCATATAAGCAGTCCCATTTCCTTGATTCTACAGGCAGTCCTGTGGAGACACAGCCTACTTAACACAGCACTCACCAATGGAGAGTCTGGTTGTTTTGGCATCTGCAAGAATGATGACTCTCGTTGCCTTTCATACCACGTCTCCTGAAAAAGAAATGATTGATGCCTTGGGCAAGAGGGTTTTTTTCCCCACCAATTTGGCCCTTAGGGCCTTATCTTTGGTTCTGTTAATACACACTCATGCCACACATGCTAAAAGCACATATATTTGCACAATATTTGCATAACTCTTCTCCATTGACAGTGGATAGTGGTTAAAATGCAGAAATACACAATCCTATAAGTCAGTCTGGATACCGCAGGCTGTGTCTGCCATGCCATGGGTGCAGGTGTTGTTATCCAACTGCCCCTGCAACTGGATTTTGCAGATGGAGATACAGTTTGAAAACTTCAGGCTCTTCAGAGAAAAAGCAAACTCTTTGTTGAAATGCTTTAAGGATAGCTGGGCAACAGCACACTCTCTGGAGTTGCTTTCTCCTTCCTGGCAATTCCACCAACAGTACATGAAATTCTACGCTAGCATGGCCTATCAACAAAGATAGCCTTGCTAGCCTCTCTAGAAGTATTTCCAAGGTAACAATAAAAGGAAGAGGTATTTTGTAGGAATGTAGCCTCTTTCTAGATTGGTTACCCCCACTTTTGGCCTCTTTGTCAGTGTGTTTTACTGTGTTCACTGGGATCCTGCTAACCAGGACCCCATTGACTGTGCTCTCTCCTCTAAATTTGGTTGTTGGTAACTTTTATCACCACAATTGGCATACTGGTGCCCCCATGTAAGTTCCTAGTATGGTGCTTAGGTACCCAGGGCATTTGGGTCCCAGGGGATCCCTAGGGGCAGCAGCAGTTACCCTGCCACCCACAGGGAGCCCGTGCAAATGGTTCTGCAGGCCTGCCATTGCAGCCTGCATGAAACGGGTGCATGCATCCGTTTTCACTACAGGTCACTACACCAGGTCACTATAAGTCACCCCTATGGTAGTCCCTCTCAGCCCAGGTACCTGTGTGAGGGCACCCTTGCACTAGTAGAGGTGCCCCCACAAACTGCAGCCCCACTTTACTGGACTTCGTTAGTGCCGGGACACCATTTTATATATGTACTGGACGTCGGTCACTACCTATGTCCAGCTACATAATGGTAACTCCGAACCTGGGCATGTTTGGTATCAAATATGTCTGTATCATACCCCACTACTGTTGCAAGTATTTGACATATGATCCCCTGCACCCGGGGGGCTCCTTAGAAGACCCCCAAAATTGCTACCACTAGTCTTACAGGGTTTTGAAGCTCAAGCCCAGGAAGGCAGAACAAAGGATGTCCTTTGGGAGGGAGGTGTTACACCCTCTCCCTTTGGAAATAGGTGTTACAGGCTTGGGAGGGGTAGCTTCCCCAAGACACTGGCAATGCTTTGAAGGGCACATTTGCTGCCCTCCTTGCATAAAACAATCTACACCGGTTCAGGGACCCGCAGTCCCTGCTCTGGCGTGAAACTGAACAATGGAAAGGGGAATGACCACTACCCTGCCCATCGCCACCCCAAGGTTGGTGCCCAGAACTCCTCCAGAGGGTCCCTAGGTTCTGCCATCTTGAGGCCAAGGTTGGCAGGGAACTCTGGGAGCATCCGAGTTGCCAGGCCAGGCAGGTGACATCAGAGGCACCCTCTGATAGGTGACTGGTTAGGTGACCAAGCCCTCTCTTTGGGCTGTATAGGGTCTTCCTCTGGGGTGGGTCCTCAGATTTGGCTTGCAAGATTCCAGCAGGACTCCTCTACAACCTCTGCTTTGACTTCTGACCTCAGGAACCGCGACTGGACCCTCCAGGAACCTACAAGGTGCAGATCCTCTAGGGTGACTCTTCTGCAACATTGTATACAGACTTCCTGCCAGCTTTCCAACATTTTCCCGGCTGTGCATCCTCAGAACATTGCTACTCTTCAGCCTGCACAAGAAGAAGGAATCTCCCTTGGGGTGAAGGCATCTCTCCCCTGTAACCACAGGTACCTGGCTGCAATGATGACCAGCTGTGTGGATCTCCCCTCATCCTGAGTGGCGTGGGTCTTGCATCACAGGTGGTGGCCTGGAGAGTCTCCCTTGGTCCTGTCTACCAGCTGTCTCATGTTGGAGGTGGCAAGTCCTTTTGACTCCACCCAAGACAGCGCCCAAGTGCACTGCGTCCTTTGCAGCTGCTAAGGCTTGTTTGCTTCACCTCCAAGTGGAACTTCAGGTGATGTGTAGCTCCAGCCCCCAGCACTCCCTCCTGCAAATCCTGGGCCTCTGTGTGGTCCTCTGGCGATGTGGGAGCAACTTATGTGTCCCTCTCCTGTGGGACACTTGTGGGTGCTGCGTCTGCTCCTGTGGGCCTTATGCGACGCAGAGGGTCCCCTATAACTCCCCCTCCTAGGTAGAGTCTCCCTGGGCCTTGCTGGTCCCCAGCAGCATCTCTTTTCCTCCAAACACAAATTTGTCTTTGCCAAGGCTTGTTGGTGGAAATCCTTCACCAACACCCATCTGCTATCCAGCTTCCATCATGGGACACCTTTTGCACGCATCAGGAACTCTTTTTCAGATTCTGTGCTGCAGTGCTGACCTGTCTTCCTTCCTCGTCGACCAATTCCAAAAGGTACCTCTGGGTGGGTAGTATCTCCTACTCTCCCTGGACTCCCCAGACACTTCTGGACTTGGTCCCCTCTCTCCACAGGTCTCCATCTTTGGTAGTCCACCGCTGATTTCTTGCAGGTTGTTCTGGGTGTTTTCTTTTTCTTCTTCGCATCCTTTGGGGTGGTTTTGGGGAAATCCAGTGTTTTACTCCTGCATTCCTGGTCGCTGGGGGGTACTGCATTACATACCTCTGTGGTTTCCTAGTACTCCCAGCTCCCCCTACACGATTTAGTTACCTAGGTGGGGGCCCTGTGTTCGCATTCCACTATGTGGTTTGAGCTCCCCCTCGGGCTACTATTGCTTATTGCTATTTTACACTGTTTTCTAACCTTTTTATGCCTCTTACAGTTTGTATTTTTTATATATAAACAATTCTTATTGGTTTTATTGAAAGAAAGGGAAAGAAAAGGGAAAGGGATAGAAGTGCACAGGTCGGTCCTGGTGCTGCCAGCACAAAAGCAATCTCATAAAGACAGCATAAATTGACAATATGACATCTTAATATTACCATTATTCGGGAACCGAGCACACACTTGTAATTGTTCATGGGAGAAGACCCAACCATTTCCCCCATACCTTTGCATGTTTATGGGGACAACCCCTCGCCTCATAGACCGATTAGTAATTTGACCTCCAGTGGACGGTATTCTGGTAACGTGTCAGTGTGGGATAAGTGCACGCTCTGTGCATGGCGGAGTTGGAGGTATCTAAAAAATTGGGTGCAGGAGAGTTGAAAGTCAGTTTGCAAATCCTGAAAGGATCGCATGGCATCCCCTGTCCACACATCACCCAACTGTGAAAAGCCCACCAAGTCCCACCTCTCAAACCCACTCAGCACAGCCGATTTGTTTAGCCATTTACCATACTGCAATGGAGTCTGCTGGCTAATTACATTGTTCCATCGAGTGTGCCGCAATGCCGCCCGCCATGCAAGAAAAACTGCTCTAGTCATTGAGTCCATCCCACGGGGAAGCATTGATCCTTAGAGGAGGCCTAGAATAAGCAGAAAGCCAAGAGTGTCTATCTCCAGCTGATAAGCTGGGTCGGCCCACCCACCATGAAACCAGTCGTGTACAACCAGGAGCTGGGTTGCTAGGTAGTACAAGTAAGGGTTAGCCATACCCATCCCTCCGTCGTATAGCCCCCTCTGGCAGTTTTGCAGCGCAATCCGGTGTTTCCAGCCATACCAGAGGAATGAAGTAGCAGTTCTTTCTATGTGGAGGACATATAAAATACGCGGCAGTATCATCATCTTCTATAGGGCCACATGGCCCAGAACATTTATTGGCAGCGCTTACCATCTCTGTAGGTCCGTCTTGATTTGAGATAGCAGCGGTGTCAGGTTTAAGGACCATGTTAGTTCCGGAAGGAGGGCCACCCATATATCTAGGTATTTGAAGCTCAACTGATGAATGGGCACTACCCCCTCCCAGTCTTAGCAGTCCTGCGACAATGCTAGGGGCACCAGCACCGATTTGGTGGGGTTCATTTTGAACCCCAATACCTCCTCATAACAGCGCAGAAGGGAAAATCTCCTTGGGCCAGACTCGCTGGGTTCTGTCATGTAGAGCAAAACATCATCAGCATACAAGGCCACTGGGTCTTCAGATGCAGTTCCCCAATTCCAACTGCAATATAATGGGTCTATTCTAATAAGTTGTGCCAAAGGCTCAATGGCCAGGGCAGAAAGAAGAGGGGACAGCCCTGGCACATACCCCGGCAGATAGAGAAACTAGAGGATAGGGTACAATTGAACTGCACTCAGGCCGTGGGATTGGCTTATAAGGCACGGACTAGTCGACAGAATCTAGGCCCCAAACCTGCACGTTGCAATACTAGAAAGAGAAACCCCCAGTCAACGGTTTCAAAGGCCTTCTCGAAGTCAACAAATAAAAGGGTCAGGTTCTGGGGTAACTGGTGGCCCCGTGCTAAGGCCATGTGTAAATGACGTATACAATGTTGTGTGCTTCGGTTAGCCATGTATCCACACTGATCCGAGTGAATCAGCAATGGCAGGACCCTCCTAAGTCATGAGGCAGGAATCGCGCGTAAATCTTCACTTAGGTGTAAACAAGGGATATTGGTCTGTAGTCGGCACACAGCCTTGAAGGTGGCTGAATTTTGGGAAGCACCACAATAGTAGCCATGTTTAATCCCTCCGGAAAGGAGCCCAGTTGGTCAACCTCCTCATTTTTGCTTTTTATTGTTAAATTTTGTTATTATCATCAAAGTGTTATAATACAATTGTGTTATTTATAATGCCACACCTGCGCACTATCCAGATACCTTGCATGTCTCCTGAAACTCTCTCCCACCAGTTCGTAAAACATTGCCCTAAGTAAAAAAAAAGGCTAGTTGTAGTTGTGAGTTCTGTATCATAACTGGTAGTGCCTGAGTGGACTCCAGTCATTGGGAACAGATACGTTGAGTGACCAACTACTTAGGCTCAATAACATATACTTGCACAGCTAGTATCTACATTTCTTAGTTATGGTATAGGCGGTATGTCCATTGACTCGTTTATAAATGTGGATTCCGTATTAATAATAAACAGAACAAAATAATACAAAGAAAGGGTGATACAACTAAACATGGAGCCCAAATCAATCGCACCCCGACCCCTGAGCGTAAGGAGCTCCCCATTATAACTACACAAATTACTTTACGTTCAAGATTTAGCTTGTGTCTAGATATAAATTGACCGGGAACAGTGTATGGGAATATATAATACCAATGTCGTTTTCAACATGTTAAGAGCCTATTCCTTTGGTGCTGCTGTAACTGGTCGACCTGTTATATTTAAGTCTGTATCTGTGTCTGGACCACGTAAAAGTAACAGCATCGCATACCAGCCGACAGATAGTGGACATTTACGTAGGCCTAGTGTATCCTTGCGCCTCAGTGCCCACCCTCAGCCTCCGCCCGTATCAGAAAAGAGTGCTTCCAAGCCAGTACGGATGGTGATTCAGTAGCTTTCTGTAGGAAGTTGGCTCTGTATATACTATCTCAAAGTGAGAGATAGTGTGCACACAGTCCAAGGGTTCCCCATAGAGGTAAGATAGTGGCAAAATTTGATAATTCTAATGCTCTATTTTGTGGTAGTGTGGTCAAGCAGTAGGCTTATCAGAGGGTAGTGTTAATCATTTGTTGTACACGCACAGGCAATAAATGAGGAACACACTCAAAGACTTAACTCCAAGCCAATAGGTTTTATATAGAAAAATATCTTAATTTATTTTTAGAACCCCAGGTTCAAGATTTGAAGTAAATACATAAAATGCAAGGTACTCCACACAGGTAAGTTAGGAACTTTGAATTAGAGCAGTAACATACACAGTTTTAGTTAAAATGGCAATAAGCTATTTCAAAAGTGGACTCAGTGCAAAAATCAACAGTTCCTGGGGGAGGTAAGTAATGCTTAGTTTGTCAGGTGAGTAAAGCACTTACAAGTCTAAGTTCTTTGGCATGGGCAGCCCACCATTGGGGGTTCAAGGCAACCCCAAAGTTACCACACCAGCAGCTCAGGGCCGGTCAGGTGCAGAGGTCCAAGAGGTGCCCAAAATACATAGGCACCTATGGAGAACAGGGGTGCTCCGGTTCCAGTCTGCCAGCAGGTAAGTACCTGCGTTCTCGGAGGGCAGACCAGGGGGGGGGTTTGTAGAGCACTGGGGGGACACAAGTAGGCACACAAAATACACCCTCAGCTGCACAGGGGTGGCCGGGTGCAGTGTGCAAAGCAGGCGTCGGGTTTTGTATAGGATTCAATGGAGGGACCCAGGGGTCACTCCAGCGGTGCAGGTAGGGCACAATGGGGCTTC
Organism: Pleurodeles waltl; assembly: GCF_031143425.1. Classification (NCBI taxonomy): domain Eukaryota; kingdom Metazoa; phylum Chordata; class Amphibia; order Caudata; family Salamandridae; genus Pleurodeles; species Pleurodeles waltl. The sequence goes on along the minus strand of NC_090436.1, from coordinate 219,169,841 downwards.
TTGGGCCAGCCACTGACTGGGCTGGGCAGAGGGTCGCCTGGTGGTCACTCCTACTCTGAGGTTCGGTTCCTTCTGGTCCTGGTGACTGCAGGTGCAGTGCTTGGTCCAGGTGTCGGGTTCCTTGTTACAGGCAGTCGCGGTCAGGGGGAGCCTCTGGATTCTCTCTGCATGTGTCGTCGTGGGGATCCAGGGGGGTCGTCTCTGGCTACTCAAGAGGTTGCAGTCGCCTGAGAGTCCTCCCTGTGGTGTTGGTTCTCTGGAGCTCGAGCCGGGGGCGTCGGGTGCAGAGGGTGCAGTCTTACGCTTCCGGCGGAAAGAGTGAAGACTTTAGAAGTTGCATCTTTGTTGCAGTCCTCTGAGGCTTCAGAGGTCGCTGGTCCCTGTTGGAAGCGTCGCTGTTGCAGTTTTCTTCGAGTCAGGAGACAGGCCGGTAGGGCTGGGGCCAAAGCAGTTGTCGCCTCTGTCGTCTCTGCAGGGCTTTCAGGTCAGCAATCCTTCTTCTTGTTTCAGGTTGCAGGAATCGGATTTCCTGAGTTCTTGGGTGGCCCTAAATACTCAATTTAGGGGCGTGTTTAGGTCTGGGGGGCAGTAGCCAATGGCTACTGTCCTGAAGGGTAACTACACCCTCTTTGTTCCTCCTCCCTGAGGGGAGGGGGGCACATCCCTAATCCTGTTGGGGGAATCCTCCAAACTTAAGATGGAGGATTTCTAGAGGCAGGGGTCACCTCAGCTCAGGACACCTTATGGGCTGTCCTGACTGGTGGGTGACTCCTCCTTGTTTTTCTCATTATCTCCTCCAGCCTTGCCGCCAAAAGTGGGGGCAGTGGCCAGAGGGGCGGGCATCTCCACTAGCTGGGATGCCCTGTGGCGCTGTAACAAAAGGGGTGTCCTTTGAGGCTCACCGCCAGGTGTTACAGTTCCTGCAGGGGGAGGTGAGAAGCACCTCCACCCAGTACAGGCTTTGTTCCTGGCCACAGAGTGACAAAGGCACTCTCCCCATGTGGCAAGCAATTTGTCTGGTTGTGGCAGGCTGGCAGAAACTGGTCAGCCTAACACTAGAAGTTGGATTGGGATTCAGAGGACATCGCTATAATGCCCTCTGGGTGCATTTTACAATAAATTCCACACTAGCACTAGTGTGCATGTATTGTGCTGAGAAGTTTGATACCAAACTTTCCAGATTTCAGTGTAGCCATTATGGAACTGTGGAGTTTGTGTTTGACAAACTCCCAGACCATATACTCTCTATGGCTACCCTGCACTTACAATGTCTAAGGTTTTGCTTAGACACTGTAGGGGCATAGTGCTCATTCACATATGCCCTCACTTGTGGTATAGTGCACCCTGCCTTGGGGCTGTAAGGCCTGGTAGAGGCATGACTTACCTATGCCACAGGCAGTGTGAGGTTGGCATGGCACTCTGAGGAGATTGCCATGTCGACTTAGTTATTTTCTCCCCACCAGCACACACAAGCTGTGAGGCAGTGTGCATGTGCTGAGTGAGGGGTCCCCAGGGTGGCATAAGACATGCTACAGCCCTTAGAGATCTTCCTTGGCATCAGGGCCCTTGGTACCAGGGGTACCACTTACAAGTGCCAGGCTGTGCTAATTGTGGAAGCAAAGGTACAGTTTAGGGAAAGAACACTGGTGCAGGGGCCTGGTTAGCAGGGTCCAGCACACTTTCAATCATAACTGGCCTCAGGAAAAGGCAAAAAGTCAGGCGGTAACCATGCCATGGAGGCATTTCCTTACACATTCCATCTCTGGGTGATCAAACGTTTGGCTGTTAGAAGCCCAAGGTCCAGAAATCTCGTGGAAGCTTTGTAGTTTTTGTTTCTGGGAAATATGCCAAAGATACAGGCTTCCCACTTGTGTAGCAGTGGATGTGATGTGTATGTTGATAGACACGCTGTGACTGTGCTCCAGTAGGTACGTAAGGAGGGACAGGACCACAACATGTGGAGAATGCTCACGTCTACTTGCTTACAGTTGGGGCAGGCCACATCAGCACGGTTAAAATATCTATTAATGCGGGCAGGCGTGAGGTATGCTCTATGGATAATATAAAATTGAATGAGGCGGAATCTAGAATTTGCGGGGGATAGTTGTATGACTGGACAGGGCTGATTCCCACATTGCATTTGTAAAAGGATCATTGGAGTCACCTTCCCAAGCAGTGCGCAGCGCATTGTGAGCATACTGTGTATGTGTTCTGAGCGCGTCTGTGAACCATCTTATCAGGTGTCTGCCCGGTCTCATAACCTGCATACATTGTATTAGTAAATGAGTTGGAGGTTCGGTTGTCAGGTCTCCCCATTTACTCGATAATGCCCTCATCAATTAATTGTATAGGAGGAATTGTCCTGCCGGGAGGCCCGTCTCATCCACCAGTGCATGAAATGGCGTCAGTTTGTTATCGCCATAGAGATCGCCTAGCGTATATAAATCCACAGCATTCCAGGGTCTAAGTTCGGTAGCAGTAGTGACTCCCGGATCGTGTGGTGTACCTAGTAGTGCTAGTGCCAGAGCAAAGGGGATGGTTCCCTTCGTTAGATTTAAGCATCTACGGTAACAGCAATAGGGCACATTTAGCAAGAGTAATTCAGATGGTGTCGAGCTCGTGAGTGGATGGAAAAGGTGTGCTAATTGTGCAAGTGTCCAGGGCTTGGAAGTGTTCGCCGTATCGTAAAGCTGAAGTTCTGCCAGCCATCGGGTCACCCATTGAAGTTGCGAAGCCAAATAGTAATGTTCCACGTTTGGCACCGAGAGGCCGCCCTGAGCTAAAGGCAAATAACGTTTTTTCAAAGCCACTCTGCAACGGCCCTTGTTCCAGATAAATTCCCTTATTCTGGGTTCTAGCTCTCTAAAAAAAAAAAAAATTGTTGGGAAATAGTATGGTAGGTTAGAAAAGTAGTAAAGTAAGCGTGGGAGCACTATCATCTTCAAGAGGGCGATTCTTCCTGCTACTGAGAGTGGCAGTGATTGCCAGAAGGTCATTTGGGAGCGAATGGATGTCACTGCCCTTCTAAGATTCCCGTCATGTAGGTCTTCACCTCGGTGATATATTTGTATACCTAGATATCGGATCTTCCTTGGCTGCCAAGGGACACTAACACCTGAAAGGCACAGGTCTGGATTCTATAGCGCCAGTTCAAAGGGGAAAAGGCATGATTTTGTCCAGTTGACTCGCAGGCCCGAAAGAGTGGCCAAGTGTTGTAGGATAGTCCCGACCACCGGAGGGATGTTATCAGTGTCACTGAAATACTACAGGAGGTCGTCAGCATTCAGTGATATGATGTGTGGGCCGTCACCTGTTATGATGCTCCAGACCTCACCCCTTCCACGAAGTTCTGCGGCCAGCTGTTCTATCACTAGGGAGAACAGCAATGGAGAAAGAGGGCACCCCTGCCCACTTCAACTGGACCAGAAATGTTCCCACCCACCTTGACCCGAATCCTAGGGCGGGTATATAATAGTTTCACCATCCGCAAAAAATAGGGGCCAAGGCCAAAACGTTGCAAAGATTAAAATAGGTAAGGCCATATCAAGGAGTCAAAGGCTTTCTCCAAATCAAGTACCAGGCATCCCGCTCAAGGTCAGTCCCGCTTTGAATATCTCATGATCCGAAATAGACATCTGATGTTATGAGAGGTGTCTCGCGCAGGTACGAATCCATTCTAGTCAGGGTGAACCAGCTGTGGAACCAAGGGCGCCAACCGTGTCGCCAGGACTTTGGCGAGTATTTTGTAATTAGTATTAAGCATCGCCAGCTGTCTGTAAGAGCCGAGCCCCGACTGGTCTCTGCCAGGTTTGGGAAGCGACACCAGCAGTGCCTCTCTTTGTGATGCTGACAGGGAAGCCCCCTGTATGGATTCCTCATAGAGGCAGAGGAGGTGAGGTGTAAGGGTTGCAGAAAAAGTCTTGCAAAAGTCAGCTGGCAAGCCATCCGGTCCCAGGGTCCTACCCGCAGATAGGGCATGGATACTGTCCTGGACTTCCGAGAGCATCAGGAGTTCCTCCAGTTCTTCTTGCTGGTTGTCAGACAGGGCAGGTTAATTGAGGAGAAAGAGTCATCATAGGCCGGCTGGTCCTCCATTGCAGTAGAGCTGTAGAGTGCCTCGTAATATTTCGTAAGCTCGGAGTGGATTTCCGAGGGAGTATGAAGCACATTCCCAGTCGTTGAGCAGAGTTCCATGATAGGGCTATGGTCATGTTCTTGTCGGATCAGCCAGACTAACAGTTTACCCGATTTACCAGCAGAAGCATGTGTGCGTGCTGAGTAGGCTGCATAATTTAGGGTTTGTAGTCTCTCTAGAAGGGACATTTGTTCTGCCTGGGCTGACGATAATTGTGCCGTTCCTGTAGGGTGCTGAGTAGCATACTGTTCGTGTTGCATCAGAGTTCTTTCAACCCTTGTGAGCTCGCTCTCAATAGTGTTATACAAATTCCATTGCATACCCATATAGTGGCCTCTAATAAAGACTTTAAATGCTTCCTGTAAGGAAATGCCTCCTTGGCATGGTTACCCCCTGACTTTTTGCCTTTGCTGATGCTAAGTTTTGATTGAAAGTGTGCTGGGACCCTGCTAACCAGGCCCCAGCACCAGTGTTCTTTCCCTAAACTGTACCTTTGTCTCCACATTTGGCACAACCCTGGCACCCAGGTAAGTCCCTTGTAATTGGTACCCCTGGTACCAAGGGCCCTGATGCCAGGCAATGTCTCTAAGGGCTGCAGCATGTCTTATGCCACCCTGGGGACCCCTCACTCAGCACAGACACACTGCTTGGCTGCTTGTGTGTGCTGGTGGGGAGAAAAAGACTAAGTCGACATGGCACTCCCCTCAGAGTGCCATGCCAACCACACACTGCCTATGGCATAGATAAGTCACCCCTCTAGCAGGCCTTACAGCCCTAAGGCAGGGTGCACTACACCATAGGTGAGGGCATAGGTGCATGAGCACTATGCCCTTACAGTGACTAAGCAAAACCTTAGACATTGTAAGTGCAGGGTAGCCATAAGAGTATATGGTATGGGAGTCTGTCAAACACGAACTCCACAGCACCATAATGGCTACACTGAAAACTGGGAAGTTTGGTATCAAACTTCTCAGCACAATAAATGCACACTGATGTCAGTGTACATTTTATTGTGAAATACACCCCAGAGATGCCCCCTGAAAACATACCCGACTTCCAGTGTGGGCTGACTAGTTTTGCCAGCCTGCCACACACCAGACATGTTGCTGGCCACATGGGGAGAGTGCCTTTGTCACTCTGTGGCTAGTAACAAAGCCTGCACTGGGTGGAGGTGCTTCTTACCTCCCCCTGCAGGAACTGTAACACCTAGCGGTGAGCCTCAAAGGCTCACCCCCTTTGTTACAGCGCCAAAGGGCACTCCAGCTAGTGGAGATGCCCGCCCCCTCCAGCCACGGCCCCACTTTTGGCGGCAAGGCCAGAGGAGATAATGAGAAAAATAAGGAGGAGTCACTGGCCAGTCAGGACAACCCCTAAGGTGTCCTGAGCTGAGGTGACTCTGACTTTTAGAAATCCTCCATGTTGCAGATGGAGGATTCCCCCAATAGGATTAGGGATGTGCCCCTCTCCCCTCAGGGAGGAGGCACAAAGAGGGTGTAGCCACCCTCAGGGCTAGTAGCTATTGGCTACTAACCCCCAGACCTAAACACCCCCCTAAATTGAGTATTTAGGGGCCCCCAGAACCAAGCAAGATAGATTCCTGCAACCTAAGACGAAGAAGGACTGCTGACCTGAAAGCCCTGCAAAGACGACGGAGACACCAACTGCTTTGGCCCCAGCCCTACCGGCCTGTCTCCCCACTTCAAGAAAAACTGCAACAGCGACGCGTTCCCCAGGGTCCAGCAACCTCTGAAGACTCAGAGGACTACCCTGCATCTAAAAGGACCAAGAACTCCAGAGGCAGCTGTTCAGCTCCAAAGAAGAAACAACTTTGCAACAAAGAAATAACTTTTAAAGGACTGCACGTTTCCCGCCGGAAGCGTGAGACTTTCCACTCTGCACCCGACGCCTCCCGCCCCACCTGCGGAGAAACAACACTACAGGGAGGACTCCTCGACGACAGCGACCCTGTGAGTAGCCAGAGATGACCCCTGCGGAGCCCCCCAGCGACGCCTGCAGAGGGAATCCAGAGGCTCCCCCTGACCGCGACTGCCTGCTTCTAAGAACCAGACGCCTGGGAAAGACACTGCACCCGCAGCCCCCAGGACCTGAAGGATTCGACCTCCAAAGCAGGAGTGACCCCCAGGTGACCCTCTCCCTTGCCCAGGTGGTGGCTACCCCGAGGAGCCCCCCCCCCCTTTCCTGCCTGCTTCGCTGAAGAGACCGCCGGGTCTCCCATTGGACTCCATTGCAAACCCGACACCTATTTGCACTCTGCACCCGGCCGCCCCTGTGCCGCTGAGGGTGTACTTTTTGTGCTGACTTGTGTCCCTCCCGGTGCCCTACAAAACCCCCCTGGTCTGCCCTCCGAAGACGCGGGTACCTACCTGCTGGCAGACTGGAACCGGGGCACCCCCTTCTCCATTGAAGCCCATGCGTTTTGGGCACCACTTTAACCTCTGCACCTGACCGGCCCTGAGCTGCTGGTGTGGTAACTTTGGAGTTGCCCTGAACCCCCAACGGTGGGCTACTTTGGACCCAACTTTAAACCCTGTAGGTGGTTTACTTACCTGCAAAACTAACAAATACTTACCTCCCCCAGGAACTGTTGAAATTTGCACTGTCTAGTTTTAAAATAGCTTATTGCCATTTTTGCAAAAAATTGACATTCTATTTTGCTGATTCAAAGTTTCTATGATACCTAAGTGAAGTACCTTTCATTTGAAGTATTGATTGTAAATCTTGAACCTGTGGTTCTTAAAATAAATTAAGAAAATATATTTTTCTATACAAAAACCTATTGGCCTGGAATTGCAAGACTAACTTAATAAGAATGGACAATCCTTTTGATTCTGAGTGGATACTCTTATATTTTTAGCTCATCCTTCAAGGTATGATGATGATGAAGTTGACGGTTTAGGAGATAATATGCTTCTCTATGCCATAGTCTCACATGTATACATTTATGGTCTTTTAGATTTCTGACATGCATCTGTCTGTGGAGAAAGTTCATTTTCCTTCCAATATTAAGAAAGTTGCACAAAATATGAAAATTCAATTTCATAGAGAGCAGCATGAGACTTCGCTTTTTTTACAGAGATTATGGCAGGCAAGTGTGTGCTGGATACAGTTGGAATACATTTTGCGATGACATCAACATCAGAAAATACATTCAGCTAATATTACGAGATAACATGTATTCATTGAGGCTTAAGACTGTAGATGAAACGATCTATACTTAAATATAAAAAATAATTTGTGGTTAAATGGTACACAATCTTTAGTACATGGTAGATTAGCGTTTGTCATATTAACTGTTGAGAAGCTAATTACAGTTGACAAATTAGGTTTAGACATAATAAGAATTAAAAGGGAGTTACATTAACAATGGAGAAAAACAAATTACTGAAAAATATAGAAAAGATTTAGGATGTAACTTTACAACTTAAACCTAAAATGTATAAAAGAGAGTATTTTGACTACGCACATGATTACTTTGTAATAGGGCTGAAACATGCACAGCAAAGAAAGCACTAAATTCTAGTGTAGAAATTAAAGAGCACCATGGTTTCCATATGGTTCCAGGAGAGGTACTAATGATCCATAATGAGTCTTTTCTGGGGTACCAGGAGGGAAGAAAACAAGAAGAACAAAAAGGAAACAGAGTAACTTCACAAACCAAGAAAATTTAGTCATAAACATTATGTACAAAAAGATGACTCCTACAATGGAAATAATTTTTCAGAAAGGATTATCATGAAACAAAGATGTGGTGCAGCACTATTATGCTGGTAATTCACAGAAAAGCATCTTTATTACCCATTGCAAAAAGCAGAAACTACATCTGATAGAGACTTCTAGCTGCAGATGCTTTACCTTTGAATTCCCTGGTGTCAGCTTCGAATCTGGAATTTTTTGCTTAGCAATACCCTGCGTGCGCCATTGAGTGGCGTTGTTTGGATCTGCAAGGGTCGCTCGGCTCCGCGAGGCGTCATCCATGTTGTTGCAGCAGTCTGTGATGTCACGGTCGCCTATAAAGGCACGCATACGTCCGCTCTTTTCCCTCCGTGCTGGTTAAGCTCAGGTCTGGGATTGAGCTATCCTCTGCCTTCTTTGGCAGGCCTTTTCTTGACCCTTTTGTCGAAGATTTTTCGTCTGTGCGAGATCTCCTCGAGCAAGCCATGTGCCGCCTGCCATCGTGCCTTGTAGGTGACGGACCCCCACCAGGTATGTCTCTGGTGCCTCGACAGAGACCACCACTCGAAGTCATGCTCCGACTGCCGGGCTACGGTCCCGTAAGCTTTGAGAGAGCGGTCTCTGAAATTCATGGTGGCCCGGCAGTCGACATCGGGCGCAACTCTTAGGAGGTCACAGTCCCACTCATGGAGGAGGTCAGGGGACCGCTCCAGGAACCCCAAGTCCTCTTCTTCTCATTCGAGGTCCTCTGGGCACTCAGGGAAGAGGCACAAAAAAAAGAAGTCAAAGCGGACTTCGACTCCGCCACCACATTTGGCTGCCGAGACGTCACAGGAATGTCGATGTTCCGAACATGGTTCCGCAGAGCAGATGCCAGGGCTGACTTTGCGACATCCCCCTCCCCCCCCCCCAATCTGGGAGCCGAAGCGACCCCCGCTCAATTTAAAGAATTTTACGAAGCCTTGCGCCTTGTATTTGAAGGGGCTGCCCCTGTGGGTGGGTCTTCAGGCCCCATAGGTTCAGCAGGGGCCCTATCGGGTTCGACGCCAGCAGCTTCTGCACTGTTGGGGACCCCAGGATCTGATAACTGATCCGGACTGATGCTGATTCCACACAGTCTGCCTCCTCGGGCGTCGATCCTGACGTCGACGCACCCCCCACCACTGGCGCCCACCGTGGTGTGATCCCCATCCTCATTCCGGATCATCCGGAGCCGGAGCGATGTCGTACGACGCTGATTCTGACTTTGACAACGCTGACACGGCCCAGATCGGTGCCTGAGGGTTATTTTGAAAAGCCAGGCACAGGTGATGATTGGGAGGGGTCTGAGGACCCTTTAGATTATGGTTTGGAGCAGGACTGGTATGAGGATCTAGGGGAAGCCAGTGGACTGGATTCTTCTCTAGTTACTGGCATGCTCTCACCTCCTTCTGTGACTGCATAGAAGGGAGCTTCATATGCCATGGTGGTGCGTAGAGCAGCTGAGGTCTTGGACATAGAGTTGCCTATGTGCCAGTCAGGACTAACATCCTGACAGAGGTGCTTCCGCCGGGTGTTGCTACGTCGGAGCCGATGTTCCCTTCAACGAAGCCCTTACTGATGTCCTGCTGGGGAAGTGGTCCAAACCCAGCACAGGGTCTCCTGCTGCTGCCATCAACCAGCTCCTACTGACCCTAGTTTCCTCACCCAATGCCCCACCCCGGAGAGCTTGGTGGTCCAAGCCTCCACTTCCTGTGGTGCCTTCCCTTCTGCTCCCACGGATTGGGAATCCAAGAGGCTGGACTAACTTGGGAAGATGTTTTCTGCCTCCAGCCTAGCATTTTGGTCTGTAAGCACCTCATGCCTATTGGGTCGTTTTTGCCATACTTTATGGGACACAGTGGCACAGGTGCTGCCCCGGGTCCCGGAGGGCGTATGGGACACTCTCACTCAAGCTGTCAAAGATGGGAGAGATGTAGCCAAGTTTACGACTTGGTATGGTTTGGACATGGCCGACTAGCTGGGCAGGGCAATTTTATTGATAGTGGCCCTTTGGCGCCACACCTGGCTTTGTATAACTGTCTTTTCGGGGGATGTCCAGGCAAACCTGATGGACATGCCCTCCAATAGTTTTGGGAGAAAAGGGAGACCCGGCGCTGGACCGGTTCAATGACTCTCGAGCTGCGGCCAGATCCTTGAGCCTCTCGGCGTCTGCTTGCTAGCAGTCTGCCTTTCGCCCCTTTTGAGGCATGGGCGCGTGGTACCACACCAACCACAGGTCAGCCATTGTCCTCAATCATCAGAGCATCCAGTACGAGGATGAGGTTGTGGTACCTTCAGACCCAGAGGGTCTCGCAGGAGGTCGGCCACCACCCAGCCGTACTCTTCCACAGCACCCAAGCCCTTTGTGAGACCATGATCGTCCAGTTGGAGGGAGGATTCAATTTCATCTCCCTCACTGGCAGTCCATAACATCAGACAAATGGGTCTTGCAGATCATACAGGAGGGATATTCCCTCCCCTTCTAGTCTTTCCTTCCTTCTATCCCTCCATTGAAAGAACGGCTGATGGAGTATCATATAATTTTGCTCCAAGAGGAAGTTGCTTCTCTCTTGGCCAAGGGAGCCATAGAAAGCGTCCCAATGTCCGAGGTAGGCAGTGGTTGTTATTCCCGCTACTTTCTGATTTAAAAAAAAGAACGTGGGTCTTCACCCTATCTTTGATTTAAGGGACGTCAATCTCTTCCTCAAAAAGGAGGAATTCACTCTTGCTCAGGTCTTGTCTGCCCTAGACCAAGGAGACTGGATGGTAGCGTTGGACTTGCAGGATGCGTGTTTTCACATCCCCATCCTGCCCGCCCACAGGCCTTACTTGTGGTTCAAGGCAGGCCACGAGCACTTTCAGTTTGCCGTGCTCCCCTTCGGTCTCACTAGTGCCCCTATGGGTGTTTTCACTAAGGCGATGGAGGTGGTAGCAGCTCATCTGCGAAGGTTAAGGTTTACAATCTTCCCCTACCTCGACAACTGGCTGTTGAAGGCTCCCATGCCCCAGGCTCTCGTCAGTCACCTCCAGAAGACGGCTAACCTTATGCATTCGCTGGGGTTCACTATAAATGTGCCTAAGTCACACCTGACTTCCTCTCAAAAGATCCCTTTCATCAGAGCCTTTCTGGATACATTGCAGTTTCGGGTTTATCCTCCCGAGCAGCGAATTCAGGATATATAGGTAATGATCCCAATGTTTCAGCCTCTATCCAGGATTTCGGTGAGACAGACTCTAAGGCTGTTGGGAATCATGGCCTCCTGCATCCTATTAGTCAAACATGCCATATGGCATATGAGGACTCTGCAATGGGACCTGAAGTTCTAGTGGGCACAGCATCAGGGAAATCTTGCAGACATGGTTCAGATCTCTAAGGGAACTGCAAAAGACTTGCAGTGGTGGTTAGTGAACTGCGATTGGGTCAGAGGCAGACTCCTCTCCCTTCCCCAGCCAGATCTCACAATAGTGTCAGATGCGTCACTTCTGGGATGGGGCGGCCATCTGGGAGAGGCCTGTGGTCTCCAGCGGAATCCAGACTCCATATCAACTTAAGGGAACTGCAGGCGATCCGACTAGCATTGAAAGCTTTTCTTCCTCTTATAAAAGGGAAGATAGTGCAGGTGTTCATGGACAACACCACTGCAGTGTGGTACTGCAACAAGCAGGGCGGTGTGGGGTCGTGGGCCCTTTTTCAAGTGGCTCTGCGTCTCTGGACATGGTTGGAACAGCAGGGCATAACCCTGGTTGTTCAACACCTGACAGGTTCTCTGAATGCCCTGGTGGACAAGCTCAGCTGTCGATGCCTAGCAGATCACGAATGCTAACTCCATCTGGAGGTGGCACAAGTACTCTTTCAGCAGTGGGGAGAGCCTTGGTTAGATCTGTTCGCCTCAGCAGAGAACTCGCAGTGTCATCAGAATTGCACGTTGGAGTTTCCAAGGTGGCAGTCGCTCGGCAACGATTTTTGTTGCGAGTGGAATTCGGGCCTCCTGTACGCTTTTCCGCCCTTACGACTTAAGTCCAGAGTTCTCAAGACCGGGCCCAAGTCATCCTAGTGGTTCCAGATTGGGCACAGAAAGTCTGGTATCCTGAGCTTCTCAAAATGAGCATCAGTCCTCTGATCAGACTATCCCTTTGAGAGGAACTTCTGTTGCAGCAGCAGGGGAGAGTTCTCCACCTGAACCTGTCAGCTCTGCTCCCTCATGCGTGTGGAGATTGAGTGGTGTAGGAAATTACCCTCTTTTTGTCATGGTTACCCCTATTTTCTGCGTGATGTCAGTGTGCTTGATTGTGTTCACTGGGATCCTGCTAACCAGGACCCCAGTGATTATGCTCTCGCTTCTCTAAGTTTGGTTGTTGCATACTGGTAACTTGCTATTTTACCCACATTTGGCATACTGGTGCTCTCTTATAAGTCCCTATTATACGGTAACTAGGTACCCAGGACATTTGGATTCCAGGGGACCCCTATAACCTGCTGCATATCTTTTGCCACCCATAGGGAGCCCATGCAAAGGCTTCTGCAGGACTGCCATCACAGCCAATGTGAAAAGGTGCATGCACCCCTTCACTGCCATTTACACTGCACCAGCTCACTTATAAGTCACCCCTATAGCAGGCCCTCCAACCCTGAAGGCAGGGTGCAGAGTACGTGTGCGAGGGAATCCCTGCACTAGCAGAGGTTCCCCCACAACCTCCAGGACCATTTTCCTGGACTTCATGAGTGCGGGGTGGCATTTTACGAGTGTACTGGACATAAGTCACTACCTATGTCCAGCTACATAATGGTAACTCCGAACATAGACGTGTTTGGTATCAAACATGTTTAAATCATGCCCCAAGGCTTTTGCAAGCATTGGTTGTATGATTCCATGCACTCTGGGGCCTCCTTAGAAGACCCCCAGTATTGCTATTCCAGCCTTCTGAGGTTTTCCAGGCAGCCCAGGCTGCTGCCACCTCTCAGACAGTTTTCAGCCCTCATGTTGCTTGAGTAGCTCAAACACAGTAAGGCAGAGCAAAGGATTTTCTTTGGGAGAGGCGCAATATACCCTCTCTCTTTGGGAAATAGGTGTTATAGGCTTGGGAGCGGTAGCCTCCCCATGCCACTGGAAATACTTTGAAGGCCACATTTGATGCCCTCCTTGCATAATCCAGTCTACACCAGTTCAGTGACCCCCAGTCCCTGCCCTGGTGCGATAATGACAAAGGAAAGGGGAGTGACCACTACTCTGTCCATCACCACCCCAGGTGTGGTGCTCAGAGCTCATTCAGAGGGTCCCTGGGTTTTGCCATCTTGGATTCCAAGTTGGCAGGGAACTCTGGGAGCATCTGAGGGGCCAGTGCAAGCAGGTGATGTCAGAGCCTTCCCCTGATAGGTGCTTACCTGTTTAGCTGACCAGTCTCCCTTTGAGGGCTATTATTAGGGTCTCTCTCTTGGGTGGTTCTTCAGATTCAGATTGCAAGACCCCAGCAGGAATCCTCTGCATCATCCACTTCAACGTCTCACAGAAGAAACTTCATCTGGACCCTCCAGGAACTCTACAAACTGCAACAAAGAAGCAAAGATGACTTCTGCAACATTGTATCTTCAGCTCCTGCCAGCAACTGCAACTGTTTCCCGGTCATGCATCCTCAGAGGACAGCCTGTCTTCAGCCTGCACCAGAAGAGTGAAGAAATCTCCCTTCGGGTGAAGGAGTCACTCCCCTGCTTCAACAGGCCCCTACTGCAACGACGACTGGCTGTATGGATCCCCTCTCCTGCTGAGCTGCTTGGATCCTGCATTACGGGTGGTGGACTGAAGTGGTCCCAAAGGTCCGGATGTCCTACTGTCCACCTTTGGTGGAGGTAAGAGCTTGCCTCCCCACACAAGACAGGTCCCCCATGCACCGTGTGTTTTGCATTTGCAAAGGATTGTTGGCACCCTTCCATGACGTTCTTCATGCATCTTGCAGCAGTTCCGGCCCCCAGCACTCTATTCTGTGACGCATATTTCCCTGAGTGGTTCCCCGGCAGTGTGGGAGCCTTTGTCATAGTGCTGCGTGGGCCTCTTCTTGCACCTCCTTTGTCCCCGTGCTGTGGGACTCCTGTGTGTGCTACCTGGTCTTCTGTGGGCTCTCTGAGTTGCTGAGAGCCCCCTCATAGTCCCTCTCCTGGGTAGAGGCCACCAGGTCCCTCCTAGTCCCGGGCAGCACCATTTTCTGCTAACCGCAAGCTTTGCTTGTGCCAAGGCTTGTTGGTGGACTACAGCGACCCAAACCAGACTGCAGGCCTCTCCACCAACCAGAAACCCGACTCCGTCGTCTTGGTTGCAGTACTGACTGTTCTTCCTCACCAGTGGTTCTTCTTTTGCACCTTCATCCGGTTAGCAGGGGGTCCTGTTCCTCCTGGACTCTTCTGTGCTTGTTGGACTTGGTCCCCTTCTTCCACAGATCTTCAGGTCAAGGAATCCACTGTTGGTGCCTTGCAGTCTCTTCTGGTTCTTGCATAATTTTCTTTCTCGTGTTTCTGTTTGTTCTGGGAAAGTTACTGTCTTTTACTCCTACTTTTCTGGGCTCTGGCTTGGGTTCTAGTGCTTACCTTTGGTGTTTTCTAGTACTCCCAGCAACCCTCTACACATTACACTTGCCTGGGTGGGAAACTGACATTCGCATTCCACTTCCTTAGTATATGGTTTTTGTTCCCCCTAGGCTTTCTGGCCTTAGGGGAACACAAATTGCTCTGTTTTCTAACTCTTTTATGCCTATTTCTGCATACTAGTGTATGTAATTTGTGTATTACTTACCTCCTAAGGGAGTATAGTCTCTATGCTATTTTTGGCATTTGTGACACTATAATAAAGTACCTTTATTTTTGTAACACTGAGTATTTTCTTTCATGTTTCTTAGTACTGTGTGACCACAGTGGTATTGCATGAGCTTTGCATGTCTCCTAGATAAGCCTTGGCTGCTCAGCTACACTGCCTACATTTCACTAATAAGGGATAACTGGACCTGGTATAAGGTGTAAGTACCATAGGTACCCACTACAAATCAGGCCAGCCTCCAACAAGCGGTTTCAGTCAGCCAGATGTCCCCCACTAAAACGGTACACGCCCGCCGTTGGAAACGCTTTGTATATTATTGTACAGAAAGGTCTGGTAATTCTTTTTCTGCTTCTCTTTCGGATATCCTTCTCTTCATACTTTTCCTTGCCCGCCAGAGTTCTGCCTTGGGTACTCTCAAAGGCTATCTTTCTGCCTTATCGGGATTCCTCCAGCTGCCTGACCAGTCTTCACTTTTCAAATCCCCCATTGTACATAGATTCCTTGAAGGGTTTGTGTAGGAGGCTGGACTGGCTTGTAGTGAGTACCAAGGGGTACTTACACCTTGCGCCAGGCCCAGGTATCCCTTATTAGTGTATAGGTTGTCTAGCAGCTTAGGCTGATAGATAATGGACCTTAGCAGAGCAGCTTAGGCTGAACTAGGAGACGAGTGAAGCTCCTACAGTACCACTAGTGTCATATGCACAATATCATAAGAAAACACAATACACAGATATACTAAAAATAAAGGTACTTTATTTTTATGACAATATGCCAAAAGTATCTCAGTGAGTACCCTCAGTATGAGGATAGCAAATATACACAAGATATATGTACACAATACCAAAAATATGCAGTATAGTATTAGAAAACAGTGCAAACAATGTATAGTTACAATAGGATGCAATGGAGAGACATAGGGATAGGGGCAACACAAACCATATACTCCAAAAGTGGAATGCGAACCACAAATGGACCCCAAACCTATGTGACCTTGTAGAGGGTCGCTGGGACTGTAAGAAAACAGTTAGGGTTAGAGAAATAGCCCACCCCAAGACCCTGAAAAGTGAGTGCAAAGTGCACTAAAGTTCCGCAAAGGACATAGAAGTCGTGATAGGGGAATTCTGCAGGAAAGACACAAACCAGCAATGCAACAACGATGGATTTCCAGTCGAGGGTACCTGTGGAACAAGGGGACCAAGTCCAAAAGTCACAAGCAAGTCGGAGATGGGCAGATGCCCAGGAAATGCCAGCTGTGGGTGCAAAGAAGCTGCTACTGGACAGTAGAAGCTGAGGTTTCTGCAGGAACGACAAGGGCTAGAGACTTCCCCTTTGGAGGACGGATCCCCCACGCCGTGGAGAGTCGTGCAGAAGTGTTTTCCTGAAGAAAGACCGCCAACAAGCCTTGCTAGCTGCAAGTTGTGCGGTTAGCGTTTTTGGATGCTGCTGTGGCCCAGGAGGGACCAGGATGTCACCAATTGCGTCTGGGGACAGAGGGGGCGTCGAGCAAGACAAGGAGCCCTCTCAGAAGCAGGCAGCACCCGCAGAAGTGCCGGAACAGGCACTACGAAGAGGAGTGAAACGGTGCTCACCCGAAGTCGCACAAAGGAGTCCCACGTCGCCGGAGGACAACTTAGGAAGTCGTGCAATGCAGGTTAGAGTGCCGTGGACCCAGGCTTGGCTGTGCACAAAGGATTTCCGCCGGAAGTGCACAGAGGCCGGAGTAGCTGCAAAAGTCGCGGTTCCCAGCAATGCAGTCTGGCGTGGGGAGGCAAGGACTTACCTCCACCAAACTTGGACTGAAGAGTCACTGGACTGTGGGAGTCACTTGGACAGAGTTGCTGGATTCAAGGGACCTCGCTCGTCGTGCTGAGAGGAGACCCAGGGGACCGGTGATGCAGTTCTTTGGTGCCTGCGGTTGCAGGGGGACGATTCCGTCGACCCACGGGAGATTTCTTCGGAGCTTCTAGTGCAGAGAGGAGGCAGACTACCCCCACAGCATGCACCACCAGGAAAACAGTCGAGAAGGCGGCAGGATCAGGGTTACAGAGTTGCAGTAGTCGTCTTCGCTACTTTGTTGCAGTTTTGCAGGCTTCCAGCGCGGTCAGCAGTCGATTCCTTGGCAGAAGGTGAAGAGAGAGATGCAGAGGAACTCTGATGAGCTCTTGCATTCGTTATCTAAGGAAATCCCCAAAGCAGAGACCCTAAATAGCCAGAAAAGAGGGTTTGGCTACTTAGGAGAGAAGATAGGCTAGCAACACCTGAAGGAGCCTATCAGAAGGAGTCTCTGACGTCACCTGCTGGCCCTGGCCACTCAGAGCAGTCCAGTGTGCCAGCAGCACCTCTGTTTCCAAGATGGCAGAGGTCTGGAGCACACTGGAGGAGCTCTGGGCACCTCCCAGGGGAGGTGTAGGTCAGGGGAGTGGTCACTTCCCTTTCCTTTGTCCAGTTTCGCGCCAGAGCAGGGCTGAGGGGTCCCTGAACCGGTGTAGACTGGCTTATGCAGAAATGGGCACCATCTGTGCCCATGAAAGCATTTCCAGAGGATGGGGGAGGCTACTCCTCCCCAGCCCTAACACCATTTTCCAAAGGGAGAAGGTGTAACACCCTCTCTCTGAGGAAGTCCTTTGTTCTGCCTTCCTGGGCCAAGCCTGGCTGGACCCCAGGAGGGCAGTAACCTGTCTGATGGGTTGGCAGCAGCAGCAGCTGCAGTGAAACCCCGGGAAAGGCAGTTTGGCAGTACCCAGGTCTGAGCTACAGACCTGTGGGATCATGGGATTGTGCCAACTATGCCAGGATGGCATAGAGGGGGCAATTCCACGATCATAGACATGTTACATGGCCATATTCGGAGTTACCATTGTGAAGCTACATATAGGTAGTGACCTATATGTAGTGCACGCGTGTAATGGTGTCCCCGCACTCACAAAGTCCGGGGAATTGGCCCTGAACAATGTGGGGGTACCTTGGCTAGTGCCAGGGTGCCCACACACTAAGTAACTTAGCACCCAACCTTTACCAGGTAAAGGTTAGACATATAGGTGACTTATAAGTTACTTAAGTGCAGTGTAAAATGGCTGTGAAATAACGTGGACGTTATTTCACTCAGGCTGCAGTGGCAGGCCTGTGTAAGAATTGTCAGAGCTCCCTATGGGTGGCAAAAGAAATGCTGCAGCCCATAGGGATCTCCTGGAACCCCAATACCCTGGGTACCTCAGTACGCCAATGTAAATTGGTAAAAGTGGTCACTAGCCTGTTAGTGACAATTTGAAAGAAATGAGAGAGCATAACCACTGAGGTTCTGATTAGCAGAGCCTCAGTGAGACAGTTAGTCATAACACAGGTAACACATACAGGCACACTTATGAGCACTGGGGCCCTGGCTGGCAGGGTCCCAGTGACACATACAACTAAAACAACATATATACAGTGAAAAATGGGGGTAACATGCCAGGCAAGATGGTACTTTCCTACAGTTTGTACATATGTTTTCCCCTACGCCCTTTGTTATGCCCCAATGGGACTTAAATCTGGTCCTCATATTTCTTATGTGTGCTCCCTTCGAGCCTTTACACAACTGTTCCCTCCAGCTGCTCACCATCAAGACAGCATTCTTAGAGGCAATAACATCTGCCAGGAGGGTGAGTGAGATGCAAGCTCTGTCATCAAAGTCATCATATCTCACTATCTATTCAGACATGGTGGTACTCAGAAGTCTTGCCTCTTTCCCCCACAAGGTGTTGTCTCCATTTCATCTGGGTCAGAATATCACTCTGCCCACCTTCTTTGCTCCACCGCATCTCTCTAAGGAAGAGGAGCAACTCCACCGACTTGACCCGGAAAGAGCGTTGTCGTTCTACCTGGACTGCACAAAAGAGTTCCAGGTGGATGACCAACTTTTTGTAGGGTACGTTGGAGCAAAGAAGGGTCGGACAGTGCAGAAGCGAACCATTTTGCGCTGGGTCGTTAACTGCATCAAGATCTGCTACGCATTGACTAGGAAGCAGCTTCCTGAGGGCTTGAAGGCTCATTCTACCAGGGG
Organism: Pleurodeles waltl; assembly: GCF_031143425.1. Taxonomy (NCBI): domain Eukaryota; kingdom Metazoa; phylum Chordata; class Amphibia; order Caudata; family Salamandridae; genus Pleurodeles; species Pleurodeles waltl. The sequence continues at coordinate 219,151,150 of NC_090436.1, read as the reverse complement.
CAAAGCTGCTACCACTGCACTAGCATAGGGGGGTTACAGTCCTGGAGATTTGTCAGGCAGCAACATGGGCATCTTTGCACACGTTTGCAAAACATTACTGCCTGGACAATCAGGTACGTAGAGACTGACACTTTGCCCATTCGGTCCTACAGGACTTTTTTTTAGTCTACGTAGAGGTATCCGCAGCCCACCGCCAGGAGGTTATGGCTTGAGTATCTATTCAAAGGTAAGGAATCTGCAGCTAGAAGTCTCTATCAGATGAACAAGTTACTTACCTTCGGTAACACGTTATCTGGTAGAGACTCTTCTTCACAGCCAGACTTCTGGATCAGCATGATTTTAAAAATCTGTAAGAAAAATTCCTTCAGGCTGCAACTGCCTCTAGCACCTCAGCATGATGGTGAAATTCCTTAACAGCTTTTGAGCCAGTATGGAGCCTTTTCTTGTAGGTCTCACTGCATGTCAGTCACTCTTCATAGCCACTGGAAAGCTCATAACCTCTTTTAGTAGACTACTTCTGCTTTCTTAGAAGGTCACTGAGCCTCATCTTGATTTCGCTTGGTTTGAATTGGGTATTTGTAGAGAATGTGTACACAAACAAGTGGCTTTGTGGCGTAAGGACACACAAATAATAAGTGGGGTTCAACCTTAGTGATATATGGTGTGAGGGACACTAGTGGGACATATTCATGAGGAATATATTAAAGCCCCATCCAGTTTAACATGAAATTATCAGTGATATCAGATGAAGTCGGAGAAGCTATGCCATATTTTGAGGTTTTCCAGGAAGGTGCATGAATGAGGAATGTATTGGCAATGTTGAAGAGCAGTGTGAAGACATCGCCATGAAAAGATTTCACTATAGATAAAAGTAAAATGTTGTTAGTCAAATCACCCAGGGTGGCGTGAGTGAGTTGAGGATGTCTGTCATTTCAGAATGCAATGAGAAATTGAATGTAGGCCATTAGCGGATGAAGCAATGAGGAATAGGAGTCAGGGTAGTTGAAGATTTGTGCTGTTGATGTGGGATCCTAATTTGTTTCTTTTTATTGAGCAAATAATTAATGGTTCTGCACTTGTTTATGGTTTGTGGTATTAGACAGTTTGGGGGTTGATTGATGCAATGCTTAGCAGCTTTGAAGAGCCCCCTGTTTCTGTCAATTGCTTCATTGATTATAGTCTTGCATGAGATTTCTTTTGGGCACTCAGGGAAGTCAGATTTTTCTTGCCAATAATTGTAATGATTACTGTTGCTTACAATTGATGTCACGTGGCCCCCATATTTATTATGTTCTCAAAATGAATGACTTTCTTTAAGCCCTTCTCTCTCTCAGGGCGCCCGATCGAGTGGTGACTCTAGGAGACACTGTGATGTTGGAAGCGCTGCAAACTGTGTGGCACACCAATAATTGGCACTCATCTCAAGGTCCAAATAGTTCTTAACTTTGTATAAAAAAAAGGATTCATTTAGAGGTTAGTACAACTTCTACATATGAAGCAGGGATTTATGTCAAAAACCATACGTGCTTATCACCTTATTAGCTTCTCCAATAGAGATTCAGCCCAAAATTGAATGTTCGATGGCATCTGTCGCTGTAGATACGCATGTTTTGCATAGCTCGCCATCTGGTGTTGGGCCGGAGTGTTACAAGTTGTTTTTCTTCGAAGAAGTCTTTCGAGTCACGGGACCGAGTGACTCCTCCTTTTGTCTCCATTGCGCATGGGCGTCGACTCCATCTTCGATTGTTTTTTTTCCGCCATCGGGTTCGGACGTGTTCCTGTCGCTCCGAGTTTCGGAACGGAAAGATAGCTAAATTCGGAAGATTTTCATCGGTATTGTTGCGTTCGGGATCGGCGTAGTTAGATTCAACACCGCATCGAAGATCGAAGAGCTCCGGTGCCCTTCGGGGTAGTTTTTCGATCCCCCGTCGGGGCCTGGTCGGCCCGACCGCGTGCAGAAGAACGCCGATGGAACGGACCCCGTTCCGTTTCTGTCCCAAATGCCACAATAAATACCCCTATACAGACCAACACTTGGTCTGTAACCTGTGCCTGTCACCTGAGAACAGTGAAGACACTTGCGAGGCCTGTCGTGCGTTCCGGTCCCGAAAAACACTCCGAGACCGTCGAGCCAGAAGACTTCAGATGGCGTCTGCGCCGACAGCCCACCGGGAGTTCGAGGAACAAGAAGAGGAGGGAACCTTTTCGATCCAAGAATCGGACTCCGAAGGATTCGACGATACACAAACCGTGAGTAAGACGTCGAAAGCCACTCAGAAGAAGATTTACAAGGCCCAGGGGACGCCACTGCCACCAGGCCATGGCTCGACCTATAAATTCGGTGACCGACCGTCGGCACCGAAAAAGGCCCAAACAGTGCCGAGATCGTCCGACTCCGGTCGAGACACCGGCACGCAGCCTTCTCGGGACCGAGAAAGTGCTGGAGACGAGCATCGACACCGAGATACCGGTGTAGACACGGCTCGACGCCGAGACAGCGACACCGAAGAAGATCGACGCCGAGGAGTTTCGGCCCCGAAAAAGAAAAAAGTCACCTCGGAGCCGAAAAAAGATGCAGACAGGGTTTCGGTGCCAAAACAAACTGCAACCGACCCAGTTTCAGGCTCTTATACAGAAGAGCACTCGCTAACCTCCCAAATGCAAAAGCATAGGTTTGAGGAAGAGCTACACTCAACTGATGTAGACCATACGCAAAAGCGTATTTTCATACAGCAGGGGACAGGAAAAATAAGCACCCTTCCCCCTATTAGAAGAAAGAGAAGATTGGAGTTCCAAACTGAACAGACACCACAAACAAAAGTGGTGAAAAAAGTTACCCCACCACCCTCTCCTCCACCTGTGATTAACGTCTCACCAGCACAAACTCCATCACATTCCCCAGCTCACACCACCATGAGCCAGGGTGACCAAGATCAAGACGCATGGGACTTATACGACGCCCCAGTGTCAGATAACAGTCCGGAGGCATACCCTACGAAGCCATCTCCACCAGAGGACAGCACTGCGTATTCTCAAGTGGTGGCTAGAGCAGCACAATTTCACAATGTAAGCCTCCACTCAGAACAGGTCGAGGATGACTTTTTATTCAACACACTCTCCTCCACCCACAGCTCCTACCAAAGCCTGCCTATGCTCCCTGGTATGCTCCGGCACGCAAAAGAAATCTTTAAGGAGCCGGTCAAAAGCAGGGCAATCACACCAAGAGTGGAAAAAAAGTATAAGGCGCCTCCTACAGACCCGGCTTTCATCACTACACAGCTGCCACCAGACTCTGTAGGAGCAGCTAGGAAAAGGGCCAACTCCCACACATCTGGAGATGCACCACCCCCAGATAAAGAAAGCCGCAAGTTCGATGCAGCTCGTAAGAGAGTCGCAGCACAAGCTGCAAACCAGTGGCGCATCGCTAACTCCCAGGCACTACTTGCGCGCTATGACAGAGCCCATTGGGATGAGATGCAACATCTCATTGACCATCTGCCCAAGGACCTACAAAATAGGGCAAAACAAGTGGTTGAGGAGGGACAGACCATTTCCAACAACCAAATCCGCTCCTCCATGGACGCTGCAGATACAGCTGCACGGACAATTAATACATCTGTAACTATCAGAAGGCATGCATGGCTCCGAACGTCTGGATTTAAACCAGAGATTCAGCAAGCAGTTCTCAATATGCCTTTTAACGAAAAAGAACTGTTCGGTCCAGAAGTGGACACAGTGATTGAGAAGCTCAAAAAGACACGGACACTGCTAAAGCCATGGGCGCACTCTACTCCCCGCAGAGCAGAGGGAATTACAGCACATTCCGTAAAACACCCTTTAGAGGGGGGTTTCGGGGTCAGAGCACACAAGCCAGCACCTAACAGGCAACACCGTCCAGTTACCAGGGACAGTACAGAGGAGGTTTTCGGGGACAATATAGAGGAGGGCAATTCCCTAGGAATAGAGGAAACTTTCAAAGCCCCAAAACCCCTACTACTAAGCAGTGACTCACATGTCACTCATCCCCTCCACACAACACCAGTGGGGGGAAGAATAAGTCATTATTACAAAGCATGGGAGGAAATCACTACAGACACTTGGGTTCTAGCAATTATCCAACATGGTTATTGCATAGAATTTCTACAATTCCCTCCAAACATACCACCAAAAGCACAAAATTTGACAAAACATAATTCCAATCTCCTGGAGATAGAAGTGCAGGCACTATTGCAAAAGAATGCAATCGAATTAGTGCCAAACACACAAATAAACACAGGGGTTTACTCACTGTACTTTCTGATACCAAAGAAGGACAAAACGCTGAGACCAATCCTAGACCTCAGAATAGTGAACACATTCATCAAATCAGACCATTTTCACATGGTCACACTACAAGAAGTATTACCATTGCTAAAACTACACGACTACATGTCAACTTTAGACCTCAAGGACGCGTATTTCCATATACCAATACACCCATCGCACAGGAAATACCTAAGGTTTGTATTCAAAGGAATACATTACCAATTCAAGGTACTGCCTTTCGGATTAACAACCGCACCAAGAGTCTTTACCAAATGTCTAGCGGTAGTCGCTGCACACATCAGAAGGCAGCAAATACATGTGTTCCCATATCTAGACGACTGGCTAATCAAGGCCCATTCGTTAATAGAGTGCTCAAATCACACAAATCAGATCATACAAACCCTCTTCAAACTAGGGTTCACCGTCAACTTCACAAAATCCAACATTCTGCCGTGCAAGGTACAACAATACCTAGGAGCCATAATAGACACAACAAAAGGAGTAGCCACTCCAAGTCCCCAAAGAATTCAAAATTTCAACACCATCATACAACGCATGTATCCAACACAAAAGATACAAGCAAAGATGGTATTACAACTCCTAGGCATGATGTCTTCATGCATAGCCATTGTCCCAAACGCAAGACTGCACATGAGGCCCTTGCAACAGTGCCTAGCATCACAGTGGTCTCAAGCACAGGGTCATCTTCTAGATCTGGTGTTAATAGACCGCCAAACTTACCTCTCGCTTCTGTGGTGGAACAACATAAATTTAAACAAAGGGCAGCCTTTCCAAGACCCAGTGCCACAATACGTAATAACAACAGATGCTTCCATGACAGGGTGGGGAGCACACCTCGATCACCACAGCATACAAGGACAATGGAACGTACATCAAACAAGACTGCATATAAATCACCTAGAACTTCTAGCAGTTTTTCAAGCACTAAAAGCTTTCCAACAAATAATAGTTCACAAATACATTCTCGTCAAGACAGACAACATGACAACAATGTATTATCTAAACAAGCAAGGGGGGACGCACTCCACGCAGTTAAGCCTGCTAGCACAAAAAATTTGGCGTTGGGCAATTCACAACCAAATTCGCCTAATAGCACAATTTATACCAGGGATCCAAAATCAACTCGCAGACAATCTCTCTCGAGATCACCAACAGGTCCACGAATGGGAAATTCACCCCCAAATTCTGAACACCTATTTCAAACTCTGGGGAACACCTCAAATAGACTTGTTTGCGACGAAGGAGAACGCAAAATGCCAAAACTTCGCATCCAGATACCCACACAAACAGTCCCAAGGCAATGCCCTATGGATGAACTGGTCAGGGATATTTGCTTACGCTTTTCCTCCTCTCCCTCTCCTTCCTTACCTGGTAAACAAACTCAGTCAAAACAAACTCAAACTCATATTAATAGCACCAACTTGGGCAAGGCAACCCTGGTACACAACGCTGCTAGACCTATCAGTAGTACCCCACATCAAATTGCCCAACAGGCCAGATCTGTTGACACAACACCACCAAAAGATCAGACACCCAGATCCAGCATCGCTGAATCTAGCAATCTGGCTCCTGAAATCCTAGAATTCGGGCACTTACAACTTACCCAAGAATGTATGGAAGTCATAAAGCAAGCCAGAAGGCCATCCACCAGGCACTGCTATGCAAGTAAATGGAAGAGGTTTGTTTGCTACTGCCATATTAATCAAATACAACCATTACACACAACTCCAGAACATGTAGTGGGTTACTTGCTTCACTTACAAAAATCTAACCTGGCTTTCTCTTCCATTAAAATACACCTTGCAGCAATATCTGTATACCTGCAGACTACCTATTCAACTTCCCTATATAAGATACCAGTCATTAAAGCATTCATGGAGGGCCTTAGGAGAATTATACCACCAAGAACACCACCTGTTCCTTCATGGAACCTAAATGTTGTCCTAACTAGACTTATGGGTCCACCTTTTGAACCCATGCACTCCTGCGAAATACAGTTCCTAACCTGGAAGGTTGCATTTCTCATCGCCATTACTTCCCTAAGAAGAGTAAGCGAGATTCAGGCGTTTACAATACAAGAACCTTTTATACAACTACACAAGAATAAGGTCGTCCTAGGGACTAATCCTAAATTTTTGCCAAAGGTTATTTCACCGTTCCATCTAAATCAAACAGTGGAACTTCCAGTGTTCTTTCCACAGCCAGATACCGTAGCTGAAAGGGCACTACATACATTAGATGTCAAAAGAGCATTGATGTATTACATTGACAGAACAAAGAACATCAGAAAGACTAAACAACTATTTATTGCATTTCAAAAACCTCATGCAGGAAACCCAATATCAAAACAAGGTATAGCCAGATGGATAGTTAAATGCATCCAAATCTGCTACCTTAAAGCTAAACGACAGCTGCCCATTACACCAAGGGCACACTCAACCAGAAAGAAAGGTGCTACCATGGCCTTTCTAGAAAACATCCCAATGCAAGAAATATGTAAGGCAGCCACATGGTCTACGCCTCACACATTCACCAAGCACTACTGTGTAGACGTGTTATCCGCACAACAAGCCACAGTAGGTCAAGCCGTATTAAGAACATTATTTCAAACTACTTCCACTCCTACATGCTGAGCCACCGCTTTTGGGGAGATAACTGCTTACTAGTCTATGCAAAACATGCGTATCTACAGCGACAGATGCCATCGAACTGAAAATGTCACTTACCCAGTGTACATCTGTTCGTGGCATCAGTCGCTGTAGATTCGCATGTGCCCACCCGCCTCCCCGGGAGCCTGTAGCAGTTCGGAAGTTACCTTCAACTATTTGTATATATATCATCTCAACCTTAAATAGGTACATACTTAGTCAATCCATTGCATGGGCACTATTACTACAATTCAACTCCTACCTCACCCTCTGCGGGGGAAAAACAATCGAAGATGGAGTCGACGCCCATGCGCAATGGAGACAAAAGGAGGAGTCACTCGGTCCCGTGACTCGAAAGACTTCATCGAAGAAAAACAACTTGTAACACTCCAGCCCAACACCAGATGCCGAGCTATGCAAAACATGCGAATCTACAGCGACTGATGCCACGAACAGATGTACACTGGGTAAGTGACATTTTCATTTAGCTCTTTTTATCTGTAGACATTGAGTTTCTATGGTCAGTTTTATCCCTTGGCATCCAAAATAAATTGTCTTTTTAGTTTTAGCATGCAGTGATTGTATGCCTATATCCCTTGGCATCCAAAATTAATTGTCTTGTTAGTTTTAGCATGCAGTGATTGTATTTTAGTTTTGGACCATACCGATGGATTTAATACAAAGCCAAAAGTTACCCTCTTCCGTTTCCCACGTCAGTAAGGGGAAAGATTTCTTGGCAAGCGTGGACTGCAATGAGAAGAGACAAATGGGTGCTAAGTTTTGTGGCCTTCATTACAAGTTTATCGGAATAGAGTGGAGTATGTACCACACATGGTAAATGCCATTACCTGGGTCCCAAGTTGAGATATTTAGCACATGTGGTAAAGAACTCCTATTCCGAGTTTAAAGCAGGAAAATGAGGCATAACATGTGTAATCATTTTTTAACAACTTTATTTGGAATTGTTTTTTAACACACCATATCTTGTATGTTTTACCCTTTTTTATGGGCCAGAAGTGACAGCCTTCAGGTGGGAAACACACTCTAGTTTGGGGGTGCTCATTGGACTATGGAACTCTCTACCCAACCACTTAAGGAGCATATTCCGTCATATGAGGAAGCAGCTAAGGCCTGGCTTTCTTAGGTGGAGGAGCTTCTATCAAATTAATGCCACAACAGATGTGCTGGAAAGCCCTAGTGCTGGGCAACCATGCACAATATAATCTTTATAACATAACATTTACCTGATAAATTTCAGGAGGTTTGACCTGCCGAACTTTATGCCGGAAACTGTGAGGATATGATAAACATCACATCTCATAATTCCAATCCCTATATAAATATGTGGTTGCATAGGGATCGGAAATTAACACAGAACTCATAATGACAAGCTATGTTTTTTAATACTTTGTGTTTCAAGGCCATTCCCCCACCAGTTCATCCACAACAATCTTCAAAACACCAAATCTTACATTCTGCAGAAACAAACATCTACCTTCTTTTAAAAAAGGTAATGAATTTGGTTCCCCACAAACAAAAATGACAAGGGATATACTGTAGGTATTTTCTGATGCTAAAGAAAGGTCCTCTGTGAGAATTCAAACCATTTTAGACCTTTGGTTCCCAAGCATAACAGAAGAGAATTTGTTTAAATACTCACCCCTCATCAAATCATTCCACATCTCAGACAAAACAGTTGGTTGATAGACCTTTACGATGCCTACTTTCACATCCCAGTAACCACCAGCACAGAAAGTACTTAAGATCCGTGTTAGGGGAAAATCACTAGCAACACACAGGGATGCCATTTGGTATGAAATTAGCTCCTCACACCTTCTCGAAAACGTAGGCAGTGATAGCAGCCTACCTCAGAAAAAAGTGTCTTCACCTGCCTCTACCTGGATGACCAGCTTGTGAAGGCCAACACTCAACAGAATGTGAAAGGTAACACAACACCTCAATACAACATGCATCCTGCTTTGTAAGTTAGGGCTTCTAATTAGTTTTCATTAATCAGCCCTTTCTCTCTTACAAAGACTATCCTATCTAGAGACAAACATAGACACACAGGGATGTGGAATTTATTAAAATATCTACTTGTCCATGTGGCAGGTTAGTGCCGCGACAAATTATGGCAACAAGCTCCTTATGTAAAAACTCTGATAATAGCCTCTCTGATTATGTCAAGGCTACTATTATAGTGTGGCTTAAATACTTGCAATTTCAATCCCTACTATAGCAATTTCCTTATTTTGCTACCTTCCCGCAGAGCTACATACTGGGGCTGGAGGAAGCAGTAAGCAATAGTTCCGGGGCTGGAATGCCTTTGAGTCTGCAAACCTACTATCTTGCATGTTTAAGGATTTTCACCAGCTCTTCTCTAATCTTTTCCCATAATGAGAGAGGTTGGAAATGTACTCCTGACAAGGGCAGAAGTAGAAGTTCTTCCAGGTTTGGAGGAAAAAATAAAAGAAGTTGGAGGGAAAGTGAACTTGTAAACGCTTAATAGATTGTCACATGAACAAATCTACACATGCATATTTGCTCGTGCTAAAATACATTTCACTAATATTTTCTAGGAGTACGATTTCCTGGTCTACTTCTGTACGTTCTTGTGAATTCATGAAAGCCATTAATTCAAAGACATAGGCCATGAATGTACTTTAGTGACATTCTTTAAGAATTGGGTCCCTAATTAGGTCTGGCGTTAAAGACATTTTGTCCCAGATTCAAGAAAAGTGGTGCTTCACATAGTAAAGCGCCACTTTTCTTGTGCCCCCCTATCGCTACTATTTAAGATACAGCGCACCATGGCGGAATTAGGTACAATAGTGTCAAACTTTTTATGTTATTGTGGTGCTTTGCTCCACTAGCGTCAAAACTTCTGACGCTAGTGGAGCAAATTGCAAGGAGGCCTATTGATTCCAAAGGGTTGCTTTAAGCAGGCGTTACAAATGACACCAAAAATGGCACAATGAAATCTTGTAGACTTCATTGTGCCTTTTTTTCGGGCCTTCTTGTGCCAGAACACCCCTTTGCATACATTATGCATGGCGCATGCATAATGTGGCACAAATGGCCACAAAGTGGCGCAGTGCATGTATTGTGCCACTTTGTAGATATGGTGCAGCGTTTTTGGCAAACTATTGCCACAATAACACAAAGAAAAAATGCTAATGTGGCGTTAGATGGCGCAAGCCATCCTTAAATGTGGGCCTTTTTTTAATAAATATCTATTTCTCTATCTGTTGGCTGGCTTTACTGTGAGTGATTGCATTCTGCTCTTCCACAAGGAGCATATTGGCACACAAAGTAGTTTTGTGCAGTGCCAGGAACCACTGTGGCAATCAGTGTCGTAATGAAACTGGAGGAGGCCCCCCTGCAAAAAATATGGAGGGCCCCGCCCTCCAAACTAACTCAGGGCAGGTGATGTGCTGAGGAGGCCCCCTGGATGGGAGCTGCAGGGCCTTTGTTACGCCACTAGTGGCAATATGTGCTTTTTGAGACCAATAACTTTTTATTTCTTTTTGCCAGTGTTTTGCAGCTCCCACAACAATAATGTGTTACAAAAGCCTTGTCAAAACATGGCACGCATTGACAAAAACCAAAAGACTCACAAAAACAAAATGTCAGATCGGTTGGCTTTGTCAGTGCTTGTTTATTTTTATGCTGCTTATAGTCTTGTTGACAATGGTTACACTGACTTTCCACTAGGAATACTTTTTGGAAACACTAGCATGCATCAACATATTTGACTACATGATGCTTCAAAGAAATAGCATCTTTCATAGAAGCAAAATGTTTTTTTCCTACTTGCATTTTTTTCAGAACATTGAATTTTGAAAGCAAAAAATCACTTTTGTTTACAAGCTGCTGCAAACATTTGCATCTAATCAGAGAGCATTCTGGGAGCATTATACTTAGTCTCATACTGTCAAACAAGTGTGTACACTTTTTTTTGCTTTTGTTTTTTACTGTAGCCACTGCCAGTAGTGCAGTGTGACCTTAAAACATTTATTTACAGCGCTCACCCTAATAATGAAGGCTTTTAATTAATGAACCATAAATACAAGTTCGAACAGCATTAACTTTTGGACACACATAATACCTCAACTGCAGACAATTGCCTTCTCTGTAAACTGGCAGCCAAAGGGTTTGTGCTGCAGGGGGTTGGGCCTACTTGTCCCAAGGACAAAATAAACATGAAAACTTGTTGCCCTTGACCCCAAACAATGTGTCCCGGGCATCGGGCGATAGGAATTCCACATCGCGACACAGTAAAAGGAAAAGAGTTTTGGGTGAGAGAGTGTGATCTGTAGGAAGATGGCTCTGTATATACTATGCCAAATGAGATACAGCGTGCAAAGAGTCCAGGGGTTACCCAGAGGCTTAACAGAGGCTAAAGTACGTAAAACTGATGCTCTCTTTTGTGGTAGTGTGGTCGAGCAGTTAGGTTTAGCAGAGGGCATTTGTTGTAAACACACAGTCAAAAATGAGCCACACGCTCAATGACTAACTCCAGGCCAATTATTTTATATAGCAAAAGTATATTTTGTTACTATATTGTAGAACCAGAAGAACTTTGTTGCAGGTAAATACACTTATAAATAGGTTTCAAGCATATGTATAAAATATACTTTGGTTGGTTTTAGCAGATAAAGCAGTTCACAAGTAAGTAGCAGTTTTCTATTTCAAAAGTTCACGCTTGTTGCAATGTTCCATAGGAGTCCATAGAGTCCTGGGGGGATGTAGGAGGCTGACCTGGCTTATAGTGGGTACCTTGTGGTACTTACACCTTGTGCCAGGTCCAGTTATCCCTTATTAATAGATTAGAGGTGTTCTAGCAGCTTAGGCTGATAGAGGTATCTATAGCAGAGCAGCTTAGGCTGAACTAGGAGACATGCAAAGCTCCTACTAAACCACTTATATCACTTAGTACTATATCATAAGAAAACACAATACTCAGAGTTACCAAAAATAAAGGTACTTTATTTTAGTGACAATATGCCAAAAGTATCACAGAGGATATACTCCCTTGGGAGGTTAGTAATATACACAAAATATACACACACAAACCAAATCAGATACGTAAACAGTTGGAAAAGTAGTGCAAACGCTGTAGAACACAACAGAATGCAATAGGGAAAAATAGGCCTAGGGGCAACACAAACCATATACTCCAAAAGTGGAATGCGAACCACGAATGGACCCCAGGCCTAGTGTAGTGTGTAGAGGGTCGCTGGGAGTGTAAGACAACACTAAGGGTGTCCAAGATACTCTACCCCAAGACCCTGAAAAGTAGGAGTAAAGTTATCCTGCTATCCCAGAAAGACAGTAAAGTCGAGATAGGGGATTCTGCAAGGACAACAACTGACTGCAAAACACTGAAGACGGATTCCTGGACCTGAGGACCTGTAAAGGAAGGGGACCAAGTCCAAGAGTCACGCAAGTGTCCAGTGGGGGCTGGAGCCCACTAAACCCCGGATGACGGTGCAAAAGGGCTGCCTCCGGGTGGAAGAAGCTGAAGATTTTGCAACAACGGAAGGTGGCAGGAACTTCTCCTTTGGTCTGAAGATCTCCCACGGCGTGCTGGACGATGCTGAGTTGTTTCCATGCAGAAATACCACAAACAAGCCTTGCTAGCTGCAAGAGTCGTGGTTGAAGGTTTTGGGTGCTGCCAGGGCCCAGGAAGGACCAGGAGGTCACCCCTTGGAGGAGGAGACAGAGGGGGCGCTCAGCAATACAGAGAGCTCACTCAGAAGCAGGCAGCACCCGCAGAAGCACCTGAACAGGCGTTAAGAAGATCTGAGCACGACGGTCGACTCAGCACAACAAAAGGGAGTCCCACAAAGTCGGAGTCCAACTCAGCGAGTTGGGCAATGCAGGACAGAGTGCTGGGGACCTGGGCTAGGCTGTGCACGAAGGAAGTCTTGCAGAAGTGCTCAGAAGCCCTAGCAGCTGCAGTTCACACAGTACACATGATTACTGTCTGGCGTGGGGAGGCAAGGACTTACCTCCACCAAATTTGGACAGAAGGGCCACTGGACTGTCGGGGACACTTGGACCCAGCTCCTGTGTTCCAGGGACCACGCTTGTCAGGATGAGAGGGGACCCAGAGGACCGGTGATGCAGAAGTTTGGTGCCTGCGTTGGCAGGGGGAAGATTCCGTCGACCCACGGGAGATTTCTTCTTGGCTTCCAGTGCAGGGTGAAGACAGACAGCCCTCAGAGCATGCACCACCAGGAAACAGTAGAGAAAGCTGGCAGGATGAGGCGCTACAATGTTGCTGGTAGTCTTCTTGCTACTTTGTTTGCGGTTTTGCAGGCGTCCTGGAGCAGTCAGCGGTCGATCCTTGGCAGAAGTCAAAGAGGGAAGTGCAGAGGATTTCTGGTGAGCTCTTGCATTTGTTATCTGGTGAGATACCCACAGGAGAGACCCTAAATAGCCCTCAGGGGAGGATTGGCTACTGAGAAAGGTAAGCACCTATCAGGATGGGTCTCTGACGTCACCTGCTGGGACTGGCCACTCAGAGCTGTCCATTGTGCCCTCACACATCTGCATCCAAGATGGCAGAGGTCTGGGACACACTGGAGGAGCTCTGGGCACCTCCCCTGGGAGGTGCTGGTCAGGGGAATGGTCACTCCCCTTTCCTTTGTCCAGTTTCGCGCCAGAGCAGGGCCGGGGGAAATCCCTGAACCGGTGTAGACTGGCTTATGCAAGGAGGGCACCATCTGTGCCCTTCAAAGCATTTCCAGAGGCCAGGAGAGGCTACTCCTCACAGGCCCTTAACACCTATTTCCAAATGGAGAGGGTGTAACACCCTCTCTCAGAGGAAATCCTTTGTTCTGCCTTCCTGGGACTGGGCTGCCCAGGCCCCAGGGGGCAGAAACCTGTCTGAGGGTTGGCAGCAGCGGTAGCTGCAGAGAAAACCCTGAAAAGTTAGTTTGGCAGTACCCGGACTCTATGCTGGAGACCCGGGGATGCATGGAATTGTCCCCCCAATACCAGAATGGTATTGGGGAGACAATTCTATGCTCCTAAACATGTTACATGGCCATGTTCGGAGTTACCATGGTGACGCTACATATAGGTATTGACCTATATGTAGTGCACACGTGTAATGGTGTCCCCGCACTCACAAAGTCCAGGGAAATTGCCCTGAACAATGTGGGGGCACCTTGGCTAGTGCCAGGGTGCCCTCACACTAAGTAACCTTGCACCTAACCTTCACTAAGTGAAGGTTAGACATATAGGTGACTTATAAGTTACTTAAGTGCAGTGTAAAATGGCTGTGAAATAACATGGACGTTATTTCACTCAGGCTGCAGTGGCAGTCCTGTGTAAGAACTGTCTGAGCTCCCTATGGGTGGCAAAAGAATTGCTGCAGCCCATAGGGATCTCCTGGAACCCCAATACCCTGGGTACCTAGGTACCATATACTAGGGAATTATAAGGGTGTTCCAGTGTGCCAATTAGAATTGGTAAAATTAGTCACTAGCCTGCAGTGCCAAATTTTTAAAGCAGAGAGAGCATAAACACTGAGGTTCTGGTTAGCAGGTCGAAGTTTAGGTTGACCCCAAAAGTGCACCACCAGCAACACAGGGCCAGTTAGGTGCAGACGTCAAAGTTAACGTCGGGTTTGCAATGGAATCCTATGAGGACTGGGGGTGCTTGGAAAAGATCTGCTTGCAGGTAAGTACCTGCATCTTCAGAGAGCAGACCTTCAGGCTTCAGGTGAGCACCTGGGCGGCCACAAGTAGGCACCAGTCACACACCCTAAGCGTCATAAGGGTGGCCGGGTGCAGGGTGCAAACACAAGGCTGGGTGCTCAGTGCTTTTCAATAGGAACCTGGAGGGCACAAAAGATGCTGCAGGCTGGGTCCAAGGGTCGTCCCAAAAAAACACAGGCTGGACTAGGAGGAGGAACCGCCTGTTGAACATCGCTGGACCGTAGGTCGGATTACCTAAGGCCTGGGGGCTGCCCAGATTCTGGTACCTTTAGCTGTCAGGAATCTTAGTTGGATCAGGGGGGGTCCTCTGGTTCTAGGCTGCAGGCGTCATTGTATTGGCCAGGAGGGGGCAGCTCACAAGCTCATCATTGCTTGGGGACCTGCTCTGAACCAGTGGGCCATCTGGACACGGGCCGTGGGCGTCTGGTGCAGAGTGGGCAGGACTTGCGGATCTGCAGTGGTTCTGGAGTCCTTGTTGGAGTTTCTTGTGGACAGGGCCTCTGTCCTCAGGAGTTTTTTCGTCCTCTGCTGGGCAGGAAGTCCTCTGGGGGTTTGTAGAGGTCGCTGGTCATGCAGGATGCATTGGCTTTTTGTAGCAGGGCTTCTGAAGCTGCAGACTGGCCGGTAGGGCTGGGGCCAAGTCAGTTCGTGTCTGGAGTCTTCTCTGCTGGGTTCGGCTTAGCAGTTCTTCTTCCGTCTTTTCTTCTTGATGTCGCCAGGAATCTGGTGAGGTAGGTTCTAGGGTGCCCTTAAATCCTAGATTCAGGTGCATTATAGGGGTCAGAGGGCAGTAGCCAATGGCTACGGTCCCTGAGGATTGCTACACCCTTCCTGTGCCCACTCTCTTTGGGGAGGGGGGCACCTTCCTGACCCTACAATATTGGTCCCTGTCCTCCAAACCAAGATGGAAGATTCTGCAAGGAGGAGGTCACTTCAGCTCTGGACACCTTAGGGGTGGTCCTAGCTGGAGTGGTCCCTCAACCCTGTTTTACCTAATTTTCCTGCTGGACTCTCCACCAAAAGTGGGCCTTCGTCCAGGGGATGGGCATCTCCACTAGCTGGAGTGCCCTGGGGCACTGTAACACCAGGCCTGAGCCTTTGAGGCTCACTGCCACGTGTTCCAGTTCCTGCAAGGAGAGGTGTGAAGCAGGCTTTGTTTCTGACTCCAGGGAGCACGAAGGCTCTCACCCCATGTGGTCAGAAACTTGTCTTTTAGTGGCAGGCTGGCACAGGCTGGTCAGGCTTACACTAAAGGGTTGGTTAAATCCAGGGGACATCTCTAAGATGCCCTATGGATGCATTATACAATAAATCCAGCACTGGCATCAGTGTGGGTTTATGATGCTGAGAAGTTTGATACCAAATTCTGAGCCTTCAGTGAAGCCATCATGGAGCTGTGGCGTTCGTAAGGACAAACTCCCAGCCCATGTACTTAATATGGCCACACTGCACCTACTATGTCTAAGAATGGACCTAGACACTGTAGGGGCATATTGCTCATGCAGCTGTGCCCTCACCTGTGGTATAGTGCATCCTGCCTTACGGCTGTAAGGCTTGCTAGAGGGCTGACTTAACTATGCCACTGGCAATGGTTGGTGGGCATGGTACCCTTAGAGGGATGCCGTGCTGACTTTACTTTTTTCTCCCCACCAATACACACATTCTGCAATGGCAGAATACATGTCCTTACTGAGGGGTCCCTTAGGGTGGCAAAATACATGCTGTGTTCCAAGGGTGTGCCAATTGTGGGAACAATGGTACAGTTTAGGGAAAGAACACTGGTGCTGGGGCCTGGTTAGCAGGATCCCAGCACACTGTCAATTCATTCCCTTACCAAACACACATCCATTCTGGTCTGTACTTCTATTCAATCAGTGTACACTTTTTGTTGCCGCCTCAGAAATTGCTTTTCAATCCTGGCAGCCAGTAAATAATAGGTATATATAACTCATTGGAGTGTGCCACTGGGTAGTTATAGTTCGGACCATAGGAAATTGTTTTTTTTGTTTGCTAGTGTGGAGCTGTTTGACATTTTCTCATTCTCGTGCACCTAAGATCCTTTCTGGAAAGTTTTAGGGTGAGAAAGAGGAAGGCAGGTGTGTGTTCCCCTTGCAGGTTCCCAAAGGAACTTTAGACATAGCTACAGACTAAACTGCAGAAGGGATTTACACCAAATCTGGCAGAAAGCTAGATCTTTACCCAAACTAGTGTGCTTTTTGCAATTTGGTGTAAATCCACTCAGTTGTTTTTGAGAAATGAAGGTTCAAATTATATGTATGTTTCAGGCTGCGCTGGCTCCGTAGACCTGACAGGTCAATAGATGAGATTTGATAGGCTTCCAAAACATCAATAAAGATATTGTAGCCTCCATCTTAGGATTCCGCAACTCAGTCCTTGTGTTATAAAAACAAGTATTAGAATAAATATAGGGAGACAGGGTAGGGGTACCCTAGCCCCAGAGGCCTAGTGATGGGTCCCAGAGGACCCATGGACTCCATCTCCAAGGAACTGATGACTTACAGTGTCCCATGGACTGCATGCCCTGGGGCACAGTTGATTGCTCTCACCCAGGAGGAGAAGAAAGAAAAAC
Source organism: Pleurodeles waltl (assembly GCF_031143425.1). Classification (NCBI taxonomy): domain Eukaryota; kingdom Metazoa; phylum Chordata; class Amphibia; order Caudata; family Salamandridae; genus Pleurodeles; species Pleurodeles waltl. The sequence goes on along the minus strand of NC_090436.1, from coordinate 219,133,856 downwards.
CCCTCTCAGTCAGGTTTGAACAGTACCCTGGATGGGTGCTGGCTGATGGGGTCTGTGACCCAAGCCTGGCAATGTTTTCGGTGAGACCTGGGCACCTACTTAAAAAAAAAAAAAAAGAAAAAAAAAAAGATTGCTGGCTTCCACCGCACTCTTGATGGTGGCTGGCAGGAGACCCAGTGGTGCACGAGTTACAGTTTTCCCATGGGGTGCGTTATAGATACTTCAGTTAACTATACCTGGTTAATCTCAGTGGTTTTGTTTAAAACCTTTTGTTTAAACTTGCAGTTTCACCTAATTACCACATCCCTTTAACTTTTGTTTTTTTCACTTACCTTCACTTGTCCAGGCAAGTATGTGAAGCAATACATATGCTCCCACACAAACACACACAGACTATCACACATGTCAAACACATCATGAATATATAAAATCCCATTAGCGCAGAGCATTTTTCCTGTGGAACCTGAAGATTTTATCTTGAGTGAGCTGCTTTCTAGCTTATGTGAATGCAGTTGTCATTTTAGCTACATTTGGTGGCTGGTAATGTTTTCTAACTTCTCATTGGCTGGTGGGCCAGGTGTTATGGTCTCACATGAGTAGGGGCTGCTGTGGGACTCCTCTCCAATTGTAAACCTCTTCCAGAGCGCCTTCATACTTCATTTTATAATATATTTTCAAATACCTCAGCATGGAGCAAGTGATGATACAGATTAGAACACAAAGGAAGTCAGAATGCCATTCTTAGTTTGCTTAGTTTAAAATGAGAGGTTGTGTTTCAGATTTAATTGGCTCGCTAATATTCTTCTACTCAGATAATATAAGCTTCAATAACTTACCTTCCTGTCAGTATTTAAGCTACCTATTACTCTACTACCCTGATTGTTTATTTACATGCCAAATCAGTTCTTATCTCTTTTAGGGTTTACTCTTTAAAACGCAGTCTGTCAGCAAATCCTGCTGAGAAAAGAAGAGCAATTCCCAGAACTGGCTCTAGTCAGGCAAGGTCTCTTTCTACTCCATCATATGGGTCAGCTCATTCTCGAGGTATGTCGTCAGTGGTTATTTTAAATGTGACCATGTAATTCTTTGCAATATGTGTTCTTTTCCATTTTGTTAAATTTGTGTAAGTAAATGGTACAGGAAATGAAAAAAGTAAACTAAAATGTAAATAAGGAACATTCCAAGACTGGGGAAAGTGAATAGAAATTAGTTGTGATGTGTGTTTGCAAAGGAGTGAAAACACTTTAATGTAATATAAGGTTAGTCATATGTACCAGAAGAGAAGCAAAAAGAAAGTAAGATAGGACACTAGCCAAACAGGGTAACATGAGTGATTAGTGTATAATGGTGATGTGGAGAGAAATCAGAAAAGAAATGTGAAGTAGAGATGAGACAGATATAGGAAGAAACTGGAGGAGGTGTCTGAAATACAAGTTGAATATGGTTATAAGTTGAATATTGAATTTTGATTGAAAGAACACTGTGAGGAAATGGGGTTATTATATGGTGTGGTTGCGTGACCTCACGGTATAATACACTTACCAACCCCTTAGGGTCTATTTGTTAACCCCTCTGGCTCAACCCTGGGTCATTGTTGCTCTGAGCAGCAAGGCTTATACAAAGGAACAAATGTAAAGCATTTAAACAGCACCAAAGAGATTGCATACGAAAGACACTAGACACTCAAGGAATCTAATGTAAATTTTTAAAAATTTACTCAATTTTTATATATTTTTAGACAACAAAATTAAAAAGTTCCACTAGAGGGTTCTGGAGATACAGCAATTACAAGGTACAGTAAATATGTATTTTTCCACTGTAAGAAATTAGGTTGTTGGTTGACTGGAGTGTGAGGCCTGGTCAAGCAATAGTCATAATACCTTGCAGGGTGAACCGCAAAAAGTCATTAAATTCACCTGTGCTTAACCGTGGGTAGCTTGGCACAAAAAGCAGTCAGGCTTAACTTACAGGCAATGTGTTAAGTATTTATGCAGCACACAAACAGTAATAAAGTGAAAACACAACAAAAGAGCAATCGCCAAACCAATTTAGAAAAATAGAGTCAATTTTAATAAATTATTTGACAGTAAAACAACAAACATCCAGTAAGTAAAATCCAGAGTTATGAATTTAAAGTTTATGGAGAAAACTTACACCTAAAAGATAAAAGCGTCAGCTGTGGATGTCTGGTCATCTTTAGCAGCACAACCAAAGGCCCAGGGTGGATAAATATCTCTTGGGGGTTGAGGACTCACTCAGCAAGGTTCAGGTGGTAAATCTGACTTTACCATTAAAGCAGATTTATCAATACAATTCCGTTGGTACCAAACATGACATATCTTCCTCCTCTCATTTAGGAATTATGGCTTATTAAATGTAATAAGGAATCCTCAATGGTACCCTATGGGGGGGGGGCTTGGCCTCACAGTAATGATAAACAAATTTGGGATGTTTTTCATTACAAGGACATGTAAAACGTTAAAGTGCCTATCCAACCTTTTAATCACATAGCACCCTGTCCCATGGGCTGCTAGGTCCTACCTTGGAGGTGACCTACATGGAATAAAAGGGAGGTTTAAGGCTTGGTTTAAGGTGGTTTAAATGCCAAGTAGGCATGGTGTGACACTGCATTCAGGCAGCAATGGCAGGCTTGGGACACGTTTTAGAGTGGTATTAAGGTGGGTGGCACAATCGGTGCTGGCTACAGGCCCACTGGTAGCATTTAATTTACAGGCCCCTGTTACATATTATACCACTCTGCAAGGCACTTGAAAATAAATTAAATATGCCAATTGGGTATATGCCAGTTTAACCATGTTTCAGTGAGAGAGCACAAGCACTTTAACACTGGTTAGCAAGAGTAAAGTGCACAAAGTCCTAAGGCCAACAAGAGCAAAAATCCAGCAAAGGTATGAGGAGGAAGGCAAAACCCTGTATAGAGGGCCATTTCCAGCATGACCCCCTCCAGTCTAAAGCCGGGGGAAGACGAGCAATACCTTGATGAATTTCCCTGCTTAGGCAATGGGATGTAGACAGTGGCTCTGTGCTGCCAGTGTTGTCAAGTAAGGTCCCAGTCCTACCCGAGATCTCTAACCTTAAAGATTTCTAAGAGTGGAGGACAGCAGCCCTAGGTGTTATGCACCCTTTATCCACTTTCCTTCCCATCAATCCAGGGGTGGTATCCTGAAATTGGCCACTCAGCCCAGTATCTGTACCCTGAGGCTGAAACAAAGTCAAGGGTTAGTCCTTCCCCTCCCTGCCCCCCTTCTGGGCTTCTGTACCCTAATACTAATGGAGATTAGCTGTAAACGGAGGTAAGATCCAGAGCATTGTTCCATGTGGATTATGATTAAAAAGAAATTCTGTGAAAAGACCAAATATTATATTGAAGTTATGTTTAGATTTGCTTTATAGCTGTATAATGTATGTTTAAAAAAATCTCTGAAATTCACTGAAAAAACACAGTTAAAGTGCAATTACAGTTAAAAAACAAATTCTAAAAATCACTGAAGTTCGCCATTTATGGTTCATTAAACAAAACATGATGTGCACCCACATTGCTTATGACATTAATTCATGGCACATTAGAAGACATAATCCGTAACATCACTGATGAGATCTCAAATGACGACATTGGTGTTATGAACAAACGTTACAGGGTCCTTATCAACATGTTCATCTTTTTTTGACATGATTGGACTATCCACTCAAAGTAGCAGTACATTTACTAAAATGCTGACTCTATCTTTTTCACTTTAGGTTACAGGGACCTTATAGTTAGGTTCTGAATTTACTCATACAAAACCTTAGAAATTCAGCAATTATAGTTAGTTATTTCAAGTAACTATAACTCACACCCTAAGGTAACTATAACTCGCGCCCCCACCACGTACATTTGTATTCTCAATAATTTTACTGCAAATATTACATTGACATAATCACTGAGGTTATAGAAGTTGTCATGATTGCTGTAATATCTGGGGTATTTAGCAGTGCATGGCTAGGAGGTGTGTTGTAGTTACCCTAGGGTGCGACTTATAGTTACTTGAGATTACTCAGACTATAACTGCTGAATTTCTAAGGTTTCGTATGAGTAAATTCAGAACCTAACTATAACATCCCTGTAACGTTTGTTTTTTGTAAGTGAATTTCTATGGGTTTTTCTTTTTTTATTTTATTTTCTAACTATAATGTTTGTTAGACTTTTCATCCTTGGCGTGGTCTCCCTTAACTTTTTGCCTCTGTGGTTGTTGATGTGTGCTGGACTCCGATTTTACTGTTTTTGTTACTCTGGGCACTTAACCACTGTTAACCAGTGCTAAAGTGCAAGTGCCCCTTTACAAAGTGTGTATGTAATTGGCTTATCCATGATTGGCATATTTGGTCTACTAGTAAGACCCTAGTAAAGTGCACTAGAGGTGCCAGGGCCTGTAAATCAAATGCTACTAGTGGGCCTGCAGCACTGGTTGTGCCACCCACATAAGTAGCTCTGTAATCATGTCTCAGACCTGCCCCTGCAGTGTCTGTGTGTGCAGTTTTAACTGTAAATTCGACTTGGCAAGTGTACCCACTTGCCAGGCCTAAACCTTCCCTTTTCTTACATATCAGACACCCCTAAGATAGGCCCTAGGCTGCCCCAAGGGCAGGGTGCAGTGTATGGTTAAGGCAGGACACATATAGTAATGTGTTTTATATGTCATGATAGTGAAATATTGCAAAATTCATTTTTCACTGTTGCAAGGCCTGTCCCTCTCTTAGGTTAACATGGGGGCTACCTTTAAATCTGATTAAAGTGTAGATTCCCTTTGGGAGTGGGTGGACATGTGGAGATTGGGGCCTCTGTGCTCACAATTTAAAAATACATATTTTAGTAAAGTTGATTTTAAGATTGTGTGTTTGAAAATGCCACTCTTATAAAGTGGGCATTTTCTTGCTTATACCATTTCTGTGACTCTGCCTCTTTGTGGATTCCCTGTCTGGGTCAGTTTGACAGTTGGGCTGGTTGCACCTCACACTAGACAGTGACACAAAGGGAGCTTGGGTGTAGCCTGCATATCCTGATGAGCCATCTGTGCTAGGAGGGAGGGGAGGAGTGGTCACTCACACCTGAAAGGGCTGTGCCTGCCCTCACACAATGCAGTCTCCAACCCCCTGGTGAGTGTCTGGGGCCTGGCCTGGGCAAGGCAGGATTTCACATTCAAAAGAGACTTTACTTTGAAGTAGGCCTACTTCAAAGGAGAAATTGGGTATAAGAAGGGAACCCAAAACCACAGACTTTAGAAACCCTTCTGGAAACAAGAGGAAACTCTGCTGGAGAAGAGCTGAGGAAGAAGAGCTGCCCTGCCTGTGACTGTGCTTATTGGAGCTATCCTGCAGTTGCTTCTTCTGCCAGAGTAAGAGGGCAAAGAATGAAATGTGTGTGCCTTCCATCTTGAGAAGAAATCTCCAAGGGCTTGATTTAGAGCTTCCCTCCTGTTGTTTGAAGTCTCAGGGTCAGCAAATACTTCTCTCTTCCAGCACCTGGAGTCTACTCTGCCCTGTAGTGCCCATCCAGTTCCTGGCACCCTGAAAGGAGAAGCTGGCAGCCTAAAGACAAGGAAATCCACGCACAGAGTGATGTGCGGGGAAAAGATCGACACAACTCCGATTTGCCGCTGAAGAAACAATGCGCTGCCGGCTCCGCAGCTGAGAAACAACGCTCGCAGGAAACGCGACTGTAGAATCGACGCATGGAGCAGGAGAAACGACACGCAGCATCGCTGACGGAGGCTGGAGATCACAACCTGCGCTGCAGGGTTTTTGGATCATCATGCAGCTGGATTTCCGACTCAAGTACTGCTGTGCGTGAAAAAACAACGCAAGGCCTGCCTGGACCCGAGAGTGCTGACCGGATCGACGCATCGCTGTCCTGCGTAAAGAAGAAACGGGGCTCCCTGACCTGGCGAAAGGGGAAACGACGCACGGTCCCGCTCGTGAGTGGAACCAACGCATCACAAGCCCTTTTTGACGCGCACTCGTCAGTGCGGGGTTATTTTTGACACGCTAAAGGTACTTTTTCACGCTGACAGCGTCAGTTTGTGTTTAAAACTACTTAAAGACTCTTTTTGCATTTTTATTGATAACTTGACTTGTGTGTTGTGGATTTTTGTCATTTTGATCTTGTTTTGTTTAGATAAATATTTCCTGTTTTTCTAAACTAGTGTTGTCATTTTGTAGTGTTTTCATTTAGTTACTGTGTGTGTTGGTACAAATACTTTACACCTAGCACTCTGAAGTTAAGCCTCCTGCTCTGCCAAGCTACCAAGGGGGTAAGCAGGGGTTAGTGGAGGGTGATTCTCTTTTACCCTGACTAGAGTGAGGGTCCTTGTTTGAACAGGAGGTAACCTGACTGTCAACCAAAGACCCCATTTCTAACAATGTCCCTTTAAAGTGTGTTTTTTCAGTGAATTTCTCTTTTTTTGTTTTTTTTAACCTAAATACAATTATAATAAGTTAGTCCAACCCCAGCTGTGCATGGCCTCTGGCTGTGAGGGGCTGGGGTTAGGCACATGTCCTTGCCTGTGCCCAATGCCTACGCCCAACCCACTATAACCACCCAACCCCACCATGCACAACCGAATGGTCTGTCTCTCTGGGTGTGAGAATAGGTGTCTCTGGGTATGAGAGCGTCTAGGTGTGAAAGTGGGTGTGTGAGGGTCAGTGGTTCTGTGAGTGGATGTGTGACTGTCTCAGTGGGTCTGTGAGTGAGTGCATCAGTGTTAGGGTCTGTGAGTGGTTGCGTAAGGGTCTGCGTGGGTGTGTGAGTGGGTATGTGAGTGTCTGTTTGGGTCTGTTAGTTCGTGTGTGTGTCTGAGTGGCTCTGTCAGTAGCTGCATTGTTGTCTGCGTGCTACTATGAGTGAATGAATTAGTGTATAAATGAGTCAGAATTTTTTCTTTAAAAAAAAAATGTCAACTATATTTGCAGGTTTGTTGCGATATTACACGGGGCTATGCTGATCGTTGCAACGTATTCACGGATACTGCTCATAGTGAAAATAATACTTTCTGATGGATACAACTACCTGTGGATTCCTCACCTAATGAATACTCCCATGGCGCCAGCATTCGACTGAAATCTTCTTCCTAGTCTCTGCACGTCAACGAGGACGTCACTCTAGCCCACGCGACGCCGTCTGACGTCATACAGGCAATAAGAGGTCCTCGACGACGTGCCGACGTCAGTTCCCTTTTTTCCGTGCATTCAAAACGGTTATCTTCGAGGGAGCTACTGTTACTTTAGTGGTTACAGTGTGTTTTCTGCTGCGTAGTTGTTCTCTGCGGTAACAATGTCTCAGAGAAAGTCGGGTTTCAAGCCCTGTCGAGAGTGTGGGGGCAAGATGTCCGTTACAGATCCTCACTCCGACTGTCTCTGGTGCTTGAGCTCCGATCACGACGTTGTGACTTGCGATTCATGTCAGCACATGAATCCGAAGGCCCTCAAGGAACGTGAGGCTAAATTATTCCTGGCGAAGTCGAAGAGAAAGGAAAAACATCACAAGAAGTCTTCCTCGCCAAGGTCTCATCGGCGTCATCGAGACTCCCGGCGCCGTAGAGATTCACGGCGTCATTCAAGCAAGGAGACTCGTTCGAGGTCGCCTTCGGCTCGACGTCGGAGGACTTGGGAGGTCAGTCCCACGGTCACGCCGCATCCATCGACGCCGTTGCCCTCTCCGGCGTCACCGACTTCGCCTGGACAAGCGTCTGTGGTTGAGGTGATGCAGCCTCTTGTGATGTCTCCGGCGTCGCGGACGTCGAGGCCGGCGTCGGGGTCTCCTTCGATCCAGGCACCCCAGTATCCGGCTTTTCCAGCCCCTGGAGCCGATAGTACCGCATTTCTGAATGCGATGTATACCATCTTTCAGCAGATGGCTCCAGGAGGTGCTCCGGCTGGTCCTTCGGGGCCTTTGGCCTTTTCATTGGGTGATCCTGCGCCTCTTCGGCCGGCACCCTTTATGCCCTTTCTCCCTTTTGGGAATGTGGGCTCGGCGCCGGTGTCGGCGCCGGTGGCCGCTCCGGTGGCTTCAGAGGGATTGGCTCCGGATGTTTCCATCCCGTCGACGTCGGGATTTCGTCCTGTGACTCCGGTGGGTCCATCGGCTCCAAGATCCCTTTGTCCTGTTCCTTCATCGGCGCCGAAGCTGTCTGCGGCGCCGGATGCGGCGTCGGATGCTTCTGGAGATCGGCGCCGATCTTCGACTTCGGCAGAGGCCATGTCGACTCCGCGCATTGAGCAGAGACTACATTCAAGGAGGCGTGCTCTCCGTCTGTTGGAAGAGCAGGAGTACCAGCGAGTCCTGGAGGAAGGAGAGGTTGAGGACTCGGCAGATGGACTGCATGGTCTGGATACGGCCAGTGGGCTGGATACTTCCCCTGAGTGGGACCTTTCATCTCCAGGGGAGTATACGGAGGAGGCTGCTTCCTTTCACGCGGTGGTGAGGAAGGCGGCTAATTTTCTGGGCCTGCCTTTGCCGGTGGCAGAGGCGAAGCAGAATTTATTGACGGAGGTGCTGCATCCGGCCTCTGCTGCAGCGGAGCCTCTCTTGCCGTTTAATGAGGCTTTGCTTGATCCGGTGTTGGAGGTGTGGAAGAAGCCTGTATCTTCCTCGGCAGTTCATAGGGCTGTGGCCAGGAGATATCGGACTGCACCATCTGACCCTGGCTTTCTTTCAAGACACCCTACGCCGGAGAGCTTGGTGGTACAAGCCTCCTGTTCTTCAAAATCAGCGCCTGGATCCTTCCCGACGGTGCCAGGAGACAGGGACTCCAAAAAACTGGATGCGCAATCCAAGAAGATATTTTCTTCTTGCAGTTTGGCTTTGAAGGCCACCAACGCAAATTGCATTCTGGGGAGATATGTCCATGCTCTTATGGATGATATTTCATCTTCTTTTACGGAGCTTCCCCAGGGACTCTTGGATTTTGTCTCAGACGCCCAGGCTGCTGCAACCCAGATTTTCCAGTCTGGACTGGACACGACCGACTCGGTGGCTAGGGCGATGGGCACGGCTGTGTTGGCAAGGAGACAAGCCTGGCTCCGTAATTCAGGGTTTTCTGCGGATGTACAGTCGACCCTATTAGACCTCCCGTTTGATGGGGACAAACTGTTTGGAGCAAAGGCAGATTCGGCCTTGGAGCGATTTAAGGAGAGCAGGGCCACAGCCAAATCGTTAGGGCTGCAAGCTCCTTCTTCCTCTGCCTCTTCCAGATTTTTCAGGAGGTTTCGTGGATTTGGGCGTGGCTCTTCCTCCTCTTCCTTTCGGGGGAGGTTCCAGCAAGCCGCCTCTTCTCACCCCTATAGATCATTTAAAGGGAGAGGTAGGGCCCGCACCAGAGGAGCCTCTCAACAGCACTCTGCCTCTTCCTCGTCCTCTGGAGGGGTGCAGCAGGGAAAGCAGCCTTAGGCTTCCACCATTTCCCAATCACTCCTCTCCTGTAGGGGGAAGATTACGGCATTTTCTCCACAAGTGGGAGACTATTACAACGGACACTTGGGTTATCAGTATTGTGGAGAAAGGCTACACCCTTCCCTTTTGGGAGTTTCCGCCCCCCCTCCCGCCCGCCCATCTTATTGTTCAGAAGAACACCTCCTGTTGCTAGAACAGGAGGTTCAAGTCCTCCTTTCAAAGGGCGCAGTGGAGTTGGTTCCAGAGCAGGAAAGGGGTCAAGGTTGTTACTCAAGGTACTTCCTGATTCCCAAGAAAGATGGTCGGTTGAGACCGATCCTGGATCTGAGGATCTTGAATTGGTTCCTCAATCAGGAAAAGTTCAAGATGCTGACCCTAGCACAGGTGCTTTTGGCGTTGAACAAAGAAGATTGGATGGTGTCTGTCGACTTGCAGGATGCTTATTTTCATATCCCGATACTCAAGTCGCACAGGAAGTATCTCCGGTTTGTGGTAGGGTCGCAGCACTATCAGTTTGCGGCCCTCCCGTTTGGTCTTACTTCAGCACCTCGAGTCTTCACGAAGGTGATGTCAGTGGTTGCGGCAGAGCTCAGAAGGAAGGGGATAGCAGTATTCCCTTACTTGGACGACTGGTTGATCAAAGCCAAGTCCCCGGAGCTTGTGTCGTATCATCTGCAGTCAACAACCCAGTTATTGTTCGACCTGAGCTTTTCGGTGAACGTGCCCAAATCTCACCTGGAGCCCTCTCAGCGCCTCCTGTTCATAGGGGCAGTACTGGATACAACATTGAATCGAGCCTTTCCTCCGCCTCAGCGGGTTCAAGATATTCAGGAATTGGTTCCAATGTTTCGAAATGGAGCGGTAGTTCCAGTCCTCAAGGTCCTTCCTCAGCTCGGTCTGTTTGCCTCCTGCATACTGTTGGTCACGCATGCTCGCTGGCACATGAGGGCTCTTCAGTGGTGCCTCCGAAGGCAGTGGTCTCAACACAAAGGAGATCTAGAAGGTGCTGTCAAGATCTCCAGAGATGCTGCTGTGGACTTGAAGTGGTGGATTGCGAGCAACAATCTTTCACAAGGAAAGCCGTTCGCGCAGTCGACACCAGTGGCCACTGTCATAACGGATGCTTCCACTCTAGGATGGGGAGCTCATCTGGGGGATCTGGAGATCAAAGGACTTTGGTCTCCACAGTAACAGAGGTTTCATATCAATCTGTTAGAGTTACGGGCTGTACGTCTGGCTCTCAAGGCCTTCCTCCCTTCCCTTCGTGGTCAGTCGGTACAGGTCCTGACGGACAATACTACCACGATGTGGTACATAAACAAGCAGGGAGGAGTAGGGTCGTACCTTCTCTGCAGAGAAGCTCTTCGACTATAGTCCTGGGCAAAGGACCATCAGATTTGCTTGGTAGCAAATCATCTGGCCGGGGTCTTGAATGTACGTGCGGACAGTCTCAGTCGCCAATTCTCAGCCGACCACGAGTGGCGTCTCCATTCAGATCATGTCCGTTTAATCTTTCAGATGTGGGGTTTTCCTCGGATAGATCTGTTTGCCACTCGGGAGAACGCGCATTGTCCGTTATTCTGCAGCCTTCAGTATCCGGTGCAGGGAGCATTGGGGGACACGTTTCTGATAACCTGGTGCGACCAGTTGCTTTACGCGTTTCCCCCCATACCCTTGATTCCTCGAGTGTTGAGGAAGATTCGCCAAGACCGGGCTCAAGTCATCTTAATAGCTCCGGATTGGCCAAGGAGGGTGTGGTACTCCGACCTTCTTCAACTCTCGCTGTGCCCTCCGCTCAGTCTCCCTCTCAGGGCAGACCTCCTCTCGCAGTCGCAGGGGCAGGTTTTACACCCCAACCTCCAGAGTCTACACCTACATGCCTGGAGATTGAACGGGGCAACCTGAGTTCCTTCTCTCTCCCGCCTGATGTAGTGGATGTTATATTAGCGGCCAGGCGACACTCCACTAAATCTATCTACGCTAATAGGTGGTCTAAATTTGTTATCTGGTGTGGAGAGAGACAGATTGATCCCTTACATGTTCATCTGTCAGATGTTTTGTCTTTTGCTCTGTCTCTAACGCAGAAAGGTTGTGCAGTGGCTACCATTAAAGGTTATTTGTCTGCCCTGTCAGCCTTCATTTGTCTTCCAGATCAACCATCGTTATTTAAATCCCCTATTGTTCTCAGATTCTTGAAAGGTCTTCTAAATAAATATCCTCCAAAACCATTTTGTGATGCCTCAATGGGATTTGTCCTTGGTCCTCACTTTCCTTATGGGGTCCCCTTTTGAGCCTATGCATTCTTGCCCATTAAGGTATTTGGTTATTAAAACAGTCTTCCTGGTGGCTATAACATCTGCAAGGAGAGTGAGTGAGTTGCAGGCCTTATCGGTAAAACCCCCTTATACAACTTTTTATGGGGATAAGGTGGTGTTGAGGACCAAGGCTGCTTTCCTCCCGAAGGTTGTTTCACCCTTCCATTTGGCCCAGACAATTACTTTGTCCACGTTCTATCCTCCGCCTTATCCTTCAGAGGAGGAAGAGAGACTACATCGATTGGACCCAAAGAGGGCGTTGAGCTTCTTCATTGATAGAACGAAGGATTTCAGGCTGGAGGATCAGCTGTTCATCGGATACGTGGGCAAGAGGAGAGGAAAGGCAGTCCACAAGAGAACACTCTCCAGGTGGGTTGTTCTTTGCATTAAAATCTGTTACTCTTTTGCAAAGAAGGATCCTCCTGATGGCATTAGAGCTCATTCCACCAGAGCTAAGTCGGCCACTATGGCCTTGGCCAGAGGTGTTCCTGTGGTCGACATCTGCAAGGCCGCAACTTGGTCGTCCCTTCACACTTTTGCGAAACATTACTGTTTGGACTCTGAGGTCAGAAGGGACGGCCATTTTGCACGGTCAGTGCTGCAGGATTTCTTGGTTTGACCATACAGGCACCCTCCACCGGGAGTGGTACTGCTTTGGGACTCTATTCATTAGGTGAGGAATCCACAGGTAGTTGTATCCATCAGAATAACGAGTTACTTACCTTCGGTAACGACTTTTCTGGTGGATACATTAGCTACCTGTGGATTCCTCACGGTCCCACCCGCCTCCCCGTTGCCTTTCTGGCCTTACCAAGTAATCCTTGAGTGCGCTCCTCTTGGTATTCAAGGTTGCAATAGATGTTGTATATATGGATACTTGTGTATATTTATATGTATATATATATGTATATATCTTTGTGTATATACATGATTTGCATATATTTGTTGGTTTAAAAAAAAAAAGAGTTATATTAAATTTACAGCCATTTTATTGCAATGTTGTGTATTTTACAATGTTATGGGATGTTGCCTTGCTCTTTCATTGCATTGGGTTGTTGTTCTCATGCACGTAAAAAATGTTGGTACTGACGTCGGCACGTCGTCGAGGACCTCTTATTGCCTGTATGACGTCAGACGGCGTCGCGTGGGCTAGAGTGACGTCCTCGTCGACGTGCAGAGACTAGGAAGAAGATTTCCGTCGAATGCTGGCGCCATGGGAGTATTCATTAGGTGAGGAATCCACAGGTAGCTAATGTATCCACCAGAAAAGTCGTTACCGAAGGTAAGTAACTCGTTCTTTAAGGACATAATACGCCCTCAAAGACCCCTGTATCACAGTGCTGGTGTCAGGGTACTTTCACCCTGATATCATATCCCAATTTTAATTTTATTTTTCAGCCCCAGGGAGCGAGTCCCGTTACCTAACATGGCCGCTGCATCTCTCTGATCAGGATGCGGCCAGCCGATTACAGCATTCCTGTTGGTGCGTGCATTTGTGAATTTGCAGTGATAATCGCAGAAATGTCGCAACTGATCTACGGTCCTAGATATACAAATTTATTTCCCCTTTAATATCTCAAAAACTACTGAACGGATTTACACCAAATATGCAAAAGTATAATCTGCGTACCAAAACCTACGTTTCTGCCAAATTTGGTGTGATTCCGTTTAGCAGTTCGGGCTGTAATTATGTTCAAAATTCTTATGGGAATTAGCATGGAAAAAGCACGTTTTTTGACCCCTCTTCCACCCCCTCACTGCCCCCCCCCCAACACCGCTCGCCTTTATTTCGGCCTCTGCATGACGGATCACCCCATATTTTACCATGGCCAACAAGAATCACCGGCATCTTTTTTTTAAAAAATTTCAAGACGATTCAGCAAACGGTGCAGAAGATATAGGCAACTGAAAAAACACTTTTTCTATAGAAATGTGGTCCTAAGTATGCCTACTGGCGACTACCTGTAGGATATATATATATATATATATATATATATATATATATATATATAAGGCCTTTTCCCTTCCTCTCCTTACTTACTGTTAAAAAAAATTTGCATTAATTTTCGTCCTTATTTCAGATTGTCCTATCCAGTGTGATATGTTTGGATTGTCAAAAAACTGAATATTTTGGGTTATATATGAAATATTTAGTACGGTTTTCCAGTACATAGTGGTTCATCTATGGACCCCTTGGATTTTTTTTTTATCCAGCGATGGGAACAGCACATTAGTAAAAGATATTTGAACCCCCTGGTCTACTTTGCACTGGTGGCATTGACCCAGCCTCTCTCCCATGCCTAATTCATAAGGCGTGCCCTCGGGCGTGTGGGGAGGAGGTGTTTGGGGAGATAGGGGTGCAGGATGTACTGACTGTGTGCCACCTGTATGTAACGCACAATCAATGTGCTTCTTGATGACCTCTTTGCTTTTTGCACCCGTGTATGTGATATGATGCAGCGCAAAGACAAAACATTTTCTCATTTGTATTGAGCCAGGCCACCATGCAAATAAGGACATACCCCCTTGGAATTGCAAAGACCAGATCCACAATTAAATGGACTTGACTTCTGTGTGTATTGTCTTGAGTGACCAGATCAAAATGAGATTTTATCCCCTGATTCACTTCCAGGTTCGAGACTGCTTTAAACAGTGGTTTGCCCAGTTCGAGAGACTTACCATCTTTTCATCCCAAGGTGCAAGGACGCTTTGGGACTATATGATAGAGTATGGCTTGATCTGACGGTGCAGTGGAATCCCCAGATCAAGAGGTTTTACTCTCTGTAAAGCCCTTTGCTCCGGCGCACGGTCTACGTGGACTTTAATAACTTGATTTGACTGAAGCAGATTGTCTGTGTTTGGTAAAATATAGCCATGCTACAAAGTGTGTTCTCCTTCCCTGCAGTTACTTCTACAACTTTTAGGGCTTGTGAAGTTTCCCCCATGTGGGAGCGGGAACATACAGGGTCCCTGTTATGTGATCATTAGAATTGTATTCCGTGGCCTGGATACTGTGTTCACCTTCCTAATCTTCATCCTAGTGATGAATGTCTTCTTCACTTGTGGCACAGGTGCTCCCACAGTGCATACAAGCACCGTGATTCCAGGGAGAACTTGTGGTTTCATTATGATTGCAGGCATACACTGGCTTACGTTTACCCAAACGTGAACTTAATAGGATGAGCTGCTACAAATAGTTGGTGACACTGCTCGTGGCTTAAAGGAAGAGCAGTGTGGCATAAGCTACTGGATTTAAAAGGAAACGAGAAAAAATAACCAAATGTCCCATAATGTTTTGAGCCTGGGGTTTTTCTAGGCAGCTGCTGAGAATGGAAGAAGCTGGTCCGATCCCTTATGCTTGGATGAAAAAGAGTGTCTGAGGTTGTGCATTCATACACGATGTATAGAATTTATGATTGGTTTAGTGTAATGTTTAAATTGAGCTTGCAGCCTTGCCCTTCCAATTGAGCAGAAATCCGCTCAGACAGATCTCTCCTGAAAGGGGAGCCTGCTCACTTTCTAGTCGGTTAAGGTCAGCATGTAATGGCCTGGCCAAATAAGCCAGCATGGCGAACACATCTGAGTTGAAGTCATGACCCTTTGTTGGGTGACCTATGTGGAACCAGAGTTGCCCCATAGATCAGAAAGCTTGTGCTGAAGCTCCATGACTTCTACAAAGCTTTCATACCTTGGGAGACAGTCTGGCAGCGGACACTGATACAGATTTGGGAAGAGCGGAGCTTGCAGGGCCGGGGGCCACTGGAGCGGGGGGCTCAATGTGATTCCACAGCACCTGAGATAGAAGCAGCGGTCAGAAACTTGAAAGAGATGAGTTTGCCACTTGGAGTTCCTCTGCCTGTCTAGATCTCTGCCCTCAAAGTGGTGATTGAGTAAGGTCCAGCAGAAAATAGCAGCCAAACCCCAGGGCCGGGACAAGCCTTGCTGACTGCCCTGCAAGTGTGGGTGGTCCTGGTCCGAATGGAAAAGAGATCCTGATATCCAAGAAGTTCTTTTGCTATGAGGCAGCACTTGATGGTGGGCAAGGAGGACCTGCCTGGACTTCGTGCGCAGTAGGGAGGTCTGATCAAGTAAAGTAATTATGGGTGTAATGACGGCTGGCCTACAGGAGACTCTTTGCGGGGTCCATGAGCGCGGTCTTCACTGAACTCATTATGAAGGTTTCTTTTGTGGCTGAGATATGAGTGGGGACACAGCACAAACTGAGTGGAAGATATCAGTCTAGGTGTGTAGGCGCAGCCTTGTTATGGCGATGGACTGAAGGGCATGTTCGCTGCCCCTCCCATGCCCCATACAAATACAAGGTGAGTGAACCTGGGTCTTCATCTGCAACGACATGTTAAATTGACTCCTAATACAGCCAGTAGACCACCTGTGCCTCCCTGTGCAACATAAAAGAACGGAGTGTCCCATGGGCTGGCAGATCTGCATTTGCCTTCATACAATAGGCAAGACACCCTTGGAGGGTACCCACTGTTATATCCGGACCTTTTTCACACCATGGTTCAAAATAAAATACCACAATCTTACTGGCAAGGCACACTTCATAAATATTCCACAGTGATGCCCTCTCGACCTGATGGATCAACAGTATCCCTGAAAAGGGTTATAGAGCTTAAAGGAGAGCCGTCTGAGGGTGCGCATTCAACTATATAATCCTTCAGGTCACACACTCTTATAAGGAGACCCGGGAAACCAGAACTGGGGAAGAGAGGTCTGGTGTTCCTGAGACAGGATGTATGCCTGGCAGTGGAGATTATCTCTGCCACTGAGCTGAGACTCACATCCACTGAGCACTCCCTTAAAGACGTGAACCAAACAGTTGGACGGTTGAAGGAAGTAACCTGCGCCCTTGAACTATGAACACAATATGCTGAAAGTAGGGCTCGCTGCAACAGTCTTCGCTGTATTGGTTTCCAGTGGTGGGCGAGAAGACAGGCTAGCATGGAGGCAGGCTCCCTTTCAGCACGCGCAATGCTTCAGATCACTCCTGGATGTTTTAAGACTAGTGGGTTTTAAAACACTCAGAAGTCTCCGGTGTAACACGTTCACCAGTTGATTGCACTTTAGAACAGCTGTTATCAAAACAGCAAGAAAACTGCTTTTTCCATCATTGCCTCAAAATCTAACTGGATAAAAAACTACAATAACATCACATTTTATAAAGATGAACCTGATGTCATACTGTGACCAACAGGCCACCTATATCTGCATATAGCCAATACATTCAACGGTTATTTCCCCAGGCCTGCGTAGTATCCCCAAGATTCAATCAAAAATTAAACTGCCCATCCCTAGACGTTCCTATTTCAGGCTCCACGTTCCACAAACACAGCATTTGTGTGACAAATTAACAGTGCAGCACTTTCACCTGCTTTAAAGTTAATGGTCTGTCAAAAAATTAACAATGTCGCTCCCTGGAAAGAAATTTGACTTTTTGAGACTAATCTGTGTTTATCAGATGGGACAGATTGCGCCTTGTCTGGCTGACTTAGTTTGCGCGACAGAGCTCTCACTGCATTTGGGTTCACAAGTTCCTCAAAACGCGAGCTCCATGCGAACTGAACGCTTTTCAACAACAAGGCGGCGTCTTATTAGAAAACACTCTGAAAGTGGAACAAGAGAAGTAGGCTGACCATGGCACTTAAAGTCTTACTTCTGGCACACAGGTCATGCCTGTCTTCGCTCTGGCGCCCTCCATAATGCTGGAGTGTCTCTTCCGATTGGACAGGTCGGCAGTTGACGTGGACGGAGATGGACAGGCAGCCACGTGCCTGCTTTCCCGCTGTGTGTTCAGTGTGCGCATCAGAGCTCCAGATTTGGGAACATTCAAATGCCTCCAACTGTGAAAAATCCGGCAACTAGGTTCAGCACTGTGCACCAAGTGCTGTTCTGTACCAACATCTCATAGTGTTCAGGGTACATATTAGAAAATACAGTATTCATACCCATGTAATATCATAGCATTTATTACTGAGTAGGGCTCTTCCCGATCGCTCCCAGTTTTTGCAGGTAAGCGATCTCAAGTTCAAGTATTAATGTGATATGCTCAGGGTCACACACTTTGGTCAACTGTGCATTAGCACTAGGGGGTTCTGTTTCAACAAAAAAGAAGTGTACAGTAAAAGGCAGCTCCTAAAGTGTCCCTCCAGAGAGGAGAGCTTCAGTCTGGTGTCAGTTCGAAAAGAGCAGCTTATACCGTGAAGTCACTACAGAAATGTAAGCTTCCACTGTATTGTTACTGGAATGAAGGCAGCTTCCGAGTTGATGTCACTGCAATAAGGGAAGTATGCATTATATCATCACAACAATAAGTAAGGCTCCTGGCGTGCTTTTACTGCTGTAAAGGGAGCTCCTGGTAATCTTAGAGCATGGAGCTCTCTCTCATTGTGACATAACTACAACAAGATGAGCTCTAAGTGTGAGCTCGCTGGAGTAAGATCAGCTCCCATTGTACTCTCACTGACGTAAGGGCAGCTCCTCGTGTACTAGCCGTGTAATCAGGGCAGTTCCCACTGTGACCTCACTGCAAAGAGGGAAGCTCCCATTGTGCTTTCAGGGAAGTACAGGGAGCTTCAAGTGTGATGTCACTTCAGAGAGATCTGCTCACAATGTGACATCACTGCAAAGAAGACAGCTCATGCTGTGTTGTTACAGCAATAAAAGCAGCTCACCACAGGGGTGTGCGCTCCTGCTGCACCATCTGGTAGTAAGGGAAGCTTCCAGCGTGCTTTTACTTTATTAAACGCAGCTCCTAGTGCAAACTGAGAGCTATGGACATTAAGGGCCTGATTACAACTTTGGAGGCGGTGTTAATCCGTCCCAAATGTGACGGATATACCACCAGCCGTATTACGAGTTCCATAGGATATAATGGACTCGTAATACGGCTGGTGGTATATCCGTCACTTTTGGGACGGATTAACACCTCCTCCAAAGTTGTAATCCGGCCCTAAGTGTATGTTACTTTTCCGGCAAGATTTAAATATAATATTCCAGAATTGCACCTTCTTTTTTGATTCTCCATATGCGGCCATGGAGTGCATGTAGGAACGCCGAGAACTAAAAGACACATCACTCTCCAAACTAGCGAGTGGACAACTTAATAGATGATTCAACTCATCTCAAAATATGATTTTGGAACAGGAGTGGCAGAAGTAGACTCAGTCAGACAAACGATCAGGCGTAGAATCCACCAGTCTCCGGAGAGGACAATGGGCCAGAGGAAGAGGAAATTTAATCTGGGATGCAGGTCCCTTATGAGACTACATAAATTGAGAATGATGTACACTTTTCCAGAGAGTAAAGTGGAGTTAAATAGCAAGGAACATGATCTGGAGTAATTAACTGTAATGATTTCCGTGACAACTATATTGCCGTGAGGAGTCACATATAGTAGCTCCTTGATTATGCTCAAACAAGACAGTTGTGAAGGGTATCGGGTAATGTGGCAGCCTAAGTGCAGCCCAGACTTACTTTAAGGCACAGGTCCGACTCGGTGGTAAAGTTGAGATCAGTTGCTTGGAGGGGATTCTTTCCCCTTCTCTTGCTTCTCTCTTACGCTCCACTCACACTATTATGCTAAAATGGAGGCGTGTTATTAAGGGTTTTTAGGTGTGGGTTGGAGGAGATAGGGAATGTGTCTCCATGGTGGCTTCTCTGTCCTCTTTTTGTTTTCACAGCCTGTACAACTGTGGATACACAATAGATGCTTCTGGTTCTAAAATATGTTGTGGTTGGGTGGGGATTGCCTTTAGTTGTAGAGTTAAAGATGACTATGTCCTTAAATTGCAGACTCCCAACACCATACATGCTGTCATACAATTTAAACTCCTATGGCTGATGGACAAACACAAATGAATCCTCAAACAGTGATAAAGTGCATATCATGAATGGTAATGGCCTCCTTGATAAAGTCAAGAGAGGAGCAATTTTCAAAGTGGCCAAACAATATGGACCAGACATACTTTTATTGTAAGCAATGCATGTAAAAGGCGAATGTTGCAGAGGCCTTAATCAGTGTAGGTCTTCACACACGCTTTGACTGAGACTCCAAGGGGGTAGCGATATTACTCAATAAGCTCTGAGTCTTAGAAGTCTCTCTTCCACTTGGAAATATTTAGGATGATGATATGCGGAAAAGGCAATGACAAATCACCAATTATCGGCACCTAAGCACAGGGGTTTGCGTATAGCGTCCGTTAATGCAATGAAGCAGGTGAGGACACCTACTTCCCTAAAAAGTGAAAATAGATATTCCCAGGAGACACTGTTGAAAGCTTTTTCAAAATCGATTAATAGCAGAGGTAGAGAATATTTTAGTCTTTTTAAAGTGAAGGCAGTAAAGGTTTGTTGGAGGTTGTGTATAGTTGCCCTGTATTGCATAAAGCAGCTTTGATTTGGTTAGATTAAAGTTGTGATAACCTTATTTAGACATTTTGCCAGGATTGTGGCAAGATTCTTAGCCTCTGCGTTGATCAAAGAAATTGGACACTATGACTCACATTTATCAGTGGGGCCGACCTGGTTTTAAAATGGTGACTGTGTGTGCCTCAATCATTTCGGGTGAGAAGATGCCAACCTCTCTGGCATTCTCCAACAAGTCAAGGAGTTGCTGGGTTAACAGAGTGGCTAGGCATTTAAGAACTTCAGCTGGGAACACGCTCAGGCCCAATGATTTACTGGATGAGAGATATCAGATGGCTTCTAACACCTCATTCTCTTTGATCTGAGTGTCCAATTGCTCTGTCGACAAACCCAGCATTGCAACAGAACAGAAGACATCTGTATACCTGTGTAGCAAGTCAGCGGGTATAGGAGGGGTCACCCAGTAGAGGCCTCCATAATAATGTGGAAATATGTTAGTTATGTCAACTGACTGAGAGTACTTAGATGCGCCTTGTACTATTAGAACTATGTGTCTAAGTTCATCTTCCAACTTTGTTAACTAGTGAAACCAGTTTTATCTCCCTGGTCATATAAACAGCTCTGCTCTAACCATGGTTTGTGAGCCTGATCCATTCTCATTTGACAGTACTAAAGCTTCACTTGCTGAAGGTTATGGAGTTTCTCGTTGGCCCTATTTAACCTATAGTCCCTCACTGGCTCCTGTACATCTGTTTCCAGTTGAATGAGCCCTGTTAACGGAGACATTTGTAGTGTGCGGTTGTGCCAATCATGTGCCTATTAATACTGCTTTATAAGTCTCATTGTCTGGCCAGGCAAGATAGTCAAACTGTTTGACTGTTTCGATCAAAACATCTCCCAACTCCCTAAGCCTCTAGACACTGCAAATCTATCTAGTAGCCCTCCCATGGAACTTTCTACCCCCAGTGACTTCACTCCTGGGGTCCTTCACGTAGTGCGGGGGGCACCCCAGATCTCCACCGTTAAATGTTGGAAGTCAACATATGAGGGTGTTTTTGGCGATGATCGATCAGGTGTTATATTATAGAGAGACACAACTGGATGTAAAGGACTGGATCTTTTCATCTCGGGACCTGGCCTACAAAGTTAAGTTGTAAGCGATAGGGGAGAATTAGCAGGAACGGTTCTTTTGTGGGGCAAAGGCCCTGCAAGGGACCCTTCCAGCAGCAAAGGTGGCCATCGCTGTATGAAGGCTGCAAATAGAAAGGATGGTCTGGAAAACTGACCTGTCAGACCCCCTATTTGGGAGGACACCATGTTCTCAGAAGTAACTACATTGGAGAGATTAGAAAACTGGAACTTTTTTAATGTGTCGATGTTTTGAGATGTAGTTGAGCATAGTACAGTTAGGGCTTTCTCCGACATCCAAGAAGAGTTCAGTCTTATCCACATACAACCATATAAATACCTTCAGATTAGACATGCTGTCTTTCTGTACTTGAGAGAACTAGAGCAGATACCAGAGTTTAGTCCTATAAAAGGCCAAACTAAACGTATTACAGCTGCGTCCCTCACACATACATACCAGACTGTGATCAATACTCTGTATACACTTGCCTTACTTAGAGTTACATGGGAGGGGGATGTGAGGCAACTAGAAGACAAGGAATGACATTCGCATTGATGGCTTCTCAGGAGGCTGCAATCAAGCACAGACTCCGGCTAATCCAGTTCAACTATTTCCACAGAAGATACCTCACGTTTGAGAGTGGAGGTTTTCTGGGGCTGGGATCCAGAATGTCTGCATTGACAGTGTGGTGGGAGATTTCTACCACATGGCTTGGTGGTGTCCTGTCTTAAAACGAGTTTGAGAGGGAATATTTCGAACCTAGAGAAGAGTCCTGAAAAGACGAAGTTAACTCTTCCCAGCAATTGCCTTTTAGACATTTTCAATGACAAGGGAGTTATGAGGACGGAACACAAGACTGAGCCTTACAGTGGGGCAGATGAGAGACATTGCACCAGATTGGAGAGATGGGACAGCATCCAGTATGGTCCGATGGAGATGTGGAATGGACCACTGCCGAATACTTGAAAAACCAGTATAATAGCCTAGAGTTGTCTCCAAAAGCACACCATAATCTGAGGAAGCTGGTAGCAGTTTGACACTGATAGCGAATGAAACTAGCATATTCTGGGTTCTACTCAAAACTCAGCCAATAAATACCCTACGGGCACAATTACCCTGCACTTCACTAGCACCGGTTATTGCAAAGGTCAATCATGCCAACTAACCGTGATTTGTTGGGATGTGTGACACTGAGGTAAATGTGCAGAGGGGCTGTATAGTAAATGGCCTAATTTTGTTTTTCATATGTTGATGTCTATTTGTATTCACTAAAAATTCGATACAAAGATTTGTGAAAAAAGATCAGGATACAGAGTGCCCCCTTTTTTTATTTATTTATCGGTTCATTTTCTTTTTTCAATTTACAACAATCAGCTATCACTAGTACTATCTCCATTCCTTGTATCTTGCATAGAACATCACTGTAGGAAGGTAGCCTCTTTCTAGCCTTGTTACCCCCACTTTTGGCCTGTTTGTGAGGATATGTCAGGGTGTTTTTACTGTCTCAATGGGATCCTGCAAGCCAGGACCCCAGGGCTCATAGTGAAAACCCTATTTCTCAGTGTGTTTTATATGTCTCACTGGGACCCTGCTAGCCAGGGTCCCAGTGTTTATAGGTTGTGGCCTGAATGTGTTCCCTGTGTGGTGCCTAACTGTGTCACTGAGGCTCTACTAACCAGAACCTCAGTGCATATGCTCTCTCTGTCTTTACACTTGTCACTGCAGGCTAGTGACCATTTTTACCAATTCTGATTGGCACACTGGAACACCCTTATAATTCCCTAGTATATGGTACCTAGGTACCCAGGGTACTGGGGTTCCAGGAGATCCCTTTGGGCTGCAGCATTTCTTTTGTCGCCCATAGGGAGCTCAGACAATTCTTACACAGGACTGCCACTGCAGCCTGACTGAAATAATGTCCACGTTATTTCACAGCCATTTTACACTGTACTTAAGTAACTTATAAGTCACCTATATGTCTAACCCTCACTTGGTGAAGGTTAGGTGCAAAGTTACTAAGTGTGAGGGCACCCTGGCACTAGCCAAGGTGCCCCAACATTGTTCAGGGCAATGTCCCCGGACTTCGTGAGTGTGGGGACACCATTACACGTGTGCACTACATATAGGCCAAGACCTATATGTAGCTTCACAATGGTAACTCCGAATATGGCCATGTAACATGTCTAAGATCATGGAATTATCCCCCCATGCCAAATCTGGTATTGGGGTGCCAATCCCATGCATCCCAGGGGCTCCAGCATAGACCCTGGATACTGCCAAGCTAGCTCTCTGGGGTTCTCACTGCAGCTACCGCTGCTGCCACCCCACAGACAGGCTTCTGCCCTCCTGGGGTTCTGGGTAGCCCAGTCCCAGAAAGGCAGAACAAAGGATTTCCTCTGAGAGAGGGTGTTACACCCTCTCCCTTTGGAAATAGGTGTTAAGGGCCTGAGAGGAGTAGCCTCTCCTGGCCTCTGGGAATGCTTTGAAGGGCACAGATGGTGCCCTCCTTGCATAAACCAGTCTACACCGGTCCAGGGATCCCCCAGCCCCTGCTCTGGCGTGAAACTGGACAAAGGAAAGGAGAGTGACCACTCCCCTGTCCATCACCACCACAAGGGTGGTGCCCAGAGCTCCTCCAGTGTGTCCCAGACCTCTGCCATCTTGAATGCAGAGGTGTGAGGGCACAATGGGGGCCTCTGAGTGTCCAGTGCCAGCAGGTGACGTCAGAGACCCCTCCTGATAGGTGCTTACCTGGTTAGGTGGCCAATCCTCCTCTGAGGGCTATTTAGGGTCTCTCCTGTGGGTTTCACGTCAGATAACGAATGCAAGAGCTCACCAGAGTTCCTTTGCATCTCTCTCTTTGACTTCTGCTCCAGGGCGCCCGCAAAACCGCAACAAAGTAGCAAGAAGACTACCAGCAACATTGTAGCGCCTAATCCTTACTGCTTTCTCAATTGTTTCCTGGTGGTGCATGCTCTGAGGGCTGTCTGCATTCACCCTGCACTGGAAGCCAGGAAGAAATCTTCAGTGGGTCGACGGAATCTTCCCCCTGCTAACGTAGGCACCAAACCTTTGCTTCACCGGTCCTCTGGGTCCCCTCTCATCTCGACGAGCGTGGTCCCTGGAACACAGGAGCTGGATCCAAGTGACCCCCATAGTCCAGTGGTCCTTCTGTCCAAATTTGGTGGAGGTAAGTCCTTGCCTCTCCACCCCAGACAGTAATCCTGTGTACTGCGTGAACTGCAGCTGCTAGGGCTTCTGTGCACCTTTGCAAAGAATCCTTCGTGCACAGCATAGCCCAGGTCCCCAGCACTCTATCCTGCATTGCTCAACTCGCTGAGTTGACCACCGGCTTCGTGGGACCCTCCTTTGTAGTGTTGAGACGACCGCCGTGCTCAGGCTTCTTGAAAGCCTGTTCAAGTGCTACTTGGGTGCTGCCTGCTTCTGCGTGGGCTCTCTGTACTGCTGAGTGCTCCCTCTGTCTCCTCCTCCAAGGGGCGACCTCCTGGTCCTGCCTGGGCAGCACCCATTTTCTTCAACTGCGACCTTTGCAGCTAGCAAGGCTTCTTTGCGGTCTTTCTGCGTGTAAAGGAGAAGTTCCTGGCATCTTCAGTTGTTGCAGAATCTTCAGCTTCTTCCACCTGAAGGCAGCCATTTTGCACCTTCATCCGGGGTTTAGTGGGCTCCTAGCCCCCCTGGACACTTGCGTGACTCTTGGACTTGGCCACCTTCCTTTGCAGGTCCTCAGGTCCAGGAATCCGTCTTCAGTGCTTTACAGTCAGTTATGGTCTTTGCAGAATCTCCTATCACGACTTTAGTGTGTTTCTGGGGAAATAGGGTAACTTTACTCCTACTTTTCAGGGTCTTGGGGTGGGGTAACTTGGACACCCTTAGTGTTTTCTAACACTCCCAGCGACCCTCTACACACTACACTAGGCCTGGGGTCCCTAAGTGGTTCGCATTCCACTTTCTTAGTATATGGTCTGTGTTGCCCCTAGGCCAATTGCATCCTATTGTATTCTACAGTGTTTGCACTACTTTTCTAACTATTTACTTACCTGATTTTGGTTTGTGTGTATATTTTGTGTCTTTTACTTACCTCCTAAGGGAGTATATCCTCCGAGATATTTTTGGCACATTGTCAGTAAAGTAAAGTACCTTTATTTTTTAGTAACTCTGAGTATTGTGTTTCTTATGCTATAGTGCTGTATGATATAAGTGGTATAGTGGAGCTTTGCATGTCTCCTAGTTCAGCCTAAGCTGCTTTGCTATAGCTACCTCTATCAGCCTATGCTGCTAGAACACTACTAATCTACTAATAAGGGATAACTGGACCTGGCACAAGGTGTAAGCACCATCAGGTACCCACTATAAGCCAGGCTAGCCTCCTATAATCATCTGTAGCATGAGTTAGGCCAATTACAATGGGACACAATGTATATTGTATAAAGATGAATTAGTAGAACTTTTGTCGTCAGAAAGTCATCATCCTGGGGTGTCAAAGGTAACTCACTGTCAGTAATTCTACCCTTTTCATCCATTGTAGTACACCAGTATTGCTATATTTTTATGCATTTCCAGATTGTATGAAAGAAGGAACCCTTTTGCATTCTGGACATGTGAGTGATGGGGCTCTCCACATTTTCTGAAGCCTCCTCCTGTTATAATATGACTTTCATAGAATTTTTACTTGTATTGGGCATAGACTCATTTTCATTGTCTTTTCTCTACAGTGTATCAGGGCTGCCTCCCAGTCTGTCTTCTATTGCCCTAATATCAGTTTTCCATCTGAACCTCAATTTTTGCAGCCCATCTGGCATATTACTGTTGAGGATGTTGATATGTGGATGAGATTTCCCACCATATTAACTCCCAGCAGCAGTCTTTTCTCCAACGTGGAACATTCACTGATCTCATTTCATGCCATTGTCTCCACCTGGAAGGCATATTTCAACTGGGCATATTTAACCAGTTGGCCATGTTATATTCATTAACACCTTTGTTTATACAATTAGAAGTGAAATTGGGCAGTATGAAGAGTATGTCTTCTTGGGTGTCCATGCCTTTTAAAAAAATATATATTTTATTGTTTTTTTACTTGCCAATGACATTGGTGTATTGCGTTCCCCAACAAATTTCCACTACTCCCCCCTCGGTACATGCATTTACATTTTCAAAGTAAGAAATAGTGTGCACAGAGTCCAAGGGCTCCCCTTAGAGGTGAGATAGGGGCAAAAAGAGATCATTCTAATGCTCTTTTTTTCTGGTAGTGTGGTTGAGCAGTAGGCTTATCAGAGGGTAGTGTTAAGCATTTGTTGTACACACACAGGCAATAAATGAGGAACACACACTCAAAGACTGGTTCCAGGCCAATAGGTTTTTATATAGAAAAATATATTTTCTTAGTTTATTTTAAGAACCACAGGTTCAAGATTTACAAACAATACTTTAAATGAAAGGTATTTCACTCAGGTATTCTAGGAACTTTGAATAATCACAATAGGATGTACAGTTTTGACAAAAATGGCAATAAGCTATTTTTAAAGTGGACACAGTGCAAAAATCAAAAGTTCCTGGGGGAGGTAAGTAAATGTTAAGTTCACAGGTAAGTAAAACACTTCCAGGGTTCAAAGTTGGGTCCAGGGTAGCCCACCGTTGGGGGTTCAAGGCAACCCCAAAGTTACCACACCAGCAGCTCAGGGCCGGTCAGGTGCAGAGGTCAAAGTGGTGCCCAAAACACATCGGCTTGAATGGAAATAAGGGTGCCCCAGTTCCAGTCTGCCAGCAGGTAAGTACCCGCGTCTTTGGAGGGCAGACCAGGGGGGTTTTGTAGGGCTCTGGGGGGGTGGGGGGGGACACAAGCAGGCACAGAAAGTATACCCTCAGCGGCACAGGGGCGGCCAGGTGCAGAGTGCAAAAAGGCATCGGGTTTCTAATAGGAATCAATGGGGAGACCCGGGGGTCTCTTCAACGATGCAGGCAGGCACAGGGGGGGCTCCTCGGGGTAGCCACCACCTGGGCTAGGCAGAGAGTTGCCTGGGGGTCGCTCCTGCACTGGAGTTCGGTTCCTTCAGGTCCTGGGGGATGCGGGTGCAGTGCTGGTTCCAGGTGTCTGGTTCCTTGTTACAGGCAGTCACGGTCAGGGGGAGCCTCTGGATTTCCTCTGCAGGCGTCACTGTAGGGTCCCAGGGGGGTCAACTCTGGCTACTCACGGGCTCGCAGTCGCTGGGGAGTCCTCCCTGTAGTGTTAGTTTTCTGCAGGTCGAGCCGGGGGACGTCGGGTGCAGAGTGGAAAGTCTCACGCTTCTGGAGGGAAACGTGTGGTCTTTAAAAGTTGCTTCTTTGTTGCAGAAAGTTGCAGTTTGTTGAACAGGGCCACTGTTCTTGGGAGCTTCTTGGTCCTTTAGATGCAGGGTAGTCCTCTGAGGCTTCAGAGGTCGCTGGACCCTGTTGGATGCGTCACTGTTGCAGTTTTCTTCGTAGTAGGGAGACAGGCCGGTGGGGCTGGGGCCAAATCAGTTGTTCACTTCGTCTTCACTGCAGGGCTTCAGGTCAGCAGTCCTTCTTCTTCTTTAGGTTGCAGGAATCTATCTTTCTCGGTTCTGGGTGCCCCTAAATACTAAATTTAGGGGGGGTTTAGGTCTGGGAGGGCAGCAGCCAATGGCTACTGTCCTTGAGGGTGGCTACACCCTCTTTGTGCCTCCTCCCTGTGGGGAGGGGGGCACATCCCTAATCCTATTGGGGGAATCCTCCTTCTACAAGATGGAGGATTTCTAAAAGTAAGAGTCACCTCAGCTCAGGACACCTTAGGGGCTGTCCTGACTGGGGGGTGACTCCTCCTTGTTTTTCTCATTATGTCCTCCAGCCTTGCCGCCAAAAGTGGGGGCAGTGGCCGGAGGGGCGGGCATCTCCACTAGCTGGGATGCCCTGTGGCGCTGTAACAAAGGGGGTGAGCCTGTGAGGCTCACCGCCAGGTGTTACAGTTCCCCCAGGTCTCATGCACATATGCCCTCACCTGTGGTATAGTGCACCATGCCTTAGGGCTGTAAGGCCTGCTAGAGGGGTGACTTACCTATGCCACAGGCAGTGTGAGGTTGGCATGGCACTCTGGGGGGAGTGCCATGTCGACTTAGTCATTTTCTCCCCACCAGCACACACAAGTTGTGAAGCAGTGTGTATGTGCTGTGTGAGGGGTCCCTAGGGTGGCATAAGACATGCTGCACCCCTTAGAGACCTTCCCTTGCATCAGGGCCCTTGGTACCAGGGGTACCAGTTACAAGGGACTTACCTGAGTGCCAGGGTTGTGCCAATTGTGGAGACAAAGGTACAGTTTAGGGAAAGAACACTGGTGCTGGGGCCTGGTTAGCAGGGTCCCAGCACACTTTCAAATCATAACTTAGCATCAGCAAAGACAAAAAGTCATGGGGTAACCATGCCAAGGAGGCATTTCCTTACAGTTCCCAACAGTGTCTTATCGCTTCCCACTCCAGTGGTAGCTGCTGTTTTGGCTTCTTGTGGTTCAGTAATATACCCAGTATTCTGTCTGGTGGGCAATTTAAGGGGAGTCGTAGTTCATTTACGACTGGGGGTTTGCTAAGGAATTTTGCTAGTCATTGTAGTTGCCCTGCCCAATAATATATCTCCAGATCTGGGGCAGCTAATCCTCCTTCTGCAGTGGGCCTTTGGAGGGAGTGTAATGCGATCCTGTGCCTACCCGATCCCGAAATAAAATTCATAGTCATAGACTCTATTTCCCTGAACACTGCTTTCGGGATTATGAGTGGGATGGTGGAGAAGTAATATAGCATTCTGGGTAGCACTATCATTTTAAGCAGGGCAATTCTTCCTGTGACCGTCAGGGGTAGTGTCTCCCAGAAGCGCATATTGGCTCTATTCCCTCTGATTGCTCCTTGTATGTTTCCTTCTAGAAAGTCTTCTATTTTGTGGTATATATTTACTCCTAGATACTTAAATGAGTTCAGGGACCAGGGCAAACCCCTTGTGTCGTTAGGTTCAGGGGTGTCCTTGAACACTGGAAAAGTTGAGGATTTCCTCCAGTTGATTTGGATTCCGGAAGCTACTCCGTAGTTCTCCAGCATCAACATGGCTCCTGGCAGATCTATCTCCAGGTTTCGGAGGAAAAGCAGCATATCGTCTGCGTAAAGGACGATGTGATGAGTCCAATTGTTGATGAAGATGCCCCTGAAGTACTCTCCGGTTCTGGCCATTTGGGCTAGGGGTTCTACCGCTATTGCAAAGAGGAGGGGAGATAGTGGACAACCCTGTCTTGTGCCCCTACAAACCCGGAATGGGGCGGATATAGTATTGGTTGTTCGCACTCTTGCAGTGGGGTTAGTATCCAGAAGTTTTTTTCCATCTTACAAATCCCTCACCTAGTCCTAGCTTTAGCATGTTCTGCTCTAAGTAGTCCATCCTCAGGCTATCGAAGGCTTTCTCAGTGTCCACTGAGATAATCGCCGCCTACAACATTGTCGGGGGTGTAGAGTGGAGAACCGATAATAAGAGCCTAATGTTTTGGGCAGTGCTACACTGTGGAATGAAGCCTGATTGATCTTGGTGAATTAAAGACGGCATCTGAGGAAGGAGTCTGTTAGCTAGTATCCGGCTTAATATTTTGTGATCTATATTAAGCATGGACAATGGGCGGTAGGAGCGGACGTCGGTAGAGGGTCTGTCAGGTAGGGGTATCATAATGGCTTCATTGATTGATTAGGGTAGCTTATTGATGTTCCATGCTTCCGCGTATAGTGTGCAAAGGTGTGGGTCAAGTAAGTCTTGGTATAGGAGAGAGAACTCCAAGGGTAGTCCATCTGCTCCTGGGACCTTGCCCTTCGCCATGCTCTGGATCGCTGTCATAATTTCTACGATCGATATAGGTGCTGCTATGGCTGAGCTCTCCTCAGAGCACAGGTTGGGGAGGGTGAGCTCCTCCAGCTCCTGCATCTGGGAGATGCGTAGTGTTTCGGCGGGAGGTGCGTACAATTTTGTATAGTATTTAGCGAAGTTGGTGTTTATCTCTTTTTGGGTATAGACGCTCTTACCGGGGGCTTCTGCAATTTCAACTATGACTGTTTGTTGTTTTGGGGGTTTAGCAAGCCAGGCTAGTAGGGCGCCTGCCTTATCACCTTCTGAATGCTGTCTAATTAGGTATTGCTTATAGTAGAATCATGCTAATCTGTTGTTTGCTTCAATTATTTTGGCCTTGGTTTTGTGTAGGGGGGGGGTCAGGTCAGGTTGTGTAGGGTGCCTACACTCTGTCTCTGAGGGGGCCTTCCAGTTTTTGGAGCTCGGTATCTATTGATTTCCAAACTCCTATATTTTCAGTGATACAAGTGCCCCGAATTACTATCTTGAATGTTTCCCATTCTATGGATCTAGAGGTCGCCGTTCCCATGTTTTGTTTAAAAAATGTCAACAATGGCTGCGGGTAGTGTGTATTTAAATGCTTCATCCTCAAGCATTTCCACCCGAAGGCACCAGGTTGGAATCGTTGGTCTCCCACTACCCCATGATAACAAGAGCATCAAGGGATTGTGAGCTGATATTGTACGGCCAAGGTACTCGCCGTTACCACGTCATTTTGAATTTCGGGGAATACTAAGAAGGTGTTGAGCTGTCTCCCAATTGCCAGTGGTGTTGCCAATCAGTGAACGATTTAGCGGATTTTAGGGTCTGGGATTGTGATAGGGGCGAGTGTGATCTATCTTGGTTAATGTTTGCTATGCAGTTAAAGTCACCCCCAATTATATTTGAGCCTGCGAGTAATGGGCCTATCTCTAAGGATAGCTTATCAAAGAATTTCCCCTGGTCGTGATTTGGTGCATATATTCCGCCTATGGTTACTTCTCTTCTCTCTAGTCTCCCGGTGACCACTACATACCTTCCTTCCTTGTCCATGATCTTGTGAAGTACCTGGAAGGGGACCCCCAGGGCGGACCCAAAGTAGTACTCCTCTTGCATATGCTGAGTAATTAGTGGCAATTATTTGACCTCTCCATCTTTTTTTAAGAGCGTTAACTTCTTGTTCCACTAGATGGGTTTCCTGTAGAAGAACTATGTGTATCCCTCTACGTTTGAGGTAGCTGTGTATTTTGTACCGCTTGGACATATTATTTAAGCCTCTGACATTCCAGGTTTTATTTTGTACTGTGTAACCATGATCTTGGTGTTTCTTGTTTGTGTTGGCTAGGGTGAATGTGTGTGTTGCGGTGGTGGAGTTTGTGAATTAAAAGGCAAAGATTTACTTCGAGAATCATCAGCTTCAGAAGTGATATGTGCATGAGTTACCCCTTTTTCTAACTTAACAAATAAGTCTCCCAAATCCCTCTCCCAGGACCGGTCACTAAAACTTTCCCCGTCCAAACCATTGTAACTTATCATAGTTTCCTATTGGTGGGTGACACGCCAGAGACCAAGAGCTTACACTCTAGGCCGTTCCCGGGACCCTGCAAGGACATGACTGCAGCCCAGAAAGTTTTAATTGGAGTTTGCCGTCTTTTGTGGTTC
Organism: Pleurodeles waltl; assembly: GCF_031143425.1. Lineage (NCBI taxonomy): Eukaryota > Metazoa > Chordata > Amphibia > Caudata > Salamandridae > Pleurodeles > Pleurodeles waltl. The sequence continues at coordinate 219,102,055 of NC_090436.1, read as the reverse complement.
TTATATGTACTTCTTCTGTCCAGTTTTACAAGTTAGTTATGTTTGAGGTATTACCCATGAGATTTCAACTCATTCGGTGGGGCGTCAAATAATTTCTTCTGCTGATCTCGGGGTTATTTTTGGTAGGCTTGTGAGGGTGCCCCGTGATGAGATTGATGAGCCCTCGCAACTCGAGTCATGGTCCGAGGTATCACCAGAAACCTGGGAGAGAGGGAAGTCTCCACCACTTAATGCTGCTGCTGCGTCCACTGCTTCGTGCATTTCTTGGAGAGTTTGGTGTTTAAGGGGTGCAACCCCCAAGATTTGTTTGGTGGATCTACCACGTTTCCTTTTGGGTGGGCGAGGAAATCTGGGCCATTGGCCTAGTGAGGTAATGTTCAGGGACTCCAGCCAATCTCCTAACAGTTGCGGTGATGTAAAAAAGTGTGTTTTGCCTTCGTATTCTACTCTGAGCTTGGACGGGAAGAGCATTGTGTATTTTATGCCCTTTTCGTGTAGAGTGCGTTTGTGGTCGTTGTAGGAAGCTCTCTGGATTTGAGTTCATTTGGTGAAGTCCGGGAAAACCATGATGCGTTGGTTATTTAACGATATTTCACCTTTTAAGCGGGTTTGCGAGAGGATGTAATCTCTGTCCTTAAAGTGTAATAGTTTTGCCACTATTGGTCGTGGTCTCGTTCCTGGGGGAGGTGGTCTACTAGGTAATCTGTGGGCTCTTTCTATCGCAAAAAAACGATGAGAGGCCCTCAGGGGCCACAGTGTCTTTGAGACAGTTTTCCAGGAATGATTCCATGTTTGCCGCCGAGGACTCCACTCACTCCGGCACCCCGACCAATCTAAGGTTGCTCCTACGAGAGCGGTTTTCCGGGTCTTCAGCCCTGGCTTCTAGAGCTTTGATTCGGGATGTGAGATCAGCTAATTCAGTAGACGATGCCTTCTGCATTGACATCACCATTTCTAGTGTCCTTTCGGTCACTACCACTCTCTCCGTATGTTTATGGTGGTCATCTCGTAGCAGTGATAGATCGACTGTTAGGTTATCTATTTTTGTTTGAGTGCTTCGCGGGATTCTCTGATGGCCTGGAGGACTGTGTCCAGTGTTGTTTCCTGATGTGCCGGGGCATTTTGTGGGGGTCGCGTTTGGAGATTGTCTGGGCATCTTTGCGGCTGTCGTGTCTTCTAGTTCCTGTCCTTCAAGCTTTTTGGATTTGCCCATTATTTTTGCCCTAACGTGAGAATATTGAAGGAGGATTCTTCAGTTGAGGTGGTCAGAAGCTCTTAAACTTGAGTGGTTCTACAGGGCGAACATCAACGCACTCTTCGATGCTCCTGACCTGGTGTCTGGGCAGGGGGGCGTTAATACCGTGTGGCGGGGTCAGGGTGAGTCTTTCCTCTTTTTTTTTTGTTGAGGCTTCTGTTGGGTGTCTGGTGATCACCGGCCGATGAAGCAGAGGGGCTAACCCCCGCTGGTGCCCGCTCCTCCACCAAGACCAGTGGGCGTCAGCCAGTTGTCAGCTCGTGAGCGCGCCTCCACTCCAGTTTTTATGGGGGTTGACGCTCCACTTGAGGGGACTCTTCTTTTGAGTTTATACGGGCGGTAAATGCCCTGCCCGCTGGATCGGGTGCTTTGTCTCCCCTTCTTATTATTAATTTTCTTCCCCCCTTTTCCTCCTTTTAGTTAGCTGTCGCCTCGGAGCCCATTGGGGAGTTCTGGATTCGGCCACGACTCCTCACCTTGCTAGAGCCGCGGGCTGTGGATCTGGCTGCTGGTCGCTGCTTTAATTCAGAGCGGCTGCTCCACCTCCTTGCATCTGCGTCGCCTTGTCCGTTCTCCGCACTAGGACCCTCGCGCGTTCAGTTTACCCTTCCCACCAGGGGGGGTAATTGTCCTACCGGCACTTCTGGGTTGCTCTGGCGGGGCAGGAGCGCTGGTTTCGCGGTCAGTGATACCCGATCCGTCTCTTCACGTAATAGCTCCTCAGGTGAGCTGGCATACAGATGCAGCCGCCATCTTGGATTTAGGTGGTCACGGGGAACACTCGTGGGTTTCTCTTCAGCCGCCCGTTCAATTCAGCTAGCACCGATCCTACTACCGCTAGGCAGTTCTCCGGTGCAGGGGCCGTGGGTTATTGAGCAGTCTGGGCTTATTTGAAGCTGGGATCTGGCTGGGTCCCGTTCCCGGCCCGGAGCATCGCGCTAGGCGTGCAGCTTCATCGGCTGCAGGCCACACCCCCCCTTCATGTCTGGTGTCCATGCCTTTTGTATTACTGTGATGGTTCCATGCCTAAGATCCAGTGGTAGTATTCTCACCTGCTGAGTTGCCACATAAAGCCAATTTAAGTGTGCACTTGGGACCGTAGAGAGTTTTTATATAGCTCTATAAGTAGCCCCTTAGGGCCAGGGATTTTCACACTTTTTATTTTATTGATAGCTTCATTGTCTTCATCAAGTGTGATTTCACTTTCGAGTTTTAGGCTATCTTTGTCGCTTAGTTCTGGTAATACCAAGGTCTGTGAAAATTGTTTTCTCTCTTTACTACTATTGAGGCTTTCTGGCTTATAAAATGCTGTGTAGTAGTGGAAAAAAAGGCACGAGTTATATCTTGATCTGTTACTCTTCACTCCCCTATGTCTTCTTCCACTTCTCTCACCCACAGGGCTTCCTCCTCTGTCATAATAGGCCAGGACAGCCCCAGCCTTGTCCCCACCTTATAAAGTCTTCCAGCCTATGCTGGTTCTTCTGTTTGATTATATTTTGTACCTTGACCATCAATAACGTTATGTAGGCTTCCCATAACACTATGGGGGACACCATTGTTCTTCATTTTCGTGAAAGTATATCCCTGAGACTGCTTTTATCTCTGTTACTAATGCTAGTTCCCACAGCTCCCATGCATTTAATGTCCAACTTACCATCCTCTCTCCTACTCTCCCTTCCAGTGTCATTGTCATCAGAAATTCTCTATGCTTGGAAGTCTATGTATTTCACATAGGGAATTTCCTTCCTTGGGATAAAAAAAATCTAATCTTTAGAACACTATCTTTCTCCATGGTATTTTAGTTTCAATATATATGTCACCCCCATGGCTCTTGTGGATGGTGTGAGTTGTGTGTTTTATGGTGGGCAGGATGTTGTGGTGGCAGTTCTGTCCAGTTCTGGCTTCAAGACTTTGTTAAAGTCACCTCCCAGAATGTGTAGTGGAGAGTCAGTCTCCAGGAGCATGTGGTCTATTTTCCCCAGCACCCTCTGCTGCAGTATGGGTGATACATATACATTAATCATTGCTTCACTCCATCTCCCCTATTCTCCCCGTATTCCAATAACGCATCCCACAGAGTCTATCCATTTATTACTGATTTGGAATGTTGAGTTCTTTCATTTGCAGTATTGTGACCTCTCCCTCCCAGATCTCTTTGCGAATCCCATGTGAGCCAGCGTTTTATTTTGAGCCTTCCCCAAAAACCCACATTCAATGCTTATGAAGTGTGTTTTTTGGAGCAATTTGCTATCTGGGAATTCAAGTATTGCACTACCACTCCTCTCTTAACATTTATTTCCCAGCCCACTTTTCGAAGATAGTATTCTGGGCTCATTGCATTGCTCAACCCTGTCTCTTGTTCTATTGTACGGCATTATATTTCTCTGTTAGATCTTTCTGACAGCCACTACAGGTATGTGTTATGAACTGGTTGGATTAGACAGACACATTTGAAGTATCAGATGCAACATAACTTTTTTCTCTTCCCCCACCTCACTTCTCCTGTGAAACCTCATGAGCCAGAATTAACTCAACACCTAACTGTAAAGGTCTGTAACCCCTCCTCCCAAACCTCTCTTCTCGACAACTGTTACTGTAAGTAAAAACATTGTCTCAGCCACTCGATTTATCTGGAAAATTATTTTTATCAAACAGGCGTGCAAATTTGTGTAGCCCATTCCAGCCTGTCTTATAGTGTCCATCCCAAACCCCTACCACTTGTCTCTGTGCACCTTCTCACAACATGGCTTCACTGGCTCACTGCATGTTACCCGCATATCTTCTATGAGGAACACTCTCTGAAGCATTATTTAAAGTTTCTCCGGAGTGCTTCCATGTTATTTGTTTGTTTCTCGATTTATTTTTGCCTCCTGTGCATTCCCTTGTTTTATCAGTCTTCTGATTAGTCTCCCCCTCCGAGTTGTCACGTTCACTTCCACAAGTGACTCTCTACATATGTGATTCATCTGTTGTGATTTTGTTTGTCAGCATCTAGTTCATATTTGGTGCTTGATGAAACTCCACTTTTCCTTGGGGCTTACTACTGTCTTCATTTGGGTTGGGTTGTGCTAGTGTTGTCTCGACTCATTGACCTGGGTGGAGGTGCGGCATACTGTCCCCCAATCAAGTCCGGCCTTTATTTAGTGTGTCAAAGACATGGGCCCGTGCTTCCCATGCCACTGGATTCAAGCTAGCCTGGCTGATGAGGGGTGAAACCCCGAAACCGGTCCCAGGATGCTTGTTTCCAGTCCAGGGAAGACCTTGCCTAGCAGTTCGGGCTGGACTGTTCCCATGGGGAACAGGGTCAAGACTGATTTGCATATGGCTGGGTCCAAACTGGAATGGCATGGGCAGCAAATAAATGATGGATTTAGGCCCAGATCACTGTACTGGGGGTGAATGTATGACAATGTTCAGCATTCCGTCCATCACTTGTTGTTTTTGCATCATTTCCCTCTATACCTTCTGGAAAGCAGATAAATCAAAGGTTGTTTTGGCAGGATCATCTTTCTGCATCCTGTACTCTCATTGCCAAGTCTGTAGAAGTATTCCCCAGTGCCAGCACTGTTTTTTTCCAGATGCTTGACAGTATCCTCCAGCTCTGAAATTCATCCTTCCACTCCATTTACTGTCCCAGAAACATTTCTAAGGCCCTGTTGAAGCAGTTACCTCTTCTCCTCTCTGATTTTTATGCTTGAGGGCATCTTTGGAGCTTTGGATTGCTTGGAGGATTGCTCCAGTCACCACTGTTTGTGCTGCTCTGTCCTCCTCTTCAACAGCATTGCTAGTGCCCCATGGATTTTTTCAGTACATGCTGTGATCTTGTCAACTCCGCCATCTCTATTCTGTTGCTGGAGGTGTCACCTTGCTCTGGCAGTGTCACATCAACCACAACGGGCTATGCTACATGTTTGAATGATGGGGTGCTTCTATTGACTTTTCTTGGTAGTTTCTGAGGGAATCTATATTCCAGTGCGGCTCTACACACCTTGTCAGTTAGCTGTGAGTGGATGGGTTCAGGATTACTGACGGATTTGTTGCAGGCCAGACGCAGCTAACACGGTTCATGTTCGCTCAGCCATCTTGCTTGCCATGCCCCCCAGAGGTGACCCTTATAATGAACCTGGAGATTTCACTCCTGCAGTGTTAATTTTAGTCGAACTTCAAACAGCATTTAACAAATATGCTCATAGGCAATATCAACGTGTCCAACTAGCCTGCATTACTTAAAGCAGGGTCTTGTTGGCTCTATTAGTCCCTAAATCCCAAATTCGGAGCAGAAAATATAGTCGCTTGACCTATGACATAATAGGGTAAATTTTACAATGTAGCCATATGCAGTATGCTGTTTGGTCAGTAGTGTGGATTTTGTTGGCTTGTTGTTAGCTTGTAGGCAGACACATAACAAATGTCCCTGCTGGTCACAACAGGAAGATGCATTTGTCCTGAAGACTTTCCTCTATAAGATGTCCTTGCTAACTGTCTGGCAATGTTTGTGGGATGTACATTTGTAGAGATTCTGGCAAATGAATTACTAATTGTTACATGTTTAATTGTGCGGTATAGTGAGATTATCATATATGTTGGTAAAACCGGTCTTGACATTCGTTTTACAGGACCTTGGACATTACCAAAGAAAATTCCTGATTCCAGAGCTCAAAGTGCAACAAGCTACTCTCTAAAAGCTAAAATTGGTAAGTGATAACCATCTAAAATAAATTTACAGTGTACTAAATTTAGGTGTTTATTGTTATATTGCTTTTAGACTAATTTAATTGTTTTGGAACGTTTCCACTGTGGTTAAGCAATCAGGCACATTGTCATCATAAAATGTGTGCCATTGCATTTCCTCTCTAGGGCCTTCGATATGAGGTCGGCAGATTGTGATATGGTATATCCGAGTGGTGGAATTCCCCATAGTACATCCACACCAAAATCCAGTGGTTATGAGGTTTCTTCCCATAATGGGGAACAACCACATGGCCCCAGAAATACCCAGACCTTATCCATATGATTTTCATTTATTCCTGCGAGAAAACTGTGGATAGTTTTTGTCTGCTCAGTGCAGGCTAAACGTGTCGTTGGGAAAGCTTGTTTGGGTGAGGAGTCATGTTTTGAGCAGGGGCACTTCAGGTCAGGAAAAGCATGTTCTGCTCCTCCTGTGCTGTGGCGTGGGCTAAGAATGAGGTAGGTCGCTCAACCCCAGGCTGTAATTGGCCCCAAGGAGAGGGGGGAAGGGGCTTTGGAAGAGGTCGGGCTGGGTCCAACGCCCCACATACAGACACAGACTCACACAGCATTTCACTACGTCAGCACCTGATGGAACCATGCCCGGTGTTTACAGGCCCAAAAATATTAGTTCTGTGGTGTGCAGACCCATAATAGCGTTGTCAGTAACACCAAACCACAAAAATTACAAGTGAAAAAATTCTACCCAGAGTTATTGCTCCAGGTGGCAGGGACGTCATTTGGGGATCACCAGGGGTCATCGCTGGGATCCCTAGCAGCTCCCTTTTGACGCCTGGCAATGGTCTTGTCACCCCTGTCCTCTGAGGGGAGTTATGCAGCGCCAGGAAGAAAACCGGTTCTGCTCATGGCAGCAGCTCACTTAGATCGTAACAATTGCAACTTGTAACTGTTACATTTCACAATGGAGTGGATTCTCCACACGAAGCTTGAGTTGTAACAGCCTTGCTGCACGTTGATTGATGTATTACTATACCAGGACTGAAGTAAATAGCAGAGCTGCTAGTGAGGCATCGTGCTAGCAGATCAGTAGTAGTTGCTTCGGGTCAAGAGTCCCATAGAAGAGCTGCACATAGGTCCCCATACTGGAATAGGTGGGGGCTGCAGGTCAGGAGGTGAATGGCAAAGCTGTATGTGGGTCCCAGTATTGATGTAGTGTTTGTGTGAGGGTAAGGAATATGAGAGGCTGCATTAACATCTGTATCCGTCTCCTTTCAAGTCCACTGCTTAATGTATATCAGTCACGAGAGGCTGAATGGAAATTAATAAAAATGTTTGCATTTCGTATTAACAGCCCGGTCACACAAGAAAACATGGTCCATTCAGCCCCTATCACCTTTTCACCCAAACCAACCTGTAACCTACATAGAACTATATCTGAAAGAGACATCTAGTCGCAGATTCCTTATTTTAGAATCATCCCCAGGCATAAACCTGGATCCGGAAACTTTTTTCCCATAGCATGTCTGCACATTAGAAGAAGGCTTTGCCCGACTCTTTATCTATGTCGTCCACCGTATGTGAGGTCAGCAGAGTCCCTTTAACCCCCAAGACAGTTCCTTCTGTTCTGTGTTTGCAATACTGATCTGTAAACGGTTGACTGGTCGTTTTTGGCCTACTTAAACAGTTTGATTTCTCCTGTCTCCTCGGGGTTCAAGCCCTGTGGGTCCTCTGAAAGACAAATTTCGGCTACAGACCCCCACTCTATTTGTATGTGGTTCCTGGGCGAGCACCGTGATGCAGAAGAGTGCGAATCCTGTCATCCGCTTTGGCCGAAAGCTCAGAGGGAGCATTGTATGAAGCTTCTGCCAGCACGGATGTTGGAGTCTTCCCGGTATCGACCAAGATCTCCTTCTTGTATTAACGTCTGGTTGCGGGCCAGTTCAAGGAGTCATTCTCGTGGGCACCATTCTCCATCGACAAGGTAAGTCTTGACGCAAGCGGACTTCACAACATATGGCCTTTTAGGGGTCGAGTCTCCCTCCTTTCCAGGGGCTGAGGTGACTCTAAACCAGATACTTGAATATTACATTTCCCTTCTGTAGGAAGTTGGCTCTGTATATACTATTTCAAAGTAAGAAATAGTGTGCACAGAGTCCAAGGGTTCCCCTTAGAGGTAAGATAGTGGCAAAAAGAGATAATCCTAATGCTCTATTTTATGGTAGTGTGGTCGAGCAGTAGGCTTATCAGAGGGTAGTGTTAAGCATGTGTTCTACACACACAGGCAATAAATGAGGAACACACACTCAAAGACAATTCCAGGCCAATAGGTTTTTATATAGAAAAATATATTTTCTTAGTTTATTTTAAGAACCACAGGTGCAAGATTTACAAACAATACTTTAAATGAAAGGTATTTCACTCAGGTATTCTAGGAACTTTGAATAATCACAATAGGATGTACAGTTTTGACAAAAATGGCAATAAGCTATTTTTAAAGTGGACACAGTGCAAAAATCATCAGTTCCTGGGGGAGATAAGTAAATGTTAAGTTCACAGGTAAGTAAAACACTTACAGGGTTCAAAGTTGGGTCCAAGGTAGCCCACCGTTGGGGGTTCAAGGCAACCCCAAAGTTACCACACCAGCAGCTCACGGCCGGTCAGGTGCAGAGGTCAAAGTGGTGCCCAAAACACATAGGCTTGAATGGAAATAGGGGTGCCCCGGTTCCAGTCTGCCAACAGGTAAGTACCCGCGACTTCGGAGGGCAGACCAGGGGGGTTTTGTAGGGCACTGGGCGGGACACAAGCAGGCACAGAAAGTACACCCTCAGCGGCACAGGGGCGGCCGGGTGCAGAGTGCAAACAGGAGTCAGGTTTTCAATAGGAATCAATGGGGAGACCTGGGGGGTCTCTTCAACGATGCAGGCAGGCACAGGGGGGGCTCCTCGGGGTAGCCACCTCCTGGACTAGGCAGAGGGTCACCTGGGGGTCGCTCCTGCACTGGAGTTCGGTTCCTTTAGGTCCTGGGGGCTGTGGGTGCAGTATTGGTTCCAGGCGTCGGGTTCCTTGAAGCAGGCAGTCGCGGTCAGGGGGAGCCTCTGGATTTCCTCTGCAGGCGTCGCTGTGGGGGCTCAGGGGGGTCAACTCTGGCTACTCACGGGCTCACAGTCACCAGGGAGTCCTCCCTGTAGAGTTAGTTTTCCGCAGGTCGAGCCGGGGGCGTTTGGTGCAGAGTGGAAAGTCTTACGCTTCCGGTGGGAAACGTGTGGTCTTTAAAAGTTGCTTCTTTGTTGCAAAGAGTTGCAGTTTCTTGAACAGGGCTGCTGTTCTCTGGAGTTTCTTGGTCCTTTAGATGCAGGGTAGTCCTCTGAGGCCTCAGAGGTCACTGGACCCTGTTGGATGCGTCGCTGTTGCAGTTTTCTTCGATGTAGGGAGACAGGCCGGTGAGGCTGGGGCCAAATCAGTAGTCGTCCCCGTCTTCACTGCAGGGCTTCAGGTCAGCAGTCCTTCGTCTTCTTTAGGTTGCAGGAATCTATCTTCCTCAGTTCTGGGAGCCCCTAAATACTCAATTTAGGGGTGTGTTTAGGTCTGGGGGGGCAGTAGCCAATGGCTACTGGCCCTGAGGGTGGCTACACCCTCTTTGTGTCTCCTCCCGGTGGGGACGGGGGGCACATCCCTAACGCTATTGGGGGAATCCTCCATCTGCAAGATGGAGGATTTCTAAAAGTAAGAGTCACCTCAGCTCAGGACACCTTAGGGGCTTTCCTGACTGGGGAGTGACTCCTTGTTTTTCTCATTATCTCCTCCAGCCTTGCCGCCAAAAGTGGGGGCAGTGGCCGGAGGGGCGGGCATCTCCACTAGCTGGGATGCCCTGTGGCGCTGTAACAAAGGGGGTGAGCCTTTGAGGCTCACCGCCAGGTGTTACAGTTCTTGCAGGGGTAGGTGAGAAGCACCTCCACCCAGTACAGGCTTTGTTCCTGGCCACAGAGTGACAAAGGCACTCTCCCCATGTGGCCAGCAACATGTCTGGTGTGTGGCAGCCTGGCAAAAACTAGTCAGCCCACACTGGAAGTCGGGTATGTTTTCAGGGGGCATCTCTAAGATGCCCTCTGGGTGTATTTCACAATAAAGTGCACTCTGGCATCAGTATGCATTTATTGTGTTGAGAAGTTTGATACCAAACTTCCCAGTTTTCAATGTAGCCTTTATGGTGCTGTGGAGTTCGTGTTTTACAGACTCCCAGACCACTTCTATGGCTACCCTGCACTTACAATGTCTAAGGTTTTGCTTAGACACTGTAGGGGCATAGTGCTCATGCACCTATGCCCTCACCTGTGGTATAGAGCACCCTGCCTTAGGGCTGTAAGGCCTGCTAGAGGGGTGACTTATCTGTGCCACAGGCAGTGTGAGGTTGGCATGGCACTCTGAGGGGAGTGCCATGTCGACTTTGTCATTTTCTCCCCACCAGCGCACACAAGCTGGCAAGCAGTGTGTATGTGCTGAGTGAGGGGTCCCCAGGGTGGCATAAGACATGCTGCAGCCCTTAGAGACCTTCCCTGGCATCAGGGCCCTTGGTACCAGGGGTACCAGTTACAAGGGACTTAGCTGGGTGCCAGGGTTGTGCTAAATGTGGAGACAAATGTACAGTTTAGGGAAAGAACACTGGTGCTGGGGCCTGGTTAGCAAGGTCCCAGCACACTTTCAAATTATAACTTGGCATCAGCAAAGGCAAAAAGTCAGGGGGTAACCATGCCAAGGAGGCATTTCCTTACACTTTCACACTATGTTTGGTACACCACCTCCCTCTGGAGGTGGGCAGAGTGCCTTTATTGTGTCCACGCTTGCCGGTTCGCCCTTGGCCTCAGTTAGACCTTCAGCTTTAGTTGAGGAAGATGTTACGGTGCCAGTGCACAGCCATTTGGGATTTCCACCTTTGGTGCCCATATTTAATCAGCTGACTCCGGTGACTCCTCTGACGCTGTCGATCGAAGTCATATCCCTCTTTCTATCTGAAGTTGAAGTCAACGTCGAGGCATCCCATTCTCGATGTCTGGTATGGCACCAGTCATGCCAGTAATGCCTGAGCTCCTTCCACATTCTGGAGTATCCCCTCATGCTTATCCTTCTGAGGGACATGGTGGAGAGGTGATAAAGGAGTTGGATATGCATCAGCCTCATAGAGAGGACAGTTGGCTAGCTGACCTAGCTGCAGCTAATGGCTTAGATTCTTCCCCAGCCTCAAGCCTACTTACCTGTTCTGGATTAGATATGGAGACGAGCTCTTCCCTTGCTGACATGCTGAGAAGGGTTGCTTTAGTTTTGGATCTAACACTTCCTTCAATGGAATTAACTTTAGATCCTCTAATTTATGTCCTCTATCAAGGCCATACAGAGGTTGAATCAGTGCTTCCTTACAGCGAACCTCAACGTGATGTTTTGTTGGGGGCTTTGGCTAAGCCTGATACAGGGGCACCTGTTGATGAGGCTATATCTCATAGGCTCTGTCCTGCCCTGGGTGAACCAGCTTGCCTCATTAGACATCCTACTCATCATAGTTTGGTGGTGCAGGTTGCATTAGCCTCTCATGATATTGAGTCTCTTCCACATGTCCCATCTGACAGAGATTCCAGGAGTCTGGATGTTTGTGGCAGCCATATTTTTTTCCTCCTCAAGTTCTGCTTTATGCTCTGTTAATACGTCTTGCATTTCTGGATGTTTCTCACAATCATTATTGGACTCATTGGCAAGCATCTTGCCTACGCTTCTGGATGATATCAGGAGCACTCTTGCCCCAATGATTCAAGACGGCCAGCAAGCAGCTAAACTAATCATTCGCTGCCATATGGCTACTGCTGACTGTGGGTCGGGTCATTGCCTCTTTAGCTGCACTACATCACCATTCATGGTTAAACACCTCTGGAGTTTCGGACGCAGTTCAGGCACATTGATTGATATGCCTTTTGTTGGTGCCCATTGATTTGGTGCATGTGCTGACTCCGCTGTAAGACGTTTTTATAACAGTAGGGGTGGAACAGCAAATTAGCTTGGTTCCTCTCTACCCTTTTGCCTAGTAATACCTCCTGTACTGGACTGTAGGGGGTAATTTGTCTTTACTTGTTTCACAGTTGAGCCATGCTTTGGAAGTGCTGTGAGGCATTTTCAGTTTTAATTCTGTTCCACCTAATATCGGCACCTGGTGAGTGTTCCTGCTTTTGTCAGGTGTTATTTTTCCTTAAATTGTCAAGAATAGAGTATTGGGGTGTATATTACCCTGGAACCCTATAGAGGTTTCATGCCTGATGCTTCAAGGCATGAAATGCTTCAAGACTATTTTTAATACTATTAGTGGTGTGAAAGTGGTAGTTCTCCACTTGAAGTTTGTGTTATATTCCAAAACAAAGCGCGCCAAAGAGAAACGGCGCGCACAGCAGCTGGTGCGAGGCAGGGGGGCTGGCCGAACCCTCGCTAATCTTTGTAAACAAAAAATGATTGCCGCGCACTCCGTTCAGCCACAAGACGCTTTGAAGATTTATTCGGTGCAAAGAAAACAACGCGTTTAGACTTTACAGTCTTCTTTTTAGTTTCTAACAGTCTACAGAAAGTAGAAACTAAGAAGAAGACTGTAAAGTCGAAACGCGTTGTTTTCTTTGCACCAAAATATATATATATATATATATATATATATAAAGAGAGAGAGAGAGAGAGAAATATGTATATTTCATTGGTTACTACATAGTCAGGACCCTAGTGCTCATAGTTTGTGGCCTATATGTGTTGTCAGTATGCTTGACTGTGTGACTGGAGTTCTGCTAACCAGAACTCTAGTGCTTATTCTCGCTCTGTTTACAAATTTGTCACTACAGTCTAGTGACTCCATGTTCCAATTCAGATTGGTACACTGGTCCCCCCTTATAAGTCACTAGTATATGGTACCTAGGTACCCAGGGCATTGGGGTTCCAGGAGATCCTTATGGGCTGCAGCATTTCTTTTGCCACCCATAAGGAGCTCATACAAACACTCCTTCAGGACTGCCACTGCAGCCTGAGTGAAATAGTGCACACACTATTTCACAGCCATTTTCACTGCACCAGGTAACTTATAAGTCACCTATTTGTCTAACCTTAATTTACTGAAGGCTAGGTGCAAAGTTACTGTGTGTGAGGGCACCCTTGCACTCCACATTGTCCAGGACCATTTTCCCGGACTTCAGGAGTGCGGGGACACCATTATAAGCATGCACTACATATATGTCAATACAGATATGTAGCTTCACAATGGTAACCTCGAATATGGCCATGTGAGATGTCTAAGATTGAGAAATTGTATCCCCAATCCAATTCTGGTATTAGGGGGCCAATTCCATTCACCCTTGGGGCTCCACCATGGACCCCCAGTACTGCCAAACCAGCTCTCTGAGGTATCCACTGCAGCCCCAGCTGCTGCCACCTCACAGACAGGTTTCTGCCCTCCTGGGGATTGAGTAGCTCAACTTATGATGAAAAACTTTCAAAACTCTATTCAAATTCGTGCTAATGACTGCATTTACCATGATGCCTTGGGGTCACAAATGCTGGAATGGAAGACAGGGTGCTCCCCATTTTGACTGTTGTAATTAAGGCTCCCGTGAGCCTCTGAGCTGACGAGCTTGGGTGAAGCACCTGTGCGCCTTCTTGAGTGGTACTTAAACCTGTGAATATTTTCAAGGCGGCATTTCAAGCAACCCCGCCAGCTACATGTTGCTCTTTGCTGATGACGGCCAAATAGCCAGAAACACGTGTCTGAAGATACGGCACTCGCCGCACCAACTTATGGTGAAAAACTTTCAAAACTCTATTCAAATTCGTGCTAATGACTGCATTTACCATGATGCCTTGGGGTCACAAATGCTGGAATGGAAGACACGGTGCTCCCCATTTTGACTGTTGTAATTAAGGCTCCCGTGAGCCTCTGAGCTGACGAGCTCGGGTGAAGCACCTGTGCGCCTTCTTGAGTGGTACTTAAACCTGTGAATACTTTCAAGGCGGCATTTCAAGCAACCCCACCAGCTACACGTTGCTCTTCGCTGATGACAGCCAAATAGCCAGAAACACGTGTTCGAAGATACGGCACTTGCCGCACCAACTTATGGTGAAAAACTTTCAAAACTCTATTCAAATTCGTGCTAATGACTGCATTTACCATGATGCCTTGGGGTCACAAATGCTGGAATGGAAGACAGGGTGCTCCCCATTTTGACTGTTGTAATTAAGGCTCCCATGAGCCTCTGAGCTGACGAGCTCGGGTGAAGTACCTGTGCGCCTTCTTGAGTGGTACTTAAACCTGTGAATACTTTCAAGGCGGCATTTCAAGCAACCCCGCCAGCTACACGTTGCTCTTCGCTGATGACGGCCAAATAGCCAGAAACACGTGTCCGAAGATACGGCACTCGCCGCACCAACTTATGGTGAAAAACTTTAAAAATTCTATTCAAATTCGTGCTAATGACTGCATTTACCATGATGCCTTGGGGTCACAAATGCTGGAATGGAAGACAGGGTGCTCCCCATTTTGACTACCCTAAAGCAGAGTACTGGCACTCCCTGTAACACTCTTAAATTCAGTATTTAGGTGGCACCCCTGAACCCATGAATCCTATTCCTGTTGACCTAAGAAGAGCTGTGTAGGAAAGTACCCTCTTTTTGGCATGGTTACCCCCACTTTGTGCCTGCTGTCAGTGTGTTTTGACTGTGTTCACTGGGATCTTGCTAACTAGGACCCCCTTGACTGTGCTCTATCCCCCCTAAATGTGGTTGCATTAGGACGAAGCACATCCCACAGTTGGCATACTGGTGTCCTAATGTAAGTTCTTGATATATAGTACTTAGGTGCCAGGGCATTGCACCACCAGGGGTTCCCCATCGGCTGCAGCATGTATTGTGCCTCCCGTGGGATCCCATGCAAAAAGTGTCTGCAGGCCTGCCATTGCAGCCTGCGTGAAAAGATGTATGCACCCTTTCACCACAGGTTACTGCACCAGGTCACTTGATTCTGCCATCTTGAATCCAGAGTGGGCAGAGGCCCCTGGGAGCATATGAGTGGCCTGGACAGGCAGGTGACGTCACAGCCGCCTTCTGATAGGTGGTCACTCTGCTAGGTGACCAATCCCCGTCCTGGGCTATTTAGGGTCTCCCTCCAGGGTGGGTCTTCAGGTTCGATGTGCAAGACTCCAGCAGGACTTCTCTGCATCGTTTACTTCATTTTCTGGCCACCGTGATTGCAACTAGACCCTCGTGGAACCGACAGCAACTGCAGTATTTCCCTGCTGTGCAAATGTCTGAGGGTGACGAGTCTTCAGCCTGCACAAGAAGTAAGATGGAATCTCACTTGGAGTGAAGGAGTCACTCCCCTGCATCCACTGGCACCAACTGCAACGACTACCGGCTGCATGGATCCTCTCTCTTCCGGAACTGCATGGATCCTGCACCACAGGTGGTGGTCTGGAGTGGTCCACTTGGACCTCTCTGTCAGCTGTCCAACGTGGAAGACAGTAAGCCCTTGCAGAATAGTACCCTTATGCACCGTGACTCTTGCAGCTACCAAGGCTTGTTTGTTCCTCTCCAAGGGATCTTCAGGCTCCGTATACCCCTGGCTTCCAGCACTCTTCCCTGCAAAACACAGTCTCCTGCCTGCTGCTCCAGTGACTTGGTACTCCTCGCCAGGTGTGCTGAGTGGGCCTCACTGCGACTCCTGCGCCTGCTGCCTGTGAGTTGCCTGTGAGGGCTGCATCCTTGTCTTTCGACTCTCCTCACTAATGAGGTCACCTGGGACTCGCCCTGTGGGTTGAGTTCCCTAAACCTTGCTGATCACCAGCAGCTCAGCAACTCTTAATCTGCGACTTCTGCCTTTGCCAAGCTTGTTGGTGGATTTCCAACACCACTGACTGACTACAACTCTTCTTCCGTTGTGGGAAATCACCTGTGTCACTTCTGGGACTCTTCTCCTGCTCCAGTGCTGCACAGCTGACTCCTAGTCTCCACCATCGACTTGGTCCTGCATCTCCAGAAGGGTGGGTAGTGGCTCCTGTCCCAACCGGACACTCCAACTTGAACTGGACTTGGTCCCCTTCTTTTGCAGGTCCTCTTCTGTCAGGATCCACCTTTGGTTTTTTCCAATCTTGCTTGGGTCTTGCACACTCCTTTTCCAAAGTTTACTTGTGAGTTTGGGGGGAAAACAGGTACTTACCTCTTCTCTCCTGGTCGCTGGGGGGGGCACCCTGGTACTTACTTTAGGGGGTTCCTAGTTCCCCCAGCTCCCTTCTACAGATTCCACTTCCTCGGGTGGTTGTAGGAAGTTGGCTCTGTATATACTGTCTCAAAGTGAGAGATAGTGTGCACAGAGTCCAAGGGTTCCCCTTAGAGATTGATAGTGGCAAAATTAGATAATACTAATGCTCTATTTTGTGGTAGTGTGGTTGAGCAGTAGGCTTATCAGAAGGTAGTGTTAAGCATTTGTTGTACACACAAAGGCAATAAATGAGGAACACGCACTCAGAAGACTTAACTCCAGGCCAATAGGTTTTATATAGAAAAATAAATGTTCTCAATTTATTTTAGAACCACAAGATTTGAGGTATGTACATAAAATGCAAGGTACTTCACACAGGTAAGTATAGAACTTTGATTTAAAACAGTAGTGCACACAGTCTTCATTAAAATGTCAATACTCTATTTTAAAAGTGGACACTGCAAAAATCAACAGTTCCTGGGAAAGGTAAGTTTGGTTAGTTTTTGCAGGTAAGTAAAGCACTTCCACGGTCAGTCTCCTGGGCACAGGCAGCCCACCGTTGGGGGTTCAAGGCAACCCCAAAGCCACAGCACCAGCAACACAGGGCCGGTCAGGTGCAGAGGTCAAATGAGGGCCCAAAACACATAGGTGCCTATGAAGTACAGGGGTGCTACAGTCCTGATCTGCTTACAGGTAAATACCTGCGTCCCCCGGGAGCAGACCAGGGGGGTTTTGTAGAGCACTGGGGGGACACACACAAGCCCACAAAACACACCCTCAGTGGCACAGGGGCGGCCGGGTGCAGTAGGCAAAGTAGGCATCAGGTTTGCTATAGAAAGCAATGAGGGACCCGGGGGTCACTTAGGCGATGCAGGCAGGACACAGGGGGGCTTCTTGGGCCAGCCACCGACTGGGCTAGGATGAGGGCCGCCTGCTGGTCACTCCTGCACCGGTAGGTGGTTCCTCTCAGTCCTGGGGGCTGTGGGTGCAGTGCTTGGTCCAGGCGTCGGGTTCCTTTGTTACCAGGCAGTTGCGGTCATGGGGAGCCTCTGGATCCTCTCTGCAGGCGTGGGGATGCCGGGAGGTCGACTCAGGGTGTCCACATCGTTGGAGTCACCTGGGAGTCCTCTCTGCAGTGTTGGTTTCTCCAAACTCGTGGGTGGGCTGTGGTCGGAGGGGTGGGCATCTCCACTAGCTAGGATGCCCTGGGGCGCTGTAACAAAAGGCATGAGCCTTTGAGGTTTACCGCCAGGTGTTACAGTTCCTGCAGGGGGAGGTGAGAAGCACCTCCGCCCAGTGTAGGCTTTGTTCCTAGCCACAGAGTGACAAAGGCACTCACTCCATGTGGCCAGAAACTTGTCTGTTTGTGGCAGGCTGACAGAAACTGGTCAGCCTAGCACTAGGAGTCGGACTGGTATTCAGGGGGCATCTCTAAGATGCCCTCTGGGTGTATTTTACAATACATCCCACACTGGAATTAGAGTGCATTTATTGTGCTGAGAAGTTTGATACCAAAGTTCCCCGATTTCAGTGTAGCCATTATGGAACTGTGGAGTTTGTGTTTGACAAACTCCCAGACCATATATTCTTATGGCCACCCTGTACTTACAATGTCTAAGGTTTTGCTTAGACACTGTAGGGGCATATTGCTCATGCAACTATGCCCTCACCTGTGGTATAGTGCACCCTGCCTTAGGGCTATGAGGTCTGCTAGAGGGGTGACTTACCTATGCCACAGGCAGTGTGAGGTTGGCATGGCACTCTGAGGGGAGTGCCATGTCGACTAATTTTCTCCCCACCAGCACACACAAGCTGTGAGGCAGTCTGCATGTGCTGAGTGAGGGGTCCCCAGGGTGGCATAAGACATGCTGCAGCCCTTAAAAACCTTCCCTGGCATCAGGGCCCTTCGTACCAGGGGTTCCATTTACAAGGGATTTATCTGAGTGCCAGGGCTGTGCCAATTGTGGAAGCAAAGGTACAGTTTACGGAAAGAACACTGGTGCTTGGGCCTGGTTAGCAGGGTCCCAGCACCCTCTCAATCATAACTGGCATCAGCAAAAGGCAAAAAATTCAGGGGGTAACCATGCCAAGGAGGCATTTCCTTACACCCATCCTGCCAGCCCACAGGCATTACCTGTGGTTCAAGATAGGCCACAAGCACTTTCAGTTTACCGTGCTCCCTTTTGGTCTCACCAGTGCCCCTCGGGTGTTCACGAAGGTGATGGCGGTGGTGGCTGCGCATTTGCGCAGGTCAGGGATTTTGGTCTTCCCCTACCTCGACGATTGGTTGTTTAAGGCTCCCACGCCCCAGGCTCTCATCACCCATCTCCAGACAGTGAACCTCCTGCATTCACTTGGGTTCACTGTCCAGTGTGCTGAAGTCACACCTGACTCCCTCTCAGAAGCTTACTTTCATTGGAGCTGTTATGGATACGGTGCAGTATCTGGCCTTTCCTCCCGAGCAGCGAGTCCAGGATATTCAGGTTATGATACCGATGTTTCTGCTTTTTTCTGGATTTCGGTAAGACAGTCTCTGAGGCTGCTGGGACTCATAGCTTCCTGCATTCTATTGGTCAAGCATGCCAGATGGCATATGAGGGCCCTGCAGTGAGACCTGAATTTCCAGTGGGCACAGCATTAGGGCAATCTTACCGACGTGGTTCAGATCTCGGAGGGAACTGCAAAGGATCTGCAGTGGTGGTTAGTGAACTGTGATTGGGTCAAAGGCAGACTCCTCTCCCTTCCCCAACCAGATCTCACAGTAGTGACAGATGCGTCACTTCTGGGATGGGGTGGCCATCTGGGAGAGGTGGAGATCAGAGGTCACTGGTCCCCGGCGGAATCTGGGCTCCATATCAACTTGTTGGAGCTTCGGGCAATCCGACTAGCATTAAAGGCATTTCTTCCTGTTGTGAAAGGGAAGGTAGTGCAGGTGTTCACGGACAACAAAACCGCAATCTGGTACTGCAACAAGCAGGGCGGTGTGGGTTGTGGACCCTTTGTCAAGAGGCTCTGCGCCTCTGGACATGGCTGGAACAGCAGGGCATAACCCTGGTAGTTCAACACCTGGCAGGCTCCATGAATGCCAGGGCGGACGAGTTCAGCCGAAAATGCTTATCAGATCACAAATGGTATCTCCATCCGGAGGTGGCACAAGGACTCTTTCAGCAGCGCGAAGAGCCTTGGTTAGATCTGTTTGCCTCCGTAGAGAACGCGCAATGTCAGCAGTTTTGCGCATTGGAGTTTCCAAGACAGCTATCACTAGGCAACGCATTTCGTTGCGAGTGGAGTTCAGGCCTCCTGTGCGCCTTTCCGCCCATATAACTTCTGCCCAGAGTTCTCAGGAAAATCAAGAACGACCGAGCCCAAGTAATGCTAGTGGCTCCGGATTGGGCACGGAAAGTTTGGTATCCAGAGCTTCTCAAAATGAGCATCAGTCCTCCAATCAGGTTGCCTCTTAAGGATGATCTTCTGTTGCAGCAGCAGGGAAAGGTTTTTCACCCCAACCTCTCAACTTTGCAGCGTCATGTGTGGAGGTTGAGCGGCAACAGTTGATGGTTTATGACCTCCCTTCTGAAGTCTGTGATGTAATTCTGGCAGCCAGGCGTACCTCTGCTAAGTCTATTTACGCCTGCCGATGGAAACGATTTGTTTCATATTGTAGAGAGAGGTCTATTGATCCTCTTTCTTCTTCTCTATCTAATATCCTTTTGTTTATTTTATCTCTTGCCCAACAGGGTTCCTCTTTAGGGGCTCTAAAGGCTATCTTGCTGCCTGTATTGGCTTTTCTACGCTTGCCCGATCAACCATCTTTGTTTAAGTCTCCTATAGTACAAAGATTTTTGAAAGGGCTTGTGCATTTGTTTCCACCTGTGCCTTTTGTCATGCCCCAGTGTGATCTTAATCTTGTTCTTACCTTCCTAAAACAGCCTTTTTGGTGGCAATTACATCTGCCAGGAGAGTTAGTGAGCTGCAGGCTTTATCTTCAAAACCACTGTATCTCACGATCTATCCTGACACCGTAGTATTAAGAACTCGTGCCTCTTTCCTCCCCAAGGTGGTGACCCCTTTCAATCTGGGTCAAAATATCACCCTGCCCACATTCTTTGCACCACCGCATCCCTGTAGGGAAGAGGAGCGTCTCCATCGGCTGGACCCAAAAAGAGCGTTATCATTCTACTGTGACCGCACTAAAGAGTTCCGGCTGGACGACTAACTTTTTGTGGGGTACGTTGGTGCAAAGAAGGGTCGGGCAGTACAGAAACGATCCATTTCGCGCTTGGTCATTCTCTGTATAAAGATCTTCTACACTTTGGCCAAGAAGCAGCCTCCAGAGGGCTTGAGGGATCACTCCACCAGAGGGAAAGCTGCTACCACTGCGTTAGCTCGTGGTGTGTCGGTTCTTGACATCTGCCAAGCAGCAACGTAGGCTTCCTTGCACACGTTTGTGAGAAACTACTGCCTGGATAGCCAAGTGAGAAGGGAGGGGCATTTTGCCTGTTCAGTCCTGCAGGACTTCCTGGTATAAAATATATCCTTAAGACCCACCGCCAAGGAATTATAGCTTGAGTATCTATTCTAACATAAGGAATCTTCAGCTAGAAGTCTCTATCAGATGAACAAGTTACTTACCTTCAGTAACAAATTATCTGGTAGAGAGACTATCTAGCTGCAGATTCCTTACACCCACCCAAGCCTCCCTGCTCTGTGGATATATATTTATGTATATATTTATGTATGTGTGTTTTTTGGTAGTTTTTTGTCTTTCTCAGACAATCAAGTGAAAAAGCTAAACTAAATACTGTTGGTTCTTCCATGACACTGCGTGTCTGGCGTGGAAAGTTGTGGGAAAAGAACTGACGTACATGTGCCGAGGTGGTGTCTATATAGTCAACCGTGATGTCATAGACTGCTCCAACGACGCTGACAATGCCACGCAGATCCGAATGACGCCTCCCAACAGTGCGCGCAGGGTACCCCTCAGCAGAAAAATTCCGGATTCAAAGCTGACTCCAGGAAATTCTAATGTAAGGAATCTGCAGCTAGATAGAGTCTCTACCAGATAATTTGTTACTGAAGGTAAGTTACTTGTTCTTTAGTGCACTATATGGAGAGCCAGCTTCCTACACTGCAGTCCCTCCTCCGGGTCACTATGATTTTGGTATCTGATTCTAAAGCAAGGAATCTGAGGCTAATCAGATGAACAACTTACTTACCTTCGGCATTATCTGATAGAGACAAGATCTAACCTCAGATTCCTTAACGACCTGCCAATCCTCCCCGCTTTGCTAACTGAGTCCTCTGTTGTTTTAGAGATTTCATTATGGAAATCTACACCTTGAATTAAAAATGTGGTGATTACTTGACACAGGGGTGTCTTTTCTTCTAGCCCACTCTTTCAGTACACAATTTCTATACGTGGCTCTACATTTTGAGCGTGGAAAATACTCCCGGAAGAAACTGACGTCGGCGAGGGGGTTATATGGGCTCCGCTGACATCACATCGAGAGGACAGCGTTGATATGAAGTCGTGCGACACCCTCTTCAGACATGCTATGGGAAAAAAGTTTCAGGATCCAGTCTTGCACCTGGGGAGGATTCTAAAGTAAGGACTCTGTGGCTAGATCCTGTCTCTACCAGATAATGCATTACCAAAGGTAAGTAACTTGTCCACTAATACATGTATACTACAAGCGTCACTGCCACCACCTTATATGATCACTAAGAGCAGTGGAAAATAGTCTCCGATTCTGCTGCAGTCATACCGCTCACCACAGGTTGTAGGAGCAGATGTTGCTACTGTCTGCATATTTTACAAATTAGAACAGTATTTATCAACATCTTTTCATATTAATCTTGAATTGCAAATGCATTTTTATCTTAACAGTGTTTTCTAAGACCCAAATCCTGGCGTTATTTGATACCAATTTAATAAGATTTGCGTTAATCATATTTCATGTTTTCAAGTACTCGAAGGAAATTTCAAAGTGTTTCACCTAATCTAACACAGTGTTTGATCTATGATGTCGCCTCCTATAATGTCCTGAGTTTCAGTAATTTGTGATGTCACTTCTTGTGATATCACAACAGTAGAGTCAACGGTTGTGTCACTTTTTGAGGTTGTTATGATGAATTCATGGACACTACTCAAGGTAGGTTTTTTATTCTTTATTCAGCTCCATACACTATACACCTCTGACTCTCCTTTGCCCACTTCACCCGCTCTCCACAACTGTCACCACCGTATCCTCTCTCTCATCACTTTCCACTATTACAACATACTCTCTCGTGCCATGCTGTAATCATGGAATGTGATGTTATGATAATAAAGCTCATCATAACACATCCCCCTTTCATCAAATTAACCAAAACAACTTAGCAACTAGTTAAAAACCATTAAATGTTATTACAAGGATATATTTTCTATCAGTATATACATTTTTTTCAAAAACATTACATTCACTTTTACTAATTGACACCACAAACTCTAAACATTTTGCACAAATTATTTCAGATACAATTCACAAAATCTTAAAATCTCCTCGGTTTGGTGATAATTCTACCAAATCTTCCTGTCTTGATGGAACCATCATCAACTCTACTCTTGTTATCCTTATTTACAATGACTGCTGAACTGTCCCTTCCTCCTATACAGCTAGGGTCATTAACATCACAATTTCCTTCAGTGTGCTGGTACTTATCTAAATTATTTAGCTCAACATTGTCCATCTAGTCATATTTACACACTTTTTCTTCTTCAGTCGGTTGAGAAAATCCACACTCTGCAATTCTACTCATATGCCATACTTTTTCATCGTTCAATTCAGCTGAGTTGCAAAAAAACTTACAAATTAGCAGTGGCCTAGAAAATCTGCTTTCTCCCTTTTGCAAAAAGTTGCCTTTCTTAACTTTAACCAATTCCCCACTATAAGAAGCTGGCTCTGTATATACTATATCAAAAAGAGCTATAGTGTGCACAGAGTCCAGGGGTTCCCCAAGGGGCTTGACAGAGGCAATAATAGATAATACTAATGCTCTATTTGTAGTTGTGTAGTCGAGCAGTTAGGCTTATCAGAGTGTAGTGTTAAGCATTTGTTGTACAAACACATGCAATAAGTGAAAACACACACTCAATGACTTAACTCCAGGCCAATAGGTTTTTATATCGAAAAATATTATTTTATTAATTTATTTTTAGAACCACAAGATTCATTTAGCGGGTAGGTACATTAAATGAAAGGTACTTTGATACCAAACTTCCCAGTATTCACTGTAGTCATTATGGAGCTGTGGAGTTTGTTTTTGACAAACTCCCAGACCATATACTTAATATGGCCACATTGTACTTATAATGTCTAAGAATGGACTTAGACACTGTAGGGGCATATTGCTCATGCAACTATGCTCTCACCTGTGGTATAGTGCACCCTGCCTTAGGGCTGTAAGGCCTGCTAGAGGGGTGACTTACCTATGCCACAGGCAGTATTTTTTGTGCATGGCATCCTGGGGGGGATGCCATGTCGACTTTGCCTTTTTCTCCCCACCAACACACACAATCTGCAATGGCAGTGTGCCTGTGTTAGGTGAATGGTCCCTTAGGGTGGCACAACACATGCTGCAGCCTTTAGGGACCTTCCCTGGTCACAGGGCCCTTGGTACCACTGGTACCTTTTGCAAGGGACTTATTGGTGTGCCAATTGAGGAAACAATGGTACATTTTTAGTGAAAGAACACTGGTGCTGGGGCCTGGTTAGCAGGGTCCCAGCACACTTCTCAGTCAAGTCATCATCAATATCAGGCAAAAAGTGGGGGGTAACTGCAACAGGGAGCCATTTCCTCACAGTAGTTTTTTTCTTTTTGTACAGTTTTGGCCCTGTCCCGCTCCTTCATTTATTATGTAGGGAACCCTTACTTTAGTTGGCAATTGACAAAGGCATACGGGTGAGAAAATCTGCCACTCTCTTCTTAACTCCTGGCCAATATTGAACATCACAGGTATGAGCCAGTAATTTGACTGACAAGCTACTTAATCTTGGTGATGAGTACTGTAAACCTGTAATTGTCAAAATTTTAGTTAAAGGTTTATGATTCGATCTCTATAACACTTCAAAACCCGCACATATTGTCGGAAACGATTTGAAGCCCACACACAGGCCAGTGTCTTGCGTTCTATAATAGAATACTTCTCCTCAGCTGATGTTAAAGATTGAGAGGCAAACGCAACTATCCATTCATTTTATTCTTCATCATAGTGTGTTGAAACTGCCCCAAGACCATTGTTACTAGCATCAGTTGTGACTATGCTTTTGCATTTGGGATTGAAGCCCTTAAGAAATGGTACCTTCCATAGACTATTCTTCAACTTAACAAAAGCCTCTTCACATTACTCTGACCACACAAACCTAACTTTATTTTTAAGTAATTGGCTTATATGGTACGTCTTTTCAGAAAAATTCCTTATGAATATGGAATAAAATTCTGCCAATCCTAAAAAAAGCTCTCACATCATCTTTAATGTTAGACTTGGGGCTTCTTTAATTGCGTCAATTAATTTGATCTTGGGCTTTATACCTTCCTTACTTAAGTTGTGTCCTAAATACACTACTTCTTCCTGTGAAAATTTACATTTACTAAACTCAACTGTTAACCCCTTGCTTTTAAGAACATCCATTCCTTATTTCAATCTATCATCTTGTTCTGTTTTCTCTTTTCCAATCACTAGAGTATCGTCTTGAAACAACATAACTTCATCAATATCTTTGACTATGTTGCTCAAAACTCTTTGAAACAGCGCGCAGCTGATGGCAAACCAAATGGTACTCGGGTAAATTAGAAACAACCAAAAGGTGTTGCGAATGTGGTCAATTTGTTGTTATCTTGGTGTAACGGAACCTGATGGTACGCCGATTTGAGGTCCAGCATCGAAAACCAGCGTGCATCTTTGGTAGCCCCAAGCATTGCATTTATTCTAGGTAACCGATATTGATCTACTAAAATATTTTTATTAAGTTCTCTAAGAATCACACATAATCTGACTTTGCCATTAAGTCTTCTAACTACAACCAATGGGGATACCCACTCTGCAGATTCTACCTGTTCAATTATACCCTCCTTGACCATTCTTTCCAATTCTTGTTGAACTTCTTTTTGTATGGAAAAAGGGATGTGTCTAACTTTGTGCACACATGGGCTGCAACTTCCTTTAATTTGATTTCATGCTCAAAAGCACTCAGCAAACAAACCTTTCCTGAAAAGACCTCAGGAAACTAATCTAATAAGTTGTTAGTTTTTTTTAACCATTATCTATTCACGATACCCTAAGAATTCAATCTGATCACCAGTATAACTTTTGGCAGTAACATCTGCCTTATCAAGATGACTGCCCACTATTCCTTTAAACTGATCCTTAACCTTAATGTGTACCCCACCAATGTACACCTCACACATGTTTTTTTTGTTTTGTTTTTACATGGTTAATACCAAGGACATCATAATCAATGCAGAATACATAGTTGACATCATCGTCACTGGAGTCATCAGAATTTGAATCTCTCTCCCCTCACACACTTGACATTACTCTTCTTAAATCCCACACATTTCCTACAAACTCTAGCATAATGACCAATGGTCCCACATGATGATCATTTCTGGTTTCTGGCTGGGCATTTCTTTTAAAATGCTAAATGCTCCGTGCTTCCACATCTAGAGCATTTTCTTGTACCTAACATCGCATTCATAGGTTTGTTCTCAGACAGATCTTTAGATTTTCCACTTTTTACATTGTGGTGAGATTTGCTAACAACAAAAAAATTTCTTTAGACAAGATAATTCTATTTACTACAGCAACATCCTGTGTTTCTGTAATAACTGCTTTAGCATGTCTACCAGTGAGTTCTGCTCCTTTTGATCCTGGATATTTGGATTGCTCGCATGAGTTATAATTTGATCCCTATTAGTTCCTCCTGAAGATCACCTAGTCTACAAGTTAATGCTAATGTGCGTAACGCCAACATATATTCATCAACACTCACTGATTTACTTTGTTTCCTTTGAAAAAACTTGAATCTATCAACCGCTACTTACACTATAGGAGCAAAATGGCCATCTAAGTCTTCTAGTGCATGAGAAAAGACATTACCACCTTCCCACCTATTTTTCTCAATTTGGTTATAAACTTTAAGTCCACCTGGACCCAAACAGTGTAGTAGAATTTTATTTTTATTTTCCGGGGATATTTCCTCCTCCTCAAATGTATCAACATAGTTAGAAAAGTATTCTCTCCATTCCTTCTATGGCATAGAAGGTTCTCCTTTAGACTGTAAAAAAGGCTGTGGAGCGTTGAAATTTAACGAATTCAAAGCAGCCATGTGTCACACTGCAAAAATTACTGTATTAAAATATGGCTCGCTTACAATATCAAATTATCATATACTCTTAAAAATGTTATGATCCGCGTATTTATGTGTATCAAAACCGCTATGAGGATCAATGTTAAAATATGGTTTTATCCATTGTCTGGAAACCATTGCTGTGCTACTATTGGTGAAATACTACACTTGGATAAGCACTATGAATGAAGGTGTGCCTATCACCGTGTTACGATCCATGCATATATATGCCACAGCTGTGTGAATCAGCACTGACTTGTCATGAATGAAAATCTACTCTTAAATAAGCACTAAAATAAAGGTGTGCTTATCACTGTGTGTGCACTTCACTCCTTTTGATGCTTCCTAGCTGACATTGAGGGTTCTTTCTACAGGAGATAGATTCATCTTTAAGCATAGACGTGCCGGCACGTTTCTATCTAAAGCCAGTTGCCCACAGAAGTGATTAACTGCGGGATACCTCTCAGACGATTGTTCCCGACAAGAGGTTCACGGCACCCTGTATACAGTGGTATGCGGCAGTGGGCCTGTTCATGTGCCGCACCGACTCCTCACATGCAATGGCAGAATGCTTGTGGTATCCTGTACGCTGCAGTATGTACGCGATAAGCCCGCTCACATGCTGAGCGGACTCCTCTGATTGCTTTGGCATTAGGAAGATTGGGAAAAAGTATATTATGCCCCCGAAAACAACAGCTCTTCTCCGAAAGACGTTAAGTTTACTTAACAACAGTACCGTACTGGATGTACATATATCTCAACACGTGCGGTTTCGAATCCCATCCTCGTCACCACTTCTGTTATGATGAATTCACAGACACGACTCAAGGTAGGTTCTTTCTTCTTCATTCAGCTCCATACACCTCTGTCTCTCCTTTCCCACTTCACCACTCTCGGCAACTGTCACCTCCCGAATTCTCTCTCTCCTCACATTTCACTTTTACAACACACTCTTGTGCCATGCTGTAATCATGGAATGTGATGTTATGTTAATAAAGCCCATAATAACACAGGTGTTTTTAGGGTCAAATGATGTCACGTTCTGTGATGTCACAGAGAGTCAAAGGGGAAAAAATTACATTTAATTCACCTACCACAACAGTAGCTTTTCTTTGAAAACTGTGTCATTAGTTAAAAGCCAGACAGTTAGTCGTGGACTGGATCCCATAGGACCTTATCTGGCACTGCCTAGGGGTGATAATGGAGGTATTCATTGAGGAAGAGCACAGAAAGAGTAGGTGCGGTAGGAGCAATGGACTATCAGAATCATCCTTGATGTAAAAGTCTTTGTGTACCGGACAGTGAAATATTTTAATTTCTGTTGGTAATACAACTAATAAAAATATGTTTTCAACAAAACAAGACAGACATTTAAGAAATCAGCCTAAACAATGACATTCTTTAAGAATAATTGTCGTATACTGTTCCTCAATTTATGATTTTTTTGGTAGTTGTAGTGACTAGATTTTCTGTTAGGAGAC
Source organism: Pleurodeles waltl (assembly GCF_031143425.1). NCBI lineage: Eukaryota > Metazoa > Chordata > Amphibia > Caudata > Salamandridae > Pleurodeles > Pleurodeles waltl. The sequence goes on along the minus strand of NC_090436.1, from coordinate 219,073,981 downwards.
GGCCCTGCTATGTAACACCTTTTACGGTACGCTCATTAGAAGCTGAATTAAAATTACAGAAGGGAGAATGACGCCCTTAACCAGAGAATATATGTGCCCTCAGAAGAGATTTGAGGGTGAGAGTTGCGACTGAAGAGAAACCGGCAAGTTATTCCATAGCTTGGAGTATAAACTCGTAAATATCTGATAGCCAAACTTGCATACATTGAGTACCAAGGGTTCAGGACAGAATTACTACCTGAGAGAACGATTCTAGTGATACAAGATTTCAGGACAAATAAACCCTTGCAAATAGCGGCCTTAAAAGTGACGCATGATTTCCAGAGTAAATTATCTTGGGGGAAACATCTCCGTTTAATTAACTCAGAATATCAATATTAGATACAAAATAACAGGGGGGCTATAGCACAAAAATATGGTGTTCGGGTTACAGTAAGGATTAAAAATAAATAAAATGTTCAGGTTATGTTAACAAATCCAAGTAAGTAGGCGAATTATTGGATTTAAGGCTATCCAGCTTTCGCTGATAAATATCAAATGGTTGTTTGAGCTGTGGGTACTGTACTTCCCAGCATGCATTCTTGCAGTGACTGACATTGGCGAGATTGCCATTTCTTCTTCCAGGTCACATACCTGTCTTTTACCTGTACTTTACAGTTATTTTGCTGCACTTGTCAGTGTATCTTAGATGTTTGAACTTGCTAAAAATACTTAGTAAAATGATGCAATAATATTTTAACATTTTTATTGGAGTGGTGGAGCCATATGACATCCAACAAAGCATGTCTTTAGGACTCTCTGGCAGGCCTTAACAAGGAATGCTTCTGACGTAGACTGTTCTGTTAGAGCTTTGGAACTTCTGGGTCACTTTCTGCAGGAGTCAACAGAGTGAGTGCTCTCCTGAGCTGGACTCTGTAGCGCGTTTCATGATGGTGGCCAGGGCAGAGGAGGAATTAGGGATGAGGCTGTGTGGGTTAGTTAACACAGCCCTCAAAATATGATGGTTTACCAGTTCATTGGACTGTAATTACAATGTCATTTAATTGTATATTTTTGTATGCACTGCCAAATAAAAGATTTAAACTTAACATATTTGTATTGTTATCCCCTCTAAGAAACCTCCTTGCCACGGGATCGAATGTCTCAGATCACACGAAGAGGAATTCTAGTTAATCGGAGCACAAAAAAAGGACATGCTCACGTCGAGGGAAGGGAGAAGCCAGGCTTCGATGCAAAAAGGCCTGTCTCAGCCAATCCAGGTATAGCATCAACACCATTGTTTTGTTTAAAGCATTGCTTCTATTTAAGGATATATTAATGAGTATATAAGAAAAAAGAAGAAAGACTGCAACTTAGTAAAAGGAGAAGAGAAAGATAATAAAAAGAGAGGAGGGAGACAGAAAAGAGAATCAATGAAAAGAGGGCAAACACAAAAAGATGATTAGAGAAAAATTTGATTTTCATTAGGATTGAATAAATTTGTATTTCATTTGTGACTCAAACCCTGAACTTTTTCCCCATCAAAGTTAAGTGAAGTTTCTTATCAAATTCATACATTTGACTGAATCTAACAAATATTTTACTATTCCCACTTTTCAAACTAACTATAGAAAATAATTTACTGGTGCGGGAGTGTTATGATTGCAAGTGTGCTGGGACCCTGTTAACCAGGCCCCAGCACCAGTGTTCTTTCCCTCAACTGTACCTTTGTTCCCACAATTGGCATAACCCTGACACACAGATAAGTCCTTTGTAAATGGTACCTCTGGTACCAAGGGCTCTGTCACCATAGAAGGTCTCTAAGGGCTTCAGCATGTATTATACCACCCTGGGGACCCCTCACTTAGCACATGCACACTGCCTTATAGCTTGTGTGTGCTGGTGGGGAGAAAATGACTAAATCCACATGGCACTCCCCTCAGGGTGCCATGCCCACATCCCACTGCCTGTGGCATAGATAATTCTCTTCCAGGGGATCCTCATCAATAGTCATAAACATTGAATATTCCCGCCCTTGTGCGGGGACCCCGGAGCATATATAAAATACACACATATTATACATGTGTAAAAACAGCAATGCAGGCTATAATGTTAAAACAGGCTAAAATGCTTTATTTCTATGAAGTTTTATTATTTTTTATTTTTTATATTATAAAATTACAATAGAGAATAAATATCTACCTAAGCCCCCAAAACTGGGCTTAGGGAAGTAAGCAGCAGTAAACTCTAGAGAAAAAGAGAAAAAACTACATTGAAAAACAATGGAGCATTCTTAGCCAATAGGCTGCATGCAGGTTAACACAGGAGAACCATAAAAACTTTGGCACCGTGCCTTTAAGATCCTGAGCACCTTCAGTATCCCACCATGCCTCAGGGGTGAAGGAAAGGTGACAGTTGGTTCACAGTTAGGTCAGTTCTTTTTTCCGGCTTCTTCTGAGAGGATCCTGGAGCATTGAGCTCTCAGTTTTTCTGAGTTTTTTCTCAGAAAAATCCTTTAAAAAGCGTTTTTTCCTGTTTCATTCGACAGATAACATCTTTGTCTGTGTTTGGCAGTTTTTTCCTGACAGAAAAATGCCTTCACTTTTTGTCAAATGCCCTTCTTGTGGGAAGAAGAAGGCCCAGTCAGACCCACACTCTCTTTGTATTGTGTGCCTGCCTCTAGAGTCACTGCCCTGACACTTGCAAGCACTGCAAGAATATGTCAAAGAGGACTCTGAAGGACAGAGAGAAGATCAGGCTACATGGGCTTCATGAGAGGCAGAAAACATCGTCCTCCTCTCTTCCCAGGAAACCAGCAGGCCATTCTCAGGAGAGAATGGCTAGGTCGACGTCAGCAGGTAGGAAAGTACCTGTTTGTTCCCCGTCTACGTCGTCGCTGCCACCGTCTCACCGGCATAGATCGCCGTCGACGGCGAAAGACCCGACGTCGAAGGATACGGCGTCGAGGGAGCACCATCGCAGGGGCAGATCTCCGTCGACGGCAGCCCACCGATCGACGTCGAGCCATCGCCGGCGTGCCCGGTCACCGCCAAAGGCCATACGCCCCCGACGTCAAGAGACGCGACGTCGAAATCGCCACGACGGCATGAGAGACATCCGCCGTTGACCTCCCACCGCTCCACGTCGAGGCACACGACGGCGAGTAGGTCGAGGTCCAAAGATCGCCGTTCGACGTCGAGGCACTCAATGTCGAGGCAAGAGCATCCGATGGGGCGCCCTTCGACGTCGACACAGCCATCGACGTCGACACAGGTTTTACCTGTCCCGCAGGGAGTAGAACATCGCCCTTCGCCAACAGACAAGGCCGCACCATCTCCCGTGGTCTTCATACCGAGCGACTCATCTCGGTCAAGAGCGGCATCATCTGGGCATGTTTCGCCCATCAACCTATCTCCAAGATGGCTAGAGAGCCTTAACAGACCAGCGGCCTCCCCGGATTCGCAGTATTCGCGAATGTACTCGCCTACTGCCTCCCTTCCAAGAACACCATCACCGACAGCAAGGGCAGGACGGGCTCGTTCTGTTCCTCGTCAACCGACCGTGAGACCTGGGCGCTCTGCTACAGCGTCTCGCAGCAGGTCTCGTTCTTAGCGGCGATCCAGGTCTCGTTCACGAAGAAGATCACCCTCTTGGTCGTCTTCAGGATCATCTGTCGGGCGTTACTCCCCCACCCTAACAGATTCTCCACCTGCTAGGGTCTCACCGGTGGATGACATTACGACGTTTAACGAGGTGCTGTTAAGGGGAGCGCAGAAATTAAACATAGAGGTTCCAGAGCCATCTACCTCCTCGTCAGTCATCTTCGAGACTCTGCAGCATAGATCAGCGTCAAAAAAGCTACTGCCTCTAGTGCCTGGTTTGTTGCAGCCAACCATGGACACTTTTCTGGCCCCAGCTACGCTCAAATCTGCCCCGGCTAGGATTCTGAAAAAATATAAGGCTCCCGAACAGGACCCTCTGTTCCTAAGAAAGGATCCACCACCGGACTCTGTGATATTGGCCGCAGCCCGAAAAACCCACTCGGTGGCATCATCCTCCACGGTCCCCCCGGATAAAGAGAGCAGGCATCTAGACTCTCTGGGGAGAAAGATGTGCGGTACGGCAGCTTCGGCAATGAAAGTCTCCAGTGCTTCTGCACTCCTGGGCAGGTATGACCGTTCTCTGTGGGACTCCCTCAATAGATTCACAGAGAAATTGCCCAGAGAAGACAGACAAGATTTTCAAGAGATCTTGCAGGAGGGATGCCTGGTATCCAACCAGGTTATCAGCGCGGCGGCAGATGGGGCGGATCTAGCTGCACATGGGTATGCACATGGAACCTGTGCAAGAATGTCTTCCTGGCTGAGGCTGACTGGGTTAAAACAAGAAGCACAACAGCGCATCCTGAATCTCCCATTCGCCGGGAACTCGCTGTTCGGTACCCATGCAGACGAGGAAATGGCCCGCATGAAGACCGAGGTGGACACCATGAGGGCCGTAGGCCTGGAAAGGAAGAAAGATTTCAGGAGAAGGTATAGGCCTTATGACAGGCGCCCTTTCCAGCAGAGGGTTCAATCCCCTCACTGGTCCCAGAGGCCACAACAACGGCAGGGACGCCCTCTTTTTCAGCGAAGGAACACAAGGGAGCGAGGGTCAAGTAGACCTCATCAGTCCACACCGAAAGCGCCGGCCAAACAATGAGATCTCGCTTCCCTCGACACTGTACACCACTCCGGTGGGGGGAAGTATTGCAGGTTATCTTCACGAGTGGCACTCTATCACAAGAGACAAATGGGTGCTCAATATTGTCGAAAATGGCTACTCTCTTCTTTTCAAACAGCCTCCACCACACCTGCCACCAGCCAAATACAATCCATCTCATCTCAGCCTGCTGCGCAAAGAGGCTCTCGCCCTCTCACAAAAGAATGCCATAGAAAGGGTTCCACCTGCGCACAGAGGAAAGGGGGTTTACTCCCGTTATTTTCTGGTGGCGATAAAGGGCCGAGAGGGCGTCTTCAGACCAATTCTGGACTTACGGCTGCTGAACAAATACATAAGAAAACAGAAGTTCAGGATGCTAGCGCTTCACCAGATTTTCCCTCAACTACATCAGGGAGACTGGATGTGCTCCATCGACCTGCAGGATGCATATTTTCACATCCCAATAGCTCCCAAGCATCGGAAATTCTTGCGCTTCCAAGTAGCGTCACAGCATTACCAGTTCAGAGTTCTACCATTTGGCCTGAAATCTGCCCCATGCGTCTTCTCGAAATGTATGGCGGTGGTAGCGGCACATCTTCGAAAACAAAAGATATTAATCTACCCATACCTAGACGACTGGTTACTGAAGGCTTCTTCTCCGGAGCAGGCGAGAAGCCATCGGGACATTGTGCTCAGGGTTTGCGAGTCTCTAGGTCTTCAGGTCAATTCCCAAAAGTCAACATTGATTCCAACACAGAACCTTCACTACCTGGGAGCTATAATAAACACAGAACTCCAAAGACTGTATCCTTTGGAGGAACGACTATCCTCAATAGACAGGAAGTGTCAGGACCTGTTGAAATCCAACGCACCTACGGCACGTCAGGTGACCTCGCTGCTGGGCTCCATGGCATCATGCATCTTCATTGTCCCAAATGCCAGACTGCACATGAGGCCTCTCCAAGAGGCATTGGAGAGCAACTGGAGCCAAAGGACAGGTCGCTGGGAGGACAGAGTGCGACTACCGGCAGCGGCACTTCAGTCATTGAAATGATGGATGCACAGACCTCACCTGTCAATAGGTGCTCCGTTTCACCAGGTAGTTCCATCCGACACTCTCGTAACGGATGCGTCTCTTCAGGGATGGGGGGCTCATCTGGGTCCCCTTCAAGCTCAAGGCCTGTGGTCAGACAAGGAAAAGCAGTACCACATCAATCTGCTGGAACTCTGAGCGGTCCATCTGGCTCTCAAGTCTTTCACACCATTGATTCAGGGGAAAACTCTCCTAATACAAACGGACAATACAACCACGATGTATTATTTGAACAAACAGGGGGGAACGAGATCCCTACCCCTATCTCGAGAGTCCCAAACGATATGGCATTGGCTCCTGGCCAGAGGAATGTCACTTACAGCGGTTCACCTGCCAGGTCAACAAAACGTGGAAGCAGATTTCCTGAGCAGACACCTAGAGGACGCACACGATTGGGTCCTACACGGCGAAGTCGTCGAATACATCTTCGCTCAATGGGGTCGACCTCAATTGGATCTCTTCGCAGACGAAGTAAAAAAGAAATGCCCAGACTTCGCATCCAGGTTCTACCGTCCGGGATCTCGAGGGAATGACCTGTTGATCGACTGGTCAGGGATATTTCTCTAAGCCTTTCCACCGATTCCCCTCATACCGGCAGTGATCAACAAACTTTACAGATCCAGAACCAGAATGATTCTCATAGCACCACAATGGCCCCGTCAATTCTGGTACACAGATCTCCTCAACCTATCCGAAAACCTCACAGGAGGCTGCCGTGCAGACCGGATCTTCTGAGCAGAATGGAGGGCAGCATTCTGCATCCCAACCTACCCTCTCTGAGCTTAACAGCATGGCTCCTGAATTCGTGCAGTATGGGCACCTAGGGCTCTCACAGGAGTGTATGAACATCTTGAAAGAGTCCAAACGACCTTCCACGCGGCGTTCTTACGCTTTTAAGTGGAAAAGATTCTACATATGGTGCTGTCAACAAGGCCAGAACCCCATACGGGCTCAGGAGGATGTCATACTGTCCTATTTACTTCATCTGGCAAAGTCCGGTCTGCAGGTATCATCCATTAAGGTACATTTTGTCTGCCATTACAGCCTATCGTAAGTCACCTTCTCAGGAATCCTTCTTTACGAAACCTGTAGTCAAGGATTTCTTAGAAGGTTTGAAAAAAGTTTTTCTGCCCATTCGGAGACCATCTCCTCCATGGGAACTGAACATAGTATTGTCAAAACTTATGGGCCCTCCTTTTGAGCCTATACACAAGGCCTCTTTACAACACCTTACGTGGAAGATGGCTTTTTTTGGTGGCCATTACTTCGGCGAGGAGGGTCAGCGAAATTCAGGCTTTGTCTTCCAAAGAACCGTACACGGTTTTTCACGACAATAGAGTGGTTCTGCGAACTCATCCATCTTTCCTTCCGAAAGTGGTGTCAGAATTCCATATCAATCAGACTATATCTTTACCAACTTTCTTTCCCAATCCGGAGACTCCGGCAGAGAAAGCATTGCACTCCTTAGACTTGAAAAGAGTGCTGAAATTGTATTTGGATAAAACAAAATCGATTAGACATTCCAACCGATTGTTTGTAAATTATGGTCATTTGAGGACAGGAGAGGCAGCATCTAAACAAACTATATCAAGATGGATAGTTTCTTGTATTGTTAATACTTACCAGCTGGCTAATAAACAATTACTAGCTAGGCCTAAAGCGCATTCCACAAGGGGAAAAGCGGCTACTGCTGCCCTCCTTAACAATGTTCCAATATCTGAGATTTGTAAGGCTGCTACATGGAAGTCTGTACATACGTTTACTAGACATTACTGTTTGGACTCAGATGCAAGAGCGGATGCCCAAGTGGGGCAGGCCTCTCTGAGAAATTTATTTGCATAACGTGTATCTATTCCTGCACTTCTATTAGACAGTCCGCAGAGTTTAGGGATGGGCTTGCTAATCTATTCAATGTTTATGACTATTGATGAGGATCCCCTGGAAGAGAAGGATACGTTACTTACCTGTAAATCCTAGTTCTCTTCCAGGGGTATCCTCATCAAAGTCATAAACAACCCACCCTCCTCCCCGGACTCACGTCTCCTAGAAGTGCAGGACAGACTGTTTTTCGAATCAGTTACACAGATTGTCACCGTAAAAAAGTACTGACCTAACTGTGAACCAACTGTCACCTTTCCTTCACCCCTGAGGCATGGTGGGATACTGGAGGTGCTCAGGGTCTTAAAGGCACGGTGCCAAAGTTTTTATGGTTCTCCTGTGTTAACCTGCATGCAGCCTATTGGCTAAGAATGCTCCATTGTTTTTCAATGTAGTTTTTTCTCTTTTTCTCTAGAGTTTACTGCTGCTTACTTCCCTAAGCCCAGTTTTGGGGGCTTAGGTAGATATTTATTCTCTATTGTAATTTTATAATATAAAAAAAAAAAACTTCATAGAAATAAAGCATTTTAGCCTGTTTTAACATTATAGCCTGCATTGCTGTTTTTACACATGTATAATATGTGTGTATTTTATATATGCTCCGGGGTCCCCGCACAAGGGCTGGAATATTCAATGTTTATGACTTTGATGAGGATACCTCTGGAAGAGAACTAGGATTTACAGGTAAGTAACTTATCCGTCACCCCTCTAGCAGGCCTTACAGCCCTAAGGCAGGGTGCACTATACCACAGGTGAGGGCATAGTTGCATGAGCAATATGCCACTACAATGTCTATGCCAAACCTTAGACATTGTAAGTGCAGGGTAGACATAAAGAATATATGGTCTGGGAGTCTGTCAGTTACAAACTCCACAGTTCCATAATGGCTACACTGAAATCTGGGAACTTTGGTATCAAACTTCTCAGCACAATAAATCTACACTGATGCCAGTGTGGGATTTATTGTAAAATACACCCAGAGGGCATCTTAGAGATGCCCCCTGAATACCAGTCCGACTCCTAGTGCTAGGCTGACCAGTTTCTGTCAGCCTGCCACAACCAGACGAGTTTCTGGCCACATGGGGTGAGAGCCTTTGTCACACTCTGGCCAGGAACAAAGCCTGTACTGGGTGGAGGTGCTTCTCACCTCCCCCTGCAGGAACTGTAACACCTGGCGGTGAGCCTCAAAGGGCTCATGCCTTTTGTTACAGCGCCCCAGGGCATCCCAGCAAGTGGAGATACCCGCCCCTTCGGCCACAGCGCCCACTTTTGTCGGCAAAGGCGGAGGAGATAATAAGAAAAACAAGGAGGAGTCACCCACCAGTTCAGGACAGCCCCTAAGGTGCCCTGAGCTGAGGTGACCCCTGCCTTTAGATACCCTTAGAGGTTGATAGTGGCAAAATTAGATCATTCTAATGCTCTGTTTTGTGGTAGTGTGGTCGAGCAGTAGGCTTATCAGGGAGTAGTGTTAAGCATTTGTTGTACACACACAGGCAATAAATGAGGAACACACACTCAAAGACTTACTTCAGGCTAATAGGCTTTTATATTGAAAAATATATTTTATTTTAGAACCACAGGTTCAAGATTTACATTAAACACTTTAAATGTAAGGTTCGTCACTTAGATACTTTATGAAGTTTGAATGGAAACAATATCATGTACAGTCTTTGTAAAAATGGCAATAATCTATTTTCAAAGTGGACACTGTGCAAAAATCAACAGTTCCTGGGGGAGGTAAGTAAAGGTTAGATTAGGGGGTAAGTAAAACACTTAGAAGTCTCAGTTTTGGGGCCTAGGCAGCCCACCGCTGTGGGTTCAAGGCAACCCAAAAGTTATCACACCAGCAGATCAGGGCCGGTCAGGTGCAGAGGTCAAAGAGGTGCCCAAAACACATAGGTGCCTATGGAGAATAGGGGTGCTCCGGTTCCAGTCTGCCAGCAGGTAAGTAGGTAAGTACCTGCGTCCTCGGGGGCAGACCAGGGGGGTTTTGTAGAGCATTGAGAAGGACACAAGTAGACACACAAAACACACCCTCAGCGGCACAGGGGTGGCCGGGTGCAGTGTACAAAGCAGGTGTCGGGTTTCAGGTAGGAAACAATGGGGGGACCCGGGGGTCACTCTAGCGGTGCAGGCACAGGGGGGGCATCTCGGGACAGCCACCACCTGGGCAAGGCAGAGAGTTGCCTGAGGGTCACTCCTGCGTCGAAGTTCGGTTCCTTCAGGTCCTGGGGGCTGTGGGTGCAGTGTTGGTTCCAGGTGTCGTGTCCCTTGTTACAGGCAACCGCGGTCAGGGGGAGCCTCTGGATTCTCTCTGCAGGCATCGCTGTGGGTGCTCAGGGGGGTCATCTCCGGTTTCTCACGGGCTAGCAGTTGCCAGGGAGTCCTCCCTGAGGTGTTTGTTCTCTGGATCTCGAGCCGGGGCGTCGGGTGCAGAGTGTGAAGTCTCACACCTCCGGCGGAAAACGTGCAGTCTTGGAAAGTTGCTTCTTTGTTGCAAAGAAGTAGCTGGTTTTGAACAGGGTCGCTGTTCATAGGAGTTTCCTGGTCCTTTAGTCCTCTGAGGATTCACTGGTTGCAGGTTTTCGAAGTTGGAGACAGGCCGGTAGGGCTGGGGCCAAAGCAGTTGTCGCCTTCCTCCTCCTCTCCTGGCTTGTAGGTCAGCAGTCCTTCTTCTTTCTTCAGGTAGCAGGAATCTGATTATCTGGGATCTGGGGAGACCCTAAATACTGAATTTAGGGGTGTGTTTAGGTCTGGGAGGGCAGTAGCCAATGGCTACTGGCCTTGAGGGTGGCTACACCCTCTTTGTGCCTCCTCCCTCTGGGGAGGGGGGCACATCCCTAATCCTATTGGAGGAATCCTCCAAACTCAAGATGGAGTATTTCTCAAGGTAGGGGTCACCTCAGCTCAGTACACCTTAGGGGCTGTCCTGACTGGCGGGTGACTCCTCCTTGCTGCCAAAAGTGGGGGCAGTGGCCGGAGGGGCGGGCATATCCACTAGCTGGGTTGCCCTGGGGCGCTGTAACAAAAGGGGTGAGCCTTTGAGGCTCACCGCCAGGTGTTACAGTTCCTGCAGGGGGAGGTGAGAAGCACCTCCACCCAGTACAGGCTTTGTTCCTGGCCACAGAGTGGCAAAGGCACTCACCCCATGTTGCCAGCAACATGTCTAGTGTGTGGCAGGCTGGCAGAAACTGGTCAGCCTACACTAGAAGTCGGGTAGGTATTCAGGGGGCATCTGTAAGATGCCCCCTGGGTGTATGTTACAATACATTGCACATTGGCATCAGTGTGCTTTTATTGTGCTGAGAAGTTTGATACCAGGTGACTTACCAATGCCACAGGCAGTGTGAGGTTGGCATGGCACTCTTAGGGGAGTGCCAAGTCGACGTAGTCATTTTCTCCCCATCAGCACACACAAGCTGTGAGGCAGTGTGCATGTGCTGGCTGAGGGGTCCGCAGGGTGGCATAAGACATGCTGCAGCCCTTAGAGACCTTTCCTGGCATCAGGGCCCTTGGTACCAGGGGTACCAGTTCCTAGGGACTTACCTGAGTGCCAGGGTTGTGCCAATTATGGAGAGAAAGGTACAGTTTAGGGAAAGAACACTGGTGCGGGGGCCTGGTTAGCAGGGTTCCAGCACACTTTCAAATCATAACTTAGCATCAGCACAGGCAAAAAGTCAAGGGGTAACCATGCCAATGAGGCATTTCCTTACAACATCGCTGCTGCCAGTGTACGAAGTTGGCTCTGTATATACTATCTCAAAGTGAGAAATAGTGTGCACAGAGTCCAAGGGTTCCTCTTAGAGGTTGATAGTGTCAAAATTAGATAATAATAATGCTCTATTTTGTGGTAGTGTGGTCGAGCAGTAGGCTTATCAGAGGGTAGTGTTAAGCATTTGTTGTACACGCACAGGCAATAAATTAGAACACACACTCAAAGACTTAACTCCAGGCCAATAGGTTTATATATAGAAAAATATTATTTTCTTAATTTATTTTAGAACCACAAGATTCCGAATTTAGGTAAGTACATAACTTGTAAGGTACTTCACACAGGTGAGTATGGAACTTTGCATTAAAACAGTAAGATGCACAGTTTTGGCAAAAATGGCAATAAGGTATTTTAAAAGTGGACATAGTGCAAAAATCACCAGTTCCTGGGGGAGGTAAGTAATAGTTAGTTTTGCAGGTAAGTAAAGCACGTAAAAGTTCAGTCTCCTGGGCATAGGCATCCCACCGTTGGGGGTTCAAGTTAACCCCCAAACACCCATCACCAGCAACACAGGGCCGGTCAGGTGCAGAGGTCAAAGTAAGGCCCAAATAACATTGGCGCCAATGGAGAACAGGGGTGTCCGGTTCCATTCTCCTAGCAGGTAAGTACCTGCGTCCTCGGGAGGTGGGGTTTGTAGAGCACTGGGGGGGGGGGGTGAGGGGGGGGGACACAGGCACGCAAAATACACCCTCAGAGGCACAGGGGCGGCCGGGTGCAGTGTGCAAAGTAGGTTTTGGATTTTGCGTTGAAAGTAATGGAGGGACTCGGGGGTCAATCTGGCAATGCAGGCAGGACACAGGGGGGCTTCTCGGGTCAGCCACCAACTGGGCTAGGATGAGGGCCGCCTGCTGATCACTCCTGCACCGGTGGTTGGTTCCTCTCTGTCCTGGGGGCTGATCGTGCAGAGCGTTGTCCAGGCATCGGTGTAGTATCTACTGTTAATCCACGACGGAGAAGGAGAAAGCAAAGCCGATGATTGTAATCTGCTACAGGTTTATTTCAAGTTAAATCCTAGAAATAGAAGCTCCATCCACCAACAGGACCCGCTTCCACTGCTCACAACCGCTCTCCTCTAGAATCTCCAGTCATAGCATTCTACATTCTGGAGACACCAAACAGATGGAAGGAAGAGTGGAGGGGAGCAGGAACATACCAACAATATTATGGAAATTCCCATTTGTAAACAAATACTAAGTATATTTCACACTACCCCCCCCCCCCCTTTATAACAAAAAAACCAAAAACAAAGAAACAGAGAGAAAGAAAAACCAAAACAAATTGTCACACTTTGACAACCCTATTCAAATTCCAAATACGTCCATCATCTACTTTGATAGCACCCTTAAACACTTTAATAACTTTAAATGTTTTACTATGGTGAGAATGCCCAGTGCGGATCCTCTCTGGTAGTTTAATCTTAACGGAGTCTCCTACTGCAACAACCAAACTTCTAACAGATTTGCGAAGATCATATGTTTTTTTTCTTTTCTCTTGCAGAATCTTCTCCCTAGCGAAAGCAAGATTTTCAATATTCTCTTTATGTGAGGTACCCTTTTCCTGAACAGTACAAAAGGTGATTGACCATTACTGGAATGAGGAGTGTACCCATAACTTTCCACCTTGAATTTTACTGCATCCATCCAACTATGCCCTGCTAATTTAGCTACCTGAATAGATTCCTTTAGGGTTCTATTAAAACGTTCAGCTATCCCATTAGATTCAGGATGGTACACAGCACATTTTTTATGTACAATATCTCTGGACAATAAAAAAATCACACATTTGCTTTGAAGTGAACTGAACACCATTATCTGTTATAATGACCTTGGGATTACCTTCTCTGGCAAACACTCCTGCAAGAAAATTAATTATAGACCGAGAGGTTATATCAGATGTAATCAAGATCTCTGGCCAGCGAGACAACATGTCCATTAATACCACAACATATTTTGAAACAGAACCACAAATTACAGGCCCCATAATGTCCAAAGCCACTTCATCCCACACATCTGTTGGAATTTCCCTAAGTTACATAGGGTGAGATCTACATTTGGAACTTATAAGCAAATGTGCATTCCATACAATCTCTGACAAATCTATGCCTGGCCACCAAATACGTACCTCTTAGACGTTCTTTGGTCTTGCAAATACCATGGTGGCCTGAATGTGCAAGTCCTAACAATTTTTCACGTAAACCAGACGGAGGAATCAATCTCCCAGCTCTTAGAACTAAACCGTTCTCAACAGATAACTCATTCCAAACTTTTTCGAACAAATCATTCTTTTCACAATCGACCGAGGTGCGATCAGATTCTAACAACTCCTTGACTCATCCTAAAACTTGATCTTTATTTAACTCCATCATCCATTCAATCTTTGAAATGCAACCATCTGTCACAACACAAACCTTGACCTCTTCATCAATCCACCACTAATTGTGGTCAACACCTTGATCCCAAGAACCCGATTGCAACCTTGACAAGCAATCTGCTGTTCTATTTTTATATCCAGGAACATATTTAACAGAAAATTGGAAATCTTGAAGGCCAACAATCCACTTACAAATGCACGTAGAAATGCAATCTAAACCTTTCTTGTCAAAAAACCTCCTGGAAAGGCTTGTGATCAGACTGTACCACAAAGTGAGACCCCCACAAAAATTGCTTACATTTCTTTATCGCCCAATCAACAGCCAATGCCTTTTTCTCAATGGTGGAATATCTGGACTCATCTCCTCTTAGAGCTCGGGAAGCGAACGCAATGGTGATATCTTTACGATCACACAACTGCTTAAGCACACAGCCTAAGCCTTTATCTGATGCATCCGTAATAATGCAGCAGGGTAAACCTGGGCGAAAGCTACTGAGGCACTGAGCAGAGGACAATGCATTTTTTAAATCAACAAACTCCCTCTTGCACTCATCAGACCACACAGACTCCACACCCTTCTTGAGTAGACCTCTAATGCAAATGGATATACTGACAAAATTAGGAACGTACTTAGAGTAAAACTCAGCCATACCCAAGAAAGCCTGCACATCATCTTTTTTCACAGGATCAGTTAAATTAATAATAGTTTTAACCATATCTTTTTTCGGTTTCACACCATCAGCAGAAATCACATGATCTAGATATGAAATTTCTGAACAAACAAACTTGCAGTTCTCTCCCTTTAGCGTGATGCCTTTGCGGCGAAAAATTAGCAAAACGTCTTTTATCTTCAACACAATGTTGTTCAAGAGTGTTGGTGAAAATGAGAACATCTTCCTGACAAAACCTTACCCCATCTGTCTTACCAAGAATGTCATACATAAGTCTTTGAAATACAGAAGCCGCTGAACATAAACCGAAAGGCATCCTGTTAAACTTAAAAACACCAAAAGGAGTGATAAATGACATTAACAGTTTTGATTCTTCACTTAATTGAACCAGGTGATAAGCAGAACTTAAATCTAAAGTGGTGAAATATTTAGCATCTCCTAGCAAACTGACCATTTCACTTATATTAGGTAGCGTAAATTTGTCTTCAATGACAGCTTTGTTGAGGTGTCTGAGGTCCACACAAAGCCTGATGTCACCAGATTTTTTCATAGCAACTACAATTGGGGCAATCCATTGTGCAGCCTCAACTTCTTCAATTATTCCCTCAGATTCCAATTTTTGTAGTTCCAACCTTACTTTGTCAAGTAAAGTAAAAGGAATTTTCCTGACCTTACACACTACTGGTTGGGAGCCTTTCTTCAAACAAATGCGATGTTTATAACCTGTAATACATCCAATCTTAGTGTCAAACACATCAGAAAATTCACTCATAAGTTCCTCTTTGATATTACACACATTCTGAGCTAGCACTTGAGGAACAGAATTGGGATTCAATATAATATCTAGCATTTGTTGATGTGGCCAACTTAAGATTGTGTCACCAACAACAGGAACAGATATTTTGCCAAAAATAGAGTTCCACTTGAAAATAATGGTGGCCTCAAAATAACCTTTCAACTTGATGGGTTTGCCACCATAACTGTACGGGATGACATCAGGATCCAGTAGAGAAACTTTCCCCAGAAAATGCCTTGTAAAATCAGAAACAGAGATGAGAGAAAGTTTTACACCTGCATCCCTCATCATGGATACGGATATACCATTCACCTCAACAGTGTCAGAAGTTTATTCACATCGTACATTGGTGACACAATTGACATCATTGACAATTCGAAGAACAAAGTCCCTATCTTCATCACATTCAATTTCTTGAACCTTAACCCTGGTTTTAGCTAACGATTTGCAACATTTGGCATAATGACCCTTCTTAGCACACTTGTTACAGGTGACATAAATAGCAGGACATCTTTACTATTGGCAAGATGAGCTGTAGAGCCACATCTAAAACATAACAACCTTGCTCTATTACTTGCTTGAGTCTTATTCTTAGATTTAACATCAAGTACTTGAACATCAACTGAAACGCTTCTCGATTTTCTCAAATTCTCTATACAAGACAAGGAATGTTCCACTTGTTTTGCAACAGTTAAAACTTCATCCAAGGTCGGGTCATTTTTCGCCCATAAGGCTTCTCTAACTTTGACGCATTTATATTCCAGCATAAATTGTTCTCTAATGCGCTCCTCAAGGTTTTCTCCAAAGTTGCAAGACGACGCAAGTTTACGTAAAGCAGTCACAAAGTCCTCAATGGATTAATCCTCATTCTGCTTACGTTTTCCAAAATAGTAACGTTGTAAAATAATTGAAATCTTTGGTTGAAAATGTTTGTCCAATCTAAGTAGCCTCAAAGTCATTCAGGGAATTGTCGCCCTCAGCACCTTCAGAAGATACAATGGCAGGTAGAGTTTCCAAAATCTCCTGGCCCTCAGCACCTAGGCAATGTTGTAAAACAGATTTTTTTCTCTCAGAAGATACATTATTGCCAGAAACACACATATATGTCAGAAAAACTTTCTTCCATTTATGCCAAGGTATAGGAGGATCTCCAGGAAGAGCAAGAAAAAATTGAGGTGGAGCAATGTTCCGCATTTTGGTTGTCCAAATCCACAAGAAAACAGTAGAAAATAAAGAAGGTTTAAAACTTGTAACACTGCAGTGAGAACCAAAAACTAAGCAACGTGAAAATGCAGTTGCCTAGAAAAAGTGCTGGAAAATGCAGTAAAATTATAAGGTGCTGAAGATAAAGGTGCTGCAATACCAAAATAAAATTCCCAAATCACTGTAAAGATAGAGGACCAAACCGCACAATATAAAATGTAGCGCTGCCAAATTTTATCAGTGAAGCCAGCCTTAATAGCAGGAACCAGCGTTGCTAGGATACATCTCACGCGAAGTGGGGAGCGAGAAGAATGCGGAAGACAGCGTCAGCAGCTTCCGAGAATCCTTGGAGTCCTGAGCAACTGTGGAAACAGTTGGCAGGGAAAGGCGCGTGAGGAAGCGCGCAAGAGTAAACAATGCGCGTATGCTTCTTCCAAGTACGCCCGTGAGCATGAGCAGCTGTAGAAACAGTTGCCAGGAAAGAACGCGTGCAGGAGCGCACAAAAGTAAACAGTGCACGTGAGGCAACCGTAAAGTCAGGGAAGAAAAACTAAGAGAAAAGAAAATGTTTAATAAGAAGGTAAACAAAAAATGACGGCACAGTACCTTATCTTCAAAACGTCAATTAAAAGATACTGAAAGGTGTTGAAGTTTCGGAACTTTCTGAAGTTTCACAGGGATCTGCATCCCAAAAAAAATTCCTCGTCGCCAAAATGTAGTATCTCCTGTTAATCCACGACGGAGAAGGAGAATGCAAAGCTGATGATTGTAATCTGCTACAGGTTTATTTCAAGTTAAATCCTAGAAATAGAAACTCCATCCACCAACAAGACCTGCTTCCACTGCTCACAACCGCTCTCCTCTAAAATCTCCAGCCACAGCATTCTACATTCTGGAGACACCAAACAGATGGAAGGAAGAGTAGAGGGGAGTAGGAACATACCAACAATATTATATGGGAATTTCCATATGTAAACAAATACTAACAACACTATGCAGATATATATACATATATATATTATATATATATAAGTATATATCACAGTTGGGTTCCTTTGTTACCAGGCAGTCCCGGTCAGGGGGAGCCTCTGGATCCTCTCTGCAGGCGTCGCTGTGGGGGTGCAGGGAGGTTGACGCAGGATGTCCACATCATTGGAGTCGCCTGGGAGTCCTCTTTGCGGTGTTGGTTCTCCAGAACTCGACCCTCGGGTGTTGGGTGCAGAGTGTGAAGTCTCACGCTTCCGGAGTGAGGCAAGAGTCTCTTTAAAGTTGGTTTCTTGTTGCTGTTTTTGGACAGAGCCACTGTCCGTGGGAGGTTCTTGGTCCTTTAGGTGCAGATCAGTCCTCTGATTCCTCCGAGGTCGCTGGTCCCGCTGGATGCGTAGCTGTGCAGGTACTTTGAGTCTGGAGACCGGCTGGTAGGGCTGGGGCCAAGTCATTTGTCTCCGTCGTCTGGGGGACTTTCAGGTCAGCAGTCCCTCTTCTTTCTTCAGTTTGCAGGAATCTGATTTCCTGGGTTCAGGGTCGACCCTAAATACTCAATTTAGGGGGGTGTTTAGGTCTGGGGGGCAGTAGCTAATGGCTACTGTCCTGAAGGGTGGCTACACCCTGTTTGTGCCTCCTCCCTTTGGGGAGGGGGGCTTATTGTGGGAATCCTCCAAACTCAAGATGGAGGATTTCTTAAGGCAGGTATCACCTCAGCTCAGGACACCTTAGGGGCTGTCCTGACTGGTGGGTGACTCCTCCTTGTTTTTCTCATTATTTCCTCCGGACTTGCCGCCAAAAGTGGGGGGGGTGTCCGGAGGGGCAGGCTTCTCCACTTGCTGGAGTGCCCTGTGGCGCTGTAACACCAGGTTTGAGCCTTTGAGGCGCACCTCCAGGTGTTACAGTTCCTGCAGGGGGAGGTGAGAAGCACCTCCAACGAGTACAGGCTTTGTTATCCAGTATTGGATCTTTCATAAATTTACATGCTTGAATCATCCCCGTCGTCGAAGTGTGAGTCCCACGGTACATAAAATAGCAATAAATAATAAATAAATATTTTTTTGCCATAGGCTATAATGGAGTCAGAGCTTGCTCATATAGTCTATCCATGTCCTTTTGTGAAAGGACCCAAACCTGCCTGCTGTCCAATCAGGCACCAGCACCCTCTAGAACCTTCTCCAGAGAAGCTCCCTTCCTCAGATTTTCTACCGCACGTCGTGTGAAGGGAGTCTCCCTGAGCTCTGCTCAGTTTTTTCTTCTACTTCAGAGATTTTCTCTCAAGAAAGCTTCAAATATGTCAGATTCTTCTAGAAAAGGCCTTTTCCGCCCTTGCAAGACCTGTGGGAAGAAAAGGCTCCATGTGGATGACCCACATAAAGAATGTTTGTACTGTCTCTACCCACATCAGGTTAAGGACTGCAAAATATGTCGCACCTTCTTCACAAAGACCCTCAAAGACCGGGAGGGCAGACTTCTGACATGGTTACAGGCCAAATCCTGTACTTCAGGTGAGGAGAGTGGGTCAGAGAGGCCACATAAAAGGTCCAGATCTGAGGACCTAGGCCACATAGAGAAATCCAGAAAGAGGCAGAAATCTCATCATGGGAAGGGCTTACAGACTTCAGTCTCCTCTGAGCCTTCCTCTCCTCTTCAAAAGAAGGAGTCTTACCATCTATCTCCTTCTTCAGAGCCTTCTACTTCTGGAAAGATGACTCTGAAAATTAGAACAACGACGACGACACCGTCGACGACCGTGACGACGACGACGGTACCTACATCTACCGTCTCCACTTCATCGTCGACGAGACCGTCGTCAGCGTCGACGACCTTAACATCGACGGTAAGGGGTCCGATCCCTTCTCTCCAGACTCCATCGGCACCGTTGACGACTGCCCCGTCGACTATAACCTCACCCACGTCATTCTCATCGGCGCTATCGCCATCGACGGGGTCAAAGAAGCTACCGTCGACGACACTACCGTCGACGACACCATCGTCGGCGAAGTCATCGTCGGCAAAACCATCGTCGGCGACTCCACCGTCGACGAGACCACCGTCAACGGAAAAATCTGCACCATCCACGGCTGCATCAACTTTCACGCCATCGACAGCAGTGATGCCTAGTGGACACGTTGAGGCCATTCCTACCTCTTCCAGGTCTCCAGCTCTCCGAGCCATGGTCAGCATCAGAAGTCTACCTGCACAGGACGTTTATCCTACCGACACATCTCCAAACAAGGTGTCGGCTTTACTACCCAGTCATCTTCTTGACTGGGAGGAATCGGACGAAGGTCCTTTTGGAGATGCACATAGCCCTTCGCAGCTCCATGTCAAATATCAAGATGACGATGAAGAGAATGAGTATGAACAGTATCAACCATACTACTCTCATCAGGACCAATACTATGAAACACGGGAGCCTCAACACAGAGACACCGTAGAAATGCCTTCCTCCTTAATCCAGGATTTACAATCCATGCTTCAGGATTATAGGAGAAGGTTTCCAGCGGAAGGTCAACCACCGGCGCCGGTCTCTACGGTGACGCCAGGTAATGCTCCTCCTCCTCCAGCTACTCCAAGATCAACATCACACTCGGTGTTAGCTGCACCCCCCAGAGATGAAGGTTCCACTTCAGGGGAAGAAGAACAAGAAGAAGGAGAAGTTTCTACTCCACAACATCCTACAGAAGAATGGGATGATTACTTGGCCCCCACTCCTTCTCCACCACCTCCTCGCCCCTCTGATTCTCCGCCCGAGGACATAGGTGGTTTCCATAATCTTATGGACAGAGCCGCAGTACGTTTCCACCTACCAACATCTGTCTCCCAATCGGAATGTTTCCTGCATGATTTCAAAGAACAATCACGGAAGTCGGTACGGTCCATTCCAATTATTGATTACATTTGGAGCGAGGGCACAAAGATTATGCGGAATCCGGCTACTGTTCCTCCAGTTCCACAAAAACTGGATAAAAAATATAAGGCGACCCAAGATTCTCCGGCATGCCTTACTGGCCATCCAAAGCCTGATTCGGTCATCTCACAGGCTGCTCAAAGGCGCTCCAAAAATCCATCAACGCCTATCTCCACTCCTCAGGTCGCAGACTGGATAATATAGGCAAAAGATTCTCCTCAATGTCTGCAATCACTGTCAGGGCAGCGAATTCATTAGCAATTTTAGGCCGATATGATCGTCAGATGTGGTCCGACATGCAACCTTTCCTGGACCTCATCCCAGAAAATAAGCAAGAAGAGGCACGAAAGATCCTACAGGAAGGTGAGCGTGCGTCGAAAGAGATTGACTGCGCTCTGGACATAGCCTTTACTGGTTTCCGCCAACTAGCGGGCGCCGCTGTCTTACGACGACAAGGTTGGCTCAAGGCCACATCCTTCACACCAGAAGTGCAGTCCCGGATTCTAGACATGCCTTACGATGGGGAATCTTTGTTTGGCAAACATGTGGATGACGCACTTCAAACCATTAAGACGGACACAGACACGGCCAAGTCCCTGGGTACCCTGCAGTACAGAAAGCAGCCCTTTCGAGGGGCTAGAGGAAGAGGTTTCACCTCATTTCGAGGTTCCTTTCATAGACAGTACCAGCAATCGCAGTACAGGCCTTCATACCATCAGCAGTACAGGCAATCATCGACTGCCTCCAATACCAGACAGGGAGGGAAACGAAGACAGGGGTCACAATCCAGAGATCAACCCAGAAAGCAATGATCTTCCACAGGCACCGGCTATGCTCCCTCAATGCCCGCAACATCAACAAATAGGAGCAAACATTTCCAACTTCATCCAAGAGTGGAAGAAGATAACATCGGACAAGTGGGTGCTAGATATAGTGACAAGAGGTCATACCCTGGAGTTCACAGAAAAGCCACTGCTTCACCCACCAACATCAGGCAGCTCTCTCCACCTTCGTCTGCTTCAAGCGGAAGTCCTCAGCCTTCTGGCCAAAGGGGCTATAGAGGCAGTTCCTCTGCAGCAACGAGATCTCGGATTCTACTCCCGTTTTTTCCTCATAAGGAAGAAGTCGGGAGAGTGGCGTCCTATATTAGACCTCAGGAAGCTCAACAAGTTCCTTCTGAAACAATCCTTCAGGATGATCACATTGCCAGATATCTTGCACCTCTTGAATCCTGGAGATTTTATGACAACCTTAGATCTCCAGGACGCCTACTTCCACGTTCCAATACACCAAAAACATCGCAAATATCTCCGTTTTTCAGTAGCCGGTGCCCATTATCAATTCAGAGTCCTGCCATTTGGCCTCAGATCAGCTCCGAGAATCTTCACGAAATGCCTTGCCCCAGTCGCAGCCTCCCTCAGAAGCAAGGGTTTCCAAGTGTTCCCTTACCTGGACGACTGGCTCATAAAAGCTCCGTCATCTCTACTAGCCTCAAAAGCCACAGATGCCTGCCTAAGACTATTCAACAGTTTGGGTCTAACAGTGAACCTACAAAAGTCAGTCGTGTTCCCCGCACGCAGGAGAGTTTTCCTGGGAGCAGAATTGGACACTATCCAAAACAAGGCATATCTTACCCTAGCAAGGCAGCAGAAGCTGACTCAATTGGCTGTCACAATCTCCGCAAGAAAGTTCGTTTCAGTACGACTATTCAAATCGCTTCTGGGCATGATTTCCTCAGCCATAGTCCTAGTACCGCTGGCAAGACTCAAGATGAGACCTCTACAAGAAGAACTACAACTCCAATGGACCCAGTCACAAGGATCCTTCGACGATTTAATAACCATCACACCAAGGATTCGGCAGACGTTAGAATGGTGGTCCCACATCAACCACCTCTCCCACGGTCTAACCTTTCTGGCATCAATAGCAGATTTCGTTATCACCACGGACGCCTCCCTGGAAGGATGGGGAGGCCACTTACAGGACATGCGCATTCAAGGCAGATGGTCCAAGCTCCAAAAACAGATGCACATAAATCTGTTAGAACTGAAGGCGATTCATCTTACGCTCAAAGCTTTTCTGCCACGCATCGCAGGATCATCCGTGTTAGTCAGAACAGACAACACAACAAGCATGTTCTACATCAACAAGCAGGGAGGAACAAGATCCCTCTCCCTCTCAAGGGAAGCTCAGTCTCTCTGGAACTGGCTCACACGGAACAACGTCCGCCTCAGGGCAGAGCACCTGGCGGGGGTCAACAATGCTCTAGCGGACTCTCTCAGCAGGACAGACGACAACTGTCACGAGTGGGAACTCAACCAGACCATACTCAAGAGCATTTTTCAACGATGGGGTCGGCCGATCCTAGACCTGTTCGCCACCAACCTGAACGCCAAATGCCAGTTTTATGCCAGTCGATACCCACTCCCGGGGTCGTGGGGAAATGCTCTTTTGATAAGATGGTCCGGGATCTTTGCATACGCTTTTCCCCCCATTCCACTGATTCCCAGACTCCTCAGGAAAATGAAGACCGAAGGCTGCAAGATCATTCTCATAGCCCCCAAGTGGCCGAGGCAGTACTGGTACACGGAGCTCCTCCTCCGGTCAATAGCCAATCCAGTCCGTCTCCCTTGCAACCACAATCTTCTATCGAAGAATCAGGATCTCATCTTACATCCCGACCCAACTTCACTGCACTTGCATGCTTGGCTCCTGAGTTCAGAGAGTTCCAAGATATGAACATCGACCAAGAATGTAGGCTCATATTATCTAAAGCGCGAGCGGAGAGCACGAATAAGACATACAAATTAAAATGGAAGAGGTTCTGTGTTTGGTGTTCTCAGAACAATTTTCACCCATTTCAAATCAATCCTGAGCAAATTCTTCCTTACCTGCTCTCCCTTACCAAGGCTGGTCTTTCCTATGCATCAGTCAAGATTCACCTAGCAGCTATAGCCTCTTACAGACGATCGGCTAACATGCCGTCTATTGGTTCAACCAGAGTCATCAAACAGTTTATGAAAGGGCTGTTCCGCACCTTTCCTCCAGTTCGCTTACCTCCGCCAGAGTGGCACCTTAATATTGTTCTCTCCCAGCTCATGAAAGCCCCTTTTGAACCCATCCATAGAGCTGAACTCAAGTACATCACCTGGAAAGTGTCAACCTTGCTCGCTCTCACCTCTACCAGAAGAGTCAGTGATATACAAGCGTTCACTACTAAAGAACCCTTTTTAGTTTTTTCTGAGGATTTCGTTATGCTCCGAACCAATCCCAGATATATTCCCAAAGTTCCATCTTCATTCCACCTCAATGAACCAGTTATTCTACGAACCTTTTTTCCAAACCCTACTACGATAGCAGAGAGAACTCTCCATTCTTTGGACATTAAACAATGCCTAAAATTTTACCTGCAAAGTACCAAGAACATCAGGAAATCAGACCAACTCCTAGTATCTTATTCTCTGGGACGTCAGGGAACAGGAGTAACCAAGGCCACTATAGCCCGATGGATTTCTTCCACAATCCAATTTTGTCACACCAAGGCAGGAAAACCCTTGACTAGGCGCCCGAGAGCCCACTCTACAAGAGCAGTCTCCACATCGGCTGCTTTGTTTCAAGGTATTGCCCTTGAAAAAATTTGCCAGGCTGCGACATGGAAAACCACACACTCATTTACGCAGCACTATTGTTTGGAGTCATCACAAAGAACAGACTCTCTAGTAGGACAAGCTGTGCTACGCCATCTCTTTCATTAAGGTGAGACCTTTCCTTAGTTATAGTCATATGGTTTAAGATGCAGATAACCATGTTTCTATTGTGTTTCCTGGTGAAATATCTAAAGTGTACGTATGTATGTACTTATTAATGTGTATGCAGATAGATGAATTTTATCTATATTTATTTATATATATATATATTTATATATATATATATGTATATATGCACGTACTTAGAGTATCTGTATTCCTTCGTAACTCACGCTCAGAAATGTATGAGTTTTCTATAAATTTTATTATTATTATGATTATTATTAACTATAATTGAGATAGAGGGTCTTCATGCTCGCACCCTCCACCCACGCTGGATACAATGTTTATCAACCATACTGCTGTCTATTCAGATTCAAGCATGTGAATTTATGAAAGATCCAATACTGGATAAGAAAACAAGTTACTTACCTGTAACTACAGTTATCCAGTATTGGTATCTTTCATAAATTCACATGCGACCCACCCTCCTCCCCTTTGATGCTCACATTCCTCTCAGGTTTTTAAATTTTCACTCCCGTGCTGGAAAATCTGAGGAAGGGAGCTTCTCTGGAGAAGGTTCTAGAGGGTGCTGGTGCCTGATTGGACAGCAGGCAGGTTTGGGTCCTTTCACAAAAGGACATGGATAGGCTATATGAGCAAGCTCTGACTCCATTATAGCCTATGGCAAAAAAAAAATTATTTATTATTTATTGCTATTTTATGTACCGTGGGACTCCCACTTCGACGACGGGGATGATTCAAGCATGTGAATTTATGAAAGATACCAATACTGGATAACTGTAGTTACAGGTAAGTAACTTGTTTTCTTCCTGGCCACAGATTGACAAAGGCACTCACCCCATGTGGCCAGAAACCCGTCTGGATGTGGCAGGCTGCCAGGAACTGGTCAGCCTAACACTAGAAATTGGACTGGTATACAGGGGGCATCTTGAAGATACCCTCTGTGTGCATTTTTCAATAAATCCCACATTGGCGACAGTGTGGATTTAATGTGCTGAGAAGTTTGATACCAAACTTCCCAGAATTCAGTGTAGCCATTATGGAACTATGGAGTTCGTATTTGACAGACTCTCAGACCATATACTATTTATGGCTACCCTGCACTTACAATGACTAAGGTTTGGTTTAGACACTGTACGGGCATAGTGCTTATGCAACTGTGCCCTCACCTGTGGTATAGTGCACCCTGCCTTAGGGCTGTAAGGCCTGCTAGAGGGGTGACTTACCTATGCCACAGCCAATGGGTTGTGGGCATGGCACTCTAAGGGGAGTGCCATGCCGACTTGGTCTTTTTCTCCCCACCAGCACACACAAGCTGTGAGGCAGAGTGCATGTGCTGAGTGAGGAGTCCCCAGGGTGGCATAATACATGCTGCAGCAATTAGAGACCTTCCCTGGCAACAGGGCCCTTGGTACCAGGGGCACCATTTACAGGGGACGTATCTGTGTGCCAGGGCTGTGCCAATTGTGGGAACAAAGGTACAGTTTAGGAAATGAACACTGGTGCTAAGGGCCTAGTTAGCAGGGTCCCAGCACACTTTCAATCATAACTGGCATCAATAAAAAGCAAAAAGTCAAGGGGTCACAATGCCAAGGAGGCATTTCTTTACAAGATGACAAAAAAACTCCACATAGGTGTGTCTCTGAACATTCATCTTGACCATCAAGTCATTATCTACTAATCCATTCATAAAGTGTTACAGGCTGCAGGATTCTAGAATGCCTATGAAATCTTCATTACACACTATTCCTCTTCTTCATGTCGCTGGAAGAATTTGTCTTCTGTAAGGACCCAGTTGCTGAAGTAATTTTAACAAATAAATCATTCATCACGTTCTTGGATTTTATCTGTGTAACTCATGGGTATGATTTGAAGCAACTGGATTTTGGGAGCCTTGCATGGGAATGCTGATGTCACTACCTTTGGGGTTGACTGTTGTGAAGCAAATGGCTCAAGCTGTCATCACCATGATCCTCTAAATTCACTGAGTTAATTCTACTTATACAATATCTCATCATAAACTCAGTTTCCAGAAATAGCTCACTGATAAACTCAACGTTAATACATTAAGTATACTTGTTAAAATTACTCTTTAGTTTCAGAACAATGAACAGTTTTACATTACTGTGTATAATAAGTTTAGAGGTACAAAGGTTTATCGTTTTTCTTGTTGTCTTAGGCTTAGCATTTGATAGATCAGGAAAAGAAATTTTCAGAAAACCAACAAAACAAGCAGCAGAATGCCAAACAAACGAAACTGGACTAGAGAATGAAGACAGTGACTCTCTAAGTCATTGGGAAGTACCTGATGAAATCAACAGAATTCTCAACAGCAGTCAAGATGCAGTGAGTATTTGGTTGATTGTTAAAATAAAATCTATTCTCTTGCAGTGTGCTCCATGTCCCTGTTTGAAGTGATTTTTTAAGTTTTCTTTTTTGTGTCTAAAACTATTCATTACAAATTGCAAACAAAAATGTATTGATTTATTTCATGTTTCCACAGGAACACCACTTCAATACAAATCATCCATTTGCATTTCTTTAATCAATATAATCAATTTAAAAGATGAGTCATATTTACAGAGAGGTAAAATATCAATTCAGGTAGTCTAGCTACATAAATTTACATTAAGTATACCTGTTAAAATTACTCTTTAGCTTTAGAACAATGAACAGGATTATATTACTATGTATAATAAGTTTAGAGGTACAAAGGTTTATAATTTTTCTAGTTGTTTTATGCTTAGCATATGATAGATCAGGAAAATAAAATTTCTGAAAATGAACAAAACAAGCAGCAGTATGCCAAACAGACGAAACTGGACTAGAGAATGAAGAGAGCGACTCTCTTTTCTTCCCTCGTCAGCCTACGCGCAGATCTGGAGAAGAGCTACATCAGTCATTTTTTGACTACATCGACATTTTTGTCATATTTTTGACGAGTTCGTGGATGCGTCGAGGGATATCCCACAAGACTGGATTCTAACCCTGCGACTCCTGTCACTGAACTATGTCGGTGATGGATCCGCACCTCGTATTCTTATGCTGTTTGGAGCGCGATTACAACCCAAAGTCGTGCTACAAGTGTCGGGCCATGAACTCAAAGGCTTTGAGGGAGCGGTCCCTAAAGCTCAAGACGGCCGACACTCGACTCAGCGGCACACATTGTCTCGTTCGAGAGGAAGGTCTCAAGATCAGCCGCGTAGTCACCACCACTCTTCGTCCTCCAAGTCATCGGGACATTTGGGTCACAAAAAGAAGAAGTCGAAGAAAGACAAGTGTTCTTCGACTTCACCCTGTCGATCGGATGATACAATGCGGGAAGAGTGTTGACGCTCTAGACCTCCATTAACGGAGCCGCCGCCTTCTGGGTCGGCTCCGCATTTCCCCGACTTCCCGGGAGCTGGAGCCACCCCCGCCCAACTCAAAGAATTTTACGAAGCCATGCGCCTAATTTTTGGGCGGTCCGACCCACCTTCGGAGGCTTCGGGCACAGGTGAGTTGGTTGGGATCTCTTCGATTTCAAAGCCATCGGCTTTGGCCTCAGCTCCGGAAGGCCCCTCCGGATCCAATCGTGGATCCATCCTGATGCCGGTCGTGCCACGGCGACCTTCCCCGGCGTCGGGTCAGACGTTAACGCTCCCGACGCCGGTTGGGCCCACAGTCGACGTCGATCCCATCCTAATACCTGACGACCTGGAGCCGGAACGACACCGATCAACGCCGGTTCTGTTCTCTATGGGCTATCCTGGGCCCAGGGTTGATCCAGACCCTTATTCTTGTGGGTATGGATACGGGGAGAGTGGACTGGGTACAGGATAGGGGTGATGCCAGTGGACTAGACCTCTCCCCTGACACTGGTATGCTCTCTCCTCCTAGCGTGGCGACAGAGGAGGGTGCTTCTTACTCTGTGATGGGGAGTAGGGCGGCTGAGGTCCTGGACCTCGAGCTTCCTTCTGTGGACGTTAGGCCTAACATCCTAACCGATGTGCTTCAACCGGGTCTTCCTCTTCTGAACCCCTTTTACCCTTCAATGAAGCACTGACAGACGTCCTTTTGGGTGCTTGGTCCAAACCCAGTACAGGGGCTCCTTTGAATAGGACGATTGCCCACCACCATCCGCCTGCGCTGTCAGACCCAAAATTCCTGACCCAACACCCCATGCCTGAGAGCCTTGTCATCCAGGCTTCTTCTTCATCTGGCACATTACCTGCCACACCCCCAGATAGGGAATCAAAAAGACTGGATAATTTGGGGAAGAAGTTGTTTTCTTCCAACAGCCTAGGATGCGGTCCTTGCACACCGCATGCCTTTTGGGCAGCTGCTCTCATACTCTCTGGTCGCGCAAGTGCTGCCTGTAGTTCTGAAAACGAGGGGCCCGGACTGTCCTGCCCCAAGCTGTAACAGATGGGAGGGATGCAGCTAAGTTCATGATTCATTGTGGACTGGATACGACCGACTCTCTGGGCAGATCGGTTGCATCAACGGTGGCATTGAGACGCCACGCCTGGCTGAGAACATCTGGATTTTCGGGGGATGTCCAGCAATCCTTGATGGACATGACATGCCCTTTGATGGCACATGTCTCTTCAGAGACAAGGAGGACTTGGGCTCGAGCGCTTTAAGGATTCCTAAGCCACGGCCTGGTTCCTTGGCCTCACGCTCGCACCCAGGCCCCAGCAGTCCACCTTTTGTCACTTTCGTGGCTACGGAAGGGGCACCCAACCGCATCCTTTTCTACCTGGCCACAGACCCGCGCGCGCTGTACAGCCCCTGTGTGGCTGTGGCCACGGGATCCCACGTTCGCGGGGATCAGGGAGCCAGCGGGTCGCCCAGTCCACCCCCGGCTCCTCCTCAGCCTCCAAGCCTTCCTAGTCCGCAGGTACATCAGGAGCCAGTAGGTGGCAGGATACCCCCTCACCTGCCCAAATTGTCCAAAGGGGCTACTCCTTCCCCTTCACGATATCTCCTCCAGCCATGCCACCTTCATACAGTCAGATATCGGAGGATCATATTTCGCTTCTCTGCGAAGGAGTGCAAGCTATTTTGGCCACAGGAGCTATAGAGAGGGTTCAGTTGCCAGAAGTAGGTCATGGTTGCTATTCCAGCTTCTTTCTGGTTCCGAAAAAGGACAAAGGTCTTCGACCTATATTAGATCTTCGGTCCCTCAAACTCTTCCTAAAAAAGGAGAAGTTCAAAATGTTGACATTGGCTCAGGTCCTACCTGCCCTGGATCACGGAGACTGGATGGTACCGTTGAATTTACAGGACGCATACTTCCCCATTCCCGTCTGTCCGGCCCACCGGCGTTACCTGCGATTTGTGGTAGGGCACGAGCACTTTCAGTTTACCGTGCTCCCCTTTGGCCTTACCAGTGCCCCTCGGGTGTTCACAAAAGTGATGGCAGTGGTGGCAGCTCATCTGCGTAGGTTAGGGGGTCCCAGTCTTCCCCTACCTCGACGATTGGCTGTTAAAGCCGAAATCGCCCCAGAAAGTCATCTCCCACCTCCAGACTACGGCAAACCTCCTGCATTCGATGGGGTTCACTATCAACGTGTCGAAATCACACCTGACTCCTTCTCAGACACTCCCTTTCATCAGAGCTGTTCTGGATACAGTGCAGTTTCGGGCAAATCCTCCCAAAAAGCGAGTCCAGGATATTTGGGCTATGATACCGATGTTTCAGCCTCTGTCTTGGATTTCAGTGAGAGTGACTCTGAGACTGCTGGGCCTCAAGGCCTCCTGCATCCTGCTGGTTCAAAATGCAAGATGTCATTTGCGGGCTCTGCAGTGGGACCTGAAGTTCTAGTGGGCGCAACATCAGGGGAATCTCTCCGACAAGGTCCAGATCTCGGAAGGGGCTGCGAAATACCTGCAGTGGTGGTAAACGAATCAGGATTGGGTCAAGGGCAGATCCCTCTCCTTTCCCCAACCAGGTCTTATGGTCGTGACGGATGCGTCACTCCTGGGATGCGGTGGCCACATGGGAGAGGCAGAGGCGGAAACCGGCCTCCATCTCAATCATCTGGAGCTACGAGCGATTCGATTAGCATTGAAAGCATTTCTTCCCTCCCTAAAAGGGAAAGCAGTACAGGTGTTTACAGACAACACCGCTGCGATGTGGTATTGCAACAAATAAAGGCAGAGCTACTTGAATGTCAGAGCAGACAAACTCAGCCGACGATGCATGGTCAACCACGAATTGCGTCTGAGGTGGCACAAGGTTTCTTCCTGCAGTGGGGAGAACCTTGGTTAGACTTGTTCGCCTCCATAGAGAACGTGCAATGTCAGCTGTTTTTGCGCATTGGAGCTTCCAAGGCGGCACTCACTCGACGACACTTTTCGTAGCGAGTGGAACTCTGGCCTCCTGTATGCCTTCCCGCCAATACCACTTCTGCCCAGAGTTATGAAGAAGATCAGGCAAGGCCGGGCCCAAGTAATACTGGTTGCTCCGGACTGGGCACGGAGAGTCTGGTAACCTGAGCTTTTGAACATGGCCATAGCTCCTCCGATCATACTGCCTCTTCGGGAGGATCTTCTGTTGCAGCAGCAGGGGAAGGTCCTCCACCCGAGCCTGTCAACTCTGCGACTTCTTGTGTGGAGATTGAGGGGCGACAGTTGACGCCTTTCGATTTGCCACCCGAAGTCTGTGACATTATCTTGGCAGCCAGGCGTCCCTCAAACAAAACTGTATACGCCTGTCGTTGGAAGAAATTTGTGGCATGGTGCATCAACAATTCTGTTGATCCTCTATCTGCTCCTCTCTCTCAAGTTCATCTTATTCTTTCCCTTGCCCCCGGCAGGGTTCCACCTTGGGCACTTTTAAGGGATATCTCTCGCTTTCTTAAGGTTACCTGATCAGCCTTCCTTATTTAAATCTTCAATAATTGGGAGGTTTCTTAAAGGCCTCACACATCTCTTTCCTCCTATCCCATTCATCATGCCCCAATGGGATCTCAACCTGGTCTTAACTTACCTAATGTGTACCCCGTTTGAACCGCTTCACAACTGTCCTCTAAGGCTCTTAACTATAAAAACTGTCTTTTTAGTTGCCATTACTTCTGCCCGCAGAGTTAGTGAACTCCAGGCTCTATCATCTAAGCCCCCTTTCTTGCCATACATCCTGACAAAGTGGTGCTTCGTACGAGGGTTTCTTTTCTATGTAAGGTAGTGACACCCTTCCATGTTGGACAGTCCATCACATTGCCCTCCTTTTAAGCACCCCAACTTCCCTCTCATGAAGAGGAGAGACTCCACAGTCTGGGCCCAAAAAGAGTGTTGGTGTTGTATCTTGATCATAATAAAGACTTCTGGGTGGAC
Source organism: Pleurodeles waltl (assembly GCF_031143425.1). Taxonomy (NCBI): domain Eukaryota; kingdom Metazoa; phylum Chordata; class Amphibia; order Caudata; family Salamandridae; genus Pleurodeles; species Pleurodeles waltl. The sequence continues at coordinate 219,042,530 of NC_090436.1, read as the reverse complement.
GTTCAACTTTCTGTGGGATATGTGGGTGCAAAGAAGGGAAAGGTGGTGCATAAGAGGATCGTTTCAAGATGGGTACTCTTATGCATCAAAATATGCTATGCTCTGGCTAAAAAGCAACCCCCTTAAGGTTTGCGAGCTCACTCCTCCAGAGCTACTGCTGCTACCACAGCGCTATCACGGGCCATTCCAGTCCTGGATATTTCTCAGACATCTCTGCACACTTTTACCAAGCACTACTGCCTGGACAATGAGGTCCGAAGGGATTGCTACTTTGGCCGCTCGGTCCAGCAGGACTTTTTGGTGTGATCTTAGTTCACAGGCCCACCACCGGGGATGGTGTTTCTCTGGTATCTATTCAAAGGTAAGGAATCTGCAACTAGAAGTCTCTATCAGATGTACAAGTTACTTACCTTTGGTAACGAAATATCTAGTAGAGACCTATTATAGTTGCAGATTCCTTACCGACCCGCCCATCCTCCCCACACTGCGAACTGATTTCTAAGGACAGGAACTTTCCCTTGAGGACCCTAGTTTTGGCGCACCACTCTGTGTTATTTATGACTGCTACTGGCGTGGAAAGTTGTGAAAAGAAACTCATGTCGGCGCGCTGGGGTGGTGCCTGTATACAACTGCAACGTCATCACGGCGAGCACGACACCCGCGGAGTCGACAGACGCCACCTGAAGATGCGCAGAGGATACTGCTCGAAGAAATAGCTCGGGATCCAGTCTGACATCTGGGGAAATTCAAAGGTAAGGAATCTGTAACTAGAATATGTCTCTGTAGGACGTTGGTTCTGTATATACTATCTCAAAGTGAGAGATAGTGTGCACAGAGTCCAATGGTTCCTATTAGAGGTTGATAGTGGCAAAATTAGATAATACTAAAGCTCTATTTTGAGGTAGTGTGGTCGAGCAGTAGGATTATCAGAGGGTAGTGTTAAGCATTTGTTGTACACACGCAGGCAATAAATGAGGAACACACACTCAAGGACTTAACTCCAGGCCAATAGGTTTTATATAGAAAATGTTATTTTCTGTATTTTAGAACCACAAGATTCAAGATTTGAGGTAAGTACATAAAATGCAAGGTACTTCACACAGGTAATTATAGAACTTTGATTTAAAACAGTAGTACACACAGTTTTGGTTAAAATGGCAATAAGCTATTTTAAAATTGGACACAGTAAAAAAATCAACAGTTCCTGGGGGAGGTAAGTTTTGGTTAGTTTTTGCAGGTAAGTAAAGCACTTACACAGTCAGTCTCCTGGGCATAGGCAGCCCACTGTTGGGGGTTCAAGGCAACCCCAAGGCCACAGCATCAGCAACATGGGGCTGATCAGGTGCAGAGGTCAAAGGAGGCCCCAAAACACATAGGCGCCTATGAAGCACAGGGGTGCTTTGTTCCCAATCTGTAAGTACCTGCGTCCTCTGGGAGGAGGCCAGGGGGGGTTTGTAGAGCACTGGGTGGGACGCACACAAGCACACAGCGTCCTTGTAAATGGTACCCATGGTACCAAGGGCCCTGATGCCAGGGAAGGTCTCTAAGGGCTGCAGCATGTCTTAAGCCACCCTGTGGACCCCTCACTCAGCACATGCACACTGCCTCACAGCTTGTGTGTGCTGGTGGGGAGAAAATGACTAAGTCGACATGACACTCCCCTCAGAGTGCCATGCCAGCCTCACACTGCCTGTGGCATAGGTAAGTCACTCCTCTAGCAGGCCTTACAGCCCTAAGGTAGGGTGCACTAAACCACAGGTGAGGGCATATATGCATGAGCACTATGCCTCTACAGTGTCTAAGCAAAACTTTAGACATTGTAAGTGCAGGGTAGCCATAAAGAGTATAAGGTCTGGGTGTTTGTCAAACTCAAACTCCACAGTTCCATAATGGCTATACTGAAATCAGGAAGTTTTGTATCAAACTTCTCACCACAATAAATCCACACTGATGCCAGTGTGGGATTTATTGTACAATGCACCCAGAGGACATTTTAGAGATGCCCCCTGAATTCCAGTCCAACTCCTAGTGCTAGGCTGACCAGTTTCTGCCAGCCTGCCACATCCAGAGCGGGTTTCTGGTCACAGGAGGTGAGTGCCTTAGTCACTCTGTGGCCAGGCACAAAGCCTGTACTGAATGCTGGAACTGTAATACCTGGCAGTGAGCCTCAAAGGCTCAAGCCTGGTGTTACAGCGCCCCAGGGTACTCCAGATAGTGGAGATGCCTGCCCCTTCGGACACAGCCCCCACTTTTGGTGGCAAGTACGGAGGAGATAATGAGAAAAACAAGGAGGAGCCACCCACCAGTGAGGACAGCCCCTAAGGTGTCCTGAGCTGAGGTGACCCCTGCCTTAAGAAATCCTTCATCTTGTTTTGGAGGATTCCCCCAATAGGATTAGGAGTGTGCCCTCCTACCCGCAGGGTAGAAATGTGCAGTGCCCTGGCAGTGGGCTTCAAAGGGATTAGCACCTTTGAAACTCGATCCCCAGGCCTGCTGCTAGCAGCAGATGGTCAACCCCTTTGCAAACCCCCACTTTGGGCAGGGGCTAAGGCGGGGAAACTACACAAAGGGTAGGAGGAATGACTCTACCTGGCATGCACCAACCCTAAGGTGTTGCCTGTGAGGTGGATACTCCATTTCATGTTCCTCCATCTTGGATGGAAGGAAAATAGCCAATCAGGGAGAGGGAAGTGACCTTTCCCACAGGAATTGGTCACTGTAGTGGGTATAGTCTCCCAAAGGTAGGTGTTCCATTGGACACTACCAGGTTCCCCCTAAAAAGTCCACTAAATTCAGTATTTAGTGGATATCCCTAGACCAGGTAATCAGATTTGATGGACAAAAAGAAGACCAGCAACAAAAAGATCCAAGGCACGTGTACTGTGGACCTGCTGCACAAAGAAAAAGGGCCAAACCCTACCTTTTGCACCCAGGACCTGACAATTCCTGCTAATGAGTTGCTGGACAACTGAAAAAACTCAAAAGAACCCCCGAGGACCTCCAGGCTCTGTAAAGCGCTTAAGAATTCCCTCCAGAGTGGAGGTACCACTCTGCAACAAGAAGAAACCAGTAAACCAGTGAGGGCTACTTCACTGACCAGCTGCTAACTCCTGAACTGGAAGTCGCAGCTGGACCCGATGACACACAGATGACCGCGAGAATAAACCCTGCAGGTGTACCAAGTTTGGTGTCTCAAGAAAGGACTCTGCAGCCTCCGTATCAGCAAAGGCCCGACACCCAAAGTGACCTCTGCACCCAATGTACACAACCCGAAGTGACGCCAACCAATGGTGACAGTAAGATTCCCCAGCAGTCCAGAGTCCGACTTCACTCAGGTTTCACCCTTCTTGGATTCCCTCAAGTTGCCTGCAGCCTCTGCATGCAGGCCCCCTCTCCTGCATCCGTGTGGTGAGAGAAAACCTGATACCTCCAACAACCAGTGCAGCTGTTGCCCCTGATCCTATCTGAGGTTGGTCACTGGTGCAACTGACTTCCCCCGGATCCTCTGAGCTCAAGTCCCACCTGGGTTCGCCTCTGCTGGACTCCCCGACGGCACCTGCAGCACTGTCCTGCTAGCGAGCTTCAAAGGGCTCACCACCCTCAACCTCCAAGCCTGCTGCTAGCAGCAGATGGCTGCCCTTGTATCAAACCCCCACGTTTGGCGGGACCAACAGCAGGAAAACCACACAAAGGACAACCCAGCTTGCACCAGCCCTAGGGTGTTGCATGCGACGTGACCCCTCCATTTCATTTTCCTCCATCTTGCATGGAAGGAAAATAGCCAACCAGGGGTAAGGAAGTGACCTCTGTAGGAAAGTGCCATTTTCTGGCATAGTTACCCCCACTTTTTAGCTGATGTCAGTGAGTGTTGTGACTGTAGTTCACTGGGATGCTGCTAACCAGGACCCCAGTGACTGCTCTCTCCCCTAAATGTAGGCACTTGTAACTTCTTACACCCACAATTGGTATACTGGTGCACCCATGTAAGTGCCCAGTATGTTGGTACCTAGGTACCCAGGGCCATGGTACACCAGGGATCCCCTATGGGCTGCAGCATGTATTATGCCACGCATGGGAGCCTATGCAAACTGTGACTGCAGGCCTGCTATTGCAGCCTGCATGAAATGGTGCATGCACCCATCCATACCGAACGTGACCACTGCACTCAGAAATTATAAGTCACCGCTCTGGTAGGCCCTTCAGCCCAAGGGTAGGGTGTAGGAGGCTGGCCCTCTATGTAGTGTGCAAAGCTAGGCACACTGTGCAGGGGTCCAGACCACCACACCTTGGTTTTACAGGGGTAAAAACTAGATCACCTAATGCTCTAAATTTTAAGGTGGCTTGGTCAAGCAGTTAGGCCAATCTTGGAGAAGTGCAAGGCATTTGTTTGTATTCCCAGTATCAAGCTTGCAACCCACACACTCAAAGGACTAACTTGAGACCAATTTCTAAAAAATACTTCCGATTTGTATGTAATTTTTAAGACCAGGATTATCAAAAATGGATAAGTACTTATTGAGGAATGAATGCTTGAAATTTAATGAAAATAGTATTTTTGTGCATAGCTAGAAATCAATGAATCAATGAAAAGTCACCTTTAAAAATACATATAAAATTGTACAGTTGGTTGCCAGCTGGAAAAGTTTGGGCGGTCTCTGGAGCTGGTGCAGGGCCACTGCGGGGGACCACTTGGAAAAGCATTGCACAGGTAAGTTTAAAGGTGGTTCCTTGGGGTCCCTATGGAGCTTCGAGGTTGCAAGGGGTGAGGGACCCTTAGGGGCTCAGCAGGTTCTTCATTGCAGGGTACAGGGCGTTGAAGTGCAAAGCGAATCGGTGAGCCAGGAGCTGTGTGCAAAGATACCCTTTGGAGCTGGAGGTAAGTCAGTTCAAGGGTCATTTGAAGGACAACGGGGGTAACTCTGGCAGGAGGTTCGGGGTGTTCCTGAAGTTCCTCAAATGGGGCTTCCTCCTGGTCCTCTTTCAGCCCCGGGCCAGCTGGTTTTCCTGGTGTCTGACGTTGGCTGACCAGTACCCAGGGTATTGATGCGGTTTGGCCACTGGAGGGTCGTCTCTCAGTGGCAGGCTGGCACAGACCAGTCAGTCCTGCACCAAAGGATGGGGTAAAATACTGGGGGCATCTCTAAGATTAATTTTTTTATAAATCCAACACTGGCATCAGTGTGGGTTTATTATTCTGAGAAGTTTGATACCAAACTTCCCAGTATTCAGTGTAGCCATTATGGAAATGTGGAGTTCCTTTTGACAAACTTTCAGATCATATACTCTTTATGGCTACCCTGCACTTACAGTGTCTAAGATTTGGCTTAGACACTATAGGGGCATAGTGCTCATATAACTATGCCATCATCTGTGGTATAGTGCACCCTGCCTTAGGGCTGTAAGTCCTGCTAGAGGGGTGACTTACCTATGCCACAGGCATAGGGGAGTGCCATGTCGACTTAGTCATTTTCTCCCCACCAGCACACACAAGCTGTGAGGCAGCTTGCATGTGTTGAGTGAGGGGTCCCCAGGGTGGCATAATACATGCTACAGCCCTTAGAAACCTTCCCTGGCCACAGGGCCCTTGGTACCAGGGGTACCATTACAAGGGACTTATCTGGGTGCCAGGGCTGTGCCAATTGTGGAGACAAAGGTACAGTTTAGGGAAATAACACTGGTGCTGGGGCCTGTTTAGCAGGGTCCCAGCACACTTTCAATCATAACTGGCATGCTTGACCAATAAGATGCAGGAGCCATGAGTCCCAGCAGCCTCAGAGTCTGTCTCACCGAAATCCAGGATACAGGCCGAAACATCGGTATCATAACCTGAATATCCTGGACTCGCTGCTCGGTAGGATACTGCATTGTGTCCAGAACAGCTACGATAAAAATGAGCTTCTGAGAAGGAGTCAGGTGTGACTTCAGCACATTTATAGTGAACCCTAGCGAGTGCAGGTGGTTTGCCATCGTCTGGAGATGGGTGACGAGAGCCTGGGGCATGAGAACCACGCGGAGCCGGATGACGCACGCAGATCTGAACGACACCACCCGACGGCACGCACAGGGTACTGCTCAGCAGAAAAATACCAAATATATCTCAGAGGATATACTCCCTTAGGAGGTAAGTAAAATACACAAAATATACACACAAACCAAAATCAGGTAAGTAAACAGTTAGAAAAGTAGTGCAAACACTTTAGAATACAATAGGAATCAATAGGCCTAGGGGCAACACAAACCATATACTAAGAAAGTGGAATGCGAACCACTGAGGGACCCCAGGCCTAGTGTAGGTTGTAGAGGGTCGCTGGGAGTGTAAGAAAACACTAAGGGTGTCCAAGATATCCCACCTCAAGACCCTGAAAATTAGGAGTAAAGTGACCCTACTCCCCAGAAACAAACTAAAGTAGTGATAGGAGATTCTGCAAAGACCACTACAGACTGCAAAGCACTGAAGATGGATTCCTGGACCTGTAAAGGACCAAGTCTAAGAGTCACAAAAGTGTCCGGGGGGCAGGAGCCCACTAAACCCCGGATGAAGGTGCAAAATGACTTCCTCCGGGTGGAAGAAGCTGAAGATTCTGCAACAACAGAAGGTGCCAGGAACTTCTCCTTTGCCCAGAAAATGTCTCCCGGAATGCTGGAGGATGCAGAGTTGTTTCTTTTGAGAAAGACCGCAGACAAGCCTTGCTAGCTGCATAGGTCGTGGTTGAAGAAAAAGGGTGCTGCCCGAGCCCAGGAAGGACCAGGAGGTCGCCACTTGGAAGAGGAGACAGAGGGGCCCCTCAACAACACAGAGCCCACGCACAAGAAGGCAGCACCCGCAGAAGTACTTGATCACAGGTTCAAGAAAACTGAGCACAGCGTTCGTCTAAACACTACAAAAGAGGGTCCCACGAAGCCGGTGGTCAACTCAGCAAGTTGAGCAATGCAGGACGGAGTGCTGGGGACCTGGGCTAGTCTGTGCACGAAGGATTCCTTGCAAAAGTGCACAGAAATCCTAGCAGCTGCAGTTCACGCAGTACACAGGATTACTGTCTGGTGAGGAGAGGCAAGGACTTACCTCCTCCAAATTGGATAGATGGACCACTGGACTGTTGGGGTCACTTGGATCCACTACCTGAGTTCCAGGGACCACCCTCGTCATGATGAGAGGGGACCCAGAGGACCGCTGAAGCTGAAGTTTGGTGCCTGCATTAGCAGGGGGAAGATTACATCGAACCACAGGAGATTTCTTCTTGGCTTCCAGTGCAGGGTGAAGGCAGACAGCCCCCAGAGCATGCACCACCAGGAAACAGTCGAGAAAGCCAGCAGGATTAGGCGCTACAATGTCGCTGGTAGTCATCTTGCCACTTTGTTGCAGTTTTGCAGGCATCCTGGAGCAGTCAGCGGTCGATCCTTGGGAGACGTTGAAGAGAGAGGTGCAGAGGAACTCTGGTGAATTCTTGCATGTCATTATCTGAGGAAAAGCCCACTGGAGAGACCCTAAATAGCCCTCAAAGGAGGATTGGCCACCTAGTCAGGTAAGCACCTATCAGGAGGGGTCTCTTACGTCACCTGCTGGCATTGGCCACTCAGAGGCCTCCATTGTGCTCTCACACCTCTGGATTCAAGATGGCAGAGGACTGGGACACACTGGAGGAGCTCTGGGCACCACCCCTGGGTTGGTGATGGACAGGGGAGTGGTCACTCCCCTTTCCTTTGTCCAGTTTCGCGCCAGAGCAGAGACTTGGGGTTCCCTGAACCAGTGTAGACTGGCTTATGCAAGGAGGACACCATCTGTGCCCTTCAAAGCATTTCCAGAGGCTGTGGGAGGCTACTCCTCCCCAGCCCTTAACACCTATTTCCAAAGGTAGAGGGTGTAACACCCTCTCTCAGAGGAAATTCTTTGTTCTGCCTTCCTGGGACTGGGCTGCCCAGACCCCAGGAGGGCAGAAGCCGGTCTGTGGGTTGGCAGCAGCGATAGCTGCAGTGAAAACCCCATAGAGTTGGTTTGGCAGTACCCGGGGTTCATGCTGGAGCCCCGGGGATGCATGGGATTGGCACCCCAATACCAGATTTGGCATGGGGGGACAATTCCATGATCTCAGACATGTTACATGGCCATATTCGGAGTTACCATTGTGAAGCTACATATAGGTATTGACCTATATGTAGTACATGCATGTAATGGTGTGCCTGCACTCACAAAGTCCGGGGAAATTGCCCTGAACTATATGGGGGCACCTTGGCTAGTGTCTGGGAGCCCTTACACTTAGTAACTTTGCACCAAACCTTCACCAGGTGAGGGTTAGATATATAGGTGACTTATAAGTTACTTAAGTGCAGTGTAAAATGGCTGTGAAATAACGTGGATATTATTTCACTCAGGCTGTAGTGGCAGTCCTGTGTAAAATTTGTCTGAGCTCCCTATGGGTGGCAAAAGAAATGTTGCAGCCCATATGGATCTCCTGGAACCCCAATACCCTGGGTACCTCGGTACCATCTAATAGGGAATTATAAGGGTGTTCCAGTGTGCCAATTAGAATTGGTGAAAATAGTCACTAGCCTATAGTGGCAATTTTAAAGGTAGAGAGAGCATAAGCGCTGAGGTTATGGTTATCAGAGCCTCAGTGACACAGTTAGTCACTACACAGGGACACAGATTCAGGCCACAAACTATGAGCACTGGGGTCCTGGCTAGCAGGATCCCAGTGAGACAGGCGAAAAAAAACTGGCATACAAGTTAAAATGGGGGTAACATGCCAGGGAAGATGGTACTTTCCTACAGTAGCCATAAGGAGTATATGGTCTGGGAGTTTGTCAAACACGAACTCCACAGTTCCATAATGGCTACAATGAAATCCGGGAAGTTTGGTATCGAACTTCTCAGCACAATAAATGCACACTGATGCCAGTGTGGAATTTATTGTAAAATGCACCCAGAGGGCATATTAGTTATGCCCCCTGAATACCAGTCCGACTCCTAGTGCTAGGCTGACCATTTTCTGTCAGCCTGCCACAACCAGACGCGTTTCTGGCCACATGGGGAGAGTGCCTTTGTCACTCTGTGGCCAGGAAAAAAGCCTGTACTGGGTGGAGGTGCTTCTCACCTCCCCCTGCAGGAACTGTAACACCTGGCGGTGAGCCTCAAAGGCTCATGCCTTTTGTTACAGCACCCCAGGGCATCCCAGCTAGTGGAGATGCCTGCCCCTGCGGCCACTGACCCCACTTTTGGCGGCAAGGCTGGAGGTGATAATGAGAAAAACAAGGAGGAGTCACCCACCAGTCAGGACAGCCCCTAAGGTGTCCTGAGCTGAGGTGACCCCTCCCTTTAGAAATCCCCCATCTTGAGTTTGGAGGATTCCCCCAATAGGATTAGGGATGTGTCCCCCTCCCCTCAGGGAGGAGGCACAAAGAGGGTGTAGCCTATCTCCAGGACAGTAGCCATTGGCTACTGCCCTCCTGACCTAAACACACCCCTAAATCTAGTATTTAGGGGCACTCCAGAACCCAGGAAATCAGATTCCTGCAACCTACAAGAAGAAGGACTGCTGACCTGAAAGCCCTGCAGAGACGACGGAGACGACAACTGACTTGGCTCAGTAGGGCCTGTCTCCAGACTTAAAGAACCTGCACATCGATGCATCTGACAGGGCCCGGCGACCTCGGAAGCCTCAGAGGACTGCCCTAAACCTGAAGGATGAAGAAACTCTCGTGAACAGCGGCAATGTTCAAAAACAGTAACAACTTTGCAACTTTCTTGCAACTTTTACAGAACTCACTCTTCCCGCCGGAAGCGTGAGACTTCATCCTCTGCACCCGACGCCCCCTGCTCGAGATCCAGAGGACCAACACTGCAGGGAGGACTCCCAGGCGACTGCGACCTCGTGAGTAACGTGAGATGACCTGTAGGAGGCTGGCCTGGCTTATAGTGGGTACCAATGGTACTTAAACCTTGTGCCAGGTCCAGTTATCCCTTATTAGTAGATTAGTAGTGTTCTAGCAGCTTAGGCTGATAGAGGTAGCTATAGCAGAGCAGCTTAGGCTGAACTAGGGACATGCAAAGCTCATATTATACCACCTATTTCCAAAGGGAGAGGGTGTAACACCCTCTCTCAGAGGAAGTTCTTTGTTCTGCCGTCCTGGGACTGGGCTGCCCAGACCCCAGGAGGGCAGAACCCTGTCTGTGGGGTGGCAGCAGCGGTAGCTGCAGAGAAAACCCCAGAGAGCTGGTTTGGCAGTACCCGGGGTCCATAGTGGAGCTCTGGGGATGCATGGAATTGGCACACCAATACCAGATTTCGAATGGGGGGACAATTCCATGATCTTAGACATGTTACATGGCCATATTCGGAGTTACCATTGTGAAGCTACATATAGGTATTGACCTATGTGTAGTGCACGCGTGTAATGGTGTCTCCGCACTCACAAAGTCCGGGGAAATGGCCCTGAACTATGTGGGGGCACCTTTGCTAGGGCAAGGGTGCCCTCACACTTAGTAACTTTGCACCTAACCTTCAGCAAGTGAAGGTTAGACATATAGGTGACTTAAGTGCAGTGAAAATGGCTGTGAAATAACGTGTACGTTATTTACTCAGGCTGCAATGGCGGTCCTGTGTAAAGGTTTGTCTGAATTCCCTATGGGTGGCAAAAGAAATGCTGCAGCCCATAGGAATCTCCTGGAACCCCGGTACCCTGGGTACCTAGGTACCATATACTAGGGAATTATAAGGGTGTTCCAGTGTGCCAATTGAAATTGGTAAAAGTGGTCACTAGCCTATAGTGACACATTTAAAGGCAGAGAGAGCATAAGCACTGATGTTCTGATTAGCAGAGCCTCAGTGACACAGTTAGTCACTACACAGGTATACACATTTAGGCCACAAACTATGAGCACTGGGGTCCTGGCCAGCAGGATCCCAGTGAGACAGGCAAAAAAGAACTGACATACATGTAAAAATGGGGGTACATGCCAGGCAAGATGGTACTTTCCTACAGGACCCTCTGGATCCCCACAGCGACGCATGCAGAGAGGATCCAGAGGCTCTCCCTGTTCGTGACTGCCTGGAACAAAGAACCAGACGCCTGGACCAAGCACCGCAGCCCCCAGGATCAAAAGGAATCGAACTCCAATGCAGGAGTGACCATCAGGCGACCCTCTGCCTAGCCCAGTCGGTGGCTGGCCTGAGAAGCTCCACTGTGTCTAGCTTGCACTACTAGAGTGACCCCCCGGGTCCCTCCATTGATTTCTATTGAAAACCCGACGCCTGCTAAGCACACTGCACCCGGCCGCCCCTGTGCCGCTGAGGGTGTGTTTTGTGTGCCTGTTTGTGTCTCCCACCTATTCCCCCCAGTGCTCTACAAAACCACCCTGGTCTGCCCTCCGAAGACGCAGGTACTTACCTGTTGGCAGACTGGAACCGGAGCACCCCTGTTCTCCATAGGTGCCTATGTGTTTTGGGCCCTCCTTTGACCTCTGCAACTGACCGGCCCTGTGTTGCTGGTGCGGTGACTTTAGGGTTGCCGTGAACCCCCAACGGTGGGCTGCCAATGCCCAGTAAACTGAACTTGTAAGTGCCTTACTTATCTGAAAAACTAACCAATACTTACCTCCCCCAGGAACTGTTGATTTTTGCACTGTGTCCACTTTTAAAATAGCTTATTGCCATTTTAACTAAAACTGTATGTTACTGCTCTAATTCAAAGTTCCTTACTTACCTGTGTGGAGTACCTTGCATTTTATGTATTTATTTCAAATCTTGTGGTTCTATAATAAATTAAGAAAATATATTTTTCTTTATAAAAACGGGATTAAGTCTTTGAGTGTGTGTTCCTCATTTATTGCCTGGGTGTGTACAACAAATGCTTAACACTACCCTCTGATAAGCCTACTGCCCGACCACACTACCACAAAATAGAGCATTAGTATTATCAATTTTTGCCACCATCAACCTCTAAGGGGAACCCTTGAACTCTGTGTACACTATTTCTCACTTTGAGATAGTATATACAGAGCCAACGTCCTACAGAAACGTTTTGTTTCATATTGTACAGAGAGGTCTATTGATCCTCTTTCTTCTTCTCTTTCTAATATTCTTTTGTTTATTGTCTCTTGCCGAACAGGGTTCCTCCTTAGAGACGCTTAAGGGCAATTTTGCTGCCTTATTGGCTTTTCTACGCTTGCCCAAGCAACCATCTTTGTTTAAGTCTCCTGTAGTACAAAGATTTTTGAAGGGGCTTGTGCATTTGTTTCCACATGTGCCTTTTGTCATACCTCAGTGGGATCATAATCTTGTTCTTACCTTCCTAATGTGTGCTCCTTTAGAGCCCTTACATAACTGTCCTCTCCGGCTGCTCACTATTAAAACAGCCTTTTTGGTGGCAATTGCATCTGCCAGGAGATTGAGTGAGCTGCAGGCTTTATCTTCAAAACCACTGTATCTCACGATATATCCTGACAAGAACTGGTGTCTCTTTCCTCCCCAAGGTGGTGACCCTTTTCCATCTGGGTCAAAATATCACCCTGCCCACCTTCTTTGCACCACCGCATCCCTCTAAGGAAGAGGAGCGTCTCCTTCAGCTGGACCCAAAAAGAGTGTTATCGTTCTACCCTGACTGCATAAGAGTTCCGGGTGGACGAACAACTCTTTGTGGGGTACGTTGGTGCAAAGAAGGGTCGGGCAGTACAGAAACAGTCCATTTCACGCTGGGTCGTTCTCTGTATAAAGATCTGCTACGCTTTGGCCAAGAAGCAGCCTCCAAAGGGCTTGAGGGCTCACTCTACCAGAGGGGAAAGCTGCTACCACTGCATTAGCTCGTGGTGTGCAGGTGCTTGACATCTGCCAATCAGCAACGTGGGCTTCCTGGCACACGTTTGCAAGACACAACTGTCTGGCTAGCCAAGTGAGAAGGGAGGGGCATTTTGCCCGCTCAGTCCTGCAGGACTTCCTGGTATAAAATATATTCTTCAGACCAACCGCAAGGAATTATAGCTTGGGTATCTATTCTAAGGTAAGAAATATGCAGCTAGAAGTCTCTGTTAGATAAACAAGTTACTTACCTTTGGTAACTAATTATCTGGTAGAGACTCTATCTAGCTGCAGATTCCTTACACCCACCCAATCCTTCCCTCTCTGCACATATATTTATGTATATATGTTTTTGGAATTTTTGCCTTTTTTAAAGGCGTGTAAAAAGATTTCTTCAAACAATCTAGTGAAAAAGCTAAACTAAATACTGTTAGTTCTTCCATGAGGTTGTGGGAAAAGAACTGAAGTACATGCGCCGAGGTGGCATCTATATGGACAACCGTGATGTCATAGACTGCTCCACCGATGCTGACAACGCACGCGGATCTGAACGGCGCCACCCGACGGCACGTGCAGGGTACTGCTCAGCAGAAAAATTCCAGATTCGAAGGTGATGCCATGGAATTCGAAGGTAAGGAATCTGCAGCTAGAGAGAGTCTCTACCAGAAATTTTGTTGCCAAAGGTAAGTAACTTGTTCATTCAGTATATAGGTGGCACCCGTGAACCCTAGAACTCAGATTTCTGATGCCCTAAGAAGAGCCAGACACAACAGTGTCGCACCAGCAGAGAAGACTGCAGACACCAACTGACTTGGCCCCAGCCGTACCGGCCTGTTTGCATCCCTCAACAATTCTGCATCAAAAGATGACCCGTCCTGCAGCGGAGTGACCTCTAAAGCCCTGGCAGTACTGCCTGCCTTCAACAAAGACCAAGATCTCTTGAGCACAGCTGACCTGTCCAGAAGAAACCAACTGTAAAGAACAAGCATTGGCAAAGCCAATAGGCATCGCCAGTCGGAGAGCTAATGGCTTGGTGAATGTTAATGTCTTTTAGCCTTGTTGAGTAGCAGCATCCCTGCTGTTTTGCATGGCTGAAACGAAGTAAAAAATCATGAAGCCTCAGCCTGTAGACATGTAGAATGGCTGTAAGTATGAGTGTGTGAATTAACTGGGTGCGTAATAATGTTTTAATTACGAAATCATTACAACAGATAAAAAGATCATGCCTGTTTTAAAATGTATCCCAGAGTATTCAGCAAGAAATCACGTTTTTGCAGTTTCATTCAGAGCAAACTCGGACGGAAGTAATCGAAGTGCTGTACATGAGCACCAGTCGCATTCATTCATTTTTACAGTGTGACGCATTGTGTTGGTGGGGTGAGAAATTTTTTACAGTGCTACGTAAGTTGACCTTTTTGAGACCTTAGTAGGGAACCAAGAAAAGCAAGGGGGCAGGATGTAAGCCCCTTTTAAGATTTATATTAAATACCCTGAGGAACAGAAAACAGCACCCGACCCACCTCTGCACCTGACGCCCATGGCCCAAGTCTGATTGGCCCACCAGTCCTGTCAAAGTTCCCCAGTGATTCTGAGCCCGAGTCCACCGTCGGTTGACCCCTGCTGCACTATGCCTTGAAGCCTGCAGCCTCAGTCCGAAGACTCCCCCTGACTGTGACCACCCAGTAAGCTGTTTTCGAATGTCAAAGGACACCCCTGCATCCGGAGCTCCTGGACCCTAGGGAGCTGGACCGATGGTGTCCCTGTGTCCCTCAACATCCAAACTTACCTGGACAGCTGTGGGTTTTCTTTGTTCAGCCTCCTGCAGTCTTTTTCCAAAACTGACCTCCTTCATTGACTTGCATTGGGCGCTCAGCGCTGTGTTGGCACACTGCACCCAGCCGCCCCTGTGCCGCTGAGGGTGAAAGATAGATATTGCCTTGTGACTTTTCCGGTGCTTGCCTCAACCCCAGGAGATCAACCCCGGACACCGCTTTACTCACCTGTGAGTAGCACATGTTTGGTCACCCCCATTCTCCATTGGTTAACATTGGACACCCGATGATGTGTTGGCACTCTGCACCCAGCTGCCCCTGCGCTGCCTTGCGCTACTGACGGTGTAAGTTTGGTGCTGCCTTGTGGTCACCCTTGTACTTACCTCAGCACCAGGAGATCGACCCCTGATACCACTTTACTCATCTCTGAGCAGCGCATCTTATTTCACCCCTAGTCTCCATTGGTTAACATTTGGCACCGATCCCGAATTCGACCTCTTCACCCGGCTGCACCTGTGACACTGCGGGTATACTCCTGGTGCTGATTTGAACCTTGCCTGGTGTTGACCTAAAACCCCAAGACTGGATTTGTAAGTCTATTTCTTACCTGTAAAACTGCATTCTTGTTTTCCTCCCGTAGGTTAACATTGAAGACTCTGAAAACTGCACTGTTGATTTTTAAAACTGTAAAGTATTTTTAATTTAGAAACTACTTACCTTGTAACGAAGTTCTGTGCTTCAAAGCATATATTAAAGCAAATGTTATTTTTCTAATTTAGTCTTGGATTTATTCTTTGAATGTGTGTCTTATTTATTGCCTCTGTGAGTACAACAAATGATTAACACGACTCCTTGATAAGCCTAACTGCTTGCCCGCACTACTGCAATTAGAGCATCAGACCTATTTCTTTCTGCCTCTGCAAACCTTCGAGGATCCACTGGACTCTCTGGACAGTGTACAGCCAGCTCCCTACAATTTCCATTTGTTATATTCTATGCAGTTGTATAGATCACCACTACTTCTTGTTTATTGGAACTGGCACCAGCTCCATTGAAGATCTAGATATCTGTGATGTGGGTGACGTTTGCCACTGACTATTGGGCTTTGCCGCAGAAAAAGCTGTTCTAATAGTTAAGGATAAAAAATTCTACTTGCTATGTTTCTTGTTTCTCTTTTTTGTGTGTCAAGAGAAAGGCTTCTCAACAGAGTATACCTCTTGAGGATGTTCTTGGGAAGACTACCAAAAACAACTTGCTGTCTCGGTCTCTGATCAACTTTGGTTGCAACAATGCCCACTTATCACAGGTCAGTGAGTTGAAGGCTACTGTCATGCACCACAAGGAGGTGGTGTGATGGCAGAAACTGATAGTTCTTAAAGGCTGAAATCGTATGAGGTGGTTTTCCTGCTGAGGATTAAGGCTATCCTGTCAACATTTGGTACACATTAAAAAAATGTTGTTTGGTACACATTAAAAAAAAATATATCTCAAGAAACTTTCAAACAATGGGTGAGGTCTGTATCATTGTCTGAAGACTATGGTGAAGGGGACTGAAGTAGGGCATATATTGCTCCTTATATAAATCTGTCTCCTCATAACTACACCATTATTGAGCTATCGCTGGTAAATGCATTTTACGGATCCCTGATTTAAAGATGAGAAGTCTGTAGGAATACAGAGTTTCTGCAGACAGAGTTACCAAAAGTAAGTAACTTATTCTTCTACCAATTGTATACTTCTTGTGGAGTCTGAGCTTCCCTTATGTTTCTGGGACTAGAGTCAAAATAGTATCTTCATATTATATATTTGGTGGTGTTTTATACTGTTTGTTGATGAGTCACATTGGATAGTGGTAAACAAGATTAGAATAGACTCGCCTATTATTTAATATGACTTATGTACAAATAATGTGTTTATCGATCTCCACAGACTGCAATACTGCTTGTGACACAGACACAATAACGTAACCGATATTTCATATTTCTTTTGTTACTTCTAGTGGTCTTTGCTTCAGGAGGAAGAACATTTTCCTCAAAGCTTTAATGATATCGACAATATGTCTGAAAGCACCGGCAGTATTTTAAGCAAATTGGACTGGAATATGATCGAGGACATGGTTGCAAGCGTTGAAGAAAAGAGTAATTGAGACATTGTGCTACAAATCTCCAGTTGATACAAAAAATAGTTGTTCCCACTTTGTGCAGTTTGAACTCGACTACAAAGTTGAAAACACTGTTTTAAATTCATGATATTTTATCATTGCATGTTTTTAATAGTATCCACTCTGATAACCTAGAGAATAACACGTTTTAGATGTGGGTTGACTACAAGAAATAAGGACTGTGTGAGATGAAGTGATCAGTTGAAAATAAGAAGTCTTGTTGTTGGATGATTTATGAAGATCAACAGAACCTCAAAATATCATTATGATTGATTCCGGTGCAGTTTTCACTTGCTGTTTTCTTTGCCCACACGTCTGCATGTTTGTTTTATAGATTGCTGCTTTTTTGGGGGAAATATGAGGAACACACTTAGATACAATTGTTAAAGAAATACTTGGTGAATCATACATGGTCATGTTCTTGGTTTATACCTTCATTAGCACCGTGTACTGGATTAAAGTCTTCTTTGTTTCTTGGTTATTGACTTAGGACAAAAGAGGCAATATACACTAGTGTGTCTAATTAAATTAGAAATTCTTTCGTATGGTCTCTGAACTCTCGGAATAACCCTCTTTTGGCCCTCAAACTGATACTCAATTTTCTAGTGCTCCTCCCAAATGAAGCATCAGTACTGGATTAAAAAAGCAATAATTGGATCAAATACTTTAAAATATTCGAGTGGATATGTGGTGATCCGCTGTTCAGAGGCTTGCCGTGGTCAGATAGGATATCACTATATGCCAACGATATCTTGCTCTACATTTTGGAGCCAAATTTCTCCCTGGACAGGGTGATGCACATACTTCCGCTCTTCCGTTAATACTCAGGCTACACTATTAACTGGAACAAGTCAGTGATTTATATATTGTATGGCCCAGCCCCATGTCTACCGACTGGCTGTGATCCCTGGATCGCAACAGACGAGTTTCGGTACCTGGGTATCACTATAACCGGAAAAGCCACTGGCTTCTGTATCCATAACTTAGAGCCCCCACTGCGATGGCTAAGAGGGGATGTTGAGCGATGGAGATCACTGCCATTGTGACTTCTGGGAAGGGCAGCTTTGTTTAAAATGATGGCCTTGCCCCGGTTCCTCTACATACTTCACAACACCCCGTATTTGGTCCCAGCTTCATATTTTCGAGCCATTGACCAGGAAATATTCACACTCCTGTAGGATGGGAAGCCGGCCCGAATAGCAGTAGCCAAGCTCACTAGAAGTTGGTTCGACAGGGGGATAGCCCTCCCAGATGTGCGCAACTATTATCGAGCGGCGCAACTCACGATTATTAATCAGTGGGCCTTCTTGCTAGAGTCGGAGCCGGCATACCATATGGATAGGGAGGCAGTGTAGCCAGGAGGAACCCGCCAAGCTCTGTATGGTGGACGTGGAGCGCAGACACTCCCAGTTCCGACAGCACTTACCTTAACCCTCTAGCATGAAACGCTGAAGGTGCTGGGATGGCACAACATCATTACACAGAGCACCCCCTTGTGGGAAACCGCAGCACTGGGCACACTGGCAACACAACAGGGCTTTAAGAAATGGGATCTCATCAGTCTCACAAAATTTGGGGACCTGTGGGTGGAGGGGGGCGTTCTTCCCTTCACAAATTTCCCGGTAGAATATCAGCTGGCCCCAGCAGAGATGTATTGCTACCTCCAAATCAGACACACACTCAATAAGGTAATACCCACAGGGGTGGACCCGCCCCCGAGTCGTCCCTGTTAGTAGATAGATTGCTGCTCGAACCTACCAGATACATGTACACACCTGAAAACAGGCTGGGAGCAAGACGTGGGGGAGTTGGACGGGAACAAATGGCAAGAGGCCTTCGCATCTCGTAGGGATGCAAGCAAGGTTCCGACTTGTGCAACTGAGAGTACTTCACAGGAGTTATTATGCCTGCACAACACTGGTCAAGATGGGAAGCCTCGCCTTTGTGTTCCCGAAATTGTGGCCAGCGAGGAACATTTTGCCATATGCTATGGGATTGTCCAAAGATACAGAGATTCTGGCTGGCAGTAGTATCCTGTCTAAACGTAGTATGTGGAAGCAACATAGAGCCTCAGCCCAAATGGTGTGTTCTAAATATAAAGGGTGAATTGCACCTAGCTAACATGGATCACATTTGGATGAGGATAAGCTTAATAGTGGCAAATCGTAATATCGCACGGGAATGGATGGCCCCCGATCCACCCTAGGTGGAAGCTTGGAAACGTGACCTAGATTGGTGTAGGTTGGCAGAGAAAGTGATTTATGAGGGCAGGGGTTGTTCTAAAAAAAAATGGCACAAGTTCTGACGGAAATGGAACTCCCACAGGGTAGGGCTGTGTACAGTAGCGACAGAGGAGGAACCCGAGGAATACAACACACTGTAATAACAGAGCGGAGAATAGATTGGGAGCAGGGGAAAGGAGAATGTTTGAGGGAGGGCCTTGGGAGGTGGGGAGGGAGGGCACTGACAAAGCTTCACTGTATTAAGACCAACATGATGGCTAAGACTCCATCACACACTTGCCTTGTTTGTATTTCTAACAAAAAGATTTAAAAAAAATACTTTAAAATAATAGATGACCCTCAGGGAGGTTATAATAGAAACATTAATCTTATGCCGGTTATTAAAATAGTAGACAGTCTAGGCACTTAGGATTTCTAGGGAAAATTTGTTAAGCGGGGGCAGAATTTGAAAAACACCGGACATTTGCTGTTACTCTCTTAACTCTGGCTAAAAGTAGATGGGCTGATCTAGATGGCTGGAAGAAATGACCTTGAGGGAACAACGATTAATCTATTTTAAGATATGGCCACGATCATGCACCACTTTGTATACAATAAAGACTACACTGAACTGGATCCAGCCATAAATGCAGCCGTAGCAGTTGGCAGAGAATATGTGCAATAACAGGTGACCTAAAGTAGCCTGCTCACAGACAGTGGCATTTTAAAAATTGCCAATAGAGAATATGCTTTAAGCAGTTTGCTTGACAAAACATTAGAACACATAATGAAGTCTTTAGATTAGGATGTCATAGTTCTAACACCATCCACGCTGTTGCTTGAATTCAGGATTTCCAAATAAGATAAGAAGCAGCCTTCAGAGCCATGCTCCCTTTCTGGAAATCTACAGCGCTTTAATGACATGATACCTGCTTAAAGCAACAGCGAACGGCTTAGATTTATAAAACCATTGTTTCCATGAATAGAAAGGTACAGAGTAATCTAATGCACTTTAAGGTCTGTTTTATAAATTACATTTTCGTAAACATTATGAAATGCAATTAAAAAGTTTAATAACGAATTTTCATGAGAACTGTGCCTTTGCTATTTCCTATCGTTCTGGCTCAGTTAACATTTTTATTAAAACCAATAAAAAATGTTTTAGAATAAAAACACAAATAATGTTAAGTGTGAATTAAGTGTGAAGCAGGCCTTGTTTGCTAAGTTTTGTAATTTATTCCTGATGTAAAATATTGTACCTAATAAAATCTTTTTCTACATAAAAGGTAAAAGTGTTTTCATGTTGTTGAATAACCACAGCAAGACACACAAACAAATCCAGTCATATACCATTGTGCTGTAGTCTATTGCATGTGAGGGGTGGCAGCTTAGGTCATGTGGCTCTTGGTCAGTGTTCTCCCAGGAAAGTGTTATCTATGTTTGTGAGTGGTTGGTACCTTTGAGAAAAGTTAAAAATGGGAAGCCTTGCTTAAAGTTGACATATTTCTGGGCCACGGGAAGATGTGGAAAGTCTAAAACGCGTTATTTATTAAAGTGATAGACAAAAAAACGTAGCGTTTCAACAACACAGAATTCACAAATGAGAAACAAAAGAGGAACTAAGCAGGGTGGGAGGGTGTTGAAATGTGAAATTGGCAGACTTCTTTGGTCTCATGGAATTTATCTGCACTCACGTTTTACGTAAATGAGAAATGCTTGACAGTGCAACGTGATGAGCACCCTATCCTTACACTCCTAATGTACGACCTCTAGAAAACAGCTGGTTAGGTGACTAGTACCAGTTCATGCTAAAAGAAACATTTGGACCCAGACAGGTCAAGACTGACCCCTTGCATGGGGCTGGGTCCAAACTGGAATGGATTGGTGAGCGAAAACGATGGAATCAACCCTGATCTGTGACTGGGGGTGTGTAGGAAGTTGGCTTTCTATTTACTATCTCAAAGTGAGAGATAGTGTGCACCGAGTCCAAGGGTTCCCCTTAGAGGTTGATAGTGGGAAAATTAGATAATATTAATGCACTATTTTGTGGTAGTGTGGTCGCGCAGTAGGCTTATCAGAGGGTAGTGTTAAGCGTTTGTTGTACACGCACAGGCAATAAATGAGAACACACACTTGTAAGGAAATGCCTCCTTGGCATGGTTACCCCCTGTCTTTTTGCCTTTTGCTGATGCCAGTTATGACTGAAAGTGTGCTGGGACACTGCTAACCAGGCCCCAGCACCAGTGTTCTTTCCCTAAATCGTACCTTTGCTTCCACAATTGGCACAGTCCTGGCACTTCAGATAAGTCCCTTGTAAATGGTACCCCTGGTACCAAGAGCCCTAATGCCAGGGAAGGTCTCTAAGGGCTGCACACTGTCTTATGCCACCCTGGGGACCTCCTCACTCAGCACATGCACACTGCCTCACAGCTTGTGTGCGCTGGTGGGGAGAAAATGACTAAGTCGACATGGCACTCCCCTCAGAGTGCCATGCCAACCTCACACTGCCTGTGGCATAGGTAAGTCACCACTCTAGCAGGCCTTACAGCCCTAAGGCAGGGTGCACTATACCACAGGTGAGGGCATATGTGCATGAGCAGTATGTCCCTACAGTGTCTAAGCAAAACCTTAGACATTGTAAGTGCAGGGTAGCCATAAAGAGAATGTGGTCTGGGAGTTTGTCAAACGCGAACTCCACAGTTCCTTAATGTCTACACTGAAATCTGGGAAGGTTGGTATCAAACTTCTCAGCCCAATAAATGCACACTGATGCCAGTGTGGAATTTATTGTAACATGCACCCAGAGGGCATCTTAGAGATGCCCCCTGAATACCAACCAGTCCAACTCCTAGTGCTCGGCTGCCACAACCAGACAAGTTTCTGGCCACATGGGAGAGGGCCCTTGTCACTCTGTGGCCAGGAACAAAGCCTGTACTGGGTGGAGGTGCTTCTCACCTCCCCCTTCAGGAGCTATAACACCTGGCAGGCACCACAGGGCATCCCAGCTAGTGGAGATGCCCACCCCTCCGGCCACTGCCCCCACTTTTGGCGGCAAGGCTGGAGGAGATGAGGAAAATAAGGAGGAGTCACCTGCCAGGCAGGACAGCCCCTAAGGTGCCCTGAGCTGAGGTGACCCCTGCCTCTAGAAATCCTCCATCTTAGTTTTGGAGGATTCCCTCAATAGGATTAGGGATGTGCCCCCCCCCTCCCCTCAGGGAGGAGGTACAAAGAGGGTGTAGCCACCCTCCAGGGCAGTAGCCATTGGCTACTGCCCTCCTGACCTAAACACACCACTAAATTTAGTATTTAGGGGCACCCCAGAACCCAGGAAATCAGATTCCGGCAACCTGAAACAAGTAGAAGGACTGCCAACCTGAAGTCTCAGCCAAAAGTGGGGGCTGTGCATCTCCACTAGCTGGAGCGCCCTGGGGCACTGTAACACCAGGCTTGAGCCTTTGAGGCTCACCGCCAGGGTGTTACAGTTCCAGCAGGAGGAGGTGAGAAGCACCTCCACCTAGTACAGGCTTTGTTCCTGGCCACAGAGTGGCAAAGGCACTCACCCCATGTGGCCAGAAACCCGTCTGGATGCGGCAGACTGGCAGAAACTGGTCAGCCTACCACTAGGAACTGGACTGGTATGCAGGGGGCATCTCCAAGATGCCTTCTGTGTACATTTTTCAATAAATCCCACACTGGCATCAGTGTGGATTTATTGTGCTGAGAAGTTTGATACCAAACTTCCCAGTATTCAATGTAGCCATTTTGGAACTGTGGAGTTAGTGTTTGACAGACTCCCAGACCATATACTCTTTATGGCTACCCTGCACTTACAATGTCTAAGATTTGGCTTAGACACTGTAGGGGCATAGTGCTCATGCAACTATGCCCTCACCTGTGGTATAGTGCACCCTGCCTTAGGGCTGTAAGGCCTGCTAGAGGGGTTGCTTATCTATGCCACAGGCAGTGGGTTGTGTGCATTGCACTCTGAGGGGAGTGCCATGTTGACTTAGTAATTTTCTCCCTACCAGCGCACACAAGCAGTGTGCATGTGCTGAGTGAGAGGTCCCCAGGGTGGCATAATACATGCTGCAGCCCTTAGAGACCTTCCCTGGCCACAGGGCCCTTGGTACCAGGGGTACCACTTACAAGGGACTTATCTGTGTGCCAGGGCTATGCCAGTTGTGCAGACAAAGGTACTGTTTAGGGTAAGAACACTGGTGCTGGGGTTGGTTAGCAGGGTCCCAGCACACTTTAAATCATAACTAGCATCAACAAAAGGCAAAATGTTAGGGGGTAACCATGCCATGAGAGCCATTTTCCTGCAGGGTGAATGTTTGATTTGTTAGGCATCCCGTCCATTATCTGTTCTTTTTGCATAGTACCAGTCCATGGTCACCAGTTGGTCTCAGACTTCAGCAGAGGGATTCAGCTCATGTAGTCAACCTACCGTAGCGACTAATGACAACCATCCACAGGCCTGACAGAAGCCACAGCCTGCAAGTGTCCTCCGGTATATGGGCAGAGATACGGTGGTTCTTAAAGTTATTTGCACAACCTGACTATTTCTTGGGAATATTATTGTTGATATTGGCATCATTATGGAGTACAGTTCAAAGCGGAACATAAATCTAACACCGACAATATGGCTTCTGCTCCATCATTTTAGTATTTAAGTTCCCAAGTTGTTCACTCTCATGGTTGTCTGACCATGCCTGCAGTTTGCAGCGGTCTTGTTACTTCTGCTAACTAAATCAATGGCTGATCTAATCTGACTACCATCCTTCTCCACAGCTTTTGTATTTATCCAAACTTTTAAATGATCTGCTGTTTGACTGACACACTAACATCTTCCCCCTTATATAACGGTCCATCAGTTCCACTTACCTGCAAAGCCTCTTACACATTTATCTAACTTTCTGACATTTTTCCCACCATATCTATATCTTCTCTAGATTTCATCCTAACATTTCATTGTTATCCATCACAATATGCTTGTGGCTTGCATCGTTTTAGGCATCACTGGCATGGCTGTAGAGGGTTTTGTGCTTTATCTATTCAGTCTACCATTGTGTGTCTCCTCATGCTTCCCTCTCTGTCCACCTTCCGGCCCATTGCCATTTCGCGTGGATATGTCATGACCCCTTTCCCCTCCTATTTTTCCTTTGCATCCTATTTCGGGATTTCTTGTCACCCATGTGGCAGTTTCTGATGGATACTTCTAACTGCAGATTTCTCACCATGTGACTATTACCCAGGAATCATACTTGATCCAGAAAAGTCAAAAGCAGTAGTCCTGTGCACCAGTGGTTGACACCGCTGTGACATTGTCCCACACCGAAAGAGATAAACAGAACAGCATATAGGTGCCACCTATACATGAGGCCGTCAGTTCCTTTCTTCTGATTGCAAAGGTTACCCCTTCTATATACTTTTAGGTTCGGGATCACAGGGAAACAATACCTCACGAGAAAATAAATATTTCCGCTCCCAGCATAGCTGACATCTACATGGGCGTATATGAGAAAATCATCGATAAAGAGGTGGCCCCATATTTTGAAAGCATTAGAAATTGGACTCTTTTTATACATTATATTTTTTTCATATGGACTGGTGAGGAAGAATATATCAAAACATGTATATTGTGGTTAAATTCTAGCAATAAGAATCTGAAATGTACATTTTTTTTTTTTATGTGTTTTTATTGTTATATCACACAACAGAATTACACAAATAAATCATAACAGGGGGAATAACATTTTGCAAGGGGGTGTATTCATCTCGTCGCGCAAGGCGGCTGATTTTACCATGCCTGAGCTAATGTGCTCTCCGTCTACGCCTGTGCCGCTGCTGGGGAATCCGAGCCGCTGCTAGCCGGGGCAAGGGGGCACGGCTCGGGCAAAGCATCTTACTACCGCACCCAGTTGCACTAAGAATCTCCTAATGGGGGGGGGGATAGTGAAAAGATACAGAGGGGGAGTGTGGGGGGCGGAGGAGGCCCAGGGGGACGGGGAGGCGAGGGCAGAGAAGGGGGAGCGCAAGAGCGGAGGGTCGGGGGTCATTAGGGGGTCTGGTGTTACTATTGGGGGAGGTCCCCCTGTAAGGTTGTACTATCTTATTGCAATTGCTATGAGTCCCTGTCTCCGTTTTTTTTTTTCCTTTCCTATATATATGTATATATATTTTTTTATTATTCTTTTTTTTTTTTAATGTATCCCTTCAGTGCTTTGTCTCTGCACGCCTCCGGCCTATTTTGTTTTGTGTTACTAGTTCGAGAACTTGAGCCGTTGTTGGGTTCCGCTATATGTTAATTAGCTTAAGAGCTAGTGAGGGGCGGTTGCGTACTGTTCAAGGGGGAGTGCTGTTATTTGGGGGTATATGGTACAGTTGTCGTGTGACTTTTAGTACTTTGAGAGAGTATTCAGGGCGGGCATTCGTCGTCTTTGCTTTCTATTATTGCAACGAAAGAGTTCCAGGTGTCAAGACCTTTGACCGGAATACCTTTTACTGTTAAGAGCTGCAGCGTCCCGGCCTCGGCCCTGGCCCAACGCAGTAGTTCAGTTCGCCATTGTTCGATACCCGGTACGACTGGGGCCTTCCAGTGCATGGCTATGAGGCGTCTGTACAGCACCAATGCTAGCGCTATGCATCTGAGTGTTTGTTTCCGATTTTTAAGACTTGGGCCTATACCGAGCAAGCATAACTCTGGGGTAGGGGACAGTGTAACAGCTGTCCAGTCGGCAAGCAATTCTGTTATGTCGCACCATACTTTCGGGATTGGGAGACATTCCCATCTCATATGATAAAAGGTGGCTTCGGGAGTGGCGCATCTGGGGCATGCTTGCATCGATTGGGGGAACATGCGGGTTATTCGATGAGGTGATAGGCAGGTTTTGTGTAAATAATTAAACTGGGTATAACGAAAGCGCGGGTTGTGTGATACCTCTTTTATCATTTTCAAAGCCTGGTTCCAAGCTGGCTGCAACAAGGGTTCAGCTAGTACTGCGTCCCATCTATTCTTTGCTTGTTCTTGTTTATTATCCAGGCAGGAGGTTAAGATTTTATATGCTCTTGATACATTTATTGGGTCTTCTATGCTTCCTAGCAACTCGTGCAATCTGGGGGAAATATTTGGTTTGGAGTTTCCACTATTCCAGTGGGACCATAGTATCTGTCGCACTGCTCCGAATGCTATAAAGCCTCCTCGACCCAGGTTATACTTATCGATTAGGGCATTAAAGGTTAGGAGGCGGCCTTCGTTATAGATGTCACCGATGGTGCTTATTCCCCGTTCTAGCCATCCCCTCAGGCCAACCCCAGCTGTTATATTGACAAGTTTCGGAATGGCTAGGAGTGGAAATCTGGGGGAATACTGTGGTGTTTTATTGCCAGTAAGCACGTGGTGGCCCCATATCCAATGCGCAATATTCAGTAAAATATTGCGTGGGTGTTTGGGAGATTCACGATTCATCAAGTATTGTATTAAACCCATATTTCCTAATGATGTAAGAATCACTTATGATTCAGCGCCATCTGGGCGGCCTAGCCAAGTGGATATCCATTGTAATTGGGAAGCTGCGTATTACAGTTCAAATCTTGGTGCTCCCATTCCGCCCGATGTTAATGGTTGGTATATTTTTGATAGTGCCACTCGTCGCCTTCCGTTGCCCCATATGAGATCTATTAATAAGCTATTAAGTGGCTTAAAGAAGGAGGCAGGGAGAACCAGTGGGAGGGCCAGGAAGAAATACAACAGTTGGGGCAGAATTATCATCTTCGCTATGGCTACTCTGCCCATCGGTGATAGTGGGAGTGAGCACCAAAAGGGCAGGGAGCCTCTAGCGGATCTGATCGCTTGTCCTAAATTGCCGTCTCTGAGGTCTCGTGCGTTGTGGTAAATGTTTACACCCAGGTATTTGAAGGTGGTGTAGCACCATTTCAGATCTCCCGGGTTAGAGGGCAGTCTATGTGTTTCGGGGACAGGGCACAAGGGGAAAATGCACGATTCACCTTCAGTCCAGCCAGCGTGCCGAACCTGCGTAGTAATCTCAGCAAGTCGGGCAGGGATTCTGTATAATCCCGGAGAAAAATTAGTGCATCATCAGCGTATAGAGACACTATGCGATATATGTGGTCATCTCAGACGCCCCACAAAGGGGCTGCCGCCCGTAGTTGAGCTGCTAAGGGTTCAACCGCGAGGGCAAATAAGAGTAGGGATAATGGACAGCCCTGTCTGGTGCCTCTCTCGATACTAAACGATTGAGAAATCATGTCACCTGTTTTGACTCTCGCTGTTGGGTTAGTGTAGAGTACTCTTACCCAACTAATAAATATCCGTCCGAATCCCATGCGATGTAGTGTTTCCATCAGGAAGGGCCAGCCTAGCGTGTCGAATGCTTTGTCTATGTCCAGAGAGACTGCTACTAGAGCATAGTCCTCCATTTGTGAATTTGCCATTAGGCGCAGTAAGTTTCGAATGTTGCTAAATGTGCTCCGGCCAGGTATAAAGCCAGACTGATCGTGGTGTATCAGGTTTGACATGCATGGGAGTAAGCGGTTGGCTAGGAGTTTACCGAGTATTTTACAGTCTGTGTTCAGTAGCGATAGTGGTCTGTATGAGCGTACATCCAGAGGGTCTCTCCCCGGTTTAGGAAGCACTGCTATCAGTGCTTCACGACATGTGTCAGGTAGTTGGCCCCGTTCTAGCGCCTCGGTTAACATCTCTAGATATGGGGTTAGTGTTTGAGTCGGGAACGTGTTGTAGTATTCAATGGGTAGTCCATCGCTACCGGGTGCTTTTCCATGTGGTAGTTGTTTTAGGGCCTGTTGTATCACGGTGATATCAATCGGTCTTTCCAGGTCCGCTAACTGTGCAGCAGTTAGGCAATTCAGCTCAATGCCGCTGAAAAACTCATTTAGTGGTGTTTCTGGTGGGGTGGGGGGAGCTTTATATAGTGTGCTATAATACTCCTTAAAAGCTGTGTTGATATCGGCCTGGGTGTTTCAATTAGACCTGTATCTAGTCGGATGGCTCCTATAGGGGAGTTCTGGCGGTCGTTGTGTATGAGCCATGACAATAATTTACCCGATCTGGCGCCTTCAGCATGTGTACAAGTCAGGTAGTGGCGATATTCGAACAGACCTAATCGTTTGTCAGCGTCGTACCATTGCGAGCGCTTCCCAGCTAGCTCTGTTTGTGTAATCTCGCCCCTGGCGAAGTCATTCTCAAGAGAGTGTACTTCCTTTTCCAGTTTGCCGAGCTCACGTACCACTGTTTGTCGTGCACCGACTATTGCTGAAATGCATGCTCCTCTTATAACTGCTTTGTGTGCATCCCATTCTGTTGATCTGGAGCTCGTTGTCCCCCTATTTTGGGTAAAGTAAGAGGAAATGTGTGTGGCTAATTCTGTCCGAAATGGGGGATCTTGTAGTATTTGGGTCTGGAGGCGCCAGGTTGGTATACATGCGCGCGGTCTGCCCCATCTAATATGGGCGACAAGAGGGGAGTGGTCGGAGATTACCCTGGCAGTATACTCGACACCTGTGATCCTATGGGTAATGTCTTGAGAGGTGAGGATAAGATCTATGCGGGTGTGGAGGAGATGTACCGGGGAGTAGTAGGAGTATTCGCGGTCATGGGGGTGTATATGTCTCCAAATGTCTGTGAGACGGCGATCTGACATCCATTGGCGTAACATCTGCGAATTTTTGGTTACTAGAGAGGCAGCAATGGGGGGGGGTGATCTATCCATGTCTGTTTGTGAAACGCAGTTCATGTCACCGCCCCAAATACATGTAGAGGGAAGGTCATTCAATAAGTGTGAGATCGTTTTTTGTAGGAATTCACTCTGTCCGGTGTTCGGGACGTACAGTCCGTTTAGTGTCACTAGTTCCCCGTCCAAGCGGCCTATTAAATGTATGTACCTTCCCTCCACATCAGTGACGCTGTGTTGTATAATATACTGGACCCCCGGGGCTATCCATATCAGGACCCCTCTAGCGAATGATGAATTTCCCGATCCATAAATCTGTCCGCCCTACCTCCTTTCCAGCCAGGGGACATCTCCGGGGGTGATGTGTGTTTCTTGGAGAATGGCAATGTGGATATGATGACATTTTAGGTGTGCGTGTATCCTATTGCGTTTTATTAAGCCCGCCATTCCCTTAATGTTCCAAGTCATTATATTGTATATTGGTTCCTTGTTTATCATGTTGGTTAGGTTGTAGCGCGCCTGCTTTTGTGGACAGGGGGACCCAATTCGAAGCGCGTCTGCTAATTGCCGCCAGTTTAGTATGCGCATCCTCCCCACAAATCCCTCCCGCCATTCGCCCCATCCCGAAAGCCCCCTCTGGTCTAATAAAAAAACATTATAGAGAGAGAATAAAGAAAGTGAAGAGGGAGAAAATAACAAGCAAAAGGATATTTCGGGTAAAGCCCGGAGTTGAACGTAGTGGCACAACCAGTGCCTAAACTGCAGTCTGAAAGATTAAGTTCCATTCGGGGGTGGTTGGGGTGTCAGGTGGCGTGGGTTTATGGTAGCCGGGCATCGAAAGGCCCGTCTCCAGGATAGTTCTGTCCCTGCGTGGTTCAGGTTGTGGTCTCGTCTGCTTTAGTTATCGCTTAATTCTCAGCCGAGGTGACAGGCGGTCAGGCCCCGTCCGGAAGAGATTGCTAAGCTCCCCGCGTGGCCACAGGGGAGGTGGGGGGGGCCGCATGAACCTCCACCAGGGTCACGTTGGCAGTACTGTTCGAATTTGCACTTGGGGTCTAGAGTTCGTCCGCAGAGCGCGGGGTGAAGTGAGGACCGGCCAAAAGGGGGGAGAAGGATGCACTGGATTCTCCTCCTGGGGATCCGCTGTCAGTGACGTCTGTCTCGCTTCGGGTGTCGGTTTGTGATTGGGCGAAGGTGCTGGTCTCCTTTAGTATTTGTGCTTGGTCGGCTTCCATTTGCGACTTCGTTGGACGCGATGTTGCCTTGTTTTGTTTTTTCCTCCTGGCACTCGGGGTTATCCACTCCTCAGTTGTTGTCTTTTCCGTTGGAGGGCTGATCAGGCCTTTGGCGTGAATCCATGTCCATGCATCCTCTGGGTTAGGGAACATGAGCGTTTTCTCGTCTATGATGATACGCAGGCGGGCTGGAAACATAAGAGAGTAGGTAATGTTATTTAGTCGCAGGAGTTGTTTAATTTTTATGAAGTTTGCTCTTCTACGTTGTACTTCCATCGTATAGTCCGGGTAGGCAGACACGTTACTGTTTTCCAGGCTGATTTGATTAGAGGTTCTAAAGTGTTGAAGGACAGAATCTCTGTCTCTATGGTTAAGGAACCGAGCTATCATGGGTCGAGGTGGAGCTCCGGGCCGCGGGGGCCTGCCCGGGATTCTGTGTGCTCTCTCTATCATTGCCATTTTCGTGGCATCCTGAATTTTCATTATTTCTTTCAGCCAGGTTTCTAAGAAGTCTTCGGTATTTGGTAGTTCCAATCGTTCAGGGATGCTGAGGAATCTGATGTTGTTGTGTCTTGAGCGTCCCTCAGCCTCCTCAGCCCTGCGCTGCAGCTGCACCAGCTCAGTTTCCATTTGTTTGAATTTGTTTTTCATGTCTGCCATATCCGTTTGAACAGTTTTGAGCGACAGTTCAGTGTTGTGCACTCTGTCTGTCAGCTTGCGGTGGTCAGCACGGAGTAGGGAGACCTCCAGCACCGCGGCATCTATTTTCCCTTCCAGCGAGGTTTTGGTTTCCATTATTGCCTGCATGATTTTGTCGAACTGCAAAGAGTGCGTGCGTAGTGTTTCGTTCAGTTGGAGCAGAGTTTCAGATTGCATGTCCGAGTGGCCTGCGGAAGGGGGGAGTTCTCCTTCCGAGGAGGTCCTTGTTTTGGGGTGCTTAGGTTTGACCATGGTGCTCCTTGTGTGGCCAGGGAGGACGAGGCCGCGAGGAGCCAACTGCGTACCCTGGGAGGGCGAGGCAGGGGGCCTTGCACCTTAAGAGTGGGGGATTTTAGTGTGACCGGTAGTGCAAACGTGATTGCGTTCTTTTAGAGCTGTTCTGGTGTAGTTGTTTGCTGCTTGAAGCCCTTTTGTAATTATGCTTTCGACCCAATCCTCTGTGTCGGGTTGAGAGTTGCCCGCCTTTGGCCCGGAGCAGGTGCAGTAGCTTCTACTTTTACTTGCTTGTGGCTTGCTATGACGGCCCGATGCAATCGTTTTAAGCCTTCAAATTATTATTGTCTTGCTTCCTGCACAACGCACCGATCTCTTGCATTAATTTGTTTCAATTTGCTCCACCTTTGTTGGATCAGGCCTGGTTCCCGAGCACCGCTTCGGCTCGGGTCCGTAGCACGTGGCTGGTTAATACCTTGAGGGCCTAGCGCGTTATTGCTCCGTTTCTCAGTGCGGGGGGAGGGGCGGTCGCTCGATGTGTTTTGGCCCCCATGGAAGGCCCCAGACCCCGCTAACAGCGGGGGGCCAAGGAGAAGTGTCAGGGTCCCAGTCCTCCTCAGGTACCTGCACTCTGTCTGTGTCCCCAGGCCAGGGGCAAAATGATGTGGCGGGATCAGCGCCCGTTCCTGGTGCCGGGGCGCTCGTAGGCCGAGCCCACGAGGGATGGGGCCCAGCACACACACTGCAGTGGCTCCGGGTGGAGTGAGTGCCCCTGCGAGGTGTCTGGGGCGCCAAACACCAGCAGGAAGGCCGCGCTACTCCTCCGCGCGTCCCGCTGGTTAAGGGCCGCTCTGCCAGGCCGCGGCCTAGCCGGGTATTGCGGAGCTCCCGCGGCCGCTCCCCGGCCAGAAAGCCCAACGTATGGTGGCGCCGCCACCCGGGCTCACCCGCCCTGAAGTTCCCGGCGGCCCCACAGGGAAGCCAAACGGAGCCGCTCTGCCGCCGCGTGCACGCCGTATCAGCTTTGGACGGGCTGGCTCGGCTCCCGGTCCGGGGCACCAGACGCACCTCTCTCCGTCGGACCCGTTAGTCTGCTGCTGGGCAAACTGTGGCCAGATCTGGTTGCTTGAGGGTCACCCCCGGTTCGGGGGGGGGAGCCTCATCGATATTGTGCAAGGCAGGGACCAGGATAATCAGCAAGAAGGTGGGCCGCGAGCGGAGCTCTTTGCTCAAGCGTCCGCTCTGGCCGCCATCTTGGCCACGCCCCCTGAAATTTACAGTTGATATGAGTAGAGAGAAACAAGGTAGAGTTTCTTGATATATGGATTATGTGCCGCCATGGACAATTGGAATTCAGTTTATGTAGACACAGACAGCAAGGAACAAACTATTACACTTCTCAATCTTCCCACCCAATTTCCAAAAGGAATTGATGCGATTTAGTCAGTTTCTTAGGTTAAGGATAAATTGTTCCAAAATGGAAGACTACCCAAGAAAAGGGGAAGAATTAAGAAGCAGATTGCATCACAGAGGGTATCCCAGAAGTTTACTAAGAGAGGCATTTAAAAGAGCAAAGGACTACAACTGGGATCAGAACAAAGCTAAAAAGAAGGAGGAGAGATTGGTGTGTGGGACTAACCAATCCAATATGAACAACTAAGTAAAAAACGTTTTTGAAACCAATTGGAAGATTCTGAATACGAATGAAGATGACCTAAGAATGGAAAAAACCCTCTTTGCCTTTAGAAGAAATAACAACCTAAAGTATAAGTTTGTACATACTCCTCTGAAGCAGACTAGACTGGGCCAGACGTCAATAGGAGGAGGAGCTCCTGTGAAAAGCAAACACTGCTGTGGTACATGCCATGAATGTGGGACAGCTTTAGTGACAGAAACATGGGAGCTCAATGGCTACAGGATCTGCTTAAAGGATATGACAAACTGTAGGAGTCATAGTATTATTTACCTAATCCTATATCCATTTGGTTTGGGCTATGTAGGGGAAACGGGGAGAGAGTTTAGAACCAGTTACGGAGAAAACAAATCTGCAATACGGACCAAAAAGGCACCACTTGTTCAACATTGCATGGAGCGAGATCACACTGAACAGGTCATGTGATGGTTAATTCCAGAAAAGGTGAGAATCCACCAAGGACGATCTAAGGCAGAAATATGAAACATGAGAGAAACGTTTTGGATTTTTTCACTTAGAACCAATGAAGCAGAACTAAAAGAGGAGATTTTATGGACAGTGAGCCACTGCATTTCCCCTGCTTTTGCATAAAATTTCTTGTAATTTAATACCTGATAAATGGACCCCCTCTAAGCATGCAGATAGGGTACCCTCATAGACGAGTACCTGTGGATGGTTACAGGGCCACTTTTTGTTTTGTATTCTTATGTACTGCAGTGATACCTGGGCATCTTTTGTCCTAGACATCTAGGAACGGTATACTCCCGAGAAGGTAACTATGGCAAGTATGAATGCATGGTTGGTCGTCTAACATCTGGATAAAGATACCTATACATATAGGGAGGAAGGACAGCCTTAGCAATGTGATTACCTCCATCTTATACGATTGTCATGTTACATATGCACTACTATGTGGTTTACTGTCTCTGTGGGTTCTTTGAATACATAGGAAGGGTAGGTCTGCGCCTTCCAAGATGGCGTCTCATGCCGAGGTATATTGTATGTAGGTGTAGGAGTGCCAAACTACAATACGTTTTAGTTACATGGAGAACAGACACATTGCTGTTATAATCGTTTAGGAAAGGGATTCTTGGATCTTTCCCTATAAGGATTAGACCACACTACATAGTTATTTTTGCCATACAAGGTATAGGGGGTCATTCCAACCCTGGCGGTCGGTGTTAAAGCGGCGGCCAACCCGCAAACAGGCAGGCGGCCCAAAAAATTGAATTCTGACCCTGGTGGGAACCGCCAACACAGACCGCCACTTTAACACTCCGACCGCCACGGCGGGACAAACAAACAGCACGGCGGTCACCACCAACAGACAGGCGGCAGACAATGTACCGCCCACCCTATCACAACTCACCAATCCGCCACCTTTTCCAGGGCGGGAGCCCCGCCGATAAAAACACGACGGAAACAGACTACGAACGGGAAAACGCTCACCCTACACACTCCACGAGGAATCCGGACAGCATGGAACTAGAACTACACATCCTACCAGCTATTGTCTACCTGCTCCTCTACCATGAGCACGAACGCCGGTGCAGAAGACAACGGTGAGTACTGCACCTACGACACAGGGGAGGGGGGAGGAGAAAAGAATACGGGCACACACATATGCAACACACCCCCCCCCACCCAACTACCTACACACCAATGCAGAGCAACAACTCAGAGTGACACCTCCAAACCCCCCGGAATAATGCAAAGACAAAATAATATGTTATTGAACTTCTAATATATTGTAAGGCTAAGTAAATAAGTAAGTCGAGCATCCCATAACTATATACACATATGTAAATTGTCCCGTCAAAATTGGCTTACTGTCATTGTACGTGGGCCAATGGTCCTCAACACATGGGCAAAGCCTACACATGAGACCTGAATCCATTGGAGAGAACACTGCAGGGGCATCAGATCGGAAAACTACAGGCACCTCAGGGGGAAGGGAAGGGGGGCACCTCAGCCACATGAGTCCACGACGCCAGATCCACGAGGGGCCTCCATGCCCACTGTTCAATCCTGGGGAGTGCAAAGCCACAGTCTCTCAAGTCAATAACAGTGGGTGGTTTGCCCACTGTGCCATCCTGGGGAGCGCAAAGCCACAGTCTCTCAAGTCAATAACAGTGGGTGGTTTGCCCACTGTGCCATCCTGGGGAGCGCAAAGCCACAGTCTCTCAAGTCAATAACAGTGGGTGGTTTGCCCACTGTGCCATCCTGGGGAGCGCAAAGCCACAGTCTCTCAAGTCAATAACAGTGGGTGGTTTGCCCACTGTGCCATCCTGGGGAGTGCAAAGCCACAGTCTCTCAAGTGGATTACAGATTCCTGTGGTACTGGAGGAGTCTTGGTGCCCAGAGTGTATCGTGCAGCCCTGTCCGACACTGATCCGGGCCTGCCCCTTCTGCCAATGTGTCAGCGGTGCTTGAGTTGAAGGGCCCAGCGGAGCGGTGCAGAGACGGCAGTGCCCAGCGGAGCGGTGCTTGAGATGAAGGGCCCAGCGGAGCGGTGCTTGAGATGAAGGGCCCAGCGGAGCGGTGCTTGAGATGAAGGGCCCAGCGGAGCGGTGCTTGAGATGAAGGGCCCAGCGGAGCGGTGCAGAGACGGCGGTGCCCAGCGGAGCAGTGCCTGAGTTGAAGGGCCCAGCGGAGCGGTGCTTGAGATGAAGGGCCCAGCGGAGCGGTGCTTGAGATGAAGGGCCCAGCGGAGCGGTGCCTGAGTTGAAGGGCCCAGCGGAGTGGTGCTTGTCTTGAAGGGCCCTGTTCAGCGGTTCTTGAGACGGCGGTGCCCTGTTCAGCGGTGCTTGTCTTGAAGGGCCCTGTTCAGCGGTTCTACACATGTGTCTCCAGGGCACCAGATCCGGCCAATCTATGGTGTTCACTCGCCATCCGACTTCTCGCTTGCGGGGCCCTCCTGTGCTGCTGTCCCGTGCCCGTGGGTGTACTCCTTCACCCCCGGAATGGGGCTGGTGGGGCCCTCCTGGGCAGCTCGCCTGCTGCCGGACTTGTCGGCCGTGCTACCCTTGCCATCCTTGCCTGATCCTCTGTGGCCCTTGCCTCCCTTTGGAGATGTGCCAGGTGGCACCCCACTTCCTGACGGTGCCAGGGTGGTGCCTGTGGAGGCTGCCGTCTCTGTCCTCTCGCGCCGGCCCTTGCCTTTTTTCAATTTTTTCCCAGGGGGTGGGCTGGCTGTCCCTTTGCTGCTGGCCGATGTAGCTGCCCTCGAAGGTGGTGGACTCCAATATCCCTGGACTATGGTCCTTGTAGGTCCAGGGGTTGTGGTGGCTGAGGTGCTGATTGGACTTTTACGAGATGGAGGGGGTGGGTCAGGTGATGGAAAGAGGTTAATTTTGGAGAGGAAAACCTTTTTAGGAGCAATGGGAAGGGTAGGTGCAGTGGGAATGGGAGTGGAGGAAGAGGATGTGGTTGTAGGAGAGTCAAGTGTGCTGTCTTTGGGTGCAGGTGCTTGTGACGAAGGCTGTCGTGAGGTGGATGGCTGTTGGGTGGGTGGCTGCCTGCGTTTGTGTGGTTTGGAAAAGGGGGTGACAGACACACTGGGATAGGACACAGGGGACGTGTAAATGGCAGTGGGGGTGGTGACTGCACGTGTGCGGAGTGTTCTGGTGGGTGTGCTGGTGATGGACGTAGTGGCTGAGGATGTTGTGCATGCAAGTGTGAGTGGAGACATGACAGGGAGGGAGGAGGGAGACGAGGAGGAGGGGGACACAGAGGAGGCAGTGGCTGTTGGCATGTCTGCATGTGGATGTTGCTTGTGTGAATGCTTGTGGGATGTGTGGTGCTTATGTTTGGATGAGCTGGCCTTGGGTGTTGAGGTGTGTGCAGGCTGGTCTGTAGGTGTGTCTGGGATAGGCAGAGGAACAGGGGAGTGGGACTGGGTGGAGGGAGTTGGAGGAGGGCGGCAGGAGACAGGGACAATGGCTGCCGTCAGTGCTGAGGCCAGAGCATTGAACGATCACTGATGGGCAGCCTGACCCGAATGAATGCCCTCCAGGTATGCATTGCTCCGATGCACCTCCCTTTCCACCCCCTGGTTGGCATTCAAAAGGGTAGACTGCCCAACAATGAGCGTCCGGAGGAGGTCAATGACCTCCTCACTGAGGGCAGCAGGGGTAACTGGGGCAGGGCCTGAGGTGCCTGGGGCGAAGGAGATGCCCGCCTTGGTGTGCGAGCGGGCACGGGCCGAACGCTGAGGGGCTGCTTGGAGGGCGGAGCTGGTGCGCTGGGTGGCGGCTGTACCTGTTGTTGCGGTGGGCATGGATGTTGCCGCCACCACAAGGGAGCTCCCTTTCGAGGACGTGTCGGTGTCGCTGATGTCTCCACGTGTCCCCGTTGTGGAGCCCCCCTCGCCCTCCGTCTCACTGGTAAAATCAGAGTCCGTTGCATGGCCCTCCGGGGCCATGTGAGATGCAGCTCCCTCGTGCTCCTCCTCCGCCAGATGATGCTAATGCACACATGAACAGGAAGAGCAGAAAAAAAGGGGGGGTGGAGAAATAAAGACATGTTGAGTGCAAGCATTGGCAACACAGTTGGCAGAGAGGACAGACACAGAAGCCCCCTGCACTACGCCGCGCACATGGGGTACACTACTCAATCTGTGAGACTTGGCCTACAAGCCAATGGACGACATCTGCACACATAGGTGACACAAGGCCATGGATAGCTGTACTTGGCACCCTACAGAGGTGGAGGGCGGGGGCACTGGGCCATGCCTTACGGAGGGGCCTAGCCTACAGAATTCGCCCTGGCCTAGGGATACCCACATCCCTCCTCCCCCACCCAGACACCTCCACTGCGTGCTAAGATAGCAGAATGTGCTTGTACTCACCCCCTTGTGTCTGCCGTGATGTCCTCACGCGCCCATCCAAATCTGGGTAGGCCACCGCCAGGATCCGAGACATCAGGGGGGTCAATTGACGAGTGTCACCCCTCCTACGTTGGGAGGCCATCCCCAGCAGAGCCTCTGCGGTCTTTCTGCTCCCGCGGCGGATGTCCTCCCACCTCTTGCGGCAGTGGGTGCCCCGTCTGTTGTGTACCCCCAGGGTCC
Source organism: Pleurodeles waltl (assembly GCF_031143425.1). Taxonomy (NCBI): domain Eukaryota; kingdom Metazoa; phylum Chordata; class Amphibia; order Caudata; family Salamandridae; genus Pleurodeles; species Pleurodeles waltl. The sequence continues at coordinate 219,004,945 of NC_090436.1, read as the reverse complement.
GGACGTCCTTGGCGATGGCATGCCAAATGTCGACTTTCTGATGGGCGCTGACCTATGTGACACGTACAGGGAGAGAAAATAAAATATCATCATTTTCTGCATGTTCGATGTGAGTGGCCCCCCCATCCCCACCCTTGCCATGTGGCACATGCTCTCATCTGTTGTTTGATGCATGCCTCATACGCTCCCCATCCGCACCTTCGTTCATTCACCCCACTCAACCCAGGCATTGCCCACAAAGCATGGTCCCAGTGTACTAACCTGTTGGTCTGGAGGAATGTAGAGTAGCGCATACTGGGGGAGGACCCCATCCACAAGTTTCTCCAATTCTTCCGAAGTGAAGGCAGGGGACCTTTCCCCAGTCGCAGCAGCCATTGTCTCTTCCAGACCGAGGTCACAGCAGCACTTGCAGTATAGGTCCTCTCCTGTGGATGATCAGGTCTCGAGTGATTAAGCTGATAGAAAATGGCGGTCACGCCCGCTGCGGTGCGTACCGCGACCGGCGCACTTCGTCATTGGCTCCTGAAACCCATAGGGTTCTATGTTAACCAATGTGGCTTTGCTCCGCGGTCTTCGACCGCCTACCGCCACGGTGTGCCACGCCAGCGCATTGACCTCACATCCCATTGTCACACTTCACAGGTCAGGCAGCCGCCATTTCAAGGGCCCACATGGCTTAATTTCTACTGCGTCACACAGGCCTAGGCCTTGCATTGCCACTCATACAAGCCATTCAATGCATAGCGAATCGTGTACTGTGCAAGCTGTGGGAACGTACCTGTGGCTTGCTTGACTCTGTGCTCCATGTTGTCCTTCCTAGGCACCGTCCGCTGAGATTTGCGAGGAGATGGAGGAATGTTCCTGTGTACAGACCGCTGGTGGACCTGTCGACAATGGAAGAGACATGTCATACTGACATACAGACTTGACAGAGCCACTATACAGGAACTGTGTGCCCAGTTGGAGCCAGACCTGATGTCACCCATCCGCCAACCCACAGGGATTCCCCCTCTAGTGCAGGTTCTGTCAGTACTCCATTTCTTTGCAAGTGGGTCATTTCAGACAACAGTGGCCATGTCATCAGGGATGTCTCAGCCTATGTTTTCAAAGGTGTTGTCCAGAGTGTTGTCTGCCCTGATGAAATACATGCGGAGCTACATTGTATTTCCTGAGGTGGGCGATTTGGCTACAGTGAAGGGTGATTTCTATGCCCTTGGACATATTCCCAACATCATAGGTGCCATTGATGGGACCCATGTGGCTTTGGTTCCTCCCAGAGGAAGTGAACAGGTGTACAGGAACAGAAAAAGTTAACATTCCATGAATGTCCAGGTGGTCTGTTTGGCTGACCAGTACATCTCCCATGTAAATGCCAAGTTCCCTGGGTCAGTGCATGACGCGTACATCGTGCGAAATAGCAGCATCCCTTATGTGATGGAACAGCTACAGAGACACCGTGTGTGGCTAATTGGTGACTCTGGTTACCCCAACCTGTCGTGGCTACTGACCCCAGTGAGGAATCCCAGGACCAGGGCAGAGGAACGGTACAATGAGGCCCATGGGCGTACTAGGAGAGTTATCGAACGCACCTTCGGCCTCCTGAAGGCTAGGTTTAGGTGCCTGCATATGACAGGTGGGTCCCTAATGTACTCACCAAAGAAGGTGTGCCATATCATCGTGGCCTGCTGTATGCTTCACAACCTGGCTTTGCGACGCCAGGTGCCTTTCCTGCAGGAAGATGCTCCAGATGGTGGTGTTGTGGCAGCTGTGGAGCCTGTGGAGAGTGAAGAGGAGGAAGACGACGGGGACGACACAGACAACAGGGACACAGTGATACAACAGTATTTTCAATAACACACAGGTAAGAATCAACACCGCCATTTTACATTTACTTAAAGACTCCTACCTCTCTACTGTCTGAGTTTCCCCCCAGTGTATATTAACTGAGTTGTGACTTTCCCTTCCGTTTTCAGAGATGTGGGCCCCACTGCGTGACCTCTGCTTTGTTTGCCCATGGACTACAGCTGTGTGACAGTGGTATGTTGTCATCACAATGTAACTGAACATTTTGGCACCGTTAAGTCTAATGCATTTGTTCAAAATACAAGCAGACTCCAGATAATTTTAGTGCAATAAGTGATTTTATTTAAGTGCTAAATTTAGGGACATGGTTGAAAATCGGTGATGGGTGATGGTGGAGTTATGTCCATGGCAGAGTCCAGATTTTCAGTCTCACAGGTGCATTGTCCATATGCCTGTGGAAGGATGGAGCAAGGGCAGTTTAAGGTTGGATAGGGTGACAATGTGGGACAGTGGGATGACATCAGGGGGTATCCTTTGCTGGCGGGGGTCTTGGCATCCTACTCTGTCTTCTTCCGAGATCTCAGGCCCCGCTTGCGGGGTGGTTCTTCTTCTGCAGGAGGTGGGGGTCTGGTGGCTTGTTGTTGTGTGGGGGCCTCCTGTCCACTAGCGCCGGCGGAGGTGGTAGCCTGTTCTTGGTCCATGCTAGCGACAGGGGCCCTTTGTGGTGCCACATGGTCCCGCAATGTGGTGACAATCTGGTTTAGAGCCACGACGATGGTCCCCATTGCGGAACTAATGTTTCGGAGTTCTTCCCTGAACCCCATGTACTGTTCCTCCTGCAGTACCTGGATCTCCTGGAACCTGGCCAGTACCGTCGCCATCGTCTCCTGGGAGCGGTGGTATGCTCCCATGATGGAGAAGAGGGCCTCGTGGAGAGTGGGTTCCCTGGGCCTGTCCCCCCCCTGTCGCACAGCAGCCCTCCCGGTTCCCCTGTTTCCCTGGGCCTCTGTCCCCTGGACCGTGTGCCCACTACCACTGCCCCCAGGTCCCTGTTGTTGTTGGGGTGGTGGGTCAACCTGGGTGCCCTGTAGTGGTGGACACACCGCTGATTGACCTGTCCTGGAGACAGAGGCATGGGCCCGCTGGGTGGGAGCTGTGCTGGTGTTTCCAGAGGGGGTTAGGTCTGCTGTGGCCTGTGACTGTCTGAGGGGAACAGACTGTCCCGAGGTCCCCGATGAGCCGGGCTGGTCATCTGGGTCCAGGGAGACAGAGCTGCTGTCATCACTGGGGGCCTCTTCTGGGGGTGGGATGGACATTTCTGGACCCTCCTGGGCGGTGTGGTGGCGTTCGGGTCCTGCAGGGGTATAAGAGTATGGTTATTGCTTCTGTGTGTGCCATGGTGTGCAATGGGTGGGTGGCCGTGTACCCCAGTGCTGGCATTCCCTTGTGGGGGCTGTTGTGACGGTGGCTTGTGGGGGAGATGGATATGTGCAGTGGGCATGCTTAGGTGATGGGTGTCCATGCTTTGTGGACGCATGCAGGGCTAGGTGTTGGGATGGGTGGGTTGTGATGGTGAGCCATTTGGAAGGAGTAGGTGTGATGGAAGTGGGGGTGAGGGTGGGGGTATGATTTGGCATGCAGGTGGGGCGGGGGGAATGAAGTAGTGAAGATTTGACTTACCAGAGTCCATTCCTCCAGCTACTCCTGCGAGGCCCCCAGGATGCAGGATGTGCAAGACTTGCTCCTCCCATGCTGTAAATTCTGGGGGAGTAGGTGGGGGTCCGCCGCCAGTCTTCTGCACCGCGATGTTGTGCCTTGATACCATGGAACGCACCTTCCCCCGTAGGTCGTTCCACCGCTTCCTGATGTCGTCCCGATTTCGTGGATGCTGTCCCACAGCGTTGACCCTGTCCACTATTCTTTGCCATAGCTCCATCTTCCTGGCAATGGTGGTGTGCTGCACCTGTGTCCCGAAGAGCTGGGGCTCTACCCGAACTATTTCCTCCACCATGACCCTGAGTTCTGCGTCAGAAAACCTGGGGTGTCTTTGGGGTGCCATGGGGTGGTGTGGATGAGGTGTGGGGTATGTGTTGTAGAGTGTGGTGAGTGTGGTGGTGTTTTGTGCGTGGATATTGTGTGGGTGATGTTGTGATTTGCCTCTGTGTGATGGTGTACTCTATTCTGTGCTGTCTCTCTCTGGCCTTCAGTCGCAATTGTGGTCGTAAGAGTTTGTGGGTGATGTGGGTGTGTGTTTTACATTGTATTGGGTGTGTGGGAGTGGTGTGTGTATGTGTATCAGGTGTGTGTATTTCGAATTGTCCAATGTGGTTGTGTTTTGTAAAGGTGTGTGTATTTTGAGCGTGGCGGTGTGTACCGCCAATGGAATACCGCGGTTGAAAGACCGCTGCAGGGATTTGTGGGTCGGAATGGCATGGGCGTATTTCTGTTGGCGTGACGGTGGAGGTTTGGTCATCGCCAGTTTTTCGCTGGCCGTTGGTGGGGCGGACTTTTGTTGATGTCGGGTTTTTGGCGGTTTGCCTCTTGAGGGTCAGAATGACCGTGGCGGTTGACCGCGACCGCGGCGGTGTTATGGCGTTCTTCTGGCCGGCGGTAAGCGCCTTTTACCGCCGAGGTCAGAATGACCCCCATAGTCTTGAATAGTTTCACCACTTCAAAATGACGGGAGTGTATACATGGCGTATCATGTATGCATTGGGAGGTTGAGGCAACCAATGGATTTGGCTTAGCCAATCTAAAAATGGACCCAGCGTGTTCAGTTGACCACCCTGGATGCATTTTTGGTAAGGATGGACCGCCGTGGTGAGAGTGTGATAGACTAAAAAGAGGGGAGTCAGCTATGATTTTACACTTGCCACATAAGGGTTAGCTTAACATTGAATAGATATCTTTACCTTACTAGAGTTGGCCTGGATTGAGCACTATTATAAAATGCCACCATGTATAACTGTCGCATCATGTGACCTGTGCATTGGAAGGTTGAGGCAACGAATGAATTCGATCTACTCGGCATTTAAAAATAGAAACAGTGTGACACATTTTTTTGACAAGGCGGACCTATAGCCAGAGTGCGACAAATTAAACAAGCATTTGGAACGCAATGAGTCTTGCATTTGCTCAAGTTAGAGCTATTGACGTTGACTTTTCCTTCCACATAAATTGAAAGTGAAAAGTAAAACAGTTGACTTAAGCAAGCCAATTCAAAGCGCCATGGCTGTCCATAAGCATGAGTACGAAGGAGAGACATAAAAGGAAAAATAAGTTCGCTCACAGTCAAACATATCCGCAATCGTGCAATTATCCATGTATCCGATAGGGACTTACAGCTGCAGATTCCTTACCTTTGAATTCCCTGGCCTCTGCTTTGAATCTGGAATCCTTTTGCTGAGCAATACCCTACGCGGGCCATCGGGTGGTGTTGTTCGGATCCGCGTGGCTTCGTCAGCGTCGTTGGAGCCATCTGGGTATGTCACGGTCACCTAAAAAGGCGCCACCCCAGTGTGCGTATGTCAGTTGTTTTCCTTCTACGCCAGTTAAGTGCAGGTCTGTAATCAAGCTACCCTTTACCTTTTTTGGCAAGCCTTTTTTCAACATTTTGTCAGAGATTTTTGTCATTTGTGCAAAGAACATGTCATCTAGGAAGACTGGGTTCAAGCCGTGTGGCGTCTGTCATCGCGCCATGTCGGTGACAGACCCCCATCAAGTATGTCTCTGGTGCCATGACAGGGACCATGACTCGTGCTCCGACTGCCGGGCAATGGCCCCGAAAACTTTGAGGGAGCGATCCCTAAAGCTCATGGCGGCCTGGCAATCGACTTTGGTCAGCTTGACTCCTCAGAGGTCACGGTCCCGCTCAAGGAGGAGGTCGCGGGACCGCTCCAGGAGCCCCAAGTCCTCTTCCTCCCACTCGAAGTCCTCGGGCACTTGGGGAAGAGGCACAAAAAGAAGAAGTCCAAGCGGACTTCGACTCCGCCGTGCCCATCGGCCGACGAGGCATCTCGGGAACATCGACGTTCCGAGCATGGTTCCGCTGAGCCGTTGCCAGGGCCGACTTCACGTCTCCCCACCTTTTACGAGAGACAGAGCGACCCCGCTCAAAGAAAAGAGTTTTACAGAGCCATGCGCCTCATTTTTGAGCCGGCTGACCCCGTGGGTGGGTCTTCGGACCCCATGGGGTCAGCAGGGACCCCATTGGGCTGGATGCCGGCGGCTTCGGCCTCAGCGCTGTTGGGGACCCCAGGATCCAATATCATATCCGGACCGGTGCCGGTTTCTCACAATCTGCCACCTCCAGGCCCAATGTCGACGCTCCCTCCACCACCGGTGCCTAATCATAGTGGAAGCCCCATCCTCATTCCTGATGGTCCGGAACAACGTCAATCGGCACCGATTCTGACTTCAACGGCGCCGATTAGGCCCAAATCACTACCTGAGGCTTATTTTGAACAGCCAGGCACAGGTGAGGAGTGGGTCTGAGGACCGTTTAGAGTATGGTTTGGAGCATGAGCATCCACTCCAACCCAAGATCCAGACTATTCTGGACTGGGTAGCTTCAAAAACCCAGACTCAAGTCAGGGCGTTCCTTGGCTTGACTGGGTACTAAAGGAGGTTTGTGAAGGGTTATGGATCAATAGTGACACCCCTCACAGAACCAACCTCGAGGAAAATGCCCAAGAAAGTGAACTGGACCGTGGACTGTCAAAAGGCCTTTGACACCCTGAAGCAAGCTATGTGTACAGCACCAGTTTTGAAAGCTCCAGTTTACTCTAAGTAGTTCATTGTGCAGACAGATGCCTCTGAGCATGGGATAGGAGCAGTCCTGTCCCAAACAAATGATGATGGCCTTGACCAGCCTGTTGCTTTTATTAGCAGGAGGTTACTCCCCAGGAAGCAGCATTGGAGTGCCATTGAGAGGGAGGCCTTTGCTGTGGTCTGGTCCCTGAAGAAGTGGAGACCATACCTTTTTAGTGCTCACTTCATAGTTCAAACTGACCACAGACCTCTCAGATGGCTAATGCAAATGAAAGGAGAAAACCCTAAACTGTTGAGGTGGTCCATATCCCTATAGGGAATGGACTTTGTAGTGGAACACAGACCTGGGATGCCCATGCCAATGCTGATGGCCTTTCCAGGTTCTTCCACTTAGAAAATGAAGACTCTCTTTGGAAAGGTTAGTCTCATCCTCTTTCGTTTGGTGGGGGTGGGGGTTGTGTAAGGAAATGCCTCCTTGGAATGGTTACCCCCTGACTTTTTGCCTTTTGCTGATGCCAGTGCTGGGACCCTGCTACCCAGGCCCCAGCACCAGTGTTCTTTCCCTAAACTGTACTATGCTTCCACAATTGGTACAGCCCTGGCACTTCAGATAAGTCCCTTGTAAATGGTACCCCTGGTACCAAGGGCCCTGATGCCAGGGAAGGTCTCTAAGGGCTGCAGCATGTCTTATGCCACCCAGGTGACCCCTCACTCAGCAGATGCACACTGCCTCACAGCTTGTGTGTGCTGGTGGGGAGAAAATGACTAAGTCGACATGGCACTCCCCTCAGAGTGCCATGCCAACCTCACACTGCCTGTGGCATAGGTAATTCACCCCTCTAGCAGGCCTTACAGCCCTAAGGCATGGTGCACTATACCACAGGTGAGGGCATATGTGCATGAGCACTATGCCCCTACAGTGTTTACACAAAATCGTAGACATTGTAAGTGCAGGGTAGCCATAAAGAGTATATGGTCTGGGAGTTTGTCAAACTCAAACTCCACAGTTCCATAATGGCTATACTGATATCAGGAAGTTTGGTATCAAACTTCTCACCACAATAAATGCACACTGATGCCAGTGTGGAATTTATTGTAACATGCTCCCAGAGGGCATTTTATAGATGCCCCCTGAATACCAGTCCAACTCCTAGTGGTAGGCTGACCAGTTTCTGCCAGCCTGCCACAACCAGATGAGTTTCTGGCCACATGGGGAGAGCACCTTTGTCACTCTGTGGCCAGGAACAAAGCCTGTACTGAGTGGAGGTGCTTCTCACCTCACCCTGCAGGAACTGTAATACCTGGCGGTGAGCCTCAAAGGCTCACCCCTTTTGTTACAGTGCCACAGGGCATCCCAGCTAGTGGAGATACCTGCCCCTCCGGCCACTGCCCCCACTTTTGGCAGCAAGGCTGGAGGAGATAATGAGGAAAACAAGGAGGAGTCACCTGCCAGTCAGGACAGCCCCTAAGGTGCCCTGAGCTGAAGTGACCCCTACCTCTAGAAATTCTCCAACTTAGTTTTGGAGGATTCCCCCAATAGGATTAGGGATGTACCCCTCTCCCCTCAGGGAGGAGGCACAAAGAGGGCGTAGCCCCCTCCAGGACAGTAGCCATTGGCTACTGCCCTCCTGACCTAAACACACCCCTAAATTTAGTATTTAGGGGCACCCCAGAACCCAGGAAATCAGATTCCTGCAACCTGAAACAAGAAGGGCTGCCAACCTGAAAGCCCTGCAGAGATGACGGAGACGACAACTGCTTTGGAACCAGCCCTACCGGCCTGTTTCCTGACTCGAATAAAACTGCAACAGCGACGCAGCCCCCAGGGACCAGCGACCTCTGAAGCCTCAGAGGACTGCCCTGAACCTAAGGACCAAGAAACTCCTGTGAGCAGCCGCTCTGCTCAACAACTTTGCAACTTTTTTGCAACTTCTAAACACTTCACTCTTCACGCCGGAAACGTGAGACTTCACCCTCTGCACCCGATGCCTCCGGCTCGAGCTCCAGAGAAGCAACACCACAGGGAGGACTTCCAGGCGCCTGGACTTCGTGAGTAGCCCGAATAACCACCCTGCAAAAGTCAGCAGTTCCTGGGGGAGGTAAGTATTGGTTAGTTTCTCAGGTAAGTAGAGCACTTACAAGTTCAGTCTCCTGGGCATAGGCAGCCCACCTTTGGGAGTTCAAGGCAACCCCAAACACCCAGCACCAGCAACACAGGGCCGGTCAGGTGCCCAGCTCAAATTAGGGCCATAATAGCATAGGCGCCTATGGAGAACAGGGGTGCTCCGGTTCCAGTCTGCTAGCAGGTAAGTACCTGCGTCCCCGGAGAGCAGACCAGGGGGGTTTTGCGGAGCATTGGGGGGGTCCCAAACAGGCACACAAAATACACCCTCGGCAGCACAGGGGCTGCCGGGTGCCGTGTGTGAACAAGGCGTTGGGTTTTGTATTGAAGTGAATGGAGGGACCCAGAGGTCACTCTGGCATTGCAGGCAGGGCACGGGGGGCTTCTTGGGCCAGGCACTACTGGGCTAGGATGAGGGCCGCTTGCTAGTCACTCCTGCACCCATGGTTGGTTCCTCTCAGTCCTGGGGGCTGCAGCTGCAGTGCTTCTTCCAGGCGTCGGGTTCCTTTGTTACTGGGCAGTCGAGGTCAGGGGGAGCCTCTGGATCCTCTCTACAGGTGTCACTGTGGGGGTGCAGGGAGGTCGACTCATGGTGTCCACCCTTAGGAGGTATCGGGTGCAGAGTGTGAAGACTCAAGCTTCCGGAGTGAGGCTGGAGTCTTCCTTAAAGATGGTTTCTTTATTGTAGTTTTGGACTGAGCCGCTGTCCTCAGGAGTTTCTTGGTCCTTCGGTTCAAGGCAGTCCTCTGAGTCTTCAGAGGTCGCTGGTCCTTGTCGGATGTGTCGCTGTGCAGGTACTTTGAGTCTGGAGACAGGCCGGTAGGGCTGGGGCCAAGTCAGTTGTTGTTTCCTTTGTCTCTGCAGGGCTTTCAGGTCAGCAGTCCTTTGTGTAGGTTGCAGGATTCTGGGTTCCTGGGTTCTGGGTCACCCCTAAATACTAGATTTAGGGGTGTGTTTAGGTCAGGAGGGCAGTAGCCAATGGCTACTGTCCTGGAGGGTGGCTACACCCTCTTTGTGCCTCCTCCCTGTGGGGAGGGCGGCACATCCCTATTCCTATTGGGGGAATCCTCCAATCTCAAGATGGAGGATTTCTAAAGGCAGGGGTCACCTCAGCTCAGGACACCTTAGGGGCAGTCTTGACTGGGTGCCTCCTCCTTGTTTTTCTCATTATCTCCTCCAGCCTTGCCGCCAAAAGTGGGGGCAGTGGTCAAAGGGGTGGGCATCTCCACTAGATGGGATGCCCTGGGGTGCTTGAACAAAAGACATGAGCCTTTGAGGCTCACCGCCAGCTGTTACAGTTCCTGCAGGGGGAGGTGTGAAGCACCTCCACCCAGTACAGGCTTTGTTCCTGGCCACAGAGTGAAAAAGCCACTCTCCCCATGTGGCCAGAAACTCGCCTGGTTGTGGCAGGCTGGCAGAAACTGGTCAGCCTAGCACTAGGATACGGACTGGTATTCAGTGGGCATCTCTAAGATGCACTCTGGTGCATTTTAGAATAAATTCCACACTGGCATCAGTGTGCATTTATTGTGCTGAGAGGTTTGATACCAAACTTCCCAGATTTCAGTGTAGCCATTATGGAACTGTGGAGTTCGTGTTTGACAAACTCTCAGATCACATACTCGTTATGCCTACCCTGCACTTACAATGTCTAAGTTTTGCTTAGACACTGTAGGGGCATAGTGCTCATGCACAAATGCCCTCACCTATGGTATAGTGCACCCTGCCTTAGGGCTGTAAGGCCTGCTAGAGGGGTGACGTACCTATGCCACAGGCAGTGTGAGGTTGGCATGGCACTCTGAGGGGAGTGCCATGTCGATTTAGTCATTTTCTCCCCATCAGTACACACAAGCTGTGAGGCTGTGTGCATGCGCAGAGTGGGGGCTCCCCAGGGTGGCATAAGACATGCTGCAGCCCTTAGAGACCTTCCCTGGCATCAGGGCCCTTGGTAACAGGGGTACCATTTAAAAGGGACTTATCTGGGTGCCAGGGCTGTGCCAATTGTGGAACAAAGGTACAGTTTAGGGAAAGAACACTGGTGCTGGGGCCTGGTTAGCAGGGTCCCAGCACACTTTCAATCATAACTGGGATCAACAATAGGCAAAAGGTCAGGGAGTAACCATGCCAAAGTGGCATTTCCTTACAATGAACAAGTTACTTACCTTCAGTAACGCTTTATCTGGTAGAGACTCTATCTAGCTGCAGATTCCTTACACCCACCCATGCCTCCCGGCTTTGCGGTTATGTCTAGTAGGGTTAGAGCTTACCCTTTTCAGGGCCCTATTTTTGCACAGACAAATGTTGGTTCTATCCATGACTCTGTGCTTCTGGCGTGGACTTTTTGTGGATCAAAGAACTGACATATGCGCCCCGGGGTGGAGCCTTTACAGGCGTATGTGATGTCACAGATAGCTCCAATGACACTGACGAAGCCAAGCGGAGCCGGACGACGCACGCGGATCTAAACGACACTGTAGGAAGCTGGCTCTGTATATACTATATCAAAATTAGATATAGTGTGCACAGAGTCCCGGGGTTCCCCAAGAGGCTTGACAGAGGCAATAATAGATAATACTAATGCTCTATTAGTGGTAGTGTGGTCGAGCACTTGGGCTTATCGGAGGGTAGTGTTAAGCATTTGTTGTACACACACAAGCAATAAGTGAAAACCCACACTCAAGGACTTAACTCCAGACCAATAGGTTATTATATATAGAAAAATATTCTTTTGTTAATTTATTTCTAGAACCATAAGATTCATTTAGCAGGTATGTAAATTAAATGAAAGCTACTTTGCATAGTAATACTTAAGACTTTGAATGGAATCAACAATGTACGCAGTTTTCTTTAAAATGGCAAAAAGCTATTTTAAAAGTGGACACTGCAATTTTCAACAGTTTCTGGGGGAGGTAAGTAAAGTACAGTTTTTGAGGTAAGTAACAAACTTACGGGTTCAGTCTCCAGAGCATAGGTAGCCCACTACTGGGGGTTCAAGGTAACCCCAAACACCCAGCAGCAGCAACAGGGGGCTGGTTAGGTACAGAGGTCAAACAGGAGCCAAAATATCATGGGCGCCTATTTGAGGCAGGGGGTACTCCAGTTCCGGTCTCCTTGCAGGTAAGTACTGGCATTGTCGGAGGGCAGACCAAGGAGGTTTGAAGGAGCACTGGAGGGGCCCTAAGTAGGCACAAAAACCACACCCTCAGCGTCACAGGGGCAGCCGGGTGCAGTGTGAAACAGGATGTCGGGTTCTCAATATAACTCAATGGAGGGACCCGGGGATCACTTAGGCACTGCAGGCCGGTCACAGGGGGGCTTCTCGGGCAAGCCACCGACTGGGCAAGGGTGAGGGCCACCTGCTGGTCGTTTCTGCACTAGTGGTCGGTTTCTCTTGGGCCTTGGGGCTGCGGGTGCAGTGCTTTTCCAGATGATGCATATCTTCGTCCCGGGCAGTTAAGGTCAGGGGGGTTGTCGGGATTCCCTCTGCAGGCATCGTCGTGGGGGTCCGGAGAGGTCAGCCCACGGTGGACACATAGGGGGTCATTCTGACCCTGGCGGTAATTACCGCCCTGGCGGAGGTCGTCGGTAGCACCGCCAACAGGCTGGCGGTGCACCGCTGGGCATTCTGACCGCGGCGGTTCAGCCGCGGCCAGAAACGGAAAGTTGGCGGTGTCCCGCCGACTTTCCGCTGCCCTTGAGAATCCTCCATGGCGGCGGAGCGCGCTCCGCCGCCATGGGGATTCTGACACCCCCTACCGCCATCCAGTTCCTGGCGGTTCTCCCGCCGGGAACAGGATGGCGGTAGGGGGTGCCGCGGGGCCCCCGTAAGAGGGCCCCAAAAAGAATTTCAGTGTCTGCCTAGCAGACACTGAGATTCGCGACGGGTGCAACTGCACCCGTCGCACCTTCCCACTCCGCCGGCTCAATTCTGAGCCGGCGTCCTCGTGGGAAGGGTGTTTCCCGCTGGGCTGGCGGGCGGACTTTCGGCGGTCGCCCGCCAGCCCAGTGGGAAAACCAGAATGACCACGCGGTCTTTTGACCGCAGAGCGGTCTTTCGGCGGGAACCGCGTGGCGGGCGGCGACCGCCGTCCGCCGCGGTAAGAATCACCCCCATAGTCTGAATCGCCTGGGGATCAACTCTGGCTAGTTGGTTTCTCTGGACACAGAGTAGTGGGGACTCACGCTTCTGCAGCGAGGTGGGAGTCACTTTAAAGATGGTTTCCTTGTCTTCTTGTTGGACAGGTCCGCTGCCCACGGGAGTTTCTCGGTCCTCAGTGATGCAGGCAGTCCCCAGGGGTCACTGATCCTGCAGAACACATTGCTTCTTCTTTTGCAGCTTTTTGAAGCAGGAGATGGACCGGTAGGGCTAGGGCTGAGTCAGTTGTCTCCTTCTCTTCTCTGCGAGGTTTCAGCTCAGCAGTCCTTCTTTCTTGAGGTTGGTAGGAATGTAAAGAGCTGGGTTCAGGGTCGCCCCTAAATACTAAATTTAGGGGTGTGTTATGGATAGAGGGCAGTAGCCAATGGCTACTGTCCCTGAGGGTGGCTACACCCTCTTTGTGTTCACTCCCGCTGGGGAGGGGGCACATCCCTATCCCTATTGTTCCTAATCCTCCAAAGCAAGATGGAGGATTTCTCAAGGAGAGGGTCACTTCAGCTCAGGACACCTTAGGGGTGTTCCTGGCTGAGGGGGTGACTCCTCCTTGTTTTTCTCATTATCCCTCTGGACTTACTGCCAAAAATGGGGGTTGTCTGGGGGAGCAGGCATCTCCACTGGCTGGAGTGCCATGGGGCACTGTAACACCAGGCCTGAGCCTTTGAGGCTCACCACCAGGCGTTACAGTTCCTGCAGGGGGAGGTGTGAAGCACCTCCTTGCAGGACAGGTTTTGTTTCACCACAGAGTGCCCAAAGGCACTCACCCTAGGTGGTCAGAAACTCGGCTGGAATTGGCAAGCTGGCACAGACTGGTCGGGCTTAACACTATCAGTTAGGCTAACATACAGGGGGCATCGCTAAGATGTCCTCTGTGTGCATTTCTCAATATATCCCACACTGGCATCAGTGTGGGTTTATTGTGCTGAGAAGTTTGATACCAAGCTTCCCAGTGTTCAGTGTAACCGTTAAGGTGCTGTGGAGTTCGTAATGACAAACTCCCAGACCATATACTCTTATGGATACCCAGCACTTACAATGTCTAAGGTTTGGCTTAGACACTGTAGGGGCAAAGTGCTCATGCAGCTATGCCCTCACCTGTGGTATAGTGCACCCTGCCTTAGGGCTGTAAGGCCTGCTAGAGGGGTGACTTACCTTTGAGGTGGGCGTGCTTAAAAGCCCACAATACTTACAACAGGTCAAAGCGATTGTGCACTCGACCTAAAAAGAGGTGAGTCAGCCATGATCTCTTGAATTGGTCAGTCTATATAGTGCTATAGGCTTAGGTTAAGGTTTGGCAAAAAGTACAGTATGGCTGCATGGTGGACCAATTTATATGTAACTGAACATTATGGGAGGGGATGGTGAGGGCCATGGTTAGACATGGTAGACTTTGTGTGAATTTGGTCAAAATATGGACATGGCTATTTTTAACCAGTTGAATAAAAATGAGCATTGTAATGGGTATGAGAATGCTGGTAACATGTAGGGAGGTTTGATGAAGCCCATGCTGCGTCATATGCTTTTCTCGTAGACACCTCACAAATCGAGAGAGATTGGACACAAGGAAGGAGTAGTCACTCTTCTGTGAGCCATCAAGAGAATTAAGGGATGCTGGATGTGAACTTACAAAAAGAAGTGATAAACTCAATATATATTTGGATACTGGCAGGCACACTAGACCTGATGGAGGAATTTATTTATTTAATGTTGTTGTTGTTTATGTTTTTTACTAGGGTGATTTTGAAATATTTTTCTACAAGGAAAAAATAGGGGCGCCAGCTGCAATTGGTGACGTAATACAGGTGCTGAGCGTATGGCCTCTCCATCTATGTCAGGCTCTGTAAGAAGCTGGCTATCTGTATGGTGCACTAAAATGAAGTACACCTTACAGAGAGTCCATTGGATTCCCAATTAGTTTGCAAAAGCAAAAGTAGATAGGACTAATGCTCTATTTTTTGGTAGTGTGGGTAAGTAGTCAGACTTATCAGATGTCAATGCTTAGCATTTGTTGTACTCACAGAGGCAAAAAAGGAGACACACACTCAAAAAATAATCCGTACCAATTTAGAAAAATAACACTCTTTTTGTATATACTTTGAACCCAATAACTTTTGTATAAGGTAAGTGCATTTTCAGGCATAAATACTTTTTAATTCAAAAATTTGACAGTGCAGTTTCAGAGTCCTTGAATGTTAACCTATGGGAGGAAACCACAGTCAGCAAACAAGCACTTACTGATGACTCAAAGGACCAATCTTGTAGTCTTGAGTTAAGTACTGGGCCAGGACCACACCAACAGGTCACTCCGAGAAGCACTGAGGCAGCCATGTGCATAGGTGCAGTACGATTTGGGTGCCCAGTGTATTTCAATGGGGATTGATCTCCGTGGATTTAGGCTGCAGGCTCCGGCTGGGGCGCCAGTCTGGGACAACCAATAAGTACGTTCCAAACGTGGGGTGCTCTAGGACATAGGTGCACCTTTGGTCCTCTTCTCAAAAGCCCCGGGGCAACGGTTGAAAGGTGACTTTGACATCAGGATTCTTTGTCCTGGAGCACACGTGGTTGGAGGGGGTTCCTGTGGTCTGGGGCTGCGGGCATCGTCCAGTACGGATGAAACCACAGTGGACTCGAGCTCCCGAGAGCTGGGGGACGTAGTTGGCACCAATGGTTCTTTTCAACTTGGGCTGGCAGCGACAGGTGCAGTGGTTGCTTTGGGTATCTGGTTCTTTCACTGTAGTAGGTGCAGGAAAGGGGGGCCTGCATGCAGAGACTGCAGGGGACCTCAAGGAGCCCAGTAGGGGTGAAACCACAATAAACTTAGACTGTGGACAGCTGGGGGACCTTGCTGGCACTGGAGGTCCACGCTCACTCAGGTCAATGACAATGGGTGCAGTGGTGACTTTAGGCATCTGGTCTTTGCAGTTCCGGAAGCTGCAAGAGTTCTTTCTTTGGAGTTGGTTGGAGAGCAGGTCCACTGCTCACGGGAGACTTGACTCTTTCGTGAAGGCAGGAAGTCCTTCCAGGGCCCTGGAGGTTCAGCTGCAGCATGAGGCATCTTTTGATGCAGAGTCCATTGAAGAGTACAGACAGGCCGGCAGGGCTGGTACCAGGTCAGCTGTTTCTTCTTCTTCTCTTCTCTGGGTGCTTCTCTTCTTTTCCTTTTCTTCGTAGGTCATCAGAATTAGAGTTCAGGGGTGCCACCTAAGTACTCAATTTAGGGGTATTACAGGGAGTGCCAGGTGGTAGCCAATGGGCTGACCACTTTCAAGGTGACTACACCCTTTCTGTGACCACTTCCAGGACAGGGGGGGTCAGTCATCTTCGCCATCTGGAGAGACCCGGGTCGCATTACAAAGGCAGCTAGGCCTTTAAAGCCTTCCGCCTTGGAATGTCCATCCTATCTGGGCGAGGTGCTAACACCCCTGCCCAGTGCAGGCTTTTGTCTCTGGCCCTTGAGAGTGCTGGCCGTCACCTTAGGGAGCCAGGAATGTGTCTAAGATGGCTGAACTGGTCAGGACCACAGTCAACACACTGGTAACTGGTAGGTTTTCAGGGGGCACCTGTAAGGTGTCTGGGTACATTTATTTATAAATCCTTTACTGGAATCAGTGAGGGTTATTAATCTGAGATATTTGATACCAGACATCCCTGGGTTCTGAGAAGCCACCATGTAGCTGGGACAATCGCACTGACCAGTGCCCAGCACGTGTTTAAAATGGCATCCTTGGTCACTTACTATGTCTGAGAATTGACAAAGACATAACAGAGGCATATCTGCTTGTGCAGATATGCCCTCACATGTAATATAATGCACCCTGCCTTAGGGCTGTAAGGCCTGCTAGAGGGGTGACTTACATATATTATACAGTGAGACATGGAACACAGGTTGTGTGCCATGTTGTGTTTTCAATTTTGGGAGCACCTTGTCACGTAGCCTGCAATGGCAGTCTGCATAACCCATGCCCTAGGTACCAGGGGTACCATTTACTTGGGCCTTACAGGGGGCTGAAGGGCCTGGTCACTTGGGGATCAAGTGTCCAAGTGTCTTGTTTTAGTGTAGGAACACTGGCACTGGTGAGCGGGTTAGCAGGACCCCAGTGTACTTCAGTTGAAGTTTCATCTAAAAAGCAAGAAAAAAGTGGAGGGGTACTGCAACCAGAACCCATCTCCCCAATTGCTCCAAATGCCCTGTGCCTGAAAATTTGCATTAGCTGGATGTTGGGAAAAACCTGGGTCCTTGGGTATTGGATGAGGTATATAACCAAAACATTTAAGTCAGTGGTCAGTTGGTAATCTTTCCAATTATGAGGTTTTCTGTGGTGGTGGTTCCTGTACATCTGTTGACTTGTGCAGTGTCATTATTCGGTATGCCTGTTTTTTAGCTCTGAAGGTCCATTACACAGCGTGATTGGTTGACTAATGATTGGGTAGTAGCTGTTTTTTACTGAGTTAAATGATGATCTTAGCACTATTGAAATTATGACTCAGTAATTATATCTTGTCCTGGCCCTATATATGGATTTTTCATTTTATCAGAATCCACCCTGCTTGTTTTCCTGGGCATAGTAAGACAATCTATTTTTTATAGGTCCTGATGAAGGGGGTGTAAAGAAGTTGTAATCCACTGAAACACGAGTTGACCAATATCACATCGAGTTTTGAGGATACAAGGCGCAATAATGGAAGACTAAATGAGAAGAGTTCTCTATATTGAGCCAAATTGTACAAAACACATTTTTTTCTGGGGATCCCTGAGAGAGTGTATGTTATGAGTGTGGTTGAATGTAGTCTGGAATGACTAATGGTGAGTCAAGTGGGTGGTGTATTTTAATATTCATATTGATATATAGGTGGTCATTATGACATTGGCGGTGACTGTTAAAGTGGCGGTAATACTGCCAACAGGCTGGCAATAATTACAGCCAAATTATGACCATGGCAGTGATCCCTCTCATAGACAGCCTATCTACCACACCAACCGCCACGGCGTTAACACCACTGACCACGGCGGTAGCCATCAATAGCCAGGGGGAAGACAAGGTACCGCCCACCATATTATGACACAGCAAACCGCCAGGATTTCTGGGGCGGTACCAACGCCATCAAAAGCCTGGCAGAAACAGAACACAATGAAAGACTCACCAACAAGTACACAGAGGCAGAGGACTCCGCCGCCGCCATAGAACTAGAACTTCAAGTCTTCCTGATGCTCTTCTACGCCATGGCCCTCCTAGAATATCAACGCCGACGAAGAGGACAACGGTGATTACAGCAACATAGCACACAAGGGAGGGAGGAAAAGGAGAGTGACACACACATGCACAACACACACCATTCACACACACCATACACAGAACCAGCTGCAGAGCTAAACCAATGTCACAGTACACACGTTAAAATGAAACAAGGACCACAATGATTATCAACAAACACTGTAATTTGATGCCAACAGCCACCATATTGTCCATTTGAATATAAATGCAGGTGATAATGTCCAGAATGGGCCAATGGCCAGTCCAAAGTACAAAAGGACCACAGGGCACAGTCCAATGCCCAACTTGACTCCTGACACACTCCGGAATCCACTGTTCAGGGGCATCATGTTGGAAATAGGCAGGCACCTCGGGGGGAGGGGCACCTAAGGTGAAGTGTGGGCTCAATGCCCATCTGTTTTTGGTGGGGAGTGCAAGGTCACAGTCTCTGAAGTGGGGAACTTGCACACTGGTTCTGGAGGGAGATCCTTGTACAACAGTCCCTGGAGAGTGGCCTACATGCCCTCTGCTGGAGGTGAGGGCTGCTGTGTCTGTGCTGGAGGTTAGGGCTCCTGTGCCTCAGCTGAAGGTGAGGGCTGTGGTGCCTGTGCTGGAGGTGAAGGCTGCTGTGCCTGTGCTGGAGGTGAAGGCTGCTGTGCCTGTGCTGGAGGTGGGAGCTCCTTGCCCTCTGCTGGTGGAGTGGGCCTCTTGACGTTCATTGGTGGTTGAGTGGTAACCTTTCCTTTCATTGGTGGTTGAGTGGAAACCTTCCCTTTCCTTGCTGGTGGAGGGGGATCTTTGGCAATCTTTGGTGGTGGAGAGGGATCCATGTGTCCCCTCTTGTGACGGGGCTTGGCCTTTGAGATGTCACTTGTGTCTTTGCCTCCAGGACTAGGAGTTGCCTTCACTGTCCCTTGCTTTTCACCACCCTAGTCCTCCCTCTCTTAGCCGCAGGTGTGCTCTCAGTAGGAGTAGCAGGCGGCACACTCTGGGACCGCTTTGTGCCAGCAGCTGATGATTTGATGGAAGCAATGGCAGACTGTTTGAGGTTCTGTGCTGGGTTGTTGGGACCCTGCTCTTGGGGGGGGGGGGGGAGGGAAGAGGTCATGTTGGGCAAGGAAAAGCTTCTTAGGGACGTTGGGGTGGGATGTGGGAGGAGGGATGGGAGTGGAGGTTGAGGGAGTGATTGTCAGAGGTGTAAGTCTGCTGGACTTGGGTGCAGGTGCATGGACAGTGTGCATGTGTGAGGTGGATGGTTGCTGGGTGTCTGAGTGTGTGTGTTTGTGTCCCTTACGAGGGGGGAGCAGACAGGGTGGGAGAGGACAAAGGGGATGCGTGGATGGGTGTTGTGAAGGTGTCTGCAAGTGAGGTGTGTGTGTGTGTTACTTGATGTGGTGATGGTGGTGATAGTGGCTATTGATGCAGCGCATGCAAGTGTGAGTGCGGATGTGACTGTGAGGGAGGAGGGGGAGGCAGTGGATGTGGTTGTGTGTGCAACGTCTGTTTTTTGTGTGAGTGCTTGTGGCCTGAAGTGTGCTGCCTATGTGTGCATGCTTGTCTGTATCTGTACCTGGGATGGGTTGGGGTTGAGGAGACTGGGACTGGGAAGTGGTAGTTGGAGGGGGGATGGCAGGAACAGGGACACTGGCTGCCATCAGAGAGGAGGCCAGAGGCTGAAACGATCTCTGTAGGGCCGCCAACCCACCATGGATGCCCTCCAAGTATGCATTGCATTGCTGCATTTGAGATGTCAGCCCCTAGATGGCATTCACAATGGTAGACTGCCCTACAGAGATGGATCTCAGGAGGTCAATAGCCTCCTCACTGAGCGAAGCAGGGCTGACTGGGGCAGGGCCTGATGTGCCTTTGGGCGAAGGAGATGCCCACCCTCCTGGGTGAGTGGGCACGGGCAACTCAGTGGGGGGCTACTGGAAGGGCGGTGCTGGTATGGTGGGTGATGGCTGTACCTGTAGCTGGGGTGGTTCCAGATGTGTCCGCCACCACCAGGGAGCTTCCATCGGAGGAGGTATCTGAGTCTGTGTTGTCACCTCCCGTCTCTGCCGTGGTACCCCCCTCGCCCTCCGTCCCACTTGTCCCCTTAGCGTCAGTGGACTCTGCCTCCTGGGTCCTGTGGGATGCAGCTCCCTCATTCTCCGGTGCCCCTGCTCCTCCGCCAGATGATGCTAATGCACACGTGGACAGGATGACAGAAGAAAATGGGGGGGGGGGGCGAGAGAAAGGGAGTACTGGGTCAATTACAGCACCAAAACCACAGTTGGCATACACATTACCATTAAACACAGGGATCAGGATTGTGCACTATACATCGCACTGGCATTCCATTGGCTAGGTGCCACAGCAAGATGAGAGCCAACAACTGCCAACTTCACCCCTCCTGGGACCCACTAAGCCCTGTCTGACATGAAATGCAACCTAGCTAGGTTACTAGATTTTGCTATACACCCATTTACTTTGAGCTGGATCATGCAGCAATAGATGAGCTGGCATTAAGGGGCACCCACTAACTGAAACCCACTACCAGGATCCCATGCCACCCAACAATAATTGTTGTCATGCTCACTGTACTCACCCCCCTTATGGCTGCTGTGCTGCCCTCAAGTGCACATCCAGCTCTGAGTAGGCCACCGACAGTATGCGGGCCATCAGGGGGGTCAGGTTCCGATGGGCACCCCGCCCTCGTTGGGAGGCCATCCCCAGCTGGGCCTCTGCGGTCTTCCAGGCCCTCCCACTTTTTTTTTTTTTATTTTTTTTTTTACAGTTGCTCTGCCTGCTACAGACCCCCAGGGTCCGCATGTCCTTGGCGATGGCACGCCACAATCCCTTCTTCTGATGGGTGCTGACCTACAGAGGTAATACAGACAGGAGGACACCATTAACCATACAATCCAGCCTGTCACACATGTGGCCCACAAATACCATTTCCATCGGCACACACATCACTCGGCTCCCACCATGTACACTACCACCAGACATACCCCCCACCCAAATGACATGCTGCTAGCACACACATCTTCATGCAACTTTGTCACATGCATCATGCCCATGGTGTATTCACCTGTTGGTCTGGAGGCCCATACAGCTGTCCATACAGGGGTAGGACCCCATCCACCAAGCGGGCTAACGCCTCCAAATTGAAGTCAGGGGCCCTTTTCCCCGTCACATGGGCCATGGCAGGATCCAGACACAGGTCACAGCAGCACACACAGTAGAGGTGTTGTCCTGTGGAAAGTCAGGAATCAAGTGAGGTTTTAGACAGAAAATGGCGGTCACATCCACGGCGGTGTACACTATCACCGCCGCCAGTGATCCTCATTGGCCACTGTACTCCACAGAGCCCTGTTTTAGCCATTGAGGAATAGCACGACGGTGCAACACCGCCTTCCGCCATGACACCCAACGCTGGCGGAGTTACCTCACTTCCACCTGTCCATACTTACAGGACAGGCGGTCGCCATTTTATGGTGGTGGACAACATTCAGAAATTAGAAACTGCGTTATTGCTGTAAATTGCACATACATTGCCATTCACATTGTCCCATCACATAAATGCTCTATGTACACTGAGGTGGTGGTTCCGTTGTTCAATTTGTGACTACCTACTCACTCTTGTGTCCCTTAGATACCTACCACTGCAAAGGAATAGGAGGAGGAGACAAGACCCCGTGTACAGACCCTTTGTGGACTTGGCTACACTGGAGAACAGGCACATAATACTCACCTATAGACTGGGCAGGGCCACAATCACAGAGCTGTGTGCACAATTGGAGCCTGATCTGATATCAGCTATCCGTCATCCCACTGGGATCCCCCTTCTTGTGCAAGTTCAATCAGTGCTCCATTTCCTGGCAACTGGTTCTTTCCAAGTGACAGTAGGCTTGGCAGCAGGAATGTCACAGCCAATGTTCTCAGTCGTGCTGGCAAGGGTTTTGTCTGCCTTGGTCGAACACATGTGCAGCTACATCGCTTTCCCCTAAGTTGAAGATTTGGCCACTGTAAAGGCAGGATTCTATGCAATGGGACATATACCAAATATTATTGGGGCGATTGACGGAACACATATTGCGTTAGTCTCCCCCCACCCCCGGCACAATGAACAGGTGTTCAGGAATCGGAAGAGTTTCCACTCACTCAATGGGCAAATGGTGTGCCTGGCGGAACAGTACATCTCCCACGTCACTGCCAAGTATCCTGGGTCGGTGCATGGCGCCTTCGTCCTGAGGAATAGCAGCATCCCAAATGTGATGGCACAACTACAGAGGCACAGGGTGTGGCTAATAGGTGAGCCAGAGTCCCCACCCAATGTATGTCAGTGTATGCCTTCAAGAGTTATCCCCCATACCATTGTGTACGGCTAATGTTTGTCCCTCATTACTTGCAGGTGACTCTGGCTACCCAAACCTATTGTGGCTCCTGACCCCTGTAAAGAATGCCAGGACAGGGGCTGACAATCAGTATCACATGGACGAACCAGGCGGATCATAGAACGTACCTTCGTCCTACTGAAGGCCAGGTTCAGATGCCTCCATCTGACAGGTGGATCCCTGTGCTACTCCCCTGAGAAGGTATGCCAGATAGTTGTAGCATGCTGCATGTTGCACAACCTGGCCCTCAAACAATATGTGCCTTTATCTGCAGGAGGAGGAGATTGGAAACGCCCCTGTGGCTGCAGTAGACCCTGAGGACAGTGAGGGTGAGGAGGCAGAGGTTGAGGATGTGGACAACAGAACATCAATTATACACCAGTACTTCCAATGATACACAGGTGAGACAGTGAAACTGACCATTCCTCTGATTATTTATGTTTTCAGTGTGGCTGTAGCAGAGTAGCATTCACTTCCTTTGCATCTCAAATGACTGTCACCTATGCCTTCTTATTTTGCAGATGTTGGTGTTATAACAACTGTGTACTGATGTGATGACTACAGACAGCTAGAGGTCATTATTGGTATGCTATCACAGTGTTCAGGTCATTTGCACAAGATGTAACAGTTACCATATTTGCACATTTTCAGCACATAAAGCACTATCACTCAAATTGTGTTCAAGGGTGTTTATTGTAGTGAAATTTATAGACGGAACAGTGCAATGGAATGGGGTGATGGTAGAGGTAAGTCCAGGCTATTGGTCCAATCTGTTTGTAGCACAGGTCCAGTGTCCAAGGGGCCATAGGAAGAGGAGCAGTGGCAGTTCAAAGTGGACAAGGTGACAGGGTGGGACGCAAGGGGGACATTCAGGAGGGACACATTTCCTGGTGGTGGTCTTGGTCTTGGCAAGTGTCTCTGGCATCTGTCTGGGTCGCAGGAAACGTTTGTGGGGTGTCCAGTAGCTGCAGCAGGTGTGGTGGGCTGTTCAGTTGTCTGGCTAATGGAAGGCGCCCGCTGGTTTGCTGTATATTCCCTCATGATGTTGGCCATATCAGCCAGCATCCCTGCTATGGAGACCATGGTGGTGTTGAGGGCCTGCAAATCTTTCCTTTTCTCCTGATGGTGTACCTCCTGCAGGTGCTGGTTCTCCTGCATGATGTCAAAAATCAGGCCCATCTTGTCCATGATTGTTGGTAGGCCCCCAGGACATTAGTGAGTGCCTCCAAGACAGTCTGTTCCCTGAGCCTGCCCTCCCCCTGACGCATAGCTGTCAGGATGCAGTATTGCCAAGGCTTGCTCCTCCCATGCTGTCAGCTGTGGGGGAGGTGGTGGGGGTCCACCGCAAGTCCTCTGGATGGTGAGCTGGTGCCTTGCTGCCATGGAACATACCTTCCCCCGTAGGTCGTTCCACCTCTTCCTGATGTCCCTTGTTCGTGGATGCTGTCCCACAGCATTCACCCGGTCCACAATTCTCTGCCATAGCTCCATCTTCCTTGCTATGGCTATTTGCTGTACCTGTGCTCCAAACAGCTGTGGCTCAACCCTGACTATTTCCTCCACCATGACCCGCAACCCCTCATCAGTAAAACGGGGTTGCCTTTGTGGGGACATGGGTGTTGTGTGTTATGCAGTGGGTGTTGAATAATGTGGTGGGGTGCGTGACGGATGGCTGGATTTTAGTGGTGTGTGTAGCTGTGTCTGTGATTTGTGTGTCTGTCTCTTGCCTATTTTTCGTGTTCGTAAAGGGTTGTGGGTAATGTGGGTGTGTGTTTTATAGTGCTGTGGGTGGGAGGGTGTTGTGTGTGTATTAGTGTCAGGGGTGTGTTTTTAGTGTTGGCCAATGTTGTGTTGTGTTGTATTGTTTTTGGGTGGCCATTCTGACTGCGCCGCTGTGTACCGCCAATGGGTTACCGCAGTTGAATGTCCGCCGTGGTGATTCGTGGGTCATATTTTGGAGGGTGTTGTTTTGTGATGTGACGGTGTGGGTGTTCGTAACAACACTTTACCACTTACCTTTGATCTGGCGAATTTGTGTTTGTGGCAGTATTCTGTCTGTTTAGTGTGTGTGTCATAATTTGGCGAATGGATGTTCGCCTCCGTGACGGTATGCTGGCGGCCGTCACCGCGCAGTAAGCAGGATTTACCGCCAGTGTCATAATGAGGGCCATAGTTTTGTACTGTTTTGTCAGGCTGACTGATGAACTCAATGTTGGCTGTGATTTATAAATTATACGAATACAAGGATGTATGAATACTGAAGGTCTCTTGTAAATTTACAAAATGAAAAAAAAAGCTTTTCAAATAAAAATAAATGTAATATTTTATATATATATATATATATATATATATATATGTATATATGTATATAGGAAAAATCGAATCTATCTGTCTTTCTGGGTCAGTGACTATGTCAGACACATTCCATTTATTAATGTAGATAGGCTGAACCAGGAATAGTCAGTTCCTTTCTTCCCATGCCTTCAGACATGGATCCAGAGCTAAACTCCTTTCGTCTATGATGAGATTTTTCTGCTCTATTTTACAAAATTTTACACATGTGCAAGGGCTTATCCCATCCTAAAACAACAGGGTTTATACCTTGTAGGGAATGTCGCAAACAGATGTCTGTGATAGATACTCACCAGGTATGCTTCTGGTGCTTGAGGTCGGAACACAACTTCATGGCTTTTGATGACTCATCCTTGATGAACCTGAAGGCCATACAAGATTGCGAAGCAAAGCTTTACGTAGCAAAACACCTCAAGACTCTGTGCTGTGACTAGCAGGATGGTCCTGCTCCCACTCCCAAAGATGTTCCTTCGGCACATCTTCATAGAGCTGGAAGTCCTGTAGTAAGTAAAAAAAGATACACAAGAACTCCAAGTGGGACTCAAGCTCTTCCTGCCATTCTCGATCCCCAAAGAAGGTGCAAGGGTGTCAACGTGCCACCGGGCTCGTTCCCGAATTCCTCAGGAGCTGATTCTGAGTCTGGCCCTGAGGCTCCCTGACTTTCCAGGCCTGTTGATGATGTTGCAGCAAGTTGAGTCCTTTAAGGACGCCATGCAGTGCATTTTTGGCATAATTCCTGCTAACTTTGTTGTGGCTTCAGGCTCCAAGAATCTGCAGGGCTTTCAGTTGGACTTCCACAGGTGAGTTCTCTCTCAACACTCACCTGCTCACCTCAGGCAGTCGTTAACCACTTTCAAACAACAATGAACCATCTTCCAACGTTAGTATTTACTATCAACATGCCAGAGTCATACCTAACTCCTTGGCAGGCGCTCCTGTTCATCGGAGCCACCCTGGATATGGTATGATTTTATGCCTTTTACCCGGAGATGAGAGTCCTGGACATTCAGTCTAGAGTCCTGATGTTTCACCTCGGTCCTGGTTCTCAGTGAGGATGACTCCGAAGCTCCTGGGACTGTTGCCATTCTGAATCCTGCTGGTCGTAAATACCATATGACACATGCAGCCTCTAAAGGGCAATCAGAAGTTCCAATGGTCACAGCACCAGACAGGGGAACCCATTGTATTCTATCCAGATTTAGAAGGAGACTACAAAAGACTTGCTGTGGTGACGCCTTGACCACTATTGGGCCATAAGCAGACCACTCTTCATACTCCACACAATACTCACAGTGGTAAAGGATGCATCACTGCTCGTTTGGTGGAGGCCTTCTGTCACGATTCACCCTGGGCTTAACGTCAACACTGGAGAGGGATGGTGAGCGGCCCCGGTTCCTGCAAGTCCTGCTCTGGCCGAGGTAGGGGCGACCCCTTCCGGTAGCCACGGTGCTGTTGACAATAGTAAGCCACTACAGTCCGTGCCCTCCAGAAGGAGTCCCAGAGGAAAAACCGCAAGGGGGAAAAAACCTCCAACAGGAACTCCCTGAAACAGAAGGAGGACACAAGGATTTAGAACTCAGGATCCTGGAAATCTGGAAGACTGAAGACAGAACAAGAACGACTGGCGTCTCAAATGAAAACCAGCCGGAGCGTGACCACCACCGCTGAAGTGTTGTAACGCAATGAAAAGAAGAAAAGATTCCCCTTATAATACCCCTAGACAGGAAGTGATGAACAGGAAGAAGTTACACCACCATCTTGGCTTGGGAAGAAACCATAACTAAAGATAGAAAATATACCCCTGTACAAGAGGAACAGATGCATGCAGGGAAGAAGGGAAGAAGGGAAGTGCACAGCATGCTGGGAAGGAGAAGGCATGCTTTAAAACCATGCATGTCGAATGAGGAAGGCCCTAAGGCGTGTGGCAGGTGAGTAAAGCTAGGGGGGGAGGCCCAGACACCCTAGAACAGTGTGTGCTACGTGCGCCGTGAGTAGCGAGAACCGTGACCCAATTCTGGGTCTCCGGCCCGCCGCGCTCTGAGAACAGCGCGCAGCCGGAGAAAAGGGCTGCCGAGGGCGCCACGACCCTTGACCCGGATCACGGCTTCCCCCGCGGTTTGGCCGGGATGCGCCGCAGCAGCCCACGGCGCGACACCATCTGTGTAATGTGGAGGTAAGCAGACTCCGGTCTCTGGCAGAACCCCAGCTACACATGGATCTATTGGATTTGCAGGCGATCGACTTGACATTGAAGGTCTTCCTTCCAGCCATCAAATGAAGGCTGCTACAGGTTTTCATGTGTGTAGGAAGTATATACTATCTCAAAGTGAGAGATAAAGTGCACAGAGTGTAGGAGGCTGGCCTGGCGTATACTGGGTACCTCATGATACTAACACCTTGTGCCAGGTCCAGTTATCCCTTATTAGTAGATTAGTAGTGTTCTAGCAACTTAGGCGGATAGAGGTAGCTATAGCAGAGCAGCTTATGCTAAACTAGGAGACATGCAAAGCTCCTACTATACCACTTATATCATATACCACTATATCATAAAAAAACACAATTCTCAGTTACTAAAAATAAAGGTACTTTATTTTAGTGACAATATGCCAAAGGTATCTCAGAGGATATACTCCCTTAGGAGGTAAGTAATATACACAAAATATACACAAAATATACAAACAAACCAAATTCAGGTAAGTAAAACAGAAGAAAAGTAGTGCAAACACTGTAGAACACAATAGAATGCAATAGGAGGAAATAGGCTTAGGGGCAACACAAACCATATACTCCAAAAGTGGAATGCGAACCACGAATGGACCCCAGGCCTAGTGTACTGTGTAGAGGGTCGCTGGGAGTGTAGGAAAACACTAAGGGTGTCCAAAATACCCCACCCCAAGACCCTGAAAAGTAGGAGTAAAGTTACCCTACTACCCCAGAGAGACAGTAAAGTCGAGATAGGGGATTCTGCAAGGACCGCAACTGACTGCAAAGCACTGAAGACGGATTCCTGGACCTGAGGACCTGCAAAGGAAGGGGACCGAGTCCAAGAGTCACGCAAGTGTCCAGGGGGGGCAGGAGCCTGGATGAAGGTCCAAAAGGGCTGCTTCCGGGTGGAAGAAGCCGAAGATTCTGCAACAACGCAAGGTGCCAGGAACTTCTCCTTTGGTCAGAAGATGTCCCACCGCGTGCTGGAGGATGCAGATTGGTTTCCAAACAGAAAGACCGCAAACAAGCCTTGCTAGCTGCAAGAGTCGCGTTTGAAGGTTTTGGGTGCTGGCAGGGCCCAGGAAGGACCAGGAGGTCGCCCCTTGGAGGAGGAGACAGGGGGTGCTAAGCAACAGAGAGAGCCCACACAGATGCAGGCAGCACCCGCAGAAGCACCTGAACAGACGTTCATGAAATCTGAGCAAGGCGGTCGTCTCAGCACAACAAAAGACGGTCCCATGAAGTCGGAAGTCAACTCAGCGAGTTGAGCAGTGCAGGACGGAGTGCTGGGGACCTGGGCTAGGCTGTGCATGAAGGAATCCTTGCAAAAGTGCACAGAAGCCTTAGCATCTGCAGTTCACGCAGTACACAGGATTAATGTCTGGCGTGGGGAGGCAAGGACTTAACCTCCACCAAATTTGGACAGAAGGACCACTGGACTGTCGGGGTCACTTGGATTCAGCTCCTGTGTTCCAGGGACCACGCTCGTCAAGATGAGAGGGGACCCAGAGGACCGGTGATGCAGAAGTTTGGTGCCTGCGTTAGCAGGGGGAAAATTCCGTCAACCCACAGGAAATTTCTACTTGGCTTCCAGTGCAGGGTGAAGGCAGACAGCCCTCAGAGCCTGCACCACCAGGAAACAGTCTAGAAAGCCGGCAGGATTAGGCGCTACAATGTTGCTAGTGGTCTTCTGGCTACTTTGTTGCAGTTTTGCAGGCGTCCTAGAGCAGTCAACGGTCGATCCTTGGCAGAAGTTGAAGAGAGAAGTGCAGAGGAACTCTGGTGAGCTCTTGCATTCGTCATCTGACCAGAAACCCACAGGAGAGACCCTAAATAGCCCTCAGAGGAGGATTGGCTACCTAACCAGGTAAGAGCCTATCAGGAGGGGTCTCTGACGTCACCTGCTGGCACTGGCCACTCAGAGGTCTCCATTGTGCCCTCACACCTTCGCATTCAAGATGGCAGAGGTCTGGTACACACTGGAGGAGCTCTGGGCACCACCCCTGGGGTGGTGATGGACAGGGGAGTGGTCACTCCCCTTTCCTTTGTCCAGTTTCGTGCCAGAGCAGGGCTGGGGGATCCCTGAACTGGTGTAGACTGGTTTATGCAAGGAGGGTGCCATCTGTGCCCTTCAAACCATTTCCAGAGGCCAGGAGAGGCTACTCCTCTCAGGCCCTTAACACCTATTTCTAAAGGGAGAGGGTGTAAGACCCTCTCTCAGAGGAAATCCTTTGTTCTGCCTTCCTGGGAATGGGCTGCCCAGGCCCCAGGGGGGCAGAAACCTGTCTGAAAGTTGGCAGCAGCTGTAGCTTCAGAGAAAACCCCAGAGAGCTAGTTTGGCAGTACCCGGGGTCCATGCTGGTTCCCCGGGGATGCATGGGATTGGCACCCCAATACCAGATTTGGCTTGGGGGGACAATTCCATGATCCTAGACATGTTACATGGCCATGTCCAGAGTTACCATTGTGAAGCTACACATAAGTATTGACCTATATGTAGTTCACGCGTTATTGGTGTCCCCGCACTCACAAAGTCCGGGGAAATTGCCCTGAACAATGTGGGGGCACCTTGGCTAGTGCCAGGGTGCCCTCACACTTAGTAACTTTGCACCTAACCTTCACTAAGTGAGGGTTAGACATATATAGGTGACTTATAAGTTACTTAAATGCAGTGTAAAATGGCTGTGAAATAACGTGGACGTTATTTCACTCAGGCTGCAGTGGCAGTCCTGTGAAAGAATTGTCTGAGCTCCCTATGGGTGGCAAAAGAAATGCTGCAGCCCATAGGGATCTCCTGGAACCCCAATACCCTGGGTACCTAGGTACCATATACTAGGGAATTATAAGGGTGTTCCAGTGTGCCAATGAGAATTGGTAAAATTAGTCACTAGCCTGCAGTGACAATTTTAAAAGCAGAAAGAGCATAAACACTGAGGTTCTGGTTAGCAGAGCCTCAGTGATACAGTTAGGCACCACACAAGGAACACATACAGGGCACAAGTTATGAGCACTGGGGTCCTGGCTAGCAGGATCCCAGTGACACAGGCAAAAATAAACAAACACACAAGTAAAAATGGGGGTAACATGCCAGGCAAGATGGTACTTTCCTACACAGAGTCCAAGGGTTCCCCTTATAGGTTGATAGTGGCAAAATTAGATAATTTTAATGCTCTATTTTGTGGTAGTGTGGTCGAGCAGTAGGCTTATCAGAGAGTAGTGTTAAGCATTTGTTGTACACACACAGGCAATAAATGAGGAACACACACTCAAAGACTTAACTTCAGACCGTTTTTAGATAGAAAAATATATTTTCGTAATTTATTTTAGAACCACAAGATTGAAGATTTGAAGTAAATACCTAAAATGCAAAGGTACTCCACAAAGGTAAGTAAGGAACTTTGAATTAGAGCACTAACATACACAATATAGGTTAAAATGGCAATAAGCTATTTTAAAAGTGGACACTGCAGAAATCAACAGTTCCGGGGGGAGGTAAGTAAGGTTAAGTTTCTGAGGTAAGTAAAGCACTTACAAGTTCAGTTTCTTGCGCATAGGCAGCCCACCGTTGGGGGTTCAAGGCAACCGCAAAGTCACTGCACCAGCAACACAGGGCTGGTCAGGAGCAGAGGTCAAAGTAGGGCCCAAAACACATAGGCGCCTATGTAAAACTCTTGTATAGCGCACTACTCACCCGTTAGGGTCTCATGGCACTGTACACATACCGCTGTGGAACCCCTCCTGTCACTTCCCTGTGAGGTGCCCACTCCTGGACAGCCCCAGGGTGAAGCCAGGCATCCAAGCGCTGTAAGGGCCGTTGTGGAGATTTAGTAAGCTATTGCCCAGAGTTACAGAGTGTGACCCATTAATTAGATTAGGTACCGAGGCGAGAATTATCTGGTCCAAGGGAATTGAGCCCAAGACCCGCAGAGGTAGGCATTGAACCCTGGTACCGGGCCAGATCTCTGCAGCAGGGTCTGCCGCTCTAACCATTGTGCCACACTTCTCCACCGTCTCGCCTATGGAGAACAGGGGTGCTCTGGTTCCAGTCTGCCAACTGGTAAATACCTGCGTCTTGGGAGGTCAGACCGGGGGGTTTTGTAGAGCACTTGGGGGGGGGACACAAGTAGGCACACAAAACACACCCTCAGTGGCTCAGGGGCAGCCGGGTGCAGTGCGCTTAGCAGGTGTCGGGTTTTCAATATAAATCAATGGAGGGACCCGGGGGTCACTCTAGCGGTGCAGGCAGGGCACAGGGGGGCTTCTCGGGCCAGCCACCGACTGGGCTAGGCAGAGTGTTGCCTGATGGTCACTCCTGCACTGGAGTTCGGTTCCTTTTGATCCTGGGGGCTGCGGGTGCAGTGCTTGGTCTAGGCGTCTGGTTCTTTGTTCCAGGCAGTTGCGGTCAGGGGGAGCCTCTGGATCCTCTCTGCATACCTCGCTGTAGGGGTGCAGGGGGGGTCGTCTCAGGTTACTCACGAGGTCGCAGTCACCTGGGAGTCCTCTCTGCAGTGTTGGTTTTCTGGAGCTCGAGCGGGGGGCGTCCGGTGCAGAGTGTAAAGTCTCACGCTTCCGGCGGGAAGAGTGAGTTCTTTGGAAGTTGTTAAAAAGTTGCAAAGTTGTTGCTGTTTTTGAACAGTGCCGCTGTTCTTTGGAGTTTCTTGGTCCTTCGGTTTCAGGACTGTCCTCTGAGGCTTCAGAGTTCGCAGGTCCCTGTCGGATGCGTCGATGGGCAGGTTCTTTGAGTCTGGAGGAATCTGATTTCCTGGGTCCTGGGTCCTGGGTCACCCGTAAATACTAGTTTTAGGGTTGTGTTTGGGCAGGAGGGCAGTAGCCAATGGCTACTGTCCTGGAGGGTGGCTACACCCTCTTTGTGCCTCCTCCCTGAGGGCATGGGGGCACATCCCTAATCCTTTTGGGGGAATCCTCCAAAACTAAGATGGAGGATTTCTAAAGGCAGGGGTCCCCTCAGCTCAGGACACCTTAGAACAATGCCCTAACGGGGAGGAACCGACAAATTATTTATACATCATAAAACAACATAGGTGAGAGCAAAAAAGCTATTTATTCATATAAATATATATATTCATTTATGATATATCCGTCGATGTTTCGAAAGACTGAGCATTCACCAAGTGTTTGCTTGGTGAACGCTCAGTCTTTCGAAGGCTCTCATATGAATGAAGAATGCATTGGAATTGACGGGTGACTTGGTATATGAGGAGGATTGATATTTTAAAATCAGACCTGATCTCCTCATAAATAGACAAGTAAAAGAAGTCAGAGGATATATGTATGGGACTCCCATCGTATTAGTCCTGAAGAAGACCCACTTTGGAGCTGGGATTTGGCCCAAGATATAGAGGGGTCAAAACGTCGACGGAGCTATCATAGTCTGGATTGGTTTCTGCATAAGATCTTTGGAGGATTGAAGGCATTGATTTAGACTCTGAGGATTTGGAATGCAGTTAATGCAGCAAACAAAAAAGAAACAACCAACTGTTTTTAATGTTTTTTGTATAGGTTTTTGATTCATTGAAATATGTATTATTCTCCTTTCTATCTATCACAAGCACTTTCTCTCACACTATCTGTCCCTGGGTGTGTTGTTTTATCAGATGGGCTGTCCATTTAGGATGAATATATTAAATTGATAATTATGTATAAGTAAATAAATGAATAATGTATGTATAAATAATTTGTCGGTTCCTCCCCGTTAGGGCATTGTTGTATGTAATGGTTATCTTCTACCCAACCAGGTCGGGTTTTTGGGTTACCCTCTGTGGTTTATAAGCGGGACACCTTAGGGGCTGTCATGACTGGTGGGTGACTCTTCCTTGTTTTTCTCATTATCTCCTCCAGCCTTGCCGCCAAAAGTGAGGGCAGTGGCCGGAGGGGCGGGCATCTCCACTAGCTGGGATGTCCTGGGGTGCTGTAACAAAAGGCATGAGCCTTTGAGGCTCACAGCCAGGTGTTACAGTTCCTGCAGGGGGAGGTGAGAAGCACCTCCACCCAATACAGGCTTTGTTCCTGCCCACAGAGTGACAAAGGCACTCTCCCCATGTGACCAGAAACTCATCTGGTTGTGGCAGGCTGGCAGAAACTGGTCAGCCTAGCACCACCTTCCTTTCCTGGCTTGACTTCTGAAAAAGATCATGAACTACCAGGCTGAAGTCATCATAGTGGCTCCAAATTGGGCCTGGAGAGAATGGTGCCCAAACTCCTGGGCATGGGCATCTGTCCTCTGATCAAGCTCCCACTTTGGGAGGAACTTCTGTTGCAGCAGCAGGGCAGAGTCTTGCACCCTGGTCTGCACAATTTGCGTGTCCATGCATGGAGATTGAACAGTAGCAGTTGATTTCATTTGATCTCCCTCCCAAGGTTGTTGATATTATCTTGGCATCTAGACGCCGATGCACAAAATCAGAGTATAATGGCCATTTTACAAGTTTATGGCTTGGTGTGGCAACTGCCTGATGAACCCATTACAGATAAAATTGTTGGGAGTTTTTTTGTTTGTTTTATCTTTGTTCCTGAAAGGACTATACCTGGGCACTGTTAAACTTGTCATCTCTTTCAGGTGTTTTGCGATTGCCAGATCAGCCTTCTTTGTTCAAATCACCTTATACAACATATCTTCCCTCTGCAGCCCTTTGTGATGCCTCAGTTGGACTTCAATCTGATTATCACTTTTTTGATGTGCACCCCATTTGAGCCAATGTACAGTTGCCCACTACACCTTTTGCACTTTCTGACTAGTTGCCTTATACAACCTTTATTCCAGGCAAACTAGTTTTGAGGACTCGAGCTGCATTCCTTCATGTCGGGATCTGGTTATTACCCTTTCAACCTTCTTGGACCCACCTCACCCCTAGAAAGAGGAGGAGAGGCCACATCATTTGGATCCCAAGAACGCACTCACTTTCTACATTTATCCATACCAGAGACCTTCGGTTGGACAATCAGCTCTCTGTGGGCTTCTCTGAAACAAATGGTAGTGCAGAAAAGAACAACCAATAGGTGGATAGTCCCCTGCATTAAAATCTACTATGCGTTAGCTAAGAAGCAGCCACCAAATGATCGAGGGTTTATTCCAATCAAGCCCAGGCTGCTATTACTGCTCTAGTACACCGAGTGCCTGTCCAGGATATCTGTCAGGCTGCTACATGCCCAATGATGCTCATGTTCACGAAGTACTATTGGCTTGAAAGGTAATTCTGTCAGGATGGGCAATTTCTCCTATTCGGACCTGCAGGACTTTACGATCTGAGCCATTCCAGAGACCTACCACCTGGGAAGGTATTGCTTTGGTATCTGTTCACAAGGTGAGGAATCTGTGATTAGATGTATCCATCAGAAGAATAAGTCACTTACCTTTTGTAACACTTTTTCTGGTGGACACTTTGTCTAACCGCTGTTTCTGTATACTGCCGTCCTTCCTCGCCATTCTGTGGAATGAATTGTTTCCATTTTTAAATAGTCCAAATGTAGAGATTTGCTAACTGGTCACACTAGCTTGCTGATGGGGTCTGCGTGTGAAGGCACAGACGTGCCTACGAAAGAAACTGCTGTCCGCATGCATGAGTTGCACCTATACACTGCTCTGTTTATCACTTCTGGAGTGGAACTGTGTCAAAACACATGCCGGCATGCCGGAGAATTGTTTTTGAGTTTTCTGGACCTAGTCTGATGCCTGAGAAATATTGACAAGGTGAGGACTCTGGTTAGATAGCGTATCCACCAGAAAAAATGTTACCAACAGTAAGTAACTTTTTTTTTCCTACCCTTGCACCTCACCTTCCAACAAACTATCTGCCACCCGCATAGCCATCAGCCTACCTCATTCTTAATTCCTCTATAACAAAGGTGATCTACTTTCATACCACCTCTGCTTCTGCAGCCCTTTTTTTATTCATAGTATTTTTGCTAGATGCCCTAATTCTCTTTCCCTTAGAAAGATGGCATAGAAGTCAATTTTACCATGAGAACTGAATATTTTATCTCTTCCACTGCCTCTACCACTATGTTCCATTTACCCATTAAGAAGCTGCCATCAATAAGAAGGACCCTTCTCTATCTATCACCACGTTACAGCTTACTATCACAGATGAAGTGGACCTGGTTCACGTATTACCATGTGGGCACCACATTCTTTAAAGAGAGAATGCATTTATTCACCTATGCACCTTCATACTTTTCTGCCTTGCCAAAATCACAAGTTCTCATCTGAGGAGCAACATTAGTCGAGTTAGCCTGCTTCTTGAAGATGTACCAGTACTTTACAAAATACTTATATTCTTTTCTGTCTTGCCAAGTTCCCTTCTGAGGAGCAACATGAGTCAACTTCACCCACTCACTGAAGAAGTACCAGTAGTCTACAAAATAACTGCCAGATATAATGTAGTTCTCAGAAATAAGGTTGTCCCCAAATGTTCCAGCCATAGTTTATTAGAAATGGATCTACTGATCCTGAAACTAATGGAGCACTTTAATGCGGCGGCAGAGGAGGGGTATATGACCTCCTCCTAAGTGGGAATTTCTCCAAGTCACTTTTTGACTGACCTTTTTTGGGATATTGTTTGAGAATTTGGGCCTGATTACATGGCGAATTGAATACTCCATCATAAATGTAACGGATATTCCATCCACTATATTACAATTTCCAAAGGATATAATGGAATTGTAATAGAGCGGACGGGAAATCTGTCACATTTGTGATGGAGTAACCCATCTGCCAAGATCTTAATCAGGCCGTTTGTCTCCTGGTGTGAGGATATCCACCAAGAAGGCATGTTTCAAACCATATGGCACCTGTCACCGCCAGATGTCAGTGACGGACCCACATTTGGTTTGTCTTCGGTGTCTGGAACAAGATGACGACACCAAGACATGCAAGGATTGCTGCACCATGCATCCAAAGGCGCTAAGGGAGCGATCCCTCCCTCAAGCTCATTGCTGTCC
This sequence comes from Pleurodeles waltl, assembly GCF_031143425.1. NCBI lineage: Eukaryota > Metazoa > Chordata > Amphibia > Caudata > Salamandridae > Pleurodeles > Pleurodeles waltl. The sequence goes on along the minus strand of NC_090436.1, from coordinate 218,968,948 downwards.
TATGCCGAACAACCATTTGATGCAGCAGATATTGGTTGTGAGGAAGGTCCCGAGATAGTTTGCTGAGCTGCACCTGGTAATCGTTGTCCCACTCCAAATAGTTGGGGATATCAAGTAAGTCCCACATACATGAAAATTATTTGAAGAGGTCTTTGACTTTGCTGTGCAAGTCTTCGGATGGGTCTTGGGGCTGTCGGCACTCGAGGCCTGTGGTGGAGCTGCGCCTAGGCATTGTCTGTACCTCCCTGATTTCTGGTATCTGGAGCAACCCCCACCCAGCTAAAAGAATTTTAAGAAGCTATGCACCTTGTTTTTGAGTGGCCGAACCCCATGGAGCACCCTCGGGTCCACTGGTCTGGGCGCGGCTGCTGGTTTTCTGCCAGCGGGCTTGCCCTCAGCACCATTTGGCCCTAGGGATCCAGTGATGAACCTGACTCTGTCTCAGGTGCTCCCCTTCATCAGAGCTGTTCTGGACACAGTGCAGTTTCGGTCCTCTCCTTCCGAGTGGCTAGTCTGGGATATTCAGGCTATTTAACAATGTTCCAGACTCTATCCTGGATTTCGATTAGACTGACTCTGAGGCTGTTGAGCCTCGTGACCTCCTGCATCCTGCTTGTTACTCATGCCCGTTGGCATATGCGGGCTCTGCAGTGGGACCTGAAGTTCCAGTGGGGACAGCATCAGGGGAATCCCTCCGACATAGTCCACATCACAGAGGGAACTGAAAAACATCTACTGTGGTGATTGACGAACCGCAATTGGGTCAGCGGCAGACCCCTCTCACTTCATCAACCAGATCTGGCAGTGGTGGCAGATTTGTCACTCTTGCAATGGGGCACCCATCTGGGAGAGGTGGAGATCAGAGAGCTCTGGTCTTGGGCGGAATCCATACTCCACCTCAACCTTCTGGAACTCCGGGTGGTCTAGCTAGCATTGAACACCTTTCTACCCTCCATCAAAGGAAGGCTCGTGCAGGTGTTCACAGACAACATCACTGCCATGTGGTACTGCAACAACCAGGGTGGGGTGGGGTCGTGGACTCTTTGACAAGAGACCTCTGGACATGGCAGAAAAGTCAGGGCTTGTCCCTGGTGGTTCAACACAGATGCACTCAGCCGAAGATGCCTAGCGGATCACAAATGGCATCTCCATCCAGAGGTGGTGCAAGGTCTCTTTCCGCAGTGAAAAGAGCCTTGCTTAGATCTGTTCGCCACTGCTAGGAATGCGTAATGTCAGCAATTTTCAAGTCGGCTCTTGCAGGAGACACTTTTCGTCTTGAGTAAAGCTCAGGCCTTCTGCATGCATTTTTGCCCATACTATTCCTGCCCAGAGCTCTCAAGAAGATGAGGAATGACAGGGCCCAAGTCATCCTTGTGGTTCTGGACTGGGCTCGCAGAGTTTGGTATCCCGAGCTGTTGAGCATGGCCATCGGTCCTCCGACCATGCTGCCCCTTCAGGAGGATCTTCTGTGGCAGCAGGGGAGGGTTCGCCACCCAAACCTGTTAATGCTCCGCCTTCATGTGTGGAGATTGATCGGTGACAGCTGACAGCATTTGACCTTCTACCTGAAGTCTGCACTGTTATCTTGGCAGCAAGGCATCCCTCTACCAAGACAGTATATGCCTGCAATTGGAGCAAATTTGTGGCATGGTGTGCAGAGAAACAGGTTGAACCTCTTTCTGCTCCCCTCTCTCAAGTCCATCTCTTTAGTCTTTTTCTTGGCCAGCAGACCTCTGCTTTAGGCACTCTAAAAGACCAGCTTTCTCCCATCTCAGCGTTTTTGCAGTTGCCACATCAGCCATCCCTGTTCAAAACCACTGTTGTTAATAGGCTTTTGAAAGTCCTGCAACACATGTTCCCACTTTCACCTTTCATCATGCCTCAGTGGGACCTTAATTGAGTGCTCACTTTTTTTATGTGCTCTCCTTTCGAGCCACTGCTCAACTGTCCTCAAGCCTTCCTTCAAGACAGCCTTCCCTGTGGCAATAACATCTGCCTGAAGGGTTAGTGAGCATCAGGCTTTGTCATTTAAGCATCTTCCCAGACAAGCTGGTTCTTCACATTAAGGCTTCCTTCCTGCCAAAAGTTGTCACTGCCTACCTTTTACACCCTGCCACATCCATCTAAGGAAGAGTAGCAGCTCCACTGACTGGGCACAAAAAGAGCATTGTTGTTCTACCTTGCTCCACAAAAGAGTTCTTATTGGATTACCAACTCTTCGTGGGGTATGTCAGATTGAAGAAGGGGAAGGCTGTGCAGAAATAGACCATCTCCCGCCGAAGGCTTGCTTGCTTATTCTACCAGAGCTAAGGGTGCAAACACTGCATTAGCAGACAGAGTTTTGGTCCTAGACATCTGCAAGGCAGCATTTTCTACTTCTCTACACACGTTCACAAAGCGTTATTGCCTGGACAATCAGGTCCATTGGGACAGGTGCTTTACTTGTTTGGTCCTGCAGGACTTATCTGATAGAGACCTCTAGCTGCAGATTCCTTACCTTTGAATTCCCTGGTGTCAGCTGCGAATCCAGAATCTTTTTGGTGAGCAATACGCTACGCGTGCCATTGGGTGGCGTCGTTCAGTTCCGTGTGCGTCATCCAGCTCCGCGTGGCTTCGTCAGCGTCGTTCAAGCTGTCTGTGAAGTCACGGTCGTCTATACAGACGCCACCTCGGCATATGTACGTCAGTTCTTTTATCTACAAAACTTCCTCGCCAGAAGCACACAGTCATGGATAAAACCAACATTTGTCTGTGCAAAACTAGGGCCCTGAATAGGGACAAACCCTACCCCTACTAGTCATATCCGCAGAGCAGGGAGGCATGGGTGGGTGTAAGGAATCTGCAGCTAGATAGAGTCTCTATCGGATAATGCGTTACTGGGTGCGTCGTCTGACTCAGTCTGGAATCGTCATCGTCATTGGAGCCGTCTGTGACATCATGGTCGTCTATACAGACGCCACCTCCGCACGTGTATGTCAGTTCTTTTCCTTCCGTGCCGGTTAAGTGCAGGTCCGGGATCGAGATACCCTTTGCCTTTTTTGGCAAGCCTTTTTTCGACCTTTTGTCGAGGATTTTTGTCGTCTGTGTGAGGAATATGTCCCCAAGGAAGACGGGGTTCAAGCCGTGCGGCGCCTTTCATCAAGCAATGTTGGTGACGGACCCCCATGAGGTATGTCTCTGGTGCCTCGACAGGGACCACGACTCTAAGTCATGTTCCAACTGCAGGGCCATGGCCCCGAAAGCTTTGAGGGAGCGGTCCCTAAAGCTCATGGTGGCCATGCAGTCGACTTTGGTTGGCGCAACTCCTAGGAAGTCATGGTCCCACTCAAGGGGGAGGTTTCGGAACCGCTCTAGGAGCCCCAAATCCTCTTTGTCCCACTCGAGGTCCTTGAGGCACTCAGGGAAGAGGCACAAGACGAAGAAGAAGTCCAAGCGGACTTCGCCACTCTCCTCAGCCGATGAGGCGTCTTGAGAATGTCGACGTTCTGAGCACGGTTCCATGGACCCGTTGCCAGCGACGACTTTGCCTTTCCCCCTCCCCTTCCGGGATCCGAAGCAACCCTCACTCAATTAAAAGAATTTTACAAAGCCATGCGCCTTGTTTTTGAGCTGGCTGCCCCCTCGGGTAGGTCTTCGGCCCCGCAGGGTCAGCAGGGGTCCCATCGGATTCGACGCCTGCAGCTTTGGCCTCAGCACCATTGGGGACCCCAGGATCCAATAGTCGGCCTCCTCTGGTGCCGGGCTCAACGTCAATGCTCCCTCCACCACCGTTGCACACTGGTGGTGGTAGCCCCATCCTCATTCTTGATGACCTGGAGCTGGAACAACGTTGTACGACACCGATTCCGACTTCGACGGTGCCAGTTAGGCCCAGATCAGTGCCTGAGGCTTATTTTGCACAGCCAGGCACAGGTGAAGAGTGGGAGGGGTCTTAGGCCCCTTTGGAATATGGATTGGAGCATGAGCAGGACTGGTATGAGGATCTAGGGGAAGCCAGTGGACTGGATACTTCTACAGATGTTTGCATGCTCTCACCTTCTTCTGTGGCTACGGAGGAGGGAGCATCTTATGCCATGGTGGTGCGTAGGGCAGCTGAAGTCTTGGACCTAGATTTGCCTACGGTGCCAGTCAGGACTAATCTCCTGACGGAGGTGCTTCAGCCAGGGTTTGCTACATCAGAGCCGATGTTACTCTTCAATGAAGCCCTTACGTATGTCCTTCTGGGAACGTGGTCCAAACCCAGCACAGGGGCTCCTATGAATGGGACAATTGGCTGCCGCCATCGCCCAGCTCCAAACGACCCTAGTTTCCTCACCCAACACCCCACCCCGGAGAGCTTGGTGGTCCAAGCCTCCACTTCCCGTGGTGTCTTCCCTTCCATTTCCCCGTATAGGGAATCCAAGAGGGTGGATCAACTTGGCAAGAATATCTTTTCTTCCTCCAGCCTGGCATTGAGGTCAGTAAACACCTCTTGCTATTGGGCCGTTTTTCCCATACTTTATGGGACACAGTGGCACAAGTGCTGCCCCAGGTCCCGAAGGGTGAATGGGACATTCTCACCCAGGCTGTCAAGGATGGGAGAGATGCAGCCAAGTTTACCATCAGATGTGGCTTGGACACGACCGATTTGCTGGGCAGGGTGATTTCTTTGACAGTGGCCCTCTTTTGCCGCGCCTGGTCAGAGGGACTCTATCTGCTGCTAGATAGAGTCTTTACCAGATAAGGCGTTATTGAAGGTAAGAAACATGTTCATGTGGTAGAACCTCTGTCTAGCCACAGATTCCTTACTTATCCTCCCATCCTCCCTGCTCTACAAACGGATTATAGTGTAAAGAGTTCACCCCATCTAAGGGCCCTAGTTTCACCCACCAGTGGTCCGTGTTCCCTGTGGTTCTGCACTTCTGCGGTGGAAAGGCACAAAAAGAAGCTGTAAAAAAAATCTTTATTGCAGATTAATTAAAATCAACGGAAACACAAACAACACCTTAAACATCAAGGAGTCGTTAATGCACTGGACAGAGAGTGCAAACATATAATAAAATCAATCATTAAAATCAATTAAATCCATGCAAACGGGACATCTTCAAAAGGAGTATGAGAATTCAGTTAGTTACGCCGTCTGCTGTTCCTGTGCTAAATTGCAAAATTGACTGCTAGGTGGAAACATGCTTGATGGATGGTAAGTGGCTGTTGTGCCCTGCGATGCTAGGACTATGCTATAAGGCTTGGTATTTATATGAGGTCCCACTTTATAGCTAGGCAATAAACCTATACTATCGTCATTGTGGCTAAAAGTTCAAAACTTTAGAAGCATGTCGTTTGTGTTTAGACAAGCATCAACAAAATAAAATAATACCACAGTGATTAGGCTCTAAAGTGCAGTTAGCTTTAAAAATTCGCTGTTCGTCTGACACTGAGGCTGATACCCTCATTAACACAGGTACCCCATAGTACTTTAATATTTATACTACTGCAAGCTAATGTGTTCCAAGGGTTTGTGGGAAGACTGCTCTTTACATGGTTAAAGTGTTAAGAGCGCTGTCTCACTTTTTTCCATGAATTTTGTAGCCCGTCAAGCGAGCTGAATGTTATGACCATTTAGAAGTGCCAGGACAGCAGCACAATAGTGTGATTCTGTAATACCCTCAAGGCGGGGCTTATGAGCCACTGTTTCTCGCGTGAAACCATTGGGCAGATGTACAGGACATGAAGGACACTTTCATCCAAGAGACCACACAGGCGACAGTAGGGTCTGGCCTGGTTTGCTTCCAGCTTGGAACTTGGTCCTTCGAGGGCAAGGCGCCCCTACAAAGTAAAAGAAGAGAGTGTTGAACGGGTGCAGCTATATGAGTGCCAAGGTACGGTTGTGGGCACCATGATGAGTAGGACTGGAGAACTCACTAGTGCCTCTTAAGGCCAAGAGTGTTTGTCTGATGTCCAGCAACGCAGTTTTGAAGCCTTATTAGTGATTTTGTTTAAAAAAAAGAAGATCAATTTGTGAGCCCATTGCTCTGGTCAGCTTAAAAGTGGCTAGTGCTCCTTGGACTGCCAACGGCCATGGGTTTTGTGTTGTTGTTTGGACGTGGACTCCATGTTCAGCCAACACTGGGCATCCAGTGAAGCAGGTGGTGCAGATCTGAACTTTCTGCAGAGTTTTAATGTTGCTCCCAACCTGACAGGGACTTCGTCAAAGAGGCCGAACTCCAGCCTCACACCTGCTTGAGAAATGTGAGCGGGGAGTTGGAAAATACGCTTAAGCAGAGAAGATTGAAGCTGGTTTAGGGTGGAAGCATCTTTCCCTTTCAGTAACTCAGATCCATGGGTCAGGGATGGGAGAAATTTGACCCTGATGACCTGGAGCAGGTAATCCTGAGATGGGCTTCCAAGTTTCTTCTGTAGTAAACTAATTGCAAAGCGAAATTTCAGGGCCAACGCTCTCCTATGGAGGGGTTGATCCTTCTCGGATAGTTTTGCATCTAAAAGCACTCTCAAATATTTATGGGATTTGACCTGCTCCATCTGGTTTTCAGCCAGGAAAAGAAGCTGACTTCAGTGTGCTGAGGTAGTGCCTATATAGGCACCACGCACGTCATTTCCGGCACAGACAATGCCGACAATGGCACCGCAGAGCCAAATGATGCCACCTGCTTGTGCGTAGGGCTACTGCTCATCAAAAGTGTCAAGTTCCAGACTCATGCTTTGGGAATATTGTAAGGTAAGGAATCAGCGGCACAATATAGTCTCTACCAAATCAGGCTTTTACCTAAGGCAAGTATCTTGTTCTTTAGGAACAGGAAGATGTTCAGTAGGCAGCGCACAGCCTACACGCATTTAAAAGGGCATCGGACCTAGAGGTCAACTGGGGGAAATCGAAATCGGTGCACCTCCACATTCTGGTACATTGGCATCAAAGTTTACCATTCTGAAACGGATGTGCTAGACAGGAACCTAGTAAAAACCATATCTTCTCTTAGAGCACAAGCTATGTTTGGTGCTCCCCCTGCTCACAGTACAGGGGCGGGTCACACGGCCCAAAAGGGTAACGCTACAGAAGTTGCTTTACTATTTCACAAACTTGCCTATCCCTGCCCCACAAGAGCCTGTTTCACCCCCCCGAACATCATTTTGGACGACCTTGTCTGGGCAACGGACGTCGCGAAGTTGCCCTTTCTAAGCTACAACTCACAGTAGAATTGAGATGTCTTTGTTCCTTGGACTTTGAGCACTATTACCTGTCAGCTTAACTCCAGTGGTATGCCTGCTGTCTGGCCGATTGACTATTTATGGACGTAGGCCACACTGACAAGCTAATTGCACATTATCTATTTAGAGAGCTTTTCATTCCTAAATCGGACCTAGTACACCCCCCCATATCCAATAAGCTAGTGCACGTTGCCCACAACAGGTATTTTAGAGCCCTGAAAGCCACTCTCTCATTAATACCCTGCACGCTGGAGATCCCACTGATGAGCATATATAGCAGGAGCGACTCACGGCGCGTAGCAGGAGCATGGTTGGGGGATTTAAAATTAATTTTAATAAAACCCACTTACCTGATTCCCCGCCACCGCACCGCTACTCTGCCTCCACTGCAACTGCAGGCACAGTCTGCCAGCCTGCCCGACGGCCAATCTGAACGGTGCTGTCATGCTGCCAACAGCAGCGTTCAGATTGGCCCGAGCACCACGCTAGGGCGCTCCTATGCAGAGTGCGAGTCTCTGCCTGCTGTCTCCAACCCGGCAATACAGTGCCGGGTTGGAGAGAGCACAGTGTGCGTGTGTGTTTGGCCATTCTGAGAAGGCCGGCCAAACATGCATGCGCACTTCGTGCTTGTCATAGCCCGTGGCCCCGCCCCTTTCACAATAGAACCATAATAAACAGTTTATTATCGTTGTTTTGTAAAAGTTTTGCAGCTGCTGGTGGTAGGGCGACACTCCACCACCATAGCGGAGGAGCTGTGCCTGATACATAGCATTTGCTCGGCCACAAGAAGAGAGGCATGGGAAACTGAATTACATGCTTGGGCAATCTCATCCCATGCGACTACCTAATGGCACAACATGCTTGCCAGGAGGCCAGTTCCAGACACAAAGACACCTCACCACATGCTCAGAACACACATGAGGCATCACTGATACAATGCCGCCCCATTCTCCCCCAGTCCAGACTGTTGGCTCTGAAGGGCATCTGATTACCTGGTTAGTTAGGGCCATCCCAAACTGCACATGACCTCTATTGAGTCAACTCTGTGAGACTGACAAAGGGCGCCCCCCCTACAGAAAAGGACTGGGATAAGGCCTTATCTCTCCCCAGCAAAATCTCTTGTACAGCCAGGGTTCAATACATCCAAATATAGTTTTTTAAAACGTATTTTACTGATTTTACAACAGTGTGAATTACACAAGGACATGCCGCTAATCCCTCCATACTTCCTCCCAATCCTCAGGGATCGTGAAATCAGTACATCCAGCATAACATACTCCACTGCACATACCTCAGCTCAGAATGGTTCTGTAGGATCTACACGTCGGTTACCTCCTCCAGTCCAGGTCGCTCTTTCTCGCCTGTTGGCATTAGGCATGTGGTCTGGGGCTGCCCCGTTGTTTAGACGTTCTGGGACATGATTTGCGCCACCATGACGGCGTCCACTGTTCGCCAAAATCTGTACAATCTTGAATGCTGCCTGCTGGTGCCCCCATGCCCGACAGGCACTGGTGAGACTCTGGGGGTCATTCTGACCCTGGCGGCCGGTGGCCGCCAGGGCCACCGACCACGGGAGCACCGCCAACAGGCTGGCGGTGCTCCCACGAGCATTCTGACCGCGGCGGTTCAGCCGCGGTCAGAAGCAGAAAGTCGGCGGTCTCCCGCCGACTTCCCGCTGCTCGGGGGAATCCTCCATGGTGGCGGAGCGCGCTCCGCCGCCATGGGGATTCTGACACCCCCTACCGCCATCCTGTTCCTGGCGGGTCTCCCGCCAGGAACAGGATGGCGGTAGGGGGTGCCGCGGGGCCCCTGGGGGCCCCTGCAGTGCCCATGCCAATGGCATGGGCACTGCAGGGGCCCCCGTAAGAGGGCCCCACTGTGTATTTCAGTGTCTGCAATGCAGACACTGAAATACGCGACGGGTGCAAACTGCACCCGTCGCACCCCTGCAACTACGCCGGCTCAATTCTGAGCCGGCGTCCTCGTTGCAGGGGCATTTCCTCTGGGCCGGCGGGCGCTCTTTTGGAGAGCGCCCGCCGGCCCAGAGGAAATGTCTGAATGGCCGGTGCGGTCATTTGGCGGCGGTACCTTGGCGGACGGCGGAGGTCATAATCACCCCCTCTGTGACTTGGCCTTTTTCATCGCTAGACGGTCAATTGGATGCGTTGGAAAGCGCCTATCTAGTTCTTTGTTGGGTCGACTCTGAGTCTGTGGCTCCCTGGCAGGAAGAAACCAGAGAACTCCACAAATGCCCCATAGCCTCTCTCTGGGACGAAATTGTTCTTTCCTTTAAAGACTATAATAGGGACTCCCTCTTGCCCACACACTTTTACCCCCTTCCTCCACATGGTTACTACCCTTCCCTCCCTAGCCACTGCACCCCATCCCGTATTCGGGGTGAAGGGCTACCAGGCACATGCACACTTGATTTATGGCAATACCAGGCCTGACGCAGTTATTATAGTTTGTTTCTTCTAGTATTACTTAGCTCCTCACATGTTATTTACGCCACATGGTTAAACGCTGTTTGTACACTGATCAACAATGTCCTGTAGGTCTCCCAAGATGTAGCTTTTGATATACTGTATTATACTGCATCAACAGCATATAGGTATCCCCCCCCACATCCTGTTAGTCCTCCAAACAGTGAAATGACTGTATGTTTAATGAAAAATGATATGCTTAAGAAAAAGTTGAATTAGTGGTTTTAAGACTGCATAGACACAACTTCTACTTTTCTGATGGATACTTCTAACCACAGATATCTCACCTTGTGAATATCCCCAGGTGGCAGGCAGTACCAGAATTTTTTTTACAGCAATTGCGCCCACAAGTCTGCAGGTAGTACCATTTGACTCTGTGGCAACCTCATGCCACCTCCAAAACTGTCAGCGCCCAAGGGTAAATGGGCACCACCCCTGTGCGATGACAACAGTTCTGTCATTTCTGTACCCTTTAAAGCTGATCTGGAGCTTTGCACCTAACTGTGTTGTTTTTCACTGGTGCCAAAACTCAGCTGCAGTTCGCTGCCCTCTGAAGGGGCGGGGCAGGTGCGGTGCACTTTGGGGAGGGGGCAGGATGGGGATGGGGGGACATGTAATAATAAAAAAATTAAAAATAATAAATAAAAACTTACGTCCTCCGTTGCCACCACACCATCGCTCCTCGCTTCAGGCACAATCTCCCAGCTGGCCCTGCTGCTCAAAGCAGCATTAGGATTGGCTGGAAGGGCCCAGCTAGGGTGCTCCCAGGCAGACTAGAAGCCTGTGCCTGCTCTCTCCAGCCTGGCAACACAGTGCTGGGCTGGAGAGAGCCCTGTGCTCATGTGTGTTTGGCTGGCACGAGACAGCTGACCAAACAGGTGCGCACTGAGGGGAGTGCTCTGTGCCCTCCCCTCACTGCTTGTCACCCCCGGGCCATATTTATACTTTTTGACGCAAAGCTGCGCCGTTGCAGTTTTGCGTAAAAAAAATTACCGCCGGCTAACGCCATTTCGATGCGCCGTGCGGACGTCAAATTTATACTTTGACGCACGGCGGCGCAACCAACAGGTGGGAGTCATTATTTCGTGACGCACACAGCGGCGTCAAGTCGTAAAGGAAACCAACGTTAACACAACGCAAATGACTGTTGGTCGATTTACGACCGCGCAACCCGGAAAGCGCCGTTTTTTTTACGCAATAGCGTCAAATTCACCCGCGAACACTGCCCTTTCAGCAGAGGAGAGCCAAAATGGATCCCAGATGCCACAACAGACCCCAGGAAGATGACAGCAGACCAGGAACCAGCCAGGATGATCCATACAGGAACCAGGACATTTATAGAAAAAAAAGAAAGTGTCGCTTCAGTGCAGAGGAGCAGGAAATCCTGGTTAAAGAGGTGACGGAACACCAGCACCAACTGTTCATCACCTCTAAGTTGCCAATCAGCACGAGAGAGGCCATATGGCAAAAAATTGTGGACAAGATCAACAGTGTGGCTGAAGAACGCAGAACAGTCACCGAGTGTAAGAAACGCTGGCATGACTGCAAACGTAGGACAAAGGAAAAAATGGCCAGGAACAGGAAGGCAGCACTGCAGACTGGAGGGGGGAGTCCAGCACACCAGGAGGCCCTGGACCACATGGAGGAGATGGTCGCAGACGTCATCCCTGAGGAGATCGTCACAGGGATTCAAGGACAGGACAGCGCAGACTACCACGAGACAACGCACATGCAGGGTAAGTCACATGGGGAATTATAATGCAATAATGATAACTGCAACCGGGGGGGGGGGAATACCTACTACACAATGCATGTAAGTCAGCATATATATGAAGGGCCATGGGTAAAGGTGCACGGCAGGGGGGCATGGCCAGCACAGACAGAAGCTGGGGCACGACAAAATACAGCACCAACAACAGTCCCATGGGGCCATCCTGTCATGACAACAATGGAGCTAAGGGAAAGCAGCGACAAGTGGGAAGGCCACTACGTCAAACTTACATCCAGGCACTCGTCAGTCAAAATGTATCCTACATCAACTTGGTCCCTATCAGTAATCCAGTAGCCAAAACAACAACTGCAATGTAACTGCGACAACAGTTGACTATAACACCTTTGATCTCTGTGCAGCTATAGTAGCAAATGGCAGGAACCTCCCCATGGAACATACCTACCTAAATTAGGGGGTGAGGATGATATCTGCAACTATTTCTAGAAATAAGACAAAGGCACCAGTACACTCAAATGCCAATGCCCATAGTAGACACATACATCAGCCAAAGTAAACAGCAATAGGAGCCACACAGCACTAAGGACACACCATGCTGCATACGTCAGGGTCCCTCACGTGCCTGGCTAACAAGGCAACATCACTAATGTCATACTGCTCAGACAACAACATTGAGGAGGGGACACATGCAACTGGTCACTGAAACACACCTGCATAGTCTGAGAACCAAATAGGACATTGATACGATAAACAGGGCAATCCAATTAAACACACATTACCCAACATCATCTAGAAACATCAACAATGTTTACATCCATATCACATCCTAACATTGCCATGCATAGGATATGCCACATAACAATAACATTTAGGTCAATGTGAATAAAAGGTTTTTGGGGCAGGTCCTGAGAGGCAAGTGTGCTGCCAGGGCAATCACAACACCCACAGCCAGTGAAAGTGTAGTGTGGTAAGTTTTACGTATCCTTTGCGCATTAGCTTCAGGCTTTATGCCTTTGTGCACTTTGCCCTGAATGTATTTTATTCATTTGCTGACAGCTTAGAGCCTCTGTGCACTTTGCACTAAATGCTTTTTATTAGGCTTCGTACTGTTATTTTTCAAATAGCCAGTTCTACGGTGTTGTTTTTTATTCATTTCACACTGTTTTGCCTACTTCAGCACTGGAGTTCTCCATAACATATTCACTCTGTGCTTCAGTCAAGGATACAGTATGGTACATTGCCGATAGACGTGGTAGGAGTTTAGATTTGGCATTCCTGCGTAGGGACATTTTGTGATCACGATGACATGTTATTTATAAAATCACTTCCTTGTCCCAAGACACGCAAGAGGGAGTTTCCGAACAGAGAACCACAACTAGACGCTGCCTGCCTTGTTGACGATGCTGAACCAGATCACAGACCTTTGCTCAGGTATGAGGGCTGATGTCTCCCCAGTGATTCGGAAAGGCAAGCTAGAAGCTTAACATGCTGTGCTCTAAATAGAACAAGCAGAGGGAGAGTAGAAACTGTTATGCACCATGATAGCTTTGTTCTAATGTTTTACTCTCCTGGTGACTATTTCAATTCTACCATGTTGTATTGTTTGGGTTATTGCGGCTCACGCCTTATTATCTAAAATTCAGTTGTTTTATGAAATCATCATATAAAACAAATACTGTCTTTGTCATTTGTATATGAGATCATACTGGAAATGAGAGAGTTGGTTTGGATCTGAGTGACCACGACTTCCCTGAGAAGTTCCAAAGATGTCATGCGCTCGGCTGCCTAATCATTTCTTTGCCGTGGGAGACATGAGGCACTGCTAGTTAGCCAGAGCAAAAAAAAAGAATTAGGGTGACAGAGTTCTTTACAAGTGGGTCAGACTCAGTCCCCCACACCGTTAGCTATCCTGCTGCCTAGAAATCCAGTAGTCTCATTTAGGATAATGAGAGCCCACGCGACAAAATGTCTCTCCATACGAATAGATATACACGGAGGGTCGAGTAGGACAAAAAGATGGCTATTCCCTAATTGGTACAAAGCAACACCTAGAGGCGATTAGGCAGACAAGTCTGATAACTTTATATCATACATGTGACACATAGGTGGGCCATAGGCCTATAACAATGCCCATATGAAGGACAGCAGATACCAATACCAAACCAGAGCACAAAGTAAAGTCATCAAAAGGCTTGCATGTTACGGCAAAATTGTCACAACACAGACACACTAATTGTACCCTGTTTTATTGCAGAGGAACATGGATCTCCTGCTGATATGCCTGTCCCTGATTTCCCTGATGACATGGATGACGAGCCCATAAACATTTCCCAGGAGACCATCCAAAAGGTCTTTGAAACCCTCCAGACCCCACCTTCAGTCACAAGGAGGAGCACAGAACAAGCAGCCATCACAGAAGACCCACCCACCACCCCTATTGTAAGACCTGCCAGCTCCAACACAGCTGAGGACTCTGACGACACTGGCACCAGCTTTGAAAGAACTGTAGTTGGTGTACAGCGGGAGCTGGCCAAGGAGGTGCGGGTGGGGATGCAAAACATGGCAGCCAGCCTTGAGGGGGTGCGTTCGTGCATGACGTCATTTGCAGATCAGGCAGGTGCAATGCAAGCCCTAACATCTCTCTTGCAGGAAATTGCGAAAACACAGCAGGAAATCAGCACAGCTGTAATCCAGTTGACACAACACCTACAACTGCAATCCAGTCAACGTGTGCACGAATGCAACATTGAACCCCTCAGGGCCGACCTGGCTGCCTACCATCGTGATGTGGCTGCTATTCTCAAAAACCAGCAGGCCCTCCTTGCAGCAGTACTGCCCTTAAGAACTTCACAGGGAGCAGCCCCCGGGATGTCTGACTCCACGTCTTCTAACACTGAGGTGTGTGTTGCCCCTTCACAACCAACAACAAAAAGGACAAAGCAGGCAACACACATATCAGAAGAAGAAGACATGGAACAGATCACATTCTCACGGAAGAGTACCCGGAAGCACTAGTCCCTGCACCATGGCCTACTTTGACCAAGGTCCTAGGTTTTGTCAAATGCCAGTCTCACTACAACTACACTCAATGACTGTTCTGCTATCCACTGTATGACTTGTCACCATTGCCAGTGAATGTCTCTCTCCTACTATTTGCCAAATCCTGTCCCTCTGCACTGTCTGTGACATCATCCCAGCATGTCAGGAGCATCATCCACACCCCTTCTGTAGGATCACCATGTAAGAAGGCACCAGAACGGACTCAGCAAACATGGACAATGGACATTTTGCACTACAGCACCTATCAATAAATAGCACTTGCACACCTAATATGTCTCTGTGTTATTTGACACATCAACTGTGCAGTAGATAACTCTAAAGTGCCTGTGTGGCAACCATGTAGCTTGTCAATACAACTGTCCTGACATCATGTAGTCTGATACATCTGTGCAGTGGCCAGGATTGCATCATAGCCTTACCATCCTGAGGAGAATAACTGATGAAGGGACAAACCACACACAATCATGCTGTGTTGGACAGAATAATGCTCCATCTATAGCAATTCTAGTCAACTAATGGTGGCTGATAAATGTAGGCACCATGCAATACTAAAACATGAAAATATGCAGCAAAATCTAAGCAAACAAAAAAAGAAAACACTGCATCAATCACCCTTTCTGAGTATACATCCATGAAGGAAAGTCATGCTGAATTATTACACACATGATCTAGGTCAGCAATGAAGGCAACAAGACAAGAGTGTTAACAACACCTCATCTACAAAGATCTCCCTGAACATCACACTGCAGTCCGACCTATTAAATTACCCACAATAACAAGTCTGGAAGCACACTTTGTGATGTAGAATACCTACTCATCAACACAAATCCTTGGTGATCGATGTAAACTACCAATGGTGGGTCTCCCAAATGGTGGATACTTACCAAGTTAGCACACGGGTAGCTGGCATGTTAAACCTCCATTTTCTGTGGTGGGTAGCATAGGACACTAATGTCATAGAAAAACATTCACCTACACTGATGTCAAGGCCATGATAAAGTAGCACTTAACGCATCATGCAAAGGGTTAACTATATGTTTATTCCTATTTATTCACACAAGAGGCAACTAAGGGAAAAGTCATACCTACACTAATCTAACCTGACTACTACTAACCCTCAACTGTCCCTAACTAACCTAAGCTAAACTTACTCTACACATATAACGAAACGATCTAAACATCAACCCCCCACCCACCATTATGAGACAGGACACATGCAGGACAACACATACTAACCTACACACATACTATACTATCCTAAACAATCATATATTTTTTTGGTGATTTTTCATATATATATTTTTTTTTTTTAACAAACATGAATCCCAACATTGACCCCCACCCACCCAAAAAAGAAAAATAGAAAGAATAAGGACCCCCCACCCTCCTCCCTAACACTAACTAAGCTAACAACCTACACTAACCTAACACTAATCCCCAAAACCCAACTATCAGTACAAAATAGGAAAGAGGAGAGAGGGGAGGGGTAAAAGTAAAACATGGCAAAAGTCCTAGAGGTCGGCCCTCCGTAGGGTCCGCCTGATGGACCGAACCCTTTTCTTAATATATGCCACATCCTGGCTTAGCTTGTCCACCTTTGAAAAAACTTTGTCCAATTTACGGCTTAATGCCAGGAATGCGGCTGGGTCTACAGGAGGGGCTGCTGCAGTCTGTGTGCTGGCCGAGGTGGACGGTGTGGCAGTAGTTGTATGCCCACTGGACTGTCCTGGGTGTTGAAAATGGCTGGGTCCAGGTCTTGCTGACGAGGCAGGGTCAACTGTCCCCGCCGTTGCTGGGGCCACTTGGGGAGACCTGGTGGATGTGGTGGTGGTGGCTGTTGTGGGCAATGTAGGGGCACCCTGTGGTGAGGCCCACCATGCCCCGGAGGCCCGATCTGCTTGGTATTTGCGGGCCATCCTCCTGTACCCCGACTGCACCTGCAGGATGTGCCGCTATCGCATGGCACGCCTTTCAAACTGGTGTCTCTCTGCGGCACTCATGTTTGCAGCTGTGAAGAGAAATGGCAACTATTTACCATAGGAAATGCATTGGGTGGAATTGCACAACGGGTCATTTGCACATTACTTGTACTGTATTAGTTACAGCAGTTGTCACAACATAGTTCATTGAAAGTCTCAGAGGAAGTACATGTGAAGCCTGCATACAAAAGGCCATCTCACTCCTAGCATATCCATGTCTCTACATGATGGGTGACAGCCTAAACTTCTCATCCAAATAATGGCTAATGCAGCTGACATTATGGCTGAACCTCTTCCGCATACTGTCTTCACTACATATGTCACTCTATGTGATAACTATCACAACCCTCACTCAATGCCATTTGTAAATTGTTGTTTGCAAATATTGAACCCATGTGCCATAACCGAATGTGTACACTAGGTTCAAAACTAAGTTGCAAAAGGTCACAAGTATGTGTAACATACTGGTTGCTACAGTCCTAGGTACCCTATTCCTAATCACATGGCAGTCTTTGAGGGTGGGGTGGGAAGAACAACCAACAATCCCAGATTCAATGCACACCCAGGAGTGTATAGAAAGGTCAACAAGTATTTGCCTCCACACACAACACCAATGAAGGGCTAGCAACACTTTGGAGTCAGCCAAACATTGTCCTATCCAAGGTCCACACATGTCAAAATGCACTGACTCAGGCCAACATCACATACTACCAGTGAGGCATATTTTACCACACACACAGAGGAGCAAGAACACCCATGATCATGAGTCGAATGAACACCTAGGCCATTGCACTCTAGTCCCACACACTTCTAGTTCAACTTGTGGAAGTACATGGCCCCGGAAGATCCAACCTACAGTGTACTCAGTCCATCCTCAACTCGGAAGCTGCATATTTAATACAAGCCTTTTGCAGAAGCTATCTGGGAGAATGTCAGTCTGATATGCAGACTCAGTCCAAGCCAAGTCCCAGAGCAACCCTTACATTAACCAGTGTATTCCACATGACTCATCCCACTCCCCATAGCGGGCCGCCTGGAATGACCTACAGCCCCTAAATCTGAGAGATTGCTAAGCATTGGTCTACAGAAACTGAAGTGATATTAGAAATCCCACTAATGCAACAATACCAATGAACGGGCAGCGCATCAAACCTTGAATTCTGTTGAACACACAGTAGTCCATCATGCATCACTAGCAAACAATAAAAATAGCACTCAGGCCACACTCACTGTAGGTGTCGGGGTCCTCAAAATGAGCCACCTTTCCCAAGGTGTACGGTGCAGGTCCACCTGTAAAGCATGGAAGGAAGAATATACTCAGACTCCGTGCACTGACAAACAATTGCAGTTACAATGACACTGTGTGAATATGACATGCGTAATGATACACTTTCACACATGTTCATACTGCATGGAAGAATTCTTAATCAATATTTACATTGGATGAGTCTCCTGCTACAGTTACACACCCTACTACACACATGCAGTGGCCAGGACAGTCATGTGGTGTCAAAGATACACCTCCATTAGTATGCCCCAACAATATCAGGTTGCATTCATCTCATCATGTGCATCCCAGAGAGACATCCAAAAGCTGGTTACTTGAGGACTGCATGACCCCTCAAACTCAAACAGGCTATGTGGTCATTTTCAACACACACCAACCAGACACACATGTGACATATGTGCGGACAACATAGCTAACTCCATGTGACGTGAAGGCACCACTCATTTATAGCATCATCATGGTTTTACAAACTTCTGTCTAGCTATGGCGTCTACATATGTAGGTATGATGTTTCAACATCCCTTTTTCACTGGCAATTATGACCTGTAGAGTTCAAATAGAGGCATTAACGTGTCGCTTGTCTGACACAAAGGCAACACTACATTACATACAGCTACAGGCATCCGGTATGTGTTGAAAACATGAGCCATCTGACTGCTAGCATTGGTCTTCCTACACATTGTGCAACAAATACACATTAGGTTTCCCTAGCATTACACACAGTCAGCTACTTATCTAGCAGATTGGGTAACAATCATCACATGTCCCCACACAGCTTTCAATTATTCACATGTAATTGATTTGTACTCACCAACATGGCCACCAATCCTGATTCCCAGGTGGTCCAGCAGATCCTGCTCACTGGATATCAGATCAGCCCAGCGGTGCTTGAGTTGATGGTCATTCCTCATGCTACCGTAGACCCGCACTAAGTGATGGCGCACCTTCCCCCACCGGACTTTACGTGCCTCCGTGTGATACCCCTGTATCACACGGCCCCCAGCCTCCAGCATGAGTGGGAGGAAATGGCAAACAAGCCAAATGAATCCCCCCAATTCCTCCTCACCCATCCTGGCAAGCCGTGGCCTACCTGACATCTTTACTATTAGAAAGGGTAAACAATTAGAAAAAAAAGTAAAAGGGGGAAATGGGGAAAGGTAGAGTAGTGAAGGAAAAAGGAAACTTAAGAAAAATAGCCCAACTAACCCCAAATTTAAACTACCCAGAACAGACTCCCACAGACAAAAACAAGAAACACTGGATTTGACAAAAGTATACAAAACAGACTAAGACAATATTAGACAACAAGACTATGATCACAAAAGCACAATATACAAGGTACACAGGACACAAAAGCAGTAAAACACAGGACAACACTTTTCACACAGCCACACAGTCTAGAAGAATCTGAGACTGCAAAGTGAAAGTGAAAGTAAACTCACAGTACAGATTATGTAAACAGGATATCCTATTACATCACTTCCTGCATAAAATGGCCGCCGTTTTTATTTTTCCGTTATGCGTCATATTTTCACGCATACAGATTGTGCGTCATATTTTTAGACGCATAACAGTGCACATAATGCAGAGTCAAAAATAATTTCTTCATTGTTCCCTTACATTTGTGTGAGGCTGAGTTTACAGTTCTAGAGTAGAAATGTAATTTGATGGCAAATATGAGAACCAAATATGAAAATTATATTTGACTCTGCATTCTGTGCACTCCTGTACGTCAAAAAATTATGACGCCCATGCTGTATGCGTGGAAATATGACGCATCATAGAAAATATGGTGGACATGTAATGCCGTTTATTAATCTATTATTTTTAATAGGAATTTTTTTGACTCTGCATTCTGTGCACTCCTGTACGTCAAAAAAATATGACGCCCATGCTGTATGCGTGGAAATATGACGCATCATAGAAAATATGGTGGACATGTAATGCAGTTTATTAATCTATTATTTTTAATAGGAATTTTTTTGACTCTGCATTCTGTGCACTCCTGTACGTCAAAAAAATATGACGCCCATGCTGTATGCGTGGAAATATGACGCATCATAGAAAATATGGTGGACATGTAATGCAGTTTATTAATCTATTATTTTTAAAAGGAATTTTTTTGACTTCATTCTGTGCACTCCTGTACGTCAAAAAAATATGACGCCCATGCTGTATGCGTGGAAATATGACACATCATAGAAAATATGGTGGACATGTAATGCAGTTTATTAATCTATTATTTTTAATAGGAATTTTTTTGACTCTGCATTCTGTGCACTCCTGTACGTCAACAAAATATGACGCCCATGCTGTATGCGTGGAAATATGACGCATCATAGAAAATATGGTGGACATGTAATGCAGTTTATTAATCTATTATTTTTAATAGGACATTTTTTGACTCTGCATTCTGTGCACTCCTGTACGTCAAAAAATTATGACGCCCATGCTGTATGCGTGGAAATATGACGCATTTTGACAAAAATGTCTTCATTTTTTCAAGTTGTGAAAGGAACTTTGTCATGACCAAACGGTGCTATGTGATACACATTTGTGGTTAGCTATGACACATGTCCCTTATTGGATGTATAGAAGGCATTCACACTGTAATATTAATGATTGCTCAAAATGGTTATTACCCATATTTGTACACATATTTTGGGTAATTGCTGATGGCTATTTTGAAATGATGAATGGGATACCAGGATGTATTCCTTCTCAAAAATGTGCCCACATTTATCACGGTAATGCATTTATCTATAGTCCAAACAGGTAGTGCAATTGTCACTTACACTTTTTATGGGGCTAACCATGTCCTAATAATGATTTTGTGTATCTTATATGTGTTTTACTTTTGACATGTAGGCCACACATGCACCTTATGCATGTGTTTACTTCACATGTACATAATTATTGTATATTTGGGGGGCGGTAGAGGTGGACTTAGGCCCCCAGCACCCTAGGGTTTGCCCTTCCAGATTTGCTAATTTATCCATGGCTTTCATTTATTCTGTTATGCTAAACCTGCAGCAGCAGGCTCATGGAAGGCCATAGGGTATGAATCACTGTTAGCCATTCAATAATCCCATTAGCCCATTTGACGTTTGCCCTATTGATTATTTGGAGCAATCTGACATACCATTTTGCACTGAAATTTTTTGCTAAATCTCGGCGTTCCTCATGTGCTGATGACAAATAGGTTGTTGATGTATGTGGCCCTTTATGCATTACCTGGTTTAGTGGCATGTTACATTCTTCCTGCTAGGTTCGAACTGGGACACTACTGTGATCGGCTGCTTGCAAATAATTGGTTGATTGGATGACATATGTTTATATGTGTGGGCGAATGTAGATCCACTATCAACTGTCTGGGTGTATGTTGTCACTGTAACTTCAAGGTCTCCTCATGAGTTAGTGGCAGCTAATCTTGTTCCAATTGGGCATTGTTTGTAGCAAAAATTGAGAGAAGCTATTGAGGACATGGTCACGTACACATGGATGGTCCCACCCTGTCACTGAACACGTGTAATGAGACTTTCAAATGAGCTACATTTTTGTGAGAGAATGTCTCAGGTGTCTGGATCAGGCATGTGTCATTGCCACATTTGTACTCCTGTTGGCATCTGTGGATGGTAATGTATCATGAAACATCATAGCCTCTGTGCAGACATTTGTGGTGTATATTTTTTGTGTGATGAGTGTTATGTCATTATTGCTCAATGAGACGACATTCTTCTTCAGCAAATTCAAACTGAAGGTGGGCAGAAATGAATAGGCCAAAGCATGATGTGGTGTTTGTTATCTGTGTTTATTTACAATTGTGCAATAAGTATTGATATAAAAAATTATGAAAAGAAATTATTTACAAGCTGTTGGCGCCTATGCACTCCAGCAGCCGTGTTTGGTTGTTCCCCCTCCTGTTGCAGGCCAGCATCCTCCTCTTTGTCGTCTTCAGGCATGTCTGGGTCTGGTTCAAGGAGGGGAATGTTCCTTTTTACACAAATATTGTGCAATATGGCACAAGTGAGTATGATCCTACAGACCATCTCTGGGGAATATAGTAGGCTACCGCCAGTGATGTCAAGGCAGCGGAACCTTGACTTTAGGATCCCAAAGGTCCGCTCAACAATGCTGCGTGTCCTCTTATGGGCGTCGTTGTATGCCTGCTCTGCAGCAGTAGTCGGGTTCCCAAATGGTGTCATTAGCCAAGGCTGGATGCCATACCCCTGATCAGCTGAAAGAGAAACACAGAATGGGATCAATTAAATGTAGGAGGCACTCTTGTACAGACCTTTGATGGCAGTAGTTGTCTTGTGTTGTCTGTGACTCTTTTGTGTACTAATGTGACAACCTATACTTGTAGGAGAAAACTTTTGCCTTGGCTGAGCAAGTGTTTGTTAGCTAACTGTTTGTCAGCAGTGTGTATTTGGATTTTCAGTAGAGTGTGCCCTCCCTAGCATTGTGACTTGTGATACACGTGTCCGTGTGTCTTCACTGGGGGTGAGATGATAGTTCCATGCAGAGTTAAAACATGAAAGTGTAGTTAACACGTTCATATGAAAGTACCCTGGACATCCCATACCTTAGGACTTATGCAATGTATTAATGTACAGGTTATTGTGACACTTACAATTTGCAAGGTGACATTTAGGCAACCACACTCATTAATGTCTTCACATTAAGCTGTAGAGAAAATTCCAATGTGTGACAGGTTCAATGGTGACTTCAGAAACATGGCTAGTGATGTGAGGACCTCAGTGTGTTCCTGGCTAGGTTTTGCTATTGTGGTGTTTGTGTTGTTTGTCCTAGAGGGTTGCTGTGCAGTGTGTATATAAGTTGGATTTTTGTACTTACCAACAAGTAGTCCATTGCCATACCGTCCATCCTGGAAGTGTTGGTTGATGGTAGAGTGACGGAAGATGAATGCGTCATGTACACTCCCAGGATATTTAGCCACAATGTTGCTGATCAATCCTTGGTGATCGACTATGGCCTGCACGTTGATTGAATGTGTGTGCTTCTGTTGCGGTAGAGGTGTTCTGTTGCAGCAGGTGGCACAAGGCGTATGTGTGTGCAGTCGATTGCACCAAGGACGTGTGGGAAGCCACTGATGGTGTAGAACCCCTGTTTTGTTTCCTGCTGCTTCTGCAGTGTGTTAGGGAAGCAGATGTGGAGGGGTGTCAGGCGAATGATGGCATCCAGTACTTTTGGCAGGAATGCGGAGAATGATGGTTGTGATATTCCACCAACCAGGGCACCAGTTGTCTGAAACGAGCCACTTGCCAGCAGGTGAAGTACGGCAAGCAGCTTTGTTTCTGTTGGTATTGTGTGGGGTGTCACCAAAGTGGGGGCCAACTGCTGTTCAATATTTCTCAGCAGCTGCTGAATGGCCTGCCAGTTCAACCGGTACCTCTGTATGATGTCGTGTTCCCTGAGGCCATGCAGGGTTGTTCTTGGGCGGAATATCCTCTCCTGCCTTCTGCGCTGCCTTTGGGGTCCCTGCTGTTGTTGTTGTAGCTGCTGTTGTTGCTGCAGGGCGTCTACGTGCACGCTGAATAAAAATCACCTCCATGTCTCCCTGTTGCTTCTCTGCTGCTCTGCTGTTTGTTCTGTGTGTTCTGATTAAATACAGGTGTGTTTGCCCCATTTTAACGCCTGCCCTGACCCAGGCGTTAAATTTTGACGCACATCGGGCTTTGCGTCATTTTTTTGCTCCGCCTCCCGGGCGAGAGTCATTTTTGCCCAGAAGCATAAATACGGCGCACGGGTGTGTGCGTCGTTTTTTGGACGGGAACGCCTACCCTGCATATCATTAACGCAGGGCGGGTTGCTGCATCCAGAAAATGACGCACATTGCGGATTTTTGTCGTCCGCGGGCTCGGGCATCAGGGTTTAAGTATGGGGCAACGTTTGCGCTGATTGTGCATCAAACTTTTTGACGCACATTCGGCGCAAACGGAGTATAAATATGCCCCCCAATGTCCTGCCTCTTAACAAGAAAATGATAATGAACACAGTTTATTATCATTTTCTTGTAAAGGTTTGCTGCTGGCGGGAGGAGGGGCGATGCTCCTCTGCCCTAATGGAGGAGCCGCCCCTTGCTCCCCTCCTCATTACTCTCAGGCTGGCTTGTACCTAGATCAACAGAATGTCAATGGCCTATAAACCTTTCCTGAAATAGAATTGATTTCCCCACGAGCCCCTTCCTCCCCCGTTGAGCATCCTTCAGTGTAGTTGTATGTGGAGCAGCAGAAGATTTTGACCTGTTCTTGTTGCCCTTTAACGAGGCCCTGACAGACCCCCAATGTCCAGACGGACTAAACTGTGTTCAGGAACCCCAGGTACTTGCCCAGTAGCTACGTGACGTAGGCCTGCACCTGGAGATCTGGCCTGTGTGACTCGTCACCCTACTTTGGAGAGTTTAATCCTCCAGGATTGTACAAGCAAATTCAACTCACATGCATTACATATTGCATCACCTAATAGGGAATCAAAACACATTGATGCATGGACTGGCTTGGTCCTCAGGTCCTTGAACACTGTAGTCTTTTGGGCCGGTACATGTTTGGAACATGGCCAGAGAGATCTTGCTTAATGATTTCAGGAATACCACTGCCCTTGCCCAAATAATGCAGAAAAATATGTTTTAGGGGTCAGATTGGCCACGATGGACTGTGGACCATGTCATGGGCACCAGTGATAAGCCGTCCTACCCACCGTTGATGCTTCAACAGGTTTCTCAAGTGATGTATGAACATCCCTTATGATTATGCCATTTATTGGTTCTAGGATTTTCAGGTAAAAGGCTGGCTGCTTTTGAGCACTTAAAAGACAGCTGCATTATGGCCTGCCCCTTATGCTTAGCTTTATTGGCCTACTGTCAGTACTAAAAAAAACAGAGGATACTCTAGAAGTCTCACTTACTGCCTAATGGAGTTACCACAACCCACCTAATCGCCAGCAATGCCTTTACACAACTCACAAGAGTGGGATTGTGGGAAGACTGTGGACGTCACCAGGGACAGCAATCATCTTTTTCTCCTACCTTTGATTACCTCTCCAATGATCAGGACTGGTGAGGTCAGAATCCGACCTTTACTGCCCAGCTGATGTGCTTACTCCAAATCAGTGGTTGCTGCTACCTTGTCCAACAAGGTAATGTCATCCCATTGACCCCCACTCCTTATCATATTCCACCTGTCTCTGTTCTGACTTCAAAGTATTCTTCCCTTTATGTGCAGGAAGCCCAGACACTATTAGCCAAAGGGGCATTTTAGATTTTCCCAGAAGAGGAGCAAGGCATTGTGTGCTGCACCCACTATTTTTTGCTGCCCTGGATCCAGGGGACTGGATGATGTCTTTCAACTTGCAGGAAACATACTTTCATGTGCCCTTCCTGCAGTCCCATAGATGCTTCTTTCAGTTTGTGGTGCGCTAGAACATTAGTATTTTGCCGTTCTACCCTTCACCTCCACTCAGTCCCTTGAGTGTTTGTCATGGTGGTGGTCTTGGTCTATCTTAGCAGGTCAGGCATACATGTATTACCATACCTTGACAAATGGCTACTTGAAGTCAGGTTTGCTGCAGTCAGTCACGGACCATTTGCAGGCAATGGATATTTTTAACCGCAGATTTCTCACCTTAGAATATCCCTCAATAGGTAGTGATGTATGGCTTTGGCGTGACTTCATACGTCCCTGCAAATGGCAGAGTTCGGCCACCTTTGCTTGCTGATGTGAATTCCTTTCTTACCATGCCTTCTGTTGCAGGTCCGAAATGCCGCACACATCTTTGTCAGTCTTCCAAATGGCTCCAACTTTTTCCACAGTGTGCTGGAGAACAACATCCCCTCCTAAAACGAAAGGATTCAAGCTGTGCCACAACTGCTGGAAGAAGATGTCATACCGGGGCTCCAGGCAAGACTCCAAATAGTGGGATAAATGCACCTGAAGGTGATTTGAGACTGGGAGGCGAAGGTGTATGTTGCCAAACTCAAGAATATGTTGCAGATCCCTCCAGTTTGCAGATCCCTCCAGTTACAGTCCTGGTCACAGTGTTGTTCGTGTGACTGCTTCACTACCCTCTTGAAATGTTCCGGTAAGTCCATACACAAGCATAAAACAACTAAGTGGGACCCAACCCTACCACGCCACTGACTGCAAACAGAAGTTGCAGGGGTGTCAAATTGCACTCCACAGAGGTCACCGGCCACCTAATCCTCAGTTCGTTCCAATGTGCCCAAGTTCCCCAAGCCATTGTCGATTCTGATGCAGATAGAGGCTTTCTGGCACATCTTTGGCCCACAGAACTGCAGGAGGCGTCAGACTGGTAAGGACTGGCAGGTTCCCTCCTGCTGCAATCTTGGGACCCGTTCCTGGCCCAAAACAATTCCGGCTCCCAACACCTGAACTGATGCCACTGGTGCCAATTCCCATGTTGGATGCTGAGCCAGCATTGACTCAAGCTGGAATGATGTTGCATTACAAAATTACGAAAGCGCAGCCAGTTCTCATGCAGCCTCTCTAACCCAGTGGCTCTACTTCATCACAACTATCAGCAGAGGCTCTATTTTGATTTTGGTTCTAAATCGGATGCCGTGCTAAAGCAAGGTGCACCTTAGGATACTGATGATGATGATGGGTAAGGGGATGGCTTCCTCCTCCTCTTTCTACTGATGATGCCTTATATCTTGATTTAAAAAATAACAGTATGTTTTTTTCCTCCACTATTATAGATGTTGATTCACCACATAGGCCTACCAATAGAAGAAAGTGCCCCATTTGAAATGGTGGTTTGGAGGGCAACTGAAGTACTAGAATTACAGCTGCCCTCCATTGGGATTAAAACTAATGTTTTGATGTAAATTTTGGGGCTCAGACTAGCAACATCTAAGCCATTACTTCCACTTGGTATTGCTCTCTGTAGGTAAATGGCTCCTTGTTGCAATTACAACACACACACATTTTGCCAGATATTGATGTGGACCAGGCCTCAGCACCAGTGGCCTTTCACTAAAAATGTACCATTGTTTCCATAATTGGCACACCCCTGGCACACAGATAAGTCTCTAGTAAAAGGTACCAGTGGTAACCAGGGCCCTCTGACCAGGGAAGGTCCCTAAGGGTTGCAGCATGTGTTGTGCCATCCTAAGAGACCCCTCACCTAACACATGCACACTACCATTGCAGATTGTGTGTGTTGGTGGGGAGAAAAAGGCAAAGTCGACATGGCATACCCCTCAGGATGCAATGCACACAAAATACTGCCTGTGGCATAGGTAAGTCACCTCTCTAGCAGGCCTTAAAGCCCTAAGGCTGGGTGCACTATACCACAGGTGAGGGCATAGCTGCATGAGCAATATGCCCCTTCAGTGTCTAAGTCCATATTTACACATTGTAAGTACAGTGTGGCCATATTAGATATATGGTCTGGGAGTTTGTCAAAACAAACTCCACAGCTCCATTATGGGGACACTGAATACTGGGAAGTTTGGTATCAAACTTCTCAGAATAATAAACCCACACAGATGCCAGTGCTGGATTTATTAAAACATGCACAAAGAGGGCATCTTAGAGATGCCCCCTGTATTTTACCCAACCCTTCAGTGCAAGACTGACTGGTCTGTGCCAGCGTGCCACTGAGGGACGAGTTTCTGACCTCCTGGGGTGAGAGCCCTTGTGCTCTCCGAGGCCAGAAACAAAACCTGCACTGGGTGGAGATGCTTCACACCTCCCCCTTGCAGGAACTGTAACACCTAGCAGTGAGCCTCAAAGGCTCAGGCTTCGTGTTACAATGCCCCAGGGCACTCCAGCTAGTGGAGATACTCGCCCCACAGCCCTCACTTTTGGCGGCAAGTCTGGAGGAGATAATGAGAAAAACAAGGAAGAGTCACCCTCCAGCCAGGACAGCCCCTAAGGTGTCCCGAGCTGAGGTGACCCCTGCCTTAGAAAATCCTTCATCTTGCTTTTTAGGATTTCCCCCAGTAGGATTAGGGATGTGCCCCCTCCCCACAGGGAGGAAGCAAAAAGAGGGTGTAGCCACCCTCAGGGGCAGGAGCCATTGGCTACTGCCCTCCGGCCCTAAACACCCCCCTAAATTGAGTATTTGGGGGTGAACCTGAACCCAGGAAAACAGATTCCTGACGCCCTGAAACAAGAAGAAAGACTGCTGACCTGAAAGCCCCTCAGAGAAGACAACTGACTTGGCCCCAGCCCTACCGGCCTGTCTTCAGACTCAAAGAACCTGCAACAGTGATGCATAGAGCGGGACCAGCGACCTCTGCCGACTCAGAGGACTGCCCTGCAACCCAAAGGACCAAGAAACTCCAGTGGACAGCGGCTCTGTTTAAACAACAAAGAAGAAACCATCTTTAAAGGGACTCCAGCCTCACTCCGGAAGTTTGAGTCCCCAACACTCTGCACCCAACGCCACCGACTCGTGTCCAGAGAATCCAACACTGCAGCGAGGACCCCCAGGCGACTCTCACGACGTGGACCCCCTGAGACGACCTCCCTGAACCCCCACGGCGAGGCTTGCAGAGAGAATCCAGAGGCTCCCCTTGACCCTACCTCCCGGTAACAAAGAACCTGACGCCTGGAAGAAGCACTGCACCCGAAGCCCCGAGGCCTGAGAACAACCAACTACTGGTGCAGGAGTGACCAGTAGGTGGCCCTCATCGTTGCCCAGTTAGTTGGTGGCTGGCCCAAGAAGCCCCCCTGTGCCCTGCCTGCATCAACAAAGTGACCCCCGGGTCTCTCCATTGATTTCAACCTAAAGCCCAACACCTACTTTGCACACTGCACCCGGCCCCTCCTGTGCCGCTGAGGTTGTATTTTCTGTGCCTGTTTCTGACCCCTTACGAGTGCTCTACAAAACCCCCCTGGTCTGCTCCCCGAGGACACAGGTATTTACCAGCTAGCAGACTGAAACCGGAGCACCCCTAGACTCCATAGGTGCCTATGTTATTTGGGCCCTATTTTGACCTCTGCACCTGACCATCCCTGTGTTGCTGGTGCTGGGTGTTTGGGGTTGACTTGAACACCCAACGGTGGGCTACCTATGCCCTGGAGACTGAACTTGTATATGTTTTTCTTACCTGACAAACTAACCATTACTTACCTCCCCTCGGAACTGTTGATTTTTGCAGTGTCCACTTTTGAAATAGCTTACTGCCATTTTTTCCAAAACTGTGTACATTATTGTTTTGATTCAAAGTTCCATATTTACCTATGCCAAGTACCTTACAATTTATGTACTTATTTGAATTCGGAATCTTGTGGTTTTAAAATAAATTAAGAAAATAGTATTTTCTCCAGACTCAAAGAACCAGACTCAAAGAACCTGCAACAGTGATGCATAAAGCGGGACCAGCGACCTCTGCCGACTCAGAGGACTGCCCTGCAACCCAAAGGACCAAGAAACTCCAGTGGACAGCGGCTCTGTTTAAACAACAAAGAAGAAACCATCTTTAAAGGGACTCCAGCCTCACTCCGGAAGTGTGAGTCCCCAACACTCTGCACCCGACGCCCCCGACTCGTGTCCAGAGAATCCAACACTGCAGCGAGGACCCCCAGGCGACTCTCACGACGTGGACTCCCTGAGACGACCTCCCTGAACCCCCACGGCGAGGCTTGCAGAGAGAATCCAGAGGCTCCCCTTGACCCGACTGCCCGGTAACAAAGAACCTGACGCCTGGAAGAAGCACTGCACCCGAAGCCCCGAGGCCTGAGAACAACCAACTACTGGTGCAGGAGTGACCAGTAGGTGGCCCTCATCGTTGCCCAGTTAGTTGGTGGCTGGCCCGAGAAGCCCCCCTGTGCCCTGCCTGCATCAACAGAGTGACCCCCGGGTCTCTCCATTGATTTCAACCTAAAGCCCAACACCTACTTTGCACACTGCACCCGGCCCCCCTTGTGCCGCTGAGGTTGTATTTTGTGCGCCTGTTTCTGACCCCTTACGAGTGCTCTACAAAACCCCCCTGGTCTGCTCTCCGAGGACGCAGGTACTTACCTGCTAGCAGACTGGAACCGGAGCACCCCTAGTCTCCGTAGGTGCCTCTGTTATTTGGGCCCTATTTTGACCTCTGCACCTGACCATCCCTGTGTTGCTGGTGCTGGGTGTTTGGGGTTGACTTGAACCCCCAACGGTGGGCTACCTATGCCCTGGAGACTGAACTTGTATATGTTTTTCTTACCTGACAAACTAACCATTACTTACCTCCACTCGGAACTGTTGATTTTTGCAGTGTCCACTTTTGAAATAGCTTACTGCCATTTTTTCCAAAACTGTGTACATTATTGTTTTGATTCAAAGTTCCATATTTACCTATGCCAAGTACCTTACAATTTATGTGAATTCGGAATCTTGTGGTTTTAAAATAAATTAAGAAAATAGTATTTTTCTATATAAAAACCTATTGGCCTGGAGTTAAGTCTTTGACTGTGTGTTCTCATTTATTACCTGTGTGTGTTCAACAAATGCTTAACACTACCCTCTGATAAGCCTTCTGCTCGACCACACTACCACAAAATAGAGCATTAGTATTATCTAATTTTGCCACTATCAACCTCCAAGGGGAACCCTTGGACTCTGTACACACTATCTCTCCTCAGGGTGTTTCTTCAGATTCGGATTGCAAGACTCTAGCAGGAATCCTCTGCATCCTTTACTTCATTTTCTACCGACGGAACAGCCTTTGACTGCTCCAGGAACTCTACAAAACTGCAACAAAGAAGCCAAGATGACTTCTGCAACATTGTAACTTCAGCTCCTGCCAGCAACTGCAACAGTTTTTAGGTTGTGCATCCTCCGAGGACTGCCTGTCTTCAGCCTGCAGCAGAAGAACCAAATGAATCTCCCGTGGAGTGACAAAGTCACTTCCCTGCTTCAGCAGGCACCTCTCTGCAATGATGACCGATGGCTTGGGTCCACTCTCCAGATGACAGGCATGGATCCAGCAACACAGGTGGTGGACTAAAGTGACTCCGATAGCCCCAACGTCCAGCTATCCAACTTCGGTGGAGCTTGCCTCCCTATGCAACACTGTACCCCCATGCACTGCGTGACTTGCAGTTGCCAAGGCTTGTGTGCGACCTTCCAAGAAGTTCTTTGTGCACAGCACAGCTTAGGCCCAGAGCACTCCATTCTGTGATGCACAGCTTCCTAAGTGGTTCTCCGGCAGCGTAGGAATCCTTTGTGTCATGCTGCTTGGGCCTCTATGTGCATCTTTTTTGTCCCCGTGTTGTGGGACTCCAGTGTGCACGGCCTGGTCTTCTGAGGGACCTCTGAGTTGCTGAGAGCCTCCTCTGTCTCCCCCTCCAGGGTAGAGGCCACCAGGTCTCTCCTGGTCCCGGGATGCACCATTTTCCGCTAACTGCGAGCTTTGCGTGTGCCAAGGCTTGTTGGCGGAATCCAGTGACACAAACCAGACTGCATTCATCCATCCGGGGTGGGGCATCTTCTGCACCAACCAGGAACCCGCATCTGTCTTCTTTGGTGCAATACTGACTTTGGCTTCTCACCTGTGGTTCTTCTTTTGCACCTTCATCCGGGTTAGCAGGGGCTCCTGTTCTCCCTGGATTCTTCAGAGCATCTTGGACTTGGTCCACTTCTTCCACAGGTCTTCAGGTCCAGGAATCCATCTTTGGTTTCTTGCAGTCTCTTCTGGTTCTTCCATAATCTGCTACCACGACTTCTTGTGTGTTTTGGGAAACTTTCTGTGATTTACTCCTGTTTTCGTGGGCTCTGGGGTGGGGTGTATTACTTACCTTTGGTGTTTTCTTACACTCTCAGCGACCCTCTACATACTACACTTGCCTAGGTGGGAAACCGCCTTTCGCATTCCACTATTTTAGTATATGGTTTGTGGTTCCCCTAGACCCAATGCAACATTTTGTGATTTGCACTGTTTGCACTGTTTTCTGACTATTTACTTACCTGTTTTTGGTAACTAGTGTATATATTGTGTATAATACTTACCTCCTAAGGGAGTATAGTCTCTAAGGAATTTTTGGCATTGTGTGACTAAAATAAAGTACCTTTATTTTTGTAATACTGAGTATTGTCTTTCATGTGTGTGAGTACATTACAGTAGTTGGCATTGTGTGACTAAAATAAAGTACCTTTATTTTTGTAATACTGAGTATTGTCTTTCATGTGTGTGAGTACTGTGTGACTACAGTGGTATTGCAAGAGCTTTGCATGTCTCCTAGTTCAGCCTTGGCTGCTCTGCGTTCAGCTACCTCTAGACAGCCTGGCTCAAGAGACTGACTACATTTCACTAAAACGGGATAACTGGACCTGGTATGAGGTGTAAGCACCTTTGTTACCCACTACAAACCAGGCCAGCGTCCTACAGTGGCAAGGTGACAGGCCAGCACAAGGTGACAATAGATTTTCTCAGCAACGACCCTACACCAGACCCTACACCGTTTTAATTCAAAGTTTCATTTTAACTTATGCCATGTACCTTACAATTTATGTACTTACTTGAATTCGGAATCTTGTGGTCCAAAAATAAATTAAGAAAATAATATTTTTCTATATAAAAACCTATTGGCCTGGAGTTAAGTCTTTGACTGTGTGTTCTCATTTATTACCTGTGTGTGTACAACAAATGCTTAACACTACCATCTGATAAGCCTTCTGCTCGACCACACTACCACAAAATAGAGCATTAGTATTATCTAATTTTGCCACTATCAACCTCCAAGGGGAACCCTTGGACTCTGTACACACTATCTCTCCTCAGGGTGTTTCTTCAGATTCGGATTGCAAGACTCTAGCAGGAATCCTCTGCATCCTTTACTTCATCTTCTACCGACGGAACAGCCTTTGACTGCTCCAGGAACTCTACAAAACTGCAACAAAGAAGCAAAGATGACTTCTGCATCATTGTAACTTCAGCTCCTGCCAGCAACTGCAACAGTTTTTAGGTTGTGCATCCTCCGAGGACTGCCTGTCTTCAGCCTGCAGCAGAAGAACCAAAGGAATCTCCAGTGAAGTGACAAAGTAATTTCCCTGCTTCAGCAGGCACCTCTCTGCAATGATGACCGATGGCTTGGGTCCACTCTCCTCACGACAGGCATGGATCCAGCAACACAGGTGGTGGACTAAAGTGACTCTGACAGCCCCAACGTCTAGCTATCCAACTTCGGTGGAGCTAAGAGCTTGCGTCCGTACGCAACACAGTACCCCATGCACTGCATGACTTGCAGTTGCCAAGGCTTGTGTGCGACCTTCCAAGAAGTTCTTCGTGCACAGCACAGCTTAGGCCCCGAGCACTCCATTCTACGATGCACAGCTTCCTAAGTGGTTCTCCGGCAGCGTAGGAATCCTTTGTGTCGTGCTGCATGGGCCTCTATGTGCATCTTTTTTGTCCCCTTGCTGTGGGACTCCAGTGTGCACGGCCTGGTCTTCTGAGGGACCTCTGAGTTGCTGAGAGCCTCCTCTGTCTCCCCCTCCAGGGTAGAGGCCACCAGGTCTCTCCTGGTCCCGGGCTGCACCATTTTCCGCTAACTGCGAGCTTTGCGTGTGCCAAGGCTTGTTGGCGGAATCCAGCGACGCAAACCAGACTGCATTCATCCATCCAGGGTGGGGCATCTTCTGCACCAACCAGGAACCCGCATCTGTCTTCTTTGGTGCAATACTGACTTTGGCTTCTCACCTGTGGTTCTTCTTTTGCACCTTCATCCGGGTTAGCAGGGGCTCCTGTTCTCCCTGGATTCTTCAGAGCATCTTGGACTTGGTCCCCTTCTTCCACAGGTCTTCAGGTCCAGGAATCCATCTTTGGTTTCTTGCAGTCTCTTCTGGTTCTTCCATAATCTGCTACCACGACTTCTTGTGTGTTTTGGGAAACTTTCTGTGATTTACTCCTGTTTTTGTGGGCTTTGGGGTGGGGTGTATTACTTACCTTTGGTGTTTTCTTACACTCCCAGCGACCCTCTACATACTACACTTGCCTAGGTGGGAAACCGGCTTTCGCATTCCACTATTTTAGTATATGGTTTGTGTTTCCCCTAGACCCAATGCAACATTTTGTGATTTGCACTGTTTGCACTGTTTTCTGACTATTTACTTACCTGTTTTTGGTAACTAGTGTATATATTGTGTATAATACTTACCTCCTAAGGGAGTATAGTCTCTAAGGTATTTTTGGCATTGTGTGACTAAAATAAAGTCCCTTTATTTTTGTAATACTGAGTATTGTCTTTCATGTGTGTGAGTACATTACAGTAGTTGGCATTGTGTGACTAAAATAAAGTACCTTTATTTTTGTAATACTGAGTATTGTCTTTCATGTGTGTGAGTACTGTGTGACTACAGTGGTATTGCAAGAGCTTTGCATGTCTCCTAGTTCAGCCTTGGCTGCTCTGCGTTCAGCTACCTCTAGACAGCCTGGCTCGAGAGACTGACTACATTTCACTAAAACGGGATAACTGGACCTGGTATAAGGTGTAAGCACCTTTGTTACCTACTACCAACCAGGCCAGTGTCTTACAGTGGCAAGGTGACATAAGCCAGCACAAGGTGACAAAAGATTTTCCCAGCAACGACCCTACACCAGACCCTACACTGTTTTAATTCAAAGTTTCATATTTACTTATGCCAAGTACCTTACAATTTATGTACTTACTTGAATTCTGAATCTTGTGGTTCTAAAATAAATGAAGAAAATAATATTTTTCTATATAAAAACCTATTGGCCTGGAGTTAAGTCTTTCACTGTGTGTTCTCATTTATTACCTGTGTGTGTACAACAAATGCTTAACACTACCCTCTGATAAGCCTTCTGCTCGACCACACTACCACAAAATAGAGCATTAGTATTATCTAATTTTGCCACTATCAACCTCTAAGGGGAACCCTTGGACTCTGTACACACTATCTCTCACTTTGAGATAGTATATACAGAGCCAACTCCATACACTCTCACAGATACTTTGAAGGATACCTGGTCAAAGCTGTGTTCTTGCCTGCCTGTTAGGCAGCAGGTCGCAAAGTGACATAGGCCAGCAGAAGGTGACATAGATTTTCTCACCAACCACCCTGCTCCAGAAAGCCTTGTTGCACATGTCTCAAGCAGTGAGGTGTACCGTAATTTATTCCCAACCAATCCTCCGAATAGATAATCCAAAAGGATTGATGTCTTTCGCAAATGTATGTTTTCTTCTGCCAGTCTGCCACTACAATCCATAAACGCAGTCTATCTGTTGGGCTGATATTCACATCTGCTGCGGTATGGTGAGCGAGATCTTGCTAGCAGTCCTGGAGGAACTTAAGGCCTTTCTGGTTCAGGCAATCGATGTTGGGCAAACGCAGCCAAGTATGTTTTCCATGCAGGCATGCACACCACGGACTGCATTGGGACTAAAACTAATGTTTTGATACAAATTCTGGAGCTCGGGCTAACAACATCTGAGCCATTGCTTCCACTTGGTATTGCTCTCACAGATACTTCAAAGGCTACCTGGTCAAAAGTGTGTTCTTGCTGGCCTGTTAGCCAGCAGGTGGCTGTAGGAAAGTGCCCTCTTTTTGCATGTTACCCACAAGTGCTTATGGTTTATGGCCTGCTTGTCAGTGTGTTTCACTGTTTTCTAAATTGTCACTGGAGTCCTGCTAATCAGGACCCCAGTGCTTATGCTCTCTCTGTTTCCAAATTTGTCCTTACATACTGGTAACTCAGTATTTCACTCCAAATTGGCATACTGGTCCCCCCTTATAAGTCCCTAGTATATGGTACCTTGGTACCCAGGGCATTGGGGTTCCAGGGGATCCCTATGGGCTTCAGCATTTCTTTTGCCACCCATAGGGAGCCCATGCAAAGTGTAGGATCATGCCTCATAGTGATGGAATGTTGAGAAAGTGGAATCTTAGGATCCTGGGATTCCAGAAGTGGTGAGGGGCAGAAGGAGTAAGCAGTTGAGGCGAGATGGAGGCTTGATACTTTGCTGGGGGTTATGTATGCTGTTATACTATCAACTTGAAAATAAAGATGAAGAAAATGAACCTGGATTACCGCGTGGTTCCTACATAATTTGGCGACAAGGGTTGTTCTGCGCAGGGGGCAGAAATTACTTATAACCCGCAACCCCTGGATATCATCAAGACTTGAAGACCTTAATTAATGAATATAGACAAGTATCTGCTTCCTAAGTAAGTTGTACTTTTCATCTTATGAAGAACAGTAATCCAAAGGAAAGACTTTCTATGGGTGTTAACGTTATTTGTAAGAACTGGTATGTTTGAACAAACTTCGATCTGAATCGGGAACATTGGAGTTAAATACGATTGATATAATTATGAACATAGGAAGAGAAGATTTGGTGTGGTGTGGCTAAGTAAATTTTGCTTCGTGTCTGAGATCGTTTTTCAGCTAAGTAGCTTTTCCGTGCGTGTATAGACGCACATGTGAAACCGATCGATTCAAACATCAATAGTGCGCGTGTTGAGCACACGCGCACTGCATCGAGCTAAACGCTTGACACATGCGCGTGTGAATTCAATCGATTCAAACATCAACAGTGCGCGTGTTGAGGCATGCGCACTGCACCGAGCACAACACTTGACAGACGCGCGTGCTACAAGGAATAAATCGGGACTAACGCAAATTATTAAGGAAAGAGAAAAATAAGAGAAGACTTACCTTATTACAGTTATGTCGGCCGGCTTCCTCTTTGATGGAGTTCAACTTATCTATTAAAGTCCTGCTTACACCGATTGGGTGAAATAGAATAATAAACACTGTGGAAAGACTATTGGACAGAGGAAACAAGAATAGAAACAAAAAGTGGACTGTTATTTGCACACAGTGTTGGAGAAGGATTATTATGAACATTGAGCTAAAGTGTTGTTGTGTTAAATTATTATTTTAGATTATTATTTTAACTTATTACTTTAATTTATTATTTTAGTATATTATTGTAGTTTATTGTTTTTTTTCTCCTTCAGGATGGCAGAACAAAATATGTCTTCACCACCATGTTTTCTACCAGTACCTGGTGAACCTTCAATTTCATGGAAACGATGGCGAAATATGTTTTCCACCTATTTGTTGGCTATTGCGGGGGATAGATATACCCCTGTTAGGAAACAAGCAATACTGCTTCACCATCTTGGAGCGGAAGGGAGAAGAATTTATGATGACCTGCCTGAAATACCTCTAGGCACTGGAGATGGTCATCCTACTAATGTTTATGAAATGTCTTTATTGATGTTAGAGAAACATTTCACTCCAAAATTGAGCACAGTGTTTGAGCGTCATAAATTCTTCTCCCGTGTTCAAGGCCAGGATGAGGACATTATGTCATTTGTGGCAACTCTTAGAGGGTTGGCAGTCACGTGTGACTTTCATGATTTATCTGACTCCTTGATTAGGGATCAAATAGTACGTTGTACTAATAATAAGAAGGTAAAGGAAAAGTTGTTATCAATGGATCCTACGTTGGAGGAAAGTATTCAAGTGGCCAGAAGTATGGAACACACGGCTACTTGGATGAAGGAGATAGAAAAGTCCAACACCCAATTGAAGGATATCGATGATAAATCAACGATGGAAGTAAAATTGAAAAAACAGGAATTTTCGGTTGACAATACAGAAAGAAAAATGGGTGATAGGAAGACTTTCAACATAATGGCCCTCATTCTGACCCTGGCGGTTTGAAACCGCCAGGGCAGAGGGCCGCGGAAGCACCGCCAACAGGCTGGCGGTGCTTCATGGACAATTCTGACCGCCGCGGTCAGAAAAGGGCAACCGGCGGTTTCCCGCCGGTTTACCCCTGGCCCAGGGAATCCTCCGCCATGGGGATTCCGACCCCCTTCCCGCCAGCCTGTTCCTGGCGGTTTACACCGCCAGGAAGAGGCTGGCGGGAACGGGTGTCGTGGGGCCCCTGGGGGCCCCTGCACTGCCCATGCCACTGGCATGGGCAGTGCAGGGGCCCCCTAACAGGGCCCCATAATAATTTTCAGTGTCTGCTTTGCAGACACTGAAAATCGCGACGGGTGCAACTGCACCCGTCGCACCCCTGCAAATCCGCCGGCTCCATTCGGAGCCGGCTTCCTCTTTGCAGGGGCTTTCCCGCTGGTCCGGCGGGCGATCTTCTTGAGATCGCCCGCCGGCCCAGTGGGAAAGTTAGAATCACCGCCGCGGTCATTTGACCGCGGTGCGGTGTTTGGGCGGTTTCCGCCCGGTGGGCGGCGCCCGCCGCCCGCCGGGGTCGGAATGACCCCCAATATGTTTTAGATGTGGGTTTTCAGGTCACATTGCATCCAGTTCTAAGTGTACTGCACGTAACTTAATATGTAGGTCCTGTGGGAGGAAGGGACATTTGGCTAAAGTTTGCAGGTCCAAAGGGAAAGTGATGAGTAGTGTGAAATCTATTGACAATTTAGATGAGAATCACCAAGAAATCATATTACCCATCTATGAGATTAGTGAAACAAAGCAATCTCTAGCAGAACCTAAAGGTGTGGGAAGGTGGAAGAGTGAAAGTTCTTACAAATTAGAAAAACCACATTGCCTTGTGCTTATGGATTCTGTAATAGTGAAGGTATTAGTGGATTCGGGTAGTCTTTTCACATTGAACTCTAGGGAGACTTTTGAGGGCACATTAAAAAAAAAAGGTTGATGATTTGTTTAAAACTGATGTGAAGGCGGTTGGTTATGGAGGCAAGAGAATAGAAATCATAGGAATGGAATGGATGGATATTGCGTTTGAAGGGAATGGAGTTTATGGTAAGGTTTATGTGACGAATGAAGGATCAGATCTTTTGGGATGGAGACATCAAAAAGATTTAAATATAGTGCTCGACCCGAATGCCCCTAATCCGGTTATGATTATGGAACAAGCGGCCAATGTGGATGATTTAGTTTCCAATGAACAATGGTCTGAAAATTTAGGGGCATATTTATACTCTGTTTGCGCTGGAATTGCGTCGTTTTTTTTTACGCAATTCTGACGCAAAACTAACTCCATATTTATACTTTGGCGTTAGACGCGTCTAGCGCCAAAGTCCATGGAGTTAGCGTCATTTTTTAGCGTGGACACCTACTTTGCGTTAATGATATGCAAGGTAGGCGTTCCCGTCTAAAAAATTGACTCCGAGGCATGTGCGCCGTATTTACACTCCCGGGCAAAATTCACGCCCGGGAGTGGGCGGGTCAAAAAAAATTACGTATGGCCGCTTTTGCGCCGTTTTTTAGCGCCTGGTCAGGGCAGGCGTTAAGGGACCTGTGGGCTCGGAAGGAGCCCAGAGGTGCCCTCCCAAGCCCCCAGGGACACCTCCTGCCACCCTTGCCCACCCCAGGAGGACACCCAAGGCTGGAGGGACCCATACCAGGGACATTAAGGTAAGTTCAGGTAAGTTTTTTTGTTTTTTTTTGTGGCATAGGGGGGCCTGATTTGTGCCCCCCTACATGCCACTATGCCCAATGACCATGCCCAGGGGACAGAAGTCCCCTGGGCATGGCCATTGGGCAAGGGGGCATGACTCCTGTCTTTGCTAAGACAGGAGTAATTTCTATGGGGGTTGGGAGTCGAAAAAAATGGCGCAAATCGGGTTGAGGCGAAAGATTTGCCTCAGCCTGACTTGCCCCATTTTTTGGCGCCCAAGCTCCATATCCCCCTACGCCGGCGCTGCCTGGTGTACGTCGTTTTTTTCCACGCACACCAGGCAGCGCCGGCGGCTAACGCCAGCTAACGTCATTGATTAAATACGGCGCCCGCATGGCGCTTCAGAATGGCGTTAGCCGGCGCTAATTTTTTTGACGCAAAACTGCGTTAGCGCAGTTTTGCGTCAAAAAGTATAAATATGGCCCTTAATGTCTACGTTTTCGGGAGTTTTCACTGACAAACTCGGAAAATTGAAGGGATTTACACATCGTATAATTTTGAAAAAGAAAATAATAGAGCCAATTGAGTCGTCCGAATGGTTGGCACCAATAGTTTTGGCACCCAAGGATGGGAACAAGGTGCGGTTGTGCATCGATTTGAGGGACCTCAACAAGAATATTTGGGTAGATAGGCAACCCCTTCCGAATATTAACGAGATGTTGAGCGTAATGGGTAGTGGAAGGGTATTTAGTATATTAGACATGTCAGCTGCATATCACCAAGTCAACTTACATCCTGAATCTAGACCTCGGACTTCCTTTGTGACCCCTCTTGGAGCATATAGGTATTGTAGGATGCCTTTCGGTTTGGCATCAGCTTCTGCTGTCTTTCAACGGATAATGCAGAATATTCTTAAAAACCTCAATAATGTCTTATGTTTCCAAGATGATATAATTGTGATAGGAAGGTCACTGGAGCATCATGATGAGTTACTGATGGTAGTGTTGAAGAGGATTGAAGATTATGGTTTGACGGTAAAAAAAGAGAAATGCCAACTAAGGAAAAGTAGTGTAAATTACTTGGGAGATGAGATTTCAGCTGATGGCATTAAACCAAAGAGAAGTATAGTGAAGGCAATTAAAAATGCCCCATGTCCTACTAATAAAGACCAGTTGAAGTCATTTTTAGGGCTAGCAGAGTATTGCTCGAAATTTGTATACAATTTTGCAGAAAGTGTAGAGCCCATGAGGATCTTACTAAAAAAAGGAGCAGTGTTTGAGTGGAATGAAAATTGTGCAAAGGCATTTGAACAGATTAAGGTGTCCATTGCGGGATCCCAAACTTTAGGTCATTTTAATGTGATGAGGAAGACAATTATATTTACTGATGCCAGTAATGTGGGATTGGGGGCAGTTTTAATTCAGATTGAGGATAATGATGAAAAAATTATTGGTTTCGCCTCGCGGAGATTGCAAGGGGCAGAACGGACATATTCTGCCATAGAAAAAGAAACTTTGGCTTGTTGTTGGGGAATTAACCATTTTAGGTATTATTTATGGGGGATACCTTTCACTTTAAGAACTGATCATAAACCCCTATTGCAAATTTTCAAGTGTGGGCGAGGATTGGAAGGTAGTTTAACTCCAAGGATTTCTAGGTGATTATTGTCTGTTATTGAGTTCAATTTTAACGTAGAATATGTAAAGGGAGAGAAGAATGTGGTTGCAGATTGCCTATCTAGACTACCTATTGAGGGGTATGGAGATGGAAGTGATGAAATGTGCAGTGTGCAATTGGAAGCCTTCTTGATTGATGGAGAATTGGCTTTAAGTAAGGAGGAATGGGATGAAGCTGTGAAAGACAACTCAGAATATAATAAGTTAAAGGAGCTGGTGGTCGATCAAAATTTTCGGGTGGAGGAAGATTTGAAGAGTTTTTTGGCAGTAAAGGATGAGTTAAGTCTACAAGGGGAAAAGATTTTGAGAAGGAATAGAATAGTACCACCACTGAAATTGAGGAAGAGATTAGTAACAATTGTGCATGAGGGACATTTGGGTAAGAGTGCAACTAAAAGAAGATTGCGGCATTTCTACTGGTGGCCTGGGATGGACAGGGATGTAGAGAAGGTGGTTGAAGAGGACCAGGCGTGTAGGAATAGTGACAAGTCAAAGATTGTGAGGGAACCTCCTTTAGGCGAATTGCAATTTCCCAAGGCGCCATGGGAGAAGCTAGCATTTGATTTAGTGGGGCCAATTGAAAGATTAGGAAAAAATAATCGCTTTCTCATGGTACTTATAGATTATTACAGTAAATGGTTCCGTATTAAGTGCACTGAGCAAATTACTACGGATAAAGTGATTGAATTTCTTAGAGATTCATTTTTTGAGGAAGGAGTTCCGAAAATTTTGGTAACAGACAACGGTGTACAATTAGTTTCTGTTGCCATGACCACGTTTCTAAATGGGTTGAGGATAAAACATGAGAAAGTTGCGTTGGGTCGGCCCCAGGCACATGGCTTAGTAGAAAGGGTGAACAGAATCATAATGGAGAATATTCAATTGTCCTTAGCTAATGGTTTGAACTGGAGACATGAGTTGAACAATATGTTATGGGCGCACAGGATTACACCTAATTCTGTGACAGGTGTGTCACCTTTCATTGCTCTTAAAGGGAGGGAGCCGGGTACTAAGGAATCTCCTTGGTGGATCAGTGAGAAACGGCAAGTGTGTGTTGATCAAGAGAAATTGCAGACAAGAGTTAGGTGTTCTCAGGAGAAGAATAAAATGTGTTATGATGGAAGAAAAGGGGTTAAATTTACTGAGGTGAAGTGTGGGGATCTTGTAGCGGTTAAGAAGGTAGGAATGGTAAGGAAGGGGGACAGCAAATTTCACAGACAACAAAAAGTAATTTCTGTAAAGAATTCTGTAGTCAGATTGGAAGATGGAAGAGAATGGAGTATGGGGAATCAGTGCATAGTTAAACAGATGTAATGGTTATACGCTCTATCCCATCCAATTTGCACTGACTATAATGATGTTATCTTGCGATGTGCTGGCAGTGGGAATTATATGTAATAGAAATTATACACTGTTGCATGTTTAAAAAAAAAATATATATATATATAATATTACTTAAGAATATACTAGGTGATTATTCTTGTCTGTATTTCTTTCCATTTTAATTCATTTTATTTTGTTTTCCTTTTTTCCAATTATTGGAATATTAAATGTGATTATAATCCTTGTAATTGTTGTAATTCAAAAGGGGGAAGATGTGTAGGATCATGCCTCATAGTGAGGGAATGTTGAGAAAGTGGAATCTTAGGATCCTGGGATTCCAGAAGTGGTGAGGGGCAGAAGGAGTAAGCAGTTGAGGAGAGATGGAGGCTTGATACTTTGCTGGGGGTTATGTATGCTGTTATACTATCAACTTGAAAATAAAGATGATGAAAATGAACCTGGATTACCGCGTGGTTCCTACATAATGGCTTCCCCAGGACTGCCATTGCAGCCTGTGTGTAATAGTGCATGCACTATTTCACAGCCATTTTCACTGCACCAGGTCACTTATAAGTCATCTATATATCGGGTCTTCCAACCCTGAAGGCTGGGTGCAAAGTACCTGTATGTGAAGGCACTCCTGCAGTAGCAGAGGTGCCCCCACGTCGTCCAGGCACATTTTCCCAAACTTCGTGAGGGCGGGGACGCTATTTTACGGGTGCACTGGACATAGGTCAATACTTATGGCCAGCTTCACAATGGTAACCCTGAATATGGCCATGTAAGGTGTCTAACAACTGGGAATTGTACCCCAATACTAATTCCAGTATTGGTTGCACAATCCTATGCACTCTGGGGGCTCCACAGTGGACCCCCAGTACTGCCATACCAGCCTTCTGAGGTTTTCTAGGCTGCCCCAGCTGCTGCCACCTCACAGACAGGCTCCTGCCCTTGTGGGGCTTGAGCAACTCAATCCCAGGAAGGCAGAACAAAGCATTTCCTTTGGGAGAGGGATGTTACACCCTCTCCCTTTGGAAATAGGCGTTACAGCCGTGGGAAGGTATCATCCCAGAGGCTCTGGAAATGCTTTGAAGGTGCCCTCCTTGCATAATCCAGTCTACACCAGTTCAGGGACTCCCAGTCCCTGTTCCGGCACGAAACTGAACAAAGGAAAGGGGAGTGACCACTCCCCTGTCCATCACCCCCCCAGGGGTGGTGCCCAAAGCTGCTCCAGAGTGTCCCTGGGTTTTGCCATCTTGGATTCCAAGGTGGTGGGGCGCTCTGGGAGCATTTGAGTGGCCAGTTCCAGCAGGTGACGTCAGAGACCCCTCCTGATAGGTGCTTACCTGGTTAGTTGACCAATCCCCCTCTCAGGGCTATTTATGGTCTCTCCTCAGACTGTTTCTTCAGATTCGGATTGCAAGACTCTAGCAGGAATCCTCCACATCCTTTACTTCATCTTCTACCGACGGAACAGCCTTTGACTGCTCCAGGAACTCTACAAAACTGTAACAAAGAAGCAAAGATGACTTCTGCAACATTGTAACTTCAGCTCCTGCCAGCAACTGCAACAGTTTTTAGGTTGTGCATCCTCCGAGGACTGCCTGTCTTCAGCCTGCAGCAGAAGAACCAAAGGAATCTCCCGTGGAGTGACAAAGTCACTTCCCTGCTTCAGCAGGCACCTCTCTGCAATGATGACCGGTGGCTTGGGTCCCCTCTCCAGACGACAGGCATGGATCCAGCAACACGGATGGTGGACTAAAGTGACTCCGACAGCCCCAACGTCCAGCTATCCAACTTCGGTGGAGCTAAGAGCTTGCCTCCCTACGCAACACAGTACCCCCATGCACTGCGTGACTTGCAGTTGCCAAGGCTTGTGTGCGACCTTCCAAGAAGTTCTTTGTGCACAGCACAGCTTAGGCCCAGAGCACTCCATTCTGTGATGCACAGCTTCCTAAGTGGTTCTCCGGCAGCGTAGGAATCCTTTGTGTCATGCTGCGTGGGCCTCTATGTGCATCTTTTTTGTCCCCGTGTTGTGGGACTCCAGTGTGCACGGCCTGGTCTTCTGAGGGACCTCTGAGTTGCTGAGAGCCTCC
Organism: Pleurodeles waltl; assembly: GCF_031143425.1. Classification (NCBI taxonomy): domain Eukaryota; kingdom Metazoa; phylum Chordata; class Amphibia; order Caudata; family Salamandridae; genus Pleurodeles; species Pleurodeles waltl. The sequence continues at coordinate 218,924,779 of NC_090436.1, read as the reverse complement.
TCTGTCTCCCCCTCCTGGGTAGTGGCCACCAGGTCTCTCCTGGTCACAGGCAGCACCATTTTCCGCTAACTGTGAGCTTTGCGTGTGCCAAGGCTTGTTGGCGGAATCCAGCGACGCAAACCAGACTGCATTCATCCATCCGGCGTGGGGTATCTTCTGCACCAACCAGGAACCCACATCTGTCTTCTTTGGTGCAATACTGACTTTGGCTTCTAATGTGGTTCTTCTTTTACACCTTCATCCAGGTTAGCAGGGGCTCCTGTTCTCCCTGGATTCTTCAGAGCTTCTTGGACTTGGTCCCCTTCTTCCACCGGTCTTCAGGTCCAGGAATCCATCTTTGGTTTCTTGCAGTCTCATCTGGTTCTTGCATAATCTGCTACCACGACTTCTTGTGTGTTTTGGGAAACTTTCTGTGATTTACTCCTGTTTTCCTGGGCTCTGGGGTGGGGTCTATTACTTACCTTTGGTGTTTTCTTACACTCCCAGCGACCCTCTACATACTACACTTGCCTAGGTGGGAAACTGGCTTTCGCATTCCACTATTTTAGTATATGGTTTGTGTTCCCCCAGGCCCAATACAACATTTTGTGATTTGCACTGTTTGCACTGTTTTCTGACTATTTACTTACCTGTTTTTGGTAACTAGTGTATATATTGTGTATAATACTTACTTCCTAAGGGAGTATAGTCTCTAAGATATTTTTGGCATTGTGTGACTAAAATAAAGTACCTTTATTTTTGTAATACTGAGTATTGTCTTTCATGTGTGTGAGTACTGTGTGACTACAGTGGTATTGCAAGAGCTTTGCATGTCTCCTAGTTCAGCCTTGGCTGCTCTGCGTTCAGCTACCTCTAGTCAGCCTGGCTCGAGACACTGACTACATTTTACTAAAACAGGATAACTGGACATGGTATAAGGTGTAAACACCTTTGTTACCCACTACAAACCAGGCCAGCATCCTACAGTGGCGAGGTGACATAGGCCAGCACAAGGTGACAATAGATTTTCTCAGCAACGACCCTACACCAGACCCTACACTGTTTTAATTCAAAGTTTCATATTTACTTATGCCAAGTACCTTACAATTTATGTACTTACTTGAATTCTGAATCTTGTGGTTCTAAAATAAATTAAGAAAATAATATTTTTCTATATAAAAACCTATTGGCCTGGAGTTAAGTCTTTGACTGTGTGTTCTCATTTATTACCTGTGTGTGTACAACAAATGCTTAACACTACCCTCTGATAAGCCTTCTGCTCGACCACACTACCACAAAATAGAGCATAAGTATTATCTAATTTTGCCACTATCAACCTCTAAGGGGAACCCTTGGACTCTGTACACACTATCTCTCACTTTGAGATAGTGTAAGGAAATGGCTCCCTGTTGCAGTTACCCCCCACTTTTTGCCTGATACTGATGCTGACTTGACTGAGAAGTGTGCTGGATCCCTGCTAACCAGGCCCCAGCACCAGTGTTCTTTCACCTAAAATGTACCATTGTCTCCACAACTGGCACAACCCTGGCACCCAGGTAAGTCCCTTGTAACTGGTACCCCTGGTACCAAGGGCCCTGATGCCAGGGAAGGTCTCTAAGGGCTGCAGCATGTCTTATGCCACCCTAGGGACCCCTCACTCAGCACAGACACACTGCTCACCAGCTTGTGTGTGCTGGTGGGGAGAAAATGACTAAGTCAACATGGCACTCCCCTCAGGGTGCCATGCCAACCTCACACTGCCTGTGGCATAGGTAAGTCACCCCTCTAGCAGGCCTTACAGTCCTAAGGCAGGGTGCACTATACCACAGGTGAGGGCATAGGTGCATGAGCACTATGCCCCTACAGTGTCTAAGCAAAACCTTAGACATTGTAAGTGCAGGGTAGCCATAAGAGTATATGGTCTGGGAGTCTGTCAAAAACGAACTCCACAGCTCCATAATGGCTACACTGAATACTGGGAAGTTTGGTATCAAACTTCTCAGAATAATAAACCCACACTGATGCCAGTGTTGGATTTATTAAAAAATGCACACATAGGGCATCTTAGAGATGCCCCCTGTATTTTACCCAATTGTTCAGTGCAGGACTGACTGGTTTGTGCCAGCCTGCTGCTGAGAGACGAGTTTCTGACCCCATGTGGTGAGGGCCTTTGTGCTCTCTGAGGACAGAAACAAAAGCCTGCTCTGGGTGGAGGTGCTTCACACCTCCCCCCTGCAGGAACTGTAACACCTAGCAGTGAGCCTCAAAGGCTCAGGCTTCGTGTTACAATGCCCCAGGGCACTCCAGCTAGTGGAGATGCCCGCCCCCTGGACACAGCCCCCACCTTTGGCGGCAAGTCCAGGGGAGATAATGAGAAAAACAAGGAGGAGTCACCCAGCAGTCAGGACAGCCCCTAAGGTGTCCTGAGCTGAGGTGACCCCTGCCTTTAGAAATCCTCCATCTTGATTTTGGAGGATTCCCCCAATTGGAATAGGGATGTGCCCCCCTCCCCTCAGGGAGGAGGCACAAAGAGGGTGTAGCCACCCTCAAGGACAGTAGCCATTGGCTACTGCCCTCCCAGACCTAAACACACCCCTAAATTCAGTATTTAGGGGCTCCCCAGAACCTTGGAAATCAGATTTCTGCAACCTAAGACGAAGAAGGACTGCTGAGCTGAAAACCCTGCAGAGAAGACGGAGACACCAACTGCTTTGGCCCCAGCTCTACCGGCCTGTCTCCCCACTTCGAGAAAAACTGCAACAGCAACGCGTTCCACAGGGTCCAGCGACCTCTGAAGCCTCAGGGGACTACCCTGCATCTAAAAGGACCAAGAACTCCAGAGGACCGCAGCTCTGCTCCAAAGAAGAAACATCTTTGCAACAAAGAAGCAACTTTGAAAGAATACACGTTTCCCGCCAGAAGCGTGAGACTTTGCACTCTGCACCCGACGCCCCTGGCTCGACTTGTGGAGAACCAACACTACAGGGATGACTCCCCGGCGACTGCGAGCCCGTGAGTAGCCAGTGTTGACCCCCCTAAGCCCCCACAGCGACGCCTGCAGAGGGAATCCAGAGGCTCCCCCTGACCGCGACTGCCTGCTTCTAAGAACCCGACGCCTGGTAAGGACACTGCACCCGCAGCCCACAGGACCTGAAGGATCCGACCTCCAGTGCAGAAGCGACCCCCAAGTGGCTCTCTCCCTTGCCCAGGTGGTGGCTACCCCGAGGAGCACCCCCCCTTGCCTGCCTGCTTCGCTGAAGAGACCCCTGGGTCTCCCATTGAACTACATTGCAAACCCGACGCCTGTTTGCACACTGCCCCCGGCCGCCCCGTGCCGTTGAGGGTGTACTTTTTGTGCTTACTTGTGTCCCCCCCGGTGCCCTACAAAACCCCCCGAAGACGCGGGTACTTACCTGCTGGCAGACTGGAACCGGGGCACCCCCTTCTCCATTGAAGCCTATGTGTTTTGGGTACCACTTTGACCTCTGCACCTGACCGGCCCTGAGCTGCTGGTGTGGTAACTTTGGGGTTGCCCTGAACCCCCAACGGTGGGCTACCTTGGACCCAACTTTGAACCCTGTAAGTGGTTTACTTACCTGCAAAACTAACAAACACTTACCTCCCCCAGGAACTGTTGAAAATTGCAGTGTCCAGTTTTAAAATAGCTTATTGCCATTTGTGTGAAAACTGTACATGCTATTTTGCTAATTCAAAGTTCCTAAAGTTCCTAAGTGAAATACCTTTCATTGAAAGTATTGTTTGTAAATCTTGAGCCTGTGGTTCTTAAAATAAACTAAGAAAATATATTTTTCTATATAAAAACATATTGGCCTGAAATTGTCTTTGAGTGTGTGTTCCACATTTATTGCCTGTGTGTGTACAACAAATGCTTAACACTACCCTCTGATAAGCCTACTGCTCGACCACACTACCACAAAATAGAGCATTCGAATTATCTCTTTATGCCACTATCTTACCTCTAAGGGGAACCCTTGGACTCTGTGCATGCTATTTCTTACTTTGAAATAGTACATACAGAGCCAACTTCCGACATTGGTGGATCAGCGGTGGGGTACAAGACTTTGCATTTGCTGAACTACTCAGCCAATACCTGATCACACAACTAAATTCCAAAAATTGTCATTAGAAACTGATTTTTTAAATTTGAAATATTTTTCTTAATTTTTAAAAGTCCTGCTAGGGCCTTGTGTTAGTCCCTGTTAGCATTTCTTTTAGAGTTTAAACGTTTTGTAAAAGTTTGAATCAAGTTCTAAAAATTGTTTTAGATTCTTAAAAAGTATTCCAACTTTTAGAAATATAGGGGGTCATTACAACTCTGGCGGACGGTGTTAATGTTGCGGTAATACCGCAAACAGGCCGGCGGACAAAAAAAGGGAATTATGACCGTGGCTGAAACCGCCAACAAATACAGCCACTTTAACACTCCGCCCGCCACGGCGGTACAGACAAGCAGCGCGGCGGTCACCACCAACAGACAGGCGGAAGACAATGTACCGCCCACAGTATCACAACCCGCCAATCCGCCACCTTTTCCTGGGCAGTTTCACCGTGGATAAAAACACGGCAGAAACAGCTTTTGCAATGGGAAAACACTCACCTTAACACATCCCACGAGGAAGGAGGCCACCATGGAGCCGGAATTACAAATCCTCCCTGCCCTTGTCTTCCTACTCATCTACGAACACCAGCGGCGGCGGCGGCGAAGACAACGGTGAGTACTGCACCTACGACATAGGGGAGGGGGGAGGCAAAAGTCAGGGACACACACACGCAACACCCCCACCCCCACCCCCACCCTCGCACATTACACACACACACCAATGCATTTCCAAACATCACTGTAACAACCCACAACCCCCCCGGAAGAATGCAAAGACAAAACGAAATCAGTTCAAAAATTGTAATGTATCAAAATACATGTTTCAAATATATACAGATATATATAAACTCATTCAAAAGTATATACATTACGAGAAGTAGTGCAGATATGCACATCTCAATGTCCGTGCACCACTGGGCCAAAAATGCATGGGCGAGGCCCACACAAGATACCTGTCCACAAACGGAGAGAACACTGCCGGGCATCAGAGAGAAATACAACAGGCACCTCAGGGGGAAGGGAAGGGGGGGCGCCTCAGCCGGATTACAGCACCACGCCAGATCCACGATGGGGCTCCATGCCCATTGATGTATCCTGGGGAGTGCAAAGCCACAGTCTCTCAAGTCTCACAAGTGGGTGGGTTGCCCACTGCCATATCCTGGGGAGTGCAAAGCCACAGTCTCTCAAGTCTCTATAGTGGGTGGGTTGCCCACTGCCATATCCTGGGGAGTGCAAAGCCACAGTCTCTCAAGTCTCTACAGTGGGTGTGTTGCCCACTGCCATATCCTGGGGAGTGCAAAGCCACAGTCTCTCAAGTCTCTACAGTGGGTTGGTTGCCCACTGCCATATCCTGGGGAGTGCAAAGCCACAGTCTCTCAAGTGGATAACAGCCTCCACTGGTTCTGGAGGGTGACTGGTGCCCAGAGTGCTTCATCCTGTGAAGGACAGAGGTAGTGGATGGATCTCTCCACTGGTTCTGGAGGGGGAATGATGCCTAGACTGGATTAGGCTCCCCGTGACAGTTCCTGTCCCGCCACTGTCCCAGCTGTACATGGGATAACGATGCTTGATGTGGCGGTCTTTTCCTTCTGCAGCGGTGCTCTGCCCTGTTCAGCGGTGCTTTGCCATGGCGGTCTCTGGGCTGTTCAGCGGTGCTTTTCCCTGTTCAGCGGTGCTTGCCCTGTTTAGCGGTGCTTTACCATGGCGGTCTCTGGCCTGTTCAGCAGTGCTTGCCCTGTTCAGGTGTGCTTTGCCATGGCGGTCTCTGGACTGTTCAGCGGTGCTTTGCCCTGTTCAGCGGTGCTTTGCCATGGCGGTCTCTGGCCTGTTCAGCGGTGCTTGCCCTGTTCAGCGGTGCTTTGCCATGGCGGTCTCTGGCCTGTTCAGCGGTGCTTGCCCTGTTCAGTGGTGCTTTGCCATGGCGGTCTCTGGGCTGTTCAGCGGTGCTTTGCCCTGTTCAGTGGTGCTTTGCCATGGCGGTCTCTGGCCTGTTCAGCGGTGCTTGCCCTGTTCAGCGGTGCTTTGCCATGGCGGTCTCTGGGCTGTTCAGCGGTGCTTTGCTCTGTTCAGCGGTGCTTTGCCATGGCGGTCTCTGGCCTGTTCAGCCGTGCTTTGCCATGGCGGTCTCTGGGCTGTTCAGCGGTGCTTTGCCCTGTTCAGTGGTGCTTTGCCATGGCGGTCTCTGACCTCTGCATTGGTGTGTGGCAAGATGGTCCCTCATTGCCCAGCGGGGCTGTGGCAGCCGGGGCCCTCCTGGGCACTGACTCCGACGGTGGTCTCCTGACCAGTGACGATACTTGGGCCCTCCTGGGCACTGACTCTGGCGGTGGTCTCCTGACCAGTGACGATACTTGGGCCCTCCTGGGCACCGACTCCGGCGGTGGTCTCCTGACCAGTGATGATACTTGGGCCCTCCTGGGCACCGACTCCGGCGGTGGTCTCCTGACCAGTGACGATACTTGGGCCCTCCTGGGCACCGACTCCGGCGGTGGTCTCCTGACCAGTGACGATACTTCTGCCCTCCAGGGCACTGACTCTGGCGGTGGTCTCCGGACCAGTGAGGACGATGCTGATGGTGGCGTCCCGGCCGCCGGGGAGGATGCCGCCCTTCTCCGCCGTGCTGCTCTCACAAGGCTGTGCAGACTTATTCTGGCACTTCACCGCCTTTGGAGGCGTCACAGCTGACTCTGCAATCCCCCTGGGACCCTTGTGAGTAGTTTTGCCTCCAGGAGTCTTCACCCGGTCCCGTCGGCCACTTGCCAACTTGAGATGCTTTACAGGGGGTGGACTGGCAGTGCCTTGGCTCCGTGTCACACTGCCTGCCCTGGTGGCCGGTGCACTCCACACACCTGTAACACGCACCACTGGTACTGGAGTCTTTTTGGCTGAGGTGCTACTACGGGACTGATGAATTGGAGGGGTGGGGGTGGGGGCAAAGAGGTCAACGTTGCAGAGGGACAGTTTCTGACGAAGACTGGGATGGGTAGCTGGAGGGGGTCTGGGAGTGGAGGAAGAGGAGGTGGTTGTAGGAGGTGTCACTTTAGGTGTTTTGGGTGCAGGTGCAGGTAGTGGAGGCTGTCGTGAGGTGGATGGATGTTGGGTGTGTGAGTGCCCGCGTTTGTGTACTTTGGGAGGGGGCATCACAGACACACTGGGAGAGGACACAGGGGACGTGTGAATGGGAATGTGGGTGGTGAGTGCAGGTGAGCGGGGTGTGGTGCTGGGTGTTCTGGTGCGAGTCCTAGTGCCTGTAGATGTAGTGCATGCAGGTGAGAGTGTAGATGAAACTGGGAGGGAGGAGGGAGGTGACGAAGAGGGGGACACAGTGGAGGCAGTGGATGTTGCTGTGTCTGCATGTGGGTGATGCTTGTGTGAGTGCCTGTGGGTTGTGTGGTGCCTATGTTTGCCTGAGCTACTTTTGGGTGTTGAGGTGTATGCATGCTTGTCTGATGGTGTGCTTGGGACAGGCTGGGGTACAGGGGATTGGGTCTGGGTGGAGGAAGTTGGAAGGGGGAGGCTAGAGACAGGGACAATGGCTGCCATCAGTGTTGAGGCCAGAGATTGCAGGGTTCGATGATGGGCAGCCTGACCAGAATTAATGCCCTCCAGGAATGCATTAGTGTGTTGCAACTCCCTTTCTACACCCTGGATGGTATTCACAATGGTAGACTGCCCAACAGTGAGTGACCTGAGGAGGTCAATGGCCTCCTCACTGAGGGCAGCAGGGGTGACTGGGGCAGGGCCTGAGGTGCCTGGGGCGAAGGTGATGCCCACCCTCCTGGGTGAGCGGGCACGGGGCAAACGCTGAGGGGCTGCTGGGAGGGTGGTGCTGGTAGGGGAGGTGGCGGCTGTACCTGTAGAAGTGGGGGGCACAGATGGTGCTGCCACCACAAGGGAGCTCCCATCGGCGGACGAGTCCGTGACACTGATTGGTGATCCGGTGACCGACGTGTAGCTCCCCTCGCCCTCCGTCCCACTGGTACATTCTGAGTCCGTGGTGTGGCCCTCCATGGCCATGTGGGATGCAGCTCCCTCGTGCCCCGGTGCCACTGTACCTTCGCCTGATGATGCTGATGCACAAAAGAACAGGGAGAGCACAAAAAGGGGGAGGGGACAACAGAAGAAAGACAGGTTGAGTGCATGGCTTACCGCTACCGTTGGCGGACAATACAGACACAGCAGCCCCCTGCACTACGCCGTGCTCTTGGCCTCTACAGATGCAATTGCTGGGATATGGCCTACATGGCTATGGTGGACATCTGTACACATGGATGCCACAGGGGCATCTATACCTGTACTTGGCCCACTACTGAGGTGTGGTGGAGTGCCACATGTCCTGCATTACGGAGGGGCCTAGCCTACGTATTTCTGCCTGGCCTAGGTACACCCACAGCCCTCCTCCCCCACCCAGACCCCTCAACTGCGCGCCAAGTCCCCAGAATGGGAGTGTACTCACCCCCTTGTGTCTGCTGTGATGCCCTCAAGCGCCCATCCAACTCCGGGTAGGCCACCGCCAGTATCCGGAACATCAGGGGGGTCATGGTGCGACGGGCCCCCCTCCCACGTTGGGAGGCTGTAAGGAAATGCCTCCTTGGCATGGTTGCCCCCTGACTTTTTGCCTTTGCTGATGCTATGTTTACAATTGAAAGTGTGCTGAGGCCTGCTAACCAGGCCCCAGCACCAGTGTTCTTTCCCTAACCTGTACTTTTGTATCCACGATTGGCAGACCCTGGCATCCAGATAAGTCCCTTGTAACTGGTACTTCTAGTACCAAGGGCCCTGATGCCAAGGAAGGTCTCTAAGGGCTGCAGCATGTCTTATGCCACCCTGGAGACCTCTCACTCAGCACAGACACACTGCTTGCCAGCTTGTGTGTGCTAGTGAGGACAAAACGAGTAAGTCGACATGGCACTCCCCTCAGGGTGCCATGCCAGCCTCTCACTGCCTATGCAGTATAGGTAAGACACCCCTCTAGCAGGCCTTACAGCCCTAAGGCAGGGTGCACTATACCATAGGTGAGGGTACCAGTGCATGAGCATGGTACCCCTACAGTGTCTAAACAAAACCTTAGACATTGTAAGTGCAGGGTAGCCATAAGAGTATATGGTCTGGGAGTCTGTCAAACACGAACTCCACAGCACCATAATGGCTACACTGAAAACTGGGAAGTTTGGTATCAAACTTCTCAGCACAATAAATGCACACTGATGCCAGTGTACATTTTATTGTAAAATACACCCCAGAGGGCACCTTAGAGGTGCCCCCTGAAACTTAACCGACTATCTGTGTAGGCTGACTAGTTTTAGCAGCCGGCCACAAACCGAGACATGTTGCTGGCCCCATGGGGAGAGTGCCTTTGTCACTCTGAGGCCAGTAACAAAGCCTGCACTGGGTGGAGATGCTAACACCTCCCCCAGGCAGGAATTGTCACACCTGGCGGTGAGCCTCAAAGGCTCACCTCCTTTGTGCCAACCCAGCAGGACACTCCAGCTAGTGGAGTTGCCCGCCCCCTCCGGCCAGGCCCCACTTTTGGCGGCAAGGCCGGAGAAGATAATGAGAAAAACAAGGAGGAGTCACTGACCAGTCAGGACAGCCCCTAAGGTGTCCTGAGCTGAGGTGACTCTAACTTTTAGAAATCCTCCATCTTGCAGATGGAGGATTCCCCCAATAGGGTTAGGATTGTGGCCCCCTCCCCTTGGGAGGAGGTACAAAGAGGGTGTACCCACCCTCAGGGCTAGTAGCCATTGGCTACTAACCCCCCAGACCTAAACACGCCCTTAAATTTAGTATTTAAGGGCTACCCTGAACCCTAGAAAATTAGATTCCTGCAACTACAAGAAGAAGGACTGCCTAGCTGAAAACCCCTGCAGAGGAAGACCAGAAGACGACAACTGCCTTGGCTCCAGAAACTCACCGGCCTGTCTCCTGCCTTCCAAAGATCCTGCTCCAGCGACGCCTTCCAAAGGGACCAGCGACCTCGACATCCTCTGAGGACTGCCCCTGCTTCGAAAAGACAAGAAACTCCCGAGGACAGCGGACCTGCTCCAAGAAAAGCTGCAACTTTGTTTCCAGCAGCTTTAAAGATCCCTGCAAGCTCCCCGCAAGAAGCGTGAGACTTGCAACACTGCACCCGGCGACCCCGACTCGGCTGGTGGCGATCCAACACCTCAGGAGGGACCCCAGGACTACTCTAAGACTGTGAGTACCAAAACCTGTCCCCCCTGAGCCCCCACAGCGCCGCCTGCAGAGGGAATCCCGAGGCTTCCCCTGACCGCGACTCTTTGAATCCTAAGTCCCGACACCTGGGAGAGACCCTGCACCCGCAGCCCCCAGGACCTGAAGGACCGGACTTTCACTGGAGAAGTGACCCCCAGGAGTCCCTCTCCCTTGCCCAAGTGGAGGTTTCCCCGAGGAAGCCCCCCCTTGCCTGCCTGCAGCGCTGAAGAGATCCCGAGATCTCTCATAGACTAACATTGCGAACCCGACGCTTGTTTCTACACTGCACCCGGCCGCCCCCGCGCCGCTGAGGGTGAAATTTCTGTGTGGGCTTGTGTCCCCCCCGGTGCCCTACAAAACCCCCCTGGTCTGCCCTCCGAAGACGCGGGTACTTACCTGCAAGCAGACCGGAACCGGGGCACCCCCCTTCTCTCCATTCTAGCCTATGTGTTTTGGGCACCACTTTGAACTCTGCACCTGATCGGCCCTGAGCTGCTGGTGTGGTGACTTTGGGGTTGCTCTGAACCCCCAACGGTGGGCTACCTTGGACCAAGAACTAAGCCCTGTAAGTGTCTTACTTACCTGGTTAACCTAACAAATACTTACCTCCCCTAGGAACTGTGAAAATTGCACTAAGTGTCCACTTTTAAAACAGCTATTTGTGAATAACTTGAAAAGTGTACATGCAATTTTGATGATTTGAAGTTCCTAAAGTACTTACCTGCAATACCTTTCGAATGAGATATTACATGTAGAATTTGAACCTGTGGTTCTTAAAATAAACTAAGAAAATATATTTTTCTATATAAAAACCTATTGGCTGGATTTGTCTCTGAGTGTGTGTACCTCATTTATTGTCTATGTGTATGTACAACAAATGCTTAACACTACTCCTTGGATAAGCCTACTGCTCGACCACACTACCACAAAATAGAGCATTAGTATTATCTCTTTTTACCACTATTTTACCTCTAAGGGGAACCCTTGGACTCTGTGCATGCTATTCCTTACTTTGAAATAGCACATACAGAGCCAACTTCCTACATTGGTGGATCAGCGGTGGGGTACAAGACTTTGCATTTGCTGGACTACTCAGCCAATACCTGATCACACGACAAATTCCAAAATTGTCATTAGAAATTCATTTTTGCAATTTGAAATTTTTCTAAATTCTTAAAAGTCCTGCTAGGGCCTTGTGTGTTAAGTCCCTGTTTAGCATTGTCTTTTAGAGTTTAAAAGTTTGTTAAAAGTTTGAAATTAGATTCTAGAAACAGTTTTAGATTCTTTAAAAAGTCTTCCAACTCTTAGCAAAATAATGTCTGATACAGAGATGAATGTGGTGGAACTCGACACCACACCTTACCTCCATCTTAAGATGAGGGAGCTAAGGTCTCTCTGTAATATCAAAAAAATAACCATTGGCTCCAGACCTACCAAAATTCAGCTCCAGGAGCTGTTGGCAGAGTTTGAAAAAGCCAACCCCTCTGATGATGACCTCACAGAGGAAGAGATTAGTGACTTGGAGGCCAATGTCCCTCCTCCAGTCCTAAATAGGGAGAACAGGACCCCTCAAGTCCTGTCTCCAACTGTGTTAGTCAGAAATAGTGAGTCCCTCACAGGAGGGTCCCACATTTCTGAAATCACTGAGGATGCTCTCAGTGAAGATGACCTCCTGTTAGCCAGGATGGCCAAAAGATTGGCTTTAGAGAGACAGCTCCTAGCCATAGAAAGGGAAAGACAAGAGATGGGCCTAGGACCCATCAATGGTGGCAGCAATATAAATAGGGTCAGAGATTCTCCTGACATGTTAAAAATCCCCAAAGGGATTGTGACAAAATTTGAAGATGGTGATGACATCACCAAGTGGTTCACAGCTTTTGAGAGGGCTTGTGTAACCAGAAAAGTGAACAGATCTCACTGGGGTGCTCTCCTTTGGGAAATGTTCACTGGAAAGTGTAGGGATAGACTCCTCACACTCTCTGGAAAAGATGCAGAATCTTATGACCTCATGAAGGGTACCCTGATTGAGGGCTTTGGATTCTCCACTGAGGAGTACAGGATTAGGTTCAGGGGGGCTCACAAATCCTCGAGCCAGACCTGGGTTGACTTTGTTGACTACTCAGTGAAAACACTAGATGGTTGGATTCAAGGCAGTGGTGTAAGTAATTATGATGGGCTGTACAATTTATTTGTGAAAGAACACCTGTTAAGTAATTGTTTCAATGATAAACTGCATCAGCATCTGGTAGACCTAGGACCAATTTCTCCCCAAGAATTGGGAAAGAAGGCGGACCATTGGGTCAAGACAAGGGTGTCCAAGACTTCAACAGGGGGTGACCAAAAGAAAGGGGTCACAAAGACTCCCCAGGGGAAGGGTGATGAGACAACCAAAACTAAAAATAGTAAAGAGTCTTCTACAGGCCCCCAAAAACCTGCACAGGAGGGTGGGCCCAGAGCCTCTTCACAAAACAATGGGTACAAGGGTAAAAACTTTGATCCCAAAAAGGCCTGGTGTCATAGCTGTAAACAGCATGGACACCAAACTGGAGACAAGGCCTGTCCCAAGAAAGGTTCCACTCCAAACTCCCATCCAGGTAACACTGGTATGGCTAGTCTCCAAGTGGGATCAACAGTGTGCCCAGAGCAAATCAGGGTCCACACTGAAGCTACTCTAGTTTCTGAGGATGGGGTGGATTTAGCCACACTAGCTGTCTGGCCGCCTAACATGCAAAAATACAGACAGCAACTCTTAATTAATGGGACTAGAATAGAGGGCCTGAGGGATACAGGTGCCAGTGTCACCATGGTGACAGAGAAACTGGTTTCCCCTGGCCAATACCTGACTGGAAAAACTTACACAGTCACCAACGCTGACAATCAGAGAAAAGTACATCCCATGGCAATGGTTACTTTAGAATGGGGAGGGGTCAATGGCCTGAAACAGGTGGTGGTCTCCTCAAATATCCCAGTGGACTGTCTGCTTGGAAATGACCTGGAGTCCTCAGCATGGGCTGAGGTAGAACTAAAAACCCATGCAGCAATGCTGGGCATCCCTGAACTGGTGTGTGTGAAAACAAGAGCACAATGCAAGGCACAGGGTGAACAAGTAGAGCTGGAGTCTGGAAGAATGGCCCAGCCTACCAAGAGAACAGGAAAGTCAGTTGGGAAACCAACTACAACACAGCAAAAGAAAGGGAACCTCTCTTCTCAGGAAGAAGTTCTGCCCTCTGAGGGAACTGAGCCTTTGGAGCTTGAACCTTATCAGGTTGAGCTCTTAGGCCCAGGGGGACCCTCAAGGGAGGAGCTGTGTAAGGGACAAGAAACCTGTCCCTCTCTTGAAGGCCTTAGGCAGCAAGCTGCTGAAGAGTCCAAAGGCAAGAAAAATGGAACGCATAGGGTCTATTGGGAAGATGGACTCCTGTACACTGAGGCCAGAGACCCCAAACCTGGTGCCACTAGGAGAGTGGTAGTGCCTCAGCTGTTCAGGAAGTTCATCCTAACATTGGCCCATGACATTCCCCTTGCTGGACATTTGGGACAAACCAAGACGTGGGAGAGGTTAGTCAACCACTTCTACTGGCCCAATATGTCCAACATGGTTAAGGAGTTTTGCCTCTCCTGCCCCACCTGTCAAGCCAGTGGTAAGACAGGTGGGCATCCAAAGGCCCCCCTCATTCCACTTCCAGTGGTGGGGGTTCCCTTTGAAAGAGTGGGTGTGGACATAGTTGGTCCACTAGAACCTCCCACAGCCTCAGGAAATATGTATATCCTGGTAGTAGTGGACCATGCTACCAGGTATCCTGAAGCTATTCCCCTTAGGTCGACTACTGCCCCTGCAGTAGCCAAGGCCCTCATTGGTATCTTTACCAGAGTGGGTTTCCCTAAGGAGGTGGTGTCTGACAGAGGTACCAACTTCATGTCAGCATACCTAAAGCACATGTGGAATGAGTGTGGAGTGACTTATAAATTCACTACACCATACCATCCACAAACTAATGGCTTGGTTGAGAGATTCAACAAGACATTAAAAGGCATGATCATGGGGCTCCCAGAAAAGCTCAAAAGGAGATGGGATGTCCTCTTGCCATGTCTGCTTTTCGCTTACAGAGAGGTGCCACAGAAGGGAGTAGGATTCTCACCCTTTGAACCTCTGTTTGGTCATCCTGTAAGGGGACCACTTGCCCTTGTTAAAGAAGGCTGGGAGAGACCTCTCCATGAGCCTAAACAGGACATAGTGGACTATGTACTTGGCCTTCGCTCTAGAATGGCAGAGTACATGGAAAAGGCAACCAAAAACCTTGAGGCCAGCCAACAGCTCCAGAAGTTTTGGTATGACCAAAAGGCTGCACTGGTTGAGTTCCAACCAGGGCAGAAAGTCTGGGTCCTGGAGCCTGTGGCTCCCAGGGCACTCCAGGACAAATGGAGTGGCCCTTACCCAGTACTAGAAAGGAAGAGTCAGGTCACCTACCTGGTGGACCTGGGCACAAGCAGGAGCCCCAAGAGGGTGATCCATGTGAACCGCCTTAAGCTCTTCCATGACAGGGCTGATGTCAATCTGTTGATGGTAACAGATGAGGATCAGGAGGCAGAGAGTGAACCTCTCCCTGATCTTCTGTCATCAGACCCAAAAGATGGCACAGTAGATGGAGTGATCTACTCAGACACCCTCTCTGGCCAACAGCAAGCTGATTGTAGGAGAGTCCTACAACAGTTTCCTGAACTCTTCTCCTTAACCCCTGGTAAGACACACCTGTGTACCCATGATGTGGACACAGGAGACAGCATGCCTGTCAAGAACAAAATCTTTAGACAGTCTGACCATGTTAAGGAAAGCATCAAGGTGGAAGTCCACAAGATGCTGGAATTGGGAGTAATTGAGCGCTCTGACAGCCCCTGGGCTAGCCCAGTGGTCTTAGTCCCCAAACCTCACACCAAAGATGGAAAGAAAGAGATGAGGTTTTGTGTGGACTACAGAGGGCTCAATTCTGTCACCAAGACAGATGCTCATCCAATTCCAAGAGCTGATGAGCTCATAGACAAATTAGGTGCTGCCAAATTCTTAAGTACCTTTGACTTGACAGCAGGGTACTGGCAAATAAAAATGGCACCTGGAGCAAAAGAGAAAACAGCATTCTCCACACCTGATGGGCATTATCAGTTTACTGTTATGCCCTTTGGTTTAAAGAATGCCCCTGTCACCTTCCAAAGGTTGGTGAATCAAGTCCTTGCTGGCTTGGAGTCCTTTAGCACAGCTTATCTTGATGATATTGCTGTCTTTAGCTCCACCTGGCAGGATCACCTGGTCCACCTGAAGAAGGTTTTGAAGGCTCTGCAATCTGCAGGCCTCTCTATCAAGGCATCCAAATGCCAGATAGGGCAGGGAACTGTGGTTTACTTGGGACACCTTGTAGGTGGAGGCCAAGTTCAGCCACTCCAACCCAAGATCCAGACTATTCTGGACTGGGTAGCTCCAAAAACCCAGACTCAAGTCAGGGCATTCCTTGGCTTGACTGGGTATTACAGGAGGTTTGTGAAGGGATATGGATCCATTGTGACAGCCCTCACTGAACTCACCTCCAAGAAAATGCCCAAGAAAGTGAACTGGACTGTGGAATGCCAACAGGCCTTTGACACCCTGAAACAAGCAATGCGCTCAGCACCAGTTCTCAAAGCTCCAGATTATTCTAAGCAGTTCATTGTGCAGACTGATGCCTCTGAACATGGGATAGGGGCAGTTTTGTCCCAAACAAATGATGATGGCCTTGACCAGCCTGTTGCTTTCATTAGCAGGAGGTTACTCCCCAGGGAGCAGCGTTGGAGTGCCATTGAGAGGGAGGCCTTTGCTGTGGTTTGGTCCCTGAAGAAGCTGAGACCATACCTCTTTGGGACTCACTTCCTAGTTCAAACTGACCACAGACCTCTCAAATGGCTGATGCAAATGAAAGGTGAAAATCCTAAACTGTTGAGGTGGTCCATCTCCCTACAGGGAATGGACTTTATAGTGGAACACAGACCTGGGACTGCCCATGCCAATGCAGATGGCCTTTCCAGGTTCTTCCACTTAGAAAATGAAGACTCTCTTGGGAAAGGTTAGTCTCATCCTCTTTCGTTTGGGGGGGGGTTGTGTAAGGAAATGCCTCCTTGGCATGGTTGCCCCCTGACTTTTTGCCTTTGCTGATGCTATGTTTACAATTGAAAGTGTGCTGAGGCCTGCTAACCAGGCCCCAGCACCAGTGTTCTTTCCCTAACCTGTACTTTTGTATCCACGATTGGCAGACCCTGGCATCCAGATAAGTCCCTTGTAACTGGTACTTCTAGTACCAAGGGCCCTGATGCCAAGGAAGGTCTCTAAGGGCTGCAGCATGTCTTATGCCACCCTGGAGACCTCTCACTCAGCACAGACACACTGCTTGCCAGCTTGTGTGTGCTAGTGAGGACAAAACGAGTAAGTCGACATGGCACTCCCCTCAGGGTGCCATGCCAGCCTCTCACTGCCTATGCAGTATAGGTAAGACACCCCTCTAGCAGGCCTTACAGCCCTAAGGCAGGGTGCACTATACCATAGGTGAGGGTACCAGTGCATGAGCATGGTACCCCTACAGTGTCTAAACAAAACCTTAGACATTGTAAGTGCAGAGTAGCCATAAGAGTATATGGTCTGGGAGTCTGTCAAACACGAACTCCACAGCACCATAATGGCTACACTGAAAACTGGGAAGTTTGGTATCAAACTTCTCAGCACAATAAATGCACACTGATGCCAGTGTACATTTTATTGTAAAATACACCCCAGAGGGCACCTTAGAGGTGCCCCCTGAAACTTAACCGACTATCTGTGTAGGCTGACTAGTTTTAGCAGCCGGCCACAAACCGAGACATGTTGCTGGCCCCATGGGGAGAGTGCCTTTGTCACTCTGAGGCCAGTAACAAAGCCTGCACTGGGTGGAGATGCTAACACCTCCCCCAGGCAGGAATTGTCACACCTGGCGGTGAGCCTCAAAGGCTCACCTCCTTTGTGCCAACCCAGCAGGACACTCCAGCTAGTGGAGTTGCCCGCCCCCTCCGGCCAGGCCCCACTTTTGGCGGCAAGGCCGGAGAAGATAATGAGAAAAACAAGGAGGAGTCACTGACCAGTCAGGACAGCCCCTAAGGTGTCCTGAGCTGAGGTGACTCTAACTTTTAGAAATCCTCCATCTTGCAGATGGAGGATTCCCCCAATAGGGTTAGGATTGTGGCCCCCTCCCCTTGGGAGGAGGTACAAAGAGGGTGTACCCACCCTCAGGGCTAGTAGCCATTGGCTACTAACCCCCCAGACCTAAACACGCCCTTAAATTTAGTATTTAAGGGCTACCCTGAACCCTAGAAAATTAGATTCCTGCAACTACAAGAAGAAGGACTGCCTAGCTGAAAACCCCTGCAGAGGAAGACCAGAAGACGACAACTGCCTTGGCTCCAGAAAGTCACCGGCCTGTCTCCTGCCTTCCAAAGATCCTGCTCCAGCGACGCCTTCCAAAGGGACCAGCGACCTCGACATCCTCTGAGGACTGCCCCTGCTTCGAAAAGACAAGAAACTCCCGAGGACAGCGGACCTGCTCCAAGAAAAGCTGCAACTTTGTTTCCAGCAGCTTTAAAGATCCCTGCAAGCTCCCCGCAAGAAGCGTGAGACTTGCAACACTGCACCCGGCGACCCAGACTCGGCTGGTGGCGATCCAACACCTCAGGAGGGACCCCAGGACTACTCTAAGACTGTGAGTACCAAAACCTGTCCCCCCTGAGCCCCCACAGCGCCGCCTGCAGAGGGAATCCCGAGGCTTCCCCTGACCGCGACTCTTTGAATCCTAAGTCCCGACACCTGGGAGAGACCCTGCACCCGCAGCCCCCAGGACCTGAAGGACCGGACTTTCACTGGAGAAGTGACCCCCAGGAGTCCCTCTCCCTTGCCCAAGTGGAGGTTTCCCCGAGGAAGCCCCCCCTTGCCTGCCTGCAGCGCTGAAGAGATCCTGAGATCTCTCATAGACTAACATTGCGAACCCGACGCTTGTTTCTACACTGCACCCGGCCACCCCCGCGCCGCTGAGGGTGAAATTTCTGTGTGGGCTTGTGTCCCCCCCGGTGCCCTACAAAACCCCCCTGGTCTGCCCTCCGAAGACGCGGGTACTTACCTGCAAGCAGACCGGAACCGGGGCACCCCCCTTCTCTCCATTCTAGCCTATGTGTTTTGGGCACCACTTTGAACTCTGCACCTGATCGGCCCTGAGCTGCTGGTGTGGTGACTTTGGGGTTGCTCTGAACCCCCAACGGTGGGCTACCTTGGACCAAGAACTAAGCCCTGTAAGTGTCTTACTTACCTGGTTAACCTAACAAATACTTACCTCCCCTAGGAACTGTGAAAATTGCACTGTGTCCACTTTTAAAACAGCTATTTGTGAATAACTTGAAAAGTGTACATGCAATTTTGATGATTTGAAGTTCCTAAAGTACTTACCTGCAATACCTTTCGAATGAGATATTACATGTAGAATTTGAACCTGTGGTTCTTAAAATAAACTAAGAAAAGATATTTTTCTATATAAAAACCTATTGGCTGGATTTGTCTCTGAGTGTGTGTACCTCATTTATTGTCTATGTGTATGTACAACAAATGCTTAACACTACTCCTTGGATAAGCCTACTGCTCGACCACACTACCACAAAATAGAGCATTAGTATTATCTCTTTTTACCACTATTTTACCTCTAAGGGGAACCCTTGGACTCTGTGCATGCTATTCCTTACTTTGAAATAGCACATACAGAGCCAACTTCCTACAGAGGCCATCCCCAGCTGAGCCTCTGCCGTCTTCTTGCTCCAGCGGCGAATGTCCTCCCATCTTTTACGGCAGTGGGTGCCCTGTCTCTGGTGGACCCCCAGGGTCCGGACTTCCTTGGCGATGGCACGCCAAATGTCCTTCTTCTGGTGGGCGCTGACCTACATGACATGCACAGGGGAAGAAGAGAAGTCATTAGCAACTGCACCGTCGATGTGAGTGGCCCCCATCCCTATCCTTGACATGTGGCACATGCATTCACAGTCCTTCATGTTCCCTGAAATCTGCCCTCTTCCCTCTTACAACCAGCCCTCTCCACCCAGGCATAGCCCATACAACGTGCTCCCTGTGTACTTACCTGTTGGTCTGGAGGACGGTAGAGGTGGGTGTACTGAGGGAGGACCCCGTCTACTAGCTTCTCCAACTCCTGAGCAGTGAAGGCAGGGGCCCTTTCCCCAGACGCAGCAGCCATTGTGTCTTCCAGACCGAGGTCATAGCAGCACTTGCAGTGTAGGTCCTCTCCTGTCGAAGATCAGGTATCGAGTGATTGAACAGATAGAAAATGGCGCTCACGTCCGCGGCAGTGACGTCCGCGGCGGTGCGTATCATCACCGCCGGCGCACTTTGTCATTGGCTCCTGGGACCCATAGGGTCCAATGTTAACCAATGAAGCATTGCGCCGCGGTCTACGACCGCCTACAGCGACGGGGTACAACGCCAGCGCAGTTACCTCACATTCCCATTGTCCCAGTTTAGAGGTCAGGCAGCCACCATTTCAGGGGCCCACATGGCTTCCTTTACTACTGCGTCACACATAGCTAGGCCTACACTCAACACACATACAGGAAGTGTTTTGTGTTTGGTGTCGTGTTCTGTGTATCTGTGGGTACATACCTGGGAATTTGTTGACTCTGTGGTCGCTGCTGTCCTTCCTAGGCACCGTCAGCTGGGACATTTGAGAAGATGGCGGAATCCTCCGGTGTACCGACCGCTGGTGGACCTGTTGACAATGGAGGAGCGACATTTAATCGTCACCTACAGGTTTGACCGTGCCACTATCAAGGAACTATGTACCCAGTTGGAGCCAGACCTGATGTCACCAATCCGCCATCCCACTGGAATCCTCTCTGACGTGCAGGTGCTGTCAGTGCTCCATTTTCTTGCAAGTGGGTCTTTTCAGACAACAGTGGCCATGGCATCAGGGATGTCCCAGCCTATGTTTTCCAACGTGTTGTCCCGAGTGTTGTCTGCCCTGATGAAACACGTAAGGTGGTACATCGTTTTCCCTGAGGTGGAGGATTTGCCCACAGTGAAAGGTGACTTCTATGCCCTTGGACATATCCCCAACATCATAGGTGCTATTGATGGGACCCATGTAGCTCTGGTCCCCCCCACAGGAGTGAACAGGTGTACAGAAACCGGAAGAGTTATCATTCCATGAATGTACAGATGGTATGTTTGGCAGACCAGTACATCTCCCAGGTAAATGCTATGTTCCCTGGCTCAGTGCATGACGCCTACATCCTGCGGAATAGCAGCATCCCTTATATGATGGGTCAACTCCAGAGGCACCGTGTGTGGCTATTAGGGGACTCTGGTTACCCCAACCTTTCCTGGCTTTTGACCCCAGTGAGGAATCCCAGGACCAGGGCAGAGGAACGGTACAAAGAGGCCCGTGGGCGGACTAGGAGGGTGATCGAACGCACCTTCTACCTCCTGAAGGCCAGGTTCAGGTGCCTCCATATGACAGGTGGTTCCCTATTCTACTCACCAAAGAAAGTGTGCCAGATCATCATCGCCTGCTCGATGCTTCACAATCTTGCTTTGCGACGCCAGGTGCCTTTTCTGCAGGAGGATGGTCCAGATGGCGGTGTTGTGGCAGCTGTGGAGCCTGTGGACAGTGATGAGGAGGAAGCTGAGGAAGAAGACATAGACAACAGGGAGTCAGTCATACACCAATATTTCCAGTGACACACAGGTGAGAAAAAACTTTTTGTCACATTACATTCACTTTCACACTTCTACCTCTATCCTGTCTGTTATTTAATAGCAGTATTTGGTCACTGAGTTGTACCTTTCTATTACGGTTTCACAGGTGTGGTTACCAACGTGTGTCATCTGCTTGCATCCTTCAAGGACTTGTGATGTGTGACATAGGTATGTTGGCTTTACAATTGGGAACGCATTTTGACACTGTCATTGATAATACAAATTAACCAAATCACAGACTGACTCAACATTGTTTTGTGGTTCAAGGGTGTTTATTTAAGTGCTCAAAAATGGAGGGGGGTTGTAAAATGGTGATGGGGGACGGTGGAGGAATGTCCATGGCAGAGTCCAGTCTATTGGTCACACAGGTGCACTGCCCATATGGGCATAGGAAGCGGAGCTGGGGCAGTTTAAGTATGGACAGGGTAACAAAGTGGGACAGTGGGAGGACAATCAGGGTGGTCTCATTTCCTGGCGGGGTCTTGCCATCTTGCTCTGTCCTGTTCCTGGATCTCAGGGACCGCTTGCGTGGTGGTTGTCCGTCTGCAGGGGGTGGGGTGCTGGTGTGGTGGTCCTGTGGCGGGGCGTCCTGTCCACTAGCGCCGGCGGAGGTGGTGGGCAGTTCATCGTCCATGCTAGTGTCAGGGGCCCCTTGGAGTGCCACAGTGTTCATCATGGTTTTTTGTATGTCCTTCAGCACCCCTACGATGGTGCCCAGGGCAGAGCTGATGGTCCTGAGCTCCTCCCTGAACCCCAAATACTGCTCCTCCTGCAGGCGCTGGGTCTCCTAAAACTTGGCCAGGACCGTCGCCATCGTCTCCTGGGAGTGGTGGTATGCTCCCATGATGGAGGAGAGGGCCTCGTGGAGAGTGGGTTCCCTTGGCCTGTCTGCCCCCTGTCGCACAGCAGCCCTCCCAGTTCCCCTGTGTTCCTGTGCCTCCGTCCCCTGGACCGTGTGCTCACTACCACTGCCCCCAGGTCCCTGTTGTTGTTGGGGTGGTGGGTTATCCTGGGTTCCCTGTAGTGGTGGACACACTGCTGATTGACGTGTCCTGGGTACGGAGGTGTGGGCCCGCTGGTTGGGTGCTGTGCTGGTGTTACCAGAGGGTGGAAGGTCATTGTTGGGCTGTGCCTGTACAAGGGGAACCGACTGTCCCGAGGCCCACGATGGTCCGGGCTGGTCATCAGGATCCAGTAGGGCAGAGCTGCTGTCGTCACTGTGGGCCTCTTCTGTGGGTGGAGTGGAGATGTCTGGACCCTCCTGTGTGGTGACGTTCCTTAGTGGTCCTGCAGGGATATGAGAACATGATTATTGCATGTGTGTGTGTAATGGTGTGCAATGGGTGGGTGTTTGTGTACCCCAGTGCAAGCATTCCTGTGTGTGGGTTTGTGTGATGATGGTTAGGGGGTTGTTATGGGTATGTGCAGTGAGCATGCTTTGGTGAGGGCTGACCATGCTTAGTTGTGTCATGCAGGGCTTGGTGTTGGGATGTGTGGTTTGTGTTATGAGTACATTAGTGAGGAGTTGGAGTGATAGGGGAGGGGGTGAGGGTGGGTGTGTGTGATGGCATGCAGGTAGGGTGGGGGATATGATAGTTGAGATTTAACTTACCAGTGTCCATTCCTCCACCGACTCTTCTGAGGCCCTCTGGATGCATGATGGTCAAGACTTGCTCCTCCCATGTTGTTAGTTGGTGGGGAGGAGGTGGGGGTCCGCCGCCAGTCCGCTGAACCGCAATGTTGTGCCTGGAGACCACTGAATGCACCTTCCCCCGTAGGTCGTTCCACCTCTTCCTGATGTCCTCCCGATTTCTTGGATGCTGTCCCAATGCGTTGACCCTGTTGACTATTCTGCGCCATAGCTCCATCTTCCTGGCTATGGATGTGTGCTGCACCTGTGAGCCAAATAGCTGGGGCTCTACACGTAGGATTTCCTCCACCATGACCCGGAGCTCCTCCTCAGAAAAACGGGGGTGTCTTTGGCGTGACATGGGGTGGTTTGGGTGATGTGTGGGATGGTGTCAGTGTTGATGTGTGTGGTAATGTGTAGTGGTGTGTGGTGTATTGTGCGTGTAATGTTGTATGGGTGATGGTGTTGTGTGCCTCTGTGTGGTGGGGTTCTCTGTTGCTGTGCTCTCTGTCTCTCTGGCCTTTGGTTGTGACTTGTGGTCGTAGGGGTTTGTGGGTGTGTGTTTTATATTGTGTTGGGTGTGAGGGAGTGGTGTTTGTATGTGTATCAGGTGTGTGTATTTGGAATTGTCCAATGTGGCGGTGTTTTGGAGATGTGTGTGTATTTTGCGCGTGTCGGTGTGTACCGCCAATGGAATACCGCGGTTGAAACACCGCCGCGTGGATTCGTGGGTCGTGATAGCATGGGCGTGTTTCTGTTGGCGTGACGGTGGAGGAATTGCTTTCACCAGTTTTACACTGACCTTTGGTGTGGCGGACTTGTGTGGGTGTCTGAATTTCGGCGGATTCCGAGCTGTGGGTCATGATAGCTGTGGTGGAATTCCGCGGCCGCGGTGGTGTATTGGCGGTCTTCTGCACGGCGGTAAGCGGCTTTTACCGACAATGTTGTAATGACCCCCATAGTGTCTAATGCAGAAGAGATAGTGATGGAACTCAACCTCACCCCTTACCTGCATCTTAGGATGTCAGAGTTAAGGTCTCTCTGCAAACTCAAAAAGATTAAAACTGGTTTAAACCCTACCAAAATGCAGCTCCAGGAGCTTTTGGCAGAGTTTGCTAAAAACAACCCCTCTGATGATGGCCTCACAGAGGGGGACCCTAGTGACATGGAGGATTTCCCACCTCCAGTCCTAGATAGGGAGCCCTGGGTCTCTCAAACCCTGACTCCAAATGTGATAGTCAGAGATGCTGCTTCTCTCACAGGAGAGTCCAGCAACTCTGGAAGCATTGAGGACAGCATCAATGAAGATGACCTCCTGCTAGCCAAGTTGGCCAAAAGATTGGCTTTGGAAAGATAGATCTTAGCCATAGAAAGGTAAAGACAAGAGATGGGCTTAGGTCACATCAATGGTGCCAGAATATAAATAGGGTCAGAGATTCTCCTGACATGCTCAAAATCCCTAAAGGGATTGTAACTAAATATGAAGATGGTGATGACATCACCAAATGGTTCACAGCTTTTGAGAGGGCTTGTGCAACCAGAAAAGTAAACAGATCTCACTGGGGAGCTTTCCTTTGGGAAATGTTCACTGGAAAGTGTAGGGATAGACTCCTCACACTCTCTGGTAAAGATGTGGAATCTTATGACCTCATGAAGGCTACCCTGATTGAGGGCTTTGGATTCTCCATCGAGGAGTACAGGATTAGGTTCAGGGGGGCTCAAAAATCCTCGAGCCAGACCTGGGTTGATTTTGTAGACTACTCAGTGAAAACACTGGATGGTTGGGTAACTGGAAATGAAGTGCATGACTATGTTGGGCTTTATAATTTGTTTATGAAAGAACACATTTTAAGTAACTGCTTCAATGAAAAGTTGCATCAGTATCTGGTAGACCTAGGTCCAACTTCTCCCCAAGAATTGGGAAAGAAGGCAGACCACTGGGTCAAGACTAGGGTAACTAAAACTTCCACTGGGGGTGACCAAAAGAAAGGGGTTACAAAGCCTCCCCAGGAGAAAGTCAGTGACACTAGAAATAAAGAAAAATAGTCCTCTGTAGGCCCCCAAAACCCAGACCAGGTGGGTGGGCCCCAAGACACAACCCAAAACAAAGGTGGGTACCAGGGTAAGAACTGGGATGACACTAAGGCATGGTGCCAAAACTGTAGACAGACAGGGCACCACACCAAGGACACTTCGTGTCCCAAAAACAAACACCCTAGCAAAATCCCAGGGGTGACCAGTGTAGCCGTTGGGGATGACTCCTCAGATGAGGAGGTCTTCATAGCCTTCAACTGGAAAAAGGGCCCAACAGGTGAGTTGGAGATTCCAGAGGGAAGTACATACTTCCACCACCTACTGGTGAATGGAATCCCAGCCACTGCCCTGAGAGACACTTGTGCCAGTCACACCATTGTGCATGACAGGCTGGTGTTCTCAAACCAGTACATCCCAGGTGAGACTGCCAGAGTAAGAGTTAGCCCAGACAGGGTCACTGATAGGCCTGTGGTTTTTGTGCCCGTAGAAGTGGGTGGGAATTTTAGCTGGGGAAGTGTGGTAGTCAGTACAGACCTCCCCCTTGATTGTCTCATTGGAAATGACTACCCAGAGGTTAGTCAGAGCCCAAGAGAGGAACTGGTCCAGGGCCAGTCCTCTCCCAAGGACTCTGGAGGTGCTACCCCTGCAGTAACTGCAAGTAGGCCCCAGAAGAAAAAGAAAGGAAAACAGAGTAGGAAAGGTGGACAACCTTTAGCAAAGGTTCCAGCAAGCCAAGGAGATTCTGCTCCGGTAGGGGAGAACTCCAAAAGTGGCACTGGTAAAGTCCAACCTGAACCACAAGAAGTCCTGGCTAGTCAGGCAACTGTTAAACCTGAGTGGGTGGCTCCTCAGTTAACAGAAGAAAGAGTGGAAGAAGGGTGTTTACTACAAGATGTAGTAACCCCCCACTCTTACACAGCAGACAGGCACCCTGAACCCAAAGAAGCCTGTAACTTAGCTCCTTCCCTTGCAGGTGAAGAGCTAAAGGTGTGGTTCTGGCCTCTGCTGGGTGTTAGCCTTTATGGCTGCACTATCCTTGGCATGGTGGTCTGACCCCATGCCAAATAGCAAGTTAGGCCCCCTGACCCTGTTGGTCATGGTGGGGTTACTCCAGCTCTGGGTAACCTCTTTGGGTAAGCTATGGGTGACCCTGGCTAAGATAAGATTAGCAGAGGTGGATACCTCTAACCCCAAAATAGAGAGAAAGGGTGAAGACATTAAAGGCACAGACAAGAGGCAATTCAGACTAGGTCCTATCACTTTGGAAGTGGGTCAGTTCCCCAGAGGGAATGACCTGAACAGGAGGATGTAAGGCAGAGTAGGCCCTGCAACAAACCAGCCTATTTCCTCTACTCTTCCTCGCCTGACAGACTAGGAAGTCTCTCCCAGCTTTGGATGAGTCTCCTGGCCTGTGGGCTGGTGGGGGGGGGGGGCTTGTGTAAGGAAATGGCTCCCTGTTGCAGTTACCCCCCACTTTTTGCCTGATACTGATGCTGACTTGACTGAGAAGTGTGCTGGGACCCTGCTAACCAGGCCCCTGCACCAGTGTTCTTTCACCTAAAATGTACCATTGTCTCCACAATTGGCACAACCCTGGCACCCAGGTAAGTCCCTTGTAACTGGTACCCCTGGTACCAAGGGCCCTGATGCCAGGGAAGGTCTCTAAGGGCTGCAGCATGTCTTATGCCACCCTAGGGACCCCTCACTCAGCACAGACACACTGCTCGCCAGCTTGTGTGTGCTGGTGGGGAGAAAATGACTAAGTCGACATGGCACTCCCCTAAGGGTGCCATGCCAACCTCACACTGCCTGTGGCATAGGTAAGTCATCCCTCTAGCAGGCCTTACAGCCCTAAGGCAGGGTGCACTATACCACAGGTGAGGGCATAGGTGCATGAGCACTATGCCCCTACAGTGTCTAAGCAAAACCTTAGACATTGTAAGTGCAGGGTAGCCATAAAAGTATATGGTCTGAGAGTCTTGTCAAAAACGAACTCCACAGCTCCATAATGGCTACACTGAATACTGGGAAGTTTGGTATCAAACTTCTCAGAATAATAAACCCACACTGGTGCCAGTGTTGGATTTATTAAAAAATGCACACAGAGGGCATCTTAGAGATGCCCCCTGTATTTTACCCAATTGTTCAGTGCAGGACTGACTGGTCTGTGCCAGCCTGCTGCTGAGAGACGAGTTTCTGACCCCATGTGGTGAGGGCCTTTGTGCTTCACACCTCCCCCTTGCAGGAACTGTAACACCTAGCAGTGAGCCTCAAAGGCTCAGGCTTCGTGTTACAATGCCCCAGGGCACTCCAGCTATTGGAGATGCCCGCCCCTGGACACAGCCCCCACTTTTGGCAGCAAGTCCAGGGGAGATAATGAGAAAAACAAGGAGGAGTCACCCACCAGTCAGGACAGCCCCTAAGGTGTCCTGAGCTGAGGTGACCCCTGCCTTTAGAAATCCTCCATCTTGATTTTGGAGGATTCCCCCAATAGGAATAGGTATGTGCCCCCCTCCCCTCAGGGAGGAGGCACAAAGAGGGTGTAGCCACCCTCAAGGACAGTAGCCATTGGCTACTGCCCTCTCAGACCTAAACACACCCCTAAATTCAGTATTTAGGGGCTCCCCAGAACCTAGGAAATCAGATTTCTGCAACCTAAGACGAAGAAGGACTGCTGAGCTGAAAACCCTGCAGAGAAGACGGAGACACCAACTGCTTTGCCCCCAGCTCTACCGGCCTGTCTCCCCACTTCGAGAATAACTGCAACAGCAACGCGTTCCACAGGGTCCAGCGACCTCTGAAGCCTCAGAGGACTACCCTGCATCTAAAAGGACCAAGAACTCCCGAGGACAGCAGCTCTGCTCCAAAGAAGAAACATCTTTGCAACAAAGAAACAACTTTGAAAGAATACACGTTTCCCGCTGGATGCGTGAGACTTTGCACTCTGCACCCGACGCCCCGGGCTCGACTTGTGGAGAACCAACACTACAGGGAGGACTCCCCGGCGACTGCGAGCCCGTGAGTAGCCAGAGTTGACCCCCCTGATCCCCCACAGCGACGCCTGCAGAGGGAATCCAGAGGCTCCCCCTGACCGCGACTGCCTGCTTCTAAGAACCCGACGCCTGGTAAGGACACTGCACCCGCAGCCCCCAGGACCTGAAGGATCCGACCTCCAGTGCAGAAGCGACCCCCAGGTGGCCCTCTCCCTTGCCCAGGTGGTAGCTACCCCGAGGAGCCCCCCCCTTGCCTGCCTGCTTCGCTGAAGAGACCCCTGGGTCGCCCATTGAACTACATTGCAAACCCGACGCCTGTTTGCACACTGCACCCGGCTGCCCCCGTGCCGTTGAGGGTGTACTTTTTGTGCTGACTTGTGTCCCCCCCGGTGCCCTACAAAACCCCCCTGGTCTGCCCTCCGAAGACGCGGGTACTTACCTGATGACAGACTGGAACCGGGGCACCCCCTTCTCCATTGAAGCCTATGTGTTTTGGGCACCACTTTGACCTCTGCACCTGACCAGCCCTGAGCTGCTGGTGTGGTGACTTTGGGGTTGCCCTGAACCCCCAACGGTGGGCTACCTTGGACCCAACTTTGAACCCTGTAGGTGGTTTACTTACCTGCAAAACTAACAAACACTTACCTCCCCCAGGAACTGTTGAAAATTGCAGTGTCCAGTTTTAAAATAGCTTATTGCCATTTGTGTGAAAACTGTATATGGTATTTTGCTAATTGTGGTTCTAAAATAAATTAAGAAAATAATATTTTTCTATATAAAAACCTATCGGCCTGGAGTTAAGTCTTTCCCTGTGTGTTCTCATTTATTACCTGTGTGTGTACAACAAATGCTTAACACTACCCTCTGATAAGCCTTCTGCTCGACCACACTACCACAAAATAGAGCATTAGTATTATCTAATTTTGCCACTATCAACCTCTAAGGGGAACCCTTGGACTCTGTACACACTATCTCTCACTTTGAGATAGTATATACAGAGCCAACTTCCTACACTCTTGCAGATACTTTGAAGGCTACCTGACCAAAGCTGTGTTCTTGCCTACCTGTTAGCCAGCTGGTGGCAAAGTGGCATAGGTCAGCAGAAGGTGACATAGATTTTCTCACCAACCACCCTGCTTTGCAAGAAAGCCTTGTTGCACATGTCTCAAGCAGTGAGGTGTACCCTAATTTATTCCCAACCAATCCTCCAAATAGATAATCCAAAAGGATTGATGTCTTTCTCAAATGTATGTTTTCTTCTGCCAGACTGCCACTACAATCAATAAACGCAGTCTATCCGTTAGGCTGATATTCACATCTGCTGCGGTATGGTGAGCGAGATCTTGCTAGCAGTCCTGGAGGAACTTAAGGCCTTTCTGGTTCAGCCAATCCATGTTGGGCAAACGCAGCCAAGTATGTTTTCCATGCAGGCTTGCACACCACGGACTGCATTGGGACTAAAACTAATGTTTTGATACAAATTTTGGAGCTCGGGCTAACAACATCTGAGCCATTGCTTCCACTTGGTATTGCTCTCACAGATACTTCGAAGGCTACCTGGTCAAAAGTGTGTTCTTGCTGGCCTGTTACCCAGCAGGTGACTGTAGGAAAGTACCCTCTTTTTGCATGTTACCCACAAGTGCTTATGGTTTATGGCCTGCTTGTCAGTGTGTTTCACTGTTTTCTAAATTGTCACTGGAGTCCTGCTAATCAGGACCCCAGTGCTTATGCTCTCTCTGTTTCCAAATTTGTCCTTACATAATGGTAACTCAGTATTTCACTCCAAATTGGCATACTGGTCCCCCCTTATAAGTCCCTAGTATATGGTACCTTGGTACCCAGGGCATTGGGGTTCCAGGGGATCCCTATGGGCTTCAGCATTTCTTTTGCCACCCATAGGGAGCCCATGCAAAGGCTTCCACAGGCCTGCCATTGCAGCCTGTGTGGAATAGTGCATGCACTATTTCACAGCCATTTTCACTGCACCAGGTCACTTATAAGTCACGTATATATCGGGTCTTCCAATCCTGAAGGCTGGGTGCAAAGTACCTGTGTGTGAGGGCACTCCTGCAGTAGTAGCGGTCCCCCCACGTCGTCCAGGCCCATTTTCCCAAACTTCGTGAGGGCGGGGATGCTATTTTACGGGTGCACTGGACATAGGTCAATACTTATGGCCAGCTTCACAATGGTAACCCTGAATATGGCCATGTAAGGTGTCTAACAACTGGGAATTGTACCCCAATACTAATTCCAGTATTGGTTGCACAATCCTATGCACTCTGGGGGCTCCACAGTGGACCCCCAGTACTGCCATACCAGCCTTCTGAGGTTTTCTAGGCTGCCCCAGCTGCTGCCACCTCACAGACAGGCTCCTGCCCTTGTGGGGCTTGAGCAACTCAATGCCAGGAAGGCAGAACAAAGCATTTCCTTTGGGAGAGGGATGTTACACCCTCTCCCTTTGGAAATAGGCGTTACAGCCGTGGGAAGGTATCATCCCAGAGCCTCTGGAAATGCTTTAAAGGGCACAGATTGTGCCCTCCATGCATAATCCAGTCTACACCAGTTCAGGGACCCCCAGTCCCAGCTGTGGCACGAAACTGAACAAAGGAAATGGAAGTGACCACTCCCCTGTCCATCACCACCCCAGGGGTGGTGCCCAGAGCTCCTCCAGAGTGTCTCTGGGTTTTGCCATCTTGGATTCCAAGGTGGTGGGGCGCTCTGGGAGCATCTGAGTGGCCAGTGCCAGCAGGTGACTTTAGAGACCCCTCCTGATAGGTGCTTACCTGGTTATGTGACCAATCCCCCTCTCAGGGCTATTTACGGTCTCTCCTCAAGGTGTTTCTTCAGATTCGGATTGCAAGACTCTAGCAGGAATCATCTGCATCCTTTACTTCATCTTCTACCGACGGAACAGCCCTTGACTGCTCCAGGAACTCTACAAAACTGCAACAAAGAAGCAAAGATGACTTCTGCAACATTGTAACTTCAGCTCCTGCCAGCAACTGCAACAGTTTTTAGGTTGTGCATCCTCCGAGGACTGGCTGTCTTCAGCCTGCAGCAGAAGAACCGAAGGAATCTCCTGTGGAGTGACAAAGTCACTTCCCTGCTTCAGCAGGCACCTCTCTGCAATGATGACCAGTGGCTTGGGTTCCCTCTCCAGCCGACAGACATGGATCCAGCAACACGGGTGGTGGACTAAAGTGACTCCGACAGCCCCAACGTCCAGCTATCCAACTTCGGTGGAACTAAGAGCTTGCCTCCCTACGCCACACATTACCACCATGCACTGCGTGACTTGCAGTTGCCAAGGCTTGTGTGCGACCTTCCAAGAAGTTCTTCGTGCACAGCACAGCTTAGGCCCGAGCACTCCATTCTGCGGTGTACAGCTTCCTAAGTGGTTCTCCGGCAGCGTAGGCATCCTTTGTGTCGTGCTGCTTGGGCCTCTATGTGCATCTTTTTTGTCCCTGTGCTGTGGGACTCCAGTGTGCACAGCCTGGTCTTCTGAGGGACCTCTGAGTTGCTGAGAGCCTCCTCTGTCTCCCCCTCCTGGGTAGAGGCCACCAGGTCTCTCCTGGTCCCAGACAGCACCATTTTCCACTAACTGCGAGCTTTGCGTGTGCCAAGGCTTGTTGGCGGAATCCAGCGACGCAAACCAGACTGCATTCATCTTCTGCACCAACCAGGAACCCTCATCTGTCTTCTTTGGTGCAATACTGACTTTGGCTTCTCACCTGTGGTTCTTCTTTTGCACCTTCATCCGGGTTAGCAGCGGCTCCTGTTCTCCCTGGATTCTTCAGAGCTTCTTGGACTTGGTCCCCTTCTTCCACAGGTCTTCAGGTCCAGGAATCCATCTTTGGTTTCTTGCAGTCTCATTTGGTTCTTGCATAATCTGCTACCACGACTTCTTGTGTGTTTTGGGAAACTTTCTGTGATTTACTCCTGTTTTCCTGGGCTCTGGGGTGGGGTCTATTACTTACCTTTGGTGTTTTCTTACACTCCCAGCGACCCTCTACATACTACACTTGCCTAGGTGGGAAACCCGCTTTCGCATTCCACTATTTTAGTATATGGTTTGTGTTCCCCATAGGCCCAATGCAACATTTTGTGATTTGCACTGTTGCCACTGTTTTCTGACAATTTACTTACCTGTTTTTGGTAACCAGTGTATATATTGTGTATAATACTTAATTCCTAAGGGAGTATAGTCTCTAAGGTATTTTTGGCATTGTGTGACTAAAATAAAGTACCTTTATTTTTGTAATACTGAGTATTGTCTTTCATGTGTGTGAGTACTGTGTGACTACAGTAGTATTGCAAGAGCTTTGCATGTCTCCTAGTTCAGCCTTGGCTGCTCTGCGTTCAGCTACCTCTATACAGCCTGGCTCGATACACTGACTACATTTCACTAAAACTGGATAACTGGACCTGGTATAAAGTGTAAGCACCTTTGGGACCCACTACAAACCAGGCCAGCGTCCTACAGTGGCAAGGTGACATAGGCCAGCACAAGGTGAAGATAGATTTTCTCAGCAATGACCCTACACCAGAAAGTCATGTTGCATGTCTCATGCAGTGAGGTGAACCCTAATTTATTCCTAACCAATCCTCTGAATAGATCATCCAAAAGAATTGGTGTATTTCGCAAACGTATGTTTTCTTCTGCCTGTCTACCACTATGATCTGTAAATGCTGTTGGGCTGATATTCACGTCTTCTGCAGTATGGTCAGCTAAATCTTGCTAGCAGTCCTGGAGGAACTTAAGGCCTTTCTGGTTCAGACAATCCATGTTGGGCAAAACGCAGCCAAACCCGCCTGTGCCTCATCCCTAGTGATAGGCATGTCTAGTATACCATGTATTTCATTTTGTTTTGTTTCCATTGCTCGTATTTCGTTTATTGTATCTGTTTTTCCACACTGTTTTTACCTTTAAACTGTACCCATTTACTGCTCCGCTTTGCATTTGCGCTCTCTAATTGTGCCCGCTATTTTTTTCTGGCTCTCGCCCGTTTCTGTGTCCCAGCTGCTGTGTCCCCTGCGTCCCCGCCCCCCTCACCCCATTGGACACCCCTCACGCCTCCCAGCTGCTCCTCCCTCCCACCTCACCTTCTTAATGGTGACCGCTGCGCAGCACGTAGTGTGACCCCCTGACCTGCTTCGGCTCTTGCAACTAGCAAGGCTTGTTTGCAGTCTTTCTGCATGGAAACAACTCTGCATCCTCCAGTTCGCCGTGGGACATCTTCTGAGCAAAGGAGAAGTTCCTGGCACCTTCCGTTGTTGCAGAATCTTTGGATTCTTCCACCCAGAGGCAGCCCTTTTGCACCTTCATCCGGGGTTTAGTGGGTTCCTGCCCCCCCTGGACACTTGCGTGACTCTTGGACTTGGTCCCCTTCCTTTGCAGGTCCTCAGGTCCAGGAATCTGTCTTCAGTGCTTTGTAGTCAGTTTTTTTATTTGCAGAATCCCCTATCTCGACTTTACTGTCTTTCTGGGTTAGTAAGGTAACTTTACTCCTACTTTTCAGGGTCTTCGGGTGGGGTATCTTGGACACCCTTAGTGTTTTATTACACTCCCAGCAACCCTCTACACACTACACTATGTTTGGGGTCCATTCGTGGTTCGCATTCCACTTTTGGAGTATATGGTTTGTGTTGCCCTTAGGCCTATTGTCTCCTACTGCATTCTATTGTGTTCTACAGTGTTTGCACTACTTTTCTAAGTGTTTTACTTGATTTTGGTTTGTGTGTATATTTTGTGTATTTTACTTACCTCCTAAGGGAGTATATCCTCTAAGATACTTTTGGCATATTGTCACTAAAATAAAGTACCTTTATTTTTAGTAACTCTGAGTATTGTGTTTCTTATGATATAGTGCTATATGATATAAGTGGTATAGTAGGAGCTTTGCATGTCTCCTAGTTCAGCCTAAGATGCTCCGATATAGCTACCTCTATCAGCCTAAGCTGCTAGAACACTACTAATCAGGGATAACTGGACCTCTCCTGACATGGAAATATATTACTGGGCAGGCCAACTACAATGGATCGCAAAATTACTATGCAACCCTCCAACTATCGCTGAACTACGCCTTCCCTTAAACTGCTCCATAGACAGAATAATGGGCATACTACTGAACCCCTGGAAATCCAAACAAATGCTTCTGATAGAATGGGAGTCGGCCAGGCACTGTTGGTCCCAATACTTAAAACACTCTCGCACTAAAACTCCATATGCACCGGAAGTCCCACTGTCCTGCCTGACTAATATCACAGGGAAGCAAACTATCCCAGGTCTCAATAAACTGATATCACATAACATTACTAAATTGGGAGACCTATACAGCGGAGGGAAACTCTTTACCTACACTAAACTACAAATCCAATACGACCTCCCCCCCGGTTTATTTATCACCCACAATGCCATCATTAAAATCGCCCAAAAAGCATGGATAACCGGGACCCTTGAACCCCCCCCACCCATAATAGCTGCAAGGTTATTTGCTCAATAGGAGACCAGAAAGGAGTGGTATCAGGAATATACAAAGCACTACAAGCTAGCACACGCTTGCCATTAGCAAAACTTAAATCCAAATGGCAATCGGAATTAGACATCACATGGGAAGAAGCGCAATGGGACCAGATCACTTCACATGACTACCCGGTATCTAGAAATGCCAGGTTCAAATTAATAAATATGTACATCTTCCACAGGGCCTATCTGACCCCACAAATGATCTTCAAAATCTTTGGCACAAATAACGCAAGATGCCCTAGATGTGTGGAACCCACAGCAGGCCTCATACATGCTCTGGAGCTGCCCCCAACCTAATGCATTCTGGGAAGAGACTTTTGCAAAAATCTCAGCTTGTACTAATGGATCACTGAATAAATCTCCAACTGTAGCTCTACTAGGGGACTTCCTAAGACCGTCAGCCCTTAAAATATCCAATAAGTTTATAGACCTAGCCCTAATCTTGGCTAGACGAGAAATCACCACAAACTGGAAGTCCCCAACAGGCCCACAAATAACCAGATGGCAAAACACATTAGAGAAATGGGCAGATATAGAAGGAATAGTACTGCTACGCGAGGCACTTCGAGAGCAAAGCCCCAGAGACGACGCCTCTCAACAGGACTCTATTCTGGAAAAACTGAAATCACCAAATGCATCTACCATAGAAGCAAGCGTGACTACCTCGGAATCTGACACAGACTCAAACGCTGCACTTGAATAATAATGCTTTGCGAAAGAAGAACTTAGCAGCCGACCTTATTGAGACTCGCCAACTGTGAACTATATTATACAAATGGAGAAGCATGAGGGGAGGGATGGGGAGTAGTCATTTAAATAAAGTAATCACTATATCAACGTTATTGCTATGTTTAAAACTATCATAAAAATCTTTTTTTTTAAAGGGATAACTGGACCAGGCACAAGGTGTAAGTACCGTCAGGTACCCACTATAAGCCAGGCCAGCCTCCTACATGGGTGGTGCAGCGGTGGGATAAGTACTTGTAACTGCTTTACCACTTTGTCATTGGTGCTTTTCATAAGAAAAACATATACCAAATACTTCAGAATATACACAGTAACCTAAACAGTTTAACTTTCCTTCTGTAAAACTTTCTAAAAAGTTTACGAAAACTTTCTGAAAACTTTCAAACGTTTTCAAAAGTTTGAAAAAGTTTTTTCCTTTCTTTAAAAAGCTTCAAAACTTTCTTTTCTCTCTGTCCTAAACCCTTTCTATCATGTCTGCAGTAGAACTTACTCTCACAGTTGTCCAGGCAACATATGGGAATCTAAACTTTAAAAGTTTAAGGGGTCTCTGCATTGAAAGAGGTTTAGCAATTGGTAAGAATCGTACCAAAGATCTTCTCCTTAGCCTTCTCCTAGAAAGTGACCAGAACCAGCCTGGCCCATCCCAGGATCAGGAGGTAGGGGAGGAGGGTACCCAGCAAGACTCAGAGGAGTCCCCTAAGGATGCTGGGGAGGGTTCTTCCAAGGACCTGCCAGCTAACAGGCCATCTAGTGACACTGGTAGTGGGAGGGGGTCACACATTAGTAGGGCACCTTTCACTCCTAAAGGCCAGGTTACTAGAGTCCAGCCAGTTAGGGACAGGTCTAACCCTGCCAATTCCCATATTTCTTCTGTGTCTCACAATTCCCAAGCCTCCCACCCTGAGTATAACTTAATGGGAAGGGAACTCAGAAAGCTGAGGCTGGAAGAGGCCAGGCTGAAGCTTAAACAGCAGCAGCTGGCCTTAGACAGAGAATCTCTGAATGTGAAAAGGGAAAGACAGAGGTTGGGGTTAGTTCCCCATGGTGGCAGCAGCAGTGTTTTTGATAGCAATCCTGTTAGAGAGCAAGATTCCAGAAACCTGCATAAAATATTCCCCCTTTACAAGGAGGGGGGTGAAATTAACAAGTGGTTTGCTGCACTTGAGAGGGCCTGTATGGTACAGTTGGTCCCCCAAAGGCAGTGGGCTGCTATCTTGTGGCTATCTTTCACTGGTAAGTGTAGGGATAGGCTCATTACTGTCAGAGAAAGTGATGCTAACAATTACAAAGTTTTGAAGGATGCACTCTTGGATGGATTTGGCTTAACCACTGAACAATACAGGATTAAGTTCAGAGACACCAGCAAGGAGTCCTCTCAAGACTGGACAGACTTTGTAGACTGTTCAGTGAAGGACTTGGAGGATTGGTTACATGGCAGTAAGGTGACTAACTATGAAAGCCTGTATAATCTAATCCTGAGAGAGTATATTCTGAACAATTGTGTGTCTGATTTGTTGCACCAGTACTTGATAGACTCAGATCTGACCTCTCCCCAAAAATTGGGAAAGAAGGCAGACAAATAGGTCAGAACAAGAGTGAACAGAAAAGTTCATACAGGGGGTGACAAGGATGGCAAGAAGAAAGAGATCGCAGGATAAGCATGGAGATAAAGGTAATACTAAAGATCCTTCTTCAAATCCTAAACACTCTTCAGGTGGTGGGGATACATCTTCTTCCTCTTCTTCACAACTCACACACACTAAAAAGCCTTGGTGCTATGTGTGTAAAAATAAAGGCCATAGGTCAGGGGATAAGTCCTGTCCAGGTAAACCCCCTGAGCCTACCACCACTAATACATCAAACTCTAGTGCCCCTAGCAGTAGTGGTAATAGTGGCGGGACTGCCGGCAACAGTCGAAATAAGGGTGTAGTTGGGTTCACTTTTGGGCCCATCATAGAAACTGGGGTAGTCAGTCCCAATACGGTTTCTGTCACACCTGGTGGCATTGGCCTTGCCACACTGGCTGCTTGTCCCCTTACAATAGATAAGTACAGGCAGTCAGTGTCAATAAATGGTGTTGAGGCGCAGGCCTACAGGGACACAGGTGCCAGTATCACTTTGGTGACTGAAAACCTAGTGTCTCCTGCACAACACCTCATTGGACAACAGTACAAGATTATTGATGTCCATAACTCCACTCAGTTCCTCCCCTTAGCTATAATTCAGTTTAGTTGGGGTGGAGTTACTGGCCCTAAGCAAGAGGTAGTGTCACCTAGCTTACCTATAGACTGTCTCTTAGGTAATGACCTAGAGACCTCAGGTTGGGCTGAGGTAGAGTTTAATACCCATGCAGCCATGCTGGGTATCCCTGAGGAATTGCTTCCTCTCATTTCAGCTGAAATGAAAAAGCAAAGGAGAGAAAAAGGCCTGAAAACTCAGGATCCCTCTCCAACAACAGGTAAAAAGGGCATCAAAGTATCCCCTACCCACCCTGCATTAAGGATATAATTCCTGTGGTGGGAGAGACCTCTCCTGGGGTGGGACCTGTACCAAGGGAATCATCAGCTAGCACAGCTGTACCCCCTGAGATGGAAGTACCTCTCTGTGGGATAACTAATATTGGTGAGAAAAAGTGCACCATTTTAGTTAACATGGAGCATCCCTCCAACCCTCCCAGAGAAACTTTAGTGCAGCAACCCTGCACCTCCTCACAACACTTAGGACAGCAGCCCTACCCTAGTGTGGAGCTTATAGGACAGCAGCCCTGCCCTGCTCCAACACAAGAGAAACAACAACCCTGTTCTCTCTTACAGCCATATTGACAACATTTTTGCCCAGCTATGGCTTTATTGAGACATCCTTCCTGTCTGGCATTCTCATCATTTGACATAGGCCCAGTGAACAATTCCCACTGCTCTAAACTAAAACGTACTAATAGATAGGAACTCTGAGAATATAACTTCAGATTGTTGGCTAGCTAAAAAACTCCAAACAGGGTGGTTTACATCCCCACAGGGAAGTAACCATACAGTGGATGATAAAGGGAGTAACCAATCTATTGCAGAGCTACTCTCCACTTATTACCACTTAAACAATAAAGAGTTAACTGACCAAGGTTAGCCTTACTGTCCTTTGTTTGGGCGGGGTTGTGTAGCAAGGTAGCCTCTTTCTAGCCTTGTTACCCCCACTTTTGGCCTGTTTGTGAGTATATGTCAGGGTGTTTTTACTGTCTCACTGGGATCCTGCTAGTCAGGACCCCAGTGCTCATAGTAGAAACCCTATTTGTCAGTGTGTTTTATATGTGTCACTGGGATCCTGCTAGCCAGGACCCCAGTGCTCATAGTTTGTGGCCTATATGTGTTCCCTGTGTGGTGCCTAACTGTATCACTGAGGCTCTACTAACCAGAACCTCAGGGTTTATGCTCTCTCTGCTTTGAAAATTGTCACTGCAGGCTAGTGACCATTTTCACCAATTTTTATTGGCACACTAGAACACCTTTATATTTCCCTAGTATATGGTACCTAGGTACCCAGGGTATTGGGGTTCCAGGAGATCCCTATGGGCTGCAGTATGTCTTTTGCCACCCATAGGGTGCTCAGACAATTCTTACACAGGACTGCCACTGCAGCCTGAGTGAAATAACATCCACGTTATTTCACAGCCATTTTACACTGTACTTAAGTAACTTATAAGTCACCTATATGTCTAACCCTCACTTAGTGAAGGTTAGGTGCAAAGTTACTAGCCAAGGTGCCCCCACATTGTTCAGAACAATTTTCCCGGACTTTGTGAGTGCAGGGACACCATTACACGCATGCACTACATATAGGTCAATACCTATATGTAGCTTCACAATGGTAACTCTGAACATGGCCATGTAAAATGTCTAAGATCATGGAATTGTCCCCCCAAGCCAAATCTGGTATTGGGGTGCCAATCTCATGCATCTCCGGGGCTCCAGCATGGGTCCCGGGTACTGCCAAACTAGCTCTCTGGGGTTTTCTCTGCAGCTACCGCCGCTGCCAACCCTCAGACAGGCTTCTGCCCTCCTGGGGTCTGGACAGCCCAGTCCCAGGAAGGCAGAACAAAGGATTTCCTCTGAGAGAGGGTGTTACACCCTCTCCCTTTGGAAATAGGTGTTAAGGGCCTGAGAGGAGTAGCCTCTCCTGGCCTCAGGGAATGATTTGAAGGGTACAGATGGTGCCTTCCTTGCATAAACCAGTCTACACCGGTTCAGGGAGCCCCCAGCCCTTGCTCTGGCCCACAATTGAACAAAGAAAAGGGGAGTGATCACTCCCCTGTCCATCACCACCCCAGGGGCGGTGCCCAGAGCTCCTCCAGTGTGTCCCAGACCTCTGCAATCTTGAATGCAGAGGTGTGAGGGCACAATGGAGACCTCTGAGTGGCCAGTGCCAGCAAGTGACGTCAGAGACCCCTCCTGATAGGCTATAACCTGGTTAGGTAGCTAATCCTCCTCTGAGGGCTATTTAGGGTCTCTCCTGTGGGTTCCTCTTCAGATAACGAATGCAAGAGCTCACCAGAGTTCCTCTGCACTTCACTCTTCGACTTCTGCCAAGGATCGACCACTGACTGCTCCAGGACGCCTGGAAAACCACAACAAAGTAGCAAGAAGACTACCAGCAACATTGTAGCGCCTACTCCTGCCAGCTTTCTCGACTGTTTCCTGGTGGTGCATGCTCTGAGGGCTGTCTGCCTTCACCCTGCACTGGAAGCCAAGAAGAAATCTCCTGTGGGTCGACGGAATCTTCCCCCTGCCAACGCAGACACCAAACATCTGCATCACCTGTGCTCTGGGTCCCCTCTCATCCTGACAAGCGTGGTCCCTGGAACACAGGAGCTGGTTCCAAGTGTCCCCAACAGTCCAGTGGCCCTTCTGTCCAAATTTGGTGAAGGTAAGTCCTTGCCTCCCCACTCCAGACAGTAATCCTGTGTCCTGCATGAACTGCAGCTGCTAGGGCTTCTGTGCACTTTTGCAAGACTTCCTTCATGCACAGCCTAGCCCAGGTCCCCAGCACTCTGTCCTGCATTGCCCAAGTCGCTGGGTTGGACTCCGGCTTCGTGGGACCCTCTTTTGTTGTGTTGAGACGACCGCCGTGCTCAGATCTTCTGAACACCTGTTCAGGTGCTTCTGTGGGTGCTGCCTGCTTCTTCGTGGGATCTCCGTGTTGCTGAGCGCCCCCTCTGTCTCCTCCCCCAAGGGGCGACCTCCTGGTCCTTCCTGGGCCCTGGCAGCACCCAAAACCTTCAACTGCAACACTTGCAGCTAGCAAGGCTTTTTTGCGTTCTTTCTGTGTGGAAACAACTCTGCATCCTCCAGCACGCCGTGGGACATCTTCTGACCAAAGGAGAAGTTCCTGGCACCTTCCTTGGTTGCAGAATCTTTGGCTTCTTCCACCCAGAGGCAGCCGTTTTGCACCTTCATCTGGGGTTTAGTGGGCTCCTTCCCCCCTGGACACCTGCGTGACTCTTGGACTTGGTACCCTTCCTTTGTAGGTCCGCAGGTCCAGGAATCCATCTTCAGTGCTTTGCAGTCAGTTGTCCTTGCAGAATCCCCTATCTCGACTTTACTGTCTTTCTGGGGTATTAGGGTAACTTTACTCCTACTTTTCAGGATCTTGGGGTGGGGTATCTTGGACACCTTAGCATTTGTTTACACTCCCAGCGACCCTCTACACACTACACTAGGCCTGGGGTCCATTTGTGGTTCGCATTCCACTTTTGGAGTATATTGTTTGTGTTGCCCCTAGGCCTATTGTCTTCTATTGCATTCTATTGTGTTCTACAGTGTTTGCACTACTTTTCTAACTGATTACTAACTGATTTTGGTTTGTGTGTATATTTTGTGTATATTACTTACCTCCTAAGGGAGTATATCCTCTGAGATACTTTTGGCATATTGTCACTAAAATAAAGTACCTTTATTTTTTGTAACTCTGAGTATTGTGTTTTCTTATGATATAGTGCTAAGTGGTATAGTAGGAGCTTTGCATGTCTCCTAGTTCGGCCTAAGCTGCTCTGCTATAGCTACCTCTGTCAGCCTAAGCTGCTAGAACACCTCTAATCTACTAATAAGGGATAACTGGACCTGGCACAAGGTGTTAGTACCACAAGGTATCCACTATAAGCCAGGCCAGCCTCCTACACTTGATTCCAAACATGCCCACGTTCAGAGTTACCATTATGTAGCTGGATACAGGTAGTGACCTATGTCCAGTACACATGTAAAATGGCTTCCCCACACAAAGTACAGTGCAATGGAACTGGAGTTCGTAGGGGCACCTCTGCTCTTGCAGGGGTGCCCTCATACACAGGGACCTGTACCCTGCCCTTGGACCAGTATGCCAATTGTGGGATGCACAAAAGTCCAAGGTAACCACATTTGGAGGGAAAGATCACAATCACTGGGGTCCTGGTTAGCAGGATCCCAGTGAAAACAGCCTAAGCACACTGATAGCAGGCAAAAAGTGGGGGTCACAATGCCAAAATTAGGGTACTTTCCTACACAACCCCCCCAAGAAAAGGACAATAAGACTAACCTTGCCCAGTTAAGTCTTCATTGTATAAGTGGAAATATCTGGAGAGACCATCTCCATTAGAGTGGTTACTCCCAGGTCTATGTTCCACTGTGTAGTCCATTCCCTGTAGGGAAAGGGACCACCTCAACAATTTGGGATTTCTGCCTTCCATTTGCTTAAGCCATAGGAGGGCTTGTGGTCTGTCTGAACAAGGAAGTGAGTGCCAAACAAGTATGACCTCAGCTTCTTCAAGGCTCAGACCACAGTAAAGGCCTCGCTGTCAATGGCTGACCAGCACTTTTCTCTGGGAGTCAACCTTCTGCTTATGAAACCTACAGGTTGGTCCTGGCCCTCAACATTTGTTTGAGAGAGTACTACCCCTATCCATACCACAGAAGCATCTCTTTGTACAATGAACTTCTTGGAGTAGTCGGAGCTTCTTAAAATGGGAGCAGAACACATGGCCTGTTTCAGGACATCAAAAGCTTTTTGGCAGTTAGCTGTCCATAAAACATTTTGGGCACTCTTTTGGATGTGAGGTTTTTTTATGAGGGCTACAATGCAGCCATAGTTTTTCATGAACCTCCTATGGTACTCAGTTAGGCCTAGGAAGGTTCTGACTTGGGTCTGAGTTGTAGGGGCAGTCCAAATCAGGATTGTCTGGGTTTTGCCCTGGAGTTGCTGGATCTGGCCTCCACCTACCAGGAGACCTAGATAAACCACTTTAACCTGCCCTATCTGGCATTTTGATGCCTTGATAGTGAGGCCTGCTTTTTGTAGAGCCTCCAGTACATTTCCAAGGTGGACCAGGTAATCCTCCCAGGTGGCGCTAAAGACAGCTATGTCGTCAAGATAAGCTGCACTGAAGATTTCCAGACCTTAACCGGTTCTGTGCCTTGGACGAGATCATCTCGTCCTAGGCACAGGGGAACTTGGGGGAGCGCTAGCGCCCCCCCTGTGCACCCCCCTCCCCCCCCAAGGAAGGGATGGAAGGGGAACACCTTCCCCTTCCACCCCCACCCCCCCCACCCGTGACGTCAGCGCGCGCTGATTTGTCACAGGGGCCTCCCCATCGCATTTCTCTTTCAATCACTGGGGGAGGCCCGGAGGGGCTTCAAAGGGAAGGAAAAGTATTTCCTTCCCTTTGAAGTCTCTCCGAGGGTTTCAAAAGCCGGATTGCTTGCAATCCGGCTTTTGAAACCCCACTAGACACCAGGGATTTTTTTTTTTTTTATTGAAATTTACATAAGGGAGCGACCCCTTGGGCAAGGGTTGCTCCCATGGGGGGCATTTTTTCTGGAAGGCCTTTTCTGCCCCCCCTGGGGGCAGAAACCTCTAGGCACCAGGGACCATTTTTCTTTTTTTTCTTTTTTTTATGTTTCATTTTCTTTTTTTTGGTGGGGAGCGACCCCTTAGGCAAGGGTCGCTCCCCTTGGGGGAAAATTATATTTTGGCCGGGCAGATTGGCCTATTTTGATGAGGCCAATCTGCCCCCAAGGGGGGTAGAAACCACTAGACACCAGGGAGTTTTTTCTTTGCGTGAATTTCACGCAAAGGGAGCGACCCCTTAGGCAAGGGTCGCTCCCGGGGGGAGAGGGCAATTTATTTTAGGGCATTTCTGCCCCCCCTGGGGGCAGAGCGGCCTATTATTAGGCCGATCTGCCCCCAGGGGGGGCAGAAACCTCTAGGCGCCAGTGCAAATATATATATATTTTTTTGTTGTTTCTTTTTTTAGAGATGGGGAGCGACCCATCAGGCAAGGGTCGCTCCCCTGGGGGGAAAATTATATTTAGACCATTTCTGCCCCTCTGGGGGCAGATTGGCCGATTTTAGGTCAATCTGCCCCCAAGGGGGCAGAAACCACTAGACACCGGGGATTTGTTTTTTGGCGCCAATGTCACGCAGGGGGAGCGACCCCGTAGGCAAGGGTCGCTCCCGGGGGGGAGGGGGCGGGGGTTGGGGGGACAAATTTATTTTAGGCCATTTCTGCCCCCCCGGGGGCAGATCAGCTTATTATTAGGCCGATCTGCCCCCAGGGGGGGGCAGAAACCTCTAGGCGCCAGGGCAATTTTTTTTGGGGTGTTTTTTTTTTTTTTTGTTTGTTTTTTTAGAGATAGGGGGCAACCCATCAGGCAAGGGTCGCTCCCCTGGGAGGCAAATTGTATTTAGGCCATTTCTGCCCCCCTTGGGGGCAGATTGGCCGATTTTGGGTCAATCTACCCCCAAGGGGGCAGAAACCACTAGGCACCTGGGATTTGTTTTTTGGCGCCAATGTCACGCAGGGGGGAGCGACCCCGTAGACAAGGGTCGCTCCCGGGGGGGGGGGGTGGGGGTTGGGGGGGCAAATTTATTTTAGGCCACTTCTGCCCCCCCTGGGGGCAGATCGGCCTATTATTAGGCCGAACTGCCCCCAGGGGGGGGTAAACCCTCTACGCACCAGAGCAATTTTTTTTTTTGTGTTTTTTTTTTGTT
The DNA here is from genome assembly GCF_031143425.1 of Pleurodeles waltl. Classification (NCBI taxonomy): domain Eukaryota; kingdom Metazoa; phylum Chordata; class Amphibia; order Caudata; family Salamandridae; genus Pleurodeles; species Pleurodeles waltl. The sequence continues at coordinate 218,880,730 of NC_090436.1, read as the reverse complement.
TGTTTGTTTTTTTAGAGATGGGGAGCGACCCATCAGGCAAGGGTCGCTCCCCTGGGGGGCAAATTGTATTTAGGCCATTAGGTCAATCTGCCCCCAAGGGGGCAGAAACCACTAGGAACCTGGGATTTGTTTTTTGGCGCCAATGTCACGCAGGGGGAGCGACCCCGTAGGCAAGGGTCGCTCCCGGGGGGGGGGGGTTTGTGGCTGGGGGGGGAAATTTATTTTAGGCCATTTCTGCCCCCCCTGGGGGCAGATCGGCCTATTATTAGGCCGAACTGCTCCCGGGGGGGCAGAACCCTCTAGGCACCAGGGCACATTTTTTTGGTGTGTTTTTTTTTTTTTTTTTTTTTTTTAGAGATGGGGAGCGACCCATCAGGCAAGGGTCGCTCCCCTGGGGGGGAAATTGTATTTAGGCCATTTCTGCCCCCCTTGGGGGCAGATTGGCCGATTTTAGGTCAATCTGCCCCCAAGGGGGCAGAAACCACTAGGCACCTGGGATTTGTTTTTTGGCGCCAATGTCACGCAGGGGGAGCGACCCCGTAGGCAAGGGTCGCCCCCGGGGGCAGGGTGGGGGCAAATTTATTTTAGGCCATTTCAGCCCCCCCTGGGGGCAGATCGGCCTATTATTAGGCCGAACTGCCCCGGGGGGGGGGGGGGCAGAACCCACAGGGCACCAGGGCAAATTTTTTTGTTGTGTTTTTTTTTTGTTTGTTTGTTTTCTTGAGATGGGGAGCGACCCATCAGGCAAGGGTCGCTCCCCTGGGGGGCAAATTGTATTTAGGCCATTTCTGCCCCCCTTGGGGGCAGATTGGCCATTTTCAGGTCAATCTGCCCCCTAGGGGGCAGAAACCACTAGGCACCTGGGATTTGTTTTTTGGCGCCAATGTCACGCAGGGGGAGCGACCCCGTAGGCAAGGGTCGCCCCCAGGGGCGGGGTGGGGGCAAATTTATTTTAGGCCATTTCAGCCCCCCCTGGGGGCAGATCGGCCTATTATTAGGCGGAACTGCCCCAGGGGGGGGCAGAACCCTCAGGGCACCAGGGCAAATTTTTTTGTTGTGTTTTTTTTTTTTGTTTGTTTGTTTTTTTAGAGATGGGGAGCGACCCATCAGGCAAGGGTCGCTCCCCTGGGGGGCAAATTGTATTTAGGCCATTTCTGCCCCCCTTGGGGGCAGATTGGCCGATTTTAGGTCAATCTGCCCCCAAGGGGGCAGAAACCACTAGGCACCTGGGATTTGTTTTTTGGCGCCAATGTCACGCAGGGGGAGCGACCCCGTAGGCAAGGGTCGCTCCCAGGGGGGGGGGGCAAATTTATTTTAGGCCATTTCTGCCCCCCCTGGGGGCAGATCGGCCTATTATTAGGCCTAACTGCCCCCAGGGGGGCAGAACCCTCTAGGCACCAGGGCAAAATTTTTTTTAAAGTTTTTTTTTGTTTGTTTGTTTTTTTAGAGATGGGGAGCGACCCATCAGGCAAGGGTCGCTCCCCTGGGGGGCAAATTGTATTTAGGCCATTTCTGCCCCCCTTGGGGGCAGATTGGCCGATTTTAGGTCAATCTGCCCCCAAGGGGGCAGAAACCACTAGGCACCTGGGATTTGTTTTTTGGCGCCAATGTCACGCAGGGGGAGCGACCCCGTAGGCATGGGTCGCTCCCGGGGGGGGGGTCGGGGGTCAAATTTATTTTAGGCCATTTCAGCCCCCCCTGGGGGCAGATCGGCCTATTATTAGGCCGAACTGCCCCAGGGGGGGGCAGAACCCTCAGGGCACCAGGGCAAATTTTTTTGTTGTGTTTTTTTTTTTTGTTTGTTTGTTTTTTTAGAGATGGGGAGCGACCCATCAGGCAAGGGTCGCTCCCCTGGGGGGCAAATTGTATTTAGGCCATTTCTGCCCCCCTTGGGGGCAGATTGGCCGATTTTAGGTCAATCTGCCCCCAAGGGGGCAGAAACCACTAGGCACCTGGGATTTGTTTTCTGGCGCCAATGTCACGCAGGGGGAGCGACCCCGTAGGCAAGGGTCGCTCCCAGGGGGGGGGGGGCAAATTTATTTTAGGCCATTTCTGCCCCCCCTGGGGGCAGATCGGCCTATTATTAGGCCTAACTGCCCCCAGGGGGGCAGAACCCTCTAGGCACCAGGGCAAAAAAAATTTAAAAGTTTTTTTTTGGTTTGTTTGTTTTTTTAGAGATGGGGAGCGACCCATCAGGCAAGGGTCGCTCCCATGGGGGGCAAATTGTATTTAGGCCATTTCTGCCCCCCTTGGGGGCAGATTGGCCGATTTTAGGTCAATCTGCCCCCAAGGGGGCAGAAACCACTAGGCACCTGGGATTTGTTTTTTGGCGCCAATGTCACGCAGGGGGAGCGACCCTGTAGGCAAGGGTCGCTCCCGGGGGGGGCATGGGGGGCAAATTGTTTGTTTGGTTTTTTAGAGATGGGGAGCGACCCATCAGGCAAGGGTCGCTCCCCTAGGGGGCAAATTGTATTTAGGCCATTTCTGCCCCCCTCAGAAGTGAGGTACCATTTTTATCGAGAGACTTGGGGGAACGCTGGGTGGAAGGAAATTTGTGGCTCCTCTCACATTCCAAGACTTTATGCCACAGAAATGTGAGGAACATGTGTTTTTTTAGCCATATTTTGAGGTTTGCAAAGGATTCTGGGTAACAGAACCTGGTCCGAGCCCCGCAAGTCACCCCTCCTTGGATTCCCCTAGGTCTCTAGTTTTCAGAAATGCACAGGTTTGGTAGGTTACCCTAGGTGCCGGCTGAGCTAGAGGCCAAAATCTTCAGGTAGGCACTTCGCAAAAAACACCTCTGTTTTATTCCAAAAATGTGGATGTGTCCACGTTGCGCTTTGGGCGTTTCCTGTCGCGGGTGCTAGGCCTACCCACACAAGTGAGGTATCATTTTTATCGGGAGACTTGGGGGAACGCTGGGTGGAAGGAAATTTGTGGCTTCTCTCAGATTCCCGAACTTTCTGCCACAGAAATGTGAGGAACATGTGTTTTTTTAGCCAAATTTTGAGGTTTGCAAAGGATTCTGGGTAACAGAACCTGGTCCGAGCCCCGCAAGTCACCCCTCCTTGGATTCCCCTAGGTCTCTAGTTTTCAGAAATGCACAGGTTTGGTAGGTTTCCCTAGGTGCCGGCTGAGCTAGAGGCCAAAATCTACAGGTAGGCACTTCGCAAAAAACACCTCTGTTTTCTTCGAAAAATTTGGATGTGTCCACGTTGCGCTTTGGGGCGTTTCCTGTCGCGGGCGCTAGGCCTACCCACACAAGTGAGGTATCATTTTTATCGGGAGACTTGGGGGAACGCTGGGTGGAAGGAAATTTGTGGCTCCTCTCACATTCCAGAACTTTATGCCACAGAAATGTGAGGAACATGTGTTTTTTAAGCCAAATTTTGAGGTTTGCAAAGGATTCTGGGTAACAGAACCTGGTCCGAGCCCCGCAAGTCACCCCTCCTTGGATTCCCCTAGGTCTCTAGTTTTCAGAAATGCACAGGTTTGGTAGGTTACCCTAGGTGCCGGCTGAGCTAGAGGCCAAAATCTTCAGGTAGGCACTTCGCAAAAAACACCTCTGTTTTCTTCCAAAAATGTGGATGTGTCCACGTTGCGCTTTGGGGCGTTTCCTGTCGCGGGCGCTAGGCCTACCCACACAAGTGAGGTATCATTTTTATCGGGAGACTTGGGGGAACGCTGGGTGGAAGGAAATTTGTGGCTTCTCTCAGATTCCCGAACTTTCTGCCACAGAAATGTGAGGAACATGTGTTTTTTTAGCCAAATGTTGAGGTTTGCAAAGGATTCTGGGTAACAGAACCTGGTCCGACCCCCGCAAGTCACCCCTCCTTGGATTCCCCTAGGTCTCTAGTTTTCAGAAATGCACAGGTTTGGTAGGTTTCCCTAGGTGCCGGCTGAGCTAGAGGCCAAAATCTACAGGTAGGCACTTCGCAAAAAACACCTCTGTTTTCTTCGAAAAATTTGGATGTGTCCACGTTGCGCTTTGGGGCGTTTCCTGTCGCGGGCACTAGGCCTACCCACACAAGTGAGGTATCATTTTTATCGGGAGACTTGGGGGAACGCTGGGTGGAAGGAAATTTGTGGCTCCTCTCACATTCCAGAACTTTATGCCACAGAAATGTGAGGAACATGTGTTTTTTAAGCCAAATTTTGAGGTTTGCAAAGGATTCTGGGTAACAGAACCTGGTCCGAGCCCCGCAAGTCACCCCTCTTTGGATTCCCCTAGGTCTCTAGTTTTCAGAAATGCGCAGGTTTGGTAGGTTACCCTAGGTGCCGGCTGAGCTAGAGGCCAAAATCTTCAGGTAGGCACTTCGCAAAAAACACCTCTGTTTTCTTCCAAAAATGTGGATGTGTCCATGTTGCGCTTTGGGGCGTTTCCTGTCGCAGGCGCTAGGCCTACCCACACAAGTGAGGTATAATTTTTATCGGGAGACTTGGGGGAACGCTGGGTGGAAGGAAATTTGTGGCTTCTCTCAGATTCCCGAACTTTGTGCCACAGAAATGTGAGGAACATGTGTTTTTTTTAGCCAAATTTTGAGGTTTGCAAAGGATTCTGGGAAACAGAACCTGGTCCGAGCCCCGCAAGTCACCCCTCCTTGGATTCCCCTAGGTCTCTAGTTTTCAGAAATGCACAGGTTTGGTAGGTTTCCCTAGGTGCCAGCTGAGCTAGAGGCCAAAATCTACAGGTAGGCACTTCGCAAAAAACACCTCTGTTTTCTTCCAAAAATTTGGATGTGTCCACGTTGCGCTTTGGTGCGTTTCCTGTTGCGGGTGCTAGGCCTACCCACACAAGTGAGGTATCATTTTTATCGGGAGACTTTGGGGAACGCTGGGTGGAAGGAAATTTGTGGCTCCTCTCAGATTCCAGTACTTTTTTGCCACAGAAATGTGAGGAACATGTGTTTTTTTAGCCAAATTTTGAGGTTTGCAAAGGATTCTGGGTAACAGAACCTGGTCCGAGCCCCGCAAGTCTTCCCTCCTTGGATTCCCCTAGGTCTCTAGTTTTCAGAAAGGCACAGGTTTGGTAGGTTTCCCTAGGTGCCGGCTGAGCTAGTGGCCAAAATCTACAGGTAGGCACACCGCAAAAAACACCTCTGTTTTCTTCCAAAAATGTGGATGTGTCCACGTTGCGCTTTGGGGCGTTTCCTGTCGCGGGCGCTAGGCCTACCCACACAAGTGAGGTATCATTTTTATCGGGAGACTTGGGGGAACGCTGGGTGGAAGGAAATTTGTGGCTCCTCTCAGATTCCCGAACTTTCTGCCACAGAAATGTGAGGAACATGTGTTTTTTTAGCCAAATTTTGAGGTTTGCAAAGGATTCTGGGTAAGAGAACCTGGTCCGAGCCCCGCAAGTCACCCCTCCTTGGATTCCCCTAGGTCTCTAGTTTTCAGAAATGCACAGGTTTGGTAGGTTTCCCTAGGTGCCGGCTGAGCTAGAGGCCAAAATCTACAGGTAGGCACTTCGCAAAAAACACCTCTGTTTTCTTCCAAAAATTTGGATGTGTCCACGTTGCGCTTTGGGGCTCTTCCTGTCGCGGGCGCTAGGCCTACCCACACAAGTGAGGTATCATTTTTATCGGGAGACTTGGGGAAACGCTGGGTGGAAGGAAATTTGTGGCTCCTCTCAGATTACAGAACTTTATGCCACAGAAATGTGAGGAACATGTGTTTTTTTAGCCAAATTTTGAGGTTTGCCAAGGATTCTGGGTAAGAGAACCTGGTCCGAGCCCCGCAAGTCACCCCTCCTTGGATTCCCCTAGGTCTCTAGTTTTCAGAAATGCACAGGTTTGGTAGGTTACCCTAGGTGCCGGCTGAGCTAGAGGCCAAAATCTTCAGGTAGGCACTTCGCAAAAAACACCTCTGTTTTCTTCCAAAAATGTGGATGTGTCCACGTTGCGCTTTGTGGCGTTTCCTGTCGCGGGTGCTAGGCCTACCCACACAAGTGAGGTATCGTTTTTATCGGGAGACTTGGGGGAACGCTGGGTGGAAGGAAATTTGTGGCTCCTCTCACATTCCAGAACTTTCTGCCACAGAAATGTGAGGAACATGTGTTTTTTTACCCAAATTTTGAGGTTTGCCAAGGATTCTGGGTAAGAGAACCTGGTCCGAGCCCCGCAAGTCACCCCTCCTTGGATTCCCCTAGGTCTCTAGTTTTCAGAAATGCACAGGTTTGGTAGGTTTCCCTAGGTGCCGGCTGAGCTAGAGGCCAAAATCTACAGGTAGGCACTTGGCAAAAAACACCTCTGTTTTCTTCCAAAAATTTGGATGTGTCCACGTTGCGCTTTGGGGCGTTTCCTGTCGCGGGCGCTAGGCCTACCCACACAAGTGAGGTATCATTTTTATCGGGAGACTTGGGGGAACGCTGGGTGGAAAGAAATTTGTGGCTCCTCTCACATTCCAGAACTTTATGCCACAGAAATGTGAGGAACATGTGTTTTTTTAGCCATATTTTGAGGTTTGCAAAGGATTCTGGGTAACAGAACCTGGTCCGAGCCCCGCAAGTCACCCCTCCTTGGATTCCCCTAGGTCTCTAGTTTTCAGAAATGCACAGGTTTGGTAGGTTACCCTAGGTGCCGGCTGAGCTAGAGGCCAAAATCTTCAGGTAGGCACTTCGCAAAAAACACCTCTGTTTAATTCCAAAAATGTGGATGTGTCCACGTTGCGCTTTGGGGCGTTTCCTGTCGCGGGCGCTAGGCCTACCCACACAAGTGAGGTATCATTTTTATCGGGAGACTTGGGGGAACGCTGGGTGGAAGGAAATTTGTGGCTCCTCTCACATTCCAGAACTTTATGCCACAGAAATGTGAGGAACATGTGTTTTTTAAGCCAAATTTTGAGGTTTGCAAAGCATTCTGTGTAACAGAACCTGGTCCGAGCCCCGCAAGTCACCCCTCCTTGGATTCCCCTAGGTCTCTAGTTTTCAGAAATGCACAGGTTTGGTAGGTTACCCTAGGTGCCGGCTGAGCTAGAGGCCAAAATCTTGAGGTAGGCACTTCGCAAAAAACACCTCTGTTTTATTCCAAAAATGTGGAAGTGTCCATGTTGCGCTTTGGGGCGTTTCCTGTCGCGGGCGCTAGGCCTACCCACACAAGTGAGGTATCATTTTTATCGGGAGACTTGGGGGAATGCTGGGTGGAAGGAAATTTGTGGCTCCTCTCACATTCCAGAACTTTATGCCACAGAAATGTGAGGAACATGTGTTTTTTAAGCCAAATTTTGAGGTTTGCAAAGGATTCTGGGTAACAGAACCTGGTCCGAGCCCCGCAAGTCACCCCTCCTTGGATTCCCCTAGGTCTCTAGTTTTCAGAAATGCACAGGTTTGGTAGGTTTTCCTAGGTGCCGGCTGAGCTAGAGGCCAAAATCTACAGGTAGGCACTTCGCAAAAAACACCTCTGTTTTCTTCAAAAAATGTGGATGTGTCCACGTTGCGCTTTGGTGCGTGTCCTGTCGCGGGCGCTAGGCCTACCCACACAAGTGAGGTATCATTTTTATCGGGAGACTTGGGGGAACGCTGGGTGGAAGGAAATTTGTGGCTTCTCTCAGATTCCCGAACTTTCTGCCACAGAAATGTGAGGAACATGTGTTTTTTTAGCCAAATTTTGAGGTTTGCAAAGGATTCTGGGTAACAGAACCTGGTCCGAGCCCCGCAAGTCACCCCTCCTTGGATTCCCCTAGGTCTCTAGTTTTCTGAAATGCACAGGTTTGGTAGGTTTCCCTAGGTGCCGGCTGAGCTAGAGGCCAAAATCTACAGGTAGGCACTTCGCAAAAAACACCTCTGTTTTCTTCGAAAAATTTGGATGTGTCCATGTTGCGCTTTGGGGCGTTTCCTGTCGCAGGCGCTAGGCCTACCCACACAAGTGAGGTATCATTTTTATCGGGAGACTTGGGGGAACGCTGGGTGGAAGGAAATTTGTGGCTCCTCTCACATTCCAGAACTTTATGCCACAGAAATGTGAGGAACATGTGTTTTTTAAGCCATATTTTGAGGTTTGCAAAGGATTCTGGGTAACAGAACCTGGTCCGAGCCCCGCAAGTCACCCCTCCTTGGATTCCCCTAGGTCTCTAGTTTTCAGAAATGCACAGGTTTGGTAGGTTACCCTAGGTGCCGGCTGAGCTAGAGGCCAAAATCTTCAGGTAGGCACTTCGCAAAAAACACCTCTGTTTTCTTCCAAAAATGTGGATGTGTCCACGTTGCGCTTTGTGGCGTTTCCTGTCGCGGGTGCTAGGCCTACCCACACAAGTGAGGTATCGTTTTTATCGGGAGACTTGGGGGAACGCTGGGTGGAAGGAAATTTGTGGCTCCTCTCAGATTCCCGAACTTTCTGCCACAGAAATGTGAGGAACATGTGTTCTTTTACCCAAATTTTGAGGTTTGCAAAGGATTCTGGGTAAGAGAACCTGGTCCGAGCCCCGCAAGTCACCCCTCCTTGGATTCCCCTAGGTCTCTAGTTTTCAGAAATGCACAGGTTTGGTAGGTTTCCCTAGGTGCCGGCTGAGCTAGAGGCCAAAATCTACAGGTAGGCACTTCGCAAAAAACACCTCTGTTTTCTTCCAAAAATTTGGATGTGTCCACGTTGCGCTTTGGGGCGTTTCCTGTCGCAGGCGCTAGGCCAACCCACACAAGTGAGGTATCATTTTTATCGGGAGACTTGGGGGAACGCTGGGTGGAAGGAAATTTGTGGCTCCTCTCACATTCCAGAACTTTATGCCACAGAAATGTGAGGAACATGTGTTTTTTAAGCCAAATTTTGAGGTTTGCAAAGGATTCTGTGTAACAGAACCTGGTCCGAGCCCCGCAAGTCACCCCTCCTTGGATTCCCCTAGGTCTCTAGTTTTCAGAAATGCACAGGTTTGGTAGGTTACCCTAGGTGCCGGCTGAGCTAGAGGCCAAAATCTTCAGGTAGGCACTTCGCATAAAACACCTCTGTTTTATTCCAAAAATGTGGAAGTGTCCATGTTGCGCTTTGGGGCGTTTCCTGTCGCGGGCGCTAGGCCTACCCACACAAGTGAGGTATAATTTTTATCGGGAGACTTGGGGGAATGCTGGGTGGAAGGAAATTTGTGGCTCCTCTCACATTCCAGAACTTTATGCCACAGAAATGTGAGGAACATGTGTTTTTTAAGCCAAATTTTGAGGTTTGCAAAGGATTCTGGGTAACAGAACCTGGTCCGAGCCCCGCAAGTCACCCCTCCTTGGATTCCCCTAGGTCTCTAGTTTTCAGAAATGCACCGGTTTGGTAGGTTTTCCTAGGTGCCGGCTGAGCTAGAGGCCAAAATCTACAGGTAGGCACTTCGCAAAAAACACCTCTGTTTTCTTCCAAAAATTTGGATGTGTCCACGTTGCGCTTTGGTGCGTTTCCTGTCGCGGGCGCTAGGCCTACCCACACAAGTGAGGTATCATTTTTATCGGGAGACTTGGGGGAACGCTGGGTGGAAGGAAATTTGTGGCTTCTCTCAGATTCCCGAACTTTCTGCCAGAGAAATGTGAGGAACATGTGTTTTTTTAGCCAAATTTTGAGGTTTGCAAAGGATTCTGTGTAACAGAACCTGGTCCGAGCCCCGCAAGTCACCCCTCCTTGGATTCCCCTAGGTCTCTAGTTTTCAGAAATGCACAGGTTTGGTAGGTTACCCTAGGTGCCGGCTGAGCTAGAGGCCAAAATCTTCAGGTAGGCACTTCGCAAAAAACACCTCTGTTTTATTCCAAAAATGTGGAAGTGTCCATGTTGCGCTTTGGGGCGTTTCCTGTCGCGGGCGCTAGGCCTACCCACACATGTGAGGTATAATTTTTATCGGGAGACTTGGGGGAATGCTGGGTGGAAGGAAATTTGTGGCTCCTCTCACATTCCAGAACTTTATGCCACAGAAATGTGAGGAACATGTGTTTTTTAAGCCAAATTTTGAGGTTTGCAAAGGATTCTGGGTAACAGAACCTGGTCCGAGCCCCGCAAGTCACCCCTCCTTGGATTCCCCTAGGTCTCTAGTTTTCAGAAATGCACCGGTTTGGTAGGTTTTCCTAGGTGCCGGCTGAGCTAGAGGCCAAAATCTACAGGTAGGCACTTCGCAAAAAACACCTCTGTTTTCTTCCAAAAATTTGGATGTGTCCACGTTGCGCTTTGGTGCGTTTCCTGTCGCGGGCGCTAGGCCTACCCACACAAGTGAGGTATCATTTTTATCGGGAGACTTGGGGGAACGCTGGGTGGAAGGAAATTTGTGGCTTCTCTCAGATTCCCGAACTTTCTGCCAGAGAAATGTGAGGAACATGTGTTTTTTTAGCCAAATTTTGAGGTTTGCAAAGGATTCTGGGTAACAGAACCTGGTCCGAGCCCCGCAAGTCACCCCTCCTTGGATTCCCCTAGGTCTCTAGTTTTCTGAAATGCACAGGTTTGGTAGGTTTCCCTAGGTGCCGGCTGAGCTAGAGGCCAAAATCTACAGGTAGGCACTTCGCAAAAAACACCTCTGTTTTCTTCGAAAAATTTGGATGTGTCCACGTTGCGCTTTGGGGCGTTTCCTGTCGCAGGCGCTAGGCCTACCCACACAAGTGAGGTATCATTTTTATCGGGAGACTTGGGGGAACGCTGGGTGGAAGGAAATTTGTGGCTCCTCTCACATTCCAGAACTTTATGCCACAGAAATGTGAGGAACATGTGTTTTTTAAGCCATATTTTGAGGTTTGCAAAGGATTCTGGGTAACAGAACCTGGTCCGAGCCCCGCAAGTCACCCCTCCTTGGATTCCCCTAGGTCTCTAGTTTTCAGAAATGCACAGGTTTGGTAGGTTTCCCTAGGTGCCGGCTGAGCTAGTGGCCAAAATCTACAGGTAGGCACTTCGCAAAAAACACCTCTGTTTTCTTCCACAAATTTGGATGTGTCCACGTTGCGCTTTGGTGCGTTTCCTGTCGTGGGCGCTAGGCCTACCCACACAAGTGAGGTATCATTTTTATCGGGAGACTTGGGGGAACGCTGGGTGGAAGGAAATTTGTGGCTTCTCTCAGATTCCCGAACTTTCTGCCACAGAAATGTGAGGAACATGTGTTTTTTTAGCCAAATTTTGAGGTTTGCAAAGGATTCTGGGTAACAGAACCTGGTCCGAGCCCCGCAAGTCACCCCTCCTTGGATTCCCCTAGGTCTCTAGTTTTCAGAAATGCACAGGTTTGGTAGGTTTCCCTAGGTGCCGGCTGAGCTAGAGGCCAAAATCTACAGGTAGGCACTTCGCAAAAAACACCTCTGTTTTCTTCCAAAAATTTGTATGTGTCCACGTTGCGCTTTGGGGCGTTTCCTGTCGCGGGCGCTAGGCCTACCCACACAAGTGAGGTATCATTTTTATCGGGAGACTTGGGGGAACGCTGGGTGGAAGGAAATTTGTGGCTCCTCTCACATTCCGGGACTTTATGCCACAGAAATGTGAGGAACATGTGTTTTTAAAGCCATATTTTGAGGTTTGCAAAGGATTCTGGGTAACAGAACCTGGTCCGAGCCCCGCAAGTCACCCCTCCTTGGATTCCCCTAGGTCTCTAGTTTTCAGAAATGCACAGGTTTGGTAGGTTACCCTAGGTGTCGGCTGAGCTAGAGGCCAAAATCTTCAGGTAGGCACTTCGCAAAAAACACCTGTTTTATTCCAAAAATGTGGATGTGTCCATGTTGCGCTTTGGGGCGCTTCCTGTCGCGGGCGCTAGGCCTACCCACAAAAGTGAGGTATCATTTTTATCGGGAGACTTGGGGGAACGCTGGGTGGAAGGAAATTTGTGGCTTCTCTCAGATTCCCGAACTTTCTGCCACAGAAATGTGAGGAACATGTGTTTTTTTTAGCCAAATTTTGAGGTTTGCAAAGGATTCTGGGAAACAGAACCTGGTCCGAGCCCCGCAAGTCACCCCTCCTTGGATTCCCCTAGGTCTCTAGTTTTCAGAAATGCACAGGTTTGGTAGGTTTCCCTAGGTGCCAGCTGAGCTAGAGGCCAAAATCTACAGGTAGGCACTTCGCAAAAAACACCTCTGTTTTCTTCCAAAAATTTGGATATGTCCACGTTGTGCTTTGGTGCGTTTCCTGTCGCGGGCGCTAGGCCTACCCACACAAGTGAGGTATCATTTTTATCGGGAGACTTGGGGGAACGCTGGGTGGAAGGAAATTTGTGGCTCCTCTCAGATTCCAGTACTTTTTTGCCACAGAAATGTGAGGAACATGTGTTTTTTTAGCCAAATTTTGAGGTTTGCAAAGGATTCTGGGTAACAGAACCTGGTCCGAGCCCCGCAAGTCTTCCCTCCTTGAATTCCCCTAGGTCTCTAGTTTTCAGAAATGCACAGGTTTGGTAGGTTTCCCTAGGTGCCGGCTGAGCTAGAGGCCAAAATCTACAGGTAGGCACTTCGCAAAAAACACCTCTGTTTTCTTCCAAAAATTTGGATGTGTCCACGTTGCGCTTTGGGGCGTTTCCCTGTCGCGGGCGCTAGGCCTACCCACACAAGTGAGGTATCATTTTTATCGGGAGACTTGGGGGAACGCTGGGTGGAAGGAAATTTGTGGCTCCTCTCAGATTCCCGAACTTTCTGCTACAGAAATGTGAGGAACATGTGTTTTTTTAGCCAAATTTTGAGGTTTGCAAAGGATTCTGGGTAACAGAACCTGGTCCGAGCCCCGCAAGTCACCCCTCCTTGGATTCCCCTAGGTCTCTAGTTTTCAGAAATGCACAGGTTTGGTAGGTTTCCCTAGGTGCCGGCTGAGCTAGAGGCCAAAATCTACAGGTAGGCACTTCGCAAAAAACACCTCTGTTTTCTTCCAAAAATTTGGATATGTCCACGTTGTGCTTTGGTGCGTTTCCTGTCGCGGGCGCTAGGCCTACCCACACAAGTGAGGTATCATTTTTATCGGGAGACTTGGGGGAACGCTGGGTGGAAGGAAATTTGTGGCTCCTCTCAGATTCCAGTACTTTTTTGCCACAGAAATGTGAGGAACATGTGTTTTTTTAGCCAAATTTTGAGGTTTGCAAAGGATTCTGGGTAACAGAACCTGGTCCGAGCCCCGCAAGTCTTCCCTCCTTGGATTCCCCTAGGTCTCTAGTTTTCAGAAATGCACAGGTTTGGTAGGTTTCCCTAGGTGCCGGCTGAGCTAGAGGCCAAAATCTACAGGTAGGCACTTCGCAAAAAACACCTCTGTTTTCTTCCAAAAATTTGGATGTGTCCACGTTGCGCTTTGGGGCGTTTCCCTGTCGCGGGCGCTAGGCCTACCCACACAAGTGAGGTATCATTTTTATCGGGAGACTTGGGGGAACGCTGGGTGGAAGGAAATTTGTGGCTCCTCTCAGATTCCCGAACTTTCTGCTACAGAAATGTGAGGAACATGTGTTTTTTTAGCCAAATTTTGAGGTTTGCAAAGGATTCTGGGTAACAGAACCTGGTCCGAGCCCCGCAAGTCACCCCTCCTTGGATTCCCCTAGGTCTCTAGTTTTCAGAAATGCACAGGTTTGGTAGGTTTCCCTAGGTGCCGGCTGAGCTAGAGGCCAAAATCTACAGGTAGGCACTTCGCAAAAAACACTTCTGTTTTCTTCCAAAAATTTGGATGTGTCCACGTTGCGCTTTGGGGCGTTTCCTGTCGCGGGCGCTAGGCCTACCCACACAAGTGAGGTATCATTTTTATCGGGAGACTTGGGGGAACGCTGGGTGGAAGGAAATTTGTGGCTCCTCTCAGATTCCCGAACTTTCTGCTACAGAAATGTGAAGAACATGTGTTTTTTTAGCCAAATTTTGAGGTTTGCAAAGGATTCTGGGTAACAGAACCTGGTCCGAGCCCCGCAAGTCACCCCTCCTTGGATTCCCCTAGGTCTCTAGTTTTCAGAAATGCACAGGTTTGGTAGGTTTCCCTAGGTGCCGGCTGAGCTAGAGGCCAAAATTTACAGGTAGGCACTTCGCAAAAAACACCTCTGTTTTCTTCGAAAAATTTGGATGTGTCCACGTTGCGCTTTGGGGCGTTTCCTGTCGCGGGCGCTAGGCCTACCCACACAAGTGAGGTATCATTTTTATCGGGAGACTTGGGGGAACGCTGGGTGGAAGGAAATTTGTGGCTCCTCTCACATTCCAGAACTTTATGCCACAGAAATGTGAGGAACATGTGTTTTTTAAGCCATATTCTGAGGTTTGCAAAGGATTCTGGGTAACAGAACCTGGTCCGAGCCCCGCAAGTCACCCCTCCTTGGATTCCCCTAGGTCTCTAGTTTTCAGAAATGCACAGGTTTGGTAGGTTACCCTAGGTGCCGGCTGAGCTGGAGGCCAAAATCTTCAGGTAGGCACTTCGCAAAAAACACCTCTGTTTTATTCCAAAAATGTGGATGTGTCCATGTTGCGTTTTGGGGCGTTTCCTGTCGTGGGCGCTAGGCCTACCCACACAAGTGAGGTATCATTTTTATCGGGAGACTTGGGGGAACGCTGGGTGGAAGGAAATTTGTGGCTTCTCTCAGATTCCCGAACTTTCTGCAACAGAAATGTGAGGAACATGTTTTTTTTTTAGCCAAATTTTGAGGTTTGCAAAGGATTCTGGGAAACAGAACCTGGTCCGAGCCCCGCAAGTCACCCCTCCTTGGATTCCCCTAGGTCTCTAGTTTTCAGAAATGCACAGGTTTGGTAGGTTTCCCTAGGTGCCAGCTGAGCTAAAGGCCAAAATCTACAGGTAGGCACTTCGCAAAAAACACCTCTGTTTTCTTCCAAAAATTTGGATGTGTCCACGTTGCGCTTTGGTGCGTTTCCTGTCACGGGCGCTAGGCCTACCCACACAAGTGAGGTATCATTTTTATCGGGAGACTTGGTGGAACGCTGGGTGGAAGGAAATTTGTGGCTCCTCTCAGATTCCAGTACTTTTTTGCCACAGAAATGTGAGGAACATGTGTTTTTTTAGCCAAATTTTGAGGTTTGCAAAGGATTCTGGGTAACAGAACCTTTTCCGAGCCCCGCAAGTCACCCCTCCTTGGATTCCCCTAGGTCTCTAGTTTTCAGAAATGCACAGGTTTGGTAGGTTTCCCTAGGTGCCGGCTGAGCTAGAGGCCAAAATTTACAGGTAGGCACTTCGCAAAAAACACCTCTGTTTTCTTCCAAAAATTTGGATGTGTCCACGTTGCGCTTTGGGGCGTTTCCTGTCGCGGGCGCTAGGCCTACCCACACAAGTGAGGTATCATTTTTATCGGGAGACTTGGGGGAATGCTGGGTGGAAGGAAATTTGTGGCTCCTCTCAGATTCCAGAACTTTCTGCCACAGAAATGTGAGGAACATGTGTTTTTTTAGCCAAATTTTGAGGTTTGCAAAGGATTCTGGGTAAGAGAACCTGGTCCGAGCCCCGCCAGTCACCCCTCCTTGGATTCCCCTAGGTCTCTAGTTTTCAGAAATGCACAGGTTTGGTAGATTTCCCTAGGTGCCGGCTGAGCTAGAGGCCAAAATCTACAGGTAGGCACTTGGCAAAAAACACCTCTGTTTTCTTCCAAAAATTTGGATGTGTCCACGTTGCGCTTTGGGGCGTTTCCTGTCGTGGGCGCTAGGCCTACCCACACAAGTGAGGTATCATTTTTATCGGGAGACTTGGGGGAACGCTGGGTGGAAAGAAATTTGTGGTTCCTCTCACATTCCAGAACTTTATGCCACAGAAATGTGAGGAACATGTGTTTTTTTAGCCATATTTTGAGGTTTGCAAAGGATTCTGGGTAACAGAACCTGGTCCGAGCCCCGCAAGTCACCCCTCCTTGGATTCCCCTAGGTCTCTAGTTTTCAGAAATGCACAGGTTTGGTAGGTTACCCTAGGTGCCGGCTGAGCTAGAGGCCAAAATCTTCAGGTAGGCACTTCGCAAAAAACTCCTCTGTTTAATTCCAAAAATGTGGATGTGTCCACGTTGCGCTTTGGGGCGTTTCCTGTCGCGGGCGCTAGGCCTACCCACACAAGTGAGGTATCATTTTTATCGGGAGACTTGGGGGAACGCTGGGTGGAAGGAAATTTGTGGCTCCTCTCAGATTCCAGAACTTTATGCCACAGAAATGTGAGGAACATGTGTTTTTTTAACCAAATTTTGAGGTTTGCCAAGGATTCTGGGTAACAGAACCTGGTCCGAGCCCCGCAAGTCACCCCTCCTTGGATTCCCCTAGGTCTCTAGTTTTCAGAAATGCACAGGTTTGGTAGGTTACCCTAGGTGCCGGCTGAGCTAGAGGCCAAAATCTTCAGGTAGGCACTTCGCAAAAAACACCTCTGTTTAATTCCAAAAATGTGGATGTGTCCACGTTGCGCTTTGGGGCGTTTCCTGTCGCGGGCGCTAGGCCTACCCACACAAGTGAGGTATCATTTTTATCGGGAGACTTGGGGGAACGCTGGGTGGAAAGAAATTTGTGGCTCCTCTCACATTCCAGAACTTTATGCCACAGAAATGTGAGGAACATGTGTTTTTTTAGCCATATTTTGAGGTTTGCAAAGGATTCTGGGTAACAGAACCTGGTCCGAGCCCCGCAAGTCACCCCTCCTTGGATTCCCCTAGGTCTCTAGTTTTCAGAAATGCACAGGTTTGGTAGGTTACCCTAGGTGCCGGCTGAGCTAGAGGCCAAAATCTTCAGGTAGGCACTTCGCAAAAAACACCTCTGTTTAATTCCAAAAATGTGGATGTGTCCACGTTGCGCTTTGGGGCGTTTCCTGTTGCGGGCGCTAGGCCTACCCACACAAGTGAGGTATCATTTTTATCGGGAGACTTGGGGGAACGCTGGGTGGAAGGAAATTTGTGGCTTCTCTCAGATTCCCGAACTTTCTGCCACAGAAATGTGAGGAACATGTGTTTTTTTAGCCAAATTTTGAGGTTTGCAAAGGATTCTGGGTAACAGAACCTGGTCCGAGCCCCGCAAGTCACCCCTCCTTGGATTCCCCTAGGTCTCTAGTTTTCAGAAATGCACAGGTTTGGTAGGTTTCCCTAGGTGCCGGCTGAGCTAGAGGCCAAAATCTACAGGTAGGCACGTCGCAAAAAACACCTCTGTTTTCTTCGAAAAATTTGGATGTGTCCACGTTGCGCTTTGGGGCGTTTCCTGTCGCGGGCGCTAGGCCTACCCACACAAGTGAGGTATCATTTTTATCGGGAGACTTGGGGGAACGCTGGGTGGAAGGAAATTTGTGGCTCCTCTCACATTCCAGAACTTTATGCCACAGAAATGTGAGGAACATGTGTTTTTTAAGCCAAATTTTGAGGTTTGCAAAGGATTCTGTGTAACAGAACCTGGTCCGAGCCCCGCAAGTCACCCCTCCTGGGATTCCCCTAGGTCTCTAGTTTTCAGAAATGCACAGGTTTGGTAGGTTACCCTAGGTGCCGGCTGAGCTAGAGGCCAAAATCTACAGGTAGGCACTTCGCAAAAAACACCTCTGTTTTCTTCAAAACATTTGGATGTGTCCACGTTGCGCTTTGGTGCGTTTCCTGTCGCGGGCGCTAGGCCTACCCACACAAGTGAGGTATCATTTTTATCGGGAGACTTGGGGGAACGCTGGGTGGAAGGAAATTTGTGGCTTCTCTCAGATTCCCGAACTTTCTGCCACAGAAATGTGAGGAACATGTGTTTTTTTAGCCAAATTTTGAGGTTTGCAAAGGATTCTGGGTAACAGAACCTGGTCCGAGCCCCGCAAGTCACCCCTCCTTGGATTCCCCTAGGTCTCTAGTTTTCAGAAATGCACAGGTTTGGTAGGTTTTCCTAGGTGCCGGCTGAGCTAGAGGCCAAAATCTACAGGTAGGCACTTCGCAAAAAACACCTCTGTTTTCTTCAAAAAATGTGGATGTGTCCACGTTGCGCTTTGGTGCGTGTCCTGTCGCGGGCGCTAGGCCTACCCACACAAGTGAGGTATCATTTTTATCGGGAGACTTGGGGGAACGCTGGGTGGAAGGAAATTTGTGGCTTCTCTCAGATTCCCGAACTTTCTGCCACAGAAATGTGAGGAACATGTGTTTTTTTAGCCAAATTTTGAGGTTTGCAAAGGATTCTGGGTAACAGAACCTGGTCCGAGCCCCGCAAGTCACCCCTCCTTGGATTCCCCTAGGTCTCTAGTTTTCTGAAATGCACAGGTTTGGTAGGTTTCCCTAGGTGCCGGCTGAGCTAGAGGCCAAAATCTACAGGTAGGCACTTTGCAAAAAACACCTCTGTTTTCTTCGAAAAATTTGGATGTGTCCATGTTGCGCTTTGGGGCGTTTCCTGTCGCAGGCGCTAGGCCTACCCACACAAGTGAGGTATCATTTTTATCGGGAGACTTGGGGGAACGCTGGGTGGAAGGAAATTTGTGGCTCCTCTCACATTCCAGAACTTTATGCCACAGAAATGTGAGGAACATGTGTTTTTTAAGCCATATTTTGAGGTTTGCAAAGGATTCTGGGTAACAGAACCTGGTCCGAGCCCCGCAAGTCACCCCTCCTTGGATTCCCCTAGGTCTCTAGTTTTCAGAAATGCACAGGTTTGGTAGGTTACCCTAGGTGCCGGCTGAGCTAGAGGCCAAAATCTTCAGGTAGGCACTTCGCAATAAACACCTCTGTTTTCTTCCAAAAATGTGGATGTGTCCACGTTGCGCTTTGTGGCGTTTCCTGTCGCGGGTGCTAGGCCTACCCACACAAGTGAGGTATCGTTTTTATCGGGAGACTTGGGGGAACGCTGGGTGGAAGGAAATTTGTGGCTCCTCTCAGATTCCCGAACTTTCTGCCACAGAAATGTGAGGAACATGTGTTCTTTTACCCAAATTTTGAGGTTTGCAAAGGATTCTGGGTAAGAGAACCTGGTCCGAGCCCCGCAAGTCACCCCTCCTTGGATTCCCCTAGGTCTCTAGTTTTCAGAAATGCACAGGTTTGGTAGGTTTCCCTAGGTGCCGGCTGAGCTAGAGGCCAAAATCTACGGGTAGGCACTTCGCAAAAAACACCTCTGTTTTCTTCCAAAAATTTGGATGTGTCCACGTTGCGCTTTGGGGCGTTTCCTGTCGCAGGCGCTAGGCCAACCCACACAAGTGAGGTATCATTTTTATCGGGAGACTTGGGGGAACGCTGGGTGGAAGGAAATTTGTGGCTCCTCTCACATTCCAGAACTTTATGCCACAGAAATGTGAGGAACATGTGTTTTTTAAGCCAAATTTTGAGGTTTGCAAAGGATTCTGTGTAACAGAACCTGGTCCGAGCCCCGCAAGTCACCCCTCCTTGGATTCCCCTAGGTCTCTAGTTTTCAGAAATGCACAGGTTTGGTAGGTTACCCTAGGTGCCGGCTGAGCTAGAGGCCAAAATCTTCAGGTAGGCACTTCGCATAAAACACCTCTGTTTTATTCCAAAAATGTGGAAGTGTCCATGTTGCGCTTTGGGGCGTTTCCTGTCGCGGGCGCTAGGCCTACCCACACAAGTGAGGTATAATTTTTATCGGGAGACTTGGGGGAATGCTGGGTGGAAGGAAATTTGTGGCTCCTCTCACATTCCAGAACTTTATGCCACAGAAATGTGAGGAACATGTGTTTTTTAAGCCAAATTTTGAGGTTTGCAAAGGATTCTGGGTAACAGAACCTGGTCCGAGCCCCGCAAGTCACCCCTCCTTGGATTCCCCTAGGTCTCTAGTTTTCAGAAATGCACCGGTTTGGTAGGTTTTCCTAGGTGCCGGCTGAGCTAGAGGCCAAAATCTACAGGTAGGCACTTCGCAAAAAACACCTCTGTTTTCTTCCAAAAATTTGGATGTGTCCACGTTGCGCTTTGGTGCGTTTCCTGTCGCGGGCGCTAGGCCTACCCACACAAGTGAGGTATCATTTTTATCGGGAGACTTGGGGGAACGCTGGGTGGAAGGAAATTTGTGGCTTCTCTCAGATTCCCGAACTTTCTGCCAGAGAAATGTGAGGAACATGTGTTTTTTTAGCCAAATTTTGAGGTTTGCAAAGGATTCTGTGTAACAGAACCTGGTCCGAGCCCCGCAAGTCACCCCTCCTTGGATTCCCCTAGGTCTCTAGTTTTCAGAAATGCACAGGTTTGGTAGGTTACCCTAGGTGCCGGCTGAGCTAGAGGCCAAAATCTTCAGGTAGGCACTTCGCAAAAAACACCTCTGTTTTATTCCAAAAATGTGGAAGTGTCCATGTTGCGCTTTGGGGCGTTTCCTGTCGCGGGCGCTAGGCCTACCCACACATGTGAGGTATAATTTTTATCTGGAGACTTGGGGGAATGCTGGGTGGAAGGAAATTTGTGGCTCCTCTCACATTCCAGAACTTTATGCCACAGAAATGTGAGGAACATGTGTTTTTTAAGCCAAATTTTGAGGTTTGCAAAGGATTCTGGGTAACAGAACCTGGTCCGAGCCCCGCAAGTCACCCCTCCTTGGATTCCCCTAGGTCTCTAGTTTTCAGAAATGCACCGGTTTGGTAGGTTTTCCTAGGTGCCGGCTGAGCTAGAGGCCAAAATCTACAGGTAGGCACTTCGCAAAAAACACCTCTGTTTTCTTCCAAAAATTTGGATGTGTCCACGTTGCGCTTTGGTGCGTTTCCTGTCGCGGGCGCTAGGCCTACCCACACAAGTGAGGTATCATTTTTATCGGGAGACTTGGGGGAACGCTGGGTGGAAGGAAATTTGTGGCTTCTCTCAGATTCCCGAACTTTCTGCCAGAGAAATGTGAGGAACATGTGTTTTTTTAGCCAAATTTTGAGGTTTGCAAAGGATTCTGGGTAACAGAACCTGGTCCGAGCCCCGCAAGTCACCCCTCCTTGGATTCCCCTAGGTCTCTAGTTTTCTGAAATGCACAGGTTTGGTAGGTTTCCCTAGGTGCCGGCTGAGCTAGAGGCCAAAATCTACAGGTAGGCACTTCGCAAAAAACACCTCTGTTTTCTTCGAAAAATTTGGATGTGTCCACTTTGCGCTTTGGGGCGTTTCCTGTCGCAGGCGCTAGGCCTACCCACACAAGTGAGGTATCATTTTTATCGGGAGACTTGGGGGAACGCTGGGTGGAAGGAAATTTGTGGCTCCTCTCACATTCCAGAACTTTATGCCACAGAAATGTGAGGAACATGTGTTTTTTAAGCCATATTTTGAGGTTTGCAAAGGATTCTGGGTAACAGAACCTGGTCCGAGCCCCGCAAGTCACCCCTCCTTGGATTCCCCTAGGTCTCTAGTTTTCAGAAATGCACAGGTTTGGTAGGTTTCCCTAGGTGCCGGCTGAGCTAGTGGCCAAAATCTACAGGTAGGCACTTCGCAAAAAACACCTCTGTTTTCTTCCACAAATTTGGATGTGTCCACGTTGCGCTTTGGTGCGTTTCCTGTCGTGGGCGCTAGGCCTACCCACACAAGTGAGGTATCATTTTTATCGGGAGACTTGGGGGAACGCTGGGTGGAAGGAAATTTGTGGCTTCTCTCAGATTCCCGAACTTTCTGCCACAGAAATGTGAGGAACATGTGTTTTTTTAGCCAAATTTTGAGGTTTGCAAAGGATTCTGGGTAACAGAACCTGGTCCGAGCCCCGCAAGTCACCCCTCCTTGGATTCCCCTAGGTCTCTAGTTTTCAGAAATGCACAGGTTTGGTAGGTTTCCCTAGGTGCCGGCTGAGCTAGAGGCCAAAATCTACAGGTAGGCACTTCGCAAAAAACACCTCTGTTTTCTTCCAAAAATTTGTATGTGTCCACGTTGCGCTTTGGGGCGTTTCCTGTCGCGGGCGCTAGGCCTACCCACACAAGTGAGGTATAATTTTTATCGGGAGACTTGGGGGAACGCTGGGTGGAAGGAAATTTGTGGCTCCTCTCACATTCCGGGACTTTATGCCACAGAAATGTGAGGAACATGTGTTTTTAAAGCCATATTTTGAGGTTTGCAAAGGATTCTGGGTAACAGAACCTGGTCCGAGCCCCGCAAGTCACCCCTCCTTGGATTCCCCGAGGTCTCTAGTTTTCAGAAATGCACAGGTTTGGTAGGTTACCCTAGGTGTCGGCTGAGCTAGAGGCCAAAATCTTCAGGTAGGCACTTCGCAAAAAACACCTGTTTTATTCCAAAAATGTGGATGTGTCCATGTTGCGCTTTGGGGCGCTTCCTGTCGCGGGCGCTAGGCCTACCCACACAAGTGAGGTATCATTTTTATCGGGAGACTTGGGGGAACGCTGGGTGGAAGGAAATTTGTGGCTCCTCTCAGATTCCCGAACTTTCTGCTACAGAAATGTGAGGAACATGTGTTTTTTTAGCCAAATTTTGAGGTTTGCAAAGGATTCTGGGTAACAGAACATGGTCCGAGCCCCGCAAGTCACCCCTCCTTGGATTCCCCTAGGTCTCTAGTTTTCAGAAATGCACAGGTTTGGTAGGTTTCCCTAGGTGCCGGCTGAGCTAGAGGCCAAAATCTACAGGTAGGCACTTCGCAAAAAACACCTCTGTTTTCTTCCAAAAATTTGGATATGTCCACGTTGTGCTTTGGTGCGTTTCCTGTCGCGGGCGCTAGGCCTACCCACACAAGTGAGGTATCATTTTTATCGGGAGACTTGGGGGAACGCTGGGTGGAAGGAAATTTGTGGCTCCTCTCAGATTCCAGTACTTTTTTGCCACAGAAATGTGAGGAACATGTGTTTTTTTAGCCAAATTTTGAGGTTTGCAAAGGATTCTGGGTAACAGAACCTGGTCCGAGCCCCGCAAGTCTTCCCTCCTTGGATTCCCCTAGGTCTCTAGTTTTCAGAAATGCACAGGTTTGGTAGGTTTCCCTAGGTGCCGGCTGAGCTAGAGGCCAAAATCTACAGGTAGGCACTTCGCAAAAAACACCTCTGTTTTCTTCCAAAAATTTGGATGTGTCCACGTTGCGCTTTGGGGCGTTTCCCTGTCGCGGGCGCTAGGCCTACCCACACAAGTGAGGTATCATTTTTATCGGGAGACTTGGGGGAACGCTGGGTGGAAGGAAATTTGTGGCTCCTCTCAGATTCCCGAACTTTCTGCTACAGAAATGTGAGGAACATGTGTTTTTTTAGCCAAATTTTGAGGTTTGCAAAGGATTCTGGGTAACAGAACCTGGTCCGAGCCCCGCAAGTCACCCCTCCTTGGATTCCCCTAGGTCTCTAGTTTTCAGAAATGCACAGGTTTGGTAGGTTTCCCTAGGTGCCGGCTGAGCTAGAGGCCAAAATCTACAGGTAGGCACTTCGCAAAAAACACTTCTGTTTTCTTCCAAAAATTTGGATGTGTCCACGTTGCGCTTTGGGGCGTTTCCTGTCGCGGGCGCTAGGCCTACCCACACAAGTGAGGTATCATTTTTATCGGGAGACTTGGGGGAACGCTGGGTGGAAGGAAATTTGTGGCTCCTCTCAGATTCCCGAACTTTCTGCTACAGAAATGTGAGGAACATGTGTTTTTTTAGCCAAATTTTGAGGTTTGCAAAGGATTCTGGGTAACAGAACCTGGTCCGAGCCCCGCAAGTCACCCCTCCTTGGATTCCCCTAGGTCTCTAGTTTTCAGAAATGCACAGGTTTGGTAGGTTTCCCTAGGTGCCGGCTGAGCTAGAGGCCAAAATTTACAGGTAGGCACTTCGCAAAAAACACCTCTGTTTTCTTCGAAAAATTTGGATGTGTCCACGTTGCGCTTTGGGGCGTTTCCTGTCGCGGGCGCTAGGCCTACCCACACAAGTGAGGTATCATTTTTATCGGGAGACTTGGGGGAACGCTGGGTGGAAGGAAATTTGTGGCTCCTCTCACATTCCAGAACTTTATGCCACAGAAATGTGAGGAACATGTGTTTTTTAAGCCATATTCTGAGGTTTGCAAAGGATTCTGGGTAACAGAACCTGGTCCGAGCCCCGCAAGTCACCCCTCCTTGGATTCCCCTAGGTCTCTAGTTTTCAGAAATGCACAGGTTTGGTAGGTTACCCTAGGTGCCGGCTGAGCTGGAGGCCAAAATCTTCAGGTAGGCACTTCGCAAAAAACACCTCTGTTTTATTCCAAAAATGTGGATGTGTCCATGTTGCGCTTTGGGGCGTTTCCTGTCGTGGGCGCTAGGCCTACCCACACAAGTGAGGTATCATTTTTATCGGGAGACTTGGGGGAACGCTGGGTGGAAGGAAATTTGTGGCTTCTCTCAGATTCCCGAACTTTCTGCAACAGAAATGTGAGGAACATGTGTTTTTTTTAGCCAAATTTTGAGGTTTGCAAAGGATTCTGGGAAACAGAACCTGGTCCGAGCCCCGCAAGTCACCCCTCCTTGGATTCCCCTAGGTCTCTAGTTTTCAGAAATGCACAGGTTTGGTAGGTTTCCCTAGGTGCCAGCTGAGCTAGAGGCCAAAATCTACAGGTAGGCACTTGGCAAAAAACACCTCTGTTTTCTTCCAAAAATTTGGATGTGTCCACGTTGCGCTTTGGTGCGTTTCCTGTCACGGGCGCTAGGCCTACCCACACAAGTGAGGTATCATTTTTATCGGGAGACTTGGGGGAACGCTGGGTGGAAGGAAATTTGTGGCTCCTCTCAGATTCCAGTACTTTTTTGCCACAGAAATGTGAGGAACATGTGTTTTTTTAGCCAAATTTTGAGGTTTGCAAAGGATTCTGGGTAACAGAACCTGGTCCGAGCCCCGCAAGTCACCCCTCCTTGGATTCCCCTAGGTCTCTAGTTTTCAGAAATGCACAGGTTTGGTAGGTTTCCCTAGGTGCCGGCTGAGCTAGAGGCCAAAATTTACAGGTAGGCACTTCGCAAAAAACACCTCTGTTTTCTTCCAAAAATTTGGATGTGTCCACGTTGCGCTTTGGGGCGTTTCCTGTCGCGGGCGCTAGGCCTACCCACACAAGTGAGGTATCATTTTTATCGGGAGACTTGGGGGAATGCTGGGTGGAAGGAAATTTGTGGCTCCTCTCAGATTCCAGAACTTTCTGCCACAGAAATGTGAGGAACATGTGTTTTTTTAGCCAAATTTTGAGGTTTGCAAAGGATTCTGGGTAAGAGAACCTGGTCCGAGCCCCGCCAGTCACCCCTCCTTGGATTCCCCTAGGTCTCTAGTTTTCAGAAATGCACAGGTTTGGTAGATTTCCCTAGGTGCCGGCTGAGCTAGAGGCCAAAATCTACAGGTAGGCACTTGGCAAAAAACACCTCTGTTTTCTTCCAAAAATTTGGATGTGTCCACGTTGCGCTTTGGGGCGTTTCCTGTCGTGGGCGCTAGGCCTACCCACACAAGTGAGGTATCATTTTTATCGGGAGACTTGGGGGAACGCTGGGTGGAAAGAAATTTGTGGTTCCTCTCACATTCCAGAACTTTATGCCACAGAAATGTGAGGAACATGTGTTTTTTTAGCCATATTTTGAGGTTTGCAAAGGATTCTGGGTAACAGAACCTGGTCCGAGCCCCGCAAGTCACCCCTCCTTGGATTCCCCTAGGTCTCTAGTTTTCAGAAATGCACAGGTTTGGTAGGTTTCCCTAGGTGCCGGCTGAGCTAGAGGCCAAAATCTACAGGTAGGCACTTCGCAAAAAACACCTCTGTTTTCTTTGAAAAATTTGGATGTGTCCACGTTGCGCTTTGGGGCGTTTCCTGTCGCGGGCGCTAGGCCTACCCACACAAGTGAGGTATCATTTTTATCGGGAGACTTGGGGGAACGCTGGGTGGAAGGAAATTTGTGGCTCCTCTCACATTCCAGAACTTTATGCCACAGAAATGTGAGGAACATGTGTTTTTTAAGCCAAATTTTGAGGTTTGCAAAGGATTCTGTGTAACAGAACCTGGTCCGAGCCCCGCAAGTCACCCCTCCTGGGATTCCCCTAGGTCTCTAGTTTTCAGAAATGCACAGGTTTGGTAGGTTACCCTAGGTGCCGGCTGAGCTAGAGGCCAAAATCTACAGGTAGGCACTTCGCAAAAAACACCTCTGTTTTCTTCAAAACATTTGGATGTGTCCACGTTGCGCTTTGGTGCGTTTCCTGTCGCGGGCGCTAGGCCTACCCACACAAGTGAGGTATCATTTTTATCGGGAGACTTGGGGGAACGCTGGGTGGAAGGAAATTTGTGGCTTCTCTCAGATTCCCGAACTTTCTGCCACAGAAATGTGAGGAACATGTGTTTTTTTAGCCAAATTTTGAGGTTTGCAAAGGATTCTGGGTAACAGAACCTGGTCCGAGCCCCGCAAGTCACCCCTCCTTGGATTCCCCTAGGTCTCTAGTTTTCAGAAATGCACAGGTTTGGTAGGTTTCCCTAGGTGCCGGCTGAGCTAGAGGCCAAAATCTACAGGTAGGCACTTCGCAAAAAACACCTCTGTTTTCTTCCAAAAATTTGGAAGTGTCCACGTTGCGCTTTGGTGCGTTTCCTGTCGCGGGCGCTAGGCCTACCCACACAAGTGAGGTATCATTTTTATCGGGAGACTTGGGGGAACGCTGGGTGGAAGGAAATTTGTGGCTTCTCTCAGATTCCCGAACTTTCTGCCACAGAAATGTGAGGAACATGTGTTTTTTTAGCCAAATTTTGAGGTTTGCAAAGGATTCTGGGTAACAGAACCTGGTCCGAGCCCCGCAAGTCACCCCTCCTTGGATTCCCCTAGGTCTCTAGTTTTCAGAAATGCACAGGTTTGGTAGGTTTCCCTAGGTGCCGGCTGAGCTAGAGGCCAAAATCTACAGGTAGGCACTTCGCAAAAAACACCTCTGTTTTCTTCCAAAAATTTGGATGTGTCCACGTTGCGCTTTGGTGCGTTTCCTGTCGCGGGCGCTAGGCCTACCCACACAAGTGAGGTATCATTTTTATCGGGAGACTTGGGGGAACGCTGGGTGGAAGGAAATTTGTGGCTTCTCTCAGATTCCCGAACTTTCTGCCACAGAAATGTGAGGAACATGTGTTTTTTTAGCCAAATTTTGAGGTTTGCAAAGGATTCTGGGTAACAGAACCTGGTCCGAGCCCCGCAAGTCACCCCTCCTTGGATTCCCCTAGGTCTCTAGTTTTCAGAAATGCACAGGTTTGGTAGGTTTCCCTAGGTGCCGGCTGAGCTAGAGGCCAAAATCTACAGGTAGGCACTTCGCAAAAAACACCTCTGTTTTCTTCCAAAAATTTGGATATGTCCACGTTGTGCTTCGGTGCGTTTCCTGTCGCGGGCGCTAGGCCTACCCACACAAGTGAGGTATCATTTTTATCGGGAGACTTGGGGGAACGCTGGGTGGAAGGAAATTTGTGGCTCCTCTCAGATTCCAGTACTTTTTTGCCACAGAAATGTGAGGAACATGTGTTTTTTTAGCCAAATTTTGAGGTTTGCAAAGGATTCTGGGTAACAGAACCTGGTCCGATCCCCGCAAGTCTTCCCTCCTTGGATTCCCCTAGGTCTCTAGTTTTCAGAAATGCACAGCTTTGGTAGGTTTCCCTAGGTGCCGGCTGAGCTAGAGGCCAAAATCTACAGGTAGGCACTTCGCAAAAAACACCTCTGTTTTCTTCCAAAAATTTGGATGTGTCCACGTTGCGCTTTGGGGCGTTTCCCTGTCGCGGGCGCTAGGCCTACCCACACAAGTGAGGTATCATTTTTATCGGGAGACTTGGAGGAACGCTGGGTGGAAGGAAATTTGTGGCTCCTCTCAGATTCCCGAACTTTCTGCTACAGAAATGTGAGGAACATGTGTTTTTTTAGCCAAATTTTGAGGTTTGCAAAGGATTCTGGGTAACAGAACCTGGTCCGAGCCCCGCAAGTCACCCCTCCTTGGATTCCCCTAGGTCTCTAGTTTTCAGAAATGCACAGGTTTGGTAGGTTTCCCTAGGTGCCGGCTGAGCTAGAGGCCAAAATCTACAGGTAGGCACTTGGCAAAAAACACCTCTGTTTTCTTCCAAAAATTTGGATGTGTCCACGTTGCGCTTTGGGGCGTTTCCTGTCGCGGGCGCTCGGCCTGCCCACACAAGTGAGGTATCATTTTTATCGGGAGACTTGGGGGAACGCTGGGTGGAAGGAAATTTGTGGCTTCTCTCGGATTCCTGAACTTTCTGCCACAGAACTGTGAGTAACATGTGTTTTTTTAGCCAAATTTTGAGGTTTGCAAAGGATTCTGGGTAACAGAACCTGGTCCGAGCCCCACAAGTCACCCCTCCTTGGATTCCCCTAGGTCTCTAGTTTTCAGAAATGCACAGGTTTGGTAGGTTTCCCTAGGTGCCGGCTGAGCTAGAGGCCAAAATTTACAGGTAGGCACTTCGCAAAAAACACCTCTGTTTTCTTCCAAAAATTTGGATGTGTCCACGTTGCGCTTTGGGGCGTTTCCTGTCGCGGGCGCTAGGCCTACCCTCACAAGTGAGGTATCATTTTTATCGGGAGACTTGGGGGAACGCTGGGAGGAAGGAAATTTGTGGCTCCTGTCACATTCCAGAACTTTATGCCACAGAAATGTGAGGAACATGTGTTTTTTAAGCCATATTCTGAGGTTTGCAAAGGATTCTGGGTAACAGAACCTGGTCCGAGCCCCGCAAGTCACCCCTCCTTGGATTCCCCTAGGTTTCTAGTTTTCAGAAATGCACAGGTTTGGTAGGTTACCCTAGGTGCCGGCTGAGCTAGAGGCCAAAATCTTCAGGTAGGCACTTCGCAAAAAACACCTCTGTTTTATTCCAAAAATGTGGATGTGTCCATGTTGCGCTTTGGGGCGTTTCCTGTCGCGGGCGCTAGGCCTACCCACACAAGTGAGGTATCATTTTTATCGGGAGACTTGGGGGAACGCTGGGTGGAAGGAAATTTGTGGCTTCTCTCAGATTCCCGAACTTTCTGCAACAGAAATGTGAGGAACATGTGTTTTTTTTAGCCAAATTTTGAGGTTTGCAAAGGATTCTGGGAAACAGAACCTGGTCCGAGCCCCGCAAGTCACCCCTCCTTGGATTCCCCTAGGTCTCTAGTTTTCAGAAATGCACAGGTTTGGTAGGTTTCCCTAGGTGCCAGCTGAGCTAGAGGCCAAAATCTACAGGTAGGCACTTCGCAAAAAACACCTCTGTTTTCTTCCAAAAATTTGGATGTGTCCACGTTGCGCTTTGGTGCGTTTCCTGTCGCGGGCGCTAGGCCTACCCACACAAGTGAGGTATCATTTTTATCGGGAGACTTGGGGGAACGCTGGGTGGTAGGAAATTTGTGGCTCCTCTCAGATTCCAGTACTTTTTTGCCACAGAAATGTGAGGAACATGTGTTTTTTTAGCCAAATTTTGAGGTTTGCAAAGGATTCTGGGTAACAGAACCTGGTCCGAGCCCCGCAAGTCTTCCCTCCTTGGATTCCCCTAGGTCTCTAGTTTTCAGAAATGCACAGGTTTGGTAGGTTTCCCTAGGTGCCGGCTGAGCTAGAGGCCAAAATCTACAGGTAGGCACTTCGCAAAAAACACCTCTGTTTTCTTCCAAAAATTTGGATGTGTCCACGTTGCGCTTTGGTGCGTTTCCTGTCGCGGGCGCTAGGCCTACCCACACAAGTGAGGTATCATTTTTCTCGGGAGACTTGGGGGAACGCTGGGTGGAAGGAAATTTGTGGCTTCTCTCAGATTCCTGAACTTTCTGCCACAGAACTGTGAGTAACATGTGTTTTTTTAGCCAAATTTTGAGGTTTGCAAAGGATTCTGGGTAACAGAACCTGGTCCGAGCCCCGCAAGTCACCCCTCCTTGGATTCCCCTAGGTCTCTAGTTTTCAGAAATGCACAGGTTTGGTAGGTTTCCCTAGGTGCCGGCTGAGCTAGAGGCCAAAATTTACAGGTAGGCACTTCGCAAAAAACACCTCTGTTTTCTTCCAAAAATTTGGATGTGTCCACGTTGCGCTTTGGGGCATTTCCTGTCGCGGGCGCTAGGCCTACCCACCCAAGTGAGGTATCATTTTTATCGGGAGACTTGGGGGAATGCTGGGTGGAAGGAAATTTGTGGCTCCTCTCAGATTCCAGAACTTTCTGCCACAGAAATGTGAGGAACATGTGTTTTTTTAGCCAAATTTTGAGGTTTGCAAAGGATTCTGGGTAAGAGAACCTGGTCCGAGCCCCGCAAGTCACCCCTCCTTGGATTCCCCTAGGTCTCTAGTTTTCAGAAATGCACAGGTTTGGTAGGTTTCCCTAGGTGCCGGCTGAGCTAGAGGCCAAAATCTACAGGTAGGCACTTGGCAAAAAACACCTCTGTTTTCTTCCAAAAATTTGGATGTGTCCACGTTGCGCTTTGGGGCGTTTCCTGTCGCGGGCGCTAGGCCTACCCACACAAGTGAGGTATCATTTTTATCGGGAGACTTGGGGGAACGCTGGGTGGAAGGAAATTTGTGGCTTCTCTCAGATTCCCGAACTTTCTGCCACAGAAATGTGAGGAACATGTGTTTTTTTAGCCAAATTTTGAGGTTTGCAAAGGATTCTGGGTAACAGAACCTGGTCCGAGCCCCGCAAGTCACCCCTCCTTGGATTCCCCTAGGTCTCTAGTTTTCAGAAATGCACAGGTTTGGTAGGTTTCCCTAGGTGCCGGCTGAGCTAGAGGCCAAAATCTACAGGTAGGCACTTCGCAAAAAACACCTCTGTTTTCTTCCAAAAATTTGGATGTGTCCACGTTGCGCTTTGGGGCGTTTCCTGTCGCGGGCGCTAGGCCTACCCACACAAGTGAGGTATCATTTTTATCGGGAGACTTGGGGGAACGCTGGGTGGAAGGAAATTTGTGGCTCCTCTCACATTCCAGAACTTTATGCCACAGAAATGTGAGGAACATGTGTTTTTTAAGCCAAATTTTGAGGTTTGCAAAGGATTCTGTGTAACAGAACCTGGTCCGAGCCCCGCAAGTCACCCCTCCTTGGATTCCCCTAGGTCTCTAGTTTTCAGAAATGCACAGGTTTGGTAGGTTACCCTAGGTGCCGGCTGAGCTAGAGGCCAAAATCTTCAGGTAGGCACTTCGCAAAAAACACCTCTGTTTTATTCCAAAAATGTGGAAGTGTCCATGTTGCGCTTTGGGGCGTTTCCTGTCGCGGGCGCTAGGCCTACCCACACAAGTGAGGTATCATTTTTATCGGGAGACTTGGGGGAATGCTGGGTGGAAGGAAATTTGTGGCTCCTCTCACATTCCAGAACTTTATGCCACAGAAATGTGAGGAACATGTGTTTTTTAAGCCAAATTTTGAGGTTTGCAAAGGATTCTGGGTAACAGAACCTGGTCCGAGCCCCGCAAGTCACCCCTCCTTGGATTCCCCTAGGTCTCTAGTTTTCAGAAATACACAGGTTTGGTAGGTTTTCCTAGGTGCTGGCTGAGCTAGAGGCCAAAATCTACAGGTAGGCACTTCGCAAAAAACACCTCTGTTTTCTTCAAAAAATTTGGATGTGTCCACGTTGCGCTTTGGTGCGTTTCCTGTCGCGGGCGCTAGGCCTACCCACACAAGTGAGGTATCATTTTTATCGGGAGACTTGGGGGAACGCTGGGTGGAAGGAAATTTGTGGCTTCTCTCAGATTCCCGAACTTTCTGCCAGAGAAATGTGAGGAACATGTTTTTTTTAGCCAAATTTTGAGGTTTGCAAAGGATTCTGGGTAACAGAACCTGGTCCGAGCCCCGCAAGTCACCCCTCCTTGGATTCCCCTAGGTCTCTAGTTTTCAGAAATGCACAGGTTTGGTAGGTTTCCCTAGGTGCCGGCTGAGCTAGAGGCCAAAATCTACAGGTAGGCACTTCGCAAAAAACACCTCTGTTTTCTTCCAAAAATTTGGATGTGTCCACGTTGCGCTTTGGGGCGTTTCCTGTCGCGGGCGCTAGGCCTACCCACACAAGTGAGGTATCATTTTTATCGGGAGACTTGGGGGAACGCTGGGTGGAAGGAAATATGTGGCTCCTCTCACATTCCAGAACTTTATTGCACAGAAATGTGAGGAACATGTGTTTTTAAAGCCATATTTTGAGGTTTGCAAAGGATTCTGGGTAACAGAACCTGGTCCGAGCCCCGCAAGTCACCCCTCCTTGGATTCCCCTAGGTCTCTAGTTTTCAGAAATGCACAGGTTTGGTAGGTTACCCTAGGTGTCGGCTGAGCTAGAGGCCAAAATCTTCAGGTAGGCACTTCGCAAAAAACACCTGTTTTATTCCAAAAATGTGGATGTGTCCATGTTGCGCTTTGGGGCGCTTCCTGTCGCGGGCGCTAGGCCTACCCACACAAGTGAGGTATCATTTTTATCGGGAGACTTGGGGGAACGCTGGGTGGAAGGAAATTTGTGGCTTCTCTCAGATTCCCGAACTTTCTGCCACAGAAATGTGAGGAACATGTGTTTTTTTTAGCCAAATTTTGAGGTTTGCAAAGGATTCTGGGAAACAGAACCTGGTCCGAGCCCCGCAAGTCACCCCTCCTTGGATTCCCCTAGGTCTCTAGTTTTCAGAAATGCACAGGTTTGGTAGGTTTCCCTAGGTGCCAGCTGAGCTAGAGGCCAAAATCTACAGGTAGGCACTTCGCAAAAAACACCTCTGTTTTCTTCCAAAAATTTGGATATGTCCACGTTGTGCTTTTGTGCGTTTCCTGTCGCGGGCGCTAGGCCTACCCACACAAGTGAGGTATCATTTTTATCGGGAGACTTGGGGGAACGCTGGGTGGAAGGAAATTTGTGGCTCCTCTCACATTCCAGAACTTTATGCCACAGAAATGTGAGGAACATGTGTTTTTTAAGCCAAATTTTGAGGTTTGCAAAGGATTCTGTGTAACAGAACCTGGTCCGAGCCCCGCAAGTCACCCCTCCTTGGATTCCCCTAGGTCTCTAGTTTTCAGAAATGCACAGGTTTGGTAGGTTACCCTAGGTGCCGGCTGAGCTAGAAGCCAAAATCTTCAGGTAGGCACTTCGCAAAAAACACCTCTGTTTTATTCCAAAAATGTGGAAGTGTCCATGTTGCGCTTTGGGGCGTTTCCTGTCGCGGGCGCTAGGCCTACCCACACAAGTGAGGTATCATTTTTATCGGGAGACTTGGGGGAATGCCGGGTGGAAGGAAATTTGTGGCTCCTCTCACATTCCAGAACTTTATGCCACAGAAATGTGAGGAACATGTGTTTTTTAAGCCAAATTTTGAGGTTTGCAAAGGATTCTGGGTAACAGAACCTGGTCCGAGCCCCGCAAGTCACCCCTCCTTGGATTCCCCTAGGTCTCTAGTTTTCAGAAATGCACAGGTTTGGTAGGTTTTCCTAGGTGCCGGCTGAGCTAGAGGCCAAAATCTACAGGTAGGCACTTCGCAAAAAACACCTCTGTTTTCTTCAAAAAATTTGGATGTGTCCACGTTGCGCTTTGGTGCGTTTCCTGTCGCGGGCGCTAGGCCTACCCACACAAGTGAGGTATCATTTTTATCGGGAGACTTGGGGGAACGCTGGGTGGAAGGAAATTTGTGGCTTCTCTCAGATTCCCGAACTTTCTGCCACAGAAATGTGAGGAACATGTGTTTTTTTAGCCAAATTTTGAGGTTTGCAAAGGATTCTGGGTAACAGAACCTGGTCCGAGCCCCGCAAGTCACCCCTCCTTGGATTCCCCTAGGTCTCTAGTTTTCTGAAATGCACAGGTTTGGTAGGTTTCCCTAGGTGCCGGCTGAGCTAGAGGCCAAAATCTACAGGTAGGCACTTCGCAAAAAACACCTCTGTTTTCTTCCAAAAATTTGATGTGTCCACGTTGCGCTTTGGGGCGTTTCCTGTCGCAGGCGCTAGGCCTACCCACACAAGTGAGGTATCATTTTTATCGGGAGACTTGGGGGAACGCTGGGTGGAAGGAAATTTGTGGCTCCTCTCACATTCCAGAACTTTATGCCACAGAAATGTGAGGAACATGTGTTTTTTAAGCCATATTTTGAGGTTTGCAAAGGATTCTGGGTAACAGAACCTGGTCCGAGCCCCGCAAGTCACCCCTCCTTGGATTCCCCTAGGTCTCTAGTTTTCAGAAATGCACAGGTTTGGTAGGTTCCCCTAGGTGCCGGCTGAGCTAGAGGCCAAAATCTACAGGTAGGCACTTCGCAAAAAACACCTCTGTTTTCTTCCAAAAATTTGGATGTGTCCACGTTGCGCTTTGGGGCGTTTCCTGTCGCGGGCGCTAGGCCTACCCACACAAGTGAGGTATCATTTTTATCGGGAGACTTGGGGGAACGCTGGGTGGAAGGAAATTTGTGGCTTCTCTCAGATTCCCGAACTTTCTGCCACAGAAATGTGAGAAACATGTGTTTTTTTAGCCAAATTTTGAGGTTTGCAAAGGATTCTGGGTAACAGAACCTGGTCCGAGCCCCGCAAGTCACCCCTCCTTGGATTCCCCTAGGTCTCTAGTTTTCAGAAATGCACAGGTTTGGTAGGTTTCCCTAGGTGCCGGCTGAGCTAGAGGCCAAAATCTACAGGTAGGCACTTCGCAAAAAACACCTCTGTTTTCTTCCAAAAATTTGGATGTGTCCACGTTGCGCTTTGGGGCGTTTCCTGTCGCGGGCGCTAGGCCTACCCACACAAGTGAGGTATCATTTTTATCGGGAGACTTTGGGGAACGCTGGGTGGAAGGAAATTCGTGGCTCCTCTCACATTCCAGAACTTTATGCCACAGAAATGTGAGGAACATGTGTTTTTAAAGCCATATTTTAAGGTTTGCAAAGGATTCTGGGTAACAGAACCTGGTCCGAGCCCCGCAAGTCACCCCTCCTTGGATTCCCCTAGGTCTCTAGTTTTCAGAAATGCACAGGTTTGGTAGGTTACCGTAGGTGTCGGCTGAGCTAGAGGCCAAAATCTTCAGGTAGGCACTTCGCAAAAAACACCTGTTTTATTCCAAAAATGTGGATGTGTCCATGTTGCGCTTTGGGGCGCTTCCTGTCGCGGGCGCTAGGCCTACCCACACAAGTGAGGTATCATTTTTATCGGGAGACTTGGGGGAACGCTGGGTGGAAGGAAATTTGTGGCTTCTCTCAGATTCCCGAACTTTCTGCCACAGAAATGTGAGGAAGATGTGTTTTTTTTAGCCAAATTTTGAGGTTTGCAAAGGATTCTGGGAAACAGAACCTGGTCCGAGCCCCGCAAGTCACCCCTCCTTGGATTCCCCTAGGTCTCTAGTTTTCAGAAATGCACAGGTTTGGTAGGTTTCCCTAGGTGCCGGCTGAGCTAGAGGCCAAAATCTACAGGTAGGCACTTCGCAAAAAACACCTCTGTTTTCTTCCAAAAATTTGGATATGTCCACGTTGTGCTTCGGTGCGTTTCCTGTCGCGGGCGCTAGGCCTACCCACACAAGTGAGGTATCATTTTTATCGGGAGACTTGGGGGAACGCTGGGTGGAAGGAAATTTGTGGCTCCTCTCAGATTCCAGTACTTTTTTGCCACAGAAATGTGAGGAACATGTGTTTTTTTAGCCAAATTTTGAGGTTTGCAAAGGATTCTGGGTAACAGAACCTGGTCCGAGCCCCGCAAGTCTTCCCTCCTTGGATTCCCCTAGGTCTCTAGTTTTCAGAAATGCACAGGTTTGGTAGGTTTCCCTAGGTGCCGGCTGAGCTAGAGGCCAAAATCTACAGGTAGGCACTTCGCAAAAAACACCTCTGTTTTCTTCCAAAAATTTGGATGTGTCCACGTTGCGCTTTGGGGCGTTTCCCTGTCGCGGGCGCTAGGCCTACCCACACAAGTGAGGTATCATTTTTATCGGGAGACTTGGAGGAACGCTGGGTGGAAGGAAATTTGTGGCTCCTCTCAGATTCCCGAACTTTCTGCTACAGAAATGTGAGGAACATGTGTTTTTTTAGCCAAATTTTGAGGTTTGCAAAGGATTCTGGGTAACAGAACCTGGTCCGAGCCCCGCAAGTCACCCCTCCTTGGATTCCCCTAGGTCTCTAGTTTTCAGAAATGCACAGGTTTGGTAGGTTTCCCTAGGTGCCGGCTGAGCTAGAGGCCAAAATCTACAGGTAGGCACTTGGCAAAAAACACCTCTGTTTTCTTCCAAAAATTTGGATGTGTCCACGTTGCGCTTTGGGGCGTTTCCTGTCGCGGGCGCTCGGCCTGCCCACACAAGTGAGGTATCATTTTTATCGGGAGACTTGGGGGAACGCTGGGTGGAAGGAAATTTGTGGCTTCTCTCGGATTCCTGAACTTTCTGCCACAGAACTGTGAGTAACATGTGTTTTTTTAGCCAAATTTTGAGGTTTGCAAAGGATTCTGGGTAACAGAACCTGGTCCGAGCCCCACAAGTCACCCCTCCTTGGATTCCCCTAGGTCTCTAGTTTTCAGAAATGCACAGGTTTGGTAGGTTTCCCTAGGTGCCGGCTGAGCTAGAGGCCAAAATTTACAGGTAGGCACTTCGCAAAAAACACCTCTGTTTTCTTCCAAAAATTTGGATGTGTCCACGTTGCGCTTTGGGGCGTTTCCTGTCGCGGGCGCTAGGCCTACCCACACAAGTGAGGTATCATTTTTATCGGGAGACTTGGGGGAACGCTGGGAGGAAGGAAATTTGTGGCTCCTGTCACATTCCAGAACTTTATGCCACAGAAATGTGAGGAACATGTGTTTTTTAAGCCATATTCTGAGGTTTGCAAAGGATTCTGGGTAACAGAACCTGGTCCGAGCCCCGCAAGTCACCCCTCCTTGGATTCCCCTAGGTTTCTAGTTTTCAGAAATGCACAGGTTTGGTAGGTTACCCTAGGTGCCGGCTGAGCTAGAGGCCAAAATCTTCAGGTAGGCACTTCGCAAAAAACACCTCTGTTTTATTCCAAAAATGTGGATGTGTCCATGTTGCGCTTTGGGGCGTTTCCTGTCGCGGGCGCTAGGCCTACCCACACAAGTGAGGTATCATTTTTATCGGGAGACTTGTGGGAACGTTGGTTGAAAGGAAATTTGTGGCTTCTCTCAGATTCCCGAACTTTCTGCAACAGAAATGTGAGGAACATGTGTTTTTTTTAGCCAAATTTTGAGGTTTGCAAAGGATTCTGGGAAACAGAACCTGGTCCGAGCCCCGCAAGTCACCCCTCCTTGGATTCCCCTAGGTCTCTAGTTTTCAGAAATGCACAGGTTTGGTAGGTTTCCCTAGGTGCCAGCTGAGCTAGAGGCCAAAATCTACAGGTAGGCACTTCGCAAAAAACACCTCTGTTTTCTTCCAAAAATTTGGATGTGTCCACGTTGCGCTTTGGTGCGTTTCCTGTCGCGGGCGCTAGGCCTACCCACACAAGTGAGGTATCATTTTTATCGGGAGACTTGGGAGAACGCTGGGTGGAAGGAAATTTGTGGCTCCTCTCAGATTCCAGTACTTTTTTGCCACAGAAATGTGAGGAACATGTGTTTTTTTAGCCAAATTTTGAGGTTTGCAAAGGATTCTGGGTAACAGAACCTGGTCCGAGCCCCGCAAGTCTTCCCTCCTTGGATTCCCCTAGGTCTCTAGTTTTCAGAAATGCACAGGTTTGGTAGGTTTCCCTAGGTGCCGGCTGAGCTAGAGGCCAAAATCTACAGGTAGGCACTTCGCAAAAAACACCTCTGTTTTCTTCCAAAAATTTGGATGTGTCCACGTTGCGCTTTGGTGCGTTTCCTGTCGCGGGCGCTAGGCCTACCCACACAAGTGAGGTATCATTTTTCTCGGGAGACTTGGGGGAACGCTGGGTGGAAGGAAATTTGTGGCTTCTCTCAGATTCCTGAACTTTCTGCCACAGAACTGTGAGTAACATGTGTTTTTTTAGCCAAATTTTGAGGTTTGCAAAGGATTCTGGGTAACAGAACCTGGTCCGAGCCCCGCAAGTCACCCCTCCTTGGATTCCCCTAGGTCTCTAGTTTTCAGAAATGCACAGGTTTGGTAGGTTTCCCTAGGTGCCGGCTGAGCTAGAGGCCAAAATTTACAGGTAGGCACTTCGCAAAAAACACCTCTGTTTTCTTCCAAAAATTTGGATGTGTCCACGTTGCGCTTTGGGGCGTTTCCTGTCGCGGGCGCTAGGCCTACCCACACAAGTGAGGTATCATTTTTATCGGGAGACTTGGGGGAATGCTGGGTGGAAGGAAATTTGTGGCTCCTCTCAGATTCCAGAACTTTCTGCCACAGAAATGTGAGGAACATGTGTTTTTTTAGCCAAATTTTGAGGTTTGCAAAGGATTCTGGGTAAGAGAACCTGGTCCGAGCCCCGCAAGTCACCCCTCCTTGGATTCCCCTAGGTCTCTAGTTTTCAGAAATGCACAGGTTTGGTAGGTTTCCCTAGGTGCCGGCTGAGCTAGAGGCCAAAATCTACAGGTAGGCACTTCGCAAAAAACACCTCTGTTTTCTTCCAAAAATTTGGATGTGTCCACGTTGCGCTTTGGGGCGTTTCCTGTCGCGGGCGCTAGGCCTACCCACACAAGTGAGGTATCATTTTTATCGGGAGACTTGGGGGAACGCTGGGTGGAAGGAAATTTGTGGCTCCTCTCACATTCCAGAACTTTATGCCACAGAAATGTGAGGAACATGTGTTTTTTAAGCCAAATTTTGAGGTTTGCAAAGGATTCTGTGTAACAGAACCTGGTCCGAGCCCCGCAAGTCACCCCTCCTTGGATTCCCCTAGGTCTCTAGTTTTCAGAAATGCACAGGTTTGGTAGGTTACCCTAGGTGCCGGCTGAGCTAGAGGCCAAAATCTTCAGGTAGGCACTTCGCAAAAAACACCTCTGTTTTATTCCAAAAATGTGGAAGTGTCCATGTTGCGCTTTGGGGCGTTTCCTGTCGCGGGCGCTAGGCCTACCCACACAAGTGAGGTATCATTTTTATCGGGAGACTTGGGGGAATGCTGGGTGGAAGGAAATTTGTGGCTCCTCTCAGATTCCCGAACTTTCTGCCACAGAAATGTGAGGAACATGTGTTTTTTAAGCCAAATTTTGAGGTTTGCAAAGGATTCTGGGTAACAGAACCTGGTCCGAGCCCCGCAAGTCACCCCTCCTTGGATTCCCCTAGGTCTCTAGTTTTCAGAAATGCACAGGTTTGGTAGGTTTTCCTAGGTGCCGGCTGAGCTAGAGGCCAAAATCTACAGGTAGGCACTTCGCAAAAAACACCTCTGTTTTCTTCAAAAAATGTGGATGTGTCCACGTTGCGCTTTGGTGCGTTTCCTGTCGCGGGCGCTAGGCCTACCCACACAAGTGAGGTATCATTTTTATCGGGAGACTTGGGGGAACGCTGGGTGGAAGGAAATTTGTGGCTTCTCTCAGATTCCCGAACTTTCTGCCACAGAAATGTGAGGAACATGTTTTTTTTAGCCAAATTTTGAGGTTTGCAAAGGATTCTGGGTAACAGAACCTGGTCCGAGCCCCGCAAGTCACCCCTCCTTGGATTCCCCTAGGTCTCTAGTTTTCAGAAATGCACAGGTTTGGTAGGTTTCCCTAGGTGCCGGCTGAGCTAGAGGCCAAAATCTACAGGTAGGCACTTCGCAAAAAACACCTCTGTTTTCTTCCAAAAATTTGGATGTGTCCACGTTGCGCTTTGGGGCGTTTCCTGTCGCGGGCGCTAGGCCTACCCACACAAGTGAGGTATCATTTTTATCGGGAGACTTGGGGGAACGCTGGGTGGAAGGAAATATGTGGCTCCTCTCACATTCCAGAACTTTATTGCACAGAAATGTGAGGAACATGTGTTTTTAAAGCCATATTTTGAGGTTTGCAAAGGATTCTGGGTAACAGAACCTGGTCCGAGCCCCGCAAGTCACCCCTCCTTGGATTCCCCTAGGTCTCTAGTTTTCAGAAATGCACAGGTTTGGTAGGTTACCCTAGGTGTCGGCTGAGCTAGAGGCCAAAATCTTCAGGTAGGCACTTCGCAAAAAACACCTGTTTTATTCCAAAAATGTGGATGTGTCCATGTTGCGCTTTGGGGCGCTTCCTGTCGCGGGCGCTAGGCCTACCCACACAAGTGAGGTATCATTTTTATCGGGAGACTTGGGGGAACGCTGGGTGGAAGGAAATTTGTGGCTTCTCTCAGATTCCCGAACTTTCTGCCACAGAAATGTGAGGAACATGTGTTTTTTTTAGCCAAATTTTGAGGTTTGCAAAGGATTCTGGGAAACAGAACCTGGTCCGAGCCCCGCAAGTCACCCCTCCTTGGATTCCCCTAGGTCTCTAGTTTTCAGAAATGCACAGGTTTGGTAGGTTTCCCTAGGTGCCAGCTGAGCTAGAGGCCAAAATCTACAGGTAGGCACTTCGCAAAAAACACCTCTGTTTTCTTCCAAAAATTTGGATATGTCCACGTTGTGCTTTTGTGCGTTTCCTGTCGCGGGCGCTAGGCCTACCCACACAAGTGAGGTATCATTTTTATCGGGAGACTTGGGGGAACGCTGGGTGGAAGGAAATTTGTGGCTCCTCTCACATTCCAGAACTTTATGCCACAGAAATGTGAGGAACATGTGTTTTTTAAGCCAAATTTTGAGGTTTGCAAAGGATTCTGTGTAACAGAACCTGGTCCGAGCCCCGCAAGTCACCCCTCCTTGGATTCCCCTAGGTCTCTAGTTTTCAGAAATGCACAGGTTTGGTAGGTTACCCTAGGTGCCGGCTGAGCTAGAAGCCAAAATCTTCAGGTAGGCACTTCGCAAAAAACACCTCTGTTTTATTCCAAAAATGTGGAAGTGTCCATGTTGCGCTTTGGGGCGTTTCCTGTCGCGGGCGCTAGGCCTACCCACACAAGTGAGGTATCATTTTTATCGGGAGACTTGGGGGAATGCTGGGTGGAAGGAAATTTGTGGCTCCTCTCACATTCCAGAACTTTATGCCACAGAAATGTGAGGAACATGTGTTTTTTAAGCCAAATTTTGAGGTTTGCAAAGGATTCTGGGTAACAGAACCTGGTCCGAGCCCCGCAAGTCACCCCTCCTTGGATTCCCCTAGGTCTCTAGTTTTCAGAAATGCACAGGTTTGGTAGGTTTTCCTAGGTGCCGGCTGAGCTAGAGGCCAAAATCTACAGGTAGGCACTTCGCAAAAAACACCTCTGTTTTCTTCAAAAAATTTGGATGTGTCCACGTTGCGCTTTGGTGCGTTTCCTGTCGCGGGCGCTAGGCCTACCCACACAAGTGAGGTATCATTTTTATCGGGAGACTTGGGGGAACGCTGGGTGGAAGGAAATTTGTGGCTTCTCTCAGATTCCCGAACTTTCTGCCACAGAAATGTGAGGAACATGTGTTTTTTTAGCCAAATTTTGAGGTTTGCAAAGGATTCTGGGTAACAGAACCTGGTCCGAGCCCCGCAAGTCACCCCTCCTTGGATTCCCCTAGGTCTCTAGTTTTCTGAAATGCACAGGTTTGGTAGGTTTCCCTAGGTGCCGGCTGAGCTAGAGGCCAAAATCTACAGGTAGGCACTTCGCAAAAAACACCTCTGTTTTCTTCCAAAAATTTGGATGTGTCCACGTTGCGCTTTGGGGCGTTTCCTGTCGCAGGCGCTAGGCCTACCCACACAAGTGAGGTATCATTTTTATCGGGAGACTTGGGGGAACGCTGGGTGGAAGGAAATTTGTGGCTCCTCTCACATTCCAGAACTTTATGCCACAGAAATGTGAGGAACATGTGTTTTTTAAGCCATATTTTGAGGTTTGCAAAGGATTCTGGGTAACAGAACCTGGTCCGAGCCCCGCAAGTCACCCCTCCTTGGATTCCCCTAGGTCTCTAGTTTTCAGAAATGCACAGGTTTGGTAGGTTTCCCTAGGTGCCGGCTGAGCTAGAGGCCAAAATCTACAGGTAGGCACTTCGCAAAAAACACCTCTGTTTTCTTCCAAAAATTTGGATGTGTCCACGTTGCGCTTTGGGGCGTTTCCTGTCGCGGGCGCTAGGCCTACCCACACAAGTGAGGTATCATTTTTATCGGGAGACTTGGGGGAACGCTGGGTGGAAGGAAATTTGTGGCTTCTCTCAGATTCCCGAACTTTCTGCCACAGAAATGTGAGGAACATGTGTTTTTTTAGCCAAATTTTGAGGTTTGCAAAGGATTCTGGGTAACAGAACCTGGTCCGAGCCCCGCAAGTCACCCCTCCTTGGATTCCCCTAGGTCTCTAGTTTTCAGAAATGCACAGGTTTGGTAGGTTTCCCTAGGTGCCGGCTGAGCTAGAGGCCAAAATCTACAGGTAGGCACTTCGCAAAAAACACCTCTGTTTTCTTCCAAAAATTTGGATGTGTCCACGTTGCGCTTTGGGGCGTTTCCTGTCGCGGGCGCTAGGCCTACCCACACAAGTGAGGTATCATTTTTATCGGGAGACTTTGGGGAACGCTGGGTGGATGGAAATTCGTGGCTCCTCTCACATTCCAGAACTTTATGCCACAGAAATGTGAGGAACATGTGTTTTTAAAGCCATATTTTGAGGTTTGCAAAGGATTCTGGGTAACAGAACCTGGTCCGAGCCCCGCAAGTCACCCCTCCTTGGATTCCCCTAGGTCTCTAGTTTTCAGAAATGCACAGGTTTGGTAGGTTACCGTAGGTGTCGGCTGAGCTAGAGGCCAAAATCTTCAGGTAGGCACTTCGCAAAAAACACCTGTTTTATTCCAAAAATGTGGATGTGTCCATGTTGCGCTTTGGGGCGCTTCCTGTCGCGGGCGCTAGGCCTACCCACACAAGTGAGGTATCATTTTTATCGGGAGACTTGGGGGAACGCTGGGTGGAAGGAAATTTGTGGCTTCTCTCAGATTCCCGAACTTTCTGCCACAGAAATGTGAGGAAGATGTGTTTTTTTTAGCCAAATTTTGAGGTTTGCAAAGGATTCTGGGAAACAGAACCTGGTCCGAGCCCCGCAAGTCACCCCTCCTTGGATTCCCCTAGGTCTCTAGTTTTCAGAAATGCACAGGTTTGGTAGGTTTCCCTAGGTGCCGGCTGAGCTAGAGGCCAAAATCTACAGGTAGGCACTTCGCAAAAAACACCTCTGTTTTCTTCCAAAAATTTGGATGTGTCCACGTTGCGCTTTGGGGCGTTTCCCTGTCGCGGGTGCTAGGCCTACCCACACAAGTGAGGTATCATTTTTATCGGGAGACTTGGGGGAACGCTGGGTGGAAGGAAATTTGTGGCTCCTCTCAGATTCCCGAACTTTCTGCTACAGAAATGTGAGGAACATGTGTTTTTTTAGCCAAATTTTGAGGTTTGCAAAGGATTCTGGGTAACAGAACCTGGTCCGAGCCCCGCAAGTCACCCCTCCTTGGATTCCCCTAGGTCTCTAGTTCTCAGAAATGCACAGGTTTGGTAGGTTTCCCTAGGTGCCGGCTGAGCTAGAGGCCAAAATCTACAGGTAGGCATTTCGCAAAAAACACCTGTTTTCTTCCAAAAATTTGGATGTGTCCACGTTGCGCTTTGGTGCGTTTCCTGTCGCGGGCGCTAGGCCTACCCACACAAGTGAGGTATCATTTTTC
The DNA here is from genome assembly GCF_031143425.1 of Pleurodeles waltl. Classification (NCBI taxonomy): domain Eukaryota; kingdom Metazoa; phylum Chordata; class Amphibia; order Caudata; family Salamandridae; genus Pleurodeles; species Pleurodeles waltl. The sequence continues at coordinate 218,837,608 of NC_090436.1, read as the reverse complement.
TCGGGAGACTTGGGGGAACGCTGGGTGGAAGGAAATTTGTGGCTTCTCTCAGATTCCTGAACTTTCTGCCACAGAACTGTGAGTAACATGTGTTTTTTTAGCCAAATTTTGAGGTTTGCAAAGGATTCTGGGTAACAGAACCTGGTCCGAGCCCCGCAAGTCACCCCTCCTTGGATTCCCCTAGGTCTCTAGTTTTCAGAAATGCACAGGTTTGGTAGGTTTCCCTAGGTGCCAGCTGAGCTAGAGGCCAAAATCTACAGGTAGGCACTTCGCAAAAAACACCTCTGTTTTCTTCCAAAAATTTGGATATGTCCACGTTGTGCTTTGGTGCATTTCCTGTCGCGGGCGCTAGGCCTACCCACACAAGTGAGGTATCATTTTTATCGGGAGACTTGGGGGAACGCTGGGTGGAAGGAAATTTGTGGCTTCTCTCAGATTCCCGAACTTTCTGCCACAGAAATGTGAGGAACATGTGTTTTTTTTAGCCAAATTTTGAGGTTTGCAAAGGATTCTGGGAAACAGAACCTGGTCCGAGCCCCGCAAGTCACCCCTCCTTGGATTCCCCTAGGTCTCTAGTTTTCAGAAATGCACAGGTTTGGTAGGTTTCCCTAGGTGCCAGCTGAGCTAGAGGCCAAAATCTACAGGTAGGCACTTCGCAAAAAACACCTCTGTTTTCTTCCAAAAATTTGGATATGTCCACGTTGTGCTTTGGTGCGTTTCCTGTCGCGGGCGCTAGGCCTACCCACACAAGTGAGGTATCATTTTTATCGGGAGACTTGGGGGAACGCTGGGTGGAAGGAAATTAGTGGCTCCTCTCAGATTCCAGTACTTTTTTGCCACAGAAATGTGAGGAACATGTGTTTTTTTAGCCAAATTTTGAGGTTTGCAAAGGATTCTGGGTAACAGAACCTGGTCCGAGCCCCGCAAGTCTTCCCTCCTTGGATTCCCCTAGGTCTCTAGTTTTCAGAAATGCACAGGTTTGGTAGGTTTCCCTAGGTGCCGGCTGAGCTAGAGGCCAAAATCTACAGGTAGGCACTTCGCAAAAAACACCTCTGTTTTCTTCCAAAAATTTGGATGTGTCCACGTTGCGCTTTGGGGCGTTTCCCTGTCGCGGGCGCTAGGCCTACCCACACAAGTGAGGTATCATTTTTATCGGGAGACTTGGGGGAACGCTGGGTGGAAGGAAATTTGTGGCTCCTCTCAGATTCCCGAACTTTCTGCTACAGAAATGTGAGGAACATGTGTTTTTTTAGCCAAATTTTGAGGTTTGCAAAGGATTCTGGGTAACAGAACCTGGTCCGAGCCCCGCAAGTCACCCCTCCTTGGATTCCCCTAGGTCTCTAGTTCTCAGAAATGCACAGGTTTGGTAGGTTTCCCTAGGTGCCGGCTGAGCTAGAGGCCAAAATCTACAGGTAGGCACTTCGCAAAAAACACCTGTTTTCTTCCAAAAATTTGGATGTGTCCACGTTGCGCTTTGGTGCGTTTCCTGTCGCGGGCGCTAGGCCTACCCACACAAGTGAGGTATCATTTTTCTCGGGAGACTTGGGGGAACGCTGGGTGGAAGGAAATTTGTGGCTTCTCTCAGATTCCTGAACTTTCTGCCACAGAACTGTGAGTAACATGTGTTTTTTTAGCCAAATTTTGAGGTTTGCAAAGGATTCTGGGTAACAGAACCTGGTCCGAGCCCCGCAAGTCACCCCTCCTTGGATTCCCCTAGGTCTCTAGTTTTCAGAAATGCACAGGTTTGGTAGGTTTCCCTAGGTGCCAGCTGAGCTAGAGGCCAAAATCTACAGGTAGGCACTTCGCAAAAAACACCTCTGTTTTCTTCCAAAAATTTGGATATGTCCACGTTGTGCTTTGGTGCGTTTCCTGTCGCGGGCGCTAGGCCTACCCACACAAGTGAGGTATCATTTTTATCGGGAGACTTGGGGGAACGCTGGGTGGAAGGAAATTTGTGGCTTCTCTCAGATTCCCGAACTTTCTGCCACAGAAATGTGAGGAACATGTTTTTTTTTTAGCCAAATTTTGAGGTTTGCAAAGGATTCTGGGAAACAGAACCTGGTCCGAGCCCCGCAAGTCACCCCTCCTTGGATTCCCCTAGGTCTCTAGTTTTCAGAAATGCACAGGTTTGGTAGGTTTCCCTAGGTGCCAGCTGAGCTAGAGGCCAAAATCTACAGGTAGGCACTTCGCAAAAAACACCTCTGTTTTCTTCCAAAAATTTGGATATGTCCACGTTGTGCTTTGGTGCGTTTCCTGTCGCGGGCGCTAGGCCTACCCACACAAGTGAGGTATCATTTTTATCGGGAGACTTGGGGGAACGCTGGGTGGAAGGAAATTAGTGGCTCCTCTCAGATTCCAGTACTTTTTTGCCACAGAAATGTGAGGAACATGTGTTTTTTTAGCCAAATTTTGAGGTTTGCAAAGGATTCTGGGTAACAGAACCTGGTCCGAGCCCCGCAAGTCTTCCCTCCTTGGATTCCCCTAGGTCTCTAGTTTTCAGAAATGCACAGGTTTGGTAGGTTTCCCTAGGTGCCGGCTGAGCTAGAGGCCAAAATCTACAGGTAGGCACTTCGCAAAAAACACCTCTGTTTTCTTCCAAAAATTTGGATGTGTCCACGTTGCGCTTTGGGGCGTTTCCCTGTCGCGGGTGCTAGGCCTACCCACACAAGTGAGGTATCATTTTTATCGGGAGACTTGGGGGAACGCTGGGTGGAAGGAAATTTGTGGCTCCTCTCAGATTCCCGAACTTTCTGCTACAGAAATGTGAGGAACATGTGTTTTTTTAGCCAAATTTTGAGGTTTGCAAAGGATTCTGGGTAACAGAACCTGGTCCGAGCCCCGCAAGTCACCCCTCCTTGGATTCCCCTAGGTCTCTAGTTCTCAGAAATGCACAGGTTTGGTAGGTTTCCCTAGGTGCCGGCTGAGCTAGAGGCCAAAATCTACAGGTAGGCACTTCGCAAAAAACACCTGTTTTCTTCCAAAAATTTGGATGTGTCCACGTTGCGCTTTGGTGCGTTTCCTGTCGCGGGCGCTAGGCCTACCCACACAAGTGAGGTATCATTTTTCTCGGGAGACTTGGGGGAACGCTGGGTGGAAGGAAATTTGTGGCTTCTCTCAGATTCCTGAACTTTCTGCCACAGAACTGTGAGTAACATGTGTTTTTTTAGCCAAATTTTGAGGTTTGCAAAGGATTCTGGGTAACAGAACCTGGTCCGAGCCCCGCAAGTCACCCCTCCTTGGATTCCCCTAGGTCTCTAGTTTTCAGAAATGCACAGGTTTGGTAGGTTTCCCTAGGTGCCGGCTGAGCTAGAGGCCAAAATTTACAGGTAGGCACTTCGCAAAAAACACCTCTGTTTTCTTCCAAAAATTTGGATGTGTCCACGTTGCGCTTTGGGGCGTTTCCTGTCGCGGGCGCTAGGCCTACCCACACAAGTGAGGTATCATTTTTATCGGGAGACTTGGGGGAACGCTGGGTGGAAGGAAATTTGTGGCTCCTCTCACATTCCAGAACTTTATGCCACAGAAATGTGAGGAACATGTGTTTTTTAAGCCATATTCTGAGGTTTGCAAAGGATTCTGGGTAACAGAACCTGGTCCGAGCCCCGCAAGTCACCCCTCCTTGGATTCCCCTAGGTCTCTAGTTTTCAGAAATGCACAGGTTTGGTAGGTTACCCTAGGTGCCGGCTGAGCTAGAGGCCAAAATCTTCAGGTAGGCACTTCGCAAAAAACACCTCTGTTTTATTCCAAAAATGTGGATGTGTCCATGTTGCGCTTTGGGGCGTTTTCTGTCGCGGGCGCTAGGCCTACCCACACAAGTGAGGTATCATTTTTATCGGGAGACTTGGGGGAACGCTGGGTGGAAGGAAATTTGTGGCTTCTCTCAGATTCCCGAACTTTCTGCAACAGAAATGTGAGGAACATGTGTTTTTTTTAGCCAAATTTTGAGGTTTGCAAAGGATTCTGGGAAACAGAACCTGGTCCGAGCCCCGCAAGTCACCCCTCCTTGGATTCCCCTAGGTCTCTAGTTTTCAGAAATGCACAGGTTTGGTAGGTTTCCCTAGGTGCCAGCTGAGCTAGAGGCCAAAATCTACAGGTAGGCACTTCGCAAAAAACACCTCTGTTTTCTTCCAAAAATTTGGATGTGTCCACGTTGCGCTTTGGTGCGTTTCCTGTCGCGGGCGCTAGGCCTACCCACACAAGTGAGGTATCATTTTTATCGGGAGACTTGGGGGAACGCTGGGTGGAAGGAAATTTGTGGCTCCTCTCAGATTCCAGTACTTTTTTGCCACAGAAATTTGAGGAACATGTGTTTTTTTAGCCAAATTTTGAGGTTTGCAAAGGATTCTGGGTAACAGAACCTGGTCCGAGCCCCGCAAGTCTTCCCTCCTTGGATTCCCCTAGGTCTCTAGTTTTCAGAAATGCACAGGTTTGGTAGGTTTCCCTAGGTGCCGGCTGAGCTAGAGGCCAAAATCTTCAGGTAGGCACTTCGCAAAAAACACCTCTGTTTTATTCCAAAAATGTGGATGTGTCCATGTTGCGCTTTGGGGCGTTTTCTGTCGCGGGCGCTAGGCCTACCCACACAAGTGAGGTATCATTTTTATCGGGAGACTTGGGGGAACGCTGGGTGGAAGGAAATTTGTGGCTCCTCTCAGATTCCAGTACTTTTTTGCCACAGAAATTTGAGGAACATGTGTTTTTTTAGCCAAATTTTGAGGTTTGCAAAGGACTCTGGGTAACAGAACCTGGTCCGAGCCCCGCAAGTCACCCCTCCTTGGATTCCCCTAGGTCTCTAGTTTTCAGAAATGCACAGGTTTGGTAGGTTACCCTAGGTGCCGGCTGAGCTAGAGGCCAAAATCTTCAGGTAGGCACTTCGCAAAAAACACCTGTTTTATTCCAAAAATGTGGATGTGTCCATGTTGCGCTTTGGGGTGTTTTCTGTCGCGGGCGCTAGGCCTACCCACACAAGTGAGGTATCATTTTTATCGGGAGACTTGGGGGAACGCTGGGTGGAAGGAAATTTGTGGCTTCTCTCAGATTCCCGAACTTTCTGCAACAGAAATGTGAGGAACATGTGTTTTTTTTAGCCAAATTTTGAGGTTTGCAAAGGATTCTGGGAAACAGAACCTGGTCCGAGCCCCGCAAGTCACCCCTCCTTGGATTCCCCTAGGTCTCTAGTTTTCAGAAATGCACAGGTTTGGTAGGTTTCCCTAGGTGCCAGCTGAGCTAGAGGCCAAAATCTACAGGTAGGCACTTCGCAAAAAACACCTCTGTTTTCTTCCAAAAATTTGGATGTGTCCACGTTGCGCTTTGGTGCGTTTCCTGTCGCGGGCGCTAGGCCTACCCACACAACTGAGGTATCATTTTTATCGGAGACTTGCGGGAACGCTGGGTGGAAGGAAATTTGTGGCTCCTCTCAGATTCCAGTACTTTTTTGCCACAGAAATTTGAGGAACATGTGTTTTTTTAGCCAAATTTTGAGGTTTGCAAAGGATTCTGGGTAACAGAACCTGGTCCGAGCCCCGCAAGTCTTCCCTCCTTGGATTCCCCTAGGTCTCTAGTTTTCAGAAATGCACAGGTTTGGTAGGTTTCCCTAGGTGCCGGCTGAGCTAGAGGCCAAAATCTACAGGTAGGCACTTCGCAAAAAACACCTCTGTTTTCTTCCAAAAATTTGGATGTGTCCACGTTGCGCTTTGGTGCGTTTCCTGTCGCGGGCGCTAGGCCTACCCACACAAGTGAGGTATCATTTTTCTCGGGAGACTTGGGGGAACGCTGGGTGGATGGAAATTTGTGGCTTCTCTCAGATTCCTGAACTTTCTGCCACAGAACTGTGAGTAACATGTGTTTTTTTAGCCAAATTTTGAGGTTTGCAAAGGATTCTGGGTAACAGAACCTGGTCCGAGCCCCGCAAGTCACCCCTCCTTGGATTCCCCTAGGTCTCTAGTTTTCAGAAATGCACAGGTTTGGTAGGTTTCCCTAGGTGCCGGCTGAGCTAGAGGCCAAAATCTACAGGTAGGCACTTCGCAAAAAACACCTCTGTTTTCTTCGAAAAATGTGGATGTGTCCACGTTGCGCTTTGGGGCGTTTCCTGTCGCAGGCGCTAGGCCTACCCACACAAGTGAGGTATCATTTTTATCGGGAGACTTGGGGGAACGCTGGGTGGAAGGAAATTTGTGGCTCCTCTCACATTCCAGAACTTTATGCCACAGAAATGTGAGGAACATGTGTTTTTTAAGCCAAATTTTGAGGTTTGCAAAGGATTCTGGGTAACAGAACCTGGTCCGAGCCCCGCAAGTCACCCCTCCTTGGATTCCCCTAGGTCTCTAGTTTTCAGAAATGCACAGGTTTGGTAGGTTACCCTAGGTGCCGGCTGAGCTAGAGGCCAAAATCTTCAGGTAGGCACTTCGCAAAAAACACCTCTGTTTTATTCCAAAAATGTGGATGTGTCCATGTTGCGCTTTGGGGCGTTTCCTGTCACGGGCGCTAGGCCTACCCACACAAGTGAGGTATCATTTTTATCGGGAGACTTGGGGGAACGCTGGGTGGAAGGAAATTTGTGGCTTCTCTCAGATTCCCGAACTTTCTGCCACAGAAATGTGAGGAACATGTGTTTTTTTTAGCCAAATTTTGAGGTTTGCAAAGGATTCTGGGAAACAGAACCTGGTCCGAGCCCCGCAAGTCACCCCTCCTTGGATTCCCCTAGGTCTCTAGTTTTCAGAAATGCACATGTTTGGTAGGTTTCCCTAGGTGCCAGCTGAGCTAGAGGCCAAAATCTACAGGTAGGCACTTCGCAAAAAACACCTCTGTTTTCTTCCAAAAATTTGGATGTGTCCACGTTGCGCTTTGGTGCGTTTCCTGTCGCGGGCGCTAGGCCTACCCACACAAGTGAGGTATCATTTTTATCGGGAGACTTTGGGGAACGCTGGGTGGAAGTAAATTTGTGGCTCCTCTCAGATTCCAGTACTTTTTTGCCACAGAAATGTGAGGAACATGTGTTTTTTTAGCCAAATTTTGAGGTTTGCAAAGGATTCTGGGTAACAGAACCTGGTCCGAGCCCCGCAAGTCACCCCTCCTTGGATTCCCCTTGGTCTCTAGTTTTCAGAAATGCACAGGTTTGGTAGGTTTCCCTAGGTGCCGGCTGAGCTAGAGGCCAAAATCTACAGGTAGGCACTTGGCAAAAAACACCTCTGTTTTCTTCCAAAAATTTGGATGTGTCCACGTTGCGCTTTGGTGCGTTTCCTGTCGCGGGCGCTAGGCCTACCCACACAAGTGAGGTATCATTTTTATCGGGAGACTTGGGGGAATGCTGGGTGGAAGGAAATTTGTGGCTCCTCTCACATTCCAGAACTTTATGCCACAGAAATGTGAGGAACATGTGTTTTTTAAGCCAAATTTTGAGGTTTGCAAAGGATTCTGGGTAACAGAACCTGGTCCGAGCCCCGCAAGTCACCCCTCCTTGGATTCCCCTAGGTCTCTAGTTTTCAGAAATGCACAGGTTTGGTAGGTTTTCCTAGGTGCCGGCTGAGCTAGAGGCCAAAATCTACAGGTAGGCACTTCGCAAAAAACACCTCTGTTTTCTTCAAAAAATTTGGATGTGTCCACGTTGCGCTTTGGTGCGTTTCCTGTCGCGGGCGCTAGGCCTACCCACACAAGTGAGGTATCATTTTTATCGGGAGACTTGGGGGAACGCTGGGTGGAAGGAAATTTGTGGCTTCTCTCAGATTCCCGAACTTTCTGCCACAGAAATGTGAGGAACATGTTTTTTTTAGCCAAATTTTGAGGTTTGCAAAGGATTCTGGGTAACAGAACCTGGTCCGAGCCCCGCAAGTCACCCCTCCTTGGATTCCCCTAGGTCTCTAGTTTTCAGAAATGCACAGGTTTGGTAGGTTTCCCTAGGTGCCGGCTGAGCTAGAGGCCAAAATCTACAGGTAGGCACTTCGCAAAAAACACCTCTGTTTTCTTCCAAAAATTTGGATGTGTCCACGTTGCGCTTTGGGGCGTTTCCTGTCGCGGGCGCTAGGCCTACCCACACAAGTGAGGTATCATTTTTATCGGGAGACTTGGGGGAACGCTGGGTGGAAGGAAATATGTGGCTCCTCTCACATTCCAGAACTTTATTGCACAGAAATGTGAGGAACATGTGTTTTTAAAGCCATATTTTGAGGTTTGCAAAGGATTCTGGGTAACAGAACCTGGTCCGAGCCCCGCAAGTCACCCCTCCTTGGATTCCCCTAGGTCTCTAGTTTTCAGAAATGCACAGGTTTGGTAGGTTACCCTAGGTGTCGGCTGAGCTAGAGGCCAAAATCTTCAGGTAGGCACTTCGCAAAAAACACCTGTTTTATTCCAAAAATGTGGATGTGTCCATGTTGCGCTTTGGGGCGCTTCCTGTCGCGGGCGCTAGGCCTACCCACACAAGTGAGGTATCATTTTTATCGGGAGACTTGGGGGAACGCTGGGTGGAAGGAAATTTGTGGCTTCTCTCAGATTCCCGAACTTTCTGCCACAGAAATGTGAGGAACATGTGTTTTTTTTAGCCAAATTTTGAGGTTTGCAAAGGATTCTGGGAAACAGAACCTGGTCCGAGCCCCGCAAGTCACCCCTCCTTGGATTCCCCTAGGTCTCTAGTTTTCAGAAATGCACAGGTTTGGTAGGTTTCCCTAGGTGCCAGCTGAGCTAGAGGCCAAAATCTACAGGTAGGCACTTCGCAAAAAACACCTCTGTTTTCTTCCAAAAATTTGGATATGTCCACGTTGTGCTTTTGTGCGTTTCCTGTCGCGGGCGCTAGGCCTACCCACACAAGTGAGGTATCATTTTTATCGGGAGACTTGGGGGAACGCTGGGTGGAAGGAAATTTGTGGCTCCTCTCACATTCCAGAACTTTATGCCACAGAAATGTGAGGAACATGTGTTTTTTAAGCCAAATTTTGAGGTTTGCAAAGGATTCTGTGTAACAGAACCTGGTCCGAGCCCCGCAAGTCACCCCTCCTTGGATTCCCCTAGGTCTCTAGTTTTCAGAAATGCACAGGTTTGGTAGGTTACCCTAGGTGCCGGCTGAGCTAGAAGCCAAAATCTTCAGGTAGGCACTTCGCAAAAAACACCTCTGTTTTATTCCAAAAATGTGGAAGTGTCCATGTTGCGCTTTGGGGCGTTTCCTGTCGCGGGCGCTAGGCCTACCCACACAAGTGAGGTATCATTTTTATCGGGAGACTTGGGGGAATGCTGGGTGGAAGGAAATTTGTGGCTCCTCTCACATTCCAGAACTTTATGCCACAGAAATGTGAGGAACATGTGTTTTTTAAGCCAAATTTTGAGGTTTGCAAAGGATTCTGGGTAACAGAACCTGGTCCGAGCCCCGCAAGTCACCCCTCCTTGGATTCCCCTAGGTCTCTAGTTTTCAGAAATGCACAGGTTTGGTAGGTTTTCCTAGGTGCCGGCTGAGCTAGAGGCCAAAATCTACAGGTAGGCACTTCGCAAAAAACACCTCTGTTTTCTTCAAAAAATTTGGATGTGTCCACGTTGCGCTTTGGTGCGTTTCCTGTCGCGGGCGCTAGGCCTACCCACACAAGTGAGGTATCATTTTTATCGGGAGACTTGGGGGAACGCTGGGTGGAAGGAAATTTGTGGCTTCTCTCAGATTCCCGAACTTTCTGCCACAGAAATGTGAGGAACATGTGTTTTTTTAGCCAAATTTTGAGGTTTGCAAAGGATTCTGGGTAACAGAACCTGGTCCGAGCCCCGCAAGTCACCCCTCCTTGGATTCCCCTAGGTCTCTAGTTTTCTGAAATGCACAGGTTTGGTAGGTTTCCCTAGGTGCCGGCTGAGCTAGAGGCCAAAATCTACAGGTAGGCACTTCGCAAAAAACACCTCTGTTTTCTTCCAAAAATTTGGATGTGTCCACGTTGCGCTTTGGGGCGTTTCCTGTCGCAGGCGCTAGGCCTACCCACACAAGTGAGGTATCATTTTTATCGGGAGACTTGGGGGAACGCTGGGTGGAAGGAAATTTGTGGCTCCTCTCACATTCCAGAACTTTATGCCACAGAAATGTGAGGAACATGTGTTTTTTAAGCCATATTTTGAGGTTTGCAAAGGATTCTGGGTAACAGAACCTGGTCCGAGCCCCGCAAGTCACCCCTCCTTGGATTCCCCTAGGTCTCTAGTTTTCAGAAATGCACAGGTTTGGTAGGTTTCCCTAGGTGCCGGCTGAGCTAGAGGCCAAAATCTACAGGTAGGCACTTCGCAAAAAACACCTCTGTTTTCTTCCAAAAATTTGGATGTGTCCACGTTGCGCTTTGGGGCGTTTCCTGTCGCGGGCGCTAGGCCTACCCACACAAGTGAGGTATCATTTTTATCGGGAGACTTGGGGGAACGCTGGGTGGAAGGAAATTTGTGGCTTCTCTCAGATTCCCGAACTTTCTGCCACAGAAATGTGAGGAACATGTGTTTTTTTAGCCAAATTTTGAGGTTTGCAAAGGATTCTGGGTAACAGAACCTGGTCCGAGCCCCGCAAGTCACCCCTCCTTGGATTCCCCTAGGTCTCTAGTTTTCAGAAATGCACAGGTTTGGTAGGTTTCCCTAGGTGCCGGCTGAGCTAGAGGCCAAAATCTACAGGTAGGCACTTCGCAAAAAACACCTCTGTTTTCTTCCAAAAATTTGGATGTGTCCACGTTGCGCTTTGGGGCGTTTCCTGTCGCGGGCGCTAGGCCTACCCACACAAGTGAGGTATCATTTTTATCGGGAGACTTTGGGGAACGCTGGGTGGATGGAAATTCGTGGCTCCTCTCACATTCCAGAACTTTATGCCACAGAAATGTGAGGAACATGTGTTTTTAAAGCCATATTTTGAGGTTTGCAAAGGATTCTGGGTAACAGAACCTGGTCCGAGCCCCGCAAGTCACCCCTCCTTGGATTCCCCTAGGTCTCTAGTTTTCAGAAATGCACAGGTTTGGTAGGTTACCGTAGGTGTCGGCTGAGCTAGAGGCCAAAATCTTCAGGTAGGCACTTCGCAAAAAACACCTGTTTTATTCCAAAAATGTGGATGTGTCCATGTTGCGCTTTGGGGCGCTTCCTGTCGCGGGCGCTAGGCCTACCCACACAAGTGAGGTATCATTTTTATCGGGAGACTTGGGGGAACGCTGGGTGGAAGGAAATTTGTGGCTTCTCTCAGATTCCCGAACTTTCTGCCACAGAAATGTGAGGAAGATGTGTTTTTTTTAGCCAAATTTTGAGGTTTGCAAAGGATTCTGGGAAACAGAACCTGGTCCGAGCCCCGCAAGTCACCCCTCCTTGGATTCCCCTAGGTCTCTAGTTTTCAGAAATGCACAGGTTTGGTAGGTTTCCCTAGGTGCCGGCTGAGCTAGAGGCCAAAATCTACAGGTAGGCACTTCGCAAAAAACACCTCTGTTTTCTTCCAAAAATTTGGATGTGTCCACGTTGCGCTTTGGGGCGTTTCCCTGTCGCGGGTGCTAGGCCTACCCACACAAGTGAGGTATCATTTTTATCGGGAGACTTGGGGGAACGCTGGGTGGAAGGAAATTTGTGGCTCCTCTCACATTCCCGAACTTTCTGCTACAGAAATGTGAGGAACATGTGTTTTTTTAGCCAAATTTTGAGGTTTGCAAAGGATTCTGGGTAACAGAACCTGGTCCGAGCCCCGCAAGTCACCCCTCCTTGGATTCCCCTAGGTCTCTAGTTCTCAGAAATGCACAGGTTTGGTAGGTTTCCCTAGGTGCCGGCTGAGCTAGAGGCCAAAATCTACAGGTAGGCATTTCGCAAAAAACACCTGTTTTCTTCCAAAAATTTGGATGTGTCCACGTTGCGCTTTGGTGCGTTTCCTGTCGCGGGCGCTAGGCCTACCCACACAAGTGAGGTATCATTTTTCTCGGGAGACTTGGGGGAACGCTGGGTGGAAGGAAATTTGTGGCTTCTCTCAGATTCCTGAACTTTCTGCCACAGAACTGTGAGTAACATGTGTTTTTTTAGCCAAATTTTGAGGTTTGCAAAGGATTCTGGGTAACAGAACCTGGTCCGAGCCCCGCAAGTCACCCCTCCTTGGATTCCCCTAGGTCTCTAGTTTTCAGAAATGCACAGGTTTGGTAGGTTTCCCTAGGTGCCAGCTGAGCTAGAGGCCAAAATCTACAGGTAGGCACTTCGCAAAAAACACCTCTGTTTTCTTCCAAAAATTTGGATATGTCCACGTTGTGCTTTGGTGCATTTCCTGTCGCGGGCGCTAGGCCTACCCACACAAGTGAGGTATCATTTTTATCGGGAGACTTGGGGGAACGCTGGGTGGAAGGAAATTTGTGGCTTCTCTCAGATTCCCGAACTTTCTGCCACAGAAATGTGAGGAACATGTGTTTTTTTTAGCCAAATTTTGAGGTTTGCAAAGGATTCTGGGAAACAGAACCTGGTCCGAGCCCCGCAAGTCACCCCTCCTTGGATTCCCCTAGGTCTCTAGTTTTCAGAAATGCACAGGTTTGGTAGGTTTCCCTAGGTGCCAGCTGAGCTAGAGGCCAAAATCTACAGGTAGGCACTTCGCAAAAAACACCTCTGTTTTCTTCCAAAAATTTGGATATGTCCACGTTGTGCTTTGGTGCGTTTCCTGTCGCGGGCGCTAGGCCTACCCACACAAGTGAGGTATCATTTTTATCGGGAGACTTGGGGGAACGCTGGGTGGAAGGAAATTAGTGGCTCCTCTCAGATTCCAGTACTTTTTTGCCACAGAAATGTGAGGAACATGTGTTTTTTTAGCCAAATTTTGAGGTTTGCAAAGGATTCTGGGTAACAGAACCTGGTCCGAGCCCCGCAAGTCTTCCCTCCTTGGATTCCCCTAGGTCTCTAGTTTTCAGAAATGCACAGGTTTGGTAGGTTTCCCTAGGTGCCGGCTGAGCTAGAGGCCAAAATCTACAGGTAGGCACTTCGCAAAAAACACCTCTGTTTTCTTCCAAAAATTTGGATGTGTCCACGTTGCGCTTTGGGGCGTTTCCCTGTCGCGGGTGCTAGGCCTACCCACACAAGTGAGGTATCATTTTTATCGGGAGACTTGGGGGAACGCTGGGTGGAAGGAAATTTGTGGCTCCTCTCAGATTCCCGAACTTTCTGCTACAGAAATGTGAGGAACATGTGTTTTTTTAGCCAAATTTTGAGGTTTGCAAAGGATTCTGGGTAACAGAACCTGGTCCGAGCCCCGCAAGTCACCCCTCCTTGGATTCCCCTAGGTCTCTAGTTCTCAGAAATGCACAGGTTTGGTAGGTTTCCCTAGGTGCCGGCTGAGCTAGAGGCCAAAATCTACAGGTAGGCACTTCGCAAAAAACACCTGTTTTCTTCCAAAAATTTGGATGTGTCCACGTTGCGCTTTGGTGCGTTTCCTGTCGCGGGCGCTAGGCCTACCCACACAAGTGAGGTATCATTTTTCTCGGGAGACTTGGGGGAACGCTGGGTGGAAGGAAATTTGTGGCTTCTCTCAGATTCCTGAACTTTCTGCCACAGAACTGTGAGTAACATGTGTTTTTTTAGCCAAATTTTGAGGTTTGCAAAGGATTCTGGGTAACAGAACCTGGTCCGAGCCCCGCAAGTCACCCCTCCTTGGATTCCCCTAGGTCTCTAGTTTTCAGAAATGCACAGGTTTGGTAGGTTTCCCTAGGTGCCAGCTGAGCTAGAGGCCAAAATCTACAGGTAGGCACTTCGCAAAAAACACCTCTGTTTTCTTCCAAAAATTTGGATATGTCCACGTTGTGCTTTGGTGCGTTTCCTGTCACGGGCGCTAGGCCTACCCACACAAGTGAGGTATCATTTTTATCGGGAGACTTGGGGGAACGCTGGGTGGAAGGAAATTTGTGGCTTCTCTCAGATTCCCGAACTTTCTGCCACAGAAATGTGAGGAACATGTTTTTTTTTTAGCCAAATTTTGAGGTTTGCAAAGGATTCTGGGAAACAGAACCTGGTCCGAGCCCCGCAAGTCACCCCTCCTTGGATTCCCCTAGGTCTCTAGTTTTCAGAAATGCACAGGTTTGGTAGGTTTCCCTAGGTGCCAGCTGAGCTAGAGGCCAAAATCTACAGGTAGGCACTTCGCAAAAAACACCTCTGTTTTCTTCCAAAAATTTGGATATGTCCACGTTGTGCTTTGGTGCGTTTCCTGTCGCGGGCGCTAGGCCTACCCACACAAGTGAGGTATCATTTTTATCGGGAGACTTGGGGGAACGCTGGGTGGAAGGAAATTAGTGGCTCCTCTCAGATTCCAGTACTTTTTTGCCACAGAAATGTGAGGAACATGTGTTTTTTTAGCCAAATTTTGAGGTTTGCAAAGGATTCTGGGTAACAGAACCTGGTCCGAGCCCCGCAAGTCTTCCCTCCTTGGATTCCCCTAGGTCTCTAGTTTTCAGAAATGCACAGGTTTGGTAGGTTTCCCTAGGTGCCGGCTGAGCTAGAGGCCAAAATCTACAGGTAGGCACTTCGCAAAAAACACCTCTGTTTTCTTCCAAAAATTTGGATGTGTCCACGTTGCGCTTTGGGGCGTTTCCCTGTCGCGGGTGCTAGGCCTACCCACACAAGTGAGGTATCATTTTTATCGGGAGACTTGGGGGAACGCTGGGTGGAAGGAAATTTGTGGCTCCTCTCAGATTCCCGAACTTTCTGCTACAGAAATGTGAGGAACATGTGTTTTTTTAGCCAAATTTTGAGGTTTGCAAAGGATTCTGGGTAACAGAACCTGGTCCGAGCCCCGCAAGTCACCCCTCCTTGGATTCCCCTAGGTCTCTAGTTCTCAGAAATGCACAGGTTTGGTAGGTTTCCCTAGGTGCCGGCTGAGCTAGAGGCCAAAATCTACAGGTAGGCACTTCGCAAAAAACACCTGTTTTCTTCCAAAAATTTGGATGTGTCCACGTTGCGCTTTGGTGCGTTTCCTGTCGCGGGCGCTAGGCCTACCCACACAAGTGAGGTATCATTTTTCTCGGGAGACTTGGGGGAACGCTGGGTGGAAGGAAATTTGTGGCTTCTCTCAGATTCCTGAACTTTCTGCCACAGAACTGTGAGTAACATGTGTTTTTTTAGCCAAATTTTGAGGTTTGCAAAGGATTCTGGGTAACAGAACCTGGTCCGAGCCCCGCAAGTCACCCCTCCTTGGATTCCCCTAGGTCTCTAGTTTTCAGAAATGCACAGGTTTGGTAGGTTTCCCTAGGTGCCGGCTGAGCTAGAGGCCAAAATTTACAGGTAGGCACTTCGCAAAAAACACCTCTGTTTTCTTCCAAAAATTTGGATGTGTCCACGTTGCGCTTTGGGGCGTTTCCTGTTGCGGGCGCTAGGCCTACCCACACAAGTGAGGTATCATTTTTATCGGGAGACTTGGGGGAACGCTGGGTGGAAGGAAATTTGTGGCTCCTCTCACATTCCAGAACTTTATGCCACAGAAATGTGAGGAACATGTGTTTTTTAAGCCATATTCTGAGGTTTGCAAAGGATTCTGGGTAACAGAACCTGGTCCGAGCCCCGCAAGTCACCCCTCCTTGGATTCCCCTAGGTCTCTAGTTTTCAGAAATGCACAGGTTTGGTAGGTTACCCTAGGTGCCGGCTGAGCTAGAGGCCAAAATCTTCAGGTAGGCACTTCGCAAAAAACACCTCTGTTTTATTCCAAAAATGTGGATGTGTCCATGTTGCGCTTTGGGGCGTTTTCTGTCGCGGGCGCTAGGCCTACCCACACAAGTGAGGTATCATTTTTATCGGGAGACTTGGGGGAACGCTGGGTGGAAGGAAATTTGTGGCTCCTCTCAGATTCCAGTACTTTTTTGCCACAGAAATGTGAGGAACATGTGTTTTTTTAGCCAAATTTTGAGGTTTGCAAAGGATTCTGGGTAACAGAACCTGGTCCGAGCCCCGCAAGTCTTCCCTCCTTGGATTCCCCTAGGTCTCTAGTTTTCAGAAATGCACAGGTTTGGTAGGTTTCCCTAGGTGCCGGCTGAGCTAGAGGCCAAAATCTTCAGGTAGGCACTTCGCAAAAAACACCTCTGTTTTATTCCAAAAATGTGGATGTGTCCATGTTGCGCTTTGGGGCGTTTTCTGTCGCGGGCGCTAGGCCTACCCACACAAGTGAGGTATCATTTTTATCGGGAGACTTGGGGGAACGCTGGGTGGAAGGAAATTTGTGGCTCCTCTCAGATTCCAGTACTTTTTTGCCACAGAAATTTGAGGAACATGTGTTTTTTTAGCCAAATTTTGAGGTTTGCAAAGGACTCTGGGTAACAGAACCTGGTCCGAGCCCCGCAAGTCACCCCTCCTTGGATTCCCCTAGGTCTCTAGTTTTCAGAAATGCACAGGTTTGGTAGGTTACCCTAGGTGCCGGCTGAGCTAGAGGCCAAAATCTTCAGGTAGGCACTTCGCAAAAAACACCTCTGTTTTATTCCAAAAATGTGGATGTGTCCATGTTGCGCTTTGGGGCGTTTTCTGTCGCGGGCGCTAGGCCTACCCACACAAGTGAGGTATCATTTTTATCGGGAGACTTGGGGGAACGCTGGGTGGAAGGAAATTTGTGGCTTCTCTCAGATTCCCGAACTTTCTGCAACAGAAATGTGAGGAACATGTGTTTTTTTTAGCCAAATTTTGAGGTTTGCAAAGGATTCTGGGAAACAGAACCTGGTCCGAGCCCCGCAAGTCACCCCTCCTTGGATTCCCCTAGGTCTCTAGTTTTCAGAAATGCACAGGTTTGGTAGGTTTCCCTAGGTGCCAGCTGAGCTAGAGGCCAAAATCTACAGGTAGGCACTTCGCAAAAAACACCTCTGTTTTCTTCCAAAAATTTGGATGTGTCCACGTTGCGCTTTGGTGCGTTTCCTGTCGCGGGCGCTAGGCCTACCCACACAACTGAGGTATCATTTTTATCGGAGACTTGCGGGAACGCTGGGTGGAAGGAAATTTGTGGCTCCTCTCAGATTCCAGTACTTTTTTGCCACAGAAATTTGAGGAACATGTGTTTTTTTAGCCAAATTTTGAGGTTTGCAAAGGATTCTGGGTAACAGAACCTGGTCCGAGCCCCGCAAGTCTTCCCTCCTTGGATTCCCCTAGGTCTCTAGTTTTCAGAAATGCACAGGTTTGGTAGGTTTCCCTAGGTGCCGGCTGAGCTAGAGGCCAAAATCTACAGGTAGGCACTTCGCAAAAAACACCTCTGTTTTCTTCCAAAAATTTGGATGTGTCCACGTTGCGCTTTGGTGCGTTTCCTGTCGCGGGCGCTAGGCCTACCCACACAAGTGAGGTATCATTTTTCTCGGGAGACTTGGGGGAACGCTGGGTGGATGGAAATTTGTGGCTTCTCTCAGATTCCTGAACTTTCTGCCACAGAACTGTGAGTAACATGTGTTTTTTTAGCCAAATTTTGAGGTTTGCAAAGGATTCTGGGTAACAGAACCTGGTCCGAGCCCCGCAAGTCACCCCTCCTTGGATTCCCCTAGGTCTCTAGTTTTCAGAAATGCACAGGTTTGGTAGGTTTCCCTAGGTGCCGGCTGAGCTAGAGGCCAAAATCTACAGGTAGGCACTTCGCAAAAAACACCTCTGTTTTCTTCGAAAAATGTGGATGTGTCCACGTTGCGCTTTGGGGCGTTTCCTGTCGCAGGCGCTAGGCCTACCCACACAAGTGAGGTATCATTTTTATCGGGAGACTTGGGGGAACGCTGGGTGGAAGGAAATTTGTGGCTCCTCTCACATTCCAGAACTTTATGCCACAGAAATGTGAGGAACATGTGTTTTTTAAGCCAAATTTTGAGGTTTGCAAAGGATTCTGGGTAACAGAACCTGGTCCGAGCCCCGCAAGTCACCCCTCCTTGGATTCCCCTAGGTCTCTAGTTTTCAGAAATGCACAAGTTTGGTAGGTTACCCTAGGTGCCGGCTGAGCTAGAGGCCAAAATCTTCAGGTAGGCACTTCGCAAAAAACACCTCTGTTTTATTCCAAAAATGTGGATGTGTCCATGTTGCGCTTTGGGGCGTTTCCTGTCACGGGCGCTAGGCCTACCCACACAAGTGAGGTATCATTTTTATCGGGAGACTTGGGGGAACGCTGGGTGGAAGGAAATTTGTGGCTTCTCTCAGATTCCCGAACTTTCTGCCACAGAAATGTGAGGAACATGTGTTTTTTTTAGCCAAATTTTGAGGTTTGCAAAGGATTCTGGGAAACAGAACCTGGTCCGAGCCCCGCAAGTCACCCCTCCTTGGATTCCCCTAGGTCTCTAGTTTTCAGAAATGCACATGTTTGGTAGGTTTCCCTAGGTGCCAGCTGAGCTAGAGGCCAAAATCTACAGGTAGGCACTTCGCAAAAAACACCTCTGTTTTCTTCCAAAAATTTGGATGTGTCCACGTTGCGCTTTGGTGCGTTTCCTGTCGCGGGCGCTAGGCCTACCCACACAAGTGAGGTATCATTTTTATCGGGAGACTTTGGGGAACGCTGGGTGGAAGTAAATTTGTGGCTCCTCTCAGATTCCAGTACTTTTTTGCCACAGAAATGTGAGGAACATGTGTTTTTTTAGCCAAATTTTGAGGTTTGCAAAGGATTCTGGGTAACAGAACCTGGTCCGAGCCCCGCAAGTCACCCCTCCTTGGATTCCCCTTGGTCTCTAGTTTTCAGAAATGCACAGGTTTGGTAGGTTTCCCTAGGTGCCGGCTGAGCTAGAGGCCAAAATCTACAGGTAGGCACTTGGCAAAAAACACCTCTGTTTTCTTCAAAAAATTTGGATGTGTCCACGTTGCGCTTTGGTGCGTTTCCTGTCGCGGGCGCTAGGCCTACCCACACAAGTGAGGTATCATTTTTATCGGGAGACTTGGGGGAACGCTGGGTGGAAGGAAATTTGTGGCTTCTCTCAGATTCCCGAACTTTCTGCCACAGAAATGTGAGGAACATGTGTTTTTTTTAGCCAAATTTTGAGGTTTGCAAAGGATTCTGGGAAACAGAACCTGGTCCGAGCCCCGCAAGTCACCCCTCCTTGGATTCCCCTAGGTCTCTAGTTTTCAGAAATGCACATGTTTGGTAGGTTTCCCTAGGTGCCAGCTGAGCTAGAGGCCAAAATCTACAGGTAGGCACTTCGCAAAAAACACCTCTGTTTTCTTCCAAAAATTTGGATGTGTCCACGTTGCGCTTTGGTGCGTTTCCTGTCGCGGGCGCTAGGCCTACCCACACAAGTGAGGTATCATTTTTATCGGGAGACTTTGGGGAACGCTGGGTGGAAGGAAATTTGTGGCTCCTCTCAGATTCCAGTACTTTTTTGCCACAGAAATGTGAGGAACATGTGTTTTTTTAGCCAAATTTTGAGGTTTGCAAAGGATTCTGGGTAACAGAACCTGGTCCGAGCCCCGCAAGTCACCCCTCCTTGGATTCCCCTAGGTCTCTAGTTTTCAGAAATGCACAGGTTTGGTAGGTTTCCCTAGGTGCCGGCTGAGCTAGAGGCCAAAATCTACAGGTAGGCACTTGGCAAAAAACACCTCTGTTTTCTTCCAAAAATTTGGATGTGTCCACGTTGCGCTTTGGGGCATTTCCTGTCGCGGGCGCTAGGCCTACCCACACAAGTGAGGTATCATTTTTATCGGGAGACTTGGGGGAACGCTGGGTGGAAGGAAATTTGTGGCTTCTCTCAGATTCCTGAACTTTCTGCCACAGAACTGTGAGTAACATGTGTTTTTTTAGCCAAATTTTGAGGTTTGCAAAGGATTCTGGGTAACAGAACCTGGTCCGAGCCCCGCAAGTCACCCCTCCTTGGATTCCCCTAGGTCTCTAGTTTTCAGAAATGCACAGGTTTGGTAGGTTACCCTAGGTGTCGGCTGAGCTAGAGGCCAAAATCTTCAGGTAGGCACTTCGCAAAAAACACCTGTTTTATTCCAAAAATGTGGATGTGTCCATGTTGCGCTTTGGGGCGCTTCCTGTTGCGGGCGCTAGGCCTACCCACACAAGTGAGGTATCATTTTTATCGGGAGACTTGGGGGAACGCTGGGTGGAAGGAAATTTGTGGCTTCTCTCAGATTCCCGAACTTTCTGCCACAGAAATGTGAGGAACATGTGTTTTTTTTAGCCAAATTTTGAGGTTTGCAAAGGATTCTGGGAAACAGAACCTGGTCCGAGCCCCGCAAGTCACCCCTCCTTGGATTCCCCTAGGTCTCTAGTTTTCAGAAATGCACAGGTTTGGTAGGTTTCCCTAGGTGCCAGCTGAGCTAGAGGCCAAAATCTACAGGTAGGCACTTCGCAAAAAACACCTCTGTTTTCTTCCAAAAATTTGGATATGTCCACGTTGTGCTTTTGTGCGTTTCCTGTCGCGGGCGCTAGGCCTACCCACACAAGTGAGGTATCATTTTTATCGGGAGACTTGGGGGAACGCTGGGTGGAAGGAAATTTGTGGCTCCTCTCACATTCCAGAACTTTATGCCACAGAAATGTGAGGAACATGTGTTTTTTAAGCCAAATTTTGAGGTTTGCAAAGGATTCTGTGTAACAGAACCTGGTCCGAGCCCCGCAAGTCACCCCTCCTTGGATTCCCCTAGGTCTCTAGTTTTCAGAAATGCACAGGTTTGGTAGGTTACCCTAGGTGCCGGCTGAGCTAGAGGCCAAAATCTTCAGGTAGGCACTTCGCAAAAAACACCTCTGTTTTATTCCAAAAATGTGGAAGTGTCCATGTTGCGCTTTGGGGCGTTTCCTGTCGCGGGCGCTAGGCCTACCCACACAAGTGAGGTATCATTTTTATCGGGAGACTTGGGGGAATGCTGGGTGGAAGGAAATTTGTGGCTCCTCTCACATTCCAGAACTTTATGCCACAGAAATGTGAGGAACATGTGTTTTTTAAGCCAAATTTTGAGGTTTGCAAAGGATTCTGGGTAACAGAACCTGGTCCGAGCCCGGCAAGTCACCCCTCCTTGGATTCCCCTAGGTCTCTAGTTTTCAGAAATGCACAGGTTTGGTAGGTTTTCCTAGGTGCCGGCTGAGCTAGAGGCCAAAATCTACAGGTAGGCACTTCGCAAAAAACACCTCTGTTTTCTTCAAAAAATTTGGATGTGTCCACGTTGCGCTTTGGTGCGTTTCCTGTCGCGGGCGCTAGGCCTACCCACACAAGTGAGGTATCATTTTTATCGGGAGACTTGGGGGAACGCTGGGTGGAAGGAAATTTGTGGCTTCTCTCAGATTCCCGAACTTTCTGCCACAGAAATGTGAGGAACATGTGTTTTTTTAGCCAAATTTTGAGGTTTGCAAAGGATTCTGGGTAACAGAACCTGGTCCGAGCCCCGCAAGTCACCCCTCCTTGGATTCCCCTAGGTCTCTAGTTTTCTGAAATGCACAGGTTTGGTAGGTTTCCCTAGGTGCCGGCTGAGCTAGAGGCCAAAATCTACAGGTAGGCACTTCGCAAAAAACACCTCTGTTTTCTTCCAAAAATGTGGATGTGTCCACGTTGCGCTTTGGGGCGTTTCCTGTCGCAGGCGCTAGGCCTACCCACACAAGTGAGGTATCATTTTTATCGGGAGACTTGGGGGAACGCTGGGTGGAAGGAAATTTGTGGCTCCTCTCACATTCCAGAACTTTATGCCACAGAAATGTGAGGAACATGTGTTTTTTAAGCCATATTTTGAGGTTTGCAAAGGATTCTGGGTAACAGAACCTGGTCCGAGCCCCGCAAGTCACCCCTCCTTGGATTCCCCTAGGTCTCTAGTTTTCAGAAATGCACAGGTTTGGTAGGTTTCCCTAGGTGCCGGCTGAGCTAGAGGCCAAAATCTACAGGTAGGCACTTCGCAAAAAACACCTCTGTTTTCTTCCAAAAATTTGGATGTGTCCACGTTGCGCTTTGGTGCGTTTCCTGTCGCGGGCGCTAGGCCTACCCACACAAGTGAGGTATCATTTTTATCGGGAGACTTGGGGGAACGCTGGGTGGAAGGAAATTTGTGGCTTCTCTCAGATTCCCGAACTTTCTGCCACAGAAATGTGAGGAACATGTGTTTTTTTAGCCAAATTTTGAGGTTTGCAAAGGATTCTGGGTAACAGAACCTGGTCCGAGCCCCGCAAGTCACCCCTCCTTGGATTCCCCTAGGTCTCTAGTTTTCAGAAATGCACAGGTTTGGTAGGTTTCCCTAGGTGCCGGCTGAGCTAGAGGCCAAAATCTACAGGTAGGCACTTCGCAAAAAACACCTCTGTTTTCTTCCAAAAATTTGGATGTGTCCACGTTGCGCTTTGGGGCGTTTCCTGTCGCGGGCGCTAGGCCTACCCACACAAGTGAGGTATCATTTTTATCGGGAGACTTTGGGGAACGCTGGGTGGAAGGAAATTCGTGGCTCCTCTCACATTCCAGAACTTTATGCCACAGAAATGTGAGGAACATGTGTTTTTAAAGCCATATTTTGAGGTTTGCAAAGGATTCTGGGTAACAGAACCTGGTCCGAGCCCCGCAAGTCACCCCTCCTTGGATTCCCCTAGGTCTCTAGTTTTCAGAAATGCACAGGTTTGGTAGGTTACCCTAGGTGTCGGCTGAGCTAGAGGCCAAAATCTTCAGGTAGGCACTTCGCAAAAAACACCTGTTTTATTCCAAAAATGTGGATGTGTCCATGTTGCGCTTTGGGGCGCTTCCTGTCGCGGGCGCTAGGCCTACCCACACAAGTGAGGTATCATTTTTATCGGGAGACTTGGGGGAACGCTGGGTGGAAGGAAATTTGTGGCTTCTCTCAGATTCCCGAACTTTCTGCCACAGAAATGTGAGGAACATGTGTTTTTTTTAGCCAAATTTTGAGGTTTGCAAAGGATTCTGGGAAACAGAACCTGGTCCGAGCCCCGCAAGTCACCCCTCCTTGGATTCCCCTAGGTCTCTAGTTTTCAGAAATGCACAGGTTTGGTAGGTTTCCCTAGGTGCCAGCTGAGCTAGAGGCCAAAATCTACAGGTAGGCACTTCGCAAAAAACACCTCTGTTTTCTTCCAAAAATTTGGATATGTCCACGTTGTGCTTTGGTGCGTTTCCTGTCGCGGGCGCTAGGCCTACCCACACAAGTGAGGTATCATTTTTATCGGGAGACTTGGGGGAACGCTGGGTGGAAGGAAATTTGTGGCTCCTCTCAGATTCCAGTACTTTTTTGCCACAGAAATGTGAGGAACATGTGTTTTTTTAGCCAAATTTTGAGGTTTGCAAAGGATTCTGGGTAACAGAACCTGGTCCGAGCCCCGCAAGTCTTCCCTCCTTGGATTCCCCTAGGTCTCTAGTTTTCAGAAATGCACAGGTTTGGTAGGTTTCCCTAGGTGCCGGCTGAGCTAGAGGCCAAAATCTACAGGTAGGCACTTCGCAAAAAACACCTCTGTTTTCTTCCAAAAATTTGGATGTGTCCACGTTGCGCTTTGGGGCGTTTCCCTGTCGCGGGTGCTAGGCCTACCCACACAAGTGAGGTATCATTTTTATCGGGAGACTTGGGGGAACGCTGGGTGGAAGGAAATTTGTGGCTCCTCTCAGATTCCCGAACTTTCTGCTACAGAAATGTGAGGAACATGTGTTTTTTTAGCCAAATTTTGAGGTTTGCAAAGGATTCTGGGTAACAGAACCTGGTCCGAGCCCCGCAAGTCACCCCTCCTTGGATTCCCCTAGGTCTCTAGTTCTCAGAAATGCACAGGTTTGGTAGGTTTCCCTAGGTGCCGGCTGAGCTAGAGGCCAAAATCTACAGGTAGGCACTTCGCAAAAAACACCTGTTTTCTTCCAAAAATTTGGATGTGTCCACGTTGCGCTTTGGTGCGTTTCCTGTCGCGGGCGCTAGGCCTACCCACACAAGTGAGGTATCATTTTTCTCGGGAGACTTGGGGGAACGCTGGGTGGAAGGAAATTTGTGGCTTCTCTCAGATTCCTGAACTTTCTGCCACAGAACTGTGAGTAACATGTGTTTTTTTAGCCAAATTTTGAGGTTTGCAAAGGATTCTGGGTAACAGAACCTGGTCCGAGCCCCGCAAGTCACCCCTCCTTGGATTCCCCTAGGTCTCTAGTTTTCAGAAATGGACAGGTTTGGTAGGTTTCCCTAGGTGCCAGCTGAGCTAGAGGCCAAAATCTACAGGTAGGCACTTCGCAAAAAACACCTCTGTTTTCTTCCAAAAATTTGGATATGTCCACGTTGTGCTTTGGTGCGTTTCCTGTCGCGGGCGCTAGGCCTACCCACACAAGTGAGGTATCATTTTTATCGGGAGACTTGGGGGAACGCTGGGTGGAAGGAAATTTGTGGCTTCTCTCAGATTCCCGAACTTTCTGCCACAGAAATGTGAGGAACATGTGTTTTTTTTAGCCAAATTTTGAGGTTTGCAAAGGATTCTGGGAAACAGAACCTGGTCCGAGCCCCGCAAGTCACCCCTCCTTGGATTCCCCTAGGTCTCTAGTTTTCAGAAATGCACAGGTTTGGTAGGTTTCCCTAGGTGCCAGCTGAGCTAGAGGCCAAAATCTACAGGTAGGCACTTCGCAAAAAACACCTCTGTTTTCTTCCAAAAATTTGGATATGTCCACGTTGTGCTTTGGTGCGTTTCCTGTCGCGGGCGCTAGGCCTACCCACACAAGTGAGGTATCATTTTTATCGGGAGACTTGGGGGAACGCTGGGTGGAAGGAAATTTGTGGCTCCTCTCAGATTCCAGTACTTTTTTGCCACAGAAATGTGAGGAACATGTGTTTTTTTAGCCAAATTTTGAGGTTTGCAAAGGATTCTGGGTAACAGAACCTGGTCCGAGCCCCGCAAGTCTTCCCTCCTTGGATTCCCCTAGGTCTCTAGTTTTCAGAAATGCACAGGTTTGGTAGGTTTCCCTAGGTGCCGGCTGAGCTAGAGGCCAAAATCTACAGGTAGGCACTTTGCAAAAAACACCTCTGTTTTCTTCCAAAAATTTGGATGTGTCCACGTTGCGCTTTGGGGCGTTTCCCTGTCGCGGGTGCTAGGCCTACCCACACAAGTGAGGTATCATTTTTATCGGGAGACTTGGGGGAACGCTGGGTGGAAGGAAATTTGTGGCTCCTCTCAGATTCCCGAACTTTCTGCTACAGAAATGTGAGGAACATGTGTTTTTTTAGCCAAATTTTGAGGTTTGCAAAGGATTCTGGGTAACAGAACCTGGTCCGAGCCCCGCAAGTCACCCCTCCTTGGATTCCCCTAGGTCTCTAGTTCTCAGAAATGCACAGGTTTGGTAGGTTTCCCTAGGTGCCGGCTGAGCTAGAGGCCAAAATCTACAGGTAGGCACTTCGCAAAAAACACCTGTTTTCTTCCAAAAATTTGGATGTGTCCACGTTGCGCTTTGGTGCGTTTCCTGTCGCGGGCGCTAGGCCTACCCACACAAGTGAGGTATCATTTTTCTCGGGAGACTTGGGGGAACGCTGGGTGGAAGGAAATTTGTGGCTTCTCTCAGATTCCTGAACTTTCTGCCACAGAACTGTGAGTAACATGTGTTTTTTTAGCCAAATTTTGAGGTTTGCAAAGGATTCTGGGTAACAGAACCTGGTCCGAGCCCCGCAAGTCACCCCTCCTTGGATTCCCCTAGGTCTCTAGTTTTCAGAAATGCACAGGTTTGGTAGGTTTCCCTAGGTGCCGGCTGAGCTAGAGGCCAAAATTTACAGGTAGGCACTTCGCAAAAAACACCTCTGTTTTCTTCCAAAAATTTGGATGTGTCCACGTTGCGCTTTGGGGCGTTTCCTGTCGCGGGCGCTAGGCCTACCCACACAAGTGAGGTATCATTTTTATCGGGAGACTTGGGGGAACGCTGGGTGGAAGGAAATTTGTGGCTCCTCTCACATTCCAGAACTTTATGCCACAGAAATGTGAGGAACATGTGTTTTTTAAGCCATATTCTGAGGTTTGCAAAGGATTCTGGGTAACAGAACCTGGTCCGAGCCCCGCAAGTCACCCCTCCTTGGATTCCCCTAGGTCTCTAGTTTTCAGAAATGCACAGGTTTGGTAGGTTACCCTAGGTGCCGGCTGAGCTAGAGGCCAAAATCTTCAGGTAGGCACTTCGCAAAAAACACCTCTGTTTTATTCCAAAAATGTGGATGTGTCCATGTTGCGCTTTGGGGCGTTTTCTGTCGCGGGCGCTAGGCCTACCCACACAAGTGAGGTATCATTTTTATCGGGAGACTTGGGGGAACGCTGGGTGGAAGGAAATTTGTGGCTTCTCTCAGATTCCCGAACTTTCTGCAACAGAAATGTGAGGAACATGTGTTTTTTTTAGCCAAATTTTGAGGTTTGCAAAGGATTCTGGGAAACAGAACCTGGTCCGAGCCCCGCAAGTCACCCCTCCTTGGATTCCCCTAGGTCTCTAGTTTTCAGAAATGCACAGGTTTGGTAGGTTTCCCTAGGTGCCAGCTGAGCTAGAGGCCAAAATCTACAGGTAGGCACTTCGCAAAAAACACCTCTGTTTTCTTCCAAAAATTTGGATGTGTCCACGTTGCGCTTTGGTGCGTTTCCTGTCGCGGGCGCTAGGCCTACCCACACAAGTGAGGTATCATTTTTATCGGGAGACTTGGGGGAACGCTGGGTGGAAGGAAATTTGTGGCTCCTCTCAGATTCCAGTACTTTTTTGCCACAGAAATTTGAGGAACATGTGTTTTTTTAGCCAAATTTTGAGGTTTGCAAAGGATTCTGGGTAACAGAACCTGGTCCGAGCCCCGCAAGTCTTCCCTCCTTGGATTCCCCTAGGTCTCTAGTTTTCAGAAATGCACAGGTTTGGTAGGTTTCCCTAGGTGCCGGCTGAGCTAGAGGCCAAAATCTTCAGGTAGGCACTTCGCAAAAAACACCTCTGTTTTATTCCAAAAATGTGGATGTGTCCATGTTGCGCTTTGGGGCGTTTTCTGTCGCGGGCGCTAGGCCTACCCACACAAGTGAGGTGTCATTTTTATCGGGAGACTTGGGGGAATGCTGGGTGGAAGCAAATTTGTGGCTCCTCTCAGATTCCAGAACTTTCTGCCACAGAAATGTGAGGAACATGTGTTTTTTTAGCCAAATTTTGAGGTTTGCAAAGGATTCTGGGTAAGAGAACCTGGTCCGAGCCCCGCAAGTCACCCCTCCTTGGATTCCCCTAGGTCTCTAGTTTTCAGAAATGCACAGGTTTGGTAGGTTTCCCTAGGTGCCAGCTGAGCTAGAGGCCAAAATCTACAGGTAGGCACTTCGCAAAAAACACCTCTGTTTTCTTCCAAAAATTTGGATATGTCCACGTTGTGCTTTGGTGCGTTTCCTGTCGCGGGCGCTAGGCCTACCCACACAAGTGAGGTATCATTTTTATCGGGAGACTTGGGGGAACGCTGGGTGGAAGGAAATTTGTGGCTCCTCTCAGATTCCAGTACTTTTTTGCCACAGAAATGTGAGGAACATGTGTTTTTTTAGCCAAATTTTGAGGTTTGCAAAGGATTCTGGGTAACAGAACCTGGTCCGAGCCCCGCAAGTCTTCCCTCCTTGGATTCCCCTAGGTCTCTAGTTTTCAGAAATGCACAGGTTTGGTAGGTTTCCCTAGGTGCCGGCTGAGCTAGAGGCCAAAATCTACAGGTAGGCACTTCGCAAAAAACACCTCTGTTTTCTTCCAAAAATGTGGATGTGTCCACGTTGCGCTTTGGGGCGTTTCCCTGTCGCGGGTGCTAGGCCTACCCACACAAGTGAGGTATCATTTTTATCGGGAGACTTGGGGGAACGCTGGGTGGAAGGAAATTTGTGGCTCCTCTCAGATTCCCGAACTTTCTGCTACAGAAATGTGAGGAACATGTGTTTTTTTAGCCAAATTTTGAGGTTTGCAAAGGATTCTGGGTAACAGAACCTGGTCCGAGCCCCGCAAGTCACCCCTCCTTGGATTCCCCTAGGTCTCTAGTTCTCAGAAATGCACAGGTTTGGTAGGTTTCCCTAGGTGCCGGCTGAGCTAGAGGCCAAAATCTACAGGTAGGCACTTCGCAAAAAACACCTGTTTTCTTCCAAAAATTTGGATGTGTCCACGTTGCGCTTTGGTGCGTTTCCTGTCGCGGGCGCTAGGCCTACCCACACAAGTGAGGTTTCATTTTTCTCGGGAGACTTGGGGGAACGCTGGGTGGAAGGAAATTTGTGGCTTCTCTCAGATTCCTGAACTTTCTGCCACAGAACTGTGAGTAACATGTGTTTTTTTAGCCAAATTTTGAGGTTTGCAAAGGATTCTGGGTAACAGAACCTGGTCCGAGCCCCGCAAGTCACCCCTCCTTGGATTCCCCTAGGTCTCTAGTTTTCAGAAATGCACAGGTTTGGTAGGTTTCCCTAGGTGCCGGCTGAGCTAGAGGCCAAAATTTACAGGTAGGCACTTCGCAAAAAACACCTCTGTTTTCTTCCAAAAATTTGGATGTGTCCACGTTGCGCTTTGGGGCGTTTCCTGTCGCGGGCGCTAGGCCTACCCACACAAGTGAGGTATCATTTTTATCGGGAGACTTGGGGGAACGCTGGGTGGAAGGAAATTTGTGGCTCCTCTCACATTCCAGAACTTTATGCCACAGAAATGTGAGGAACATGTGTTTTTTAAGCCATATTCTGAGGTTTGCAAAGGATTCTGGGTAACAGAACCTGGTCCGAGCCCCGCAAGTCTTCCCTCCTTGGATTCCCCTAGGTCTCTAGTTTTCAGAAATGCACAGGTTTGGTAGGTTTCCCTAGGTGCCCGCTGAGCTAGAGGCCAAAATCTTCAGGTAGGCACTTCGCAAAAAACACCTCTGTTTTATTCCAAAAATGTGGATGTGTCCATGTTGCGCTTTGGGGCGTTTTCTGTCGCGGGCGCTAGGCCTACCCACACAAGTGAGGTATCATTTTTATCTGGAGACTTGGGGGAACGCTGGGTGGAAGGAAATTTGTGGCTCCTCTCAGATTCCAGTACTTTTTTGCCACAGAAATTTGAGGAACATGTGTTTTTTTAGCCAAATTTTGAGGTTTGCAAAGGACTCTGGGTAACAGAACCTGGTCCGAGCCCCGCAAGTCACCCCTCCTTGGATTCCCCTAGGTCTCTAGTTTTCAGAAATGCACAGGTTTGGTAGGTTACCCTAGGTGCCGGCTGAGCTAGAGGCCAAAATCTTCAGGTAGGCACTTCGCAAAAAACACCTCTGTTTTATTCCAAAAATGTGGATGTGTCCATGTTGCGCTTTGGGGCGTTTTCTGTCGCGGGCGCTAGGCCTACCCACACAAGTGAGGTATCATTTTTATCGGGAGACTTGGGGGAACGCTGGGTGGAAGGAAATTTGTGGCTTCTCTCAGATTCCCGAACTTTCTGCAACAGAAATGTGAGGAACATGTGTTTTTTTTAGCCAAATTTTGAGGTTTGCAAAGGATTCTGGGAAACAGAACCTGGTCCGAGCCCCGCAAGTCACCCCTCCTTGGATTCCCCTAGGTCTCTAGTTGTCAGAAATGCACAGGTTTGGTAGGTTTCCCTAGGTGCCAGCTGAGCTAGAGGCCAAAATCTACAGGTAGGCACTTCGCAAAAAACACCTCTGTTTTCTTCCAAAAATTTGGATGTGTCCACGTTGCGCTTTGGTGCGTTTCCTGTCGCGGGCGCTAGGCCTACCCACACAAGTGAGGTATCATTTTTATCGGGAGACTTGCGGGAACGCTGGGTGGAAGGAAATTTGTGGCTCCTCTCAGATTCCAGTACTTTTTTGCCACAGAAATTTGAGGAACATGTGTTTTTTTAGCCAAATTTTGAGGTTTGCAAAGGATTCTGGGTAACAGAACCTGGTCCGAGCCCCGCAAGTCTTCCCTCCTTGGATTCCCCTAGGTCTCTAGTTTTCAGAAATGCACAGGTTTGGTAGGTTTCCCTAGGTGCCGGCTGAGCTAGAGGCCAAAATCTACAGGTAGGCACTTCGCAAAAAACACCTCTGTTTTCTTCCAAAAATTTGGATGTGTCCACGTTGCGCTTTGGTGCGTTTCCTGTCGCGGGCGCTAGGCCTACCCACACAAGTGAGGTATCATTTTTCTCGGGAGACTTGGGGGAACGCTGGGTGGAAGGAAATTTGTGGCTTCTCTCAGATTCCTGAACTTTCTGCCACAGAACTGTGAGTAACATGTGTTTTTTTAGCCAAATTTTGAGGTTTGCAAAGGATTCTGGGTAACAGAACCTGGTCCGAGCCCCGCAAGTCACCCCTCCTTGGATTCCCCTAGGTCTCTAGTTTTCAGAAATGCACAGGTTTGGTAGGTTTCCCTAGGTGCCGGCTGAGCTAGAGGCCAAAATCTACAGGTAGGCACTTTGCAAAAAACACCTCTGTTTTCTTCGAAAAATGTGGATGTGTCCACGTTGCGCTTTGGGGCGTTTCCTGTCGCAGGCGCTAGGCCTACCCACACAAGTGAGGTATCATTTTTATCGGGAGACTTGGGGGAACGCTGGGTGGAAGGAAATTTGTGGCTCCTCTCACATTCCAGAACTTTATGCCACAGAAATGTGAGGAACATGTGTTTTTTAAGCCAAATTTTGAGGTTTGCAAAGGATTCTGGGTAACAGAACCTGGTCCGAGCCCCGCAAGTCACCCCTCCTTGGATTCCCCTAGGTCTCTAGTTTTCAGAAATGCACAGGTTTGGTAGGTTACCCTAGGTGCCGGCTGAGCTAGAGGCCAAAATCTTCAGGTAGGCACTTCGCAAAAAACACCTCTGTTTTATTCCAAAAATGTGGATGTGTCCATGTTGCGCTTTGGGGCGTTTCCTGTCGCGGGCGCTAGGCCTACCCACACAAGTGAGGTATCATTTTTATCGGGAGACTTGGGGGAACGCTGGGTGGAAGGAAATTTGTGGCTCCTCTCAGATTCCCGAACTTTCTGCCACAGAAATGTGAGGAACATGTGTTTTTTTTAGCCAAATTTTGAGGTTTGCAAAGGATTCTGGGAAACAGAACCTGGTCCGAGCCCCGCAAGTCACCCCTCCTTGGATTCCCCTAGGTCTCTAGTTTTCAGAAATGCACATGTTTGGTAGGTTTCCCTAGGTGCCAGCTGAGCTAGAGGCCAAAATCTACAGGTAGGCACTTCGCA
Organism: Pleurodeles waltl; assembly: GCF_031143425.1. NCBI lineage: Eukaryota > Metazoa > Chordata > Amphibia > Caudata > Salamandridae > Pleurodeles > Pleurodeles waltl. Next base: position 218,806,678 of record NC_090436.1, on the reverse strand, counting down.
AAAAACACCTCTGTTTTCTTCCAAAAATTTGGATGTGTCCACGTTGCGCTTTGGTGCGTTTCCTGTCGCGGGCGCTAGGCCTACCCACACAAGTGAGGTATCATTTTTATCGGGAGACTTTGGGGAACGCTGGGTGGAAGGAAATTTGTGGCTCCTCTCAGATTCCAGTACTTTTTTGCCACAGAAATGTGAGGAACATGTGTTTTTTTAGCCAAATTTTGAGGTTTGCAAAGGATTCTGGGTAACAGAACCTGGTCCGAGCCCCGCAAGTCACCCCTCCTTGGATTCCCCTAGGTCTCTAGTTTTCAGAAATGCACAGGTTTGGTAGGTTTCCCTAGGTGCCGGCTGAGCTAGAGGCCAAAATCTACAGGTAGGCACTTGGCAAAAAACACCTCTGTTTTCTTCCAAAAATTTGGATGTGTCCACGTTGCGCTTTGGTGCGTTTCCTGTCGCGGGCGCTAGGCCTACCCACACAAGTGAGGTACCATTTTTATCGGGAGACTTGGGGGAACGCTGGGTGGAAGGAAATTTGTGGCTTCTCTCAGATTCCCGAACTTTCTGCCACAGAAATGTGAGGAACATGTGTTTTTTTTAGCCAGATTTTGAGGTTTGCAAAGGATTCTGGGAAACAGAACCTGGTCCGAGCCCCGCAAGTCACCCCTCCTTGGATTCCCCTAGGTCTCTAGTTTTCAGAAATGCACATGTTTGGTAGGTTTCCCTAGGTGCCAGCTGAGCTAGAGGCCAAAATCTACAGGTAGGCACTTCGCAAAAAACACCTCTGTTTTCTTCCAAAAATTTGGATGTGTCCACGTTGCGCTTTGGTGCGTTTCCTGTCGCGGGCGCTAGGCCTACCCACACAAGTGAGGTATCATTTTTATCGGGAGACTTTGGGGAACGCTGGGTGGAAGGAAATTTGTGACTCCTCTCAGATTCCAGTACTTTTTTGCCACAGAAATGTGAGGAACATGTGTTTTTTTAGCCAAATTTTGAGGTTTGCAAAGGATTCTGGGTAACAGAACCTGGTCCGAGCCCCGCAAGTCACCCCTCCTTGGATTCCCCTAGGTCTCTAGTTTTCAGAAATGCACAGGTTTGGTAGGTTTCCCTAGGTGCCGGCTGAGCTAGAGGCCAAAATCTACAGGTAGGCACTTGGCAAAAAACACCTCTGTTTTCTTCCAAAAATTTGGATGTGTCCACGTTGCGCTTTGGGGCATTTCCTGTCGCGGGCGCTAGGCCTACCCACACAAGTGAGGTATCATTTTTATCGGGAGACTTGGGGGAACGCTGGGTGGAAGGAAATTTGTGGCTTCTCTCAGATTCCTGAACTTTCTGCCACAGAACTGTGAGTAACATGTGTTTTTTTAGCCAAATTTTGAGGTTTGCAAAGGATTCTGGGTAACAGAACCTGGTCCGAGCCCCGCAAGTCACCCCTCCTTGGATTCCCCTAGGTCTCTAGTTTTCAGAAATGCACATGTTTGGTAGGTTTCCCTAGGTGCCAGCTGAGCTAGAGGCCAAAATCTACAGGTAGGCACTTCGCAAAAAACACCTCTGTTTTCTTCCAAAAATTTGGATGTGTCCACGTTGCGCTTTGGTGCGTTTCCTGTCGCGGGCGCTAGGCCTACCCACACAAGTGAGGTATCATTTTTATCGGGAGACTTTGGGGAACGCTGGGTGGAAGGAAATTTGTGGCTCCTCTCAGATTCCAGTACTTTTTTGCCACAGAAATGTGAGGAACATGTGTTTTTTTAGCCAAATTTTGAGGTTTGCAAAGGATTCTGGGTAACAGAACCTGGTCCGAGCCCCGCAAGTCACCCCTCCTTGGATTCCCCTAGGTCTCTAGTTTTCAGAAATGCACAGGTTTGGTAGGTTTCCCTAGGTGCCGGCTGAGCTAGAGGCCAAAATTTACAGGTAGGCACTTCGCAAAAAACACCTCTGTTTTCTTCCAAAAATTTGGATGTGTCCACGTTGCGCTTTGGTGCGTTTCCTGTCGCGGGCGCTAGGCCTACCCACACAAGTGAGGTATCATTTTTATCGGGAGACTTTGGGGAACGCTGGGTGGAAGGAAATTTGTGGCTCCTCTCACATTCCAGAACTTTATGCCACAGAAATGTGAGGAACATGTGTTTTTTAAGCCATATTCTGAGGTTTGCAAAGGATTCTGGGTAACAGAACCTGGTCCGAGCCCCGCAAGTCACCTCTCCTTGGATTCCCCTAGGTCTCTAGTTTTCAGAAATGCACAGGTTTGGTAGGTTACCCTAGGTGCCGGCTGAGCTAGAGGCCAAAATCTTCAGGTAGGCACTTCGCAAAAAACACCTCTGTTTTATTCCAAAAATGTGGATGTGTCCATGTTGCGCTTTGGGGCGTTTCCTGTCGCGGGCGCTAGGCCTACCCACACAAGTGAGGTATCATTTTTATCGGGAGACTTGGGGGAACGCTGGGTGGAAGGAAATTTGTGGCTTCTCTCAGATTCCCGAACTTTCTGCAACAGAAATGTGAGGAACATGTGTTTTTTTAGCCAAATTTTGAGGTTTGCAAAGGATTCTGGGAAACAGAACCTGGTCCGAGCCCCGCAAGTCACCCCTCCTTGGATTCCCCTAGGTCTCTAGTTTTCAGAAATGCACAGGTTTGGTAGGTTTCCCTAGGTGCCAGCTGAGCTAGAGGCCAAAATCTACAGGTAGGCACTTGGCAAAAAACACCTCTGTTTTCTTCCAAAAATGTGGATGTGTCCACGTTGCGCTTTGGTGCGTTTCCTGTCGCGGGCGCTAGGCCTACCCACACAAGTGAGGTATCATTTTTATCGGGAGACTTGGGGGAACGCTGGGTGGAAGGAAATTTGTGGCTCCTCTCAGATTCCAGTACTTTTTTGCCACAGAAATGTGAGGAACATGTGTTTTTTTAGCCAAATTTTGAGGTTTGCAAAGGATTCTGGGTAACAGAACCTGGTCCGAGCCCCGCAAGTCTTCCCTCCTTGGATTCCCCTAGGTCTCTAGTTTTCAGAAATGCACAGGTTTGGTAGGTTTCCCTAGGTGCCGGCTGAGCTAGAGGCCAAAATCTACAGGTAGGCACTTCGCAAAAAACACCTCTGTTTTCTTCCAAAAATTTGGATGTGTCCACGTTGCGCTTTGGGGCGTTTCCCTGTCGCGGGTGCTAGGCCTACCCACACAAGTGAGGTATCATTTTTATCGGGAGACTTGGGGGAACGCTGGGTGGAAGGAAATTTGTGGCTCCTCTCAGATTCCCGAACTTTCTGCTACAGAAATGTGAGGAACATGTGTTTTTTTAGCCAAATTTTGAGGTTTGCAAAGGATTCTGGGTAACAGAACCTGGTCCGAGCCCCGCAAGTCACCCCTCCTTGGATTCCCCTAGGTCTCTAGTTCTCAGAAATGCACAGGTTTGGTAGGTTTCCCTAGGTGCCGGCTGAGCTAGAGGCCAAAATCTACAGGTAGGCACTTCGCAAAAAACACCTGTTTTCTTCCAAAAATTTGGATGTGTCCACGTTGCGCTTTGGTGCGTTTCCTGTCGCGGGCGCTAGGCCTACCCACACAAGTGAGGTATCATTTTTCTCGGGAGACTTGGGGGAACGCTGGGTGGAAGGAAATTTGTGGCTTCTCTCAGATTCCTGAACTTTCTGCCACAGAACTGTGAGTAACATGTGTTTTTTTAGCCAAATTTTGAGGTTTGCAAAGGATTCTGGGTAACAGAACCTGGTCCGAGCCCCGCAAGTCACCCCTCCTTGGATTCCCCTAGGTCTCTAGTTTTCAGAAATGCACAGGTTTGGTAGGTTTCCCTAGGTGCCAGCTGAGCTAGAGGCCAAAATCTACAGGTAGGCACTTCGCAAAAAACACCTCTGTTTTCTTCCAAAAATTTGGATATGTCCACGTTGTGCTTTGGTGCGTTTCCTGTCGCGGGCGCTAGGCCTACCCACACAAGTGAGGTATCATTTTTATCGGGAGACTTGGGGGAACGCTGGGTGGAAGGAAATTTGTGGCTTCTCTCAGATTCCCGAACTTTCTGCCACAGAAATGTGAGGAACATGTGTTTTTTTTAGCCAAATTTTGAGGTTTGCAAAGGATTCTGGGAAACAGAACCTGGTCCGAGCCCCGCAAGTCACCCCTCCTTGGATTCCCCTAGGTCTCTAGTTTTCAGAAATGCACAGGTTTCGTAGGTTTCCCTAGGTGCCAGCTGAGCTAGAGGCCAAAATCTACAGGTAGGCACTTCGCAAAAAACACCTCTGTTTTCTTCCAAAAATGTGGATATGTCCACGTTGTGCTTTGGTGCGTTTCCTGTCGCGGGCGCTAGGCCTACCCACACAAGTGAGGTATCATTTTTATCGGGAGACTTGGGGGAACGCTGGGTGGAAGGAAATTTGTGGCTCCTCTCAGATTCCAGTACTTTTTTGCCACAGAAATGTGAGGAACATGTGTTTTTTTAGCCAAATTTTGAGGTTTGCAAAGGATTCTGGGTAACAGAACCTGGTCCGAGCCCCGCAAGTCTTCCCTCCTTGGATTCCCCTAGGTCTCTAGTTTTCAGAAATGCACAGGTTTGGTAGGTTTCCCTAGGTGCCGGCTGAGCTAGAGGCCAAAATCTACAGGTAGGCACTTTGCAAAAAACACCTCTGTTTTCTTCCAAAAATTTGGATGTGTCCACGTTGCGCTTTGGGGCGTTTCCCTGTCGCGGGTGCTAGGCCTACCCACACAAGTGAGGTATCATTTTTATCGGGAGACTTGGGGGAACGCTGGGTGGAAGGAAATTTGTGGCTCCTCTCAGATTCCCGAACTTTCTGCTACAGAAATGTGAGGAACATGTGTTTTTTTAGCCAAATTTTGAGGTTTGCAAAGGATTCTGGGTAACAGAACCTGGTCCGAGCCCCGCAAGTCACCCCTCCTTGGATTCCCCTAGGTCTCTAGTTCTCAGAAATGCACAGGTTTGGTAGGTTTCCCTAGGTGCCGGCTGAGCTAGAGGCCAAAATCTACAGGTAGGCACTTCGCAAAAAACACCTGTTTTCTTCCAAAAATTTGGATGTGTCCACGTTGCGCTTTGGTGCGTTTCCTGTCGCGGGCGCTAGGCCTACCCACACAAGTGAGGTATCATTTTTCTCGGGAGACTTGGGGGAACGCTGGGTGGAAGGAAATTTGTGGCTTCTCTCAGATTCCTGAACTTTCTGCCACAGAACTGTGAGTAACATGTGTTTTTTTAGCCAAATTTTGAGGTTTGCAAAGGATTCTGGGTAACAGAACCTGGTCCGAGCCCCGCAAGTCACCCCTCCTTGGATTCCCCTAGGTCTCTAGTTTTCAGAAATGCACAGGTTTGGTAGGTTTCCCTAGGTGCCGGCTGAGCTAGAGGCCAAAATTTACAGGTAGGCACTTCGCAAAAAACACCTCTGTTTTCTTCCAAAAATTTGGATGTGTCCACGTTGCGCTTTGGGGCGTTTCCTGTCGCGGGCGCTAGGCCTACCCACACAAGTGAGGTATCATTTTTATCGGGAGACTTGGGGGAACGCTGGGTGGAAGGAAATTTGTGGCTCCTCTCACATTCCAGAACTTTATGCCACAGAAATGTGAGGAACATGTGTTTTTTAAGCCATATTCTGAGGTTTGCAAAGGATTCTGGGTAACAGAACCTGGTCCGAGCCCCGCAAGTCACCCCTCCTTGGATTCCCCTAGGTCTCTAGTTTTCAGAAATGCACAGGTTTGGTAGGTTACCCTAGGTGCCGGCTGAGCTAGAGGCCAAAATCTTCAGGTAGGCACTTCGCAAAAAACACCTCTGTTTTATTCCAAAAATGTGGATGTGTCCATGTTGCGCTTTGGGGCGTTTTCTGTCGCGGGCGCTAGGCCTACCCACACAAGTGAGGTATCATTTTTATCGGGAGACTTGGGGGAACGCTGGGTGGAAGGAAATTTGTGGCTTCTCTCAGATTCCCGAACTTTCTGCAACAGAAATGTGAGGAACATGTGTTTTTTTTAGCCAAATTTTGAGGTTTGCAAAGGATTCTGGGAAACAGAACCTGGTCCGAGCCCCGCAAGTCACCCCTCCTTGGATTCCCCTAGGTCTCTAGTTTTCAGAAATGCACAGGTTTGGTAGGTTTCCCTAGGTGCCAGCTGAGCTAGAGGCCAAAATCTACAGGTAGGCACTTCGCAAAAAACACCTCTGTTTTCTTCCAAAAATTTGGATGTGTCCACGTTGCGCTTTGGTGCGTTTCCTGTCGCGGGCGCTAGGCCTACCCACACAAGTGAGGTATCATTTTTATCGGGAGACTTGGGGGAACGCTGGGTGGAAGGAAATTTGTGGCTCCTCTCAGATTCCAGTACTTTTTTGCCACAGAAATGTGAGGAACATGTGTTTTTTTAGCCAAATTTTGAGGTTTGCAAAGGATTCTGGGTAACAGAACCTGGTCCGAGCCCCGCAAGTCTTCCCTCCTTGGATTCCCCTAGGTCTCTAGTTTTCAGAAATGCACAGGTTTGGTAGGTTTCCCTAGGTGCCGGCTGAGCTAGAGGCCAAAATCTTCAGGTAGGCACTTCGCAAAAAACACCTCTGTTTTATTCCAAAAATGTGGATGTGTCCATGTTGCGCTTTGGGGCGTTTTCTGTCGCGGGCGCTAGGCCTACCCACACAAGTGAGGTGTCATTTTTATCGGGAGACTTGGGGGAATGCTGGGTGGAAGCAAATTTGTGGCTCCTCTCAGATTCCAGAACTTTCTGCCACAGAAATGTGAGGAACATGTGTTTTTTTAGCCAAATTTTGAGGTTTGCAAAGGATTCTGGGTAAGAGAACCTGGTCCGAGCCCCGCAAGTCACCCCTCCTTGGATTCCCCTAGGTCTCTAGTTTTCAGAAATGCACAGGTTTGGTAGGTTTCCCTAGGTGCCAGCTGAGCTAGAGGCCAAAATCTACAGGTAGGCACTTCGCAAAAAACACCTCTGTTTTCTTCCAAAAATTTGGATATGTCCACGTTGTGCTTTGGTGCGTTTCCTGTCGCGGGCGCTAGGCCTACCCACACAAGTGAGGTATCATTTTTATCGGGAGACTTGGGGGAACGCTGGGTGGAAGGAAATTTGTGGCTCCTCTCAGATTCCAGTACTTTTTTGCCACAGAAATGTGAGGAACATGTGTTTTTTTAGCCAAATTTTGAGGTTTGCAAAGGATTCTGGGTAACAGAACCTGGTCCGAGCCCCGCAAGTCTTCCCTCCTTGGATTCCCCTAGGTCTCTAGTTTTCAGAAATGCACAGGTTTGGTAGGTTTCCCTAGGTGCCGGCTGAGCTAGAGGCCAAAATCTACAGGTAGGCACTTCGCAAAAAACACCTCTGTTTTCTTCCAAAAATTTGGATGTGTCCACGTTGCGCTTTGGGGCGTTTCCCTGTCGCGGGTGCTAGGCCTACCCACACAAGTGAGGTATCATTTTTATCGGGAGACTTGGGGGAACGCTGGGTGGAAGGAAATTTGTGGCTCCTCTCAGATTCCCGAACTTTCTGCTACAGAAATGTGAGGAACATGTGTTTTTTTAGCCAAATTTTGAGGTTTGCAAAGGATTCTGGGTAACAGAACCTGGTCCGAGCCCCGCAAGTCACCCCTCCTTGGATTCCCCTAGGTCTCTAGTTCTCAGAAATGCACAGGTTTGGTAGGTTTCCCTAGGTGCCGGCTGAGCTAGAGGCCAAAATCTACAGGTAGGCACTTCGCAAAAAACACCTGTTTTCTTCCAAAAATTTGGATGTGTCCACGTTGCGCTTTGGTGCGTTTCCTGTCGCGGGCGCTAGGCCTACCCACACAAGTGAGGTTTCATTTTTCTCGGGAGACTTGGGGGAACGCTGGGTGGAAGGAAATTTGTGGCTTCTCTCAGATTCCTGAACTTTCTGCCACAGAACTGTGAGTAACATGTGTTTTTTTAGCCAAATTTTGAGGTTTGCAAAGGATTCTGGGTAACAGAACCTGGTCCGAGCCCCGCAAGTCACCCCTCCTTGGATTCCCCTAGGTCTCTAGTTTTCAGAAATGCACAGGTTTGGTCGGTTTCCCTAGGTGCCGGCTGAGCTAGAGGCCAAAATTTACAGGTAGGCACTTCGCAAAAAACACCTCTGTTTTCTTCCAAAAATTTGGATGTGTCCACGTTGCGCTTTGGGGCGTTTCCTGTCGCGGGCGCTAGGCCTACCCACACAAGTGAGGTATCATTTTTATCGGGAGACTTGGGGGAACGCTGGGTGGAAGGAAATTTGTGGCTCCTCTCACATTCCAGAACTTTATGCCACAGAAATGTGAGGAACATGTGTTTTTTAAGCCATATTCTGAGGTTTGCAAAGGATTCTGGGTAACAGAACCTGGTCCGAGCCCCGCAAGTCACCCCTCCTTGGATTCCCCTAGGTCTCTAGTTTTCAGAAATGCACAGGTTTGGTAGGTTACCCTAGGTGCCGGCTGAGCTAGAGGCCAAAATCTTCAGGTAGGCACTTCGCAAAAAACACCTCTGTTTTATTCCAAAAATGTGGATGTGTCCATGTTGCGCTTTGGGGCGTTTTCTGTCGCGGGCGCTAGGCCTACCCACACAAGTGAGGTATCATTTTTATCGGGAGACTTGGGGGAACGCTGGGTGGAAGGAAATTTGTGGCTTCTCTCAGATTCCCGAACTTTCTGCAACAGAAATGTGAGGAACATGTGTTTTTTTTAGCCAAATTTTGAGGTTTGCAAAGGATTCTGGGAAACAGAACCTGGTCCGAGCCCCGCAAGTCACCCCTCCTTGGATTCCCCTAGGTCTCTAGTTTTCAGAAATGCACAGGTTTGGTAGGTTTCCCTAGGTGCCAGCTGAGCTAGAGGCCAAAATCTACAGGTAGGCACTTCGCAAAAAACACCTCTGTTTTCTTCCAAAAATTTGGATGTGTCCACGTTGCGCTTTGGTGCGTTTCCTGTCGCGGGCGCTAGGCCTACCCACACAAGTGAGGTATCATTTTTATCGGGAGACTTGGGGGAACGCTGGGTGGAAGGAAATTTGTGGCTCCTCTCAGATTCCAGTACTTTTTTGCCACAGAAATTTGAGGAACATGTGTTTTTTTAGCCAAATTTTGAGGTTTGCAAAGGATTCTGGGTAACAGAACCTGGTCCGAGCCCCGCAAGTCTTCCCTCCTTGGATTCCCCTAGGTCTCTAGTTTTCAGAAATGCACAGGTTTGGTAGGTTTCCCTAGGTGCCCGCTGAGCTAGAGGCCAAAATCTTCAGGTAGGCACTTCGCAAAAAACACCTCTGTTTTATTCCAAAAATGTGGATGTGTCCATGTTGCGCTTTGGGGCGTTTTCTGTCGCGGGCGCTAGGCCTACCCACACAAGTGAGGTATCATTTTTATCTGGAGACTTGGGGGAACGCTGGGTGGAAGGAAATTTGTGGCTCCTCTCAGATTCCAGTACTTTTTTGCCACAGAAATTTGAGGAACATGTGTTTTTTTAGCCAAATTTTGAGGTTTGCAAAGGACTCTGGGTAACAGAACCTGGTCCGAGCCCCGCAAGTCACCCCTCCTTGGATTCCCCTAGGTCTCTAGTTTTCAGAAATGCACAGGTTTGGTAGGTTACCCTAGGTGCCGGCTGAGCTAGAGGCCAAAATCTTCAGGTAGGCACTTCGCAAAAAACACCTCTGTTTTATTCCAAAAATGTGGATGTGTCCATGTTGCGCTTTGGGGCGTTTTCTGTCGCGGGCGCTAGGCCTACCCACACAAGTGAGGTATCATTTTTATCGGGAGACTTGGGGGAACGCTGGGTGGAAGGAAATTTGTGGCTTCTCTCAGATTCCCGAACTTTCTGCAACAGAAATGTGAGGAACATGTGTTTTTTTTAGCCAAATTTTGAGGTTTGCAAAGGATTCTGGGAAACAGAACCTGGTCCGAGCCCCGCAAGTCACCCCTCCTTGGATTCCCCTAGGTCTCTAGTTTTCAGAAATGCACAGGTTTGGTAGGTTTCCCTAGGTGCCAGCTGAGCTAGAGGCCAAAATCTACAGGTAGGCACTTCGCAAAAAACACCTCTGTTTTCTTCCAAAAATTTGGATGTGTCCACGTTGCGCTTTGGTGCGTTTCCTGTCGCGGGCGCTAGGCCTACCCACACAAGTGAGGTATCATTTTTATCGGGAGACTTGCGGGAACGCTGGGTGGAAGGAAATTTGTGGCTCCTCTCAGATTCCAGTACTTTTTTGCCACAGAAATTTGAGGAACATGTGTTTTTTTAGCCAAATTTTGAGGTTTGCAAAGGATTCTGGGTAACAGAACCTGGTCCGAGCCCCGCAAGTCTTCCCTCCTTGGATTCCCCTAGGTCTCTAGTTTTCAGAAATGCACAGGTTTGGTAGGTTTCCCTAGGTGCCGGCTGAGCTAGAGGCCAAAATCTACAGGTAGGCACTTCGCAAAAAACACCTCTGTTTTCTTCCAAAAATTTGGATGTGTCCACGTTGCGCTTTGGTGCGTTTCCTGTCGCGGGCGCTAGGCCTACCCACACAAGTGAGGTATCATTTTTCTCGGGAGACTTGGGGGAACGCTGGGTGGAAGGAAATTTGTGGCTTCTCTCAGATTCCTGAACTTTCTGCCACAGAACTGTGAGTAACATGTGTTTTTTTAGCCAAATTTTGAGGTTTGCAAAGGATTCTGGGTAACAGAACCTGGTCCGAGCCCCGCAAGTCACCCCTCCTTGGATTCCCCTAGGTCTCTAGTTTTCAGAAATGCACAGGTTTGGTAGGTTTCCCTAGGTGCCGGCTGAGCTAGAGGCCAAAATCTACAGGTAGGCACTTTGCAAAAAACACCTCTGTTTTCTTCGAAAAATGTGGATGTGTCCACGTTGCGCTTTGGGGCGTTTCCTGTCGCAGGCGCTAGGCCTACCCACACAAGTGAGGTATCATTTTTATCGGGAGACTTGGGGGAACGCTGGGTGGAAGGAAATTTGTGGCTCCTCTCACATTCCAGAACTTTATGCCACAGAAATGTGAGGAACATGTGTTTTTTAAGCCAAATTTTGAGGTTTGCAAAGGATTCTGGGTAACAGAACCTGGTCCGAGCCCCGCAAGTCACCCCTCCTTGGATTCCCCTAGGTCTCTAGTTTTCAGAAATGCACAGGTTTGGTAGGTTACCCTAGGTGCCGGCTGAGCTAGAGGCCAAAATCTTCAGGTAGGCACTTCGCAAAAAACACCTCTGTTTTATTCCAAAAATGTGGATGTGTCCATGTTGCGCTTTGGGGCGTTTCCTGTCGCGGGCGCTAGGCCTACCCACACAAGTGAGGTATCATTTTTATCGGGAGACTTGGGGGAACGCTGGGTGGAAGGAAATTTGTGGCTCCTCTCAGATTCCCGAACTTTCTGCCACAGAAATGTGAGGAACATGTGTTTTTTTTAGCCAAATTTTGAGGTTTGCAAAGGATTCTGGGAAACAGAACCTGGTCCGAGCCCCGCAAGTCACCCCTCCTTGGATTCCCCTAGGTCTCTAGTTTTCAGAAATGCACATGTTTGGTAGGTTTCCCTAGGTGCCAGCTGAGCTAGAGGCCAAAATCTACAGGTAGGCACTTCGCAAAAAACACCTCTGTTTTCTTCCAAAAATGTGGATGTGTCCACGTTGCGCTTTGGTGCGTTTCCTGTCGCGGGCGCTAGGCCTACCCACACAAGTGAGGTATCATTTTTATCGGGAGACTTTGGGGAACGCTGGGTGGAAGGAAATTTGTGGCTCCTCTCAGATTCCAGTACTTTTTTGCCACAGAAATGTGAGGAACATGTGTTTTTTTAGCCAAATTTTGAGGTTTGCAAAGGATTCTGGGTAACAGAACCTGGTCCGAGCCCCGCAAGTCACCCCTCCTTGGATTCCCCTAGGTCTCTAGTTTTCAGAAATGCACAGGTTTGGTAGGTTTCCCTAGGTGCCGGCTGAGCTAGAGGCCAAAATCTACAGGTAGGCACTTGGCAAAAAACACCTCTGTTTTCTTCCAAAAATTTGGATGTGTCCACGTTGCGCTTTGGTGCGTTTCCTGTCGCGGGCGCTAGGCCTACCCACACAAGTGAGGTACCATTTTTATCGGGAGACTTGGGGGAACGCTGGGTGGAAGGAAATTTGTGGCTTCTCTCAGATTCCCGAACTTTCTGCCACAGAAATGTGAGGAACATGTGTTTTTTTTAGCCAGATTTTGAGGTTTGCAAAGGATTCTGGGAAACAGAACCTGGTCCGAGCCCCGCAAGTCACCCCTCCTTGGATTCCCCTAGGTCTCTAGTTTTCAGAAATGCACATGTTTGGTAGGTTTCCCTAGGTGCCAGCTGAGCTAGAGGCCAAAATCTACAGGTAGGCACTTCGCAAAAAACACCTCTGTTTTCTTCCAAAAATTTGGATGTGTCCACGTTGCGCTTTGGTGCGTTTCCTGTCGCGGGCGCTAGGCCTACCCACACAAGTGAGGTATCATTTTTATCGGGAGACTTTGGGGAACGCTGGGTGGAAGGAAATTTGTGACTCCTCTCAGATTCCAGTACTTTTTTGCCACAGAAATGTGAGGAACATGTGTTTTTTTAGCCAAATTTTGAGGTTTGCAAAGGATTCTGGGTAACAGAACCTGGTCCGAGCCCCGCAAGTCACCCCTCCTTGGATTCCCCTAGGTCTCTAGTTTTCAGAAATGCACAGGTTTGGTAGGTTTCCCTAGGTGCCGGCTGAGCTAGAGGCCAAAATCTACAGGTAGGCACTTGGCAAAAAACACCTCTGTTTTCTTCCAAAAATTTGGATGTGTCCACGTTGCGCTTTGGGGCATTTCCTGTCGCGGGCGCTAGGCCTACCCACACAAGTGAGGTATCATTTTTATCGGGAGACTTGGGGGAACGCTGGGTGGAAGGAAATTTGTGGCTTCTCTCAGATTCCTGAACTTTCTGCCACAGAACTGTGAGTAACATGTGTTTTTTTAGCCAAATTTTGAGGTTTGCAAAGGATTCTGGGTAACAGAACCTGGTCCGAGCCCCGCAAGTCACCCCTCCTTGGATTCCCCTAGGTCTCTAGTTTTCAGAAATGCACATGTTTGGTAGGTTTCCCTAGGTGCCAGCTGAGCTAGAGGCCAAAATCTACAGGTAGGCACTTCGCAAAAAACACCTCTGTTTTCTTCCAAAAATTTGGATGTGTCCACGTTGCGCTTTGGTGCGTTTCCTGTCGCGGGCGCTAGGCCTACCCACACAAGTGAGGTATCATTTTTATCGGGAGACTTTGGGGAACGCTGGGTGGAAGGAAATTTGTGGCTCCTCTCAGATTCCAGTACTTTTTTGCCACAGAAATGTGAGGAACATGTGTTTTTTTAGCCAAATTTTGAGGTTTGCAAAGGATTCTGGGTAACAGAACCTGGTCCGAGCCCCGCAAGTCACCCCTCCTTGGATTCCCCTAGGTCTCTAGTTTTCAGAAATGCACAGGTTTGGTAGGTTTCCCTAGGTGCCGGCTGAGCTAGAGGCCAAAATCTACAGGTAGGCACTTCGCAAAAAACACCTCTGTTTTCTTCCAATAATGTGGATGTGTCCACGTTGCCCTTTGGGGCGTTTCCTGTCGCGGGCGCTAGGCCTACCCACACAAGTGAGGTATCATTTTTATCGGGAGACTTGGGGGAACGCTGGGTGGAAGGAAATTTGTGGCTTCTCTCGGATTCCTGAACTTTCTGCCACAGAACTGTGAGTAACATGTGTTTTTTTAGCCAAATTTTGAGGTTTGCAAAGGATTCTGGGTAACAGAACCTGGTCCGAGCCCCACAAGTCACCCCTCCTTGGATTCCCCTAGGTCTCTAGTTGTCAGAAATGCACAGGTTTGGTAGGTTTCCCTAGGTGCCGGCTGAGCTAGAGGCCAAAATTTACAGGTAGGCACTTCGCAAAAAACACCTCTGTTTTCTTCCAAAAATTTGGATGTGTCCACGTTGCGCTTTGGTGCGTTTCCTGTCGCGGGCGCTAGGCCTACCCACACAAGTGAGGTATCATTTTTATCGGGAGACTTTGGGGAACGCTGGGTGGAAGGAAATTTGTGGCTCCTCTCACATTCCAGAACTTTATGCCACAGAAATGTGAGGAACATGTGTTTTTTAAGCCATATTCTGAGGTTTGCAAAGGATTCTGGGTAACAGAACCTGGTCCGAGCCCCGCAAGTCACCTCTCCTTGGATTCCCCTAGGTCTCTAGTTTTCAGAAATGCACAGGTTTGGTAGGTTACCCTAGGTGCCGGCTGAGCTAGAGGCCAAAATCTTCAGGTAGGCACTTCGCAAAAAACACCTCTGTTTTATTCCAAAAATGTGGATGTGTCCATGTTGCGCTTTGGGGCGTTTCCTGTCGCGGGCGCTAGGCCTACCCACACAAGTGAGGTATCATTTTTATCGGGAGACTTGGGGGAACGCTGGGTGGAAGGAAATTTGTGGCTTCTCTCAGATTCCCGAACTTTCTGCAACAGAAATGTGAGGAACATGTGTTTTTTTAGCCAAATTTTGAGGTTTGCAAAGGATTCTGGGAAACAGAACCTGGTCCGAGCCCCGCAAGTCACCCCTCCTTGGATTCCCCTAGGTCTCTAGTTTTCAGAAATGCACAGGTTTGGTAGGTTTCCCTAGGTGCCAGCTGAGCTAGAGGCCAAAATCTACAGGTAGGCACTTGGCAAAAAACACCTCTGTTTTCTTCCAAAAATGTGGATGTGTCCACGTTGCGCTTTGGTGCGTTTCCTGTCGCGGGCGCTAGGCCTACCCACACAAGTGAGGTATCATTTTTATCGGGAGACTTGGGGGAACGCTGGGTGGAAGGAAATTTGTGGCTCCTCTCAGATTCCAGTACTTTTTTGCCACAGAAATGTGAGGAACATGTGTTTTTTTAGCCAAATTTTGAGGTTTGCAAAGGATTCTGGGTAACAGAACCTGGTCCGAGCCCCGCAAGTCTTCCCTCCTTGGATTCCCCTAGGTCTCTAGTTTTCAGAAATGCACAGGTTTGGTAGGTTTCCCTAGGTGCCGGCTGAGCTAGAGGCCAAAATCTACAGGTAGGCACTTCGCAAAAAACACCTCTGTTTTCTTCCAAAAATTTGGATGTGTCCACGTTGCGCTTTGGTGCGTTTCCTGTCGCGGGCGCTAGGCCTACCCACACAAGTGAGGTATCATTTTTATCGGGAGACTTGGGGGAACGCTGGGTGGAAGGAAATTTGTGGCTTCTCTCAGATTCCTGAACTTTCTGCCACAGAACTGTGAGTAACATGTGTTTTTTTAGCCAAATATTGAGGTTTGCAAAGGATTCTGGGTAACAGAACCTGGTCCGAGCCCCGCAAGTCACCCCTCCTTGGATTCCCCTAGGTCTCTAGTTTTCAGAAATGCACAGGTTTGGTAGGTTTCCCTAGGTGCCGGCTGAGCTAGAGGCTAAAATTTACAGGTAGGCACTTCGCAAAAAACACCTCTGTTTTCTTCCAAAAATTTGGATGTGTCCACGTTGCGCTTTGGGGCGTTTCCTGTCGCGGGCGCTAGGCCTACCCACACAAGTGAGGTATCATTTTTATCTGGAGACTTGGGGGAATGCTGGGTGGAAGGAAATTTGTGGCTCCTCTCAGATTCCAGAACTTTCTGCCACAGAAATGTGAGGAACATGTGTTTTTTTAGCCAAATTTTGAGGTTTGCAAAGGATTCTGGGTAAGAGAACCTGGTCCGAGCCCCGCAAGTCACCCCTCCTTGGATTCCCCTAGGTCTCTAGTTTTCAGAAATGCACAGGTTTGGTAGGTTTCCCTAGGTGCCGGCTGAGCTAGAGGCCAAAATCTACAGGTAGGCACTTGGCAAAAAACACCTCTGTTTTCTTCCAAAAATTTGGATGTGTCCACGTTGCGCTTTGGGGCGTTTCCTGTCGCGGGCGCTAGGCCTACCCACACAAGTGAGGTATCATTTTTATCGGGAGACTTGGGGGAACGCTGGGTGGAAGGAAATTTGTGGCTTCTCTCAGATTCCCGAACTTTCTGCCACAGAAATGTGAGGAACATGTGTTTTTTTAGCCAAATTTTGAGGTTTGCAAAGGATTCTGGGTAACAGAACCTGGTCCGAGCCCCGCAAGTCACCCCTCCTTGGATTCCCCTAGGTCTCTAGTTTTCAGAAATGCACAGGTTTGGTAGGTTTCCCTAGGTGCCGGCTGAGCTAGAGGCCAAAATCTACAGGTAGGCACTTGGCAAAAAACACCTCTGTTTTCTTCCAAAAATTTGGATGTGTCCACGTTGCGCTTTGGTGCGTTTCCTGTCGCGGGCGCTAGGCCTACCCACACAAGTGAGGTACCATTTTTATCGGGAGACTTGGGGGAACGCTGGGTGGAAGGAAATTTGTGGCTTCTCTCAGATTCCCGAACTTTCTGCCACAGAAATGTGAGGAACATGTGTTTTTTTTAGCCAGATTTTGAGGTTTGCAAAGGATTCTGGGAAACAGAACCTGGTCCGAGCCCCGCAAGTCACCCCTCCTTGGATTCCCCTAGGTCTCTAGTTTTCAGAAATGCACATGTTTGGTAGGTTTCCCTAGGTGCCAGCTGAGCTAGAGGCCAAAATCTACAGGTAGGCACTTCGCAAAAAACACCTCTGTTTTCTTCCAAAAATTTGGATGTGTCCACGTTGCGCTTTGGTGCGTTTCCTGTCGCGGGCGCTAGGCCTACCCACACAAGTGAGGTATCATTTTTATCGGGAGACTTTGGGGAACGCTGGGTGGAAGGAAATTTGTGACTCCTCTCAGATTCCAGTACTTTTTTGCCACAGAAATGTGAGGAACATGTGTTTTTTTAGCCAAATTTTGAGGTTTGCAAAGGATTCTGGGTAACAGAACCTGGTCCGAGCCCCGCAAGTCACCCCTCCTTGGATTCCCCTAGGTCTCTAGTTTTCAGAAATGCACAGGTTTGGTAGGTTTCCCTAGGTGCCGGCTGAGCTAGAGGCCAAAATCTACAGGTAGGCACTTGGCAAAAAACACCTCTGTTTTCTTCCAAAAATTTGGATGTGTCCACGTTGCGCTTTGGGGCATTTCCTGTCGCGGGCGCTAGGCCTACCCACACAAGTGAGGTATCATTTTTATCGGGAGACTTGGGGGAACGCTGGGTGGAAGGAAATTTGTGGCTTCTCTCAGATTCCTGAACTTTCTGCCACAGAACTGTGAGTAACATGTGTTTTTTTAGCCAAATTTTGAGGTTTGCAAAGGATTCTGGGTAACAGAACCTGGTCCGAGCCCCGCAAGTCACCCCTCCTTGGATTCCCCTAGGTCTCTAGTTTTCAGAAATGCACATGTTTGGTAGGTTTCCCTAGGTGCCAGCTGAGCTAGAGGCCAAAATCTACAGGTAGGCACTTCGCAAAAAACACCTCTGTTTTCTTCCAAAAATTTGGATGTGTCCACGTTGCGCTTTGGTGCGTTTCCTGTCGCGGGCGCTAGGCCTACCCACACAAGTGAGGTATCATTTTTATCGGGAGACTTTGGGGAACGCTGGGTGGAAGGAAATTTGTGGCTCCTCTCAGATTCCAGTACTTTTTTGCCACAGAAATGTGAGGAACATGTGTTTTTTTAGCCAAATTTTGAGGTTTGCAAAGGATTCTGGGTAACAGAACCTGGTCCGAGCCCCGCAAGTCACCCCTCCTTGGATTCCCCTAGGTCTCTAGTTTTCAGAAATGCACAGGTTTGGTAGGTTTCCCTAGGTGCCGGCTGAGCTAGAGGCCAAAATCTACAGGTAGGCACTTCGCAAAAAACACCTCTGTTTTCTTCCAATAATGTGGATGTGTCCACGTTGCCCTTTGGGGCGTTTCCTGTCGCGGGCGCTAGGCCTACCCACACAAGTGAGGTATCATTTTTATCGGGAGACTTGGGGGAACGCTGGGTGGAAGGAAATTTGTGGCTTCTCTCGGATTCCTGAACTTTCTGCCACAGAACTGTGAGTAACATGTGTTTTTTTAGCCAAATTTTGAGGTTTGCAAAGGATTCTGGGTAACAGAACCTGGTCCGAGCCCCACAAGTCACCCCTCCTTGGATTCCCCTAGGTCTCTAGTTGTCAGAAATGCACAGGTTTGGTAGGTTTCCCTAGGTGCCGGCTGAGCTAGAGGCCAAAATTTACAGGTAGGCACTTCGCAAAAAACACCTCTGTTTTCTTCCAAAAATTTGGATGTGTCCACGTTGCGCTTTGGTGCGTTTCCTGTCGCGGGCGCTAGGCCTACCCACACAAGTGAGGTATCATTTTTATCGGGAGACTTTGGGGAACGCTGGGTGGAAGGAAATTTGTGGCTCCTCTCACATTCCAGAACTTTATGCCACAGAAATGTGAGGAACATGTGTTTTTTAAGCCATATTCTGAGGTTTGCAAAGGATTCTGGGTAACAGAACCTGGTCCGAGCCCCGCAAGTCACCTCTCCTTGGATTCCCCTAGGTCTCTAGTTTTCAGAAATGCACAGGTTTGGTAGGTTACCCTAGGTGCCGGCTGAGCTAGAGGCCAAAATCTTCAGGTAGGCACTTCGCAAAAAACACCTCTGTTTTATTCCAAAAATGTGGATGTGTCCATGTTGCGCTTTGGGGCGTTTCCTGTCGCGGGCGCTAGGCCTACCCACACAAGTGAGGTATCATTTTTATCGGGAGACTTGGGGGAACGCTGGGTGGAAGGAAATTTGTGGCTTCTCTCAGATTCCCGAACTTTCTGCAACAGAAATGTGAGGAACATGTGTTTTTTTAGCCAAATTTTGAGGTTTGCAAAGGATTCTGGGAAACAGAACCTGGTCCGAGCCCCGCAAGTCACCCCTCCTTGGATTCCCCTAGGTCTCTAGTTTTCAGAAATGCACAGGTTTGGTAGGTTTCCCTAGGTGCCAGCTGAGCTAGAGGCCAAAATCTACAGGTAGGCACTTGGCAAAAAACACCTCTGTTTTCTTCCAAAAATGTGGATGTGTCCACGTTGCGCTTTGGTGCGTTTCCTGTCGCGGGCGCTAGGCCTACCCACACAAGTGAGGTATCATTTTTATCGGGAGACTTGGGGGAACGCTGGGTGGAAGGAAATTTGTGGCTCCTCTCAGATTCCAGTACTTTTTTGCCACAGAAATGTGAGGAACATGTGTTTTTTTAGCCAAATTTTGAGGTTTGCAAAGGATTCTGGGTAACAGAACCTGGTCCGAGCCCCGCAAGTCTTCCCTCCTTGGATTCCCCTAGGTCTCTAGTTTTCAGAAATGCACAGGTTTGGTAGGTTTCCCTAGGTGCCGGCTGAGCTAGAGGCCAAAATCTACAGGTAGGCACTTCGCAAAAAACACCTCTGTTTTCTTCCAAAAATTTGGATGTGTCCACGTTGCGCTTTGGTGCGTTTCCTGTCGCGGGCGCTAGGCCTACCCACACAAGTGAGGTATCATTTTTATCGGGAGACTTGGGGGAACGCTGGGTGGAAGGAAATTTGTGGCTTCTCTCAGATTCCTGAACTTTCTGCCACAGAACTGTGAGTAACATGTGTTTTTTTAGCCAAATATTGAGGTTTGCAAAGGATTCTGGGTAACAGAACCTGGTCCGAGCCCCGCAAGTCACCCCTCCTTGGATTCCCCTAGGTCTCTAGTTTTCAGAAATGCACAGGTTTGGTAGGTTTCCCTAGGTGCCGGCTGAGCTAGAGGCTAAAATTTACAGGTAGGCACTTCGCAAAAAACACCTCTGTTTTCTTCCAAAAATTTGGATGTGTCCACGTTGCGCTTTGGGGCGTTTCCTGTCGCGGGCGCTAGGCCTACCCACACAAGTGAGGTATCATTTTTATCTGGAGACTTGGGGGAATGCTGGGTGGAAGGAAATTTGTGGCTCCTCTCAGATTCCAGAACTTTCTGCCACAGAAATGTGAGGAACATGTGTTTTTTTAGCCAAATTTTGAGGTTTGCAAAGGATTCTGGGTAAGAGAACCTGGTCCGAGCCCCGCAAGTCACCCCTCCTTGGATTCCCCTAGGTCTCTAGTTTTCAGAAATGCACAGGTTTGGTAGGTTTCCCTAGGTGCCGGCTGAGCTAGAGGCCAAAATCTACAGGTAGGCACTTGGCAAAAAACACCTCTGTTTTCTTCCAAAAATTTGGATGTGTCCACGTTGCGCTTTGGGGCGTTTCCTGTCGCGGGCGCTAGGCCTACCCACACAAGTGAGGTATCATTTTTATCGGGAGACTTGGGGGAACGCTGGGTGGAAGGAAATTTGTGGCTTCTCTCAGATTCCCGAACTTTCTGCCACAGAAATGTGAGGAACATGTGTTTTTTTAGCCAAATTTTGAGGTTTGCAAAGGATTCTGGGTAACAGAACCTGGTCCGAGCCCCGCAAGTCACCCCTCCTTGGATTCCCCTAGGTCTCTAGTTTTCAGAAATGCACAGGTTTGGTAGGTTTCCCTAGGTGCCGGCTGAGCTAGAGGCCAAAATCTACAGGTAGGCACTTCGCAAAAAACACCTCTGTTTTCTTCCAAAAATTTGGATGTGTCCACGTTGCGCTTTGGGGCGTTTCCTGTCGCGGGCGCTAGGCCTACCCACACAAGTGAGGTATCATTTTTATCGGGAGACTTGGGGGAACGCTGGGTGGAAGGAAATTTGTGGCTCCTCTCACATTCCAGAACTTTATGCCACAGAAATGTGAGGAACATGTGTTTTTTAAGCCAAATTTTGAGGTTTGCAAAGGATTCTGTGTAACAGAACCTGGTCCGAGCCCCGCAAGTCACCCCTCCTTGGATTCCCCTAGGTCTCTAGTTTTCAGAAATGCACAGGTTTGGTAGGTTACCCTAGGTGCCGGCTGAGCTAGAGGCCAAAATCTTCAGGTAGGCACTTCGCAAAAAACACCTCTGTTTTATTCCAAAAATGTGGAAGTGTCCATGTTGCGCTTTGGGGCGTTTCCTGTCGCGGGCGCTAGGCCTACCCACACAAGTGAGGTATCATTTTTATCGGTAGACTTGGGGGAATGCTGGGTGGAAGGAAATTTGTGGCTCCTCTCACATTCCAGAACTTTATGCCACAGAAATGTGAGGAACATGTGTTTTTTAAGCCAAATTTTGAGGTTTGCAAAGGATTCTGGGTAACAGAACCTGGTCCGAGCCCCGCAAGTCACCCCTCCTTGGATTCCCCTAGGTCTCTAGTTTTCAGAAATGCACAGGTTTGGTAGGTTTTCCTAGGTGCCGGCTGAGCTAGAGGCCAAAATCTACAGGTAGGCACTTCGCAAAAAACACCTCTGTTTTCTTCAAAAAATTTGGATGTGTCCACGTTGCGCTTTGGTGCGTTTCCTGTCGCGGGCGCTAGGCCTACCCACACAAGTGAGGTATCATTTTTATCGGGAGACTTGGGGGAACGCTGGGTGGAAGGAAATTTGTGGCTTCTCTCAGATTCCCGAACTTTCTGCCACAGAAATGTGAGGAACATGTGTTTTTTTAGCCAAATTTTGAGGTTTGCAAAGGATTCTGGGTAACAGAACCTGGTCCGAGCCCCGCAAGTCACCCCTCCTTGGATTCCCCTAGGTCTCTAGTTTTCTGAAATGCACAGGTTTGGTAGGTTTCCCTAGGTGCCGGCTGAGCTAGAGGCCAAAATCTACAGGTAGGCACTTCGCAAAAAACACCTCTGTTTTCTTCGAAAAATTTGGATGTGTCCACGTTGCGCTTTGGGGCGTTTCCTGTCGCAGGCGCTAGGCCTACCCACACAAGTGAGGTATCATTTTTATCGGGAGACTTGGGGGAACGCTGGGTGGAAGGAAATTCGTGGCTCCTCTCACATTCCAGAACTTTATGCCACAGAAATGTGAGGAACATGTGTTTTTTAAGCCATATTTTGAGGTTTGCAAAGGATTCTGGGTAACAGAACCTGGTCCGAGCCCCGCAAGTCACCCCTCCTTGGATTCCCCTAGGTCTCTAGTTTTCAGAAATGCACAGGTTTGGTAGGTTTCCCTAGGTGCCGGCTGAGCTAGAGGCCAAAATCTACAGGTAGGCACTTCGCAAAAAACACCTCTGTTTTCTTCCAAAAATTTGGATGTGTCCACGTTGCGCTTTGGTGCGTTTCCTGTCGCGGGCGCTAGGCCTACCCACACAAGTGAGGTATCATTTTTATCGGGAGACTTGGGGGAACGCTGGGTGGAAGGAAATTTGTGGCTTCTCTCAGATTCCCGAACTTTCTGCCACAGAAATGTGAGGAACATGTGTTTTTTTAGCCAAATTTTGAGGTTTGCAAAGGATTCTGGGTAACAGAACCTGGTCCGAGCCCCGCAAGTCACCCCTCCTTGGATTCCCCAAGGTCTCTAGTTTTCAGAAATGCACAGGTTTGGTAGGTTTCCCTAGGTGCCGGCTGAGCTAGAGGCCAAAATCTACAGGTAGGCACTTCGCAAAAAACACCTCTGTTTTCTTCCCAAAATTTGGATGTGTCCACGTTGCGCTTTGGGGCGTTTCCTGTCGCGGGCGCTAGGCCTACCCACACAAGTGAGGTATCATTTTTATCGGGAGACTTGGGGGAACGCTGGGTGGAAGGAAATTCGTGGCTCCTCTCACATTCCAGAACTTTATGCCACAGAAATGTGAGGAACATGTGTTTTTAAAGCCATATTTTGAGGTTTGCAAAGGATTCTGGGTAACAGAACCTGGTCCGAGCCCCGCAAGTCACCCCTCCTTGGATTCCCCTAGGTCTCTAGTTTTCAGAAATGCACAGGTTTGGTAGGTTACCCTAGGTGTCGGCTGAGCTAGAGGCCAAAATCTACAGGTAGGCACTTTGCAAAAAACACCTCTGTTTTCTTCCAAAAATTTGGATGTGTCCACGTTGCGCTTTGGGGCGTTTCCCTGTCGCGGGTGCTAGGCCTACCCACACAAGTGAGGTATCATTTTTATCGGGAGACTTGGGGGAACGCTGGGTGGAAGGAAATTTGTGGCTCCTCTCAGATTCCCGAACTTTCTGCTACAGAAATGTGAGGAACATGTGTTTTTTTAGCCAAATTTTGAGGTTTGCAAAGGATTCTGGGTAACAGAACCTGGTCCGAGCCCCGCAAGTCACCCCTCCTTGGATTCCCCTAGGTCTCTAGTTCTCAGAAATGCACAGGTTTGGTAGGTTTCCCTAGGTGCCGGCTGAGCTAGAGGCCAAAATCTACAGGTAGGCACTTCGCAAAAAACACCTGTTTTCTTCCAAAAATTTGGATGTGTCCACGTTGCGCTTTGGTGCGTTTCCTGTCGCGGGCGCTAGGCCTACCCACACAAGTGAGGTATCATTTTTCTCGGGAGACTTGGGGGAACGCTGGGTGGAAGGAAATTTGTGGCTTCTCTCAGATTCCTGAACTTTCTGCCACAGAACTGTGAGTAACATGTGTTTTTTTAGCCAAATTTTGAGGTTTGCAAAGGATTCTGGGTAACAGAACCTGGTCCGAGCCCCGCAAGTCACCCCTCCTTGGATTCCCCTAGGTCTCTAGTTTTCAGAAATGCACAGGTTTGGTAGGTTTCCCTAGGTGCCGGCTGAGCTAGAGGCCAAAATTTACAGGTAGGCACTTCGCAAAAAACACCTCTGTTTTCTTCCAAAAATTTGGATGTGTCCACGTTGCGCTTTGGGGCGTTTCCTGTCGCGGGCGCTAGGCCTACCCACACAAGTGAGGTATCATTTTTATCGGGAGACTTGGGGGAACGCTGGGTGGAAGGAAATTTGTGGCTCCTCTCACATTCCAGAACTTTATGCCACAGAAATGTGAGGAACATGTGTTTTTTAAGCCATATTCTGAGGTTTGCAAAGGATTCTGGGTAACAGAACCTGGTCCGAGCCCCGCAAGTCACCCCTCCTTGGATTCCCCTAGGTCTCTAGTTTTCAGAAATGCACAGGTTTGGTAGGTTACCCTAGGTGCCGGCTGAGCTAGAGGCCAAAATCTTCAGGTAGGCACTTCGCAAAAAACACCTCTGTTTTATTCCAAAAATGTGGATGTGTCCATGTTGCGCTTTGGGGCGTTTTCTGTCGCGGGCGCTAGGCCTACCCACACAAGTGAGGTATCATTTTTATCGGGAGACTTGGGGGAACGCTGGGTGGAAGGAAATTTGTGGCTTCTCTCAGATTCCCGAACTTTCTGCAACAGAAATGTGAGGAACATGTGTTTTTTTTAGCCAAATTTTGAGGTTTGCAAAGGATTCTGGGAAACAGAACCTGGTCCGAGCCCCGCAAGTCACCCCTCCTTGGATTCCCCTAGGTCTCTAGTTTTCAGAAATGCACAGGTTTGGTAGGTTTCCCTAGGTGCCAGCTGAGCTAGAGGCCAAAATCTACAGGTAGGCACTTCGCAAAAAACACCTCTGTTTTCTTCCAAAAATTTGGATGTGTCCACGTTGCGCTTTGGTGCGTTTCCTGTCGCGGGCGCTAGGCCTACCCACACAAGTGAGGTATCATTTTTATCGGGAGACTTGGGGGAACGCTGGGTGGAAGGAAATTTGTGGCTCCTCTCAGATTCCAGTACTTTTTTGCCACAGAAATTTGAGGAACATGTGTTTTTTTAGCCAAATTTTGAGGTTTGCAAAGGATTCTGGGTAACAGAACCTGGTCCGAGCCCCGCAAGTCTTCCCTCCTTGGATTCCCCTAGGTCTCTAGTTTTCAGAAATGCACAGGTTTGGTAGGTTTCCCTAGGTGCCGGCTGAGCTAGAGGCCAAAATCTTCAGGTAGGCACTTCGCAAAAAACACCTCTGTTTTATTCCAAAAATGTGGATGTGTCCATGTTGCGCTTTGGGGCGTTTTCTGTCGCGGGCGCTAGGCCTACCCACACAAGTGAGGTGTCATTTTTATCGGGAGACTTGGGGGAATGCTGGGTGGAAGCAAATTTGTGGCTCCTCTCAGATTCCAGAACTTTCTGCCACAGAAATGTGAGGAACATGTGTTTTTTTAGCCAAATTTTGAGGTTTGCAAAGGATTCTGGGTAAGAGAACCTGGTCCGAGCCCCGCAAGTCACCCCTCCTTGGATTCCCCTAGGTCTCTAGTTTTCAGAAATGCACAGGTTTGGTAGGTTTCCCTAGGTGCCAGCTGAGCTAGAGGCCAAAATCTACAGGTAGGCACTTCGCAAAAAACACCTCTGTTTTCTTCCAAAAATTTGGATATGTCCACGTTGTGCTTTGGTGCGTTTCCTGTCGCGGGCGCTAGGCCTACCCACACAAGTGAGGTATCATTTTTATCGGGAGACTTGGGGGAACGCTGGGTGGAAGGAAATTTGTGGCTCCTCTCAGATTCCAGTACTTTTTTGCCACAGAAATGTGAGGAACATGTGTTTTTTTAGCCAAATTTTGAGGTTTGCAAAGGATTCTGGGTAACAGAACCTGGTCCGAGCCCCGCAAGTCTTCCCTCCTTGGATTCCCCTAGGTCTCTAGTTTTCAGAAATGCACAGGTTTGGTAGGTTTCCCTAGGTGCCGGCTGAGCTAGAGGCCAAAATCTACAGGTAGGCACTTCGCAAAAAACACCTCTGTTTTCTTCCAAAAATTTGGATGTGTCCACGTTGCGCTTTGGGGCGTTTCCCTGTCGCGGGTGCTAGGCCTACCCACACAAGTGAGGTATCATTTTTATCGGGAGACTTGGGGGAACGCTGGGTGGAAGGAAATTTGTGGCTCCTCTCAGATTCCCGAACTTTCTGCTACAGAAATGTGAGGAACATGTGTTTTTTTAGCCAAATTTTGAGGTTTGCAAAGGATTCTGGGTAACAGAACCTGGTCCGAGCCCCGCAAGTCACCCCTCCTTGGATTCCCCTAGGTCTCTAGTTCTCAGAAATGCACAGGTTTGGTAGGTTTCCCTAGGTGCCGGCTGAGCTAGAGGCCAAAATCTACAGGTAGGCACTTCGCAAAAAACACCTGTTTTCTTCCAAAAATTTGGATGTGTCCACGTTGCGCTTTGGTGCGTTTCCTGTCGCGGGCGCTAGGCCTACCCACACAAGTGAGGTATCATTTTTCTCGGGAGACTTGGGGGAACGCTGGGTGGAAGGAAATTTGTGGCTTCTCTCAGATTCCTGAACTTTCTGCCACAGAACTGTGAGTAACATGTGTTTTTTTAGCCAAATTTTGAGGTTTGCAAAGGATTCTGGGTAACAGAACCTGGTCCGAGCCCCGCAAGTCACCCCTCCTTGGATTCCCCTAGGTCTCTAGTTTTCAGAAATGCACAGGTTTGGTAGGTTTCCCTAGGTGCCGGCTGAGCTAGAGGCCAAAATTTACAGGTAGGCACTTCGCAAAAAACACCTCTGTTTTCTTCCAAAAATTTGGATGTGTCCACGTTGCGCTTTGGGGCGTTTCCTGTCGCGGGCGCTAGGCCTACCCACACAAGTGAGGTATCATTTTTATCGGGAGACTTGGGGGAACGCTGGGTGGAAGGAAATTTGTGGCTCCTCTCACATTCCAGAACTTTATGCCACAGAAATGTGAGGAACATGTGTTTTTTAAGCCATATTCTGAGGTTTGCAAAGGATTCTGGGTAACAGAACCTGGTCCGAGCCCCGCAAGTCACCCCTCCTTGGATTCCCCTAGGTCTCTAGTTTTCAGAAATGCACAGGTTTGGTAGGTTACCCTAGGTGCCGGCTGAGCTAGAGGCCAAAATCTTCAGGTAGGCACTTCGCAAAAAACACCTCTGTTTTATTCCAAAAATGTGGATGTGTCCATGTTGCGCTTTGGGGCGTTTTCTGTCGCGGGCGCTAGGCCTACCCACACAAGTGAGGTATCATTTTTATCGGGAGACTTGGGGGAACGCTGGGTGGAAGGAAATTTGTGGCTTCTCTCAGATTCCCGAACTTTCTGCAACAGAAATGTGAGGAACATGTGTTTTTTTTAGCCAAATTTTGAGGTTTGCAAAGGATTCTGGGAAACAGAACCTGGTCCGAGCCCCGCAAGTCACCCCTCCTTGGATTCCCCTAGGTCTCTAGTTTTCAGAAATGCACAGGTTTGGTAGGTTTCCCTAGGTGCCAGCTGAGCTAGAGGCCAAAATCTACAGGTAGGCACTTCGCAAAAAACACCTCTGTTTTCTTCCAAAAATTTGGATGTGTCCACGTTGCGCTTTGGTGCGTTTCCTGTCGCGGGCGCTAGGCCTACCCACACAAGTGAGGTATCATTTTTATCGGGAGACTTGGGGGAACGCTGGGTGGAAGGAAATTTGTGGCTCCTCTCAGATTCCAGTACTTTTTTGCCACAGAAATTTGAGGAACATGTGTTTTTTTAGCCAAATTTTGAGGTTTGCAAAGGATTCTGGGTAACAGAACCTGGTCCGAGCCCCGCAAGTCTTCCCTCCTTGGATTCCCCTAGGTCTCTAGTTTTCAGAAATGCACAGGTTTGGTAGGTTTCCCTAGGTGCCGGCTGAGCTAGAGGCCAAAATCTTCAGGTAGGCACTTCGCAAAAAACACCTCTGTTTTATTCCAAAAATGTGGATGTGTCCATGTTGCGCTTTGGGGCGTTTTCTGTCGCGGGCGCTAGGCCTACCCACACAAGTGAGGTATCATTTTTATCTGGAGACTTGGGGGAACGCTGGGTGGAAGGAAATTTGTGGCTCCTCTCAGATTCCAGTACTTTTTTGCCACAGAAATTTGAGGAACATGTGTTTTTTTAGCCAAATTTTGAGGTTTGCAAAGGACTCTGGGTAACAGAACCTGGTCCGAGCCCCGCAAGTCACCCCTCCTTGGATTCCCCTAGGTCTCTAGTTTTCAGAAATGCACAGGTTTGGTAGGTTACCCTAGGTGCCGGCTGAGCTAGAGGCCAAAATCTTCAGGTAGGCACTTCGCAAAAAACACCTCTGTTTTATTCCAAAAATGTGGATGTGTCCATGTTGCGCTTTGGGGCGTTTTCTGTCGCGGGCGCTAGGCCTACCCACACAAGTGAGGTACCATTTTTATCGGGAGACTTGGGGGAACGCTGGGTGGAAGGAAATTTGTGGCTTCTCTCAGATTCCCGAACTTTCTGCAACAGAAATGTGAGGAACATGTGTTTTTTTTAGCCAAATTTTGAGGTTTGCAAAGGATTCTGGGAAACAGAACCTGGTCCGAGCCCCGCAAGTCACCCCTCCTTGGATTCCCCTAGGTCTCTAGTTTTCAGAAATGCACAGGTTTGGTAGGTTTCCCTAGGTGCCAGCTGAGCTAGAGGCCAAAATCTACAGGTAGGCACTTCGCAAAAAACACCTCTGTTTTCTTCCAAAAATTTGGATGTGTCCACGTTGCGCTTTGGTGCGTTTCCTGTCGCGGGCGCTAGGCCTACCCACACAAGTGAGGTATCATTTTTATCGGGAGACTTGCGGGAACGCTGGGTGGAAGGAAATTTGTGGCTCCTCTCAGATTCCAGTACTTTTTTGCCACAGAAATTTGAGGAACATGTGTTTTTTTAGCCAAATTTTGAGGTTTGCAAAGGATTCTGGGTAACAGAACCTGGTCCGAGCCCCGCAAGTCTTCCCTCCTTGGATTCCCCTAGGTCTCTAGTTTTCAGAAATGCACAGGTTTGGTAGGTTTCCCTAGGTGCCGGCTGAGCTAGAGGCCAAAATCTACAGGTAGGCACTTCGCAAAAAACACCTCTGTTTTCTTCCAAAAATTTGGATGTGTCCACGTTGCGCTTTGGTGCGTTTCCTGTCGCGGGCGCTAGGCCTACCCACACAAGTGAGGTATCATTTTTCTCGGGAGACTTGGGGGAACGCTGGGTGGAAGGAAATTTGTGGCTTCTCTCAGATTCCTGAACTTTCTGCCACAGAACTGTGAGTAACATGTGTTTTTTTAGCCAAATTTTGAGGTTTGCAAAGGATTCTGGGTAACAGAACCTGGTCCGAGCCCCGCAAGTCACCCCTCCTTGGATTCCCCTAGGTCTCTAGTTTTCAGAAATGCACAGGTTTGGTAGGTTTCCCTAGGTGCCGGCTGAGCTAGAGGCCAAAATCTACAGGTAGGCACTTTGCAAAAAACACCTCTGTTTTCTTCGAAAAATGTGGATGTGTCCACGTTGCGCTTTGGGGCGTTTCCTGTCGCAGGCGCTAGGCCTACCCACACAAGTGAGGTATCATTTTTATCGGGAGACTTGGGGGAACGCTGGGTGGAAGGAAATTTGTGGCTCCTCTCACATTCCAGAACTTTATGCCACAGAAATGTGAGGAACATGTGTTTTTTAAGCCAAATTTTGAGGTTTGCAAAGGATTCTGGGTAACAGAACCTGGTCCGAGCCCCGCAAGTCACCCCTCCTTGGATTCCCCTAGGTCTCTAGTTTTCAGAAATGCACAGGTTTGGTAGGTTACCCTAGGTGCCGGCTGAGCTAGAGGCCAAAATCTTCAGGTAGGCACTTCGCAAAAAACACCTCTGTTTTATTCCAAAAATGTGGATGTGTCCATGTTGCGCTTTGGGGCGTTTCCTGTCGCGGGCGCTAGGCCTACCCACACAAGTGAGGTATCATTTTTATCGGGAGACTTGGGGGAACGCTGGGTGGAAGGAAATTTGTGGCTCCTCTCAGATTCCCGAACTTTCTGCCACAGAAATGTGAGGAACATGTGTTTTTTTTAGCCAAATTTTGAGGTTTGCAAAGGATTCTGGGAAACAGAACCTGGTCCGAGCCCCGCAAGTCACCCCTCCTTGGATTCCCCTAGGTCTCTAGTTTTCAGAAATGCACATGTTTGGTAGGTTTCCCTAGGTGCCAGCTGAGCTAGAGGCCAAAATCTACAGGTAGGCACTTCGCAAAAAACACCTCTGTTTTCTTCCAAAAATTTGGATGTGTCCACGTTGCGCTTTGGTGCGTTTCCTGTCGCGGGCGCTAGGCCTACCCACACAAGTGAGGTATCATTTTTATCGGGAGACTTTGGGGAACGCTGGGTGGAAGGAAATTTGTGGCTCCTCTCAGATTCCAGTACTTTTTTGCCACAGAAATGTGAGGAACATGTGTTTTTTTAGCCAAATTTTGAGGTTTGCAAAGGATTCTGGGTAACAGAACCTGGTCCGAGCCCCGCAAGTCACCCCTCCTTGGATTCCCCTAGGTCTCTAGTTTTCAGAAATGCACAGGTTTGGTAGGTTTCCCTAGGTGCCGGCTGAGCTAGAGGCCAAAATCTACAGGTAGGCACTTGGCAAAAAACACCTCTGTTTTCTTCCAAAAATTTGGATGTGTCCACGTTGCGCTTTGGTGCGTTTCCTGTCGCGGGCGCTAGGCCTACCCACACAAGTGAGGTACCATTTTTATCGGGAGACTTGGGGGAACGCTGGGTGGAAGGAAATTTGTGGCTTCTCTCAGATTCCCGAACTTTCTGCCACAGAAATGTGAGGAACATGTGTTTTTTTTAGCCAGATTTTGAGGTTTGCAAAGGATTCTGGGAAACAGAACCTGGTCCGAGCCCCGCAAGTCACCCCTCCTTGGATTCCCCTAGGTCTCTAGTTTTCAGAAATGCACATGTTTGGTAGGTTTCCCTAGGTGCCAGCTGAGCTAGAGGCCAAAATCTACAGGTAGGCACTTCGCAAAAAACACCTCTGTTTTCTTCCAAAAATTTGGATGTGTCCACGTTGCGCTTTGGTGCGTTTCCTGTCGCGGGCGCTAGGCCTACCCACACAAGTGAGGTATCATTTTTATCGGGAGACTTTGGGGAACGCTGGGTGGAAGGAAATTTGTGACTCCTCTCAGATTCCAGTACTTTTTTGCCACAGAAATGTGAGGAACATGTGTTTTTTTAGCCAAATTTTGAGGTTTGCAAAGGATTCTGGGTAACAGAACCTGGTCCGAGCCCCGCAAGTCACCCCTCCTTGGATTCCCCTAGGTCTCTAGTTTTCAGAAATGCACAGGTTTGGTAGGTTTCCCTAGGTGCCGGCTGAGCTAGAGGCCAAAATCTACAGGTAGGCACTTGGCAAAAAACACCTCTGTTTTCTTCCAAAAATTTGGATGTGTCCACGTTGCGCTTTGGGGCATTTCCTGTCGCGGGCGCTAGGCCTACCCACACAAGTGAGGTATCATTTTTATCGGGAGACTTGGGGGAACGCTGGGTGGAAGGAAATTTGTGGCTTCTCTCAGATTCCTGAACTTTCTGCCACAGAACTGTGAGTAACATGTGTTTTTTTAGCCAAATTTTGAGGTTTGCAAAGGATTCTGGGTAACAGAACCTGGTCCGAGCCCCGCAAGTCACCCCTCCTTGGATTCCCCTAGGTCTCTAGTTTTCAGAAATGCACATGTTTGGTAGGTTTCCCTAGGTGCCAGCTGAGCTAGAGGCCAAAATCTACAGGTAGGCACTTCGCAAAAAACACCTCTGTTTTCTTCCAAAAATTTGGATGTGTCCACGTTGGGCTTTGGTGCGTTTCCTGTCGCGGGCGCTAGGCCTACCCACACAAGTGAGGTATCATTTTTATCGGGAGACTTTGGGGAACGCTGGGTGGAAGGAAATTTGTGGCTCCTCTCAGATTCCAGTACTTTTTTGCCACAGAAATGTGAGGAACATGTGTTTTTTTAGCCAAATTTTGAGGTTTGCAAAGGATTCTGGGTAACAGAACCTGGTCCGAGCCCCGCAAGTCACCCCTCCTTGGATTCCCCTAGGTCTCTAGTTTTCAGAAATGCACAGGTTTGGTAGGTTTCCCTAGGTGCCGGCTGAGCTAGAGGCCAAAATCTACAGGTAGGCACTTCGCAAAAAACACCTCTGTTTTCTTCCAATAATGTGGATGTGTCCACGTTGCCCTTTGGGGCGTTTCCTGTCGCGGGCGCTAGGCCTACCCACACAAGTGAGGTATCATTTTTATCGGGAGACTTGGGGGAACGCTGGGTGGAAGGAAATTTGTGGCTTCTCTCGGATTCCTGAACTTTCTGCCACAGAACTGTGAGTAACATGTGTTTTTTTAGCCAAATTTTGAGGTTTGCAAAGGATTCTGGGTAACAGAACCTGGTCCGAGCCCCACAAGTCACCCCTCCTTGGATTCCCCTAGGTCTCTAGTTGTCAGAAATGCACAGGTTTGGTAGGTTTCCCTAGGTGCCGGCTGAGCTAGAGGCCAAAATTTACAGGTAGGCACTTCGCAAAAAACACCTCTGTTTTCTTCCAAAAATTTGGATGTGTCCACGTTGCGCTTTGGTGCGTTTCCTGTCGCGGGCGCTAGGCCTACCCACACAAGTGAGGTATCATTTTTATCGGGAGACTTTGGGGAACGCTGGGTGGAAGGAAATTTGTGGCTCCTCTCACATTCCAGAACTTTATGCCACAGAAATGTGAGGAACATGTGTTTTTTAAGCCATATTCTGAGGTTTGCAAAGGATTCTGGGTAACAGAACCTGGTCCGAGCCCCGCAAGTCACCTCTCCTTGGATTCCCCTAGGTCTCTAGTTTTCAGAAATGCACAGGTTTGGTAGGTTACCTTGGTGCCGGCTGAGCTAGAGGCCAAAATCTTCAGGTAGGCACTTCGCAAAAAACACCTCTGTTTTATTCCAAAAATGTGGATGTGTCCATGTTGCGCTTTGGGGCGTTTCCTGTCGCGGGCGCTAGGCCTACCCACACAAGTGAGGTATCATTTTTATCGGGAGACTTGGGGGAACGCTGGGTGGAAGGAAATTTGTGGCTTCTCTCAGATTCCCGAACTTTCTGCAACAGAAATGTGAGGAACATGTGTTTTTTTTAGCCAAATTTTGAGGTTTGCAAAGGATTCTGGGAAACAGAACCTGGTCCGAGCCCCGCAAGTCACCCCTCCTTGGATTCCCCTAGGTCTCTAGTTTTCAGAAATGCACAGGTTTGGTAGGTTTCCCTAGGTGCCAGCTGAGCTAGAGGCCAAAATCTACAGGTAGGCACTTGGCAAAAAACACCTCTGTTTTCTTCCAAAAATGTGGATGTGTCCACGTTGCGCTTTGGTGCGTTTCCTGTCGCGGGCGCTAGGCCTACCCACACAAGTGAGGTATCATTTTTATCGGGAGACTTGGGGGAACGCTGGGTGGAAGGAAATTTGTGGCTCCTCTCAGATTCCAGTACTTTTTTGCCACAGAAATGTGAGGAACATGTGTTTTTTTAGCCAAATTTTGAGGTTTGCAAAGGATTCTGGGTAACAGAACCTGGTCCGAGCCCCGCAAGTCTTCCCTCCTTGGATTCCCCTAGGTCTCTAGTTTTCAGAAATGCACAGGTTTGGTAGGTTTCCCTAGGTGCCGGCTGAGCTAGAGGCCAAAATCTACAGGTAGGCACTTCGCAAAAAACACCTCTGTTTTCTTCCAAAAATTTGGATGTGTCCACGTTGCGCTTTGGTGCGTTTCCTGTCGCGGGCGCTATGCCTACCCACACAAGTGAGGTATCATTTTTCTCGGGAGACTTGGGGGAACGCTGGGTGGAAGGAAATTTGTGGCTTCTCTCAGATTCCTGAACTTTCTGCCACAGAACTGTGAGTAACATGTGTTTTTTTAGCCAAATATTGAGGTTTGCAAAGGATTCTGGGTAACAGAACCTGGTCCGAGCCCCGCAAGTCACCCCTCCTTGGATTCCCCTAGGTCTCTAGTTTTCAGAAATGCACAGGTTTGGTAGGTTTCCCTAGGTGCCGGCTGAGCTAGAGGCTAAAATTTACAGGTAGGCACTTCGCAAAAAACACCTCTGTTTTCTTCCAAAAATTTGGATGTGTCCACGTTGCGCTTTGGGGCGTTTCCTGTCGCGGGCGCTAGGCCTACCCACACAAGTGAGGTATCATTTTTATCTGGAGACTTGGGGGAATGCTGGGTGGAAGGAAATTTGTGGCTCCTCTCAGATTCCAGAACTTTCTGCCACAGAAATGTGAGGAACATGTGTTTTTTTAGCCAAATTTTGAGGTTTGCAAAGGATTCTGGGTAAGAGAACCTGGTCCGAGCCCCGCAAGTCACCCCTCCTTGGATTCCCCTAGGTCTCTAGTTTTCAGAAATGCACAGGTTTGGTAGGTTTCCCTAGGTGCCGGCTGAGCTAGAGGCCAAAATCTACAGGTAGGCACTTGGCAAAAAACACCTCTGTTTTCTTCCAAAAATTTGGATGTGTCCACGTTGCGCTTTGGGGCGTTTCCTGTCGCGGGCGCTAGGCCTACCCACACAAGTGAGGTATCATTTTTATCGGGAGACTTGGGGGAACGCTGGGTGGAAGGAAATTTGTGGCTTCTCTCAGATTCCCGAACTTTCTGCCACAGAAATGTGAGGAACATGTGTTTTTTTAGCCAAATTTTGAGGTTTGCAAAGGATTCTGGGTAACAGAACCTGGTCCGAGCCCCGCAAGTCACCCCTCCTTGGATTCCCCTAGGTCTCTAGTTTTCAGAAATGCACAGGTTTGGTAGGTTTCCCTAGGTGCCGGCTGAGCTAGAGGCCAAAATCTACAGGTAGGCACTTCGCAAAAAACACCTCTGTTTTCTTCCAAAAATTTGGATGTGTCCACGTTGCGCTTTGGGGCGTTTCCTGTCGCGGGCGCTAGGCCTACCCACACAAGTGAGGTATCATTTTTATCGGGAGACTTGGGGGAACGCTGGGTGGAAGGAAATTTGTGGCTCCTCTCACATTCCAGAACTTTATGCCACAGAAATGTGAGGAACATGTGTTTTTTAAGCCAAATTTTGAGGTTTGCAAAGGATTCTGTGTAACAGAACCTGGTCCGAGCCCCGCAAGTCACCCCTCCTTGGATTCCCCTAGGTCTCTAGTTTTCAGAAATGCACAGGTTTGGTAGGTTACCCTAGGTGCCGGCTGAGCTAGAGGCCAAAATCTTCAGGTAGGCACTTCGCAAAAAACACCTCTGTTTTATTCCAAAAATGTGGAAGTGTCCATGTTGCGCTTTGGGGCGTTTCCTGTCGCGGGCGCTAGGCCTACCCACACAAGTGAGGTATCATTTTTATCGGGAGACTTGGGGGAATGCTGGGTGGAAGGAAATTTGTGGCTCCTCTCACATTCCAGAACTTTATGCCACAGAAATGTGAGGAACATGTGTTTTTTAAGCCAAATTTTGAGGTTTGCAAAGGATTCTGGGTAACAGAACCTGGTCCGAGCCCCGCAAGTCACCCCTCCTTGGATTCCCCTAGGTCTCTAGTTTTCAGAAATGCACAGGTTTGGTAGGTTTTCCTAGGTGCCGGCTGAGCTAGAGGCCAAAATCTACAGGTAGGCACTTCGCAAAAAACACCTCTGTTTTCTTCCAAAAATTTGGATGTGTCCACGTTGCGCTTTGGTGCGTTTCCTGTCGCGGGCGCTAGGCCTACCCACACAAGTGAGGTATCATTTTTATCGGGAGACTTGGGGGAACGCTGGGTGGAAGGAAATTTGTGGCTTCTCTCAGATTCCCGAACTTTCTGCCACAGAAATGTGAGGAACATGTGTTTTTTTAGCCAAATTTTGAGGTTTGCAAAGGATTCTGGGTAACAGAACCTGGTCCGAGCCCCGCAAGTCACCCCTCCTTGGATTCCCCTAGGTCTCTAGTTTTCTGAAATGCTCAGGTTTGGTAGGTTTCCCTAGGTGCCGGCTGAGCTAGAGGCCAAAATCTACAGGTAGGCACTTCGCAAAAAACACCTCTGTTTTCTTCGAAAAATTTGGATGTGTCCACGTTGCGCTTTGGGGCGTTTCCTGTCGCAGGCGCTAGGCCTACCCACACAAGTGAGGTATCATTTTTATCGGGAGACTTGGGGGAACGCTGGGTGGAAGGAAATTCGTGGCTCCTCTCACATTCCAGAACTTTATGCCACAGAAATGTGAGGAACATGTGTTTTTTAAGCCATATTTTGAGGTTTGCAAAGGATTCTGGGTAACAGAACCTGGTCCGAGCCCCGCAAGTCACCCCTCCTTGGATTCCCCTAGGTCTCTAGTTTTCAGAAATGCACAGGTTTGGTAGGTTTCCCTAGGTGCCGGCTGAGCTAGAGGCCAAAATCTACAGGTAGGCACTTCGCAAAAAACACCTCTGTTTTCTTCCAAAAATTTGGATGTGTCCACGTTGCGCTTTGGTGCGTTTCCTGTCGCGGGCGCTAGGCCTACCCACACAAGTGAGGTATCATTTTTATCGGGAGACTTGGGGGAACGCTGGGTGGAAGGAAATTTGTGGCTTCTCTCAGATTCCCGAACTTTCTGCCACAGAAATGTGAGGAACATGTGTTTTTTTAGCCAAATTTTGAGGTTTGCAAAGGATTCTGGGTAACAGAACCTGGTCCGAGCCCCGCAAGTCACCCCTCCTTGGATTCCCCAAGGTCTCTAGTTTTCAGAAATGCACAGGTTTGGTAGGTTTCCCTAGGTGCCGGCTGAGCTAGAGGCCAAAATCTACAGGTAGGCACTTCGCAAAAAACACCTCTGTTTTCTTCCAAAAATTTGGATGTGTCCACGTTGCGCTTTGGGGCGTTTCCTGTCGCGGGCGCTAGGCCTACCCACACAAGTGAGGTATCATTTTTATCGGGAGACTTGGGGGAACGCTGGGTGGAAGGAAATTCGTGGCTCCTCTCACATTCCAGAACTTTATGCCACAGAAATGTGAGGAACATGTGTTTTTAAAGCCATATTTTGAGGTTTGCAAAGGATTCTGGGTAACAGAACCTGGTCCGAGCCCCGCAAGTCACCCCTCCTTGGATTCCCCTAGGTCTCTAGTTTTCAGAAATGCACAGGTTTGGTAGGTTACCCTAGGTGTCGGCTGAGCTAGAGGCCAAAATCTTCAGGTAGGCACTTCGCAAAAAACACCTGTTTTATTACAAAAATGTGGATGTGTCCATGTTGCGCTTTGGGGCGCTTCCTGTCGCGGGCGCTAGGCCTACCCACACAAGTGAGGTATCATTTTTATCGGGAGACTTGGGGGAACGCTGGGTGGAAGGAAATTTGTGGCTTCTCTCAGATTCCCGAACTTTCTGCCACAGAAATGTGAGGAACATGTGTTTTTTTTAGCCAAATTTTGAGGTTTGCAAAGGATTCTGGGAAACAGAACCTGGTCCGAGCCCCGCAAGTCACCCCTCCTTGGATTCCCCTAGGTCTCTAGTTTTCAGAAATGCACAGGTTTGGTAGGTTTCCCTAGGTGCCAGCTGAGCTAGAGGCCAAAATCTACAGGTAGGCACTTCGCAAAAAACACCTCTGTTTTCTTCCAAAAATTTGGATATGTCCACGTTGTGCTTTGGTGCGTTTCCTGTCGCGGGCGCTAGGCCTACCCACACAAGTGAGGCATCATTTTTATCGGGAGACTTGGGGGAACGCTGGGTGGAAGGAAATTTGTGGCTCCTCTCAGATTCCAGTACTTTTTTGCCACAGAAATGTGAGGAACATGTGTTTTTTTAGCCAAATTTTGAGGTTTGCAAAGGATTCTGGCTAACAGAAACTGGTCCGAGCCCCGCAAGTCTTCCCTCCTTGGATTCCCCTAGGTCTCTAGTTTTCAGAAATGCACAGGTTTGGTAGGTTTCCCTAGGTGCCGGCTGAGCTAGAGGCCAAAATCTACAGGTAGGCACTTCGCAAAAAACACCTCTGTTTTCTTCCAAAAATGTGGATGTGTCCACGTTGCGCTTTGGGGCGTTTCCCTGTCGCGGGTGCTAGGCCTACCCACACAAGTGAGGTATCATTTTTATCGGGAGACTTGGGGGAACGCTGGGTGGAAGGAAATTTGTGGCTCCTCTCAGATTCCCGAACTTTCTGCTACAGAAATGTGAGGAACATGTGTTTTTTTAGCCAAATTTTGAGGTTTGCAAAGGATTCTGGGTAACAGAACCTGGTCCGAGCCCCGTAAGTCACCCCTCCTTGGATTCCACTAGGTCTCTAGTTCTCAGAAATGCACAGGTTTGGTAGGTTTCCCTAGGTGCCGGCTGAGCTAGAGGCCAAAATCTACAGGTAGGCACTTCGCAAAAAACACCTCTGTTTTCTTCCAAAAATTTGGATGTGTCCACGTTGCGCTTTGGTGCGTTTCCTGTCTCGGGCGCTAGGCCTACCCACACAAGTGAGGTATCATTTTTCTCGGGAGACTTGGGGGAACGCTGGGTGGAAGGAAATTTGTGGCTTCTCTCAGATTCCTGAACTTTCTGCCACAGAACTGTGAGTAACATGTGTTTTTTTAGCCAAATTTTGAGGTTTGCAAAGGATTCTGGGTAACAGAACCTGGTCCGAGCCCCGCAAGTCACCCCTCCTTGGATTCCCCTAGGTCTCTAGTTTTCAGAAATGCACAGGTTTGGTAGGTTTCCCTAGGTGCCGGCTGAGCTAGAGGCCAAAATTTACAGGTAGGCACTTCGCAAAAAACACCTCTGTTTTCTTCCAAAGATTTGGATGTGTCCACGTTGCGCTTTGGGGCGTTTCCTGTCGCGGGCGCTAGGCCTACCCACACAAGTGAGGTATCATTTTTATCGGGAGACTTGGGGGAACGCTGGGTGGAAAGAAATTTGTGGCTCCTCTCACATTCCAGAACTTTATGCCACAGAAATGTGAGGAACATGTGTTTTTTAAGCCATATTCTGAGGTTTGCAAAGGATTCTGGGTAACAGAACCTGGTCCGAGCCCCGCAAGTCACCCCTCCTTGGAT
This sequence comes from Pleurodeles waltl, assembly GCF_031143425.1. Lineage (NCBI taxonomy): Eukaryota > Metazoa > Chordata > Amphibia > Caudata > Salamandridae > Pleurodeles > Pleurodeles waltl. Next base: position 218,768,441 of record NC_090436.1, on the reverse strand, counting down.
TCCCCTAGGTCTCTAGTTTTCAGAAATGCACAGGTTTGGTAGGTTACCCTAGGTGCCGGCTGAGCTAGAGGCCAAAATCTTCAGGTAGGCACTTCGCAAAAAACACCTCTGTTTTATTCCAAAAATGTGGATGTGTCCATGTTGCGCTTTGGGGCGTTTTCTGTCGCGGGCGCTAGGCCTACCCACACAAGTGAGGTATAATTTTTATCGGGAGACTTGGGGGAACGCTGGGTGGAAGGAAATTTGTGGCTTCTCTCAGATTCCCGAACTTTCTGCAACAGAAATGTGAGGAACATGTGTTTTTTTTAGCCAAATTTTGAGGTTTGCAAAGGATTCTGGGAAACAGAACCTGGTCCGAGCCCCGCAAGTCACCCCTCCTTGGATTCCCCTAGGTCTCTAGTTTTCAGAAATGCACAGGTTTGGTAGGTTTCCCTAGGTGCCAGCTGAGCTAGAGGCCAAAATCTACAGGTAGGCACTTCGCAAAAAACACCTCTGTTTTCTTCCAAAAATTTGGATGTGTCCACGTTGCGCTTTGGTGCGTTTCCTGTCGCGGGCGCTAGGCCTACCCACACAAGTGAGGTATCATTTTTATCGGGAGACTTGGGGGAACGCTGGGTGGAAGGAAATTTGTGGCTCCTCTCAGATTCCAGTACTTTTTTGCCACAGAAATTTGAGGAACATGTGTTTTTTTAGCCAAATTTTGAGGTTTGCAAAGGATTCTGGGTAACAGAACCTGGTCCGAGCCCCGCAAGTCTTCCCTCCTTGGATTCCCCTAGGTCTCTAGTTTTCAGAAATGCACAGGTTTGGTAGGTTTCCCTAGGTGCCGGCTGAGCTAGAGGCCAAAATCTTCAGGTAGGCACTTCGCAAAAAACACCTCTGTTTTATTCCAAAAATGTGGATGTGTCCATGTTGCGCTTTGGGGCGTTTTCTGTCGCGGGCGCTAGGCCTACCCACACAAGTGAGGTATCATTTTTATGGGGAGACTTGGGGGAACGCTGGGTGGAAGGAAATTTGTGGCTCCTCTCAGATTCCAGTACTTTTTTGCCACAGAAATTTGAGGAACATGTGTTTTTTTAGCCAAATTTTGAGGTTTGCAAAGGATTCTGGGTAACAGAACCTGGTCCGAGCCCCGCAAGTCACCCCTCCTAGGATTCCCCTAGGTCTCTAGTTTTCAGAAATGCACAGGTTTGGTAGGTTACCCTAGGTGCCGGCTGAGCTAGAGGCCAAAATCTTCAGGTAGGCACTTCGCAAAAAACACCTCTGTTTTATTCCAAAAATGTGGATGTGTCCATGTTGCGCTTTGGGGCGTTTTCTGTCGCGGGCGCTAGGCCTACCCACACAAGTGAGGTATCATTTTTATCGGGAGACTTGGGGGAACGCTGGGTGGAAGGAAATTTGTGGCTTCTCTCAGATTCCCGAACTTTCTGCAACAGAAATGTGAGGAACATGTGTTTTTTTTAGCCAAATTTTGAGGTTTGCAAAGGATTCTGGGAAACAGAACCTGGTCCGAGCCCCGCAAGTCACCCCTCCTTGGATTCCCCTAGGTCTCTAGTTTTCAGAAATGCACAGGTTTGGTAGGTTTCCCTAGGTGCCAGCTGAGCTAGAGGCCAAAATCTACAGGTAGGCACTTCGCAAAAAACACCTCTGTTTTCTTCCAAAAATTTGGATGTGTCCACGTTGCGCTTTGGTGCGTTTCCTGTCGCGGGCGCTAGGCCTACCCACACAAGTGAGGTATCATTTTTATCGGGAGACTTGGGGGAACGCTGGGTGGAAGGAAATTTGTGGCTCCTCTCAGATTCCAGTACTTTTTTGCCACAGAAATTTGAGGAACATGTGTTTTTTTAGCCAAATTTTGAGGTTTGCAAAGGATTCTGGGTAACAGAACCTGGTCCGAGCCCCGCAAGTCTTCCCTCCTTGGATTCCCCTAGGTCTCTAGTTTTCAGAAATGCACAGGTTTGGTAGGTTTCCCTAGGTGCCGGCTGAGCTAGAGGCCAAAATCTACAGGTAGGCACTTCGCAAAAAACACCTCTGTTTTCTTCCAAAAATTTGGATGTGTCCACGTTGCGCTTTGGTGCGTTTCCTGTCGCGGGCGCTAGGCCTACCCACACAAGTGAGGTATCATTTTTCTCGGGAGACTTGGGGGAACGCTGGGTGGAAGGAAATTTGTGGCTTCTCTCAGATTCCTGAACTTTCTGCCACAGAAATGTGAGTAACATGTGTTTTTTTAGCCAAATTTTGAGGTTTGCAAAGGATTCTGGGTAACAGAACCTGGTCCGAGCCCCGCAAGTCACCCCTCCTTGGATTCCCCTAGGTCTCTAGTTTTCAGAAATGCACAGGTTTGGTAGGTTTCCCTAGGTGCCGGCTTAGCTAGAGGCCAAAATCTACAGGTAGGCACTTCGCAAAAAACACCTCTGTTTTCTTCGAAAAATGTGGATGTGTCCACGTTGCGCTTTGGGGCGTTTCCTGTCGCAGGCGCTATTCCTACCCACACAAGTGAGGTATCATTTTTATCGGGAGACTTGGGGGAACCCTGGGTGGAAGGAAATTTGTGGCTCCTCTCACATTCCAGAACTTTATGCCACAGAAATGTGAGGAACATGTGTTTTTTAAGCCAAATTTTGAGGTTTGCAAAGGATTCTGGGTAACAGAACCTGGTCCGAGCCCCGCAAGTCACCCCTCCTTGGATTCCCCTAGGTCTCTAGTTTTCAGAAATGCACAGGTTTGGTAGGTTACCCTAGGTGCCGGCTGAGCTAGAGGCCAAAATCTTCAGGTAGGCACTTCGCAAAAAACACCTCTGTTTTATTCCAAAAATGTGGATGTGTCCATGTTGCGCTTTGGGGCGTTTCCTGTCGCGGGCGCTAGGCCTACCCACACAAGTGAGGTATCATTTTTATCGGGAGACTTGGGGGAACGCTGGGTGGAAGGAAATTTGTGGCTTCTCTCAGATTCCAGTACTTTTTTGCCACAGAAATGTGAGGAACATGTGTTTTTTTAGCCAAATTTTGAGGTTTGCAAAGGATTCTGGGTAACAGAACCTGGTCCGAGCCCCGCAAGTCTTCCCTCCTTGCATTCCCCTAGGTCTCTAGTTTTCAGAAATGCACAGGTTTGGTAGGTTTCCCTAGGTGCCGGCTGAGCTAGAGGCCAAAATCTACAGGTAGGCACTTGGCAAAAAATACCTCTGTTTTCTTCCAAAAATTTGGATGTGTCCACGTTGCGCTTTGGTGCGTTTCCTGTCGCGGGCGCTAGGCCTACCCACACAAGTGAGGTATCATTTTTCTCGGGAGACTTGGGGGAACGCTGGGTGGAAGGAAATTTGTGGCTTCTCTCAGATTCCTGAACTTTCTGCCACAGAACTGTGAGTAACATGTGTTTTTTTAGCCAAATTTTGAGGTTAGCAAAGGATTCTGGGTAACAGAACCTGGTCCGAGCCCCGCAAGTCACCCCTCCTTGGATTCCCCTAGGTCTCTAGTTTTCAGAAATGCACAGGTTTGGTAGGTTTCCCTAGGTGCCGGCTGAGCTAGAGGCCAAAATCTACAGGTAGGCACTTCGCAAAAAACACCTCTGTTTTCTTCGAAAAATTTGGATGTGTCCACGTTGCGCTTTGGGGCGTTTCCTGTCGCAGGCGCTAGGCCTACCCACACAAGTGAGGTATCATTTTTATTCGGAGACTTGGGGGAACGCTGGGTGGAAGGAAATTTGTGGCTCCTCTCACATTCCAGAACTTTATGCCACAGAAATGTGAGGAACATGTGTTTTTTAAGCCAAATTTTGAGGTTTGCAAAGGATTCTGGGTAACAGAACCTGGTCCGAGCCCCGCAAGTCACCCCTCCTTGGATTCCCCTAGGTCTCTAGTTTTCAGAAATGCACAGGTTTGGTAGGTTTCCCTAGGTGCCGGCTGAGCTAGAGGCCAAAATCTACAGGTAGGCACTTCGCAAAAAACACCTCTGTTTTCTTCCAAAAATTTGGATGTGTCCACGTTGCGCTTTGGGGCGTTTCCTGTCGCGGGCGCTAGGCCTACCCACACAAGTGAGGTATCATTTTTATCGGGAGACTTGGGGGAACGCTGGGTGGAAGGAAATTCGTGGCTCCTCTCACATTCCAGAACTTTATGCCACAGAAATGTGAGGAACATGTGTTTTTAAAGCCATATTTTGAGGTTTGCAAAGGATTCTGGGTAACAGAACCTGGTCCGAGCCCCGCAAGTCACCCCTCCTTGGATTCCCCTAGGTCTCTAGTTTTCAGAAATGCACAGGTTTGGTAGGTTACCCTAGGTGTCGGCTGAGCTAGAGGCCAAAATCTTCAGGTAGGCACTTCGCAAAAAACACCTGTTTTATTCCAAAAATGTGGATGTGTCCATGTTGCGCTTTGGGGCGCTTCCTGTCGCGGGCGCTAGGCCTACCCACACAAGTGAGGTATCATTTTTATCGGGAGACTTGGGGGAACGCTGGGTGGAAGGAAATTTGTGGCTTCTCTCAGATTCCCGAACTTTCTGCCACAGAAATGTGAGGAACATGTGTTTTTTTTAGCCAAATTTTGAGGTTTGCAAAGGATTCTGGGAAACAGAACCTGGTCCGAGCCCCGCAAGTCACCCCTCCTTGGATTCCCCTAGGTCTCTAGTTTTCAGAAATGCACAGGTTTGGTAGGTTTCCCTAGGTGCCAGCTGATCTAGAGGCCAAAATCTACAGGTAGGCACTTCGCAAAAAACACCTCTGTTTTCTTCCAAAAATTTGGATATGTCCACGTTGTGCTTTGGTGCGTTTCCTGTCGCGGGCGCTAGGCCTACCCACACAAGTGAGGTATCATTTTTATCGGGAGACTTGGGGGAACGCTGGGTGGAAGATAATTTGTGGCTCCTCTCAGATTCCAGTACTTTTTTGCCACAGAAATGTGAGGAACATGTGTTTTTTTAGCCAAATTTTGAGGTTTGCAAAGGATTCTGGCTAACAGAACCTGGTCCGAGCCCCGCAAGTCTTCCCTCCTTGGATTCCCCTAGGTCTCTAGTTTTCAGAAATGCACAGGTTTGGTAGGTTTCCCTAGGTGCCGGCTGAGCTAGAGGCCAAAATCTACAGGTAGGCACTTCGCAAAAAACACCTCTGTTTTCTTCCAAAAATTTGGATGTGTCCACGTTGCGCTTTGGGGCGTTTCCCTGTCGCGGGTGCTAGGCCTACCCACACAAGTGAGGTATCATTTTTATCGGGAGACTTGGGGGAACGCTGGGTGGAAGGAAATTTGTGGCTCCTCTCAGATTCCCGAACTTTCTGCTACAGAAATGTGAGGAACATGTGTTTTTTTAGCCAAATTTTGAGGTTTGCAAAGGATTCTGGGTAACAGAACCTGGTCCGAGCCCCGCAAGTCACCCCTCCTTGGATTCCCCTAGGTCTCTAGTTCTCAGAAATGCACAGGTTTGGTAGGTTTCCCTAGGTGCCGGCTGAGCTAGAGGCCAAAATCTACAGGTAGGCACTTCGCAAAAAACACCTCTGTTTTATTCCAAAAATTTGGATGTGTCCACGTTGCGCTTTGGTGCGTTTCCTGTCGCGGGCGCTAGGCCTACCCACACAAGTGAGGTATCATTTTTCTCGGGAGACTTGGGGGAACGCTGGGTGGAAGGAAATTTGTGGCTTCTCTCAGATTCCAGTACTTTTTTGCCACAGAAATGTGAGGAACATGTGTTTTTTTAGCCAAATTTTGAGGTTTGCAAAGGATTCTGGGTAACAGAACCTGGTCCGAGCCCCGCAAGTCTTCCCTCCTTGCATTCCCCTAGGTCTCTAGTTTTCAGAAATGCACAGGTTTGGTAGGTTTCCCTAGGTGCCGGCTGAGCTAGAGGCCAAAATCTACAGGTAGGCACTTGGCAAAAAATACCTCTGTTTTCTTCCAAAAATTTGGATGTGTCCACGTTGCGCTTTGGTGCGTTTCCTGTCGCGGGCGCTAGGCCTACCCACACAAGTGAGGTATCATTTTTCTCGGGAGACTTGGGGGAACGCTGGGTGGAAGGAAATTTGTGGCTTCTCTCAGATTCCTGAACTTTCTGCCACAGAACTGTGAGTAACATGTGTTTTTTTAGCCAAATTTTGAGGTTAGCAAAGGATTCTGGGTAACAGAACCTGGTCCGAGCCCCGCAAGTCACCCCTCCTTGGATTCCCCTAGGTCTCTAGTTTTCAGAAATGCACAGGTTTGGTAGGTTTCCCTAGGTGCCGGCTGAGCTAGAGGCCAAAATCTACAGGTAGGCACTTCGCAAAAAACACCTCTGTTTTCTTCGAAAAATTTGGATGTGTCCACGTTGCGCTTTGGGGCGTTTCCTGTCGCAGGCGCTAGGCCTACCCACACAAGTGAGGTATCATTTTTATTCGGAGACTTGGGGGAACGCTGGGTGGAAGGAAATTTGTGGCTCCTCTCACATTCCAGAACTTTATGCCACAGAAATGTGAGGAACATGTGTTTTTTAAGCCAAATTTTGAGGTTTGCAAAGGATTCTGGGTAACAGAACCTGGTCCGAGCCCCGCAAGTCACCCCTCCTTGGATTCCCCTAGGTCTCTAGTTTTCAGAAATGCACAGGTTTGGTAGGTTTCCCTAGGTGCCGGCTGAGCTAGAGGCCAAAATCTACAGGTAGGCACTTCGCAAAAAACACCTCTGTTTTCTTCCAAAAATTTGGATGTGTCCACGTTGCGCTTTGGGGCGTTTCCTGTCGCGGGCGCTAGGCCTACCCACACAAGTGAGGTATCATTTTTATCGGGAGACTTGGGGGAACGCTGGGTGGAAGGAAATTCGTGGCTCCTCTCACATTCCAGAACTTTATGCCACAGAAATGTGAGGAACATGTGTTTTTAAAGCCATATTTTGAGGTTTGCAAAGGATTCTGGGTAACAGAACCTGGTCCGAGCCCCGCAAGTCACCCCTCCTTGGATTCCCCTAGGTCTCTAGTTTTCAGAAATGCACAGGTTTGGTAGGTTACCCTAGGTGTCGGCTGAGCTAGAGGCCAAAATCTTCAGGTAGGCACTTCGCAAAAAACACCTGTTTTATTCCAAAAATGTGGATGTGTCCATGTTGCGCTTTGGGGCGCTTCCTGTCGCGGGCGCTAGGCCTACCCACACAAGTGAGGTATCATTTTTATCGGGAGACTTGGGGGAACGCTGGGTGGAAGGAAATTTGTGGCTTCTCTCAGATTCCCGAACTTTCTGCCACAGAAATGTGAGGAACATGTGTTTTTTTTAGCCAAATTTTGAGGTTTGCAAAGGATTCTGGGAAACAGAACCTGGTCCGAGCCCCGCAAGTCACCCCTCCTTGGATTCCCCTAGGTCTCTAGTTTTCAGAAATGCACAGGTTTGGTAGGTTTCCCTAGGTGCCAGCTGAGCTAGAGGCCAAAATCTACAGGTAGGCACTTCGCAAAAAACACCTCTGTTTTCTTCCAAAAATTTGGATATGTCCACGTTGTGCTTTGGTGCGTTTCCTGTCGCGGGCGCTAGGCCTACCCACACAAGTGAGGTATCATTTTTATCGGGAGACTTGGGGGAACGCTGGGTGGAAGGAAATTTGTGGCTCCTCTCAGATTCCAGTACTTTTTTGCCACAGAAATGTGAGGAACATGTGTTTTTTTAGCCAAATTTTGAGGTTTGCAAAGGATTCTGGCTAACAGAACCTGGTCCGAGCCCCGCAAGTCTTCCCTCCTTGGATTCCCCTAGGTCTCTAGTTTTCAGAAATGCACAGGTTTGGTAGGTTTCCCTAGGTGCCGGCTGAGCTAGAGGCCAAAATCTACAGGTAGGCACTTCGCAAAAAACACCTCTGTTTTCTTCCAAAAATTTGGATGTGTCCACGTTGCGCTTTGGGGCGTTTCCCTGTCGCGGGTGCTAGGCCTACCCACACAAGTGAGGTATCATTTTTATCGGGAGACTTGGGGGAACGCTGGGTGGAAGGAAATTTGTGGCTCCTCTCAGATTCCCGAACTTTCTGCTACAGAAATGTGAGGAACATGTGTTTTTTTAGCCAAATTTTGAGGTTTGCAAAGGATTCTGGGTAACAGAACCTGGTCCGAGCCCCGCAAGTCACCCCTCCTTGGATTCCCCTAGGTCTCTAGTTCTCAGAAATGCACAGGTTTGGTAGGTTTCCCTAGGTGCCGGCTGAGCTAGAGGCCAAAATCTACAGGTAGGCACTTCGCAAAAAACACCTCTGTTTTCTTCCAAAAATTTGGATGTGTCCACGTTGCGCTTTGGTGCGTTTCCTGTCGCGGGCGCTAGGCCTACCCACACAAGTGAGGTATCATTTTTCTCGGGAGACTTGGGGGAACGCTGGGTGGAAGGAAATTTGTGGCTTCTCTCAGATTCCTGAACTTTCTGCCACAGAACTGTGAGTAACATGTGTTTTTTTAGCCAAATTTTGAGGTTTGCAAAGGATTCTGGGTAACAGAACCTGGTCCGAGCCCCGCAAGTCTTCCCTCCTTGCATTCCCCTAGGTCTCTAGTTTTCAGAAATGCACAGGTTTGGTAGGTTTCCCTAGGTGCCGGCTGAGCTAGAGGCCAAAATCTACAGGTAGGCACTTGGCAAAAAACACCTCTGTTTTCTTCCAAAAATTTGGATGTGTCCACGTTGCGCTTTGGGGCGTTTCCTGTCGCGGGCGCTAGGCCTACCCACACAAGTGAGGTATCATTTTTCTCGGGAGACTTGGGGGAACGCTGGGTGGAAGGAAATTTGTGGCTTCTCTCAGATTCCTGAACTTTCTGCCACAGAACTGTGAGTAACATGTGTTTTTTTAGCCAAATTTTGAGGTTAGCAAAGGATTCTGGGTAACAGAACCTGGTCCGAGCCCCGCAAGTCACCCCTCCTTGGATTCCCCTAGGTCTCTAGTTTTCAGAAATGCACAGGTTTGGTAGGTTTCCCTAGGTGCCGGCTGAGCTAGAGGCCAAAATCTACAGGTAGGCACTTCGCAAAAAACACCTCTGTTTTCTTCGAAAAATTTGGATGTGTCCACGTTGCGCTTTGGGGCGTTTCCTGTCGCAGGCGCTAGGCCTACCCACACAAGTGAGGTATCATTTTTATCGGGAGACTTGGGGGAACGCTGGGTGGAAGGAAATTTGTGGCTCCTCTCACATTCCAGAACTTTATGCCACAGAAATGTGAGGAACATGTGTTTTTTAAGCCAAATTTTGAGGTTTGCAAAGGATTCTGGGTAACAGAACCTGGTCCGAGCCCCGCAAGTCACCCCTCCTTGGATTCCTCTAGGTCTCTAGTTTTCAGAAATGCACAGGTTTGGTAGGTTTCCCTAGGTGCCGGCTGAGCTAGAGGCCAAAATCTACAGGTAGGCACTTCGCAAAAAACACCTCTGTTTTCTTCCAAAAATTTGGATGTGTCCACGTTGCGCTTTGGGGCGTTTCCTGTCGCGGGCGCTAGGCCTACCCACACAAGTGAGGTATCATTTTTATCGGGAGACTTGGGGGAACGCTGGGTGGAAGGAAATTCGTGGCTCCTCTCACATTCCAGAACTTTATGCACAGAAATGTGAGGAACATGTGTTTTTAAAGCCATATTTTGAGGTTTGCAAAGGATTCTGGGTAACAGAACCTGGTCCGAGCCCCGCAAGTCACCCCTCCTTGGATTCCCCTAGGTCTCTAGTTTTCAGAAATGCACAGGTTTGGTAGGTTACCCTAGGTGTCGGCTGAGCTAGAGGCCAAAATCTTCAGGTAGGCACTTCGCAAAAAACACCTGTTTTATTCCAAAAATGTGGATGTGTCCATGTTGCGCTTTGGGGCGCTTCCTGTCGCGGGCGCTAGGCCTACCCACACAAGTGAGGTATCATTTTTATCGGGAGACTTGGGGGAACGCTGGGTGGAAGGAAATTTGTGGCTTCTCTCAGATTCCCGAACTTTCTGCCACAGAAATGTGAGGAACATGTGTTTTTTTTAGCCAAATTTTGAGGTTTGCAAAGGATTCTGGGAAACAGAACCTGGTCCGAGCCCCGCAAGTCACCCCTCCTTGGATTCCCCTAGGTCTCTAGTTTTCAGAAATGCACAGGTTTGGTAGGTTTCCCTAGGTGCCAGCTGAGCTAGAGGCCAAAATCTACAGGTAGGCACTTCGCAAAAAACACCTCTGTTTTCTTCCAAAAATTTGGATATGTCCACGTTGTGCTTTGGTGCGTTTCCTGTCGCGGGCGCTAGGCCTACCCACACAAGTGAGGTATCATTTTTATCGGGAGACTTGGGGGAACGCTGGGTGGAAGGAAATTTGTGGCTCCTCTCAGATTCCAGTACTTTTTTGCCACAGAAATGTGAGGAACATGTGTTTTTTTAGCCAAATTTTGAGGTTTGCAAAGGATTCTGGCTAACAGAACCTGGTCCGAGCCCCGCAAGTCTTCCCTCCTTGGATTCCCCTAGGTCTCTAGTTTTCAGAAATGCACAGGTTTGGTAGGTTTCCCTAGGTGCCGGCTGAGCTAGAGGCCAAAATCTACAGGTAGGCACTTCGCAAAAAACACCTCTGTTTTCTTCCAAAAATTTGGATGTGTCCACGTTGCGCTTTGGGGCGTTTCCCTGTCGCGGGTGCTAGGCCTACCCACACAAGTGAGGTATCATTTTTATCGGGAGACTTGGGGGAACGCTGGGTGGAAGGAAATTTGTGGCTCCTCTCAGATTCCCGAACTTTCTGCTACATAAATGTGAGGAACATGTGTTTTTTTAGCCAAATTTTGAGGTTTGCAAAGGATTCTGGGTAACAGAACCTGGTCCGAGCCCCGCAAGTCACCCCTCCTTGGATTCCCCTAGGTCTCTAGTTCTCAGAAATGCACAGGTTTGGTAGGTTTCCCTAGGTGCCGGCTGAGCTAGAGGCCAAAATCTACAGGTAGGCACTTCGCAAAAAACACCTCTGTTTTCTTCCAAAAATTTGGATGTGTCCACGTTGCGCTTTGGTGCGTTTCCTGTCGCGGGCGCTAGGCCTACCCACACAAGTGAGGTATCATTTTTCTCGGGAGACTTGGGGGAACGCTGGGTGGAAGGAAATTTGTGGCTTCTCTCAGATTCCTGAACTTTCTGCCACAGAACTGTGAGTAACATGTGTTTTTTTAGCCAAATTTTGAGGTTTGCAAAGGATTCTGGGTAACAGAACCTGGTCCGAGCCCCGCAAGTCACCCCTCCTTGGATTCCCCTAGGTCTCTAGTTTTCAGAAATGCACAGGTTTGGTAGGTTTCCCTAGGTGCCGGCTGAGCTAGAGGCCAAAATTTACAGGTAGGCACTTCGCAAAAAACACCTCTGTTTTCTTCCAAAAATTTGGATGTGTCCACGTTGCGCTTTGGGGCGTTTCCTGTCGCGGGCGCTAGGCCTACCCACACAAGTGAGGTATCATTTTTATCGGGAGACTTGGGGGAACGCTGGGTGGAAGGAAATTTGTGGCTTCTCTCAGATTCCCGAACTTTCTGCCACAGAAATGTGAGGAACATGTGTTTTTTTTAGCCAAATTTTGAGGTTTGCAAAGGATTCTGGGAAACAGAACCTGGTCCGAGCCCCGCAAGTCACCCCTCCTTGGATTCCCCTAGGTCTCTAGTTTTCAGAAATGCACAGGTTTGGTAGGTTTCCCTAGGTGCCAGCTGAGCTAGAGGCCAAAATCTACAGGTAGGCACTTCGCAAAAAACACCTCTGTTTTCTTCCAAAAATTTGGATGTGTCCACGTTGCGCTTTGGTGCGTTTCCTGTCGCGGGCGCTAGGCCTACCCACACAAGTGAGGTATCATTTTTATCGGGAGACTTTGGGGAACGCTGGGTGGAAGGAAATTTGTGGCTCCTCTCAGATTCCAGTACTTTTTTTGCCACAGAAATGTGAGGAACATGTGTTTTTTTAGCCAAATTTTGAGGTTTGCAAAGGATTCTGGGTAACAGAACCTGGTCCGAGCCCCGCAAGTCTTCCCTCCTTGGATTCCCCTAGGTCTCTAGTTTTCAGAAATGCACAGGTTTGGTAGGTTTCCCTAGGTGCCGGCTGAGCTAGAGGCCAAAATCTACAGGTAGGCACTTCGCAAAAAACACCTCTGTTTTCTTCCAAAAATTTGGATGTGTCCACGTTGCGCTTTGGGGCGTTTCCTGTCGCGGGCGCTAGGCCTACCCACACAAGTGAGGTATCATTTTTCTCGGGAGACTTGGGGGAACGCTGGGTGGAAGGAAATTTGTGGCTTCTCTAAGATTCCTGAACTTTCTGCCACAGAACTGTGAGTAACATGTGTTTTTTTAGCCAAATTTTGAGGTTAGCAAAGGATTCTGGGTAACAGAACCTGGTCCGAGCCCCGCAAGTTTCCCCTCCTTGGATTCCCCTAGGTCTCTAGTTTTCAGAAATGCACAGGTTTGGTAGGTTTCCCTAGGTGCCGGCTAAGCTAGAGGCCAAAATCTACAGGTAGGCACTTCGCAAAAAACACCTCTGTTTTCTTCGAAAAATTTGGATGTGTCCACGTTGCGCTTTGGGGCGTTTCCTGTCGCAGGCGCTAGGCCTACCCACACAAGTGAGGTATCATTTTTATCGGGAGACTTGGGGGAACGCTGGGTGGAAGGAAATTTGTGGCTCCTCTCACATTCCAGAACTTTATGCCACAGAAATGTGAGGAACATGTGTTTTTTAAGCCAAATTTTGAGGTTTGCAAAGGATTCTGGGTAACAGAACCTGGTCCGAGCCCCGCAAGTCACCCCTCCTTGGATTCCCCTAGGTCTCTAGTTTTCAGAAATGCACAGGTTTGGTAGGTTTCCCTAGGTGCCGGCTGAGCTAGAGGCCAAAATCTACAGGTAGGCACTTCGCAAAAAACACCTCTGTTTTCTTCCAAAAATTTGGATGTGTCCACGTTGCGCTTTGGGGCGTTTCCTGTCGCGGGCGCTAGGCCTACCCACACAAGTGAGGTATCATTTTTATCGGGAGACTTGGGGGAACGCTGGGTGGAAGGAAATTCGTGGCTCCTCTCACATTCCAGAACTTTATGCCACAGAAATGTGAGGAACATGTGTTTTTAAAGCCATATTTTGAGGTTTGCAAAGGATTCTGGGTAACAGAACCTGGTCCGAGCCCCGCAAGTCACCCCTCCTTGGATTCCCCTAGGTCTCTAGTTTTCAGAAATGCACAGGTTTGGTAGGTTACCCTAGGTGTCGGCTGAGCTAGAGGCCAAAATCTTCAGGTAGGCACTTCGCAAAAAACACCTGTTTTATTCCAAAAATGTGGAAGTGTCCATGTTGCGCTTTGGGGCGCTTCCTGTCGCGGGCGCTAGGCCTACCCACACAAGTGAGGTATCATTTTTATCGGGAGACTTGGGGGAACGCTGGGTGGAAGGAAATTTGTGGCTTCTCTCAGATTCCCGAACTTTCTGCCACAGAAATGTGAGGAACATGTGTTTTTTTTAGCCAAATTTTGAGGTTTGCAAAGGATTCTGGGAAACAGAACCTGGTCCGAGCCCCGCAAGTCACCCCTCCTTGGATTCCCCTAGGTCTCTAGTTTTCAGAAATGCACAGGTTTGGTAGGTTTCCCTAGGTGCCAGCTGAGCTAGAGGCCAAAATCTACAGGTAGGCACTTCGCAAAAAACACCTCTGTTTTCTTCCAAAAATTTGGATATGTCCACGTTGTGCTTTGGTGCGTTTCCTGTCGCGGGCGCTAGGCCTACCCACACAAGTGAGGTATCATTTTTATCGGGAGACTTGGGGGAACGATGAGTGGAAGGAAATTTGTGGCTCCTCTCAGATTCCAGTACTTTTTTGCCACAGAAATGTGAGGAACATGTGTTTTTTTAGCCAAATTTTGAGGTTTGCAAAGGATTCTGGCTAACAGAACCTGGTCCGAGCCCCGCAAGTCTTCCCTCCTTGGATTCCCCTAGGTCTCTAGTTTTCAGAAATGCACAGGTTTGGTAGGTTTCCCTAGGTGCCGGCTGAGCTAGAGGCCAAAATCTACAGGTAGGCACTTCGCAAAAAACACCTCTGTTTTGTTCCAAAAATTTGGATGTGTCCACGTTGCGCTTTGGTGCGTTTCCTGTCGCGGGCGCTAGGCCTACCCACACAAGTGAGGTATCATTTTTCTCGGGAGACTTGGGGGAACGCTGGGTGGAAGGAAATTTGTGGCTTCTCTCAGATTCCTGAACTTTCTGCCACAGAACTGTGAGTAACATGTGTTTTTTTAGCCAAATTTTGAGGTTTGCAAAGGATTCTGGGTAACAGAACCTGGTCCGAGCCCCGCAAGTCACCCCTCCTTGGATTCCCCTAGGTCTCTATTTTTCAGAAATGCACAGGTTTGGTAGGTTTCCCTAGGTGCCGGCTGAGCTAGAGGCCAAAATTTACAGGTAGGCACTTCGCAAAAAACACCTCTGTTTTCTTCCAAAAATTTGGATGTGTCCACGTTGCGCTTTGGGGCGTTTCCTGTCGCGGGCGCTAGGCCTACCCACACAAGTGAGGTATCATTTTTATCGGGAGACTTGGGGGAACGCTGGGTGGAAGGAAATTTGTGGCTCCTCTCACATTCCAGAACTTTATGCCACAGAAATGTGAGGAACATGTGTTTTTTAAGCCATATTCTGAGGTTTGCAAAGGATTCTGGGTAACAGAACCTGGTCCGAGCCCCGCAAGTCACCCCTCCTTGGATTCCCCTAGGTCTCTAGTTTTCAGAAATGCACAGGTTTGGTAGGTTACCCTAGGTGCCGGCTGAGCTAGAGGCCAAAATCTTCAGGTAGGCACTTCGCAAAAAACACCTCTGTTTTATTCCAAAAATGTGGATGTGTCCATGTTGCGCTTTGGGGCGTTTTCTGTCGCGGGCGCTAGGCCTACCCACACAAGTGAGGTATCATTTTTATCGGGAGACTTGGGGGAACGCTGGGTGGAAGGAAATTTGTGGCTTCTCTCAGATTCCCGAACTTTCTGCAACAGAAATGTGAGGAACATGTGTTTTTTTTAGCCAAATTTTGAGGTTTGCAAAGGATTCTGGGAAACAGAACCTGGTCCGAGCCCCGCAAGTCACCCCTCCTTGGATTCCCCTAGGTCTCTAGTTTTCAGAAATGCACAGGTTTGGTAGGTTTCCCTAGGTGCCAGCTGAGCTAGAGGCCAAAATCTACAGGTAGGCACTTCGCAAAAAACACCTCTGTTTTCTTCCAAAAATTTGGATGTGTCCACGTTGCGCTTTGGTGCGTTTCCTGTCGCGGGCGCTAGGCCTACCCACACAAGTGAGGTATCATTTTTATCGGGAGACTTGGGGGAACGCTGGGTGGAAGGAAATTTGTGGCTCCTCTCAGATTCCAGTACTTTTGTGCCACAGAAATTTGAGGAACATGTGTTTTTTTAGCCAAATTTTGAGGTTTGCAAAGGATTCTGGGTAACAGAACCTGGTCCGAGCCCCGCAAGTCACCCCTCCTTGGATTCCCCTAGGTCTCTAGTTTTCAGAAATGCACAGGTTTGGTAGGTTACCCTAGGTGCCGGCTGAGCTAGAGGCCAAAATCTTCAGGTAGGCACTTCGCAAAAAACACCTCTGTTTTATTCCAAAAATGTGGATGTGTCCATGTTGCGCTTTGGGGCGTTTTCTGTCGCGGGCGCTAGGCCTACCCACACAAGTGAGGTATCATTTTTATCGGGAGACTTGGGGGAACGCTGGGTGGAAGGAAATTTGTGGCTTCTCTCAGATTCCCGAACTTTCTGCAACAGAAATGTGAGGAACATGTGTTTTTTTTAGCCAAATTTTGAGGTTTGCAAAGGATTCTGGGAAACAGAACCTGGTCCGAGCCCCGCAAGTCACCCCTCCTTGGATTCCCCTAGGTCTCTAGTTTTCAGAAATGCACAGGTTTGGTAGGTTTCCCTAGGTGCCAGCTGAGCTAGAGGCCAAAATCTACAGGTAGGCACTTCGCAAAAAACACCTCTGTTTTCTTCCAAAAATTTGGATGTGTCCACGTTGCGCTTTGGTGCGTTTCCTGTCGCGGGCGCTAGGCCTACCCACACAAGTGAGGTATCATTTTTATCGGGAGACTTGGGGGAACGCTGGGTGGAAGGAAATTTGTGGCTCCTCTCAGATTCCAGTACTTTTTTGCCACAGAAATTTGAGGAACATGTGTTTTTTTAGCCAAATTTTGAGGTTTGCAAAGGATTCTGGGTAACAGAACCTGGTCCGAGCCCCGCAAGTCTTCCCTCCTTGGATTCCCCTAGGTCTCTAGTTTTCAGAAATGCACAGGTTTGGTAGGTTTCCCTAGGTGCCGGCTGAGCTAGAGGCCAAAATCTACAGGTAGGCACTTCGCAAAAAACACCTCTGTTTTCTTCCAAAAATTTGGATGTGTCCACGTTGCGCTTTGGTGCGTTTCCTGTCGCGGGCGCTAGGCCTACCCACAAAAGTGAGGTATCATTTTTCTCGGGAGACTTGGGGGAACGCTGGGTGGAAGGAAATTTGTGGCTTCTCTCAGATTCCTGAACTTTCTGCCACAGAACTGTGAGTAACATGTGTTTTTTTAGCCAAATTTTGAGGTTTGCAAAGGATTCTGGGTAACAGAACCTGGTCCGAGCCCCGCAAGTCACCCCTCCTTGGATTCCCCTAGGTCTCTAGTTTTCAGAAATGCACAGGTTTGGTAGGTTTCCCTAGGTGCCGGCTTAGCTAGAGGCCAAAATCTACAGGTAGGCACTTCGCAAAAAACACCTCTGTTTTCTTCGAAAAATGTGGATGTGTCCACGTTGCGCTTTGGGGCGTTTCCTGTCGCAGGCGCTAGGCCTACCCACACAAGTGAGGCATCATTTTTATCGGGAGACTTGGGGGAACGCTGGGTGGAAGGAAATTTGTGGCTCCTCTCACATTCCAGAACTTTATGCCACAGAAATGTGAGGAACATGTGTTTTTTAAGCCAAATTTTGAGGTTTGCAAAGGATTCTGGGTAACAGAACCTGGTCCGAGCCCCGCAAGTCACCCCTCCTTGGATTCCCCTAGGTCTCTAGTTTTCAGAAATGCACAGGTTTGGTAGGTTACCCTAGGTGCCGGCTGAGCTAGAGGCCAAAATCTTCAGGTAGGCACTTCGCAAAAAACACCTCTGTTTTATTCCAAAAATGTGGATGTGTCCATGTTGCGCTTTGGGGCGTTTCCTGTCGCGGGCGCTAGGCCTACCCACACAAGTGAGGTATCATTTTTATCGGGAGACTTGGGGGAACGCTGGGTGGAAGGAAATTTGTGGCTTCTCTCAGATTCCCGAACTTTCTGCCACAGAAATGTGAGGAACATGTGTTTTCTTTAGCCAAATTTTGAGGTTTGCAAAGGATTCTGGGAAACAGAACCTGGTCCGAGCCCCGCAAGTCACCCCTCCTTGGATTCCCCTAGGTCTCTAGTTTTCAGAAATGCACAGGTTTGGTAGGTTTCCCTAGGTGCCAGCTGAGCTAGAGGCCAAAATCTACAGGTAGGCACTTCGCAAAAAACACCTCTGTTTTCTTCCAAAAATTTGGATGTGTCCACGTTGCGCTTTGGTGCGTTTCCTGTCGCGGGCGCTAGGCCTACCCACACAAGTGAGGTATCATTTTTATCGGGAGACTTTGGGGAACGCTGGGTGGAAGGAAATTTGTGGCTCCTCTCAGATTCCAGTACTTTTTTGCCACAGAAATTTGAGGAACATGTGTTTTTTTAGCCAAATTTTGAGGTTTGCAAAGGATTCTGGGTAACAGAACCTGGTCCGAGCCCCGCAAGTCACCCCTCCTTGGATTCCCCTAGGTCTCTAGTTTTCAGAAATGCACAGGTTTGGTAGGTTTCCCTAGGTGCCAGCTGAGCTAGAGGCCAAAATCTACAGGTAGGCACTTCGCAAAAAACACCTCTGTTTTCTTCCAAAAATTTGGATATGTCCACGTTGTGCTTTGGTGCGTTTCCTGTCGCGGGCGCTAGGCCTACCCACACAAGTGAGGTATCATTTTTATCGGGAGACTTGGGGGAACGCTGGGTGGAAGGAAATTTGTGGCTCCTCTCAGATTCCAGTACTTTTTTGCCACAGAAATGTGAGGAACATGTGTTTTTTTAGCCAAATTTTGAGGTTTGCAAAGGATTCTGGGTAACAGAACCTGGTCCGAGCCCCGCAAGTCACCCCTCCTTGGATTCCCCTAGGTCTCTAGTTTTCAGAAATGCACAGGTTTGGTAGGTTACCCTAGGTGCCGGCTGAGCTAGAGGCCAAAATCTTCAGGTAGGCACTTCGCAAAAAACACCTCTGTTTTATTCCAAAAATGTGGATGTGTCCATGTTGCGCTTTGGGGCGTTTTCTGTCGCGGGCGCTAGGCCTACCCACACAAGTGAGGTATCATTTTTATCGGGAGACTTGGGGGAACGCTGGGTGGAAGGAAATTTGTGGCTTCTCTCAGATTCCCGAACTTTCTGCAACAGAAATGTGAGGAACATGTGTTTTTTTTAGCCAAATTTTGAGGTTTGCAAAGGATTCTGGGAAACAGAACCTGGTCCGAGCCCCGCAAGTCACCCCTCCTTGGATTCCCCTAGGTCTCTAGTTTTCAGAAATGCACAGGTTTGGTAGGTTTCCCTAGGTGCCAGCTGAGCTAGAGGCCAAAATCTACAGGTAGGCACTTCGCAAAAAACACCTCTGTTTTCTTCCAAAAATTTGGATGTGTCCACGTTGCGCTTTGGTGCGTTTCCTGTCGCGGGCGCTAGGCCTACCCACACAAGTGAGGTATCATTTTTATCGGGAGACTTGGGGGAACGCTGGGTGGAAGGAAATTTGTGGCTCCTCTCAGATTCCAGTACTTTTTTGCCACAGAAATTTGAGGAACATGTGTTTTTTTAGCCAAATTTTGAGGTTTGCAAAGGATTCTGGGTAACAGAACCTGGTCCGAGCCCCGCAAGTCTTCCCTCCTTGGATTCCCCTAGGTCTCTAGTTTTCAGAAATGCACAGGTTTGGTAGGTTTCCCTAGGTGCCGGCTGAGCTAGAGGCCAAAATCTACAGGTAGGCACTTCGCAAAAAACACCTCTGTTTTCTTCCAAAAATTTGGATGTGTCCACGTTGCGCTTTGGTGCGTTTCCTGTCGCGGGCGCTAGGCCTACCCACAAAAGTGAGGTATCATTTTTCTCGGGAGACTTGGGGGAACGCTGGGTGGAAGGAAATTTGTGGCTTCTCTCAGATTCCTGAACTTTCTGCCACAGAACTGTGAGTAACATGTGTTTTTTTAGCCAAATTTTGAGGTTTGCAAAGGATTCTGGGTAACAGAACCTGGTCCGAGCCCCGCAAGTCACCCCTCCTTGGATTCCCCTAGGTCTCTAGTTTTCAGAAATGCACAGGTTTGGCAGGTTTCCCTAGGTGCCGGCTTAGCTAGAGGCCAAAATCTACAGGTAGGCACTTCGCAAAAAACACCTCTGTTTTCTTCGAAAAATGTGGATGTGTCCACGTTGCGCTTTGGGGCGTTTCCTGTCGCAGGCGCTAGGCCTACCCACACAAGTGAGGCATCATTTTTATCGGGAGACTTGGGGGAACGCTGGGTGGAAGGAAATTTGTGGCTCCTCTCACATTCCAGAACTTTATGCCACAGAAATGTGAGGAACATGTGTTTTTTAAGCCAAATTTTGAGGTTTGCAAAGGATTCTGGGTAACAGAACCTGGTCCGAGCCCCGCAAGTCACCCCTCCTTGGATTCCCCTAGGTCTCTAGTTTTCAGAAATGCACAGGTTTGGTAGGTTACCCTAGGTGCCGGCTGAGCTAGAGGCCAAAATCTTCAGGTAGGCACTTCGCAAAAAACACCTCTGTTTTATTCCAAAAATGTGGATGTGTCCATGTTGCGCTTTGGGGCGTTTCCTGTCGCGGGCGCTAGGCCTACCCACACAAGTGAGGTATCATTTTTATCGGGAGACTTGGGGGAACGCTGGGTGGAAGGAAATTTGTGGCTTCTCTCAGATTCCCGAACTTTCTGCCACAGAAATGTGAGGAACATGTGTTTTCTTTAGCCAAATTTTAAGGTTTGCAAAGGATTCTGGGAAACAGAACCTGGTCCGAGCCCCGCAAGTCACCCCTCCTTGGATTCCCCTAGGTCTCTAGTTTTCAGAAATGCACAGGTTTGGTAGGTTTCCCTAGGTGCCAGCTGAGCTAGAGGCCAAAATCTACAGGTAGGCACTTCGCAAAAAACACCTCTGTTTTCTTCCAAAAATTTGGATGTGTCCACGTTGCGCTTTGGTGCGTTTCCTGTCGCGGGCGCTAGGCCTACCCACACAAGTGAGGTATCATTTTTATCGGGAGACTTTGGGGAACGCTGGGTGGAAGGAAATTTGTGGCTCCTCTCAGATTCCAGTACTTTTTTGCCACAGAAATTTGAGGAACATGTGTTTTTTTAGCCAAATTTTGAGGTTTGCAAAGGATTCTGGGTAACAGAACCTGGTCCGAGCCCCGCAAGTCTTCCCTCCTTGGATTCCCCTAGGTCTCTAGTTTTCAGAAATGCACAGGTTTGGTAGGTTTCCCTAGGTGCCGGCTGAGCTAGAGGCCAAAATCTACAGGTAGGCACTTCGCAAAAAACACCTCTGTTTTCTTCCAAAAATTTGGATGTGTCCACGTTGCGCTTTGGTGCGTTTCCTGTCGCGGGCGCTAGGCCTACCCACACAAGTGAGGTATCATTTTTCTCGGGAGACTTGGGGGAACGCTGGGTGGAAGGAAATTTGTGGCTTCTCTCAGATTCCTGAACTTTCTGCCACAGAACTGTGAGTAACATGTGTTTTTTTAGCCAAATTTTGAGGTTTGCAAAGGATTCTGGGTAACAGAACCTGGTCCGAGCCCCGCAAGTCACCCCTCCTTGGATTCCCCTAGGTCTCTAGTTTTCAGAAATGCACAGGTTTGGTAGGTTTCCCTAGGTGCCGGCTGAGCTAGAGGCCAAAATCTACAGGTAGGCACTTCGCAAAAAACACCTCTGTTTTCTTCCAAAAATTTGGATGTGTCCACGTTGCGCTTTGGTGCGTTTCCTGTCGCGGGCGCTAGGCCTACCCACACAAGTGAGGTATCATTTTTCTCGGGAGACTTGGGGGAACGCTGGGTGGAAGGAAATTTGTGGCTTCTCTCAGATTCCTGAACTTTCTGCCACAGAACTGTGAGTAACATGTGTTTTTTTAGCCAAATTTTGAGGTTTGCAAAGGATTCTGGGTAACAGAACCTGGTCCGAGCCCCGCAAGTCACCCCTCCTTGGATTCCCCTAGGTCTCTAGTTTTCAGAAATGCACAGGTTTGGTAGGTTTCCCTAGGTGCCGGCTGAGCTAGAGGCCAAAATTTACAGGTAGGCACTTCGCAAAAAACACCTCTGTTTTCTTCCAAAAATTTGGATGTGTCCACGTTGCGCTTTGGGGCGTTTCCTGTCGCGGGCGCTAGGCCTACCCACACAAGTGAGGTATCATTTTTATCGGGAGACTTGGGGGAACGCTGGGTGGAAGGAAATTTGTGGCTCCTCTCACATTCCAGAACTTTATGCCACAGAAATGTGAGGAACATGTGTTTTTTAAGCCATATTCTGAGGTTTGCAAAGGATTCTGGGTAACAGAACCTGGTCCGAGCCCCGCAAGTCACCCCTCCTTGGATTCCCCTAGGTCTCTAGTTTTCAGAAATGCACAGGTTTGGTAGGTTACCCTAGGTGCCGGCTGAGCTAGAGGCCAAAATCTTCAGGTAGGCACTTCGCAAAAAACACCTCTGTTTTATTCCAAAAATGTGGATGTGTCCATGTTGCGCTTTGGGGCGTTTTTTGTCGCGGGCGCTAGGCCTACCCACACAAGTGAGGTATCATTTTTATCGGGAGACTTGGGGGAACGCTGGGTGGAAGGAAATTTGTGGCTTCTCTCAGATTCCCGAACTTTCTGCAACAGAAATGTGAGGAACATGTGTTTTTTTTAGCCAAATTTTGAGGTTTGCAAAGGATTCTGGGAAACAGAACCTGGTCCGAGCCCCGCAAGTCACCCCTCCTTGGATTCCCCTAGGTCTCTAGTTTTCAGAAATGCACAGGTTTGGTAGGTTTCCTTAGGTGCCAGCTGAGCTAGAGGCCAAAATCTACAGGTAGGCACTTCCCAAAAAACACCTCTGTTTTCTTCCAAAAATTTGGATGTGTCCACGTTGCGCTTTGGTGCGTTTCCTGTCGCGGGCGCTAGGCCTACCCACACAAGTGAGGTATCATTTTTATCGGGAGACTTGGGGGAATGCTGGGTGGAAGGAAATTTGTGGCTCCTCTCAGATTCCAGTACTTTTTTGCCACAGAAATTTGAGGAACATGTGTTTTTTTAGCCAAATTTTGAGGTTTGCAAAGGATTCTGGGTAACAGAACCTGGTCCGAGCCCCGCAAGTCTTCCCTCCTTGGATTCCCCTAGGTCTCTAGTTTTCAGAAATGCACAGGTTTGGTAGGTTTCCCTAGGTGCCGGCTGAGCTAGAGGCCAAAATCTTCAGGTAGGCACTTCGCAAAAAACACCTCTGTTTTATTCCAAAAATGTGGATGTGTCCATGTTGCGCTTTGGGGCGTTTTCTGTCGCGGGCGCTAGGCCTACCCACACAAGTGAGGTATCATTTTTATCGGGAGACTTGGGGGAACGCTGGGTGGAAGGAAATTTGTGGCTCCTCTCAGATTCCAGTACTTTTTTGCCACAGAAATTTGAGGAACATGTGTATTTTTAGCCAAATTTTGAGGTTTGCAAAGGATTCTGGGTAACAGAACCTGGTCCGAGCCCCGCAAGTCACCCCTCCTTGGATTCCCCTAGGTCTCTAGTTTTCAGAAATGCACAGGTTTGGTAGGTTACCCTAGGTGCCGGCTGAGCTAGAGGCCAAAATCTTCAGGTAGGCACTTCGCAAAAAACACCTCTGTTTTATTCCAAAAATGTGGATGTGTCCATGTTGCGCTTTGGGGCGTTTTCTGTCGCGGGCGCTAGGCCTACCCACACAAGTGAGGTATCATTTTTATCGGGAGACTTGGGGGAACGCTGGGTGGAAGGAAATTTGTGGCTTCTCTCAGATTCCCGAACTTTCTGCAACAGAAATGTGAGGAACATGTGTTTTTTTTAGCCAAATTTTGAGGTTTGCAAAGGATTCTGGGAAACAGAACCTGGTCCGAGCCCCGCAAGTCACCCCTCCTTGGATTCCCCTAGGTCTCTAGTTTTCAGAAATGCACAGGTTTGGTAGGTTTCCCTAGGTGCCAGCTGAGCTAGAGGCCAAAATCTACAGGTAGGCACTTCGCAAAAAACACCTCTGTTTTCTTCCAAAAATTTGGATGTGTCCACGTTGCGCTTTGGTGCGTTTCCTGTCGCGGGCGCTAGGCCTACCCACACAAGTGAGGTATCATTTTTATCGGGAGACTTGGGGGAACGCTGGGTGGAAGGAAATTTGTGGCTCCTCTCAGATTCCAGTACTTTTTTGCCACAGAAATTTGAGGAACATGTGTTTTTTTAGCCAAATTTTGAGGTTTGCAAAGGATTCTGGGTAACAGAACCTGGTCCGAGCCCCGCAAGTCTTCCCTCCTTGGATTCCCCTAGGTCTCTAGTTTTCAGAAATGCACAGGTTTGGTAGGTTTCCCTAGGTGCCGGCTGAGCTAGTGGCCAAAATCTACAGGTAGGCACTTCGCAAAAAACACCTCTGTTTTCTTCCAAAAATTTGGATGTGTCCACGTTGCGCTTTGGTGCGTTTCCTGTCGCGGGCGCTAGGCCTACCCACACAAGTGAGGTATCATTTTTCTCGGGAGACTTGGGGGAACGCTGGGTGGAAGGAAATTTGTGGCTTCTCTCAGATTCCTGAACTTTCTGCCACAGAACTGTGAGTAACATGTGTTTTTTTAGCCAAATTTTGAGGTTTGCAAAGGATTCTGGGTAACAGAACCTGGTCCGAGCCCCGCAAGTCACCCCTCCTTGGATTCCCCTAGGTCTCTAGTTTTCAGAAATGCACAGGTTTGGTAGGTTTCCCTAGGTGCCGGCTTAGCTAGAGGCCAAAATCTACAGGTAGGCACTTCGCAAAAAACACCTCTGTTTTCTTCGAAAAATGTGGATGTGTCCACGTTGCGCTTTGGGGCGTTTCCTGTCGCAGGCGCTAGGCCTACCCACACAAGTGAGGCATCATTTTTATCGGGAGACTTGGGGGAACGCTGGGTGGAAGGAAATTTGTGGCTCCTCTCACATTCCAGAACTTTATGCCACAGAAATGTGAGGAACATGTGTTTTTTAAGCCAAATTTTGAGGTTTGCAAAGGATTCTGGGTAACAGAACCTGGTCCGAGCCCCGCAAGTCACCCCTCCTTGGATTCCCCTAGGTCTCTAGTTTTCAGAAATGCACAGGTTTGGTAGGTTACCCTAGGTGCCGGCTGAGCTAGAGGCCAAAATCTTCAGGTAGGCACTTCGCAAAAAACACCTCTGTTTTATTCCAAAAATGTGGATGTGTCCATGTTGCGCTTTGGGGCGTTTCCTGTCGCGGGCGCTAGGCCTACCCACACAAGTGAGGTATCATTTTTATCGGGAGACTTGGGGGAACGCTGGGTGGAAGGAAATTTGTGGCTTCTCTCAGATTCCCGAACTTTCTGCCACAGAAATGTGAGGAACATGTGTTTTTTTTAGCCAAATTTTGAGGTTTGCAAAGGATTCTGGGAAACAGAACCTGGTCCGAGCCCCGCAAGTCACCCCTCCTTGGATTCCCCTAGGTCTCTAGTTTTCAGAAATGCACAGGTTTGGTAGGTTTCCCTAGGTGCCAGCTGAGCTAGAGGCCAAAATCTACAGGTAGGCACTTCGCAAAAAACACCTCTGTTTTCTTCCAAAAATTTGGATGTGTCCACGTTGCGCTTTGGTGCGTTTCCTGTCGCGGGCGCTAGGCCTACCCACACAAGTGAGGTATCATTTTTATCGGGAGACTTTGGGGAACGCTGGGTGGAAGGAAATTTGTGGCTCCTCTCAGATTCCAGTACTTTTTTGCCACAGAAATTTGAGGAACATGTGTTTTTTTAGCCAAATTTTGAGGTTTGCAAAGGATTCTGGGTAACAGAACCTGGTCCGAGCCCCGCAAGTCTTCCCTCCTTGGATTCCCCTAGGTCTCTAGTTTTCAGAAATGCACAGGTTTGGTAGGTTTCAGTAGGTGCCGGCTGAGCTAGAGGCCAAAATCTACAGGTAGGCACTTCGCAAAAAACACCTCTGTTTTCTTCCAAAAATTTGGATGTGTCCACGTTGCGCTTTGGTGCGTTTCCTGTCGCGGGCGCTAGGCCTACCCACACAAGTGAGGTATCATTTTTCTCGGGAGACTTGGGGGAACGCTGGGTGGAAGGAAATTTGTGGCTTCTCTCAGATTCCTGAACTTTCTGCCACAGAACTGTGAGTAACATGTGTTTTTTTAGCCAAATTTTGAGGTTTGCAAAGGATTCTGGGTAACAGAACCTGGTCCGAGCCCCGCAAGTCACCCCTCCTTGGATTCCCCTAGGTCTCTAGTTTTCAGAAATGCACAGGTTTGGTAGGTTTCCCTAGGTGCCGGCTGAGCTAGAGGCCAAAATCTACAGGTAGGCACTTCGCAAAAAACACCTCTGTTTTCTTCGAAAAATGTGGATGTGTCCACGTTGCGCTTTGGGGCGTTTCCTGTCGCAGGCGCTAGGCCTACCCACACAAGTGAGGTATCATTTTTATCGGGAGACTTGGGGGAACGCTGGGTGGAAGGAAATTTGTGGCTCCTCTCACATTCCAGAACTTTATGCCACAGAAATGTGAGGAACATGTGTTTTTTAAGCCAAATTTTGAGGTTTGCAAAGGATTCTGGGTAACAGAACCTGGTCCGAGCCCCGCAAGTCACCCCTCCTTGGATTCCCCTAGGTCTCTAGTTTTCAGAAATGCACAGGTTTGGTAGGTTACCCTAGGTGCCGGCTGAGCTAGAGGCCAAAATCTTCAGGTAGGCACTTCGCAAAAAACACCTCTGTTTTATTCCAAAAATGTGGATGTGTCCATGTTGCGCTTTGGGGCGTTTCCTGTCGCGGGCGCTAGGCGTACCCACACAAGTGAGGTATCATTTTTATCGGGAGACTTGGGGGAACGCTGGGTGGAAGGAAATTTGTGGCTTCTCTCAGATTCCCGAACTTTCTGCCACAGAAATGTGAGGAACATGTGTTTTTTTTAGCCAAATTTTGAGGTTTGCAAAGGATTCTGGGAAACAGAACCTGGTCCGAGCCCCGCAAGTCACCCCTCCTTGGATTCCCCTAGGTCTCTAGTTTTCAGAAATGCACATGTTTGGTAGGTTTCCCTAGGTGCCAGCTGAGCTAGAGGCCAAAATCTACAGGTAGGCACTTCGCAAAAAACACCTCTGTTTTCTTCCAAAAATTTGGATGTGTCCACGTTGCGCTTTGGTGCGTTTCCTGTCGCGGGCGCTAGGCCTACCCACACAAGTGAGGTATCATTTTTATCGGGAGACTTTGGGGAACGCTGGGTGGAAGGAAATTTGTGGCTCCTCTCAGATTCCAGTACTTTTTTGCCACAGAAATGTGAGGAACATGTGTTTTTTTAGCCAAATTTTGAGGTTTGCAAAGGATTCTGGGTAACAGAACCTGGTCCGAGCCCCGCAAGTCACCCCTCCTTGGATTCCCCTAGGTCTCTAGTTTTCAGAAATGCACAGGTTTGGTAGGTTTCCCTAGGTGCCGGCTGAGCTAGAGGCCAAAATCTACAGGTAGGCACTTGGCAAAAAACACCTCTGTTTTCTTCCAATAATGTGGATGTGTCCACGTTGCCCTTTGGGGCGTTTGCTGTCGCGGGCGCTAGGCCTACCACACAAGTGAGGTATCATTTTTATCGGGAGACTTGGGGGAACGCTGGGTGGAAGGAAATTTGTGGCTTCTCTCGGATTCCTGAACTTTCTGCCACAGAACTGTGAGTAACATGTGTTTTTTTAGCCAAATTTTTAGGTTTGCAAAGGATTCTGGGTAACAGAACCTGGTCCGAGCCCCACAAGTCACCCCTCCTTGGATTCCCCTAGGTCTCTAGTTTTCAGAAATGCACAGGTTTGGTAGGTTTCCCTAGGTGCCGGCTGAGCTAGAGGCCAAAATTTACAGGTAGGCACTTCGCAAAAAACACCTCTGTTTTCTTCCAAAAATTTGGATGTGTCCACGTTGCGCTTTGGTGCGTTTCCTGTCGCGGGCGCTAGGCCTACCCACACAAGTGAGGTATCATTTTTATCGGGAGACTTTGGGGAACGCTGGGTGGAAGGAAATTTGTGGCTCCTCTCACATTCCAGAACTTTATGCCACAGAAATGTGAGGAACATGTGTTTTTTAAGCCATATTCTGAGGTTTGCAAAGGATTCTGGGTAACAGAACCTGGTCCGAGCCCCGCAAGTCACCTCTCCTTGGATTCCCCTAGGTCTCTAGTTTTCAGAAATGCACAGGTTTGGTAGGTTACCCTAGGTGCCGGCTGAGCTAGAGGCCAAAATCTTCAGGTAGGCACTTCGCAAAAAACACCTCTGTTTTATTCCAAAAATGTGGATGTGTCCATGTTGCGCTTTGGGGCGTTTCCTGTCGCGGGCGCTAGGCCTACCCACACAAGTGAGGTATCATTTTTATCGGGAGACTTGGGGGAACGCTGGGTGGAAGGAAATTTGTGGCTTCTCTCAGATTCCCGAACTTTCTGCAACAGAAATGTGAGGAACATGTGTTTTTTTTAGCCAAATTTTGAGGTTTGCAAAGGATTCTGGGAAACAGAACCTGGTCCGAGCCCCGCAAGTCACCCCTCCTTGGATTCCCCTAGGTCTCTAGTTTTCAGAAATGCACAGGTTTGGTAGGTTTCCCTAGGTGCCAGCTGAGCTAGAGGCCAAAATCTACAGGTAGGCACTTGGCAAAAAACACCTCTGTTTTCTTCCAAAAATGTGGATGTGTCCACGTTGCGCTTTGGAGCGTTTCCTGTCGCGGGCGCTAGGCCTACCCACACAAGTGAGGTATCATTTTTATCGGGAGACTTGGGGGAACGCTGGGTGGAAGGAAATTTGTGGCTCCTCTCAGATTCCAGTACTTTTTTGCCACAGAAATGTGAGGAACATGTGTTTTTTTAGCCAAATTTTGAGGTTTGCAAAGGATTCTGGGTAACAGAACCTGGTCCGAGCCCCGCAAGTCTTCCCTCCTTGGATTCCCCTAGGTCTCTAGTTTTCAGAAATGCACAGGTTTGGTAGGTTTCCCTAGGTGCCGGCTGAGCTAGAGGCCAAAATCTACAGGTAGGCACTTGGCAAAAAACACCTCTGTTTTCTTCCAAAAATTTGGATGTGTCCACGTTGCGCTTTGGGGCGTTTCCTGTCGCGGGCGCTAGGCCTACCCACACAAGTGAGGTATCATTTTTATCGGGAGACTTGGGGGAACGCTGGGTGGAAGGAAATTTGTGGCTTCTCTCAGATTCCCGAACTTTCTGCCACAGAAATGTGAGGAACATGTGTTTTTTTAGCCAAATTTTGAGGTTTGCAAAGGATTCTGGGTAACAGAACCTGGTCCGAGTCCCGCAAGTCACCCCTCCTTGGATTCCCCTAGGTCTCTAGTTTTCAGAAATGCACAGGTTTGGTAGGTTTCCCTAGGTGCCGGCTGAGCTAGAGGCCAAAATCTACAGGTAGGCACTTCGCAAAAAACACCTCTGTTTTCTTCCAAAAATTTGGATGTGTCCACGTTGCGCTTTGGGGCGTTTCCTGTCGCGGGCGCTAGGCCTACCCACACAAGTGAGGTATCATTTTTATCGGGAGACTTGGGGGAACGCTGGGTGGAAGGAAATTTGTGGCTCCTCTCACATTCCAGAACTTTATGCCACAGAAATGTGAGGAACATGTGATTTTTAAGCCAAATTTTGAGGTTTGCAAAGGATTCTGTGTAACAGAACCTGGTCCGAGCCCCGCAAGTCACCCCTCCTTGGATTCCCCTAGGTCTCTAGTTTTCAGAAATGCACAGGTTTGGTAGGTTACCCTAGGTGCCGGCTGAGCTAGAGGCCAAAATCTTCAGGTAGGCACTTCGCAAAAAACACCTCTGTTTTATTCCAAAAATGTGGAAGTGTCCATGTTGCGCTTTGGGGCGTTTCCTGTCGCGGGCGCTAGGCCTACCCACACAAGTGAGGTATCATTTTTATCGGGAGACTTGGGGGAATGCTGGGTGGAAGGAAATTTGTGGCTCCTCTCAGATTCCAGAACTTTATGCCACAGAAATGTGAGGAACATGTGTTTTTTAAGCCAAATTTTGAGGTTTGCAAAGGATTCTGGGTAACAGAACCTGGTCCGAGCCCCGCAAGTCACCCCTCCTTGGATTCCCCTAGGTCTCTAGTTTTCAGAAATGCACAGGTTTGGTAGGTTTTCCTAGGTGCCGGCTGAGCTAGAGGCCAAAATCTACAGGTAGGCACTTCGCAAAAAACACCTCTGTTTTCTTCCCAAAATTTGGATGTGTCCACGTTGCGCTTTGGTGCGTTTCCTGTCGCGGGCGCTAGGCCTACCCACACAAGTGAGGTATCATTTTTATCGGGAGACTTGGGGGAACGCTGGGTGGAAGGAAATTTGTGGCTTCTCTCAGATTCCCGAACTTTCTGCCACAGAAATGTGAGGAACATGTGTTTTTTTAGCCAAATTTTGAGGTTTGCAAAGGATTCTGGGTAACAGAACCTGGTCCGAGCCCCGCAAGTCACCCCTCCTTGGATTCCCCTAGGTCTCTAGTTTTCAGAAATGCACAGGTTTGGTAGGTTTCCCTAGGTGCCGGCTGAGCAAGAGGCCAAAATCTACAGGTAGGTACTTCGCAAAAAACACCTCTGTTTTCGTCCAAAAATTTGGATGTGTCCACGTTGCGCTTTAGGGCGTTTCCTGTCGCGGGCGCTAGGCCTACCCACACAAGTGAGGTATCATTTTTATCGGGAGACTTGGGGGAACGCTGGGTGGAAGGAAATTTGTGGCTCCTCTCACATTCCAGAACTTTATTGCACAGAAATGTGAGGAACATGTGTTTTTAAAGCCATATTTTGAGGTTTGCAAAGGATTCTGGGTAACAGAACCTGGTCCGAGCCCCGCAAGTCACCCCTCCTTGGATTCCCCTAGGTCTCTAGTTTTCAGAAATGCACAGGTTTGGTACGTTACCCTAGGTGTCGGCTGAGCTAGAGGCCAAATACTTCAGGTAGGCACTTCGCAAAAAACACCTGTTTTATTCCAAAAATGTGGATGTGTCCATGTTGCGCTTTGGGGCGCTTCCTGTCGCGGGCGCTAGGCCTACCCACACAAGTGAGGTATCATTTTTATCGGGAGACTTGGGGGAACGCTGGGTGGAAGGAAATTTGTGGCTTCTCTCAGATTCCCGAACTTTCTGCCACAGAAATGTGAGGAACATGTGTTTTTTTTAGCCAAATTTTGAGGTTTGCAAAGGATTCTGGGAAACAGAACCTGGTCCGAGCCCCGCAAGTCACCCCTCCTTGGATTCCCCTAGGTCTCTAGTTTTCAGAAATGCACAGGTTTGGTAGGTTTCCCTAGGTGCCGGCTGAGCTAGAGGCCAAAATCTACAGGTAGGCACTTCGCAAAAAACACCTCTGTTTTCTTCCAAAAATTTGGATATGTCCACGTTGTGCTTTGGTGCGTTTCCTGTCGCGGGCGCTAGACCTACCCACACAAGTGAGGTATCATTTTTATCGGGAGACTTGGGGGAACGCTGGGTGGAAGGAAATTTGTGGCTCCTCTCACATTCCAGAACTTTATGCCACAGAAATGTGAGGAACATGTGTTTTTTAAGCCAAATTTTGAGGTTTGCAAAGGATTCTGTGTAACAGAACCTGGTCCGAGCCCCGCAAGTCACCCCTCCTTGGATTCCCCTAGGTCTCTAGTTTTCAGAAATGCACAGGTTTGGTAGGTTACCCTAGGTGCCGGCTGAGCTAGAGGCCAAAATCTTCAGGTAGGCACTTCGCAAAAAACACCTCTGTTTTATTCCAAAAATGTGGAAGTGTCCATGTTGCGCTTTGGGGCGTTTCCTGTCGCGGGCGCTAGGCCTACCCACACAAGTGAGGTATCATTTTTATCGGGAGACTTGGGGGAATGCTGGGTGGAAGGAAATTTGTGGCTCCTCTCACATTCCAGAACTTTATGCCACAGAAATGTGAGGAACATGTGTTTTTTAAGCCAAATTTTGAGGTTTGCAAAGGATTCTGGGTAACAGAACCTGGTCCGAGCCCCGCAAGTCACCCCTCCTTGGATTCCCCTAGGTCTCTAGTTTTCAGAAATGCACAGGTTTGGTAGGTTTTCCTAGGTGCCGGCTGAGCTAGAGGCCAAAATCTACAGGTAGGCACTTCGCAAAAAACACCTCTGTTTTCTTCAAAAAATTTGGATGTGTCCACGTTGCGCTTTGGTGCGTTTCCTGTCGCGGGCGCTAGGCCTACCCACACAAGTGAGGTATCATTTTTATCGGGAGACTTGGGGGAACGCTGGGTGGAAGGAAATTTGTGGCTTCTCTCAGATTCCCGAACTTTCTGCCACAGAAATGTGAGGAACATGTGTTTTTTTAGCCAAATTTTGAGGTTTGCAAAGGATTCTGGGTAACAGAACCTGGTCCGAGCCCCGCAAGTCACCCCTCCTTGGATTCCCCTAGGTCTCTAGTTTTCTGAAATGCACAGGTTTGGTAGGTTTCCCTAGGTGCCGGCTGAGCTAGAGGCCAAAATCTACAGGTAGGCACTTCGCAAAAAACACCTCTGTTTTCTTCGAAAAATTTGGATGTGTCCACGTTGCGCTTTGGGGCGTTTCCTGTCGCAGGCGCTAGGCCTACCCACACAAGTGAGGTATCATTTTTATCGGGAGACTTGGGGGAACGCTGGGTGGAAGGAAATTTGTGGCTCCTCTCACATTCCAGAACTTTATGCCACAGAAATGTGAGGAACATGTGTTTTTTAAGCCATATTTTGAGGTTTGCAAAGGATTCTGGGTAACAGAACCTGGTCCGAGCCCCGCAAGTCACCCCTCCTTGGATTCCCCTAGGTCTCTAGTTTTCAGAAATGCACAGGTTTGGTAGGTTTCCCTATGTGCCGGCTGAGCTAGAGGCCAAAATCTACAGGTAGGCACTTCGCAAAAAACACCTCTGTTTTCTTCCAAAAATTTGGATGTGTCCACGTTGCGCTTTGGTGCGTTTCCTGTCGCGGGCGCTAGGCCTACCCACACAAGTGAGGTATCATTTTTATCGGGAGACTTGGGGGAACGCTGGGTGGAAGGAAATTTGTGGCTTCTCTCAGATTCCCGAACTTTCTGCCACAGAAATGTGAGGAACATGTGTTTTTTTAGCCAAATTTTGAGGTTTGCAAAGGATTCTGGGTAACAGAACCTGGTCCGAGCCCCGCAAGTCACCCCTCCTTGGATTCCCCTAGGTCTCTAGTTTTCAGAAATGCACAGGTTTGGTAGGTTTCCCTAGGTGCCGGCTGAGCTAGAGGCCAAAATCTACAGGTAGGCACTTCGCAAAAAACACCTCTGTTTTCTTCCAAAAATTTGGATGTGTCCACGTTGCGCTTTGGGGCGTTTCCTGTCGCGGGCGCTAGGCCTACCCACACAAGTGAGGTATCATTTTTATCGGGAGACTTGGGGGAACGCTGGGTGGAAGGAAATTCGTGGCTCCTCTCACATTCCAGAACTTTATGCCACAGAAATGTGAGGAACATGTGTTTTTAAAGCCATATTTTGAGGTTTGCAAAGGATTCTGGGTAACAGAACCTGGTCCGAGCCCCGCAAGTCACCCCTCCTTGGATTCCCCTAGGTCTCTAGTTTTCAGAAATGCACAGGTTTGGTAGGTTACCCTAGGTGTCGGCTGAGCTAGAGGCCAAAATCTTCAGGTAGGCACTTCGCAAAAAACACCTGTTTTATTCCAAAAATGTGGATGTGTCCATGTTGCGCTTTGGGGCGCTTCCCGTCGCGGGCGCTAGGCCTACCCACACAAGTGAGGTATCATTTTTATCGGGAGACTTGGGGGAACGCTGGGTGGAAGGAAATTTGTGGCTTCTCTCAGATTCCCGAACTTTCTGCCACAGAAATGTGAGGAACATGTGTTTTTTTTAGCCAAATTTTGAGGTTTGCAAAGGATTCTGGGAAACAGAACCTGGTCCGAGCCCCGCAAGTCACCCCTCCTTGGATTCCCCTAGGTCTCTAGTTTTCAGAAATGCACAGGTTTGGTAGGTTTCCCTAGGTGCCAGCTGAGCTAGAGGCCAAAATCTACAGGTAGGCACTTCGCAAAAAACACCTCTGTTTTCTTCCAAAAATTTGGATATGTCCACGTTGTGCTTTGGTGCGTTTCCTGTCGCGGGCGCTAGGCCTACCCACACAAGTGAGGTATCATTTTTATCGGGAGACTTGGGGGAACGCTGGGTGGAAGGAAATTTGTGGCTCCTCTCAGATTCCAGTACTTTTTTGCCACAGAAATGTGAGGAACATGTGTTTTTTTAGCCAAATTTTGAGGTTTGCAAAGGATTCTGGCTAACAGAACCTGGTCCGAGCCCCGCAAGTCTTCCCTCCTTGGATTCCCCTAGGTCTCTAGTTTTCAGAAATGCACAGGTTTGGTAGGTTTCCCTAGGTGCCGGCTGAGCTAGAGGCCAAAATCTACAGGTAGGCACTTCGCAAAAAACACCTCTGTTTTCTTCCAAAAATTTGGATGTGTCCACGTTGCGCTTTGGGGCGTTTCCCTGTCGCGGGTGCTAGGCCTACCCACACAAGTGAGGTATCATTTTTATCGGGAGACTTGGGGGAACGCTGGGTGGAAGGAAATTTGTGGCTCCTCTCAGATTCCCGAACTTTCTGCTACAGAAATGTGAGGAACATGTGTTTTTTTAGCCAAATTTTGAGGTTTGCAAAGGATTCTGGGTAACAGAACCTGGTCCGAGCCCCGCAAGTCACCCCTCCTTGGATTCCCCTAGGTCTCTAGTTCTCAGAAATGCACAGGTTTGGTAGGTTTCCCTAGGTGCCGGCTGAGCTAGAGGCCAAAATCTACAGGTAGGCACTTCGCAAAAAACACCTCTGTTTTCTTCCAAAAATTTGGATGTGTCCACGTTGCGCTTTGGTGCGTTTCCTGTCGCGGGCGCTAGGCCTACCCACACAAGTGAGGTATCATTTTTCTCGGGAGACTTGGGGGAACGCTGGGTGGAAGGAAATTTGTGGCTTCTCTCAGATTCCTGAACTTTCTGCCACAGAACTGTGAGTAACATGTGTTTTTTTCTTAGCCAAATTTTGAGGTTTGCAAAGGATTCTGGGTAACAGAACCTGGTCCGAGCCCCGCAAGTCACCCCTCCTTGGATTCCCCTAGGTCTCTAGTTTTCAGAAATGCACAGGTTTGGTAGGTTTCCCTAGGTGCCGGCTGAGCTAGAGGCCAAAATTTACAGGTAGGCACTTCGCAAAAAACACCTCTGTTTTCTTCCAAAAATTTGGATGTGTCCACGTTGCGCTTTGGGGCGTTTCCTGTCGCGGGCGCTAGGCCTACCCACACAAGTGAGGTATCATTTTTATCGGGAGACTTGGGGGAACGCTGGGTGGAAAGAAATTTGTGGCTCCTCTCACATTCCAGAACTTTATGCCACAGAAATGTGAGGAACATGTGTTTTTTAAGCCATATTCTGAGGTTTGCAAAGGATTCTGGGTAACAGAACCTGGTCCGAGCCCCGCAAGTCACCCCTCCTTGGATTCCCCTAGGTCTCTAGTTTTCAGAAATGCACAGGTTTGGTAGGTTACCCTAGGTGCCGGCTGAGCTAGAGGCCAAAATCTTCAGGTAGGCACTTCGCAAAAAACACCTCTGTTTTATTCCAAAAATGTGGATGTGTCCATGTTGCGCTTTGGGGCGTTTTCTGTCGCGGGCGCTAGGCCTACCCACACAAGTGAGGTATCATTTTTATCGGGAGACTTGGGGGAACGCTGGGTGGAAGGAAATTTGTGGCTTCTCTCAGATTCCCGAACTTTCTGCAACAGAAATGTGAGGAACATGTGTTTTTTTTAGCCAAATTTTGAGGTTTGCAAAGGATTCTGGGAAACAGAACCTGGTCCGAGCCCCGCAAGTCACCCCTCCTTGGATTCCCCTAGGTCTCTAGTTTTCAGAAATGCACAGGTTTGGTAGGTTTCCCTAGGTGCCAGCTGAGCTAGAGGCCAAAATCTACAGGTAGGCACTTCGCAAAAAACACCTCTGTTTTCTTCCAAAAATTTGGATGTGTCCACGTTGCGCTTTGGTGCGTTTCCTGTCGCGGGCGCTAGGCCTACCCACACAAGTGAGGTATCATTTTTATCGGGAGACTTGGGGGAACGCTGGGTGGAAGGAAATTTGTGGCTCCTCTCAGATTCCAGTACTTTTTTGCCACAGAAATTTGAGGAACATGTGTTTTTTTAGCCAAATTTTGAGGTTTGCAAAGGATTCTGGGTAACAGAACCTGGTCCGAGCCCCGCAAGTCTTCCCTCCTTGGATTCCCCTAGGTCTCTAGTTTTCAGAAATGCACAGGTTTGGTAGGTTTCCCTAGGTGCCGGCTGAGCTAGAGGCCAAAATCTTCAGGTAGGCACTTCGCAAAAAACACCTCTGTTTTATTCCAAAAATGTGGATGTGTCCATGTTGCGCTTTGGGGCGTTTTCTGTCGCGGGCGCTAGGCCTACCCACACAAGTGAGGTATCATTTTTATCGGGAGACTTGGGGGAACGCTGGGTGGAAGGAAATTTGTGGCTCCTCTCAGATTCCAGTACTTTTTTGCCACAGAAATTTGAGGAACATGTGTTTTTTTAGCCAAATTTTGAGGTTTGCAAAGGATTCTGGGTAACAGAACCTGGTCCGAGCCCCGCAGGTCACCCCTCCTTGGATTCCCCTAGGTCTCTAGTTTCCAGAAATGCACAGGTTTGGTAGGTTACCCTAGGTGCCGGCTGAGCTAGAGGCCAAAATCTTCAGGTAGGCACTTCGCAAAAAACACCTCTGTTTTATTCCAAAAATGTGGATGTGTCCATGTTGCGCTTTGGGGCGTTTTCTGTCGCGGGCGCTAGGCCTACCCACACAAGTGAGGTATCATTTTTATCGGGAGACTTGGGGGAACGCTGGGTGGAAGGAAATTTGTGGCTTCTCTCAGATTCCCGAACTTTCTGCAACAGAAATGTGAGGAACATGTGTTTTTTTTAGCCAAATTTTGAGGTTTGCAAAGGATTCTGGGAAACAGAACCTGGTCCGAGCCCCGCAAGTCACCCCTCCTTGGATTCCCCTAGGTCTCTAGTTTTCAGAAATGCACAGGTTTGGTAGGTTTCCCTAGGTGCCAGCTGAGCTAGAGGCCAAAATCTACAGGTAGGCACTTCGCAAAAAACACCTCTGTTTTCTTCCAAAAATTTGGATGTGTCCACGTTGCGCTTTGGTGCGTTTCCTGTCGCGGGCGCTAGGCCTACCCACACAAGTGAGGTATCATTTTTATCGGGAGACTTGGGGGAACGCTGGGTGGAAGGAAATTTGTGGCTCCTCTCAGATTCCAGTACTTTTTTGCCACAGAAATTTGAGGAACATGTGTTTTTTTAGCCAAATTTTGAGGTTTGCAAAGGATTCTGGGTAACAGAACCTGGTCCGAGCCCCGCAAGTCTTCCCTCCTTGGATTCCCCTAGGTCTCTAGTTTTCAGAAATGCACAGGTTTGGTAGGTTTCCCTAGGTGCCGGCTGAGCTAGAGGCCAAAATCTACAGGTAGGCACTTCGCAAAAAACACCTCTGTTTTCTTCCAAAAATTTGGATGTGTCCACGTTGCGCTTTGGTGCGTTTCCTGTCGCGGGCGCTAGGCCTACCCACACAAGTGAGGTATCATTTTTCTCGGGAGACTTGGGGGAACGCTGGGTGGAAGGAAATTTGTGGCTTCTCTCAGATTCCTGAACTTTCTGCCACAGAACTGTGAGTAACATGTGTTTTTTTAGCCAAATTTTGAGGTTTGCAAAGGATTCTGGGTAACAGAACCTGGTCCGAGCCCCGCAAGTCACCCCTCCTTGGATTCCCCTAGGTCTCTAGTTTTCAGAAATGCACAGGTTTGGTAGGTTTCCCTAGGTGCCGGCTTAGCTAGAGGCCAAAATCTACAGGTAGGCACTTCGCAAAAAACACCTCTGTTTTCTTCGAAAAATGTGGATGTGTCCACGTTGCGCTTTGGGGCGTTTCCTGTCGCAGGCGCTAGGCCTACCCACACAAGTGAGGTATCATTTTTATCGGGAGACTTGGGGGAACCCAGGGTGGAAGGAAATTTGTGGCTCCTCTCACATTCCAGAACTTTATGCCACAGAAATGTGAGGAACATGTGTTTTTTAAGCCAAATTTTGAGGTTTGCAAAGGATTCTGGGTAACAGAACCTGGTCCGAGCCCCGCAAGTCACCCCTCCTTGGATTCCCCTAGGTCTCTAGTTTTCAGAAATGCACAGGTTTGGTAGGTTACCCTAGGTGCCGGCTGAGCTAGAGGCCAAAATCTTCAGGTAGGCACTTCGCAAAAAACACCTCTGTTTTATTCCAAAAATGTGGATGTGTCCATGTTGCGCTTTGGGGCGTTTCCTGTCGCGGGCGCTAGGCCTACCCCCACAAGTGAGGTATCATTTTTATCGGGAGACTTGGGGGAACGCTGGGTGGAAAGAAATTTGTGGCTCCTCTCACATTCCAGAACTTTATGCCACAGAAATGTGAGGAACATGTGTTTTTTAAGCCATATTCTGAGGTTTGCAAAGGATTCTGGGTAACAGAACCTGGTCCGAGCCCCGCAAGTCACCCCTCCTTGGATTCCCCTAGGTCTCTAGTTTTCAGAAATGCACAGGTTTGGTAGGTTACCCTAGGTGCCGGCTGAGCTAGAGGCCAAAATCTTCAGGTAGGCACTTCGCAAAAAACACCTCTGTTTTATTCCAAAAATGTGGATGTGTCCATGTTGCGCTTTGGGGCGTTTTCTGTCGCGGGCGCTAGGCCTACCCACACAAGTGAGGTATCATTTTTATCGGGAGACTTGGGGGAACGCTGGGTGGAAGGAAATTTGTGGCTTCTCTCAGATTCCCGAACTTTCTGCAACAGAAATGTGAGGAACATGTGTTTTTTTTAGCCAAATTTTGAGGTTTGCAAAGGATTCTGGGAAACAGAACCTGGTCCGAGCCCCGCAAGTCACCCCTCCTTGGATTCCCCTAGGTCTCTAGTTTTCAGAAATGCACAGGTTTGGTAGGTTTCCCTAGGTGCCAGCTGAGCTAGAGGCCAAAATCTACAGGTAGGCACTTCGCAAAAAACACCTCTGTTTTCTTCCAAAAATTTGGATGTGTCCACGTTGCGCTTTGGTGCGTTTCCTGTCGCGGGCGCTAGGCCTACCCACACAAGTGAGGTATCATTTTTATCGGGAGACTTGGGGGAACGCTGGGTGGAAGGAAATTTGTGGCTCCTCTCAGATTCCAGTACTTTTTTGCCACAGAAATTTGAGGAACATGTGTTTTTTTAGCCAAATTTTGAGGTTTGCAAAGGATTCTGGGTAACAGAACCTGGTCCGAGCCCCGCAAGTCTTCCCTCCTTGGATTCCCCTAGGTCTCTAGTTTTCAGAAATGCACAGGTTTGGTAGGTTTCCCTAGGTGCCGGCTGAGCTAGAGGCCAAAATCTTCAGGTAGGCACTTCGCAAAAAACACCTCTGTTTTATTCCAAAAATGTGGATGTGTCCATGTTGCGCTTTGGGGCGTTTTCTGTCGCGGGCGCTAGGCCTACCCACACAAGTGAGGTATCATTTTTATCGGGAGACTTGGGGGAACGCTGGGTGGAAGGAAATTTGTGGCTCCTCTCAGATTCCAGTACTTTTTTGCCACAGAAATTTGAGGAACATGTGTTTTTTTAGCCAAATTTTGAGGTTTGCAAAGGATTCTGGGTAACAGAACCTGGTCCGAGCCCCGCAAGTCACCCCTCCTTGGATTCCCCTAGGTCTCTAGTTTTCAGAAATGCACAGGTTTGGTAGGTTACCCTAGGTGCCGGCTGAGCTAGAGGC
The DNA here is from genome assembly GCF_031143425.1 of Pleurodeles waltl. NCBI lineage: Eukaryota > Metazoa > Chordata > Amphibia > Caudata > Salamandridae > Pleurodeles > Pleurodeles waltl. The sequence goes on along the minus strand of NC_090436.1, from coordinate 218,729,642 downwards.
CAAAATCTTCAGGTAGGCACTTCGCAAAAAACACCTCTGTTTTATTCCAAAAATGTGGATGTGTCCATGTTGCGCTTTGGGGCGTTTTCTGTCGCGGGCGCTAGGCCTACCCACACAAGTGAGGTATCATTTTTATCGGGAGACTTGGGGGAACGCTGGGTGGAAGGAAATTTGTGGCTTCTCTCAGATTCCCGAACTTTCTGCAACAGAAATGTGAGGAACATGTGTTTTTTTTAGCCAAATTTTGAGGTTTGCAAAGGATTCTGGGAAACAGAACCTGGTCCGAGCCCCGCAAGTCACCCCTCCTTGGATTCCCCTAGGTCTCTAGTTTTCAGAAATGCACAGGTTTGGTAGGTTTCCCTAGGTGCCAGCTGAGCTAGAGGCCAAAATCTACAGGTAGGCACTTCGCAAAAAACACCTCTGTTTTCTTCCAAAAATTTGGATGTGTCCACGTTGCGCTTTGGTGCGTTTCCTGTCGCGGGCGCTAGGCCTACCCACACAAGTGAGGTATCATTTTTATCGGGAGACTTGGGGGAACGCTGGGTGGAAGGAAATTTGTGGCTCCTCTCAGATTCCAGTACTTTTTTGCCACAGAAATTTGAGGAACATGTGTTTTTTTAGCCAAATTTTGAGGTTTGCAAAGGATTCTGGGTAACAGAACCTGGTCCGAGCCCCGCAAGTCTTCCCTCCTTGGATTCCCCTAGGTCTCTAGTTTTCAGAAATGCACAGGTTTGGTAGGTTTCCCTAGGTGCCGGCTGAGCTAGAGGCCAAAATCTACAGGTAGGCACTTCGCAAAAAACACCTCTGTTTTCTTCCAAAAATTTGGATGTGTCCACGTTGCGCTTTGGTGCGTTTCCTGTCGCGGGCGCTAGGCCTACCCACACAAGTGAGGTATCATTTTTCTCGGGAGACTTGGGGGAACGCTGGGTGGAAGGAAATTTGTGGCTTCTCTCAGATTCCTGAACTTTCTGCCACAGAACTGTGAGTAACATGTGTTTTTTTAGCCAAATTTTGAGGTTTGCAAAGGATTCTGGGTAACAGAACCTGGTCCGAGCCCCGCAAGTCACCCCTCCTTGGATTCCCCTAGGTCTCTAGTTTTCAGAAATGCACAGGTTTGGTAGGTTTCCCTAGGTGCCGGCTTAGCTAGAGGCCAAAATCTACAGGTAGGCACTTCGCAAAAAACACCTCTGTTTTCTTCGAAAAATGTGGATGTGTCCACGTTGCGCTTTGGGGCGTTTCCTGTCGCAGGCGCTAGGCCTACCCACACAAGTGAGGTATCATTTTTATCGGGAGACTTGGGGGAACCCTGGGTGGAAGGAAATTTGTGGCTCCTCTCACATTCCAGAACTTTATGCCACAGAAATGTGAGGAACATGTGTTTTTTAAGCCAAATTTTGAGGTTTGCAAAGGATTCTGGGTAACAGAACCTGGTCCGAGCCCCGCAAGTCACCCCTCCTTGGATTCCCCTAGGTCTCTAGTTTTCAGAAATGCACAGGTTTGGTAGGTTACCCTAGGTGCCGGCTGAGCTAGAGGCCAAAATCTTCAGGTAGGCACTTCGCAAAAAACACCTCTGTTTTATTCCAAAAATGTGGATGTGTCCATGTTGCGCTTTGGGGCGTTTCCTGTCGCGGGCGCTAGGCCTACCCACACAAGTGAGGTATCATTTTTATCGGGAGACTTGGGGGAACGCTGGGTGGAAGGAAATTTGTGGCTTCTCTCAGATTCCCGAACTTTCTGCCACAGAAATGTGAGGAACATGTGTTTTTTTTAGCCAAATTTTGAGGTTTGCAAAGGATTCTGGGAAACAGAACCTGGTCCGAGCCCCGCAAGTCACCCCTCCTTGGATTCCCCTAGGTCTCTAGTTTTCAGAAATGCACAGGTTTGGTAGGTTTCCCTAGGTGCCAGCTGAGCTAGAGGCCAAAATCTACAGGTAGGCACTTCGCAAAAAACACCTCTGTTTTCTTCCAAAAATTTGGATGTGTCCACGTTGCGCTTTGGTGCGTTTCCTGTCGCGGGCGCTAGGCCTACCCCCACAAGTGAGGTATCATTTTTATCGGGAGACTTTGGGGAACGCTGGGTGGAAGGAAATTTGTGGCTCCTCTCAGATTCCAGTACTTTTTTGCCACAGAAATGTGAGGAACATGTGTTTTTTTAGCCAAATTTTGAGGTTTGCAAAGGACTCTGGGTAACAGAAACTGGTCCGAGCCCCGCAAGTCTTCCCTCCTTGCATTCCCCTAGGTCTCTAGTTTTCAGAAATGCACAGGTTTGGTAGGTTTCCCTAGGTGCCGGCTGAGCTAGAGGCCAAAATCTACAGGTAGGCACTTGGCAAAAAACACCTCTGTTTTCTTCCAAAAATTTGGATGTGTCCACGTTGCGCTTTGGTGCGTTTCCTGTCGCGGGCGCTAGGCCTACCCACACAAGTGAGGTATCATTTTTCTCGGGAGACTTGGGGGAACGCTGGGTGGAAGGAAATTTGTGGCTTCTCTCAGATTCCTGAACTTTCTGCCACAGAACTGTGAGTAACATGTGTTTTTTTAGCCAAATTTTGAGGTTAGCAAAGGATTCTGGGTAACAGAACCTGGTCCGAGCCCCGCAAGTCACCCCTCCTTGGATTCCCCTAGGTCTCTAGTTTTCAGAAATGCACAGGTTTGGTAGGTTTCCCTAGGTGCCGGCTGAGCTAGAGGCCAAAATCTACAGGTAGGCACTTCGCAAAAAACACCTCTGTTTTCTTCGAAAAATTTGGATGTGTCCACGTTGCGCTTTGGGGCGTTTCCTGTCGCAGGCGCTAGGCCTACCCACACAAGTGAGGTATCATTTTTATCGGGAGACTTGGGGGAACGCTGGGTGGAAGGAAATTTGTGGCTCCTCTCACATTCCAGAACTTTATGCCACAGAAATGTGAGGAACATGTGTTTTTTAAGCCAAATTTTGAGGTTTGCAAAGGATTCTGGGTAACAGAACCTGGTCCGAGCCCCGCAAGTCACCCCTCCTTGGATTCCCCTAGGTCTCTAGTTTTCAGAAATGCACAGGTTTGGTAGGTTTCCCTAGGTGCCGGCTGAGCTAGAGGCCAAAATCTACAGGTAGGCACTTCGCAAAAAACACCTCTGTTTTCTTCCAAAAATTTGGATGTGTCCACGTTGCGCTTTGGGGCGTTTCCTGTCGCGGGCGCTAGGCCTACCCACACAAGTGAGGTATCATTTTTATCGGGAGACTTGGGGGAACGCTGGGTGGAAGGAAATTCGTGGCTCCTCTCACATTCCAGAACTTTATGCCACAGAAATGTGAGGAACATGTGTTTTTAAAGCCATATTTTGAGGTTTGCAAAGGATTCTGGGTAACAGAACCTGGTCCGAGCCCCGCAAGTCACCCCTCCTTGGATTCCCCTAGGTCTCTAGTTTTCAGAAATGCACAGGTTTGGTAGGTTACCCTAGGTGTCGGCTGAGCTAGAGGCCAAAATCTTCAGGTAGGCACTTCGCAAAAAACACCTGTTTTATTCCAAAAATGTGGATGTGTCCATGTTGCGCTTTGGGGCGCTTCCTGTCGTGGCCTACCCACACAAGTGAGGTATCATTTTTATCGGGAGACTTGGGGGAACGCTGGGTGGAAGGAAATTTGTGGCTTCTCTCAGATTCCCGAACTTTCTGCCACAGAAATGTGAGGAACATGTGTTTTTTTTAGCCAAATTTTGAGGTTTGCAAAGGATTCTGGGAAACAGAACCTGGTCCGAGCCCCGCAAGTCACCCCTCCTTGGATTCCCCTAGGTCTCTAGTTTTCAGAAATGCACAGGTTTGGTAGGTTTCCCTAGGTGCCAGCTGAGCTAGAGGCCAAAATCTACAGGTAGGCACTTCGCAAAAAACACCTCTGTTTTCTTCCAAAAATTTGGATATGTCCACGTTGTGCTTTGGTGCGTTTCCTGTCGCGGGCGCTAGGCCTACCCACACAAGTGAGGTATCATTTTTATCGGGAGACTTGGGGGAACGCTGGGTGGAAGGAAATTTGTGGCTCCTCTCAGATTCCAGTACTTTTTTGCCACAGAAATGTGAGGAACATGTGTTTTTTTAGCCAAATTTTGAGGTTTGCAAAGGATTCTGGCTAACAGAACCTGGTCCGAGCCCCGCAAGTCTTCCCTCCTTGGATTCCCCTAGGTCTCTAGTTTTCAGAAATGCACAGGTTTGGTAGGTTTCCCTAGGTGCCGGCTGAGCTAGAGGCCAAAATCTACAGGTAGGCACTTCGCAAAAAACACCTCTGTTTTCTTCCAAAAATTTGGATGTGTCCACGTTGCGCTTTGGGGCGTTTCCCTGTCGCGGGTGCTAGGCCTACCCACACAAGTGAGGTATCATTTTTATCGGGAGACTTGGGGGAACGCTGGGTGGAAGGAAATTTGTGGCTCCTCTCAGATTCCCGAACTTTCTGCTACAGAAATGTGAGGAACATGTGTTTTTTTAGCCAAATTTTGAGGTTTGCAAAGGATTCTGGGTAACAGAACCTGGTCCGAGCCCCGCAAGTCACCCCTCCTTGGATTCCCCTAGGTCTCTAGTTCTCCGAAATGCACAGGTTTGGTAGGTTTCCCTAGGTGCCGGCTGAGCTAGAGGCCAAAATCTACAGGTAGGCACTTCGCAAAAAACACCTCTGTTTTCTTCGAAAAATTTGGATGTGTCCACGTTGCGCTTTGGTGCGTTTCCTGTCGCGGGCGCTAGGCCTACCCACACAAGTGAGGTATCATTTTTCTCGGGAGACTTGGGGGAACGCTGGGTGGAAGGAAATTTGTGGCTTCTCTCAGATTCCTGAACTTTCTGCCACAGAACTGTGAGTAACATGTGTTTTTTTAGCCAAATTTTGAGGTTTGCAAAGGATTCTGGGTAACAGAACCTGGTCCGAGCCCCGCAAGTCACCCCTCCTTGGATTCCCCTAGGTCTCTAGTTTTCAGAAATGCACAGGTTTGGTAGGTTTCCCTAGGTGCCGGCTGAGCTAGAGGCCAAAATTTACAGGTAGGCACTTCGCAAAAAACACCTCTGTTTTCTTCCAAAAATTTGGATGTGTCCACGTTGCGCTTTGGGGCGTTTCCTGTCGCGGGCGCTAGGCCTACCCACACAAGTGAGGTATCATTTTTATCGGGAGACTTGGGGGAACGCTGGGTGGAAAGAAATTTGTGGCTCCTCTCACATTCCAGAACTTTATGCCACAGAAATGTGAGGAACATGTGTTTTTTAAGCCATATTCTGAGGTTTGCAAAGGATTCTGGGTAACAGAACCTGGTCCGAGCCCCGCAAGTCACCCCTCCTTGGATTCCCCTAGGTCTCTAGTTTTCAGAAATGCACAGGTTTGGTAGGTTACCCTAGGTGCCGGCTGAGCTAGAGGCCAAAATCTTCAGGTAGGCACTTCGCAAAAAACACCTCTGTTTTATTCCAAAAATGTGGATGTGTCCATGTTGCGCTTTGGGGCGTTTTCTGTCGCGGGCGCTAGGCCTACCCACACAAGTGAGGTATCATTTTTATCGGGAGACTTGGGGGAACGCTGGGTGGAAGGAAATTTGTGGCTTCTCTCAGATTCCCGAACTTTCTGCAACAGAAATGTGAGGAACATGTGTTTTTTTTAGCCAAATTTTGAGGTTTGCAAAGGATTCTGGGAAACAGAACCTGGTCCGAGCCCCGCAAGTCACCCCTCCTTGGATTCCCCTAGGTCTCTAGTTTTCAGAAATGCACAGGTTTGGTAGGTTTCCCTAGGTGCCAGCTGAGCTAGAGGCCAAAATCTACAGGTAGGCACTTCGCAAAAAACACCTCTGTTTTCTTCCAAAAATTTGGATGTGTCCACGTTGCGCTTTGGTGCGTTTCCTGTCGCGGGCGCTAGGCCTACCCACACAAGTGAGGTATCATTTTTATCGGGAGACTTGGGGGAACGCTGGGTGGAAGGAAATTTGTGGCTCCTCTCAGATTCCAGTACTTTTTTGCCACAGAAATTTGAGGAACATGTGTTTTTTTAGCCAAATTTTGAGGTTTGCAAAGGATTCTGGGTAACAGAACCTGGTCCGAGCCCCGCAAGTCTTCCCTCCTTGGATTCCCCTAGGTCTCTAGTTTTCAGAAATGCACAGGTTTGGTAGGTTTCCCTAGGTGCCGGCTGAGCTAGAGGCCAAAATCTTCAGGTAGGCACTTCGCAAAAAACACCTCTGTTTTATTCCAAAAATGTGGATGTGTCCATGTTGCGCTTTGGGGCGTTTTCTGTCGCGGGCGCTAGGCCTACCCACACAAGTGAGGTATCATTTTTATCGGGAGACTTGGGGGAACGCTGGGTGGAAGGAAATTTGTGGCTCCTCTCAGATTCCAGTACTTTTTTGCCACAGAAATTTGAGGAACATGTGTTTTTTTAGCCAAATTTTGAGGTTTGCAAAGGATTCTGGGTAACAGAACCTGGTCCGAGCCCCGCAAGTCACCCCTCCTTGGATTCCCCTAGGTCTCTAGTTTTCAGAAATGCACAGGTTTGGTAGGTTACCCTAGGTGCCGGCTGAGCTAGAGGCCAAAATCTTCAGGTAGGCACTTCGCAAAAAACACCTCTGTTTTATTCCAAAAATGTGGATGTGTCCATGTTGCGCTTTGGGGCGTTTTCTGTCGCGGGCGCTAGGCCTACCCACACAAGTGAGGTATCATTTTTATCGGGAGACTTGGGGGAACGCTGGGTGGAAGGAAATTTGTGGCTTCTCTCAGATTCCCGAACTTTCTGCAACAGAAATGTGAGGAACATGTGTTTTTTTTAGCCAAATTTTGAGGTTTGCAAAGGATTCTGGGAAACAGAACCTGGTCCGAGCCCCGCAAGTCACCCCTCCTTGGATTCCCCTAGGTCTCTAGTTTTCAGAAATGCACAGGTTTGGTAGGTTTCCCTAGGTGCCAGCTGAGCTAGAGGCCAAAATCTACAGGTAGGCACTTCGCAAAAAACACCTCTGTTTTCTTCCAAAAATTTGGATGTGTCCACGTTGCGCTTTGGTGCGTTTCCTGTCGCGGGCGCTAGGCCTACCCACACAAGTGAGGTATCATTTTTATCGGGAGACTTGGGGGAACGCTGGGTGGAAGGAAATTTGTGGCTCCTCTCAGATTCCAGTACTTTTTTGCCACAGAAATTTGAGGAACATGTGTTTTTTTAGCCAAATTTTGAGGTTTGCAAAGGATTCTGGGTAACAGAACCTGGTCCGAGCCCCGCAAGTCTTCCCTCCTTGGATTCCCCTAGGTCTCTAGTTTTCAGAAATGCACAGGTTTGGTAGGTTTCCCTAGGTGCCGGCTGAGCTAGAGGCCAAAATCTACAGGTAGGCACTTCGCAAAAAACACCTCTGTTTTCTTCCAAAAATTTGGATGTGTCCACGTTGCGCTTTGGTGCGTTTCCTGTCGCGGGCTCTAGGCCTACCCACACAAGTGAGGTATCATTTTTCTCGGGAGACTTGGGGGAACGCTGGGTGGAAGGAAATTTGTGGCTTCTCTCAGATTCCTGAACTTTCTGCCACAGAACTGTGAGTAACATGTGTTTTTTTAGCCAAATTTTGAGGTTTGCAAAGGATTCTGGGTAACAGAACCTGGTCCGAGCCCCGCAAGTCACCCCTCCTTGGATTCCCCTAGGTCTCTAGTTTTCAGAAATGCACAGGTTTGGTAGGTTTCCCTAGGTGCCGGCTTAGCTAGAGGCCAAAATCTACAGGTAGGCACTTCGCAAAAAACACCTCTGTTTTCTTCGAAAAATGTGGATGTGTCCACGTTGCGCTTTGGGGCGTTTCCTGTCGCAGGCGCTAGGCCTACCCACACAAGTGAGGTATCATTTTTATCGGGAGACTTGGGGGAACCCTGGGTGGAAGGAAATTTGTGGCTCCTCTCACATTCCAGAACTTTATGCCACAGAAATGTGAGGAACATGTGTTTTTTAAGCCAAATTTTGAGGTTTGCAAAGGATTCTGGGTAACAGAACCTGGTCCGAGCCCCGCAAGTCACCCCTCCTTGGATTCCCCTAGGTCTCTAGTTTTCAGAAATGCACAGGTTTGGTAGGTTACCCTAGGTGCCGGCTGAGCTAGAGGCCAAAATCTTCAGGTAGGCACTTCGCAAAAAACACCTCTGTTTTATTCCAAAAATGTGGATGTGTCCATGTTGCGCTTTGGGGCGTTTCCTGTCGCGGGCGCTAGGCCTACCCACACAAGTGAGGTATCATTTTTATCGGGAGACTTGGGGGAACGCTGGGTGGAAGGAAATTTGTGGCTTCTCTCAGATTCCCGAACTTTCTGCAACAGAAATGTGAGGAACATGTGTTTTTTTTAGCCAAATTTGAAGGTTTGCAAAGGATTCTGGGAAACAGAACCTGGTCCGAGCCCCGCAAGTCACCCCTCCTTGGATTCCCCTAGGTCTCTAGTTTTCAGAAATGCACAGGTTTGGTAGGTTTCCCTAGGTGCCAGCTGAGCTAGAGGCCAAAATCTACAGGTAGGCACTTCGCAAAAAACACCTCTGTTTTCTTCCAAAAATTTGGATGTGTCCACGTTGCGCTTTGGTGCGTTTCCTGTCGCGGGCGCTAGGCCTACCCACACAAGTGAGGTATCATTTTTATCGGGAGACTTTGGGGAACGCTGGGTGGAAGGAAATTTGTGGCTCCTCTCAGATTCCAGTACTTTTTTGCCACAGAAATGTGAGGAACATGTGTTTTTTTAGCCAAATTTTGAGGTTTGCAAAGGACTCTGGGTAACAGAACCTGGTCCGAGCCCCGCAAGTCTTCCCTCCTTGCATTCCCCTAGGTCTCTAGTTTTCAGAAATGCACAGGTTTGGTAGGTTTCCCTAGGTGCCGGCTGAGCTAGAGGCCAAAATCTACAGGTAGGCACTTGGCAAAAAACACCTCTGTTTTCTTCCCAAAATTTGGATGTGTCCACGTTGCGCTTTGGTGCGTTTCCTGTCGCGGGCGCTAGGCCTACCCACACAAGTGAGGTATCATTTTTCTCGGGAGACTTGGGGGAACGCTGGGTGGAAGGAAATTTGTGGCTTCTCTCAGATTCCTGAACTTTCTGCCACAGAACTGTGAGTAACATGTGTTTTTTTAGCCAAATTTTGAGGTTAGCAAAGGATTCTGGGTAACAGAACCTGGTCCGAGCCCCGCAAGTCACCCCTCCTTGGATTCCCCTAGGTCTCTAGTTTTCAGAAATGCACAGGTTTGGTAGGTTTCCCTAGGTGCCGGCTGAGCTAGAGGCCAAAATCTACAGGTAGGCACTTCGCAAAAAACACCTCTGTTTTCTTCGAAAAATTTGGATGTGTCCACGTTGCGCTTTGGGGCGTTTCCTGTCGCAGGCGCTAGGCCTACCCACACAAGTGAGGTATCATTTTTATCGGGAGACTTGGGGGAACGCTGGGTGGAAGGAAATTTGTGGCTCCTCTCACATTCCAGAACTTTATGCCACAGAAATGTGAGGAACATGTGTTTTTTAAGCCAAATTTTGAGGTTTGCAAAGGATTCTGGGTAACAGAACCTGGTCCGAGCCCCGCAAGTCACCCCTCCTTGGATTCCCCTAGGTCTCTAGTTTTCAGAAATGCACAGGTTTGGTAGGTTTCCCTAGGTGCCGGCTGAGCTAGAGGCCAAAATCTACAGGTAGGCACTTCGCAAAAAACACCTCTGTTTTCTTCCAAAAATTTGGATGTGTCCACGTTGCGCTTTGGGGCGTTTCCTGTCGCGGGCGCTAGGCCTACCCACACAAGTGAGGTATCATTTTTATCGGGAGACTTGGGGGAACGCTGGGTGGAAGGAAATTCGTGGCTCCTCTCACATTCCAGAACTTTATGCCACAGAAATGTGAGGAACATGTGTTTTTAAAGCCATATTTTGTGGTTTGCAAAGGATTCTGGGTAACAGAACCTGGTCCGAGCCCCGCAAGTCACCCCTCCTTGGATTCCCCTAGGTCTCTAGTTTTCAGAAATGCACAGGTTTGGTAGGTTACCCTAGGTGTCGGCTGAGCTAGAGGCCAAAATCTTCAGGTAGGCACTTCGCAAAAAACACCTGTTTTATTCCAAAAATGTGGATGTGTCCATGTTGCGCTTTGGGGCGCTTCCTGTCGTGGCCTACCCACACAAGTGAGGTATCATTTTTATCGGGAGACTTGGGGGAACGCTGGGTGGAAGGAAATTTGTGGCTTCTCTCAGATTCCCGAACTTTCTGCCACAGAAATGTGAGGAACATGTGTTTTTTTTAGCCAAATTTTGAGGTTTGCAAAGGATTCTGGGAAACAGAACCTGGTCCGAGCCCCGCAAGTCACCCCTCCTTGGATTCCCCTAGGTCTCTAGTTTTCAGAAATGCACAGGTTTGGTAGGTTTCCCTAGGTGCCAGCTGAGCTAGAGGCCAAAATTTACAGGTAGGCACTTCGCAAAAAACACCTCTGTTTTCTTCCAAAAATTTGGATATGTCCACGTTGTGCTTTGGTGCATTTCCTGTCGCGGGCGCTAGGCCTACCCACACAAGTGAGGTATCATTTTTATCGGGAGACTTGGGGGAACGCTGGGTGGAAAGAAATTTGTGGCTCCTCTCAGATTCCAGTACTTTTTTGCCACAGAAATGTGAGGAACATGTGTTTTTTTAGCCAAATTTTGAGGTTTGCAAAGGATTCTGGCTAACAGAACCTGGTCCGAGCCCCGCAAGTCTTCCCTCCTTGGATTCCCCTAGGTCTCTAGTTTTCAGAAATGCACAGGTTTGGTAGGTTTCCCTAGGTGCCGGCTGAGCTAGAGGCCAAAATCTACAGGTAGGCACTTCGCAAAAAACACCTCTGTTTTCTTCCAAAAATTTGGATGTGTCCACGTTGCGCTTTGGGGCGTTTCCCTGTCGCGGGTGCTAGGCCTACCCACACAAGTGAGGTATCATTTTTATCGGGAGACTTGGGGGAACGCTGGGTGGAAGGAAATTTGTGGCTCCTCTCAGATTCCCGAACTTTCTGCTACAGAAATGTGAGGAACATGTGTTTTTTTAGCCAAATTTTGAGGTTTGCAAAGGATTCTGGGTAACAGAACCTGGTCCGAGCCCCGCAAGTCACCCCTCCTTGGATTCCCCTAGGTCTCTAGTTCTCAGAAATGCACAGGTTTGGTAGGTTTCCCTAGGTGCCGGCTGAGCTAGAGGCCAAAATCTACAGGTAGGCACTTCCCAAAAAACACCTCTGTTTTCTTCCAAAAATTTGGATGTGTCCACGTTGCGCTTTGGTGCGTTTCCTGTCGCGGGCGCTAGGCCTACCCACACAAGTGAGGTATCATTTTTCTCGGGAGACTTGGGGGAACGCTGGGTGGAAGGAAATTTGTGGCTTCTCTCAGATTCCTGAACTTTCTGCCACAGAACTGTGAGTAACATGTGTTTTTTTAGCCAAATTTTGAGGTTTGCAAAGGATTCTGGGTAACAGAACCTGGTCCGAGCCCCGCAAGTCACCCCTCCTTGGATTCCCCTAGGTCTCTAGTTTTCAGAAATGCACAGGTTTGGTAGGTTTCCCTAGGTGCCGGCTGAGCTAGAGGCCAAAATCTACAGGTAGGCACTTCGCAAAAAACACCTCTGTTTTCTTCCAAAAATTTGGATGTGTCCACGTTGCGCTTTGGGGCGTTTCCTGTCGCGGGCGCTAGGCCTACCCACACAAGTGAGGTATCATTTTTATCGGGAGACTTGGGGGAACGCTGGGTGGAAGGAAATTCGTGGCTCCTCTCACATTCCAGAACTTTATGCCACAGAAATGTGAGGAACATGTGTTTTTAAAGCCATATTTTGAGGTTTGCAAAGGATTCTGGGTAACAGAACCTGGTCCGAGCCCCGCAAGTCACCCCTCCTTGGATTCCCCTAGGTCTCTAGTTTTCAGAAATGCACAGGTTTGGTAGGTTACCCTAGGTGTCGGCTGAGCTAGAGGCCAAAATCTTCAGGTAGGCACTTCGCAAAAAACACCTGTTTTATTCCAAAAATGTGGATGTGTCCATGTTGCGCTTTGGGGCGCTTCCTGTCGTGGCCTACCCACACAAGTGAGGTATCATTTTTATCGGGAGACTTGGGGGAACGCTGGGTGGAAGGCAATTTGTGGCTTCTCTCAGATTCCCGAACTTTCTGCCACAGAAATGTGAGGAACATGTGTTTTTTTTAGCCAAATTTTGAGGTTTGCAAAGGATTCTGGGAAACAGAACCTGGTCCGAGCCCCGCAAGTCACCCCTCCTTGGATTCCCCTAGGTCTCTAGTTTTCAGAAATGCACAGGTTTGGTAGGTTTCCCTAGGTGCCAGCTGAGCTAGAGGCCAAAATTTACAGGTAGGCACTTCGCAAAAAACACCTCTGTTTTCTTCCAAAAATTTGGATATGTCCACGTTGTGCTTTGGTGCGTTTCCTGTCGCGGGCGCTAGGCCTACCCACACAAGTGAGGTATCATTTTTATCGGGAGACTTGGGGGAACGCTGGGTGGAAGGAAATTTGTGGCTCCTCTCAGATTCCAGTACTTTTTTGCCACAGAAATGTGAGGAACATGTGTTTTTTTAGCCAAATTTTGAGGTTTGCAAAGGATTCTGGCTAACAGAACCTGGTCCGAGCCCCGCAAGTCTTCCCTCCTTGGATTCCCCTAGGTCTCTAGTTTTCAGAAATGCACAGGTTTGGTAGGTTTCCCTAGGTGCCGGCTGAGCTAGAGGCCAAAATCTACAGGTAGGCACTTCGCAAAAAACACCTCTGTTTTCTTCCAAAAATTTGGATGTGTCCACGTTGCGCTTTGGGGCGTTTCCCTGTCGCGGGTGCTAGGCCTACCCACACAAGTGAGGTATCATTTTTATCGGGAGACTTGGGGGAACGCTGGGTGGAAGGAAATTTGTGGCTCCTCTCAGATTCCCGAACTTTCTGCTACAGAAATGTGAGGAACATGTGTTTTTTTAGCCAAATTTTGAGGTTTGCAAAGGATTCTGGGTAACAGAACCTGGTCCGAGCCCCGCAAGTCACCCCTCCTTGGATTCCCCTAGGTCTCTAGTTCTCAGAAATGCACAGGTTTGGTAGGTTTCCCTAGGTGCCGGCTGAGCTAGAGGCCAAAATCTACAGGTAGGCACTTCGCAAAAAACACCTCTGTTTTCTTCCAAAAATTTGGATGTGTCCACGTTGCGCTTTGGTGCGTTTCCTGTCGCGGGCGCTAGGCCTACCCACACAAGTGAGGTATCATTTTTCTCGGGAGACTTGGGGGAACGCTGGGTGGAAGGAAATTTGTGGCTTCTCTCAGATTCCTGAACTTTCTGCCACAGAACTGTGAGTAACATGTGTTTTTTTAGCCAAATTTTGAGGTTTGCAAAGGATTCTGGGTAACAGAACCTGGTCGGAGCCCCGCAAGTCACCCCTCCTTGGATTCCCCTAGGTCTCTAGTTTTCAGAAATGCACAGGTTTGGTAGGTTTCCCTAGGTGCCGGCTGAGCTAGAGGCCAAAATTTACAGGTAGGCACTTCGCAAAAAACACCTCTGTTTTCTTCCAAAAATTTGGATGTGTCCACGTTGCGCTTTGGGGCGTTTCCTGTCGCGGGCGCTAGGCCTACCCACACAAGTGAGGTATCATTTTTATCGGGAGACTTGGGGGAACGCTGGGTGGAAGGAAATTTGTGGCTTCTTTCAGATTCCCGAACTTTCTGCCACAGAAATGTGAGGAACATGTGTTTTTTTTAGCCAAATTTTGAGGTTTGCAAAGGATTCTGGGAAACAGAACCTGGTCCGAGCCCCGCAAGTCACCCCTCCTTGGATTCCCCTAGGTCTCTAGTTTTCAGAAATGCACAGGTTTGGTAGGTTTCCCTAGGTGCCAGCTGAGCTAGAGGCCAAAATCTACAGGTAGGCACTTCGCAAAAAACACCTCTGTTTTCTTCCAAAAATGTGGATGTGTCCACGTTGCGCTTTGGTGCGTTTCCTGTCGCGGGCGCTAGGCCTACCCACACAAGTGAGGTATCATTTTTATCGGGAGACTTTGGGGAACGCTGGGTGGAAGGAAATTTGTGGCTCCTCTCAGATTCCAGTACTTTTTTTGCCACAGAAATGTGAGGAACATGTGTTTTTTTAGCCAAATTTTGAGGTTAGCAAAGGATTCTGGGTAACAGAACCTGGTCCGAGCCCCGCAAGTTTCCCCTCCTTGGATTCCCCTAGGTCTCTAGTTTTCAGAAATGCACAGGTTTGGTAGGTTTCCCTTGGTGCCGGCTGAGCTAGAGGCCAAAATCTACAGGTAGGCACTTCGCAAAAAACACCTCTGTTTTCTTCGAAAAATTTGGATGTGTCCACGTTGCGCTTTGGGGCGTTTCCTGTCGCAGGCGCTAGGCCTACCCACACAAGTGAGGTATCATTTTTATCGGGAGACTTGGGGGAACGCTGGGTGGAAGGAAATTTGTGGCTCCTCTCACATTCCAGAACTTTATGCCACAGAAATGTGAGGAACATGTGTTTTTTAAGCCAAATTTTGAGGTTTGCAAAGGATTCTGGGTAACAGAACCTGGTCCGAGCCCCGCAAGTCACCCCTCCTTGGATTCCCCTAGGTCTCTAGTTTTCAGAAATGCACAGGTTTGGTAGGTTTCCCTAGGTGCCGGCTGAGCTAGAGGCCAAAATCTACAGGTAGGCACTTCGCAAAAAACACCTCTGTTTTCTTCCAAAAATTTGGATGTGTCCACGTTGCGCTTTGGGGCGTTTCCTGTCGCGGGCGCTAGGCCTACCCACACAAGTGAGGTATCATTTTTATCGGGAGACTTGGGGGAACGCTGGGTGGAAGGAAATTCGTGGCTCCTCTCACATTCCAGAACTTTATGCCACAGAAATGTGAGGAACATGTGTTTTTAAAGCCATATTTTGAGGTTTGCAAAGGATTCTGGGTAACAGAACCTGGTCCGAGCCCCGCAAGTCACCCCTCCTTGGATTCCCCTAGGTCTCTAGTTTTCAGAAATGCACAGGTTTGGTAGGTTACCCTAGGTGTCGGCTGAGCTAGAGGCCAAAATCTTCAGGTAGGCACTTCGCAAAAAACACCTGTTTTATTCCAAAAATGTGGAAGTGTCCATGTTGCGCTTTGGGGCGCTTCCTGTCGCGGGCGCTAGGCCTACCCACACAAGTGAGGTATCATTTTTATCGGGAGACTTGGGGGAACGCTGGGTGGAAGGAAATTTGTGGCTTCTCTCAGATTCCCGAACTTTCTGCCACAGAAATGTGAGGAACATGTGTTTTTTTTAGCCAAATTTTGAGGTTTGCAAAGGATTCTGGGAAACAGAACCTGGTCCGAGCCCCGCAAGTCACCCCTCCTTGGATTCCCCTAGGTCTCTAGTTTTCAGAAATGCACAGGTTTGGTAGGTTTCCCTAGGTGCCAGCTGAGCTAGAGGCCAAAATCTACAGGTAGGCACTTCGCAAAAAACACCTCTGTTTTCTTCCAAAAATTTGGATATGTCCACGTTGTGCTTTGGTGCGTTTCCTGTCGCGGGCGCTAGGCCTACCCACACAAGTGAGGTATAATTTTTATCGGGAGACTTGGGGGAACGATGGGTGGAAGGAAATTTGTGGCTCCTCTCAGATTCCAGTACTTTTTTGCCACAGAAATGTGAGGAACATGTGTTTTTTTAGCCAAATTTTGAGGTTTGCAAAGGATTCTGGCTAACAGAACCTGGTCCGAGCCCCGCAAGTCTTCCCTCCTTGGATTCCCCTAGGTCTCTAGTTTTCAGAAATGCACAGGTTTGGTAGGTTTCCCGAGGTGCCGGCTGAGCTAGAGGCCAAAATCTACAGGTAGGCACTTCGCAAAAAACACCTCTGTTTTCTTCCAAAAATTTGGATGTGTCCACGTTGCGCTTTGGTGAGTTTCCTGTCGCGGGCGCTAGGCCTACCCACACAAGTGAGGTATCATTTTTCTCGGGAGACTTGAGGGAACGCTGGGTGGAAGGAAATTTGTGGCTTCTCTCAGATTCCTGAACTTTCTGCCACAGAACTGTGAGTAACATGTGTTTTTTTAGCCAAATTTTGAGGTTTGCAAAGGATTCTGGGTAACAGAACCTGGTCCGAGCCCCGCAAGTCACCCCTCCTTGGATTCCCCTAGGTCTCTAGTTTTCAGAAATGCACAGGTTTGGTAGGTTTCCCTAGGTGCCGGCTGAGCTAGAGGCCAAAATTTACAGGTAGGCACTTCGCAAAAAACACCTCTGTTTTCTTCCAAAAATTTGGATGTGTCCACGTTGCGCTTTGGGGCGTTTCCTGTCGCGGGCGCTAGGCCTACCCACACAAGTGAGGTATCATTTTTATCGGGAGACTTGGGGGAACGCTGGGTGGAAGGAAATTTGTGGCTCCTCTCACATTCCAGAACTTTATGCCACAGAAATGTGAGGAACATGTGTTTTTTAAGCCATATTCTGAGGTTTGCAAAGGATTCTGGGTAACAGAACCTGGTCCGAGCCCCGCAAGTCACCCCTCCTTGGATTCCCCTAGGTCTCTAGTTTTCAGAAATGCACAGGTTTGGTAGGTTACCCTAGGTGCCGGCTGAGCTAGAGGCCAAAATCTTCAGGTAGGCACTTCGCAAAAAACACCTCTGTTTTATTCCAAAAATGTGGATGTGTCCATGTTGCGCTTTGGGGCGTTTTCTGTCGCGGGCGCTAGGCCTACCCACACAAGTGAGGTATCATTTTTATCGGGAGACTTGGGGGAACGCTGGGTGGAAGGAAATTTGTGGCTTCTCTCAGATTCCCGAACTTTCTGCAACAGAAATGTGAGGAACATGTGTTTTTTTTAGCCAAATTTTGAGGTTTGCAAAGGATTCTGGGAAACAGAACCTGGTCCGAGCCCCGCAAGTCACCCCTCCTTGGATTCCCCTAGGTCTCTAGTTTTCAGAAATGCACAGGTTTGGTAGGTTTCCCTAGGTGCCAGCTGAGCTAGAGGCCAAAATCTACAGGTAGGCACTTCGCAAAAAACACCTCTGTTTTCTTCCAAAAATTTGGATGTGTCCACGTTGCGCTTTGGTGCGTTTCCTGTCGCGGGCGCTAGGCCTACCCACACAAGTGAGGTATCATTTTTATCGGGAGACTTGGGGGAACGCTGGGTGGAAGGAAATTTGTGGCTCCTCTCAGATTCCAGTACTTTTTTGCCACAGAAATTTGAGGAACATGTGTTTTTTTAGCCAAATTTTGAGGTTTGCAAAGGATTCTGGGTAACAGAACCTGGTCCGAGCCCCGCAAGTCTTCCCTCCTTGAATTCCCCTAGGTCTCTAGTTTTCAGAAATGCACAGGTTTGGTAGGTTTCCCTAGGTGCCGGCTGAGCTAGAGGCCAAAATCTTCAGGTAGGCACTTCGCAAAAAACACCTCTGTTTTATTCCAAAAATGTGGATGTGTCCATGTTGCGCTTTGGGGCGTTTTCTGTCGCGGGCGCTAGGCCTACCCACACAAGTGAGGTATCATTTTTATCGGGAGACTTGGGGGAACGCTGGGTGGAAGGAAATTTGTGGCTCCTCTCAGATTCCAGTACTTTTTTGCCACAGAAATTTGAGGAACATGTGTTTTTTTAGCCAAATTTTGAGGTTTGCAAAGGATTCTGGGTAACAGAACCTGGTCCGAGCCCCGCAAGTCACCCCTCCTTGGATTCCCCTAGGTCTCTAGTTTTCAGAAATGCACAGGTTTGGTAGGTTACCCTAGGTGCCGGCTGAGCTAGAGGCCAAAATCTTCAGGTAGGCACTTCGCAAAAAACACGTCTGTTTTATTCCAAAAATGTGGATGTGTCCATGTTGCGCTTTGGGGCGTTTTCTGTCGCGGGCGCTAGGCCTACCCACACAAGTGAGGTATCATTTTTATCGGGAGACTTGGGGGAACGCTGGGTGGAAGGAAATTTGTGGCTTCTCTCAGATTCCCGAACTTTCTGCAACAGAAATGTGAGGAACATGTGTTTTTTTTAGCCAAATTTTGAGGTTTGCAAAGGATTCTGGGAAACAGAACCTGGTCCGAGCCCCGCAAGTCACCCCTCCTTGGATTCCCCTACGTCTCTAGTTTTCAGAAATGCACAGGTTTGGTAGGTTTCCCTAGGTGCCAGCTGAGCTAGAGGCCAAAATCTACAGGTAGGCACTTCGCAAAAAACACCTCTGTTTTCTTCCAAAAATTTGGATGTGTCCACGTTGCGCTTTGGTGCGTTTCCTGTCGCGGGCGCTAGGCCTACCCACACAAGTGAGGTATCATTTTTATCGGGAGACTTGGGGGAACGCTGGGTGGAAGGAAATTTGTGGCTCCTCTCAGATTCCAGTACTTTTTTGCCACAGAAATTTGAGGAACATGTGTTTTTTTAGCCAAATTTTGAGGTTTGCAAAGGATTCTGGGTAACAGAACCTGGTCCGAGCCCCGCAAATCTTCCCTCCATGGATTCCCCTAGGTCTCTAGTTTTCAGAAATGCACAGGTTTGGTAAGTTTCCCTAGGTGCCGGCTGAGCTAGAGGCCAAAATCTACAGGTAGGCACTTCGCAAAAAACACCTCTGTTTTCTTCCAAAAATTTGGATGTGTCCACGTTGCGCTTTGGTGCGTTTCCTGTCGCGGGCGCTAGGCCTACCCACACAAGTGAGGTATCATTTTTCTCGGGAGACTTGGGGGAACGCTGGGTGGAAGGAAATTTGTGGCTTCTCTCAGATTCCTGAACTTTCTGCCACAGAACTGTGAGTAACATGTGTTTTTTTAGGCAAATTTTGAGGTTTGCAAAGGATTCTGGGTAACAGAACCTGGTCCGAGCCCCGCAAGTCACCCCTCCTTGGATTCCCCTAGGTCTCTAGTTTTCAGAAATGCACAGGTTTGGTAGGTTTCCCTAGGTGCCGGCTTAGCTAGAGGCCAAAATCTACAGGTAGGCACTTCGCAAAAAACACCTCTGTTTTCTTCGAAAAATGTGGATGTGTCCACGTTGCGCTTTGGGGCGTTTCCTGTCGCAGGCGCTAGGCCTACCCACACAAGTGAGGCATCATTTTTATCGGGAGACTTGGGGGAACGCTGGGTGGAAGGAAATTTGTGGCTCCTCTCACATTCCAGAACTTTATGCCACAGAAATGTGAGGAACATGTGTTTTTTAAGCCAAATTTTGAGGTTTGCAAAGGATTCTGGGTAACAGAACCTGGTCCGAGCCCCGCAAGTCACCCCTCCTTGGATTCCCCTAGGTCTCTAGTTTTCAGAAATGCACAGGTTTGGTAGGTTACCCTAGGTGCCGGCTGAGCTAGAGGCCAAAATCTTCAGGTAGGCACTTCGCAAAAAACACCTCTGTTTTATTCCAAAAATGTGGATGTGTCCATGTTGCGCTTTGGGGCGTTTCCTGTCGCGGGCGCTAGGCCTACCCACACAAGTGAGGTATCATTTTTATCGGGAGACTTGGGGGAACGCTGGGTGGAAGGAAATTTGTGGCTTCTCTCAGATTCCCGAACTTTCTGCCACAGAAATGTGAGGAACATGTGTTTTTTTTAGCCAAATTTTGAGGTTTGCAAAGGATTCTGGGAAACAGAACCTGGTCCGAGCCCCGCAAGTCACCCCTCCTTGGATTCCCCTAGGTCTCTAGTTTTCAGAAATGCACAGGTTTGGTAGGTTTCCCTAGGTGCCAGCTGAGCTAGAGGCCAAAATCTACAGGTAGGCACTTCGCAAAAAACACCTCTGTTTTCTTCCAAAAATTTGGATGTGTCCACGTTGCGCTTTGGTGCGTTTCCTGTCGCGGGCGCTAGGCCTACCCACACAAGTGAGGTATCATTTTTATCGGGAGACTTTGGGGAACGCTGGGTGGAAGGAAATTTGTGGCTCCTCTCAGATTCCAGTACTTTTTTGCCACAGAAATGTGAGGAACATGTGTTTTTTTAGCCAAATTTTGAGGTTTGCAAAGGATTCTGGGTAACAGAACCTGGTCCGAGCCCCGCAAGTCTTCCCTCCTTGGATTCCCCTAGGTCTCTAGTTTTCAGAAATGCACAGGTTTGGTAGGTTTCCCTAGGTGCCGGCTGAGCTAGAGGCCAAAATCTACAGGTAGGCACTTCGCAAAAAACACCTCTGTTTTCTTCCAAAAATTTGGATGTGTCCACGTTGCGCTTTGGTGCGTTTCCTGTCGCGGGCTCTAGGCCTACCCACACAAGTGAGGTATCATTTTTCTCGGGAGACTTGGGGGAACGCTGGGTGGAAGGAAATTTGTGGCTTCTCTCAGATTCCTGAACTTTCTGCCACAGAACTGTGAGTAACATGTGTTTTTTTAGCCAAATTTTGAGGTTTGCAAAGGATTCTGGGTAACAGAACCTGGTCCGAGCCCCGCAAGTCACCCCTCCTTGGATTCCCCTAGGTCTCTAGTTTTCAGAAATGCACAGGTTTGGTAGGTTTCCCTAGGTGCCGGCTTAGCTAGAGGCCAAAATCTACAGGTAGGCACTTCGCAAAAAACACCTCTGTTTTCTTCGAAAAATGTGGATGTGTCCACGTTGCGCTTTGGGGCGTTTCCTGTCGCAGGCGCTAGGCCTACCCACACAAGTGAGGTATCATTTTTATCGGGAGACTTGGGGGAACCCTGGGTGGAAGGAAATTTGTGGCTCCTCTCACATTCCAGAACTTTATGCCACAGAAATGTGAGGAACATGTGTTTTTTAAGCCAAATTTTGAGGTTTGCAAAGGATTCTGGGTAACAGAACCTGGTCCGAGCCCCGCAAGTCACCCCTCCTTGGATTCCCCTAGGTCTCTAGTTTTCAGAAATGCACAGGTTTGGTAGGTTACCCTAGGTGCCGGCTGAGCTAGAGGCCAAAATCTTCAGGTAGGCACTTCGCAAAAAACACCTCTGTTTTATTCCAAAAATGTGGATGTGTCCATGTTGCGCTTTGGGGCGTTTCCTGTCGCGGGCGCTAGGCCTACCCACACAAGTGAGGTATCATTTTTATCGGGAGACTTGGGGGAACGCTGGGTGGAAGGAAATTTGTGGCTTCTCTCAGATTCCCGAACTTTCTGCAACAGAAATGTGAGGAACATGTGTTTTTTTTAGCCAAATTTTGAGGTTTGCAAAGGATTCTGGGAAACAGAACCTGGTCCGAGCCCCGCAAGTCACCCCTCCTTGGATTCCCCTAGGTCTCTAGTTTTCAGAAATGCACAGGTTTGGTAGGTTTCCCTAGGTGCCAGCTGAGCTAGAGGCCAAAATCTACAGGTAGGCACTTCGCAAAAAACACCTCTGTTTTCTTCCAAAAATTTGGATGTGTCCACGTTGCGCTTTGGTGCGTTTCCTGTCGCGGGCGCTAGGCCTACCCACACAAGTGAGGTATCATTTTTATCGGGAGACTTTGGGGAACGCTGGGTGGAAGGAAATTTGTGGCTCCTCTCAGATTCCAGTACTTTTTTGCCACAGAAATGTGAGGAACATGTGTTTTTTTAGCCAAATTTTGAGGTTTGCAAAGGACTCTGGGTAACAGAACCTGGTCCGAGCCCCGCAAGTCTTCCCTCCTTGCATTCCCCTAGGTCTCTAGTTTTCAGAAATGCACAGGTTTGGTAGGTTTCCCTAGGTGCCGGCTGAGCTAGAGGCCAAAATCTACAGGTAGGCACTTGGCAAAAAACACCTCTGTTTTCTTCCCAAAATTTGGATGTGTCCACGTTGCGCTTTGGTGCGTTTCCTGTCGCGGGCGCTAGGCCTACCCACACAAGTGAGGTATCATTTTTCTCGGGAGACTTGGGGGAACGCTGGGTGGAAGGAAATTTGTGGCTTCTCTCAGATTCCTGAACTTTCTGCCACAGAACTGTGAGTAACATGTGTTTTTTTAGCCAAATTTTGAGGTTAGCAAAGGATTCTGGGTAACAGAACCTGGTCCGAGCCCCGCAAGTCACCCCTCCTTGGATTCCCCTAGGTCTCTAGTTTTCAGAAATGCACAGGTTTGGTAGGTTTCCCTAGGTGCCGGCTGAGCTAGAGGCCAAAATCTACAGGTAGGCACTTCGCAAAAAACACCTCTGTTTTCTTCGAAAAATTTGGATGTGTCCACGTTGCGCTTTGGGGCGTTTCCTGTCGCAGGCGCTAGGCCTACCCACACAAGTGAGGTATCATTTTTATCGGGAGACTTGGGGGAACGCTGGGTGGAAGGAAATTTGTGGCTCCTCTCACATTCCAGAACTTTATGCCACAGAAATGTGAGGAACATGTGTTTTTTAAGCCAAATTTTGAGGTTTGCAAAGGATTCTGGGTAACAGAACCTGGTCCGAGCCCCGCAAGTCACCCCTCCTTGGATTCCCCTAGGTCTCTAGTTTTCAGAAATGCACAGGTTTGGTAGGTTTCCCTAGGTGCCGGCTGAGCTAGAGGCCAAAATCTACAGGTAGGCACTTCGCAAAAAACACCTCTGTTTTCTTCCAAAAATTTGGATGTGTCCACGTTGCGCTTTGGGGCGTTTCCTGTCGCGGGCGCTAGGCCTACCCACACAAGTGAGGTATCATTTTTATCGGGAGACTTGGGGGAACGCTGGGTGGAAGGAAATTCGTGGCTCCTCTCACATTCCAGAACTTTATGCCACAGAAATGTGAGGAACATGTGTTTTTAAAGCCATATTTTGAGGTTTGCAAAGGATTCTGGGTAACAGAACCTGGTCCGAGCCCCGCAAGTCACCCCTCCTTGGATTCCCCTAGGTCTCTAGTTTTCAGAAATGCACAGGTTTGGTAGGTTACCCTAGGTGTC
This sequence comes from Pleurodeles waltl, assembly GCF_031143425.1. Taxonomy (NCBI): domain Eukaryota; kingdom Metazoa; phylum Chordata; class Amphibia; order Caudata; family Salamandridae; genus Pleurodeles; species Pleurodeles waltl. The sequence goes on along the minus strand of NC_090436.1, from coordinate 218,707,058 downwards.
GGCTGAGCTAGAGGCCAAAATCTTCAGGTAGGCACTTCGCAAAAAACACCTGTTTTATTCCAAAAATGTGGATGTGTCCATGTTGCGCTTTGGGGCGCTTCCTGTCGTGGCCTACCCACACAAGTGAGGTATCATTTTTATCGGGAGACTTGGGGGAACGCTGGGTGGAAGGAAATTTGTGGCTTCTCTCAGATTCCCGAACTTTCTGCCACAGAAATGTGAGGAACATGTGTTTTTTTTAGCCAAATTTTGAGGTTTGCAAAGGATTCTGGGAAACAGAACCTGGTCCGAGCCCCGCAAGTCACCCCTCCTTGGATTCCCCTAGGTCTCTAGTTTTCAGAAATGCACAGGTTTGGTAGGTTTCCCTAGGTGCCAGCTGAGCTAGAGGCCAAAATTTACAGGTAGGCACTTCGCAAAAAACACCTCTGTTTTCTTCCAAAAATTTGGATATGTCCACGTTGTGCTTTGGTGCGTTTCCTGTCGCGGGCGCTATGCCTACCCACACAAGTGAGGTATCATTTTTATCGGGAGACTTGGGGGAACGCTGGGTGGAAGGAAATTTGTGGCTCCTCTCAGATTCCAGTACTTTTTTGCCACAGAAATGTGAGGAACATGTGTTTTTTTAGCCAAATTTTGAGGTTTGCAAAGGATTCTGGCTAACAGAACCTGGTCCGAGCCCCGCAAGTCTTCCCTCCTTGGATTCCCCTAGGTCTCTAGTTTTCAGAAATGCACAGGTTTGGTAGGTTTCCCTAGGTGCCGGCTGAGCTAGAGGCCAAAATCTACAGGTAGGCACTTCGCAAAAAACACCTCTGTTTTCTTCCAAAAATTTGGATGTGTCCACGTTGCGCTTTGGGGCGTTTCCCTGTCGCGGGTGCTAGGCCTACCCACACAAGTGAGGTATCATTTTTATCGGGAGACTTGGGGGAACGCTGGGTGGAAGGAAATTTGTGGCTCCTCTCAGATTCCCGAACTTTCTGCTACAGAAATGTGAGGAACATGTGTTTTTTTAGCCAAATTTTGAGGTTTGCAAAGGATTCTGGGTAACAGAACCTGGTCCGAGCCCCGCAAGTCACCCCTCCTTGGATTCCCCTAGGTCTCTAGTTCTCAGAAATGCACAGGTTTGGTAGGTTTCCCTAGGTGCCGGCTGAGCTAGAGGCCAAAATCTAAAGGTAGGCACTTCGCAAAAAACACCTCTGTTTTCTTCCAAAAATTTGGATGTGTCCACGTTGCGCTTTGGTGCGTTTCCTGTCGCGGGCGCTAGGCCTACCCACACAAGTGAGGTATCATTTTTCTCGGGAGACTTGGGGGAACGCTGGGTGGAAGGAAATTTGTGGCTTCTCTCAGATTCCTGAACTTTCTGCCACAGAACTGTGAGAAACATGTGTTTTTTTAGCCAAATTTTGAGGTTTGCAAAGGATTCTGGGTAACAGAACCTGGTCGGAGCCCCGCAAGTCACCCCTCCTTGGATTCCCCTAGGTCTCTAGTTTTCAGAAATGCACAGGTTTGGTAGGTTTCCCTAGGTGCCGGCTGAGCTAGAGGCCAAAATCTACAGGTAGGCACTTCGCAAAAAACACCTCTGTTTTCTTCCAAAAATTTGGATGTGTCCACGTTGCGCTTTGGGGCGTTTCCTGTCGCGGGCGCTAGGCCTACCCACACAAGTGAGGTATCATTTTTATCGGGAGACTTGGGGGAACGCTGGGTGGAAGGAAATTCGTGGCTCCTCTCACATTCCAGAACTTTATGCCACAGAAATGTGAGGAACATGTGTTTTTAAAGCCATATTTTGAGGTTTGCAAAGGATTCTGGGTAACAGAACCTGGTCCGAGCCCCGCAAGTCACCCCTCCTTGGATTCCCCTAGGTCTCTAGTTTTCAGAAATGCACAGGTTTGGTAGGTTACCCTAGGTGTCGGCTGAGCTAGAGGCCAAAATCTTCAGGTAGGCACTTCGCAAAAAACACCTGTTTTATTCCAAAAATGTGGATGTGTCCATGTTGCGCTTTGGGGCGCTTCCTGTCGTGGCCTACCCACACAAGTGAGGTATCATTTTTATCGGGAGACTTGGGGGAACGCTGGGTGGAAGGAAATTTGTGGCTTCTCTCAGATTCCCGAACTTTCTGCCACAGAAATGTGAGGAACATGTGTTTTTTTTAGCCAAATTTTGAGGTTTGCAAAGGATTCTGGGAAACAGAACCTGGTCCGAGCCCCGCAAGTCACCCCTCCTTGGATTCCCCTAGGTCTCTAGTTTTCAGAAATGCACAGGTTTGGTAGGTTTCCCTAGGTGCCAGCTGAGCTAGAGGCCAAAATTTACAGGTAGGCACTTCGCAAAAAACACCTCTGTTTTCTTCCAAAAATTTGGATATGTCCACGTTGTGCTTTGGTGCGTTTCCTGTCGCGGGCGCTAGGCCTACCCACACAAGTGAGGTATCATTTTTATCGGGAGACTTGGGGGAACGCTGGGTGGAAGGAAATTTGTGGCTCCTCTCAGATTCCAGTACTTTTTTGCCACAGAAATGTGAGGAACATGTGTTTTTTTAGCCAAATTTTGAGGTTTGCAAAGGATTCTGGCTAACAGAACCTGGTCCGAGCCCCGCAAGTCTTCCCTCCTTGGATTCCCCTAGGTCTCTAGTTTTCAGAAATGCACAGGTTTGGTAGGTTTCCCTAGGTGCCGGCTGAGCTAGAGGCCAAAATCTTCAGGTAGGCACTTCGCAAAAAACACCTCTGTTTTCTTCCAAAAATTTGGATGTGTCCACGTTGCGCTTTGGGGCGTTTCCCTGTCGCGGGTGCTAGGCCTACCCACACAAGTGAGGTATCATTTTTATCGGGAGACTTGGGGGAACGCTGGGTGGAAGGAAATTTGTGGCTCCTCTCAGATTCCCGAACTTTCTGCTACAGAAATGTGAGGAACATGTGTTTTTTTAGCCAAATTTTGAGGTTTGCAAAGGATTCTGGGTAACAGAACCTGGTCCGAGCCCCGCAAGTCACCCCTCCTTGGATTCCCCTAGGTCTCTAGTTCTCAGAAATGCACAGGTTTGGTAGGTTTCCCTAGGTGCCGGCTGAGCTAGAGGCCAAAATCTACAGGTAGGCACTTCGCAAAAAACACCTCTGTTTTCTTCCAAAAATTTGGATGTGTCCACGTTGCGCTTTGGTGCGTTTCCTGTCGCGGGCGCTAGGCCTACCCACACAAGTGAGGTATCATTTTTCTCGGGAGACTTGGGGGAACGCTGGGTGGAAGGAAATTTGTGGCTTCTCTCAGATTCCTGAACTTTCTGCCACAGAACTGTGAGTAACATGTGTTTTTTTAGCCAAATTTTGAGGTTTGCAAAGGATTCTGGGTAACAGAACCTGGTCGGAGCCCCGCAAGTCACCCCTCCTTGGATTCCCCTAGGTCTCTAGTTTTCAGAAATGCACAGGTTTGGTAGGTTTCCCTAGGTGCCGGCTGAGCTAGAGGCCAAAATTTACAGGTAGGCACTTCGCAAAAAACACCTCTGTTTTCTTCCAAAAATTTGGATGTGTCCACGTTGCGCTTTGGGGCGTTTCCTGTCGCGGGCGCTAGGCCTACCCACACAAGTGAGGTATCATTTTTATCGGGAGACTTGGGGGAACGCTGGGTGGAAGGAAATTTGTGGCTTCTTTCAGATTCCCGAACTTTCTGCCACAGAAATGTGAGGAACATGTGTTTTTTTTAGCCAAATTTTGAGGTTTGCAAAGGATTCTGGGAAACAGAACCTGGTCCGAGCCCCGCAAGTCACCCCTCCTTGGATTCCCCTAGGTCTCTAGTTTTCAGAAATGCACAGGTTTGGTAGGTTTCCCTAGGTGCCAGCTGAGCTAGAGGCCAAAATCTACAGGTAGGCACTTCGCAAAAAACACCTCTGTTTTCTTCCAAAAATTTGGATGTGTCCACGTTGCGCTTTGGTGCGTTTCCTGTCGCGGGCGCTAGGCCTACCCACACAAGTGAGGTATCATTTTTATCGGGAGACTTTGGGGAACGCTGGGTGGAAGGAAATTTGTGGCTCCTCTCAGATTCCAGTACTTTTTTTGCCACAGAAATGTGAGGAACATGTGTTTTTTTAGCCAAATTTTGAGGTTAGCAAAGGATTCTGGGTAACAGAACCTGGTCCGAGCCCCGCAAGTTTCCCCTCCTTGGATTCCCCTAGGTCTCTAGTTTTCAGAAATGCACAGGTTTGGTAGGTTTCCCTTGGTGCCGGCTGAGCTAGAGGCCAAAATCTACAGGTAGGCACTTCGCAAAAAACACCTCTGTTTTCTTCGAAAAATTTGGATGTGTCCACGTTGCGCTTTGGGGCGTTTCCTGTCGCAGGCGCTAGGCCTACCCACACAAGTGAGGTATCATTTTTATCGGGAGACTTGGGGGAACGCTGGGTGGAAGGAAATTTGTGGCTCCTCTCACATTCCAGAACTTTATGCCACAGAAATGTGAGGAACATGTGTTTTTTAAGCCAAATTTTGAGGTTTGCAAAGGATTCTGGGTAACAGAACCTGGTCCGAGCCCCGCAAGTCACCCCTCCTTGGATTCCCCTAGGTCTCTAGTTTTCAGAAATGCACAGGTTTGGTAGGTTTCCCTAGGTGCCGGCTGAGCTAGAGGCCAAAATCTACAGGTAGGCACTTCGCAAAAAACACCTCTGTTTTCTTCCAAAAATTTGGATGTGTCCACGTTGCGCTTTGGGGCGTTTCCTGTCGCGGGCGCTAGGCCTACCCACACAAGTGAGGTATCATTTTTATCGGGAGACTTGGGGGAACGCTGGGTGGAAGGAAATTCGTGGCTCCTCTCACATTCCAGAACTTTATGCCACAGAAATGTGAGGAACATGTGTTTTTAAAGCCATATTTTGAGGTTTGCAAAGGATTCTGGGTAACAGAACCTGGTCCGAGCCCCGCAAGTCACCCCTCCTTGGATTCCCCTAGGTCTCTAGTTTTCAGAAATGCACAGGTTTGGTAGGTTACCCTAGGTGTCGGCTGAGCTAGAGGCCAAAATCTTCAGGTAGGCACTTCGCAAAAAACACCTGTTTTATTCCAAAAATGTGGAAGTGTCCATGTTGCGCTTTGGGGCGCTTCCTGTCGCGGGCGCTAGGCCTACCCACACAAGTGAGGTATCATTTTTATCGGGAGACTTGGGGGAACGCTGGGTGGAAGGAAATTTGTGGCTTCTCTCAGATTCCCGAACTTTCTGCCACAGAAATGTGAGGAACATGTGTTTTTTTTAGCCAAATTTTGAGGTTTGCAAAGGATTCTGGGAAACAGAACCTGGTCCGAGCCCCGCAAGTCACCCCTCCTTGGATTCCCCTAGGTCTCTAGTTTTCAGAAATGCACAGGTTTGGTAGGTTTCCCTAGGTGCCAGCTGAGCTAGAGGCCAAAATCTACAGGTAGGCACTTCGCAAAAAACACCTCTGTTTTCTTCCAAAAATTTGGATATGTCCACGTTGTGCTTTGGTGCGTTTCCTGTCGCGGGCGCTAGGCCTACCCACACAAGTGAGGTATAATTTTTATCGGGAGACTTGGGGGAACGATGGGTGGAAGGAAATTTGTGGCTCCTCTCAGATTCCAGTACTTTTTTGCCACAGAAATGTGAGGAACATGTGTTTTTTTAGCCAAATTTTGAGGTTTGCAAAGGATTCTGGCTAACAGAACCTGGTCCGAGCCCCGCAAGTCTTCCCTCCTTGGATTCCCCTAGGTCTCTAGTTTTCAGAAATGCACAGGTTTGGTAGGTTTCCCTAGGTGCCGGCTGAGCTAGAGGCCAAAATCTACAGGTAGGCACTTCGCAAAAAACACCTCTGTTTTCTTCCAAAAATTTGGATGTGTCCACGTTGCGCTTTGGTGAGTTTCCTGTCGCGGGCGCTAGGCCTACCCACACAAGTGAGGTATCATTTTTCTCGGGAGACTTGAGGGAACGCTGGGTGGAAGGAAATTTGTGGCTTCTCTCAGATTCCTGAACTTTCTGCCACAGAACTGTGAGTAACATGTGTTTTTTTAGCCAAATTTTGAGGTTTGCAAAGGATTCTGGGTAACAGAACCTGGTCCGAGCCCCGCAAGTCACCCCTCCTTGGATTCCCCTAGGTCTCTAGTTTTCAGAAATGCACAGGTTTGGTAGGTTTCCCTAGGTGCCGGCTGAGCTAGAGGCCAAAATTTACAGGTAGGCACTTCGCAAAAAACACCTCTGTTTTCTTCCAAAAATTTGGATGTGTCCACGTTGCGCTTTGGGGCGTTTCCTGTCGCGGGCGCTAGGCCTACCCACACAAGTGAGGTATCATTTTTATCGGGAGACTTGGGGGAACGCTGGGTGGAAGGAAATTTGTGGCTCCTCTCACATTCCAGAACTTTATGCCACAGAAATGTGAGGAACATGTGTTTTTTAAGCCATATTCTGAGGTTTGCAAAGGATTCTGGGTAACAGAACCTGGTCCGAGCCCCGCAAGTCACCCCTCCTTGGATTCCCCTAGGTCTCTAGTTTTCAGAAATGCACAGGTTTGGTAGGTTACCCTAGGTGCCGGCTGAGCTAGAGGCCAAAATCTTCAGGTAGGCACTTCGCAAAAAACACCTCTGTTTTATTCCAAAAATGTGGATGTGTCCATGTTGCGCTTTGGGGCGTTTTCTGTCGCGGGCGCTAGGCCTACCCACACAAGTGAGGTATCATTTTTATCGGGAGACTTGGGGGAACGCTGGGTGGAAGGAAATTTGTGGCTTCTCTCAGATTCCCGAACTTTCTGCAACAGAAATGTGAGGAACATGTGTTTTTTTTAGCCAAATTTTGAGGTTTGCAAAGGATTCTGGGAAACAGAACCTGGTCCGAGCCCCGCAAGTCACCCCTCCTTGGATTCCCCTAGGTCTCTAGTTTTCAGAAATGCACAGGTTTGGTAGGTTTCCCTAGGTGCCAGCTGAGCTAGAGGCCAAAATCTACAGGTAGGCACTTCGCAAAAAACACCTCTGTTTTCTTCCAAAAATTTGGATGTGTCCACGTTGCGCTTTGGTGCGTTTCCTGTCGCGGGCGCTAGGCCTACCCACACAAGTGAGGTATCATTTTTATCGGGAGACTTGGGGGAACGCTGGGTGGAAGGAAATTTGTGGCTCCTCTCAGATTCCAGTACTTTTTTGCCACAGAAATTTGAGGAACATGTGTTTTTTTAGCCAAATTTTGAGGTTTGCAAAGGATTCTGGGTAACAGAACCTGGTCCGAGCCCCGCAAGTCTTCCCTCCTTGAATTCCCCTAGGTCTCTAGTTTTCAGAAATGCACAGGTTTGGTAGGTTTCCCTAGGTGCCGGCTGAGCTAGAGGCCAAAATCTTCAGGTAGGCACTTCGCAAAAAACACCTCTGTTTTATTCCAAAAATGTGGATGTGTCCATGTTGCGCTTTGGGGCGTTTTCTGTCGCGGGCGCTAGGCCTACCCACACAAGTGAGGTATCATTTTTATCGGGAGACTTGGGGGAACGCTGGGTGGAAGGAAATTTGTGGCTCCTCTCAGATTCCAGTACTTTTTTGCCACAGAAATTTGAGGAACATGTGTTTTTTTAGCCAAATTTTGAGGTTTGCAAAGGATTCTGGGTAACAGAACCTGGTCCGAGCCCCGCAAGTCACCCCTCCTTGGATTCCCCTAGGTCTCTAGTTTTCAGAAATGCACAGGTTTGGTAGGTTACCCTAGGTGCCGGCTGAGCTAGAGGCCAAAATCTTCAGGTAGGCACTTCGCAAAAAACACGTCTGTTTTATTCCAAAAATGTGGATGTGTCCATGTTGCGCTTTGGGGCGTTTTCTGTCGCGGGCGCTAGGCCTACCCACACAAGTGAGGTATCATTTTTATCGGGAGACTTGGGGGAACGCTGGGTGGAAGGAAATTTGTGGCTTCTCTCAGATTCCCGAACTTTCTGCAACAGAAATGTGAGGAACATGTGTTTTTTTTAGCCAAATTTTGAGGTTTGCAAAGGATTCTGGGAAACAGAACCTGGTCCGAGCCCCGCAAGTCACCCCTCCTTGGATTCCCCTACGTCTCTAGTTTTCAGAAATGCACAGGTTTGGTAGGTTTCCCTAGGTGCCAGCTGAGCTAGAGGCCAAAATCTACAGGTAGGCACTTCGCAAAAAACACCTCTGTTTTCTTCCAAAAATTTGGATGTGTCCACGTTGCGCTTTGGTGCGTTTCCTGTCGCGGGCGCTAGGCCTACCCACACAAGTGAGGTATCATTTTTATCGGGAGACTTGGGGGAACGCTGGGTGGAAGGAAATTTGTGGCTCCTCTCAGATTCCAGTACTTTTTTGCCACAGAAATTTGAGGAACATGTGTTTTTTTAGCCAAATTTTGAGGTTTGCAAAGGATTCTGGGTAACAGAACCTGGTCCGAGCCCCGCAAATCTTCCCTCCATGGATTCCCCTAGGTCTCTAGTTTTCAGAAATGCACAGGTTTGGTAAGTTTCCCTAGGTGCCGGCTGAGCTAGAGGCCAAAATCTACAGGTAGGCACTTCGCAAAAAACACCTCTGTTTTCTTCCAAAAATTTGGATGTGTCCACGTTGCGCTTTGGTGCGTTTCCTGTCGCGGGCGCTAGGCCTACCCACACAAGTGAGGTATCATTTTTCTCGGGAGACTTGGGGGAACGCTGGGTGGAAGGAAATTTGTGGCTTCTCTCAGATTCCTGAACTTTCTGCCACAGAACTGTGAGTAACATGTGTTTTTTTAGGCAAATTTTGAGGTTTGCAAAGGATTCTGGGTAACAGAACCTGGTCCGAGCCCCGCAAGTCACCCCTCCTTGGATTCCCCTAGGTCTCTAGTTTTCAGAAATGCACAGGTTTGGTAGGTTTCCCTAGGTGCCGGCTTAGCTAGAGGCCAAAATCTACAGGTAGGCACTTCGCAAAAAACACCTCTGTTTTCTTCGAAAAATGTGGATGTGTCCACGTTGCGCTTTGGGGCGTTTCCTGTCGCAGGCGCTAGGCCTACCCACACAAGTGAGGCATCATTTTTATCGGGAGACTTGGGGGAACGCTGGGTGGAAGGAAATTTGTGGCTCCTCTCACATTCCAGAACTTTATGCCACAGAAATGTGAGGAACATGTGTTTTTTAAGCCAAATTTTGAGGTTTGCAAAGGATTCTGGGTAACAGAACCTGGTCCGAGCCCCGCAAGTCACCCCTCCTTGGATTCCCCTAGGTCTCTAGTTTTCAGAAATGCACAGGTTTGGTAGGTTACCCTAGGTGCCGGCTGAGCTAGAGGCCAAAATCTTCAGGTAGGCACTTCGCAAAAAACACCTCTGTTTTATTCCAAAAATGTGGATGTGTCCATGTTGCGCTTTGGGGCGTTTCCTGTCGCGGGCGCTAGGCCTACCCACACAAGTGAGGTATCATTTTTATCGGGAGACTTGGGGGAACGCTGGGTGGAAGGAAATTTGTGGCTTCTCTCAGATTCCCGAACTTTCTGCCACAGAAATGTGAGGAACATGTGTTTTTTTTAGCCAAATTTTGAGGTTTGCAAAGGATTCTGGGAAACAGAACCTGGTCCGAGCCCCGCAAGTCACCCCTCCTTGGATTCCCCTAGGTCTCTAGTTTTCAGAAATGCACAGGTTTGGTAGGTTTCCCTAGGTGCCAGCTGAGCTAGAGGCCAAAATCTACAGGTAGGCACTTCGCAAAAAACACCTCTGTTTTCTTCCAAAAATTTGGATGTGTCCACGTTGCGCTTTGGTGCGTTTCCTGTCGCGGGCGCTAGGCCTACCCACACAAGTGAGGTATCATTTTTATCGGGAGACTTTGGGGAACGCTGGGTGGAAGGAAATTTGTGGCTCCTCTCAGATTCCAGTACTTTTTTGCCACAGAAATGTGAGGAACATGTGTTTTTTTAGCCAAATTTTGAGGTTTGCAAAGGATTCTGGGTAACAGAACCTGGTCCGAGCCCCGCAAGTCTTCCCTCCTTGGATTCCCCTAGGTCTCTAGTTTTCAGAAATGCACAGGTTTGGTAGGTTTCCCTAGGTGCCGGCTGAGCTAGAGGCCAAAATCTACAGGTAGGCACTTCGCAAAAAACACCTCTGTTTTCTTCCAAAAATTTGGATGTGTCCACGTTGCGCTTTGGTGCGTTTCCTGTCGCGGGCGCTAGGCCTACCCACACAAGTGAGGTATCATTTTTCTCGGGAGACTTGGGGGAACGCTGGGTGGAAAGAAATTTGTGGCTTCTCTCAGATTCCTGAACTTTCTGCCACAGAACTGTGAGTAACATGTGTTTTTTTAGCCAAATTTTGAGGTTTGCAAAGGATTCTGGGTAACAGAACCTGGTCCGAGCCCCGCAAGTCACCCCTCCTTGGATTCCCCTAGGTCTCTAGTTTTCAGAAATGCACAGGTTTGGTAGGTTTCCCTAGGTGCCGGCTTAGCTAGAGGCCAAAATCTACAGGTAGGCACTTCGCAAAAAACACCTCTGTTTTCTTCGAAAAATGTGGATGTGTCCACGTTGCGCTTTGGGGCGTTTCCTGTCGCAGGCGCTAGGCCTACCCACACAAGTGAGGCATCATTTTTATCGGGAGACTTGGGGGAACGCTGGGTGGAAGGAAATTTGTGGCTCCTCTCACATTCCAGAACTTTATGCCACAGAAATGTGAGGAACATGTGTTTTTTAAGCCAAATTTTGAGGTTTGCAAAGGATTCTGGGTAACAGAACCTGGTCCGAGCCCCGCAAGTCACCCCTCCTTGGATTCCCCTAGGTCTCTAGTTTTCAGAAATGCACAGGTTTGGTAGGTTACCCTAGGTGCCGGCTGAGCTAGAGGCCAAAATCTTCAGGTAGGCACTTCGCAAAAAACACCTCTGTTTTATTCCAAAAATGTGGATGTGTCCATGTTGCGCTTTGGGGCGTTTCCTGTCGCGGGCGCTAGGCCTACCCACACAAGTGAGGTATCATTTTTATCGGGAGACTTGGGGGAACGCTGGGTGGAAGGAAATTTGTGGCTTCTCTCAGATTCCCGAACTTTCTGCCACAGAAATGTGAGGAACATGTGTTTTTTTTAGCCAAATTTTGAGGTTTGCAAAGGATTCTGGGAAACAGAACCTGGTCCGAGCCCCGCAAGTCACCCCTCCTTGGATTCCCCTAGGTCTCTAGTTTTCAGAAATGCACAGGTTTGGTAGGTTTCCCTAGGTGCCAGCTGAGCTAGAGGCCAAAATCTACAGGTAGGCACTTCGCAAAAAACACCTCTGTTTTCTTCCAAAAATTTGGATGTGTCCACGTTGCGCTTTGGTGCGTTTCCTGTCGCGGGCGCTAGGCCTACCCACACAAGTGAGGTATCATTTTTATCGGGAGACTTTGGGGAACGCTGGGTGGAAGGAAATTTGTGGCTCCTCTCAGATTCCAGTACTTTTTTGCCACAGAAATGTGAGGAACATGTGTTTTTTTAGCCAAATTTTGAGGTTTGCAAAGGATTCTGGGTAACAGAACCTGGTCCGAGCCCCGCAAGTCTTCCCTCCTTGGATTCCCCTAGGTCTCTAGTTTTCAGAAATGCACAGGTTTGGTAGGTTTCCCTAGGTGCCGGCTGAGCTAGAGGCCAAAATCTACAGGTAGGCACTTCGCAAGAAACACCTCTGTTTTCTTCCAAAAATTTGGATGTGTCCACGTTGCGCTTTGGTGCATTTCCTGTCGCGGGCGCTAGGCCTACCCACACAAGTGAGGTATCATTTTTCTCGGGAGACTTGGGGGAACGCTGGGTGGAAGGAAATTTGTGGCTTCTCTCAGATTCCTGAACTTTCTGCCACAGAACTGTGAGTAACATGTGTTTTTTTAGCCAAATTTTGAGGTTAGCAAAGGATTCTGGGTAACAGAACCTGGTCCGAGCCCAGCAAGTCACCCCTCCTTGGATTCCCCTAGGTCTCTAGTTTTCTGAAATGCACAGGTTTGGTAGGTTTCCCTAGGTGCCGGCTGAGCTAGAGGCCAAAATCTACATTTAGGCACTTCGCAAAAAACACCTCTGTTTTCTTCGAAAAATTTGGATGTGTCCACGTTGCGCTTTGGGGCGTTTCCTGTCGCAGGCGCTAGGCCTACCCACACAAGTGAGGTATCATTTTTATCGGGAGACTTGGGGGAACGCTGGGTGGAAGGAAATTTGTGGCTCCTCTCACATTCCAGAACTTTATGCCACAGAAATGTGAGGAACATGTGTTTTTTAAGCCAAATTTTGAGGTTTGCAAAGGATTCTGGGTAACAGAACCTGGTCCGAGCCCCGCAAGTCACCCCTCCTTGGATTCCCCTAGGTCTCTAGTTTTCAGAAATGCACAGGTTTGGTAGGTTACCCTAGGTGCCGGCTGAGCTAGAGGCCAAAATCTTCAGGTAGGCACTTCGCAAAAAACACCTCTGTTTTATTCCAAAAATGTGGATGTGTCCATGTTGCGCTTTGGGGCGTTTCCTGTCGCGGGCGCTAGGCCTACCCACACAAGTGAGGTATCATTTTTATCGGGAGACTTGGGGGAACGCTGGGTGGAAGGAAATTTGTGGCTTCTCTCAGATTCCCGAACTTTCTGCCACAGAAATGTGAGGAACATGTGTTTTTTTTAGCCAAATTTTGAGGTTTGCAAAGGATTCTGGGAAACAGAACCTGGTCCGAGCCCCGCAAGTCACCCCTCCTTGGATTCCCCTAGGTCTCTAGTTTTCAGAAATGCACAGGTTTGGTAGGTTTCCCTAGGTGCCAGCTGAGCTAGAGGCCAAAATCTACAGGTAGGCACTTCGCAAAAAACACCTCTGTTTTCTTCCAAAAATTTGGATGTGTCCACGTTGCGCTTTGGTGCGTTTCCTGTCGCGGGCGCTAGGCCTACCCACACAAGTGAGGCATCATTTTTATCGGGAGACTTTGGGGAACGCTGGGTGGAAGGAAATTTGTGGCTCCTCTCAGATTCCAGTACTTTTTTGCCACAGAAATGTGAGGAACATGTGTTTTTTTAGCCAAATTTTGAGGTTTGCAAAGGATTCTGGGTAACAGAACCTGGTCCGAGCCCCGCAAGTCTTCCCTCCTTGGATTCCCCTAGGTCTCTAGTTTTCAGAAATGCACAGGTTTGGTAGGTTTCCCTAGGTGCCGGCTGAGCTAGAGGCCAAAATCTACAGGTAGGCACTTCGCAAAAAACACCTCTGTTTTCTTCCAAAAATTTGGATGTGTCCACGTTGCGCTTTGGTGCGTTTCCTGTCGCGGGCGCTAGGCCTACCCACACAAGTGAGGTATCATTTTTCTCGGGAGACTTGGGGGAACGCTGGGTGGAAGGAAATTTGTGGCTTCTCTCAGATTCCTGAACTTTCTGCCACAGAACTGTGAGTAACATGTGTTTTTTTAGCCAAATTTTGAGGTTAGCAAAGGATTCTGGGTAACAGAACCTGGTCCGAGCCCCGCAAGTCACCCCTCCTTGGATTCCCCTAGGTCTCTAGTTTTCAGAAATGCACAGGTTTGGTAGGTTTCCCTAGGTGCCGGCTGAGCTAGAGGCCAAAATCTACAGGTAGGCACTTCGCAAAAAACACCTCTGTTTTCTTCGAAAAATTTGGATGTGTCCACGTTGCGCTTTGGGGCGTTTCCTGTCGCAGGCGCTAGGCCTACCCACACAAGTGAGGTATCATTTTTATCGGGAGACTTGGGGGAACGCTGGGTGGAAGGAAATTTGTGGCTCCTCTCACATTCCAGAACTTTATGCCACAGAAATGTGAGGAACATGTGTTTTTTAAGCCAAAGTTTGAGGTTTGCAAAGGATTCTGGGTAACAGAACCTGGTCCGAGCCCCGCAAGTCACCCCTCCTTGGATTCCCCTAGGTCTCTAGTTTTCAGAAATGCACAGGTTTGGTAGGTTACCCTAGGTGCCGGCTGAGCTAGAGGCCAAAATCTTCAGGTAGGCACTTCGCAAAAAACACCTCTGTTTTATTCCAAAAATGTGGATGTGTCCATGTTGCGCTTTGGGGCGTTTCCTGTCGCGGGCGCTAGGCCTACCCACACAAGTGAGGTATCATTTTTATCGGGAGACTTGGGGGAACGCTGGGTGGAAGGAAATTTGTGGCTTCTCTCAGATTCCCGAACTTTCTGCCACAGAAATGTGAGGAACATGTGTTTTTTTTAGTCAAATTTTGAGGTTTGCAAAGGATTCTGGGAAACAGAACCTGGTCCGAGCCCCGCAAGTCACCCCTCCTTGGATTCCCCTAGGTCTCTAGTTTTCAGAAATGCACAGGTTTGGTAGGTTTCCCTAGGTGCCAGCTGAGCTAGAGGCCAAAATCTACAGGTAGGCACTTCGCAAAAAACACCTCTGTTTTCTTCCAAAAATTTGGATGTGTCCACGTTGCGCTTTGGTGCGTTTCCTGTCGCGGGCGCTAGGCCTACCCACACAAGTGAGGTATCATTTTTATCGGGAGACTTTGGGGAACGCTGGGTGGAAGGAAATTTGTGGCTCCTCTCAGATTCCAGTACTTTTTTGCCACAGAAATGTGAGGAACATGTGTTTTTTTAGCCAAATTTTGAGGTTTGCAAAGGATTCTGGGTAACAGAACCTGGTCCGAGCCCCGCAAGTCTTCCCTCCTTGGATTCCCCTAGGTCTCTAGTTTTCAGAAATGCACAGGTTTGGTAGGTTTCCCTAGGTGGCGGCTGAGCTAGTGGCCAAAATCTACAGGTAGGCACATCGCAAAAAACACTTCTGTTTTCTTCCTAAAATGTGGATGTGTCCACGTTGCGCTTTGGGGCGTTTCCCTGTCGCGGGCGCTAGGCCTACCCACACAAGTGAGGTATCATTTTTATCGGGAGACTTGGGGGAACGCTGGGTGGAAGGAAATTTGTGGCTCCTCTCAGATTCCCGAACTTTCTGCTACAGAAATGTGAGGAACATGTGTTTTTTTAGCCAAATTTTGAGGTTTGCAAAGGATTCTGGGTAAGAGAACCTGGTCCGAGCCCCGCAAGTCACCCCTCCTTGGATTCCCCTAGGTCTCTAGTTTTCAGAAATGCACAGGTTTGGTAGGTTTCCCTAGGTGCCGGCTGAGCTAGAGGCCAAAATCTACAGGTAGGCACGTCGCAAAAAACACCTCTGTTTTCTTCCAAAAATGTGGATGTGTCCACGTTGCGCTTTGGGGCGTTTCCTGTCGCAGGCGCTAGGCCTACCCACACAAGTGAGGTATCATTTTTATCGGGAGACTTGGGGGAACGCTGGGTGGAAGGAAATTTGTGGCTCCTCTCAGATTACAGAACTTTATGCCACAGAAATGTGAGGAACATGTGTTTTTTTAGCCAAATTTTGAGGTTTGCCAAGGATTCTGGGTAAGAGAACCTGGTCCGAGCCCCGCAAGTCACCCCTCCTTGGATTCCCCTAGGTCTCTAGTTTTCAGAAATGCACAGGTTTGGTAGGTTACCCTAGGTGCCGGCTGAGCTAGAGGCCAAAATCTTCAGGTAGGCACTTCGCAAAAAACACCTCTGTTTTCTTCCAAAAATGTGGATGTGTCCACGTTGCGCTTTGTGGCGTTTCCTGTCGCGGGTGCTAGGCCTACCCACACAAGTGAGGTATCGTTTTTATCGGGAGACTTGGGGGAACGCTGGGTGGAAGGAAATTTGTGGCTCCTCTCAGATTCCCGAACTTTCTGCCACAGAAATGTGAGGAACATGTGTTTTTTTAGCCAAATTTTGAGGTTTGCAAAGGATTCTGGGTAAGAGAACCTGGTCCGAGCCCCGCAAGTCACCCCTCCTTGGATTCCCCTGGGTCTCTAGTTTTCAGAAATGCACAGGTTTGGTAGGTTACCCTAGGTGCCGGCTGAGCTAGAGGCCAAAATCTTCAGGTAGGCACTTCGCAAAAAACACCTCTGTTTTATTCCAAAAATGTGGATGTTTCCACGTTGCGCTTTGGGGCGTTTCCTGTCGCGGGCGCTAGGCCTACCCACACATGTGAGGTATCATTTTTATCGGGAGACTTGGGGGAACGCTGGGTGGAAGGAAATTTGTGGCTTCTCTCAGATTCCCGAACTTTCTGCCACAGAAATGTGAGGAACATGTGTTTTTTTAGCCAAATTTTGAGGTTTGCAAAGGATTCTGGGTAACAGAACCTGGTCCGAGCCCCGCAAGTCACCCCTCCTTGGATTCCCCTAGGTCTCTAGTTTTCAGAAATGCACAGGTTTGGTAGGTTTCCCTAGGTGCCGGCTGAGCTAGAGGCCAAAATCTACAGGTAGGCACTTCGCAAAAAACACCTCTGTTTTATTCCAAAAATGTGGAAGTGTCCATGTTGCGCTTTGGGGCGTTTCCTGTCGCGGGCGCTAGGCCTACCCACACAAGTGAGGTATCATTTTTATCGGGAGACTTGGGGGAACGCTGGGTGGAAGGAAATTTGTGGTTCCTCTCACATTTGAGAACTTTATGCCACAGAAATGTGAGGAACATGTGTTTTTTAAGCCAAATTTTGAGGTTTGCAAAGGATTCTGGGTAACAGAACCTGGTCCGAGCCCCGCAAGTCACCCCTCCTTGGATTCCCCTAGGTCTCTAGTTTTCAGAAATGCACAGGTTTGGTAGGTTTCCCTAGGTGCCGGCTGAGCTAGAGGCCAAAATCTACAGGTAGGCACTTCGCAAAAAACACCTCTGTTTTATTCCAAAAATGTGGAAGTGTCCATGTTGCGCTTTGGGGCGTTTCCCGTCGCGGGCGCTAGGCCTACCCACACAAGTGAGGTATCATTTTTATCGGGAGACTTGGGGGAACGCTGGGTGGAAGGAAATTTGTGGCTCCTCTCAGATTACAGAACTTTATGCCACAGAAATGTGAGGAACATGTGTTTTTTTAGCCAAATTTTGAGGTTTGCCAAGGATTCTGGGTAAGAGAACCTGGTCCGAGCCCCGCAAGTCACCCCTCCTTGGATTCCCCTAGGTCTCTAGTTTTCAGAAATGCACAGGTTTGGTAGGTTACCCTAGGTGCCGGCTGAGCTAGAGGCCAAAATCTTCAGGTAGGCACTTCGCAAAAAACACCTCTGTTTTCTTCCAAAAATGTGGATGTGTCCACGTTGCGCTTTGTGGCGTTTCCTGTCGCGGGTGCTAGGCCTACCCACACAAGTGAGGTATCGTTTTTATCGGGAGACTTGGGGGAACGCTGGGTGGAAGGAAATTTGTGGCTCCTCTCAGATTCCCGAACTTTCTGCCACAGAAATGTGAGGAACATGTGTTTTTTTAGCCAAATTTTGAGGTTTGCAAAGGATTCTGGGTAAGAGAACCTGGTCCGAGCCCCGCAAGTCACCCCTCCTTGGATTCCCCTAGGTCTCTAGTTTTCAGAAATGCACAGGTTTGGTAGGTTACCCTAGGTGCCGGCTGAGCTAGAGGCCAAAATCTTCAGGTAGGCACTTCGCAAAAAACACCTCTGTTTTATTCCAAAAATGTGGATGTTTCCACGTTGCGCTTTGGGGCGTTTCCTGTCGCGGGCGCTAGGCCTACCCACACATGTGAGGTATCATTTTTATCGGGAGACTTGGGGGAACGCTGGGTGGAAGGAAATTTGTGGCTTCTCTCAGATTCCCGAACTTTCTGCCACAGAAATGTGAGGAACATGTGTTTTTTTAGCCAAATTTTGAGGTTTGCAAAGGATTCTGGGTAACAGAACCTGGTCCGAGCCCCGCAAGTCACCCCTCCTTGGATTCCCCTAGGTCTCTAGTTTTCAGAAATGCACAGGTTTGGTAGGTTTCCCTAGGTGCCGGCTGAGCTAGAGGCCAAAATCTACAGGTAGGCACTTCGCAAAAAACACCTCTGTTTTATTCCAAAAATGTGGAAGTGTCCATGTTGCGCTTTGGGGCGTTTCCTGTCGCGGGCGCTAGGCCTACCCACACAAGTGAGGTATCATTTTTATCGGGAGACTTGGGGGAACGCTGGGTGGAAGGAAATTTGTGGTTCCTCTCACATTTGAGAACTTTATGCCACAGAAATGTGAGGAACATGTGTTTTTTAAGCCAAATTTTGAGGTTTGCAAAGGATTCTGGGTAACAGAACCTGGTCCGAGCCCCGCAAGTCACCCCTCCTTGGATTCCCCTAGGTCTCTAGTTTTCAGAAATGCACAGGTTTGGTAGGTTTCCCTAGGTGCCGGCTGAGCTAGAGGCCAAAATCTACAGGTAGGCACTTCGCAAAAAACACCTCTGTTTTATTCCAAAAATGTGGAAGTGTCCATGTTGCGCTTTGGGGCGTTTCCCGTCGCGGGCGCTAGGCCTACCCACACAAGTGAGGTATCATTTTTATCGGGAGACTTGGGGGAACGCTGGGTGGAAGGAAATTTGTGGCTCCTCTCACATTCCAGAACTTTATGCCACAGAAATGTGAGGAACATGTGTTTTTTAAGCCAAATTTTGAGGTTTGCAAAGGATTCTGGGTAACAGAACCTGGTCCGAGCCCCGCAAGTCACCCCTCCTTGGATTCCCCTAGGTCTCTAGTTTTCAGAAATGCACAGGTTTGGTAGGTTTCCCTAGGTGCCGGCTGAGCTAGAGGCCAAAATCAACAGGTAGGCACTTGGCAAAAAACACCTCTGTTTTCTTCCAAAAATTTGGATGTGTCCACGTTGCGCTTTGGGGCGTTTCCTGTCGCGGGCACTAGGCCTACCCACACAAGTGAGGTATCATTTTTATCTGGAGACTTGGGGGAACGCTGGGTGGAAAGAAATTTGTGGCTCCTCTCACATTCCAGAACTTTATGCCACAGAAATGTGAGGAACATGTGTTTTTTTAGCCATATTTTGGGGTTTGCAAAGGATTCTGGGTAACAGAACCTGGTCCTAGCCCCGCAAGTCACCCCTCCTTGGATTCCCCTAGGTCTCTAGTTTTCAGAAATGCACAGGTTTGGTAGGTTACCCTAGGTGCCGGCTGAGCTAGAGGCCAAAATCTTCAGGTAGGCACTTCGCAAAAAACACCTCTGTTTTATTCCAAAAATGTGGATGTGTCCACGTTGCGCTTTGGGGCGTTTCCTGTCGCGGGCGCTAGGCCTACCCACACAAGTGAGGTATCATTTTTATCGGGAGACTTGGGGGAACGCTGGGTGGAAGGAAATTTGTGGCTTCTCTCAGATTCCCGAACTTTCTGCCACAGAAATGTGAGGAACATGTGTTTTTTAAGCCAAATTTTGAGGTTTGCAAAGGATTCTGGGTAACAGAACCTGGTCCGAGCCCCGCAAGTCACCCCTCCTTGGATTCCCCTAGGTCTCTAGTTTTCAGAAATGCACAGGTTTGGTAGGTTACCCTAGGTGCCGGCTGAGCTAGAGGCCAAAATCTTCAGGTAGGCACTTCGCAAAAAACACCTCTGTTTTATTCCAAAAATGTGGATGTGTCCATGTTGCGCTTTGGGGCGTTTCCTGTCGCGGGCGCTAGGCCTACCCACACAAGTGAGGTATCATTTTTATCGGGAGACTTGGGGGAACGCTGGGTGGAAGGAAATTTGTGGCTTCTCTCAGATTCCCGAACTTTCTGCCACAGAAATGTGAGGAACATGTGTTTTTTTTAGCCAAATTTTGAGGTTTGCAAAGGATTCTGGGAAACAGAACCTGGTCCGAGCCCCGCAAGTCACCCCTCCTTGGATTCCCCTAGGTCTCTAGTTTTCAGAAATGCACAGGTTTGGTAGGTTTCCCTAGGTGCCAGCTGAGCTAGAGGCCAAAATCTACAGGTAGGCACTTCGCAAAAAACACCTCTGTTTTCTTCCAAAAATTTGGATGTGTCCACGTTGCGCTTTGGTGCGTTTCCTGTCGCGGGCGCTAGGCCTACCCACACAAGTGAGGTATCATTTTTATCGGGAGACTTTGGGGAACGCTGGGTGGAAGGAAATTTGTGGCTCCTCTCAGATTCCAGTACTTTTTTGCCACAGAAATGTGAGGAACATGTGTTTTTTTAGCCAAATTTTGAGGTTTGCAAAGGATTCTGGGTAACAGAACCTGGTCCGAGCCCCGCAAGTCTTCCCTCCTTGGATTCCCCTAGGTCTCTAGTTTTCAGAAATGCACAGGTTTGGTAGGTTTCCCTAGGTGCCGGCTGAGCTAGAGGCCAAAATCTACAGGTAGGCACTTCGCAAAAAACACCTCTGTTTTCTTCCAAAAATTTGGATGTGTCCACGTTGCGCTTTGGTGCGTTTCCTGTCGCGGGCGCTAGGCCTACCCACACAAGTGAGGTATCATTTTTCTCGGGAGACTTGGGGGGAACGCTGGGTGGAAAGAAATTTGTGGCTTCTCTCAGATTCCTGAACTTTCTGCCACAGAACTGTGAGTAACATGTGTTTTTTTAGCCAAATTTTGAGGTTTGCAAAGGATTCTGGGTAACAGAACCTGGTCCGAGCCCCGCAAGTCACCCCTCCTTGGATTCCCCTAGGTCTCTAGTTTTCAGAAATGCACAGGTTTGGTAGGTTTCCCTAGGTGCCGGCTTAGCTAGAGGCCAAAATCTACAGGTAGGCACTTCGCAAAAAACACCTCTGTTTTCTTCGAAAAATGTGGATGTGTCCACGTTGCGCTTTGGGGCGTTTCCTGTCGCAGGCGCTAGGCCTACCCACACAAGTGAGGCATCATTTTTATCGGGAGACTTGGGGGAACGCTGGGTGGAAGGAAATTTGTGGCTCCTCTCACATTCCAGAACTTTATGCCACAGAAATGTGAGGAACATGTGATTTTTAAGCCAAATTTTGAGGTTTGCAAAGGATTCTGGGTAACAGAACCTGGTCCGAGCCCCGCAAGTCACCCCTCCTTGGATTCCCCTAGGTCTCTAGTTTTCAGAAATGCACAGGTTTGGTAGGTTACCCTAGGTGCCGGCTGAGCTAGAGGCCAAAATCTTCAGGTAGGCACTTCGCAAAAAACACCTCTGTTTTATTCCAAAAATGTGGATGTGTCCATGTTGCGCTTTGGGGCGTTTCCTGTCGCGGGCGCTAGGCCTACCCACACAAGTGAGGTATCATTTTTATCGGGAGACTTGGGGGAACGCTGGGTGGAAGGAAATTTGTGGCTTCTCTCAGATTCCCGAACTTTCTGCCACAGAAATGTGAGGAACATGTGTTTTTTTTAGCCAAATTTTGAGGTTTGCAAAGGATTCTGGGAAACAGAACCTGGTCCGAGCCCCGCAAGTCACCCCTCCTTGGATTCCCCTAGGTCTCTAGTTTTCAGAAATGCACAGGTTTGGTAGGTTTCCCTAGGTGCCAGCTGAGCTAGAGGCCAAAATCTACAGGTAGGCACTTCGCAAAAAACACCTCTGTTTTCTTCCAAAAATTTGGATGTGTCCACGTTGCGCTTTGGTGCGTTTCCTGTCGCGGGCGCTAGGCCTACCCACACAAGTGAGGTATCATTTTTATCGGGAGACTTTGGGGAACGCTGGGTGGAAGGAAATTTGTGGCTCCTCTCAGATTCCAGTACTTTTTTGCCACAGAAATGTGAGGAACATGTGTTTTTTTAGCCAAATTTTGAGGTTTGCAAAGGATTCTGGGTAACAGAACCTGGTCCGAGCCCCGCAAGTCTTCCCTCCTTGGATTCCCCTAGGTCTCTAGTTTTCAGAAATGCACAGGTTTGGTAGGTTTCCCTAGGTGCCGGCTGAGCTAGAGGCCAAAATCTACAGGTAGGCACTTCGCAAAAAACACCTCTGTTTTCTTCCAAAAATTTGGATGTGTCCACGTTGCGCTTTGGTGCGTTT
This sequence comes from Pleurodeles waltl, assembly GCF_031143425.1. Lineage (NCBI taxonomy): Eukaryota > Metazoa > Chordata > Amphibia > Caudata > Salamandridae > Pleurodeles > Pleurodeles waltl. Next base: position 218,685,500 of record NC_090436.1, on the reverse strand, counting down.
CCTGTCGCGGGCGCTAGGCCTACCCACACAAGTGAGGTATCATTTTTCTCGGGAGACTTGGGGGAACGCTGGGTGGAAGGAAATTTGTGGCTTCTCTCAGATTCCTGAACTTTCTGCCACAGAACTGTGAGTAACATGTGTTTTTTTAGCCAAATTTTGAGGTTAGCAAAGGATTCTGGGTAACAGAACCTGGTCCGAGCCCAGCAAGTCACCCCTCCTTGGATTCCCCTAGGTCTCTAGTTTTCAGAAATGCACAGGTTTGGTAGGTTTCCCTAGGTGCCGGCTGAGCTAGAGGCCAAAATCTACATTTAGGCACTTCGCAAAAAACACCTCTGTTTTCTTCGAAAAATTTGGATGTGTCCACGTTGCGCTTTGGGGCGTTTCCTGTCGCAGGCGCTAGGCCTACCCACACAAGTGAGGTATCATTTTTATCGGGAGACTTGGGGGAACGCTGGGTGGAAGGAAATTTGTGGCTCCTCTCACATTCCAGAACTTTATGCCACAGAAATGTGAGGAACATGTGTTTTTTAAGCCAAATTTTGAGGTTTGCAAAGGATTCTGGGTAACAGAACCTGGTCCGAGCCCCGCAAGTCACCCCTCCTTGGATTCCCCTAGGTCTCTAGTTTTCAGAAATGCACAGGTTTGGTAGGTTACCCTAGGTGCCGGCTGAGCTAGAGGCCAAAATCTTCAGGTAGGCACTTCGCAAAAAACACCTCTGTTTTATTCCAAAAATGTGGATGTGTCCATGTTGCGCTTTGGGGCGTTTCCTGTCGCGGGCGCTAGGCCTACCCACACAAGTGAGGTATCATTTTTATCGGGAGACTTGGGGGAACGCTGGGTGGAAGGAAATTTGTGGCTTCTCTCAGATTCCCGAACTTTCTGCCACAGAAATGTGAGGAACATGTGTTTTTTTTAGCCAAATTTTGAGGTTTGCAAAGGATTCTGGGAAACAGAACCTGGTCCGAGCCCCGCAAGTCACCCCTCCTTGGATTCCCCTAGGTCTCTAGTTTTCAGAAATGCACAGGTTTGGTAGGTTTCCCTAGGTGCCAGCTGAGCTAGAGGCCAAAATCTACAGGTAGGCACTTCGCAAAAAACACCTCTGTTTTCTTCCAAAAATTTGGATGTGTCCACGTTGCGCTTTGGTGCGTTTCCTGTCGCGGGCGCTAGGCCTACCCACACAAGTGAGGCATCATTTTTATCGGGAGACTTTGGGGAACGCTGGGTGGAAGGAAATTTGTGGCTCCTCTCAGATTCCAGTACTTTTTTGCCACAGAAATGTGAGGAACATGTGTTTTTTTAGCCAAATTTTGAGGTTTGCAAAGGATTCTGGGTAACAGAACCTGGTCCGAGCCCCGCAAGTCTTCCCTCCTTGGATTCCCCTAGGTCTCTAGTTTTCAGAAATGCACAGGTTTGGTAGGTTTCCCTAGGTGCCGGCTGAGCTAGAGGCCAAAATCTTCAGGTAGGCACTTCGCAAAAAACACCTCTGTTTTCTTCCAAAAATTTGGATGTGTCCACGTTGCGCTTTGGTGCGTTTCCTGTCGCGGGCGCTAGGCCTACCCACACAAGTGAGGTATCATTTTTCTCGGGAGACTTGGGGGAACGCTGGGTGGAAGGAAATTTGTGGCTTCTCTCAGATTCCTGAACTTTCTGCCACAGAACTGTGAGTAACATGTGTTTTTTTAGCCAAATTTTGAGGTTAGCAAAGGATTCTGGGTAACAGAACCTGGTCCGAGCCCCGCAAGTCACCCCTCCTTGGATTCCCCTAGGTCTCTAGTTTTCAGAAATGCACAGGTTTGGTAGGTTTCCCTAGGTGCCGGCTGAGCTAGAGGCCAAAATCTACAGGTAGGCACTTCGCAAAAAACACCTCTGTTTTCTTCGAAAAATTTGGATGTGTCCACGTTGCGCTTTGGGGCGTTTCCTGTCGCAGGCGCTAGGCCTACCCACACAAGTGAGGTATCATTTTTATCGGGAGACTTGGGGGAACGCTGGGTGGAAGGAAATTTGTGGCTCCTCTCACATTCCAGAACTTTATGCCACAGAAATGTGAGGAACATGTGTTTTTTAAGCCAAAGTTTGAGGTTTGCAAAGGATTCTGGGTAACAGAACCTGGTCCGAGCCCCGCAAATCACCCCTCCTTGGATTCCCCTAGGTCTCTAGTTTTCAGAAATGCACAGGTTTGGTAGGTTACCCTAGGTGCCGGCTGAGCTAGAGGCCAAAATCTTCAGGTAGGCACTTCGCAAAAAACACCTCTGTTTTATTCCAAAAATGTGGATGTGTCCATGTTGCGCTTTGGGGCGTTTCCTGTCGCGGGCGCTAGGCCTACCCACACAAGTGAGGTATCATTTTTATCGGGAGACTTGGGGGAACGCTGGGTGGAAGGAAATTTGTGGCTCCTCTCAGATTCCAGTACTTTTTTGCCACAGAAATGTGAGGAACATGTGTTTTTTTAGCCAAATTTTGAGGTTTGCAAAGGATTCTGGGTAACAGAACCTGGTCCGAGCCCCGCAAGTCTTCCCTCCTTGGATTCCCCTAGGTCTCTAGTTTTCAGAAATGCACAGGTTTGGTAGGTTTCCCTAGGTGCCAGCTGAGCTAGAGGCCAAAATCTACAGGTAGGCACTTCGCAAAAAACACCTCTGTTTTCTTCCAAAAATTTGGATGTGTCCACGTTGCGCTTTGGTGCGTTTCCTGTCGCGGGCGCTAGGCCTACCCACACAAGTGAGGTATCATTTTTATCGGGAGACTTTGGGGAACGCTGGGTGGAAGGAAATTTGTGGCTCCTCTCAGATTCCAGTACTTTTTTGCCACAGAAATGTGAGGAACATGTGTTTTTTTAGCCAAATTTTGAGGTTTGCAAAGGATTCTGGGTAACAGAACCTGGTCCGAGCCCCGCAAGTCTTCCCTCCTTGGATTCCCCTAGGTCTCTAGTTTTCAGAAATGCACAGGTTTGGTAGGTTTCCCTAGGTGGCGGCTGAGCTAGTGGCCAAAATCTACAGGTAGGCACATCGCAAAAAACACTTCTGTTTTCTTCCTAAAATGTGGATGTGTCCACGTTGCGCTTTGGGGCGTTTCCCTGTCGCGGGCGCTAGGCCTACCCACACAAGTGAGGTATCATTTTTATCGGGAGACTTGGGGGAACGCTGGGTGGAAGGAAATTTGTGGCTCCTCTCAGATTCCCGAACTTTCTGCTACAGAAATGTGAGGAACATGTGTTTTTTTAGCCAAATTTTGAGGTTTGCAAAGGATTCTGGGTAAGAGAACCTGGTCCGAGCCCCGCAAGTCACCCCTCCTTGGATTCCCCTAGGTCTCTAGTTTTCAGAAATGCACAGGTTTGGTAGGTTTCCCTAGGTGCCGGCTGAGCTAGAGGCCAAAATCTACAGGTAGGCACGTCGCAAAAAACACCTCTGTTTTCTTCCAAAAATGTGGATGTGTCCACGTTGCGCTTTGGGGCGTTTCCTGTCGCAGGCGCTAGGCCTACCCACACAAGTGAGGTATCATTTTTATCGGGAGACTTGGGGGAACGCTGGGTGGAAGGAAATTTGTGGCTCCTCTCAGATTACAGAACTTTATGCCACAGAAATGTGAGGAACATGTGTTTTTTTAGCCAAATTTTGAGGTTTGCCAAGGATTCTGGGTAAGAGAACCTGGTCCGAGCCCCGCAAGTCACCCCTCCTTGGATTCCCCTAGGTCTCTAGTTTTCAGAAATGCACAGGTTTGGTAGGTTACCCTAGGTGCCGGCTGAGCTAGAGGCCAAAATCTTCAGGTAGGCACTTCGCAAAAAACACCTCTGTTTTCTTCCAAAAATGTGGATGTGTCCACGTTGCGCTTTGTGGCGTTTCCTGTCGCGGGTGCTAGGCCTACCCACACAAGTGAGGTATCGTTTTTATCGGGAGACTTGGGGGAACGCTGGGTGGAAGGAAATTTGTGGCTCCTCTCAGATTCCCGAACTTTCTGCCACAGAAATGTGAGGAACATGTGTTTTTTTAGCCAAATTTTGAAGTTTGCAAAGGATTCTGGGTAAGAGAACCTGGTCCGAGCCCCGCAAGTCACCCCTCCTTGGATTCCCCTGGGTCTCTAGTTTTCAGAAATGCACAGGTTTGGTAGGTTACCCTAGGTGCCGGCTGAGCTAGAGGCCAAAATCTTCAGGTAGGCACTTCGCAAAAAACACCTCTGTTTTATTCCAAAAATGTGGATGTTTCCACGTTGCGCTTTGGGGCGTTTCCTGTCGCGGGCGCTAGGCCTACCCACACATGTGAGGTATCATTTTTATCGGGAGACTTGGGGGAACGCTGGGTGGAAGGAAATTTGTGGCTTCTCTCAGATTCCCGAACTTTCTGCCACAGAAATGTGAGGAACATGTGTTTTTTTAGCCAAATTTTGAGGTTTGCAAAGGATTCTGGGTAACAGAACCTGGTCCGAGCCCCGCAAGTCACCCCTCCTTGGATTCCCCTAGGTCTCTAGTTTTCAGAAATGCACAGGTTTGGTAGGTTTCCCTAGGTGCCGGCTGAGCTAGAGGCCAAAATCTACAGGTAGGCACTTCGCAAAAAACACCTCTGTTTTATTCCAAAAATGTGGAAGTGTCCATGTTGCGCTTTGGGGCGTTTCCTGTCGCGGGCGCTAGGCCTACCCACACAAGTGAGGTATCATTTTTATCGGGAGACTTGGGGGAACGCTGGGTGGAAGGAAATTTGTGGTTCCTCTCACATTTGAGAACTTTATGCCACAGAAATGTGAGGAACATGTGTTTTTTAAGCCAAATTTTGAGGTTTGCAAAGGATTCTGGGTAACAGAACCTGGTCCGAGCCCCGCAAGTCACCCCTCCTTGGATTCCCCTAGGTCTCTAGTTTTCAGAAATGCACAGGTTTGGTAGGTTTCCCTAGGTGCCGGCTGAGCTAGAGGCCAAAATCTACAGGTAGGCACTTCGCAAAAAACACCTCTGTTTTATTCCAAAAATGTGGAAGTGTCCATGTTGCGCTTTGGGGCGTTTCCCGTCGCGGGCGCTAGGCCTACCCACACAAGTGAGGTATCATTTTTATCGGGAGACTTGGGGGAACGCTGGGTGGAAGGAAATTTGTGGCTCCTCTCACATTCCAGAACTTTATGCCACAGAAATGTGAGGAACATGTGTTTTTTAAGCCAAATTTTGAGGTTTGCAAAGGATTCTGGGTAACAGAACCTGGTCCGAGCCCCGCAAGTCACCCCTCCTTGGATTCCCCTAGGTCTCTAGTTTTCAGAAATGCACAGGTTTGGTAGGTTTCCCTAGGTGCCGGCTGAGCTAGAGGCCAAAATCAACAGGTAGGCACTTGGCAAAAAACACCTCTGTTTTCTTCCAAAAATTTGGATGTGTCCACGTTGCGCTTTGGGGCGTTTCCTGTCGCGGGCGCTAGGCCTACCCACACAAGTGAGGTATCATTTTTATCTGGAGACTTGGGGGAACGCTGGGTGGAAAGAAATTTGTGACTCCTCTCACATTCCAGAACTTTATGCCACAGAAATGTGAGGAACATGTGTTTTTTTAGCCATATTTTGGGGTTTGCAAAGGATTCTGGGTAACAGAACCTGGTCCTAGCCCCGCAAGTCACCCCTCCTTGGATTCCCCTAGGTCTCTAGTTTTCAGAAATGCACAGGTTTGGTAGGTTACCCTAGGTGCCGGCTGAGCTAGAGGCCAAAATCTTCAGGTAGGCACTTCGCAAAAAACACCTCTGTTTTATTCCAAAAATGTGGATGTGTCCACGTTGCGCTTTGGGGCGTTTCCTGTCGCGGGCGCTAGGCCTACCCACACAAGTGAGGTATCATTTTTATCGGGAGACTTGGGGGAACGCTGGGTGGAAGGAAATTTGTGGCTTCTCTCAGATTCCCGAACTTTCTGCCACAGAAATGTGAGGAACATGTGTTTTTTAAGCCAAATTTTGAGGTTTGCAAAGGATTCTGGGTAACAGAACCTGGTCCGAGCCCCGCAAGTCACCCCTCCTTGGATTCCCCTAGGTCTCTAGTTTTCAGAAATGCACAGGTTTGGTAGGTTTCCCTAGGTGCCGGCTGAGCTAGAGGCCAAAATCTACAGGTAGGCACTTCGCAAAAAACACCTCTGTTTTATTCCAAAAATGTGGAAGTGTCCATGTTGCGCTTTGGGGCGTTTCCTGTCGCGGGCGCTAGGCCTACCCACACAAGTGAGGTATCATTTTTATCGGGAGACTTGGGGGAACGCTGGGTGGAAGGAAATTTGTGGCTCCTCTCACATTCCAGAACTTTATGCCACAGAAATGTGAGGAACATGTGTTTTTTAGCCAAATTTTGAGGTTTGCAAAGGATTCTGGGTAACAGAACCTGGTCCGAGCCCCGCAAGTCACCCCTCCTTGGATTCCCCTAGGTCTCTAGTTTTCAGAAATGCACAGGTTTGGTAGTTTTCCCTAGGTGCCGGCTGAGCTAGAGGCCAAAATCTACAGGTAGGCACTTGGCAAAAAACACCTCTGTTTTCTTCCAAAAATTTGGATGTGTCCACGTTGCGCTTTGGGGCGTTTCCTGTCGCGGGCGCTAGGCCTACCCACACAAGTGAGGTATCATTTTTATCTGGAGACTTGGGGGAACGCTGGGTGGAAAGAAATTTGTGGCTCCTCTCACATTCCAGAACTTTATGCCACAGAAATGTGAGGAACATGTGTTTTTTTAGCCATATTTTGGGGTTTGCAAAGGATTCTGGGTAACAGAACCTGGTCCTAGCCCCGCAAGTCACCCCTCCTTGGATTCCCCTAGGTCTCTAGTTTTCAGAAATGCACAGGTTTGGTAGGTTACCCTAGGTGCCGGCTGAGCTAGAGGCCAAAATCTTCAGGTAGGCACTTCGCAAAAAACACCTCTGTTTTATTCCAAAAATGTGGATGTGTCCACGTTGCGCTTTGGGGCGTTTCCTGTCGCGGGCGCTAGGCCTACCCACACAAGTGAGGTATCATTTTTATCGGGAGACTTGGGGGAACGCTGGGTGGAAGGAAATTTGTGGCTTCTCTCAGATTCCCGAACTTTCTGCCACAGAAATGTGAGGAACATGTGTTTTTTAAGCCAAATTTTGAGGTTTGCAAAGGATTCTGGGTAACAGAACCTGGTCCGAGCCCCGCAAGTCACCCCTCCTTGGATTCCCCTAGGTCTCTAGTTTTCAGAAATGCACAGGTTTGGTAGGTTTCCCTAGGTGCCGGCTGAGCTAGAGGCCAAAATCTACAGGTAGGCACTTGGCAAAAAACACCTCTGTTTTCTTCCAAAAATTTGGATGTGTCCACGTTGCGCTTTGGGGCGTTTCCTGTCGCAGGCGCTAGGCCTACCCACACAAGTGAGGTATCATTTTTATCGGGAGACTTGGGGGAACGCTGCGTGGAAGGAAATTTGTGGCTTCTCTCAGATTCCCGAACTTTCTGCCACAGAAATGTGAGGAACATGTGTTTTTTTTAGCCAAATTTTGAGGTTTGCAAAGGATTCTGGGAAACAGAACCTGGTCCGAGCCCCGCAAGTCACCCCTCCTTGGATTCCCCTAGGTCTCTAGTTTTCAGAAATGCACAGGTTTGGTAGGTTTCCCTAGGTGCCAGCTGAGCTAGAGGCCAAAATCTACAGGTAGGCACTTCGCAAAAAACACCTCTGTTTTCTTCCAAAAATTTGGATATGTCCACGTTGTGCTTTGGTGCGTTTCCTGTCGCGGGCGCTAGGCCTACCCACACAAGTGAGGTATCATTTTTATCGGGAGACTTGGGGGAACGCTGGGTGGAAGGAAATTTGTGGCTCCTCTCACATTCCAGAACTTTATGCCACAGAAATGTGAGGAACATGTGTTTTTTAAGCCAAATTTTGAGGTTTGCAAAGGATTCTGTGTAACAGAACCTGGTCCGAGCCCCGCAAGTCACCCCTCCTTGGATTCCCCTAGGTCTCTAGTTTTCAGAAATGCACAGGTTTGGTAGGTTACCCTAGGTGCCGGCTGAGCTAGAGGCCAAAATCTTCAGGTAGGCACTTCGCAAAAAACACCTCTGTTTTATTCCAAAAATGTGGAAGTGTCCATGTTGCGCTTTGGGGCGTTTCCTGTCGCGGGCGCTAGGCCTACCCACACAAGTGAGGTATCATTTTTATCGGGAGACTTGGGGGAATGCTGGGTGGATGGAAATTTGTGGCTCCTCTCACATTCCAGAACTTTATGCCACAGAAATGTGAGGAACATGTGTTTTTTAAGCCAAATTTTGAGGTTTGCAAAGGATTCTGGGTAACAGAACCTGGTCCGAGCCCCGCAAGTCACCCCTCCTTGGATTCCCCTAGGTCTCTAGTTTTCAGAAATGCACAGGTTTGGTAGGTTTCCCTAGGTGCCGGCTGAGCTAGAGGCCAAAATCTACAGGTAGGCACTTCGCAAAAAACACCTCTGTTTTCTTCGAAAAATTTGGATATGTCCACGTTGCGCTTTGGGGCGTTTCCTGTCGCAGGCGCTAGGCCTACCCACACAAGTGAGGTATCATTTTTATCGGGAGACTTGGGGGAACGCTGGGTGGAAGGAAATTTGTGGCTTCTCTCAGATTCCCGAACTTTATGCCACAGAAATGTGAGGAACATGTGTTTTTTTAAGCCAAATTTTGAGGTTTGCAAAGGATTCTGGGAAACAGAACCTGGTCCGAGCCCCGCAAGTCTTCCCTCCTTGGATTCCCCTAGGTCTCTAGTTTTCAGAAATGCACAGGTTTGGTAGGTTACCCTAGGTGCCGGCTGAGCTAGAGGCCAAAATCTTCAGGTAGGCACTTCGCAAAAAACACCTCTGTTTTATTCCAAAAATGTGGATGTGTCCATGTTGCGCTTTGGGGCGTTTCCTGTCGCGGGCGCTAGGCCTACCCACACAAGTGAGGCATCATTTTTATCGGGAGACTTTGGGGAACGCTGGGTGGAAGGAAATTTGTGGCTCCTCTCAGATTCCAGTACTTTTTTGCCACAGAAATGTGAGGAACATGTGTTTTTTTAGCCAAATTTTGAGGTTTGCAAAGGATTCTGGGTAACAGAACCTGGTCCGAGCCCCGCAAGTCTTCCCTCCTTGGATTCCCCTAGGTCTCTAGTTTTCAGAAATGCACAGGTTTGGTAGGTTTCCCTAGGTGCCGGCTGAGCTAGAGGCCAAAATCTACAGGTAGGCACTTCGCAAAAAACACCTCTGTTTTCTTCCAAAAATTTGGATGTGTCCACGTTGCGCTTTGGTGCGTTTCCTGTCGCGGGCGCTAGGCCTACCCACACAAGTGAGGTATCATTTTTCTCGGGAGACTTGGGGGAACGCTGGGTGGAAGGAAATTTGTGGCTTCTCTCAGATTCCTGAACTTTCTGCCACAGAACTGTGAGTAACATGTGTTTTTTTAGCCAAATTTTGAGGTTAGCAAAGGATTCTGGGTAACAGAACCTGGTCCGAGCCCCGCAAGTCACCCCTCCTTGGATTCCCCTAGGTCTCTAGTTTTCAGAAATGCACAGGTTTGGTAGGTTTCCCTAGGTGCCGGCTGAGCTAGAGGCCAAAATCTACAGGTAGGCACTTCGCAAAAAACACCTCTGTTTTCTTCGAAAAATTTGGATGTGTCCACGTTGCGCTTTGGGGCGTTTCCTGTCGCAGGCGCTAGGCCTACCCACACAAGTGAGGTATCATTTTTATCGGGAGACTTGGGGGAACGCTGGGTGGAAGGAAATTTGTGGCTCCTCTCACATTCCAGAACTTTATGCCACAGAAATGTGAGGAACATGTGTTTTTTAAGCCAAAGTTTGAGGTTTGCAAAGGATTCTGGGTAACAGAACCTGGTCCGAGCCCCGCAAATCACCCCTCCTTGGATTCCCCTAGGTCTCTAGTTTTCAGAAATGCACAGGTTTGGTAGGTTACCCTAGGTGCCGGCTGAGCTAGAGGCCAAAATCTTCAGGTAGGCACTTCGCAAAAAACACCTCTGTTTTATTCCAAAAATGTGGATGTGTCCATGTTGCGCTTTGGGGCGTTTCCTGTCGCGGGCGCTAGGCCTACCCACACAAGTGAGGTATCATTTTTATCGGGAGACTTGGGGGAACGCTGGGTGGAAGGAAATTTGTGGCTTCTCTCAGATTCCCGAACTTTCTGCCACAGAAATGTGAGGAACATGTGTTTTTTTTAGCCAAATTTTGAGGTTTGCAAAGGATTCTGGGAAACAGAACCTGGTCCGAGCCCCGCAAGTCACCCCTCCTTGGATTCCCCTAGGTCTCTAGTTTTCAGAAATGCACAGGTTTGGTAGGTTTCCCTAGGTGCCAGCTGAGCTAGAGGCCAAAATCTACAGGTAGGCACTTCGCAAAAAACACCTCTGTTTTCTTCCAAAAATTTGGATGTGTCCACGTTGCGCTTTGGTGCGTTTCCTGTCGCGGGCGCTAGGCCTACCCACACAAGTGAGGTATCATTTTTATCGGGAGACTTTGGGGAACGCTGGGTGGAAGGAAATTTGTGGCTCCTCTCAGATTCCAGTACTTTTTTGCCACAGAAATGTGAGGAACATGTGTTTTTTTAGCCAAATTTTGAGGTTTGCAAAGGATTCTGGGTAACAGAACCTGGTCCGAGCCCCGCAAGTCTTCCCTCCTTGGATTCCCCTAGGTCTCTAGTTTTCAGAAATGCACAGGTTTGGTAGGTTTCCCTAGGTGGCGGCTGAGCTAGTGGCCAAAATCTACAGGTAGGCACATCGCAAAAAACACTTCTGTTTTCTTCCAAAAATGTGGATGTGTCCACGTTGCGCTTTGGGGCGTTTCCCTGTCGCGGGCGCTAGGCCTACCCACACAAGTGAGGTATCATTTTTATCGGGAGACTTGGGGGAACGCTGGGTGGAAGGAAATTTGTGGCTCCTCTCAGATTCCCGAACTTTCTGCTACAGAAATGTGAGGAACATGTGTTTTTTTAGCCAAATTTTGAGGTTTGCAAAGGATTCTGGGTAAGAGAACCTGGTCCGAGCCCCGCAAGTCACCCCTCCTTGGATTCCCCTAGGTCTCTAGTTTTCAGAAATGCACAGGTTTGGTAGGTTTCCCTAGGTGCCTGCTGAGCTAGAGGCCAAAATCTACAGGTAGGAACTTCGCAAAAAACACCTCTGTTTTCTTCCAAAAATGTGGATGTGTCCACGTTGCGCTTTGGGGCGTTTCCTGTCGCAGGCGCTAGGCCTACCCACACAAGTGAGGTATCATTTTTATCGGGAGACTTGGGGGAACGCTGGGTGGAAGGAAATTTGTGGCTCCTCTCAGATTACAGAACTTTATGCCACAGAAATGTGAGGAACATGTGTTTTTTTAGCCAAATTTTGAGGTTTGCCAAGGATTCTGGGTAAGAGAACCTGGTCCGAGCCCCGCAAGTCACCCCTCCTTGGATTCCCCTAGGTCTCTAGTTTTCAGAAATGCACAGGTTTGGTAGGTTACCCTAGGTGCCGGCTGAGCTAGAGGCCAAAATCTTCAGGTAGGCACTTCGCAAAAAACACCTCTGTTTTCTTCCAAAAATGTGGATGTGTCCACGTTGCGCTTTGTGGCGTTTCCTGACGCGGGTGCTAGGCCTACCCACACAAGTGAGGTATCGTTTTAATCGGGAGACTTGGGGGAACGCTGGGTGGAAGGAAATTTGTGGCTCCTCTCAGATTCCCGAACTTTCTGCCACAGAAATGTGAGGAACATGTGTTTTTTTAGCCAAATTTTGAGGTTTGCAAAGGATTCTGGGTAAGAGAACCTGGTCCGAGCCCCGCAAGTCACCCCTCCTTGGATTCCCCTAGGTCTCTAGTTTTCAGAAATGCACAGGTTTGGTAGGTTACCCTAGGTGCCGACTGAGCTAGAGGCCAAAATCTTCAGGTAGGCACTTCGCAAAAAACACCTCTGTTTTATTCCAAAAATGTGGATGTTTCCACGTTGCGCTTTGGGGCGTTTCCTGTCGCGGGCGCTAGGCCTACCCACACATGTGAGGTATCATTTTTATCGGGAGACTTGGGGGAACGCTGGGTGGAAGGAAATTTGTGGCTTCTCTCAGATTCCCGAACTTTCTGCCACAGAAATGTGAGGAACATGTGTTTTTTTAGCCAAATTTTGAGGTTTGCAAAGGATTCTGGGTAACAGAACCTGGTCCGAGCCCCGAAAGTCACCCCTCCTTGGATTCCCCTAGGTCTCTAGTTTTCAGAAATGCACAGGTTTGGTAGGTTTCCCTAGGTGCCGGCTGAGCTAGAGGCCAAAATCTACAGGTAGGCACTTCGCAAAAAACACCTCTGTTTTATTCCAAAAATGTGGAAGTGTCCATGTTGCGCTTTGGGGCGTTTCCTGTCGCGGGCGCTAGGCCTACCCACACAAGTGAGGTATCATTTTTATCGGGAGACTTGGGGGAACGCTGGGTGGAAGGAAATTTGTGGTTCCTCTCACATTTGAGAACTTTATGCCACAGAAATGTGAGGAACATGTGTTTTTTAAGCCAAATTTTGAGGTTTGCAAAGGATTCTGGGTAACAGAACCTGGTCCGAGCCCCGCAAGTCACCCCTCCTTGGATTCCCCTAGGTCTCTAGTTTTCAGAAATGCACAGGTTTGGTAGGTTTCCCTAGGTGCCGGCTGAGCTAGAGGCCAAAATCTACAGGTAGGCACTTCGCAAAAAACACCTCTGTTTTATTCCAAAAAAGTGGAAGTGTCCATGTTGCACTTTGGGGCGTTTCCCGTCGCGGGCGCTAGGCCTACCCACACAAGTGAGGTATCATTTTTATCGGGAGACTTGGGGGAACGCTGGGTGGAAGGAAATTTGTGGCTCCTCTCACATTCCAGAACTTTATGCCACAGAAATGTGAGGAACATGTGTTTTTTAAGCCAAATTTTGAGGTTTGCAAAGGATTCTGGGTAACAGAACCTGGTCCGAGCCCCGCAAGTCACCCCTCCTTGGATTCCCCTAGGTCTCTAGTTTTCAGAAATGCACAGGTTTGGTAGGTTTCCCTAGGTGCCGGCTGAGCTAGAGGCCAAAATCTACAGGTAGGCACTTGGCAAAAAACACCTCTGTTTTCTTCCAAAAATTTGGATGTGTCCACGTTGCGCTTTGGGGCGTTTCCTGTCGCGGGCGCTAGGCCTACCCACACAAGTGAGGTATCATTTTTATCTGGAGACTTGGGGGAACGCTGGGTGGAAAGAAATTTGTGGCTCCTCTCACATTCCAGAACTTTATGCCACAGAAATGTGAGGAACATGTGTTTTTTTAGCCATATTTTGGGGTTTGCAAAGGATTCTGGGTAACAGAACCTGGTCCTAGCCCCGCAAGTCACCCCTCCTTGGATTCCCCTAGGTCTCTAGTTTTCAGAAATGCACAGGTTTGGTAGGTTACCCTAGGTGCCGGCTGAGCTAGAGGCCAAAATCTTCAGGTAGGCACTTCGCAAAAAACACCTCTGTTTTATTCCAAAAATGTGGATGTGTCCACGTTGCGCTTTGGGGCGTTTCCTGTCGCGGGCGCTAGGCCTACCCACACAAGTGAGGTATCATTTTTATCGGGAGACTTGGGGGAACGCTGGGTGGAAGGAAATTTGTGGCTTCTCTCAGATTCCCGAACTTTCTGCCACAGAAATGTGAGGAACATGTGTTTTTTAAGCCAAATTTTGAGGTTTGCAAAGGATTCTGGGTAACAGAACCTGGTCCGAGCCCCGCAAGTCACCCCTCCTTGGATTCCCCTAGGTCTCTAGTTTTCAGAAATGCACAGGTTTGGTAGGTTTCCCTAGGTGCCGGCTGAGCTAGAGGCCAAAATCTACAGGTAGGCACTTCGCAAAAAACACCTCTGTTTTATTCCAAAAATGTGGAAGTGTCCATGTTGCGCTTTGGGGCGTTTCCTGTCGCGGGCGCTAGGCCTACCCACACAAGTGAGGTATCATTTTTATCGGGAGACTTGGGGGAACGCTGGGTGGAAGGAAATTTGTGGCTCCTCTCACATTCCAGAACTTTATGCCACAGAAATGTGAGGAACATGTGTTTTTTAAGCCAAATTTTGAGGTTTGCAAAGGATTCTGGGTAACAGAACCTGGTCCGAGCCCCGCAAGTCACCCCTCCTTGGATTCCCCTAGGTCTCTAGTTTTCAGAAATGCACAGGTTTGGTAGGTTTCCCTAGGTGCCGGCTGAGCTAGAGGCCAAAATCTACAGGTAGGCACTTGGCAAAAAACACCTCTGTTTTCTTCCAAAAATGTGGATGTGTCCACGTTGCGCTTTGGGGCGTTTCCTGTCGCGGGCGCTAGGCCTACCCACACAAGTGAGGTATCATTTTTATCTGGAGACTTGGGGGAACGCTGGGTGGAAAGAAATTTGTGGCTCCTCTCACATTCCAGAACTTTATGCCACAGAAATGTGAGGAACATGTGTTTTTTTAGCCATATTTTGGGGTTTGCAAAGGATTCTGGGTAACAGAACCTGGTCCTAGCCCCGCAAGTCACCCCTCCTTGGATTCCCCTAGGTCTCTAGTTTTCAGAAATGCACAGGTTTGGTAGGTTACCCTAGGTGCCGGCTGAGCTAGAGGCCAAAATCTTCAGGTAGGCACTTCGCAAAAAACACCTCTGTTTTATTCCAAAAATGTGGATGTGTCCACGTTGCGCTTTGGGGCGTTTCCTGTCGCGGGCGCTAGGCCTACCCACACAAGTGAGGTATCATTTTTATCGGGAGACTTGGGGGAACGCTGGGTGGAAGGAAATTTGTGGCTTCTCTCAGATTCCCGAACTTTCTGCCACAGAAATGTGAGGAACATGTGTTTTTTAAGCCAAATTTTGAGGTTTGCAAAGGATTCTGGGTAACAGAACCTGGTCCGAGCCCCGCAAGTCACCCCTCCTTGGATTCCCCTAGGTCTCTAGTTTTCAGAAATGCACAGGTTTGGTAGGTTTCCCTAGGTGCCGGCTGAGCTAGAGGCCAAAATCTACAGGTAGGCACTTGGCAAAAAACACCTCTGTTTTCTTCCAAAAATTTGGATGTGTCCACGTTGCGCTTTGGGGCGTTTCCTGTCGCAGGCGCTAGGCCTACCCACACAAGTGAGGTATCATTTTTATCGGGAGACTTGGGGGAACGCTGCGTGGAAGGAAATTTGTGGCTTCTCTCAGATTCCCGAACTTTCTGCCACAGAAATGTGAGGAACATGTGTTTTTTTTAGCCAAATTTTGAGGTTTGCAAAGGATTCTGGGAAACAGAACCTGGTCCGAGCCCCGCAAGTCACCCCTCCTTGGATTCCCCTAGGTCTCTAGTTTTCAGAAATGCACAGGTTTGGTAGGTTTCCCTAGGTGCCAGCTGAGCTAGAGGCCAAAATCTACAGGTAGGCACTTGGCAAAAAACACCTCTGTTTTCTTCCAAAAATGTGGATGTGTCCACGTTGCGCTTTGGGGCGTTTCCTGTCGCGGGCGCTAGGCCTACCCACACAAGTGAGGTATCATTTTTATCTGGAGACTTGGGGGAACGCTGGGTGGAAAGAAATTTGTGGCTCCTCTCACATTCCAGAACTTTATGCCACAGAAATGTGAGGAACATGTGTTTTTTTAGCCATATTTTGGGGTTTGCAAAGGATTCTGGGTAACAGAACCTGGTCCTAGCCCCGCAAGTCACCCCTCCTTGGATTCCCCTAGGTCTCTAGTTTTCAGAAATGCACAGGTTTGGTAGGTTACCCTAGGTGCCGGCTGAGCTAGAGGCCAAAATCTTCAGGTAGGCACTTCGCAAAAAACACCTCTGTTTTATTCCAAAAATGTGGATGTGTCCACGTTGCGCTTTGGGGCGTTTCCTGTCGCGGGCGCTAGGCCTACCCACACAAGTGAGGTATCATTTTTATCGGGAGACTTGGGGGAACGCTGGGTGGAAGGAAATTTGTGGCTTCTCTCAGATTCCCGAACTTTCTGCCACAGAAATGTGAGGAACATGTGTTTTTTAAGCCAAATTTTGAGGTTTGCAAAGGATTCTGGGTAACAGAACCTGGTCCGAGCCCCGCAAGTCACCCCTCCTTGGATTCCCCTAGGTCTCTAGTTTTCAGAAATGCACAGGTTTGGTAGGTTTCCCTAGGTGCCGGCTGAGCTAGAGGCCAAAATCTACAGGTAGGCACTTGGCAAAAAACACCTCTGTTTTCTTCCAAAAATTTGGATGTGTCCACGTTGCGCTTTGGGGCGTTTCCTGTCGCAGGCGCTAGGCCTACCCACACAAGTGAGGTATCATTTTTATCGGGAGACTTGGGGGAACGCTGCGTGGAAGGAAATTTGTGGCTTCTCTCAGATTCCCGAACTTTCTGCCACAGAAATGTGAGGAACATGTGTTTTTTTTAGCCAAATTTTGAGGTTTGCAAAGGATTCTGGGAAACAGAACCTGGTCCGAGCCCCGCAAGTCACCCCTCCTTGGATTCCCCTAGGTCTCTAGTTTTCAGAAATGCACAGGTTTGGTAGGTTTCCCTAGGTGCCAGCTGAGCTGGAGGCCAAAATCTACAGGTAGGCACTTCGCAAAAAACACCTCTGTTTTCTTCCAAAAATTTGGATATGTCCACGTTGTGCTTTGGTGCGTTTCCTGTCGCGGGCGCTAGGCCTACCCACACAAGTGAGGTATCATTTTTATCGGGAGACTTGGGGGAACGCTGGGTGGAAGGAAATTTGTGGCTCCTCTCACATTCCAGAACTTTATGCCACAGAAATGTGAGGAACATGTGTTTTTTAAGCCAAATTTTGAGGTTTGCAAAGGATTCTGTGTAACAGAACCTGGTCCGAGCCCCGCAAGTCACCCCTCCTTGGATTCCCCTAGGTCTCTAGTTTTCAGAAATGCACAGGTTTGGTAGGTTACCCTAGGTGCCGGCTGAGCTAGAGGCCAAAATCTTCAGGTAGGCACTTCGCAAAAAACACCTCTGTTTTATTCCAAAAATGTGGAAGTGTCCATGTTGCGCTTTGGGGCGTTTCCTGTCGCGGGCGCTAGGCCTACCCACACAAGTGAGGTATCATTTTTATCGGGAGACTTGGGGGAATGCTGGGTGGAAGGAAATTTGTGGCTCCTCTCACATTCCAGAACTTTATGCCACAGAAATGTGAGGAACATGTGTTTTTTAAGCCAAATTTTGAGGTTTGCAAAGGATTCTGGGTAACAGAACCTGG
This sequence comes from Pleurodeles waltl, assembly GCF_031143425.1. Classification (NCBI taxonomy): domain Eukaryota; kingdom Metazoa; phylum Chordata; class Amphibia; order Caudata; family Salamandridae; genus Pleurodeles; species Pleurodeles waltl. Next base: position 218,668,443 of record NC_090436.1, on the reverse strand, counting down.
TCCGAGCCCCGCAAGTCACCCCTCCTTGGATTCCCCTAGGTCTCTAGTTTTCAGAAATGCACAGGTTTGGTAGGTTTTCCTAGGTGCCGGCTGAGCTAGAGGCCAAAATCTACAGGTAGGCACTTCGCAAAAAACACCACTGTTTTCTTCAAAAAATTTGGATGTGTCCACGTTGCGCTTTGGTGCGTTTCCTGTCGCGGGCGCTAGGCCTACCCACACAAGTGAGGTATCATTTTTATCGGGAGACTTGGGGGAACGCTGGGTGGAAGGAAATTTGTGGCTTCTCTCAGATTCCCGAACTTTCAGCCACAGAAATGTGAGGAACATGTGTTTTTTTAGCCAAATTTTGAGGTTTGCAAAGGATTCTGGGTAACAGAACCTGGTCCGAGCCCCGCAAGTCACCCCTCCTTGGATTCCCCTAGGTCTCTAGTTTTCTGAAATGCACAGGTTTGGTAGGTTTCCCTAGGTGCCGGCTGAGCTAGAGGCCAAAATCTACAGGTAGGCACTTCGCAAAAAACACCTCTGTTTTCTTCGAAAAATTTGGATGTGTCCACGTTGCGCTTTGGGGCGTTTCCTGTCGCAGGCGCTAGGCCTACCCACACAAGTGAGGTATCATTTTTATCGGGAGACTTGGGGGAACGCTGGGTGGAAGGAAATTTGTGGCTCCTCTCACATTCCAGAACTTTATGCCACAGAAATGTGAGGAACATGTGTTTTTTAAGCCATATTTTGAGGTTTGCAAAGGATTCTGGGTAACAGAACCTGGTCCGAGCCCCGCAAGTCACCCCTCCTTGGATTCCCCTAGGTCTCTAGTTTTCAGAAATGCACAGGTTTGGTAGGTTTCCCTAGGTGCCGGCTGAGCTAGAGGCCAAAATCTACAGGTAGGCACTTCGCAAAAAACACCTCTGTTTTCTTCCAAAAATTTGGATGTGTCCACGTTGCGCTTTGGTGCGTTTCCTGTCGCGGGCGCTAGGCCTACCCACACAAGTGAGGTATCATTTTTATCGGGAGACTTGGGGGAACGCTGGGTGGAAGGAAATTTGTGGCTTCTCTCAGATTCCCGAACTTTCTGCCACAGAAATGTGAGGAACATGTGTTTTTTTAGCCAAATTTTGAGGTTTGCAAAGGATTCTGGGTAACAGAACCTGGTCCGAGCCCCGCAAGTCACCCCTCCTTGGATTCCCCTAGGTCTCTAGTTTTCAGAAATGCACAGGTTTGGTAGGTTTCCCTAGGTGCCGGCTGAGCTAGAGGCCAAAATCTACAGGTAGGCACTTCGCAAAAAACACCTCTGTTTTCTTCCAAAAATTTGGATGTGTCCACGTTGCGCTTTGGGGCGTTTCCTGTCGCGGGCGCTAGGCCTACCCACACAAGTGAGGTATCATTTTTATCGGGAAACTTGGGGGAACGCTGGGTGGAAGGAAATTCGTGGCTCCTCTCACATTCCAGAACTTTATGCCACAGAAATGTGAGGAACATGTGTTTTTAAAGCCATATTTTGAGGTTTGCAAAGGATTCTGGGTAACAGAACCTGGTCCGAGCCCCGCAAGTCACCCCTCCTTGGATTCCCCTAGGTCTCTAGTTTTCAGAAATGCACAGGTTTGGTAGGTTACCCTAGGTGTCGGCTGAGCTAGAGGCCAAAATCTTCAGGTAGGCACTTCGCAAAAAACACCTGTTTTATTCCAAAAATGTGGATGTGTCCATGTTGCGCTTTGGGGCGCTTCCTGTCGCGGGCGCTAGGCCTACCCACACAAGTGAGGTATCATTTTTATCGGGAGACTTGGGGGAACGCTGGGTGGAAGGAAATTTGTGGCTTCTCTCAGATTCCCGAACTTTCTGCCACAGAAATGTGAGGAACATGTGTTTTTTTTAGCCAAATTTTGAGGTTTGCAAAGGATTCTGGGAAACAGAACCTGGTCCGAGCCCCGCAAGTCACCCCTCCTTGGATTCCCCTAGGTCTCTAGTTTTCAGAAATGCACAGGTTTGGTAGGTTTCCCTAGGTGCCAGCTGAGCTAGAGGCCAAAATCTACAGGTAGGCACTTCGCAAAAAACACCTCTGTTTTCTTCCAAAAATTTGGATATGTCCACGTTGTGCTTTGGTGCGTTTCCTGTCGCGGGCGCTAGGCCTACCCACACAAGTGAGGTATCATTTTTATCGGGAGACTTGGGGGAACGCTGGGTGGAAGGAAATTTGTGGCTCCTCTCAGATTCCAGTACTTTTTTGCCACAGAAATGTGAGGAACATGTGTTTTTTTAGCCAAATTTTGAGGTTTGCAAAGGATTCTGGCTAACAGAACCTGGTCCGAGCCCCGCAAGTCTTCCCTCCTTGGATTCCCCTAGGTCTCTAGTTTTCAGAAATGCACAGGTTTGGTAGGTTTCCCTAGGTGCCGGCTGAGCTAGAGGCCAAAATCTTCAGGTAGGCACTTCGCAAAAAACACCTCTGTTTTCTTCCAAAAATTTGGATGTGTCCACGTTGCGCTTTGGGGCGTTTCCCTGTCGCGGGTGCTAGGCCTACCCACACAAGTGAGGTATCATTTTTATCGGGAGACTTGGGGGAACGCTGGGTGGAAGGAAATTTGTGGCTCCTCTCAGATTCCCGAACTTTCTGCTACAGAAATGTGAGGAACATGTGTTTTTTTAGCCAAATTTTGAGGTTTGCAAAGGATTCTGGGTAACAGAACCTGGTCCGAGCCCCGCAAGTCACCCCTCCTTGGATTCCCCTAGGTCTCTAGTTCTCAGAAATGCACAGGTTTGGTAGGTTTCCCTAGGTGCCGGCTGAGCTAGAGGCCAAAATCTACAGGTAGGCACTTCGCAAAAAACACCTCTGTTTTCTTCCAAAAGTTTGGATGTGTCCACGTTGCGCTTTGGTGCGTTTCCTGTCGCGGGCGCTAGGCCTACCCACACAAGTGAGGTATCATTTTTCTCGGGAGACTTGGGGGAACGCTGGGTGGAAGGAAATTTGTGGCTTCTCTCAGATTCCTGAACTTTCTGCCACAGAACTGTGAGTAACATGTGTTTTTTTAGCCAAATTTTGAGGTTTGCAAAGGATTCTGGGTAACAGAACCTGGTCCGAGCCCCGCAAGTCACCCCTCCTTGGATTCCCCTAGGTCTCTAGTTTTCAGAAATGCACAGGTTTGGTAGGTTTCCCTAGGTGCCGGCTGAGCTAGAGGCCAAAATTTACAGGTAGGCACTTCGCAAAAAACACCTCTGTTTTCTTCCAAAAATTTGGATGTGTCCACGTTGCGCTTTGGGGCGTTTCCTGTCGCGGGCGCTAGGCCTACCCACACAAGTGAGGTATCATTTTTATCGGGAGACTTGGGGGAACGCTGGGTGGAAGGAAATTTGTGGCTCCTCTCACATTCCAGAACTTTATGCCACAGAAATGTGAGGAACATGTGTTTTTTAAGCCATATTCTGAGGTTTGCAAAGGATTCTGGGTAACAGAACCTCGTCCGAGCCCCGCAAGTCACCCCTCCTTGGATTCCCCTAGGTCTCTAGTTTTCAGAAATGCACAGGTTTGGTAGGTTACCCTAGGTGCCGGCTGAGCTAGAGGCCAAAATCTTCAGGTAGGCACTTCGCAAAAAACACCTCTGTTTTATTCCAAAAATGTGGATGTGTCCATGTTGCGCTTTGGGGCGTTTTCTGTCGCGGGCGCTAGGCCTACCCACACAAGTGAGGTATCATTTTTATCGGGAGACTTGGGGGAACGCTGGGTGGAAGGAAATTTGTGGCTTCTCTCAGATTCCCGAACTTTCTGCAACAGAAATGTGAGGAACATGTGTTTTTTTTAGCCAAATTTTGAGGTTTGCAAAGGATTCTGGGAAACAGAACCTGGTCCGAGCCCCGCAAGTCACCCCTCCTTGGATTCCCCTAGGTCTCTAGTTTTCAGAAATGCACAGGTTTGGTAGGTTTCCCTAGGTGCCAGCTGAGCTAGAGGCCAAAATCTACAGGTAGGCACTTCGCAAAAAACACCTCTGTTTTCTTCCAAAAATTTGGATGTGTCCACGTTGCGCTTTGGTGCGTTTCCTGTCGCGGGCGCTAGGCCTACCCACACAAGTGAGGTATCATTTTTATCGGGAGACTTGGGGGAACGCTGGGTGGAAGGAAATTTGTGGCTCCTCTCAGATCCCAGTACTTTTTTGCCACAGAAATTTGAGGAAAATGTGTTTTTTTAGCCAAATTTTGAGGTTTGCAAAGGATTCTGGGTAACAGAACCTGGTCCGAGCCCCGCAAGTCTTCCCTCCTTGGATTCCCCTAGGTCTCTAGTTTTCAGAAATGCACAGGTTTGGTAGGTTTCCCTAGGTGCCGGCTGAGCTAGAGGCCAAAATCTTCAGGTAGGCACTACGCAAAAAACACCTCTGTTTTATTCCAAAAATGTGGATGTGTCCATGTTGCGCTTTGGGGCGTTTTCTGTCGCGGGCGCTAGGCCTACCCACACAAGTGAGGTATCATTTTTATCGGGAGACTTGGGGGAACGCTGGGTGGAAGGAAATTTGTGGCTCCTCTCAGATTCCAGTACTTTTTTGCCACAGAAATTTGAGGAACATGTGTTTTTTTAGCCAAATTTTGAGGTTTGCAAAGGATTCTGGGTAACAGAACCTGGTCCGAGCCCCGCAAGTCACCCCTCCTTGGATTCCCCTAGGTCTCTAGTTTTCAGAAATGCACAGGTTTGGTAGGTTACCCTAGGTGCCGGCTGAGCTAGAGGCCAAAATCTTCAGGTAGGCACTTCGCAAAAAACACCTCTGTTTTATTCCAAAAATGTGGATGTGTCCATGTTGCGCTTTGGGGCGTTTTCTGTCGCGGGCGCTAGGCCTACCCACACAAGTGAGGTATTATTTTTATCGGGAGACTTGGGGGAACGCTGGGTGGAAGGAAATTTGTGGCTTCTCTCAGATTCCCGAACTTTCTGCAACAGAAATGTGAGGAACATGTGTTTTTTTTAGCCAAATTTTGAGGTTTGCAAAGGATTCTGGGAAACAGAACCTGGTCCGAGCCCCGCAAGTCACCCCTCCTTGGATTCCCCTAGGTCTCTAGTTTTCAGAAATGCACAGGTTTGGTAGGTTTCCCTAGGTGCCAGCTGAGCTAGAGGCCAAAATCTACAGGTAGGCACTTCGCAAAAAACACCTCTGTTTTCTTCCAAAAATTTGGATGTGTCCACGTTGCGCTTTGGTGCGTTTCCTGTCGCGGGCGCTAGGCCTACCCACACAAGTGAGGTATCATTTTTATCGGGAGACTTGGGGGAACGCTGGGTGGAAGGAAATTTGTGGCTCCTCTCAGATTCCAGTACTTTTTTGCCACAGAAATTTGAGGAACATGTGTTTTTTTAGCCAAATTTTGAGGTTTGCAAAGGATTCTGGGTAGCAGAACCTGGTCCGAGCCCCGCAAGTCTTCCCTCCTTGGATTCCCCTAGGTCTCTAGTTTTCAGAAATGCACAGGTTTGGTAGGTTTCCCTAGGTGCCGGCTGAGCTAGAGGCCAAAATCTACAGGTAGGCACTTCGCAAAAAACACCTCTGTTTTCTTCCAAAAATTTGGATGTGTCCACGTTGCGCTTTGGTGCGTTTCCTGTCGCGGGCGCTAGGCCTACCCACACAAGTGAGGTATCATTTTTCTCGGGAGACTTGGGGGAACGCTGGGTGGAAGGAAATTTGTGGCTTCTCTCAGATTCCTGAACTTTCTGCCACAGAACTGTGAGTAACATGTGTTTTTTTTAGCTAAATTTTGAGGTTTGCAAAGGATTCTGGGTAACAGAACCTGGTCCGAGCCCCGCAAGTCACCCCTCCTTGGATTCCCCTAGGTCTCTAGTTTTCAGAAATGCACAGGTTTGGTAGGTTTCCCTAGGTGCCGGCTTAGCTAGAGGCCAAAATCTACAGGTAGGCACTTCGCAAAAAACACCTCTGTTTTCTTCGAAAAATGTGGATGTGTCCACGTTGCGCTTTGGGGCGTTTCCTGTCGCAGGCGCTAGGCCTACCCACACAAGTGAGGTATCATTTTTATCGGGAGACTTGGGGGAACGCTGGGTGGAAGGAAATTTGTGGCTCCTCTCACATTCCAGAACTTTATGCCACAGAAATGTGAGGAACATGTGTTTTTTAAGCCAAATTTTGAGGTTTGCAAAGGATTCTGGGTAACAGAACCTGGTCCGAGCCCCGCAAGTCACCCCTCCTTGGATTCCCCTAGGTCTCTAGTTTTCAGAAATGCACAGGTTTGGTAGGTTACCCTAGGTGCCGGCTGAGCTAGAGGCCAAAATCTTCAGGTAGGCACTTCGCAAAAAACACCTCTGTTTTATTCCAAAAATGTGGATGTGTCCATGTTGCGCTTTGGGGCGTTTCCTGTCGCGGGCGCTAGGCCTACCCACACAAGTGAGGTATCATTTTTATCGGGAGACTTTGGGGAACGCTGGGTGGAAGGAAATTTGTGGCTCCTCTCAGATTCCAGTACTTTTTTGCCACAGAAATGTGAGGAACATGTGTTTTTTTAGCCAAATTTTGAGGTTTGCAAAGGATTCTGGGTAACAGAACCTGGTCCGAGCACCGCAAGTCTTCCCTCCTTGGATTCCCCTAGGTCTCTAGTTTTCAGAAATGCACAGGTTTGGTAGGTTTCCCTAGGTGCCGGCTGAGCTAGAGGCCAAAATCTACAGGTAGGCACTTCGCAAAAAACATCTCTGTTTTCTTCCAAAAATTTGGATGTGTCCACGTTGCGCTTTGGTGCGTTTCCTGTCGCGGGCGCTAGGCCTACCCACACAAGTGAGGTATCATTTTTCTCGGGAGACTTGGGGGAACGCTGGGTGGAAGGAAATTTGTGGCTTCTCTCAGATTCCCGAACTTTCTGCCACAGAACTGTGAGTAACATGTGTTTTTTTAGCCAAATTTTGAGGTTAGCAAAGGATTCTGGGTAACAGAACCTGGTCCGAGCCCCGCAAGTCACCCCTCCTTGGATTCCCCTAGGTCTCTAGTTTTCAGAAATGCACAGGTTTGGTAGGTTTCCCTAGGTGCCGGCTGAGCTAGAGGCCAAAATCTACAGGTAGGCACTTCGCAAAAAACACCTCTGTTTTCTTCGAAAAATTTGGATGTGTCCACGTTGCGCTTTGGGGCGTTTCCTGTCGCAGGCGCTAGGCCTACCCACACAAGTGAGGTATCATTTTTATCGGGAGACTTGGGGGAACGCTGGGTGGAAGGAAATTTGTGGCTCCTCTCACATTCCAGAACTTTATGCCACAGAAATGTGAGGAACATGTGTTTTTTAAGCCAAATTTTGAGGTTTGCAAAGGATTCTGGGTAACAGAACCTGGTCCGAGCCCCGCAAGTCACCCCTCCTTGGATTCCCCTAGGTCTCTAGTTTTCAGAAATGCACAGGTTTGGTAGGTTACCCTAGGTGCCGGCTGAGCTAGAGGCCAAAATCTTCAGGTAGGCACTTCGCAAAAAACACCTCTGTTTTATTCCAAAAATGTGGATGTGTCCATGTTGCGCTTTGGGGCGTTTCCTGTCGCGGGCGCTAGGCCTACCCACACAAGTGAGGTATCATTTTTATCGGGAGACTTGGGGGAACGCTGGGTGGAAGGAAATTTGTGGCTTCTCTCAGATTCACGAACTTTCTGCCACAGAAATGTGAGGAACATGTGTTTTTTTTAGCCAAATTTGAGGTTTGCAAAGGATTCTGGAAAACAGAACCTGGTCCAAGCCCCGCAAGTCACCCCTCCTTGGATTCCCCTAGGTCTCTAGTTTTCAGAAATGCACAGGTTTGGTAGGTTTCCCTAGGTGCCAGCTGAGCTAGAGGCCAAAATCTACAGGTAGGCACTTCGCAAAAAACACCTCTGTTTTCTTCCAAAAATTTGGATGTGTCCACGTTGCGCTTTGGTGCGTTTCCTGTCGCGGGCGCTAGGCCTACCCACACAAGTGAGGTATCATTTTTATCGGGAGACTTTGGGGAACGCTGGGTGGAAGGAAATTTGTGGCTCCTCTCAGATTCCAGTACTTTTTTGCCACAGAAATGTGAGGAACATGTGTTTTTTTAGCCAAATTTTGAGGTTTGCAAAGGATTCTGGGTAACAGAACCTGGTCCGAGCCCCGCAAGTCTTCCCTCCTTGGATTCCCCTAGGTCTCTAGTTTTCAGAAATGCACAGGTTTGGTAGGTTTCCCTAGGTGCCGGCTGAGCTAGAGGCCAAAATCTACAGGTAGGCACTTCGCAGAAAACACCTCTGTTTTCTTCCAAAAATTTGGATGTGTCCACGTTGCGCTTTGGTGCGTTTCCTGTCGCGGGCGCTAGGCCTACCCACACAAGTGAGGTATCATTTTTCTCGGGAGACTTGGGGGAACGCTGGGTGGAAGGAAATTTGTGGCTTCTCTCAGATTCCTGAACTTTCTGCCACAGAACTGTGAGTAACATGTGTTTTTTTAGCCAAATTTTGAGGTTAGCAAAGGATTCTGGGTAACAGAACCTGGTCCGAGCCCCGCAAGTCACCCCTCCTTGGATTCCCCTAGGTCTCTAGTTTTCAGAAATGCACAGGTTTGGTAGGTTTCCCTAGGTGCCGGCTGAGCTAGAGGCCAAAATCTACAGGTAGGCACTTCGCAAAAAACACCTCTGTTTTCTTCGAAAAATTTGGATGTGTCCACGTTGCGCTTTGGGGCGTTTCCTGTCGCAGGCGCTAGGCCTACCCACACAAGTGAGGTATCATTTTTATCGGGAGACTTGGGGGAACGCTGGGTGGAAGGAAATTTGTGGCTCCTCTCACATTCCAGAACTTTATGCCACAGAAATGTGAGGAACATGTGTTTTTTAAGCCAAAGTTTGAGGTTTGCAAAGGATTCTGGGTAACAGAACCTGGTCCGAGCCACGCAAATCACCCCTCCTTGGATTCCCCTAGGTCTCTAGTTTTCAGAAATGCACAGGTTTGGTAGGTTACCCTAGGTGCCGGCTGAGCTAGAGGCCAAAATCTTCAGGTAGGCACTTCGCAAAAAACACCTCTGTTTTATTCCAAAAATGTGGATGTGTCCATGTTGCGCTTTGGGGCGTTTCCTGTCGCGGGCGCTAGGCCTACCCACACAAGTGAGGTATCATTTTTATCGGGAGACTTGGGGGAACGCTGGGTGGAAGGAAATTTGTGGCTTCTCTCAGATTCCTGAACTTTCTGCCACAGAAATGTGAGGAACATGTGTTTTTTTTAGCCAAATTTTGAGGTTTGCAAAGGATTCTGGGAAACAGAACCTGGTCCGAGCCCCGCAAGTCACCCCTCCTTGGATTCCCCTAGGTCTCTAGTTTTCAGAAATGCACAGGTTTGGTAGGTTTCCCTAGGTGCCAGCTGAGCTAGAGGCCAAAATCTACAGGTAGGCACTTCGCAAAAAACACCTCTGTTTTCTTCCAAAAATTTGGATGTGTCCACGTTGCGCTTTGGTGCGTTTCCTGTCGCGGGCGCTATGCCTACCCACACAAGTGAGGTATCATTTTTATCGGGAGACTTTGGGGAACGCTGGGTGGAAGGAAATTTGTGGCTCCTCTCAGATTCCAGTACTTTTTTGCCACAGAAATGTGAGGAACATGTGTTTTTTTAGCCAAATTTTGAGGTTTGCAAAGGATTCTGGGTAACAGAACCTGGTCCGAGCCCCGCAAGTCTTCCCTCCTTGGATTCCCCTAGGTCTCTAGTTTTCAGAAATGCACAGGTTTGGTAGGTTTCCCTAGGTGGCGGCTGAGCTAGTGGCCAAAATCTACAGGTAGGCACATCGCAAAAAACACTTCTGTTTTCTTCCAAAAATGTGGATGTGTCCACGTTGCGCTTTGGGGCGTTTCCCTGTCGCGGGCGATAGGCCTACCCACACAAGTGAGGTATCATTTTTATCGGGAGACTTGGGGGAACGCTGGGTGGAAGGAAATTTGTGGCTCCTCTCAGATTCCCGAACTTTCTGCTACAGAAATGTGAGGAACATGTGTTTTTTTAGCCAAATTTTGAGGTTTGCAAAGGATTCTGGGTAAGAGAACCTGGTCCGAGCCCCGCAAGTCACCCCTCCTTGGATTCCCCTATGTCTCTAGTTTTCAGAAATGCACAGGTTTGGTAGGTTTCCCTAGGTGCCGGCTGAGCTAGAGGCCAAAATCTACAGGTAGGCACTTCGCAAAAAACACCTCTGTTTTCTTCCAAAAATGTGGATGTGTCCACGTTGCGCTTTGGGGCGTTTCCTGTCGCAGGCGCTAGGCCTACCCACAAAAGTGAGGTATCATTTTTATCGGGAGACTTGGGGGAACGCTGGGTGGAAGGAAATTTGTGGCTCCTCTCAGATTACAGAACTTTATGCCACAGAAATGTGAGGAACATGTGTTTTTTTAGCCAAATTTTGAGGTTTGCCAAGGATTCTGGGTAAGAGAACCTGGTCCGAGCCCCGCAAGTCACCCCTCCTTGGATTCCCCTAGGTCTCTAGTTTTCAGAAATGCACAGGTTTGGTAGGTTACCCTAGGTGCCGGCTGAGCTAGAGGCCAAAATCTTCAGGTAGGCACTTCGCAAAAAACACCTCTGTTTTCTTCCAAAAATGTGGATGTGTCCACGTTGCGCTTTGTGGCGTTTCCTGTCGCGGGTGCTAGGCCTACCCACACAAGTGAGGTATCGTTTTTATCGGGAGACTTGGGGGAACGCTGGGTGGAAGGAAATTTGTGGCTCCTCTCAGATTCCCGAACTTTCTGCCACAGAAATGTGAGGAACATGTGTTTTTTTAGCCAAATTTTGAGGTTTGCAAAGGATTCTGGGTAAGAGAACCTGGTCCGAGCCCCGCAAGTCACCCCTCCTTGGATTCCCCTAGGTCTCTAGTTTTCAGAAATGCACAGGTTTGGTAGGTTACCCTAGGTGCCGGCTGAGCTAGAGGCCAAAATCTTCAGGTAGGCACTTCGCAAAAAACACCTCTGTTTTATTCCAAAAATGTGGATGTTTCCACGTTGCGCTTTGGGGCGTTTCCTGTCGCGGGCGCTAGGCCTACCCACACATGTGAGGTATCATTTTTATCGGGAGACTTGGGGGAACGCTGGGTGGAAGGAAATTTGTGGCTTCTCTCAGATTCCCGAACTTTCTGCCACAGAAATGTGAGGAACATGTGTTTTTTTAGCCAAATTTTGAGGTTTGCAAAGGATTCTGGGTAACAGAACCTGGTCCGAGCCCCGCAAGTCACCCCTCCTTGGATTCCCCTAGGTCTCTAGTTTTCAGAAATGCACAGGTTTGGTAGGTTTCCCTAGGTGCCGGCTGAGCTAGAGGCCAAAATCTACAGGTAGGCACTTCGCAAAAAACACCTCTGTTTTATTCCAAAAATGTGGAAGTGTCCATGTTGCGCTTTGGGGCGTTTCCTGTCGCGGGCGCTAGGCCTACCCACACAAGTGAGGTATCATTTTTATCGGGAGACTTGGGGGAACGCTGGGTGGAAGGAAATTTGTGGCTCCTCTCACATTTGAGAACTTTATGCCACAGAAATGTGAGGAACATGTGTTTTTTAAGCCAAATTTTGAGGTTTGCAAAGGATTCTGGGTAACAGAACCTGGTCCGAGCCCCGCACGTCACCCCTCCTTGGATTCCCCTAGGTCTCTAGTTTTCAGAAATGCACAGGTTTGGTAGGTTTCCCTAGGTGCCGGCTGAGCTAGAGGCCAAAATCTACAGGTAGGCACTTGGCAAAAAACACTTCTGTTTTCTTCCAAAAATTTGGATGTGTCCACGTTGCGCTTTGGGGCGTTTCCTGTCGCGGGCGCTAGGCCTACCCACACAAGTGAGGTATCATTTTTATCTGGAGACTTGGGGGAACGCTGGGTGGAAAGAAATTTGTGGCTCCTCTCACATTCCAGAACTTTATGCCACAGAAATGTGAGGAACATGTGTTTTTTTAGCCATATTTTGGGGTTTGCAAAGGATTCTGGGTAACAGAACCTGGTCCTAGCCCCGCAAGTCACCCCTCCTTGGATTCCCCTAGGTCTCTAGTTTTCAGAAATGCACAGGTTTGGTAGGTTACCCTAGGTGCCGGCTGAGCTAGAGGCCAAAATCTTAAGGTAGGCACTTCGCAAAAAACACCTCTGTTTTATTCCAAAAATGTGGATGTGTCCACGTTGCGCTTTGGGGCGTTTCCTGTCGCGGGCGCTAGGCCTACCCACACAAGTGAGGTATCATTTTTTTCGGGAGACTTGGGGGAACGCTGGGTGGAAGGAAATTTGTGGCTTCTCTCAGATTCCCGAACTTTCTGCCACAGAAATGTGAGGAACATGTGTTTTTTTAGCCAAATTTTGAGGTTTGCAAAGGATTCTGGGTAACAGAACCTGGTCCGAGCCCCGCAAGTCACCCCTCCTTGGATTCCCCTAGGTCTCTAGTTTTCAGAAATGCACAGGTTTGGTAGGTTACCCTAGGTGCCGGCTGAGCTAGAGGCCAAAATCTTCAGGTAGGCACTTCGCAAAAAACACCTCTGTTTTATTCCAAAAATGTGGATGTGTCCACGTTGCGCTTTGGGGCGTTTCCTGTCGCGGGCGCTAGGCCTACCCACACAAGTGAGGTATCATTTTTATCGGGAGACTTGGGGGAACGCTGGGTGGAAGGAAATTTGTGGCTTCTCTCAGATTCCCGAACTTTCTGCCACAGAAATGTGAGGAACATGTGTTTTTTTAGCCAAATTTTGAGGTTTGCAAAGGATTCTGGGTAACAGAACCTGGTCCGAGCCCCGCAAGTCACCCCTCCTTGGATTCCCCTAGGTCTCTAGTTTTCAGAAATGCACAGGTTTGGTAGGTTTCCCTAGGTGCCGGCTGAGCTAGAGGCCAAAATCTACAGGTAGGCACTTCGCAAAAAACACCTCTGTTTTATTCCAAAAATGTGGAAGTGTCCATGTTGCGCTTTGGGGCGTTTCCTGTCGCGGGCGCTAGGCCTACCCACACAAGTGAGGTATCATTTTTATCGGGAGACTTGGGGGAACGCTGGGTGGAAGGAAATTTGTGGCTCCTCTCACATTTGAGAACTTTATGCCACAGAAATGTGAGGAAAGCCAAATTTTGAGGTTTGCAAAGGATTCTGGGTAACAGAACCTGGTCCGAGCCCCGCAAGTCACCCCTCCTTGGATTCCCCTAGGTCTCTAGTTTTCAGAAATGCACAGGTTTGGTAGGTTTCCCTAGGTGCCGGCTGAGCTAGAGGCCAAAATCTACAGGTAGGCACTTCGCAAAAAACACCTCTGTTTTATTCCAAAAATGTGGAAGTGTCCATGTTGCGCTTTGGGGCGTTTCCTGTCGCGGGCGCTAGGCCTACCCACACAAGTGAGGTATCATTTTTATCGGGAGACTTGGGGGAACACTGGGTGGAAGGAAATTTGTGGCTCCTCTCACATTCCAGAACTTTATGCCACAGAAATGTGAGGAACATGTGTTTTTTAAGCCAAATTTTGAGGTTTGCAAAGGATTCTGGGTAACAGAACCTGGTCCGAGCCCCGCAAGTCACCCCTCCTTGGATTCCCCTAGGTCTCTAGTTTTCAGAAATGCACAGGTTTGGTAGGTTTCCCTAGGTGCCGGCTGAGCTAGAGGCCAAAATCTACAGGTAGGCACTTCGCAAAACACAGCTCTGTTTTCTTCCAAAAATTTGGATGTGTCCACGTTGCACTTTGGTGCGTTTCCTGTCGCGGGCGCTTGGCCTACCCACACAAGTGAGGTATCATTTTTATCGGGAGACTTGGGGGAACGCTGGGTGGAAGGAAATTTGTGGCTTCTCTCAGATTCCCGAACTTTCTGCCACAGAAATGTGAGGAACATGTGTTTTTTTAGCCAAATTTTGAGGTTTGCAAAGGATTCTGGGTAACAGAACCTGGTCCGAGCCCCGCAAGTCACCCCTCCTTGGATTCCCCTAGGTCTCTAGTTTTCAGAAATGCACAGGTTTGGTAGGTTACCCTAGGTGTCGGCTGAGCTAGAGGCCAAAATCTTCAGGTAGGCACTTCGCAAAAAACACCTGTTTTATTCCAAAAATGTGGATGTGTCCATGTTGCGCTTTGGGGCGTTTCCTGTCGCGGGCGCTAGGCCTACCCACACAAGTGAGGTATCATTTTTATCGGGAGACCTGGGGGAACGCTGGGTGGAAGGAAATTTGTGGCTCCTCTCACATTCCAGAACTTTATGCCACAGAAATGTGAGGAACATGTGTTTTTTAAGCCATATTTTGAGGTTTGCAAAGGATTCTGGGTAACAGAACCTGGTCCGAGCCCCGCAAGTCACCCCTCCTTGGATTCCCCTAGGTCTCTAGTTTTCAGCAATGCACAGGTTTGGTAGGTTTCTCTAGGTGCCGGCTGAGCTAGAGGCCAAAATCTACAGGTAGGCACTTCGCAAAAAACACCTCTGTTTTCTTCCAAAAATTTGGATGTGTCCACGTTGCGCTTTGGGGCGTTTCCCTGTCGCGGGCGCTAGGCCTACCCACACAAGTGAGGTATCATTTTTATCGGGAGACTTGGGGGAACGCTGGGTGGAAGGAAATTTGTGGCTTCTCTCAGATTCCCGAACTTTCTGCTACAGAAATGTGAGGAACATGTGTTTTTTTAGCCAAATTTTGAGGTTTGCAAAGGATTCTGGGTAACAGAACCTGGTCCGAGCCCCGCAAGTCACCCCTCCTTGGATTCCCCTAGGTCTCTAGTTTTCAGAAATGCACAGGTTTGGTAGGTTACCCTAGGTGTCGGCTGAGCTAGAGGCCAAAATCTTCAGGTAGGCACTTCGCAAAAAACACCTCTGTTTTATTCCAAAAATGTGGATGTGTCCATGTTGCGCTTTGGGGCGTTTCCTGTCGCGGGCGCTAGGCCTACCCACACAAGTGAGGTATCATTTTTTTCGGGAGACTTGGGGGAACGCTGGGTGGAATGAAATTTGTGGCTTCTCTCAGATTCCAGAACTTTCTGCCACAGAAATGTGAGGAACAAGTGTTTTTTTTAGCCAAATTTTGAGTTTTGCAAAGGATTCTGGGAAACAGAACCTGGTCCGAGCCCCGCAAGTCACCCCTCCTTGGATTCCCCTAGGTCTCTAGTTTTCAGAAATGCACAGGTTTGGTAGGTTTCCCTAGGTGCCGGCTGAGCTAGATGCCAAAATCTACAGGTAGGCACTTCGCAAAAAACACCTCTGTTTTCTTCCAAAAATTTGGATGTGTCCACGTTGCGCTTTGGGGCGTTTCCTGTCGCGGGCGCTAGGCCTACCCACACAAGTGAGGTATCATTTTTATCGGGAGACTTGGGGGAACGCTGGGTGGAAGGAAATTTGTGGCTCCTCTCAGATTCCAGAACTTTATGCCACAGAAATGTGAGGAACATGTGTTTTTTTAGCCAAATTTTGAGGTTTGCCAAGGATTCTGGGTAAGAGAACCCTGTCCGAGCCCCGCAAGTCACCCCTCCTTGGATTCCCCTAGGTCTCTAGTTTTCAGAAATGCACAGGTTTGGTAGGTTACCCTAGGTGCCAGCTGAGCTAGAGGCCAAAATCTTCAGGTAGGCACTTCTCAAAAAACACCTCTGTTTTCTTCCAAAAATTTGGATGTGTCCACGTTGCGCTTTGTGGCGTTTCCTGTCGCGGGTGCTAGGCCTACCCACACAAGTGAGGTATCGTTTTTATCGGGAGACTTGGGGGAACGCTGGGTGGAAGGAAATTTGTGGCTCCTCTCAGATTCCCGAACTTTCTGCCACAGAAATGTGAGGAACATGTGTTTTTTTAGCCAAATTTTGAGGTTTGCAAAGGATTCTGGGTAACAGAACCTGGTCCGAGCCCCGAAAGTCACGCCTCCTTGGATTCCCCTAGGTATCTAGTTTTCAGAAATGCACAGGTTTGGTAGGTTACCATAGGTGCCGGCTGAGCTAGAGGCCAAAATCTTCAGGTAGGCACTTCGCAAAAAACACCTCTGTTTTATTCCAAAAATGTGGATGTGTCCACGTTGCGCTTTGGGGCGTTTCCTGTCGCGGGCGCTAGGCCTACCCACACAAGTGAGGTATCATTTTTATCGGGAGACTTGGGGGAACGCTGGGTGGAAGGAAATTTGTGGCTTCTCTCAGATTCCCGAACTTTCTGCCACAGAAATGTGAGGAACATGTGTTTTTTTAGCCAAATTTTGAGGTTTGCAAAGGATTATGGGTAACAGAACCTGGTCCGAGCCCCGCAAGTCACCCCTCCTTGGATTCCCCTAGGTCTCTAGTTTTCAGAAATGCACAGGTTTGGTAGGTTACCCTAGGTGCCGGCTGAGCTAGAGGCCAAAATCTTCAGGTAGGCACTTCGCAAAAAACACCTCTGTTTTATTCCAAAAATGTGGATGTGTCCATGTTGCGCTTTGGGGCGTTTCCTGTCGCGGTCGCTAGGCCTACCCACACAAGTGAGGTATCATTTTTATCGGGAGACTTGGGGGAACGCTGGGTGGAAGGAAATTTGTGGCTTCTCTCAGATTCCCGAACTTTCTGCCACAGAAATGTGAGGAACATGTGTTTTTTTTAGCCAAATTTTGAGGTTTGCAAAGGATTCTGGGAAACAGAACCTGGTCCGAGCCCCGCAAGTCACCCCTCCTTGGATTCCCCTAGGTCTCTAGTTTTCAGAAATGCACAGGTTTGGTAGGTTTCCCTAGGTGCCAGCTGAGCTAGAGGCCAAAATCTACAGGTAGGCACTTCGCAAAAAACACCTCTGTTTTCTTCCAAAAATTTGGATGTGTCCACGTTGCGCTTTGGTGCGTTTCCTGTCGCGGGCGCTAGGCCTACCCACACAAGTGAGGTATCATTTTTATCGGGAGACTTTGGGGAACGCTGGGTGGAAGGAAATTTGTGGCTCCTCTCAGATTCCAGTACTTTTTTGCCACAGAAATGTGAGAAACATGTTTTTTTTAGGCCAAATTTTGAGGTTTGCAAAGGATTCTGGGTAACAGAACCTGGTCCGAGCCCCGCAAGTCTTCCCTCCTTGGATTCCCCTAGGTCTCTAGTTTTCAGAAATGCACAGGTTTCGTAGGTTTCCCTAGGTGCCGGCTGAGCTAGAGGCCAAAATCTACAGGTAGGCACTTCGCAAAAAACACCTCTGTTTTCTTCCAAAAATTTGGATGTGTCCACGTTGCACTTTGGTGCGTTTCCTGTCGCGGGCGCTAGGCCTACCCACACAAGTGAGGTATCATTTTTATCGGGAGACTTTGGGGAACGCTGGGTGGAAGGAAATTTGTGGCTCCTCTCAGATTCCAGTACTTTTTTGCCACAGAAATGTGAGGAACATGTGTTTTTTTAGCCAAATTTTGAGGTTGGCAAAGGATTCTGGGTAACAGAACCTGGTCCGAGCCCCGCAAGTCTTCCCTCCTTGGATTCCCCTAGGTCTCTAGTTTTCAGAAATGCACAGGTTTGGTAGGTTTCCCTAGGTGCCGGCTGAGCTAGAGGCCAAAATCTACAGGTAGGCACTTCGCAAAAAACACCTCTGTTTTCTTCCAAAAATTTGGATGTGTCCACGTTGCGCTTTGGTGCGTTTCCTGTCGCGGGCGCTTGGCCTACCCACACAAGTGAGGTATCATTTTTATCGGGAGACTTGGGGGAACGCTGGGTGGAAGGAAATTTGTGGCTTCTCTCAGATTCCCGAACTTTCTGCCACAGAAATGTGAGGAACATGTGTTTTTTTAGCCAAATTTTGAGGTTTGCAAAGGATTCTGGGTAACAGAACCTGGTCCGAGCCCCGCAAGTCACCCCTCCTTGGATTCCCCTAGGTCTCTAGTTTTCAGAAATGCACAGGTTTGGTAGGTTACCCTAGGTGTCGGCTGAGCTAGAGGCCAAAATCTTCAGGTAGGCACTTCGCAAAAAACACCTGTTTTATTCCAAAAATGTGGATGTGTCCATGTTGCGCTTTGGGGCGTTTCCTGTCGCGGGCGCTAGGCCTACCCACACAAGTGAGGTATCATTTTTATCGGGAGACCTGGGGGAACGCTGGGTGGAAGGAAATTTGTGGCTCCTCTCACATTCCAGAACTTTATGCCACAGAAATGTGAGGAACATGTGTTTTTTAAGCCATATTTTGAGGTTTGCAAAGGATTCTGGGTAACAGAACCTGGTCCGAGCCCCGCAAGTCACCCATCCTTGGATTCCCCTAGGTCTCTAGTTTTCAGCAATGCACAGGTTTGGTAGGTTTCCCTAGGTGCCGGCTGAGCTAGAGGCCAAAATCTTCAGGTAGGCACTTCGCAAAAAACACCTCTGTTTTCTTCCAAAAATTTGGATGTGTCCACGTTGCGCTTTGGGGCGTTTCCCTGTCGCGGGCGCTAGGCCTACCCACACAAGTGAGGTATCATTTTTATCGGGAGACTTGGGGGAACGCTGGGTGGAAGGAAATTTGTGGCTTCTCTCAGATTCCCGAACTTTCTGCTACAGAAATGTGAGGAACATGTGTTTTTTTAGCCAAATTTTGAGGTTTGCAAAGGATTCTGGGTAACAGAACCTGGTCCGAGCCCCGCAAGTCACCCCTCCTTGGATTCCCCTAGGTCTCTAGTTTTCAGAAATGCACAGGTTTGGTAGGTTACCCTAGGTGTCGGCTGAGCTAGAGGCCAAAATCTTCAGGTAGGCACTTCGCAAAAAACACCTGTTTTATTCCAAAAATGTGGATGTGTCCATGTTGCGCTTTGGGGCGTTTCCTGTCGCGGGCGCTAGGCCTACCCACACAAGTGAGGTATCATTTTTTTCGGGAGACTTGGGGGAACGCTGGGTGGAATTAAATTTGTGGCTTCTCTCAGATTCCCGAACTTTCTGCCACAGAAATGTGAGGAACAAGTGTTTTTTTTAGCCAAATTTTGAGTTTTGCAAAGGATTCTGGGAAACAGAACCTGGTCCGAGCCCCGCAAGTCACCCCTCCTTGGATTCCCCTAGGTCTCTAGTTTTCAGAAATGCACAGGTTTGGTAGGTTTCCCTAGGTGCCAGCTGAGCTAGAGGCCAAAATCTACAGGTAGGCACTTTGCAAAAAACACCTCTGTTTTCTTCCAAAAATTTGGATATGTCCACGTTGCGCTTTGGTGCGTTTCCTGTCGCGGGCGCTAGGCCTACCCACACAAGTGAGGTATCATTTTTATCGGGAGACTTGGGGGAACGCTGGGTGGAAGGAAATTTGTGGCTCCTCTCAGATTCCCGAACTTTCTGCTACAGAAATGTTTTTTGCCAAATTTTGAGGTTTGCAAAGGATTCTGGGTAACAGAACCTGGTCCGAGCCCCGCAAGTCACCCCTCCTTGGATTCCCCTAGGTCTCTAGTTTTCAGAAATGCACAGGTTTGGTAGGTTTCCCTAGGTGCCGGCTGAGCTAGAGGCCAAAATCTACAGGTAGGCACTTCGCAAAAAACACCTCTGTTTTCTTCCAAAAATTTGGATGTGTCCACGTTGCGCTTTGGTGCGTTTCCTGTCGCGGGCGCTAGGCCTACCCACACAAGTGAGGTATCATTTTTCTCGGGAGACTTGGGGGAACGCTGGGTGGAAGGAAATTTGTGGCTTCTCTCAGATTCCCGAACTTTCTGCCACAGAACTGTGAGTAACATGTGTTTTTTTAGCCAAATTTTGAGGTTTGCAAAGGATTCTGGGTAACAGAACCTGGTCCGAGCCCCGCAAGTCACCCCTCCTTGGATTCCCCTAGGTCTCTAGTTTTCAGAAATGCACAGGTTTGGTAGGTTTCCCTAGGTGCCGGCTGAGCTAGAGGCCAAAATCTACAGGTAGGCACTTCGCAAAAAACACCTCTGTTTTCTTCCAAAAATTTGGATGTGTCCACGTTGCGCTTTGGGGCGTTTCCTGTCGCGGGCGCTAGGCCTACCCACACAAGTGAGGTATCATTTTTATCGGGAGACTTGGGGGAACGCTGGGTGGAAGGAAATTTGTGGCTCCTCTCACATTCCAGAACTTTATGCCACAGAAATGTGAGGAACATGTGTTTTTTAAGCCATATTCTGAGGTTTGCAAAGGATTCTGGGTAACAGAACCTGGTCCGAGCCCCGCAAGTCACCCCTCCTTGGATTCCCCTAGGTCTCTAGTTTTCAGAAATGCACAGGTTTGGTAGGTTACCCTAGGTGCCGGCTGAGCTAGAGGCCAAAATCTTCAGGTAGGCACTTCGCAAAAAACACCTCTGTTTTATTCCAAAAATGTGGATGTGTCCATGTTGCGCTTTGGGGCGTTTCCTGTCGCGGGCGCTAGGCCTACCCACACAAGTGAGGTATCATTTTTATCGGGAGACTTGGGGGAACGCTGGGTGGAAGGAAATTTGTGGCTTCTCTCAGATTCCCGAACTTTCTGCCACAGAAATGTGAGGAACATGTGTTTTTTTTAGCCAAATTTTGAGGTTTGCAAAGGATTCTGGGAAACAGAACCTGGTCCGAGCCCCGCAAGTCACCCCTCCTTGGATTCCCCTAGGTCTCTAGTTTTCAGAAATGCACAGGTTTGGTAGGTTACCGTAGGTGCCGGCTGAGCTAGAGGCCAAAATCTTCAGGTAGGCACTTCGCAAAAAACACCTCTGTTTTCTTCCAAAAATTTGGATGTGTCCACGTTGCGCTTTGTGGCGTTTCCTGTCGCGGGTGCTAGGCCTACCCACACAAGTGAGGTATCATTTTTATCGGGAGACTTGGGGGAACGCTGGGTGGAAGGAAATTTGTGGCTCCTCTCTGATTCCCGAACTTTCTGCCACAGAAATGTGAGGAACATGTGTTTTTTTAGCCAAATTTTGAGGTTTGCAAAGGATTCTGGGTAACAGAACCTGGTCCGAGCCCCGCAAGTCACCCCTCCTTGGATTCCCCTAGGTCTCTAGTTTTCAGAAATGCACAGGTTTGGTAGGTTTCCTTCGGTGCCGGCTGAGCTAGAGGCCAAAATCTACAGGTAGGCACTTCGCAAAAAACACCTCTGTTTTCTTCCAAAAATGTGGATGTGTCCACGTTGCCCTTTGGGGCGTTTCCTGTCGCGGGCGCTAGGCCTACCCACACAAGTGAGGTATCATTTTTATCAGGAGACTTGGGGAAACGCTGGGTGGAAGGACATTTTTGGCTCCTCTCAGATTCCAGAACTTTCTGCCACAGAAATGTGAGGAACATGTGTTTTTTTAGCCAAATTTTGAGGTTTGCAAAGGATTCTGGGTAACAGAACCTGGTCCGAGCCCCGCAAGTCACCCCTCCTTGGATTCCCCTAGGTCTCTAGTTTTCAGAAATGCACAGGTTTGTTAGGTTTCCCTAGGTGCCAGCTGAGCTAGAGGCCAAAATCTACAGGTAGGCACTTCGCAAAAAACACCTCTGTTTTCTTCCAAAAATTTGGATGTGTCCACGTTGCGCTTTCGTGCGTTTCCTGTCGCGGGCGCTAGGCCTACCCACACAAGTGAGGTATCATTTTTATCGGGAGACTTGGGGGAACGCTGGGTGGAAGGAAATTTGTGGCTCCTCTCAGATTCCAGTACTTTCTGTCACAGAAATGTGAGGAACATGTGTTTTTTTAGCCAAATTTTGAGGTTTACAAAGGATTCTGGGTAACAGAACCTGGTCCGAGCCCCGCAAGTCACCCCTCCTTGGATTCCCCTAGGTCTCTAGTTTTCAGAAATGCACAGGTTTGGTAGGTTTCCCTAGGTGCCGGCTGAGCTAGATGCCAAAATCTACAGGTAGGCACTTCGCAAAAAACACCTCTGTTTTCTTCCAAAAATTTGGATGTGTCCACGTTGCGCTTTGGGGCGTTTCCTGTCGCGGGCGCTAGGCCTACCCACACAAGTGAGGTATCATTTTTATCGGGAGACTTGGGGGAACGCTGGGTGGAAGGAAATTTGTGGCTCCTCTCAGATTCCAGAACTTTATGCCACAGAAATGTGAGGAACATGTGTTTTTTTAGCCAAATTTTGAGGTTTGCCAAGGATTCTGGGTAAGAGAACCTGGTCCGAGCCCCGCAAGTCACCCCTCCTTGGATTCCCCTAGGTCTCTAGTTTTCAGAAATGCACAGGTTTGGTAGGTTACCCTAGGTGCCGGCTGAGCTAGAGGCCAAAATCTTCAGGTAGGCACTTCTCAAAAAACACCTCTGTTTTCTTCCAAAAATGTGGATGTGTCCACGTTGCGCTTTGTGGCGTTTCCTGTCGCGGGTGCTAGGCCTACCCACACAAGTGAGGTATCGTTTTTATCGGGAGACTTGGGGGAACGCTGGGTGGAAGGAAATTTGTGGCTCCTCTCAGATTCCCGAACTTTCTGCCACAGAAATGTGAGGAACATGTGTTTTTTTAGCCAAATTTTGAGGTTTGCAAAGGATTCTGGGTAACAGAACCTGGTCCGAGCCCCGCAAGTCACGCCTCCTTGGATTCCCCTAGGTCTCTAGTTTTCAGAAATGCACAGGTTTGGTAGGTTACCATAGGTGCCGGCTGAGCTAGAGGCCAAAATCTTCAGGTAGGCACTTCGCAAAAAACACCTCTGTTTTATTCCAAAAATGTGGATGTGTCCACGTTGCGCTTTGGGGCGTTTCCTGTCGCGGGCGCTAGGCCTACCCACACAAGTGAGGTATCATTTTTATCGGGAGACTTGGGGGAACGCTGGGTGGAAGGAAATTTGTGGCTTCTCTCAGATTCCCGAACTTTCTGCCACAGAAATGTGAGGAACATGTGTTTTTTTAGCCAAATTTTGAGGTTTGCAAAGGATTCTGGGTAACAGAACCTGGTCCGAGCCCCGCAAGTCACCCCTCCTTGGATTCCCCTAGGTCTCTAGTTTTCAGAAATGCACAGGTTCGGTAGGTTTCCCTAGGTGCCGGCTGAGCTAGAGGCCAAAATCTACAGGTAGGCACTTCGCAAAAAACACCTCTGTTTTATTCCAAAAATGTGGAAGTGTCCATGTTGCGCTTTGGGGCGTTTCCTGTCGCAGGCGCTAGGCCTACCCACACAAGTGAGGTATCATTTTTATCGGGAGACTTGGGGGAACGCTGGGTGGAAGGAAATTTGTGGCTTCTCTCAGATTCCCGAACTTTCTGCCACAGAAATGTGAGGAACATGTGTTTTTTTAGCCAAATTTTGAGGTTTGGAAAGGATTCTGGGTAACAGAACCTGGTCCGAGCCCCGCAAGTCACCCCTCCTTGGATTCCCCTAGGTCTCTAGTTTTCAGAAATGCACAGGTTTTTAGGTTACCCTAGGTGCCGGCTGAGCTAGAGGCCAAAATCTTCAGGTAGGCACTTCGCAAAAAACACCTCTGTTTTATTCCAAAAATGTGGATGTGTCCATGTTGCGCTTTGGGGCGTTTCCTGTCGCGGTCGCTAGGCCTACCCACACAAGTGAGGTATCATTTTTATCGGGAGACTTGGGGGAACGCTGGGTGGAAGGAAATTTGTGGCTTCTCTCAGATTCCCGAACTTTCTGCCACAGAAATGTGAGGAACATGTGTTTTTTTTAGCCAAATTTTGAGGTTTGCAAAGGATTCTGGGAAACAGAACCTGGTCCGAGCCCCGCAAGTCACCCCTCCTTGGATTCCCCTAGGTCTCTAGTTTTCAGAAATGCACAGGTTTGGTAGGTTTCCCTAGGTGCCAGCTGAGCTAGAGGCCAAAATCTACAGGTAGGCACTTCGCAAAAAACACCTCTGTTTTCTTCCAAAAATTTGGATGTGTCCACGTTGCGCTTTGGTGCGTTTCCTGTCGCGGGCGCTAGGCCTACCCACACAAGTGAGGTATCATTTTTATCGGGAGACTTTGGGGAACGCTGGGTGGAAGGAAATTTGTGGCTCCTCTCAGATTCCAGTACTTTTTTGCCACAGAAATGTGAGAAACATGTTTTTTTTTAGCCAAATTTTGAGGTTTGCAAAGGATTCTGGGTAACAGAACCTGGTCCGAGCCCCGCAAGTCACCCCTCCTTGGATTCCCCTAGGTCTCTAGTTTTCAGAAATGCACAGGTTTGGTAGGTTTCCCTAGGTGCCGGCTGAGCTAGAGGCCAAAATCTACAGGTAGGCACTTCGCAAAAAACACCTCTGTTTTATTCCAAAAATGTGGAAGTGTCCATGTTGCGCTTTGGGGCGTTTCCTGTCGCAGGCGCTAGGCCTACCCACACAAGTGAGGTATCATTTTTATCGGGAGACTTGGGGGAACGCTGGGTGGAAGGAAATTTGTGGCTCTTCTCACATTCCAGAACTTTATGCCACAGAAATGTGAGGAACATGTGTTTTTTAAGCCAAATTTTGAGGTTTGGAAAGGATTCTGGGTAACAGAACCTGGTCCGAGCCCCGCAAGTCACCCCTCCTTGGATTCCCCTAGGTCTCTAGTTTTCAGAAATGCACAGGTTTGGTAGGTTACCCTAGGTGCCGGCTGAGCTAGAGGCCAAAATCTTCAGGTAGGCACTTCGCAAAAAACACCTCTGTTTTATTCCAAAAATGTGGATGTGTCCATGTTGCGCTTTGGGGCGTTTCCTGTCGCGGTCGCTAGGCCTACCCACACAAGTGAGGTATCATTTTTATCGGGAGACTTGGGGGAACGCTGGGTGGAAGGAAATTTGTGGCTTCTCTCAGATTCCCGAACTTTCTGCCACAGAAATGTGAGGAACATGTGTTTTTTTTAGCCAAATTTTGAGGTTTGCAAAGGATTCTGGGAAACAGAACCTGGTCCGAGCCCCGCAAGTCACCCCTCCTTGGATTCCCCTAGGTCTCTAGTTTTCAGAAATGCACAGGTTTGGTAGGTTTCCCTAGGTGCCAGCTGAGCTAGAGGCCAAAATCTACAGGTAGGCACTTCGCAAAAAACACCTCTGTTTTCTTCCAAAAATTTGGATGTGTCCACGTTGCGCTTTGGTGCGTTTCCTGTCGCGGGCGCTAGGCCTACCCACACAAGTGAGGTATCATTTTTATCGGGAGACTTTGGGGAACGCTGGGTGGAAGGAAATTTGTGGCTCCTCTCAGATTCCAGTACTTTTTTGCCACAGAAATGTGAGAAACATGTTTTTTTTTAGCCAAATTTTGAGGTTTGCAAAGGATTCTGGGTAACAGAACCTGGTCCGAGCCCCGCAAAGTCTTCCCTCCTTGGATTCCCCTAGGTCTCTAGTTTTCAGAAATGCACAGGTTTCGTAGGTTTCCCTAGGTGCCGGCTGAGCTAGAGGCCAAAATCTACAGGTAGGCACTTCGCAAAAAACACCTCTGTTTTCTTCCAAAAATTTGGATGTGTCCACGTTGCACTTTGGTGCGTTTCCTGTCGCGGGCGCTAGGCCTACCCACACAAGTGAGGTATCATTTTTATCGGGAGACTTTGGGGAACGCTGGGTGGAAGGAAATTTGTGGCTCCTCTCAGATTCCAGTACTTTTTTGCCACAGAAATGTGAGGAACATGTGTTTTTTTAGCCAAATTTTGAGGTTGGCAAAGGATTCTGGGTAACAGAACCTGGTCCGAGCCCCGCAAGTCTTCCCTCCTTGGATTCCCCTAGGTCTCTAGTTTTCAGAAATGCACAGGTTTGGTAGGTTTCCCTAGGTGCCGGCTGAGCTAGAGGCCAAAATCTACAGGTAGGCACTTCGCAAAAAACACCTCTGTTTTCTTCCAAAAATTTGGATGTGTCCACGTTGCGCTTTGGTGCGTTTCCTGTCGCGGGCGCTTGGCCTACCCACACAAGTGAGGTATCATTTTTATCGGGAGACTTGGGGGAACGCTGGGTGGAAGGAAATTTGTGGCTTCTCTCAGATTCCCGAACTTTCTGCCACAGAAATGTGAGGAACATGTGTTTTTTTAGCCAAATTTTGAGGTTTGCAAAGGATTCTGGGTAACAGAACCTGGTCCGAGCCCCGCAAGTCACCCCTCCTTGGATTCCCCTAGGTCTCTAGTTTTCAGAAATGCACAGGTTTGGTAGGTTACCCTAGGTGTCGGCTGAGCTAGAGGCCAAAATCTTCAGGTAGGCACTTCGCAAAAAACACCTGTTTTATTCCAAAAATGTGGATGTGTCCATGTTGCGCTTTGGGGCGTTTCCTGTCGCGGGCGCTAGGCCTACCCACACAAGTGAGGTATCATTTTTATCGGGAGACCTGGGGGAACGCTGGGTGGAAGGAAATTTGTGGCTCCTCTCACATTCCAGAACTTTATGCCACAGAAATGTGAGGAACATGTGTTTTTTAAGCCATATTTTGAGGTTTGCAAAGGATTCTGGGTAACAGAACCTGGTCCGAGCCCCGCAAGTCACCCCTCCTTGGATTCCCCTAGGTCTCTAGTTTTCAGCAATGCACAGGTTTGGTAGGTTTCCCTAGGTGCCGGCTGAGCTAGAGGCCAAAATCTACAGGTAGGCACTTCGCAAAAAACACCTCTGTTTTCTTCCAAAAATTTGGATGTGTCCACGTTGCGCTTTGGGGCGTTTCCCTGTCGCGGGCGCTAGGCCTACCCACACAAGTGAGGTATCATTTTTATCGGGAGACTTGGGGGAACGCTGGGTGGAAGGAAATTTGTGGCTTCTCTCAGATTCCCGAACTTTCTGCTACAGAAATGTGAGGAACATGTGTTTTTTTAGCCAAATTTTGAGGTTTGCAAAGGATTCTGGGTAACAGAACCTGGTCCGAGCCCCGCAAGTCACCCCTCCTTGGATTCCCCTAGGTCTCTAGTTTTCAGAAATGCACAGGTTTGGTAGGTTACCCTAGGTGTCGGCTGAGCTAGAGGCCAAAATCTTCAGGTAGGCACTTCGCAAAAAACACCTGTTTTATTCCAAAAATGTGGATGTGTCCATGTTGCGCTTTGGGGCGTTTCCTGTCGCGGGCGCTAGGCCTACCCACACAAGTGAGGTATCATTTTTTTCGGGAGACTTGGGGGAACGCTGGGTGGAATGAAATTTGTGGCTTCTCTCAGATTCCCGAACTTTCTGCCACAGAAATGTGAGGAACAAGTGTTTTTTTTAGCCAAATTTTGAGTTTTGCAAAGGATTCTGGGAAACAGAACCTGGTCCGAGCCCCGCAAGTCACCCCTCCTTGGATTCCCCTAGGTCTCTAGTTTTCAGAAATGCACAGGTTTGGTAGGTTTCCCTAGGTGCCAGCTGAGCTAGAGGCCAAAATCTACAGGTAGGCACTTTGCAAAAAACACCTCTGTTTTCTTCCAAAAATTTGGATATGTCCACGTTGCGCTTTGGTGCGTTTCCTGTCGCGGGCGCTAGGCCTACCCACACAAGTGAGGTATCATTTTTATCGGGAGACTTGGGGGAACGATGGGTGGAAGAAAATTTGTGGCTCCTCTCAGATTCCAGTACTTTTTTGCCACAGAAATGTGAGGAACATGTGTTTTTTTAGCCAAATGTTGAGGTTTGCAAAGGATTCTGGGTAACAGAACCTGGTCCGAGCCCCGCAAGTCTTCCCTCCTTGGATTCCCCTAGGTCTCTAGTTTTCAGAAATGCACAGGTTTGGTAGGTTTCCCTAGGTGCCGGCTGAGCTAGAGGCCAAAATCTACAGGTAGGCAATTCGCAAAAAACACCTCTGTTTTCTTCCAAAAATTTGGATGTGTCCACGTTGCGCTTTGGGGCGTTTCCCTGTCGCGGGCGCTAGGCCTACCCACACAAGTGAGGTATCATTTTTATCGGGAGACTTGGGGGAACGCTGGGTGGAAGGAAATTTGTGGCTCCTCTCAGATTCCCGAACTTTCTGCTACAGAAATGTTTTTAGCCAAATTTTGAGGTTTGCAAAGGATTCTGGGTAACAGAACCTGGTCCGAGCCCCGCAAGTCACCCCTCCTTGGATTCCCCTAGGTCTCTAGTTTTCAGAAATGCACAGGTTTGGTAGGTTTCCCTAGGTGCCGGCTGAGCTAGAGGCCAAAATCTACAGGTAGGCACTTCGCAAAAAACACCTCTGTTTTCTTCCAAAAATTTGGATGTGTCCACGTTGCGCTTTGGTGCGTTTCCTGTCGCGGGCGCTAGGCCTACCCACACAAGTGAGGTATCATTTTTCTCGGGAGACTTGGGGGAACGCTGGGTGGAAGGAAATTTGTGGCTCCTCTCAGATTCCCGAACTTTCTGCCACAGAAATGTGAGGAACATGTGTTTTTTTAGCCAAATTTTGAGGTTTGCAAAGGATTCTGGGTAACAGAACCTGGTCCGAGCCCCGCAAGTCACGCCTCCTTGGATTCCCCTAGGTATCTAGTTTTCAGAAATGCACAGGTTTGGTAGGTTACCATAGGTGCCGGCTGAGCTAGAGGCCAAAATCTTCAGGTAGGCACTTCGCAAAAAACACCTCTGTTTTATTCCAAAAATGTGGATGTGTCCACGTTGCGCTTTGGGGCGTTTCCTGTCGCGGGCGCTAGGCCTACCCACACAAGTGAGGTATCATTTTTATCGGGAGACTTGGGGGAACGCTGGGTGGAAGGAAATTTGTGGCTTCTCTCAGATTCCCGAACTTTCTGCCACAGAAATGTGAGGAACATGTGTTTTTTTAGCCAAATTTTGAGGTTTGCAAAGGATTATGGGTAACAGAACCTGGTCCGAGCCCCGCAAGTCACCCCTCCTTGGATTCCCCTAGGTCTCTAGTTTTCAGAAATGCACAGGTTTGGTAGGTTTCCCTAGGTGCCGGCTGAGCTAGAGGCCAAAATCTACAGGTAGGCACTTCGCAAAAAACACCTCTGTTTTATTCCAAAAATGTGGAAGTGTCCATGTTGCGCTTTGGGGCGTTTCCTGTCGCAGGCGCTAGGCCTACCCACACAAGTGAGGTATCATTTTTATCGGGAGACTTGGGGGAACGCTGGGTGGAAGGACATTTGTGGCTCTTCTCACATTCCAGAACTTTATGCCACAGAAATGTGAGGAACATGTGTTTTTTAAGCCAAATTTTGAGGTTTGGAAAGGATTCTGGGTAACAGAACCTGGTCCGAGCCCCGCAAGTCACCCCTCCTTGGATTCCCCTAGGTCTCTAGTTTTCAGAAATGCACAGGTTTGGTAGGTTACCCTAGGTGCCGGCTGAGCTAGAGGCCAAAATCTTCAGGTAGGCACTTCGCAAAAAACACCTCTGTTTTATTCCAAAAATGTGGATGTGTCCATGTTGCGCTTTGGGGCGTTTCCTGTCGCGGTCGCTAGGCCTACCCACACAAGTGAGGTATCATTTTTATCGGGAGACTTGGGGGAACGCTGGGTGGAAGGAAATTTGTGGCTTCTCTCAGATTCCCGAACTTTCTGCCACAGAAATGTGAGGAACATGTGTTTTTTTTAGCCAAATTTTGAGGTTTGCAAAGGATTCTGGGAAACAGAACCTGGTCCGAGCCCCGCAAGTCACCCCTCCTTGGATTCCCCTAGGTCTCTAGTTTTCAGAAATGCACAGGTTTGGTAGGTTTCCCTAGGTGCCAGCTGAGCTAGAGGCCAAAATCTACAGGTAGGCACTTCGCAAAAAACACCTCTGTTTTCTTCCAAAAATTTGGATGTGTCCACGTTGCGCTTTGTTGCGTTTCCTGTCGCGGGCGCTAGGCCTACCCACACAAGTGAGGTATCATTTTTATCGGGAGACTTTGCGGAACGCTGAGTGGAAGGAAATTTGTGGCTCCTCTCAGATTCCAGTACTTTTTTGCCACAGAAATGAGAGAAACATGTTTTTTTTTAGCCAAATTTTGAGGTTTGCAAAGGATTCTGGGTAACAGAACCTGGTCCGAGCCCCGCAAGTCTTCCCTCCTTGGATTCCCCTAGGTCTCTAGTTTTCAGAAATGCACAGGTTTCGTAGGTTTCCCTAGGTGCCGGCTGAGCTAGAGGCCAAAATCTACAGGTAGGCACTTCGCAAAAAACACCTCTGTTTTCTTCCAAAAATTTGGATGTGTCCACGTTGCACTTTGGTGCGTTTCCTGTCGCGGGCGCTAGGCCTACCCACACAAGTGAGGTATCATTTTTATCGGGAGACTTTGGGGAACGCTGGGTGGAAGGAAATTTGTGGCTCCTCTCAGATTCCAGTACTTTTTTGCCACAGAAATGTGAGGAGCCAAATTTTGAGGTTGGCAAAGGATTCTGGGTAACAGAACCTGGTCCGAGCCCCGCAAGTCTTCCCTCCTTGGATTCCCCTAGGTCTCTAGTTTTCAGAAATGCACAGGTTTGGTAGGTTTCCCTAGGTGCCGGCTGAGCTAGAGGCCAAAATCTACAGGTAGGCACTTCGCAAAAAACACCTCTGTTTTCTTCCAAAAATTTGGATGTGTCCACGTTGCGCTTTGGTGCGTTTCCTGTCGCGGGCGCTTGGCCTACCCACACAAGTGAGGTATCATTTTTATCGGGAGACTTGGGGGAACGCTGGGTGGAAGGAAATTTGTGGCTTCTCTCAGATTCCCGAACTTTCTGCCACAGAAATGTGAGGAACATGTGTTTTTTTAGCCAAATTTTGAGGTTTGCAAAGGATTCTGGGTAACAGAACCTGGTCCGAGCCCCGCAAGTCACCCCTCCTTGGATTCCCCTAGGTCTCTAGTTTTCAGAAATGCACAGGTTTGGTAGGTTACCCTAGGTGTCGGCTGAGCTAGAGGCCAAAATCTTCAGGTAGGCACTTCGCAAAAAACACCTGTTTTATTCCAAAAATGTGGATGTGTCCATGTTGCGCTTTGGGGCGTTTCCTGTCGCGGGCGCTAGGCCTACCCACACAAGTGAGGTATCATTTTTATCGGGAGACCTGGGGGAACGCTGGGTGGAAGGAAATTTGTGGCTCCTCTCACATTCCAGAACTTTATGCCACAGAAATGTGAGGAACATGTGTTTTTTAAGCCATATTTTGAGGTTTGCAAAGGATTCTGGGTAACAGAACCTGGTCCGAGCCCCGCAAGTCACCCCTCCTTGGATTCCCCTAGGTCTCTAGTTTTCAGCAATGCACAGGTTTGGTAGGTTACCCTAGGTGTCGGCTGAGCTAGAGGCCAAAATCTTCAGGTAGGCACTTCGCAAAAAACACCTCTGTTTTCTTCCAAAAATTTGGATGTGTCCACGTTGCACTTTGGTGCGTTTCCTGTCGCGGGCGCTAGGCCTACCCACACAAGTGAGGTATCATTTTTATCGGGAGACTTTGGGGAACGCTGGGTGGAAGGAAATTTGTGGCTCCTCTCAGATTCCAGTACTTTTTTGCCACAGAAATGTGAGGAACATGTGTTTTTTTAGCCAAATTTTGAGGTTGGCAAAGGATTCTGGGTAACAGAACCTGGTCCGAGCCCCGCAAGTCTTCCCTCCTTGGATTCCCCTAGGTCTCTAGTTTTCAGAAATGCACAGGTTTGGTAGGTTTCCCTAGGTGTCGGCTGAGCTAGAGGCCAAAATCTTCAGGTAGGCACTTCGCAAAAAACACCTGTTTTATTCCAAAAATGTGGATGTGTCCATGTTGCGCTTTGGGGCGTTTCCTGTCGCGGGCGCTAGGCCTACCCACACAAGTGAGGTATCATTTTTATCGGGAGACCTGGGGGAACGCTGGGTGGAAGGAAATTTGTGGCTCCTCTCACATTCCAGAACTTTATGCCACAGAAATGTGAGGAACATGTGTTTTTTAAGCCATATTTTGAGGTTTGCAAAGGATTCTGGGTAACAGAACCTGGTCCGAGCCCCGCAAGTCACCCCTCCTTGGATTCCCCTAGGTCTCTAGTTTTCAGCAATGCACAGGTTTGGTAGGTTTCCCTAGGTGCCGGCTGAGCTAGAGGCCAAAATCTACAGGTAGGCACTTCGCAAAAAACACCTCTGTTTTCTTCCAAAAATTTGGATGTGTCCACGTTGCGCTTTGGGGCGTTTCCCTGTCGCGGGCGCTAGGCCTACCCACACAAGTGAGGTATCATTTTTATCGGGAGACTTGGGGGAACGCTGGGTGGAAGGAAATTTGTGGCTTCTCTCAGATTCCCGAACTTTCTGCTACAGAAATGTGAGGAACATGTGTTTTTTTAGCCAAATTTTGAGGTTTGCAAAGGATTCTGGGTAACAGAACCTGGTCCGAGCCCCGCAAGTCACCCCTCCTTGGATTCCCCTAGGTCTCTAGTTTTCAGAAATGCACAGGTTTGGTAGGTTACCCTAGGTGTCGGCTGAGCTAGAGGCCAAAATCTTCAGGTAGGCACTTCGCAAAAAACACCTGTTTTATTCCAAAAATGTGGATGTGTCCATGTTGCGCTTTGGGGCGTTTCCTGTCGCGGGCGCTAGGCCTACCCACACAAGTGAGGTATCATTTTTTTCGGGAGACTTGGGGGAACGCTGGGTGGAATTAAATTTGTGGCTTCTCTCAGATTCCCGAACTTTCTGCCACAGAAATGTGAGGAACAAGTGTTTTTTTTAGCCAAATTTTGAGTTTTGCAAAGGATTCTGGGAAACAGAACCTGGTCCGAGCCCCGCAAGTCACCCCTCCTTGGATTCCCCTAGGTCTCTAGTTTTCAGAAATGCACAGGTTTGGTAGGTTTCCCTAGGTGCCAGCTGAGCTAGAGGCCAAAATCTACAGGTAGGCACTTTGCAAAAAACACCTCTGTTTTCTTCCAAAAATTTGGATATGTCCACGTTGCGCTTTGGTGCGTTTCCTGTCGCGGGCGCTAGGCCTACCCACACAAGTGAGGTATCATTTTTATCGGGAGACTTGGGGGAACGATGGGTGGAAGAAAATTTGTGGCTCCTCTCAGATTCCAAGTACTTTTTTGCCACAGAAATGTGAGGAACATGTGTTTTTTTAGCCAAATGTTGAGGTTTGCAAAGGATTCTGGGTAACAGAACCTGGTCCGAGCCCCGCAAGTCTTCCCTCCTTGGATTCCCCTAGGTCTCTAGTTTTCAGAAATGCACAGGTTTGGTAGGTTTCCCTAGGTGCCGGCTGAGCTAGAGGCCAAAATCTACAGGTAGGCACTTCGCAAAAAACACCTCTGTTTTCTTCCAAAAATTTGGATGTGTCCACGTTGCGCTTTGGGGCGTTTCCCTGTCGCGGGCGCTAGGCCTACCCACACAAGTGAGGTATCATTTTTATCGGGAGACTTGGGGGAACGCTGGGTGGAAGGAAATTTGTGGCTCCTCTCAGATTCCCGAACTTTCTGCTACAGAAATGTTTTTTGCCAAATTTTGAGGTTTGCAAAGGATTCTGGGTAACAGAACCTGGTCCGAGCCCCGCAAGTCACCCCTCCTTGGATTCCCCTAGGTCTCTAGTTTTCAGAAATGCACAGGTTTGGTAGGTTTCCCTAGGTGCCGGCTGAGCTAGAGGCCAAAATCTACAGGTAGGCACTTCGCAAAAAACACCTCTGTTTTCTTCCAAAAATTTGGATGTGTCCACGTTGCGCTTTGGTGCGTTTCCTGTCGCGGGCGCTAGGCCTACCCACACAAGTGAGGTATCATTTTTCTCGGGAGACTTGGGGGAACGCTGGGTGGAAGGAAATTTGTGGCTTCTCTCAGATTCCCGAACTTTCTGCCACAGAACTGTGAGTAACATGTGTTTTTTTAGCCAAATTTTGAGGTTTGCAAAGGATTCTGGGTAACAGAACCTGGTCCGAGCCCCGCAAGTCACCCCTCCTTGGATTCCCCTAGGTCTCTAGTTTTCAGAAATGCACAGGTTTGGTAGGTTTCCCTAGGTGCCGGCTGAGCTAGAGGCCAAAATCTACAGGTAGGCACTTCGCAAAAAACACCTCTGTTTTCTTCCAAAAATTTGGATGTGTCCACGTTGCGCTTTGGGGCGTTTCCTGTCGCGGGCGCTAGGCCTACCCACACAAGTGAGGTATCATTTTTATCGGGAGACTTGGGGGAACGCTGGGTGGAAGGAAATTTGTGGCTCCTCTCACATTCCAGAACTTTATGCCACAGAAATGTGAGGAACATGTGTTTTTTAAGCCATATTCTGAGGTTTGCAAAGGATTCTGGGTAACAGAACCTGGTCCGAGCCCCGCAAGTCACCCCTCCTTGGATTCCCCTAGGTCTCTAGTTTTCAGAAATGCACAGGTTTGGTAGGTTACCCTAGGTGCCGGCTGAGCTAGAGGCCAAAATCTTCAGGTAGGCACTTCGCAAAAAACACCTCTGTTTTATTCCAAAAATGTGGATGTGTCCATGTTGCGCTTTGGGGCGTTTCCTGTCGCGGGCGCTAGGCCTACCCACACAAGTGAGGTATCATTTTTATCGGGAGACTTGGGGGAACGCTGGGTGGAAGGAAATTTGTGGCTTCTCTCAGATTCCCGAACTTTCTGCCACAGAAATGTGAGGAACATGTGTTTTTTTTAGCCAAATTTTGAGGTTTGCAAAGGATTCTGGGAAACAGAACCTGGTCCGAGCCCCGCAAGTCACCCCTCCTTGGATTCCCCTAGGTCTCTAGTTTTCAGAAATGCACAGGTTTGGTAGGTTACCGTAGGTGCCGGCTGAGCTAGAGGCCAAAATCTTCAGGTAGGCACTTCGCAAAAAACACCTCTGTTTTCTTCCAAAAATTTGGATGTGTCCACGTTGCGCTTTGTGGCGTTTCCTGTCGCGGGTGCTAGGCCTACCCACACAAGTGAGGTATCATTTTTATCGGGAGACTTGGGGGAACGCTGGGTGGAAGGAAATTTGTGGCTCCTCTCTGATTCCCGAACTTTCTGCCACAGAAATGTGAGGAACATGTGTTTTTTTAGCCAAATTTTGAGGTTTGCAAAGGATTCTGGGTAACAGAACCTGGTCCGAGCCCCGCAAGTCACCCCTCCTTGGATTCCCCTAGGTCTCTAGTTTTCAGAAATGCACAGGTTTGGTAGGTTTCCTTCGGTGCCGGCTGAGCTAGAGGCCAAAATCTACAGGTAGGCACTTCGCAAAAAACACCTCTGTTTTCTTCCAAAAATGTGGATGTGTCCACGTTGCCCTTTAGGGCGTTTCCTGTCGCGGGCGCTAGGCCTACCCACACAAGTGAGGTATCATTTTTATCAGGAGACTTGGGGAAACGCTGGGTGGAAGGACATTTTTGGCTCCTCTCAGATTCCAGAACTTTCTGCCACAGAAATGTGAGGAACATGTGTTTTTTTAGCCAAATTTTGAGGTTTGCAAAGGATTCTGGGTAACAGAACCTGGTCCGAGCCCCGCAAGTCACCCCTCCTTGGATTCCCCTAGGTCTCTAGTTTTCAGAAATGCACAGGTTTGTTAGGTTTCCCTAGGTGCCAGCTGAGCTAGAGGCCAAAATCTACAGGTAGGCACTTCGCAAAAAACACCTCTGTTTTCTTCCAAAAATTTGGATGTGTCCACGTTGCGCTTTCGTGCGTTTCCTGTCGCGGGCGCTAGGCCTACCCACACAAGTGAGGTATCATTTTTATCGGGAGACTTGGGGGAACGCTGGGTGGAAGGAAATTTGTGGCTCCTCTCAGATTCCAGTACTTTCTGTCACAGAAATGTGAGGAACATGTGTTTTTTTAGCCAAATTTTGAGGTTTACAAAGGATTCTGGGTAACAGAACCTGGTCCGAGCCCCGCAAGTCACCCCTCCTTGGATTCCCCTAGGTCTTTAGTTTTCAGAAATGCACAGGTTTGGTAGGTTTCCCTAGGTGCCGGCTGAGCTAGATGCCAAAATCTACAGGTAGGCACTTCGCAAAAAACACCTCTGTTTTCTTCCAAAAATTTGGATGTGTCCACGTTGCGCTTTGGGGCGTTTCCTGTCGCGGGCGCTAGGCCTACCCACACAAGTGAGGTATCATTTTTATCGGGAGACTTGGGGGAACGCTGGGTGGAAGGAAATTTGTGGCTCCTCTCACATTCCAGAACTTTATGCCACAGAAATGTGAGGAACATGTGTTTTTTAAGCCATATTCTGAGGTTTGCAAAGGATTCTGGGTAACAGAACCTGGTCCGAGCCCCGCAAGTCACCCCTCCTTGGATTCCCCTAGGTCTCTAGTTTTCAGAAATGCACAGGTTTGGTAGGTTACCCTAGGTGCCGGCTGAGCTAGAGGCCAAAATCTTCAGGTAGGCACTTCGCAAAAAACACCTCTGTTTTATTCCAAAAATGTGGATGTGTCCATGTTGCGCTTTGGGGCGTTTCCTGTCGCGGGCGCTAGGCCTACCCACACAAGTGAGGTATCATTTTTATCGGGAGACTTGGGGGAACGCTGGGTGGAAGGAAATTTGTGGCTTCTCTCAGATTCCCGAACTTTCTGCCACAGAAATGTGAGGAACATGTGTTTTTTTTAGCCAAATTTTGAGGTTTGCAAAGGATTCTGGGAAACAGAACCTGGTCCGAGCCCCGCAAGTCACCCCTCCTTGGATTCCCCTAGGTCTCTAGTTTTCAGAAATGCACAGGTTTGGTAGGTTACCGTAGGTGCCGGCTGAGCTAGAGGCCAAAATCTTCAGGTAGGCACTTCGCAAAAAACACCTCTGTTTTCTTCCAAAAATTTGGATGTGTCCACGTTGCGCTTTGTGGCGTTTCCTGTCGCGGGTGCTAGGCCTACCCACACAAGTGAGGTATCATTTTTATCGGGAGACTTGGGGGAACGCTGGGTGGAAGGAAATTTGTGGCTCCTCTCTGATTCCCGAACTTTCTGCCACAGAAATGTGAGGAACATGTGTTTTTTTAGCCAAATTTTGAGGTTTGCAAAGGATTCTGGGTAACAGAACCTGGTCCGAGCCCCGCAAGTCACCCCTCCTTGGATTCCCCTAGGTCTCTAGTTTTCAGAAATGCACAGGTTTGGTAGGTTTCCTTCGGTGCCGGCTGAGCTAGAGGCCAAAATCTACAGGTAGGCACTTCGCAAAAAACACCTCTGTTTTCTTCCAAAAATGTGGATGTGTCCACGTTGCCCTTTAGGGCGTTTCCTGTCGCGGGCGCTAGGCCTACCCACACAAGTGAGGTATCATTTTTATCAGGAGACTTGGGGAAACGCTGGGTGGAAGGACATTTTTGGCTCCTCTCAGATTCCAGAACTTTCTGCCACAGAAATGTGAGGAACATGTGTTTTTTTAGCCAAATTTTGAGGTTTGCAAAGGATTCTGGGTAACAGAACCTGGTCCGAGCCCCGCAAGTCACCCCTCCTTGGATTCCCCTAGGTCTCTAGTTTTCAGAAATGCACAGGTTTGTTAGGTTTCCCTAGGTGCCAGCTGAGCTAGAGGCCAAAATCTACAGGTAGGCACTTCGCAAAAAACACCTCTGTTTTCTTCCAAAAATTTGGATGTGTCCACGTTGCGCTTTCGTGCGTTTCCTGTCGCGGGCGCTAGGCCTACCCACACAAGTGAGGTATCATTTTTATCGGGAGACTTGGGGGAACGCTGGGTGGAAGGAAATTTGTGGCTCCTCTCAGATTCCAGTACTTTCTGTCACAGAAATGTGAGGAACATGTGTTTTTTTAGCCAAATTTTGAGGTTTACAAAGGATTCTGGGTAACAGAACCTGGTCCGAGCCCCGCAAGTCACCCCTCCTTGGATTCCCCTAGGTCTCTAGTTTTCAGAAATGCACAGGTTTGGTAGGTTTCCCTAGGTGCCGGCTGAGCTAGATGCCAAAATCTACAGGTAGGCACTTCGCAAAAAACACCTCTGTTTTCTTCCAAAAATTTGGATGTGTCCACGTTGCGCTTTGGGGCGTTTCCTGTCGCGGGCGCTAGGCCTACCCACACAAGTGAGGTATCATTTTTATCGGGAGACTTGGGGGAACGCTGGGTGGAAGGAAATTTGTGGCTCCTCTCACATTCCAGAACTTTATGCCACAGAAATGTGAGGAACATGTGTTTTTTAAGCCATATTTTGAGGTTTGCAAAGGATTCTGGGTAACAGAACCTGGTCCGAGCCCCGCAAGTCACCCCTCCTTGGATTCCCCTAGGTCTCTAGTTTTCAGCAATGCACAGGTTTGGTAGGTTACCCTAGGTGTCGGCTGAGCTAGAGGCCAAAATCTTCAGGTAGGCACTTCGCAAAAAACACCTCTGTTTTCTTCCAAAAATTTGGATGTGTCCACGTTGCACTTTGGTGCGTTTCCTGTCGCGGGCGCTAGGCCTACCCACACAAGTGAGGTATCATTTTTATCGGGAGACTTGGGGGAACGATGGGTGGAAGAAAATTTGTGGCTCCTCTCAGATTCCAAGTACTTTTTTGCCACAGAAATGTGAGGAACATGTGTTTTTTTAGCCAAATGTTGAGGTTTGCAAAGGATTCTGGGTAACAGAACCTGGTCCGAGCCCCGCAAGTCTTCCCTCCTTGGATTCCCCTAGGTCTCTAGTTTTCAGAAATGCACAGGTTTGGTAGGTTTCCCTAGGTGCCGGCTGAGCTAGAGGCCAAAATCTACAGGTAGGCACTTCGCAAAAAACACCTCTGTTTTCTTCCAAAAATTTGGATGTGTCCACGTTGCGCTTTGGGGCGTTTCCCTGTCGCGGGCGCTAGGCCTACCCACACAAGTGAGGTATCATTTTTATCGGGAGACTTGGGGGAACGCTGGTCGGAAGGAAATTTGTGGCTCCTCTCAGATTCCCGAACTTTCTGCTACAGAAATGTTTTTTGCCAAATTTTGAGGTTTGCAAAGGATTCTGGGTAACAGAACCTGGTCCGAGCCCCGCAAGTCACCCCTCCTTGGATTCCCCTAGGTCTCTAGTTTTCAGAAATGCACAGGTTTGGTAGGTTTCCCTAGGTGCCGGCTGAGCTAGAGGCCAAAATCTACAGGTAGGCACTTCGCAAAAAACACCTCTGTTTTCTTCCAAAAATTTGGATGTGTCCACGTTGCGCTTTGGTGCATTTCCTGTCGCGGGCGCTAGGCCTACCCACACAAGTGAGGTATCATTTTTCTCGGGAGACTTGGGGGAACGCTGGGTGGAAGGAAATTTGTGGCTTCTCTCAGATTCCCGAACTTTCTGCCACAGAACTGTGAGTAACATGTGTTTTTTTAGCCAAATTTTGAGGTTTGCAAAGGATTCTGGGTAACAGAACCTGGTCCGAGCCCCGCAAGTCACCCCTCCTTGGATTCCCCTAGGTCTCTAGTTTTCAGAAATGCACAGGTTTGGTAGGTTTCCCTAGGTGCCGGCTGAGCTAGAGGCCAAAATCTACAGGTAGGCACTTCGCAAAAAACACCTCTGTTTTCTTCCAAAAATTTGGATGTGTCCACGTTGCGCTTTGGGGCGTTTCCTGTCGCGGGCGCTAGGCCTACCCACACAAGTGAGGTATCATTTTTATCGGGAGACTTGGGGGAACGCTGGGTGGAAGGAAATTTGTGGCTCCTCTCACATTCCAGAACTTTATGCCACAGAAATGTGAGGAACATGTGTTTTTTAAGCCATATTCTGAGGTTTGCAAAGGATTCTGGGTAACAGAACCTGGTCCGAGCCCCGCAAGTCACCCCTCCTTGGATTCCCCTAGGTCTCTAGTTTTCAGAAATGCACAGGTTTGGTAGGTTACCCTAGGTGCCGGCTGAGCTAGAGGCCAAAATCTTCAGGTAGGCACTTCGCAAAAAACACCTCTGTTTTATTCCAAAAATGTGGATGTGTCCATGTTGCGCTTTGGGGCGTTTCCTGTCGCGGGCGCTAGGCCTACCCACACAAGTGAGGTATCATTTTTATCGGGAGACTTGGGGGAACGCTGGGTGGAAGGAAATTTGTGGCTTCTCTCAGATTCCCGAACTTTCTGCCACAGAAATGTGAGGAACATGTGTTTTTTTTAGCCAAATTTTGAGGTTTGCAAAGGATTCTGGGAAACAGAACCTGGTCCGAGCCCCGCAAGTCACCCCTCCTTGGATTCCCCTAGGTCTCTAGTTTTCAGAAATGCACAGGTTTGGTAGGTTACCGTAGGTGCCGGCTGAGCTAGAGGCCAAAATCTTCAGGTAGGCACTTCGCAAAAAACACCTCTGTTTTCTTCCAAAAATTTGGATGTGTCCACGTTGCGCTTTGTGGCGTTTCCTGTCGCGGGTGCTAGGCCTACCCACACAAGTGAGGTATCATTTTTATCGGGAGACTTGGGGGAACGCTGGGTGGAAGGAAATTTGTGGCTCCTCTCTGATTCCCGAACTTTCTGCCACAGAAATGTGAGGAACATGTGTTTTTTTAGCCAAATTTTGAGGTTTGCAAAGGATTCTGGGTAACAGAACCTGGTCCGAGCCCCGCAAGTCACCCCTCCTTGGATTCCCCTAGGTCTCTAGTTTTCAGAAATGCACAGGTTTGGTAGGTTTCCTTCGGTGCCGGCTGAGCTAGAGGCCAAAATCTACAGGTAGGCACTTCGCAAAAAACACCTCTGTTTTCTTCCAAAAATGTGGATGTGTCCACGTTGCCCTTTGGGGCGTTTCCTGTCGCGGGCGCTAGGCCTACCCACACAAGTGAGGTATCATTTTTATCAGGAGACTTGGGGAAACGCTGGGTGGAAGGACATTTTTGGCTCCTCTCAGATTCCAGAACTTTCTGCCACAGAAATGTGAGGAACATGTGTTTTTTTAGCCAAATTTTGAGGTTTGCAAAGGATTCTGGGTAACAGAACCTGGTCCGAGCCCCGCAAGTCACCCCTCCTTGGATTCCCCTAGGTCTCTAGTTTTCAGAAATGCACAGGTTTGTTAGGTTTCCCTAGGTGCCAGCTGAGCTAGAGGCCAAAATCTACAGGTAGGCACTTCGCAAAAAACACCTCTGTTTTCTTCCAAAAATTTGGATGTGTCCACGTTGCGCTTTCGTGCGTTTCCTGTCGCGGGCGCTAGGCCTACCCACACAAGTGAGGTATCATTTTTATCGGGAGACTTGGGGGAACGCTGGGTGGAAGGAAATTTGTGGCTCCTCTCAGATTCCAGTACTTTCTGTCACAGAAATGTGAGGAACATGTGTTTTTTTAGCCAAATTTTGAGGTTTACAAAGGATTCTGGGTAACAGAACCTGGTCCGAGCCCCGCAAGTCACCCCTCCTTGGATTCCCCTAGGTCTCTAGTTTTCAGAAATGCACAGGTTTGGTAGGTTTCCCTAGGTGCCGGCTGAGCTAGATGCCAAAATCTACAGGTAGGCACTTCGCAAAAAACACCTCTGTTTTCTTCCAAAAATTTGGATGTGTCCACGTTGCGCTTTGGGGCGTTTCCTGTCGCGGGCGCTAGGCCTACCCACACAAGTGAGGTATCATTTTTATCGGGAGACTTGGGGGAATGCTGGGTGGAAGGAAATTTGTGGCTCCTCTCAGATTCCAGAACTTTATGCCACAGAAATGTGAGGAACATGTGTTTTTTTAGCCAAATTTTGAGGTTTGCCAAGGATTCTGGGTAAGAGAACCTGGTCCGAGCCCCGCAAGTCACCCCTCCTTGGATTCCCCTAGGTCTCTAGTTTTCAGAAATGCACAGGTTTGGTAGGTTACCCTAGGTGCCGGCTGAGCTAGAGGCCAAAATCTTCAGGTAGGCACTTCTCAAAAAACACCTCTGTTTTCTTCCAAAAATGTGGATGTGTCCACGTTGCGCTTTGTGGCGTTTCCTGTCGCGGGTGCTAGGCCTACCCACACAAGTGAGGTATCGTTTTTATCGGGAGACTTGGGGGAACGCTGGGTGGAAGGAAATTTGTGGCTCCTCTCAGATTCCCGAACTTTCTGCCACAGAAATGTGAGGAACATGTGTTTTTTTAGCTAAATTTTGAGGTTTGCAAAGGATTCTGGGTAACAGAACCTGGTCCGAGCCCCGCAAGTCACCCCTCCTTGGATTCCCCTAGGTCTCTAGTTTTCAGAAATGCACAGGTTCGGTAGGTTTCCCTAGGTGCCGGCTGAGCTAGAGGCCAAAATCTACAGGTAGGCACTTCGCAAAAAACACCTCTGTTTTATTCCAAAAATGTGGAAGTGTCCATGTTGCGCTTTGGGGCGTTTCCTGTCGCAGGCGCTAGGCCTACCCACACAAGTGAGGTATCATTTTTATCGGGAGACTTGGGGGAACGCTGGGTGGAAGGAAATTTGTGGCTCTTCTCACATTCCAGAACTTTATGCCACAGAAATGTGAGGAACATGTGTTTTTTAAGCCAAATTTTGAGGTTTGGAAAGGATTCTGGGTAACAGAACCTGATCCGAGCCCCGCAAGTCACCCCTCCTTGGATTCCCCTAGGTCTCTAGTTTTCAGAAATGCACAGGTTTGGTAGGTTACCCTAGGTGCCGGCTGAGCTAGAGGCCAAAATCTTCAGGTAGGCACTTCGCAAAAAACACCTCTGTTTTATTCCAAAAATGTGGATGTGTCCATGTTGCGCTTTGGGGCGTTTCCTGTCGCGGTCGCTAGGCCTACCCACACAAGTGAGGTATCATTTTTATCGGGAGACTTGGGGGAACGCTGGGTGGAAGGAAATTTGTGGCTTCTCTCAGATTCCCGAACTTTCTGCCACAGAAATGTGAGGAACATGTGTTTTTTTTAGCCAAATTTTGAGGTTTGCAAAGGATTCTGGGAAACAGAACCTGGTCCGAGCCCTGCAAGTCACCCCTCCTTGGATTCCCCTAGGTCTCTAGTTTTCAGAAATGCACAGGTTTGGTAGGTTTCCCTAGGTGCCAGCTGAGCTAGAGGCCAAAATCTACAGGTAGGCACTTCGCAAAAAACACCTCTGTTTTCTTCCAAAAATTTGGATGTGTCCACGTTGCGCTTTGGTGCGTTTCCTGTCGCGGGCGCTAGGCCTACCCACACAAGTGAGGTATCATTTTTATCGGGAGACTTTGGGGAACGCTGGGTGGAAGGAAATTTGTGGCTCCTCTCAGATTCCAGTACTTTTTTGCCACAGAAATGTGAGAAACATGTTTTTTTTTAGCCAAATTTTGAGGTTTGCAAAGGATTCTGGGTAACAGAACCTGGTCCGAGCCCCGCAAGTCTTCCCTCCTTGGATTCCCCTAGGTCTCTAGTTTTCAGAAATGCACAGGTTTCGTAGGTTTCGTAGGTTTCCCTAGGTGCCGGCTGAGCTAGAGGCCAAAATCTACAGGTAGGCACTTCGCAAAAAACACCTCTGTTTTCTTCCAAAAATTTGGATGTGTCCACGTTGCACTTTGGTGCGTTTCCTGTCGCGGGCGCTAGGCCTACCCACACAAGTGAGGTATCATTTTTATCGGGAGACTTTGGGGAACGCTGGGTGGAAGGAAATTTGTGGCTCCTCTCAGATTCCAGTACTTTTTTGCCACAGAAATGTGAGGAACATGTGTTTTTTTAGCCAAATTTTGAGGTTGGCAAAGGATTCTGGGTAACAGAACCTGGTCCGAGCCCCGCAAGTCTTCCCTCCTTGGATTCCCCTAGGTCTCTAGTTTTCAGAAATGCACAGGTTTGGTAGGTTTCCCTAGGTGCCGGCTGAGCTAGAGGCCAAAATCTACAGGTAGGCACTTCGCAAAAAACACCTCTGTTTTCTTCCAAAAATTTGGATGTGTCCACGTTGCGCTTTGGTGCGTTTCCTGTCGCGGGCGCTTGGCCTACCCACACAAGTGAGGTATCATTTTTATCGGGAGACTTGGGGGAACGCTGGGTGGAAGGAAATTTGTGGCTTCTCTCAGATTCCCGAACTTTCTGCCACAGAAATGTGAGGAACATGTGTTTTTTTAGCCAAATTTTGAGGTTTGCAAAGGATTCTGGGTAACAGAACCTGGTCCGAGCCCCGCAAGTCACCCCTCCTTGGATTCCCCTAGGTCTCTAGTTTTCAGAAATGCACAGGTTTGGTAGGTTACCCTAGGTGTCGGCTGAGCTAGAGGCCAAAATCTTCAGGTAGGCACTTCGCAAAAAACACCTGTTTTATTCCAAAAATGTGGATGTGTCCATGTTGCGCTTTGGGGCGTTTCCTGTCGCGGGCGCTAGGCCTACCCACACAAGTGAGGTATCATTTTTATCGGGAGACCTGGGGGA
Source organism: Pleurodeles waltl (assembly GCF_031143425.1). Lineage (NCBI taxonomy): Eukaryota > Metazoa > Chordata > Amphibia > Caudata > Salamandridae > Pleurodeles > Pleurodeles waltl. The sequence goes on along the minus strand of NC_090436.1, from coordinate 218,624,959 downwards.
ACGCTGGGTGGAAGGAAATTTGTGGCTCCTCTCACATTCCAGAACTTTATGCCACAGAAATGTGAGGAACATGTGTTTTTTAAGCCATATTTTGAGGTTTGCAAAGGATTCTGGGTAACAGAACCTGGTCCGAGCCCCGCAAGTCACCCCTCCTTGGATTCCCCTAGGTCTCTAGTTTTCAGAAATGCACAGGTTTGGTAGGTTTCCTTCGGTGCCGGCTGAGCTAGAGGCCAAAATCTACAGGTAGGCACTTCGCAAAAAACACCTCTGTTTTCTTCCAAAAATGTGGATGTGTCCACGTTGCCCTTTGGGGCGTTTCCTGTCGCGGGCGCTAGGCCTACCCACACAAGTGAGGTATCATTTTTATCAGGAGACTTGGGGAAACGCTGGGTGGAAGGACATTTTTGGCTCCTCTCAGATTCCAGAACTTTCTGCCACAGAAATGTGAGGAACATGTGTTTTTTTAGCCAAATTTTGAGGTTTGCAAAGGATTCTGGGTAACAGAACCTGGTCCGAGCCCCGCAAGTCACCCCTCCTTGGATTCCCCTAGGTCTCTAGTTTTCAGAAATGCACAGGTTTGTTAGGTTTCCCTAGGTGCCAGCTGAGCTAGAGGCCAAAATCTACAGGTAGGCACTTCGCAAAAAACACCTCTGTTTTCTTCCAAAAATTTGGATGTGTCCACGTTGCGCTTTCGTGCGTTTCCTGTCGCGGGCGCTAGGCCTACCCACACAAGTGAGGTATCATTTTTATCGGGAGACTTGGGGGAACGCTGGGTGGAAGGAAATTTGTGGCTCCTCTCAGATTCCAGTACTTTCTGTCACAGAAATGTGAGGAACATGTGTTTTTTTAGCCAAATTTTGAGGTTTACAAAGGATTCTGGGTAACAGAACCTGGTCCGAGCCCCGCAAGTCACCCCTCCTTGGATTCCCCTAGGTCTCTAGTTTTCAGAAATGCACAGGTTTGGTAGGTTTCCCTAGGTGCCGGCTGAGCTAGATGCCAAAATCTACAGGTAGGCACTTCGCAAAAAACACCTCTGTTTTCTTCCAAAAATTTGGATGTGTCCACGTTGCGCTTTGGGGCGTTTCCTGTCGCGGGCGCTAGGCCTACCCACACAAGTGAGGTATCATTTTTATCGGGAGACTTGGGGGAACGCTGGGTGGAAGGAAATTTGTGGCTCCTCTCACATTCCAGAACTTTATGCCACAGAAATGTGAGGAACATGTGTTTTTTAAGCCATATTTTGAGGTTTGCAAAGGATTCTGGGTAACAGAACCTGGTCCGAGCCCCGCAAGTCACCCCTCCTTGGATTCCCCTAGGTCTCTAGTTTTCAGCAATGCACAGGTTTGGTAGGTTACCCTAGGTGTCGGCTGAGCTAGAGGCCAAAATCTTCAGGTAGGCACTTCGCAAAAAACACCTCTGTTTTCTTCCAAAAATTTGGATGTGTCCACGTTGCACTTTGGTGCGTTTCCTGTCGCGGGCGCTAGGCCTACCCACACAAGTGAGGTATCATTTTTATCGGGAGACTTTGGGGAACGCTGGGTGGAAGGAAATTTGTGGCTCCTCTCAGATTCCAGTACTTTTTTGCCACAGAAATGTGAGGAACATGTGTTTTTTTAGCCAAATTTTGAGGTTGGCAAAGGATTCTGGGTAACAGAACCTGGTCCGAGCCCCGCAAGTCTTCCCTCCTTGGATTCCCCTAGGTCTCTAGTTTTCAGAAATGCACAGGTTTGGTAGGTTTCCCTAGGTGTCGGCTGAGCTAGAGGCCAAAATCTTCAGGTAGGCACTTCGCAAAAAACACCTGTTTTATTCCAAAAATGTGGATGTGTCCATGTTGCGCTTTGGGGCGTTTCCTGTCGCGGGCGCTAGGCCTACCCACACAAGTGAGGTATCATTTTTATCGGGAGACCTGGGGGAACGCTGGGTGGAAGGAAATTTGTGGCTCCTCTCACATTCCAGAACTTTATGCCACAGAAATGTGAGGAACATGTGTTTTTTAAGCCATATTTTGAGGTTTGCAAAGGATTCTGGGTAACAGAACCTGGTCCGAGCCCCGCAAGTCACCCCTCCTTGGATTCCCCTAGGTCTCTAGTTTTCAGCAATGCACAGGTTTGGTAGGTTTCCCTAGGTGCCGGCTGAGCTAGAGGCCAAAATCTACAGGTAGGCACTTCGCAAAAAACACCTCTGTTTTCTTCCAAAAATTTGGATGTGTCCACGTTGCGCTTTGGGGCGTTTCCCTGTCGCGGGCGCTAGGCCTACCCACACAAGTGAGGTATCATTTTTATCGGGAGACTTGGGGGAACGCTGGGTGGAAGGAAATTTGTGGCTTCTCTCTGATTCCCGAACTTTCTGCTACAGAAATGTGAGGAACATGTGTTTTTTTAGCCAAATTTTGAGGTTTGCAAAGGATTCTGGGTAACAGAACCTGGTCCGAGCCCCGCAAGTCACCCCTCCTTGGATTCCCCTAGGTCTCTAGTTTTCAGAAATGCACAGGTTTGGTAGGTTACCCTAGGTGTCGGCTGAGCTAGAGGCCAAAATCTTCAGGTAGGCACTTCGCAAAAAACACCTGTTTTATTCCAAAAATGTGGATGTGTCCATGTTGCGCTTTGGGGCGTTTCCTGTCGCGGGCGCTAGGCCTACCCACACAAGTGAGGTATCATTTTTTTCGGGAGACTTGGGGGAACGCTGGGTGGAATTAAATTTGTGGCTTCTCTCAGATTCCCGAACTTTCTGCCACAGAAATGTGAGGAACAAGTGTTTTTTTTAGCCAAATTTTGAGTTTTGCAAAGGATTCTGGGAAACAGAACCTGGTCCGAGCCCCGCAAGTCACCCCTCCTTGGATTCCCCTAGGTCTCTAGTTTTCAGAAATGCACAGGTTTGGTAGGTTACCCTAGGTGTCGGCTGAGCTAGAGGCCAAAATCTTCAGGTAGGCACTTCGCAAAAAACACCTCTGTTTTCTTCCAAAAATTTGGATGTGTCCACGTTGCACTTTGGTGCGTTTCCTGTCGCGGGCGCTAGGCCTACCCACACAAGTGAGGTATCATTTTTATCGGGAGACTTTGGGGAACGCTGGGTGGAAGGAAATTTGTGGCTCCTCTCAGATTCCAGTACTTTTTTGCCACAGAAATGTGAGGAACATGTGTTTTTTTAGCCAAATTTTGAGGTTGGCAAAGGATTCTGGGTAACAGAACCTGGTCCGAGCCCCGCAAGTCTTCCCTCCTTGGATTCCCCTAGGTCTCTAGTTTTCAGAAATGCACAGGTTTGGTAGGTTTCCCTAGGTGTCGGCTGAGCTAGAGGCCAAAATCTTCAGGTAGGCACTTCGCAAAAAACACCTGTTTTATTCCAAAAATGTGGATGTGTCCATGTTGCGCTTTGGGGCGTTTCCTGTCGCGGGCGCTAGGCCTACCCACACAAGTGAGGTATCATTTTTATCGGGAGACCTGGGGGAACGCTGGGTGGAAGGAAATTTGTGGCTCCTCTCACATTCCAGAACTTTATGCCACAGAAATGTGAGGAACATGTGTTTTTTAAGCCATATTTTGAGGTTTGCAAAGGATTCTGGGTAACAGAACCTGGTCCGAGCCCCGCAAGTCACCCCTCCTTGGATTCCCCTAGGTCTCTAGTTTTCAGCAATGCACAGGTTTGGTAGGTTTCCCTAGGTGCCGGCTGAGCTAGAGGCCAAAATCTACAGGTAGGCACTTCGCAAAAAACACCTCTGTTTTCTTCCAAAAATTTGGATGTGTCCACGTTGCGCTTTGGGGCGTTTCCCTGTCGCGGGCGCTAGGCCTACCCACACAAGTGAGGTATCATTTTTATCGGGAGACTTGGGGGAACGCTGGGTGGAAGGAAATTTGTGGCTTCTCTCTGATTCCCGAACTTTCTGCTACAGAAATGTGAGGAACATGTGTTTTTTTAGCCAAATTTTGAGGTTTGCAAAGGATTCTGGGTAACAGAACCTGGTCCGAGCCCCGCAAGTCACCCCTCCTTGGATTCCCCTAGGTCTCTAGTTTTCAGAAATGCACAGGTTTGGTAGGTTACCCTAGGTGTCGGCTGAGCTAGAGGCCAAAATCTTCAGGTAGGCACTTCGCAAAAAACACCTGTTTTATTCCAAAAATGTGGATGTGTCCATGTTGCGCTTTGGGGCGTTTCCTGTCGCGGGCGCTAGGCCTACCCACACAAGTGAGGTATCATTTTTTTCGGGAGACTTGGGGGAACGCTGGGTGGAATTAAATTTGTGGCTTCTCTCAGATTCCCGAACTTTCTGCCACAGAAATGTGAGGAACAAGTGTTTTTTTTAGCCAAATTTTGAGTTTTGCAAAGGATTCTGGGAAACAGAACCTGGTCCGAGCCCCGCAAGTCACCCCTCCTTGGATTCCCCTAGGTCTCTAGTTTTCAGAAATGCACAGGTTTGGTAGGTTTCCCTAGGTGCCAGCTGAGCTAGAGGCCAAAATCTTCAGGTAGGCACTTTGCAAAAAACACCTCTGTTTTCTTCAAAAAATTTGGATATGTCCACGTTGCGCTTTGGTGCGTTTCCTGTCGCGGGCGCTAGGCCTACCCACACAAGTGAGGTATCATTTTTATCGGGAGACTTGGGGGAACGATGGGTGGAAGAAAATTTGTGGCTCCTCTCAGATTCCAAGTACTTTTTTGCCACAGAAATGTGAGGAACATGTGTTTTTTTAGCCAAATGTTGAGGTTTGCAAAGGATTCTGGGTAACAGAACCTGGTCCGAGCCCCGCAAGTCTTCCCTCCTTGGATTCCCCTAGGTCTCTAGTTTTCAGAAATGCACAGGTTTGGTAGGTTTCCCTAGGTGCCGGCTGAGCTAGAGGCCAAAATCTACAGGTAGGCACTTCGCAAAAAACACCTCTGTTTTCTTCCAAAAATTTGGATGTGTCCACGTTGCGCTTTGGGGCGTTTCCCTGTCGCGGGCGCTAGGCCTACCCACACAAGTGAGGTATCATTTTTATCGGGAGACTTGGGGGAACGCTGGGTGGAAGGAAATTTGTGGCTCCTCTTAGATTCCCGAACTTTCTGCTACAGAAATGTTTTTTGCCAAATTTTGAGGTTTGCAAAGGATTCTGGGTAACAGAACCTGGTCCGAGCCCCGCAAGTCACCCCTCCTTGGATTCCCCTAGGTCTCTAGTTTTCAGAAATGCACAGGTTTGGTAGGTTTCCCTAGGTGCCGGCTGAGCTAGAGGCCAAAATCTACAGGTAGGCACTTCGCAAAAAACACCTCTGTTTTCTTCCAAAAATTTGGATGTGTCCACGTTGCGCTTTGGTGCGTTTCCTGTCGCGGGCGCTAGGCCTACCCACACAAGTGAGGTATCATTTTTCTCGGGAGACTTGGGGGAACGCTGGGTGGAAGGAAATTTGTGGTTTCTCTCAGATTCCCGAACTTTCTGCCACAGAACTGTGAGTAACATGTGTTTTTTTAGCCAAATTTTGAGGTTTGCAAAGGATTCTGGGTAACAGAACCTGGTCCGAGCCCCGCAAGTCACCCCTCCTTGGATTCCCCTAGGTCTCTAGTTTTCAGAAATGCACAGGTTTGGTAGGTTTCCCTAGGTGCCGGCTGAGCTAGAGGCCAAAATCTACAGGTAGGCACTTCGCAAAAAACACCTCTGTTTTCTTCCAAAAATTTGGATGTGTCCACGTTGCGCTTTGGGGCGTTTCCTGTCGCGGGCGCTAGGCCTACCCACACAAGTGAGGTATCATTTTTATCGGGAGACTTGGGGGAACGCTGGGTGGAAGGAAATTTGTGGCTCCTCTCACATTCCAGAACTTTATGCCACAGAAATGTGAGTCACATGTGTTTTTTAAGCCATATTCTGAGGTTTGCAAAGGATTCTGGGTAACAGAACCTGGTCCGAGCCCCGCAAGTCACCCCTCCTTGGATTCCCCTAGGTCTCTAGTTTTCAGAAATGCACAGGTTTGGTAGGTTACCCTAGGTGCCGGCTGAGCTAGAGGCCAAAATCTTCAGGTAGGCACTTCGCAAAAAACACCTCTGTTTTATTCCAAAAATGTGGATGTGTCCATGTTGCGCTTTGGGGCGTTTCCTGTCGCGGGCGCTAGGCCTACCCACACAAGTGAGGTATCATTTTTATCGGGAGACTTGGGGGAACGCTGGGTGGAAGGAAATTTGTGGCTTCTCTCAGATTCCCGAACTTTCTGCCACAGAAATGTGAGGAACATGTGTTTTTTTTAGCCAAATTTTGAGGTTTGCAAAGGATTCTGGGAAACAGAACCTGGTCCGAGCCCCGCAAGTCACCCCTCCTTGGATTCCCCTAGGTCTCTAGTTTTCAGAAATGCACAGGTTTGGTAGGTTACCGTAGGTGCCGGCTGAGCTAGAGGCCAAAATCTTCAGGTAGGCACTTCGCAAAAAACACCTCTGTTTTCTTCCAAAAATTTGGATGTGTCCACGTTGCGCTTTGTGGCGTTTCCTGTCGCGGGTGCTAGGCCTACCCACACAAGTGAGGTATCATTTTTATCGGGAGACTTGGGGGAACGCTGGGTGGAAGGAAATTTGTGGCTCCTCTCTGATTCCCGAACTTTCTGCCACAGAAATGTGAGGAACATGTGTTTTTTTAGCCAAATTTTGAGGTTTGCAAAGGATTCTTGGTAACAGAACCTGGTCCGAGCCCCGCAAGTCACCCCTCCTTGGATTCCCCTAGGTCTCTAGTTTTCAGAAATGCACAGGTTTGGTAGGTTTCCTTCGGTGCCGGCTGAGCTAGAGGCCAAAATCTACAGGTAGGCACTTCGCAAAAAACACCTCTGTTTTCTTCCAAAAATGTGGATGTGTCCACGTTGCCCTTTAGGGCGTTTCCTGTCGCGGGCGCTAGGCCTACCCACACAAGTGAGGTATCATTTTTATCAGGAGACTTGGGGAAACGCTGGGTGGAAGGACATTTTTGGCTCCTCTCAGATTCCAGAACTTTCTGCCACAGAAATGTGAGGAACATGTGTTTTTTTAGCCAAATTTTGAGGTTTGCAAAGGATTCTGGGTAACAGAACCTGGTCCGAGCCCCGCAAGTCACCCCTCCTTGGATTCCCCTAGGTCTCTAGTTTTCAGAAATGCACAGGTTTGTTAGGTTTCCCTAGGTGCCAGCTGAGCTAGAGGCCAAAATCTACAGGTAGGCACTTCGCAAAAAACACCTCTGTTTTCTTCCAAAAATTTGGATGTGTCCACGTTGCGCTTTCGTGCGTTTCCTGTCGCGGGCGCTAGGCCTACCCACACAAGTGAGGTATCATTTTTATCGGGAGACTTGGGGGAACGCTGGGTGGAAGGAAATTTGTGGCTCCTCTCAGATTCCAGTACTTTCTGTCACAGAAATGTGAGGAACATGTGTTTTTTTAGCCAAATTTTGAGGTTTACAAAGGATTCTGGGTAACAGAACCTGGTCCGAGCCCCGCAAGTCACCCCTCCTTGGATTCCCCTAGGTCTCTAGTTTTCAGAAATGCACAGGTTTGGTAGGTTTCCCTAGGTGCCGGCTGAGCTAGATGCCAAAATCTACAGGTAGGCACTTCGCAAAAAACACCTCTGTTTTCTTCCAAAAATTTGGATGTGTCCACGTTGCGCTTTGGGGCGTTTCCTGTCGCGGGCGCTAGGCCTACCCACACAAGTGAGGTATCATTTTTATCGGGAGACTTGGGGGAACGCTGGGTGGAAGGAAATTTGTGGCTCCTCTCACATTCCAGAACTTTATGCCACAGAAATGTGAGGAACATGTGTTTTTTAAGCCATATTTTGAGGTTTGCAAAGGATTCTGGGTAACAGAACCTGGTCCGAGCCCCGCAAGTCACCCCTCCTTGGATTCCCCTAGGTCTCTAGTTTTCAGCAATGCACAGGTTTGGTAGGTTACCCTAGGTGTCGGCTGAGCTAGAGGCCAAAATCTTCAGGTAGGCACTTCGCAAAAAACACCTCTGTTTTCTTCCAAAAATTTGGATGTGTCCACGTTGCACTTTGGTGCGTTTCCTGTCGCGGGCGCTAGGCCTACCCACACAAGTGAGGTATCATTTTTATCGGGAGACTTTGGGGAACGCTGGGTGGAAGGAAATTTGTGGCTCCTCTCAGATTCCAGTACTTTTTTGCCACAGAAATGTGAGGAACATGTGTTTTTTTAGCCAAATTTTGAGGTTGGCAAAGGATTCTGGGTAACAGAACCTGGTCCGAGCCCCGCAAGTCTTCCCTCCTTGGATTCCCCTAGGTCTCTAGTTTTCAGAAATGCACAGGTTTGGTAGGTTTCCCTAGGTGTCGGCTGAGCTAGAGGCCAAAATCTTCAGGTAGGCACTTCGCAAAAAACACCTGTTTTATTCCAAAAATGTGGATGTGTCCATGTTGCGCTTTGGGGCGTTTCCTGTCGCGGGCGCTAGGCCTACCCACACAAGTGAGGTATCATTTTTATCGGGAGACCTGGGGGAACGCTGGGTGGAAGGAAATTTGTGGCTCCTCTCACATTCCAGAACTTTATGCCACAGAAATGTGAGGAACATGTGTTTTTTAAGCCATATTTTGAGGTTTGCAAAGGATTCTGGGTAACAGAACCTGGTCCGAGCCCCGCAAGTCACCCCTCTTTGGATTCCCCTAGGTCTCTAGTTTTCAGCAATGCACAGGTTTGGTAGGTTTCCCTAGGTGCCGGCTGAGCTAGAGGCCAAAATCTACAGGTAGGCACTTCGCAAAAAACACCTCTGTTTTCTTCCAAAAATTTGGATGTGTCCACGTTGCGCTTTGGGGCGTTTCCCTGTCGCGGGCGCTAGGCCTACCCACACAAGTGAGGTATCATTTTTATCGGGAGACTTGGGGGAACGCTGGGTGGAAGGAAATTTGTGGCTTCTCTCAGATTCCCGAACTTTCTGCTACAGAAATGTGAGGAACATGTGTTTTTTTAGCCAAATTTTGAGGTTTGCAAAGGATTCTGGGTAACAGAACCTGGTACGAGCCCCGCAAGTCACCCCTCCTTGGATTCCCCTAGGTCTCTAGTTTTCAGAAATGCACAGGTTTGGTAGGTTACCCTAGGTGTCGGCTGAGCTAGAGGCCAAAATCTTCAGGTAGGCACTTCGCAAAAAACACCTGTTTTATTCCAAAAATGTGGATGTGTCCATGTTGCGCTTTGGGGCGTTTCCTGTCGCGGGCGCTAGGCCTACCCACACAAGTGAGGTATCATTTTTTTCGGGAGACTTGGGGGAACGCTGGGTGGAATTAAATTTGTGGCTTCTCTCAGATTCCCGAACTTTCTGCCACAGAAATGTGAGGAACAAGTGTTTTTTTTAGCCAAATTTTGAGTTTTGCAAAGGATTCTGGGAAACAGAACCTGGTCCGAGCCCCGCAAGTCACCCCTCCTTGGATTCCCCTAGGTCTCTAGTTTTCAGAAATGCACAGGTTTGGTAGGTTTCCCTAGGTGCCAGCTGAGCTAGAGGCCAAAATCTACAGGTAGGCACTTTGCAAAAAACACCTCTGTTTTCTTCCAAAAATTTGGATATGTCCACGTTGCGCTTTGGTGCGTTTCCTGTCGCGGGCGCTAGGCCTACCCACACAAGTGAGGTATCATTTTTATCGGGAGACTTGGGGGAACGATGGGTGGAAGAAAATTTGTGGCTCCTCTCAGATTCCAAGTACTTTTTTGCCACAGAAATGTGAGGAACATGTGTTTTTTTAGCCAAATGTTGAGGTTTGCAAAGGATTCTGGGTAACAGAACCTGGTCCGAGCCCCGCAAGTCTTCCCTCCTTGGATTCCCCTAGGTCTCTAGTTTTCAGAAATGCACAGGTTTGGTAGGTTTCCCTAGGTGCCGGCTGAGCTAGAGGCCAAAATCTACAGGTAGGCACTTCGCAAAAAACACCTCTGTTTTCTTCCAAAAATTTGGATGTGTCCACGTTGCGCTTTGGGGCGTTTCCCTGTCGCGGGCGCTAGGCCTACCCACACAAGTGAGGTATCATTTTTATCGGGAGACTTGGGGGAACGCTGGTCGGAAGGAAATTTGTGGCTCCTCTCAGATTCCCGAACTTTCTGCTACAGAAATGTTTTTTGCCAAATTTTGAGGTTTGCAAAGGATTCTGGGTAACAGAACCTGGTCCGAGCCCCGCAAGTCACCCCTCCTTGGATTCCCCTAGGTCTCTAGTTTTCAGAAATGCACAGGTTTGGTAGGTTTCCCTAGGTGCCGGCTGAGCTAGAGGCCAAAATCTACAGGTAGGCACTTCGCAAAAAACACCTCTGTTTTCTTCCAAAAATTTGGATGTGTCCACGTTGCGCTTTGGTGCATTTCCTGTCGCGGGCGCTAGGCCTACCCACACAAGTGAGGTATCATTTTTCTCGGGAGACTTGGGGGAACGCTGGGTGGAAGGAAATTTGTGGCTTCTCTCAGATTCCCGAACTTTCTGCCACAGAACTGTGAGTAACATGTGTTTTTTTAGCCAAATTTTGAGGTTTGCAAAGGATTCTGGGTAACAGAACCTGGTCCGAGCCCCGCAAGTCACCCCTCCTTGGATTCCCCTAGGTCTCTAGTTTTCAGAAATGCACAGGTTTGGTAGGTTTCCCTAGGTGCCGGCTGAGCTAGAGGCCAAAATCTACAGGTAGGCACTTCGCAAAAAACACCTCTGTTTTCTTCCAAAAATTTGGATGTGTCCACGTTGCGCTTTGGGGCGTTTCCTGTCGCGGGCGCTAGGCCTACCCACACAAGTGAGGTATCATTTTTATCGGGAGACTTGGGGGAACGCTGGGTGGAAGGAAATTTGTGGCTCCTCTCACATTCCAGAACTTTATGCCACAGAAATGTGAGGAACATGTGTTTTTTAAGCCATATTCTGAGGTTTGCAAAGGATTCTGGGTAACAGAACCTGGTCCGAGCCCCGCAAGTCACCCCTCCTTGGATTCCCCTAGGTCTCTAGTTTTCAGAAATGCACAGGTTTGGTAGGTTACCCTAGGTGCCGGCTGAGCTAGAGGCCAAAATCTTCAGGTAGGCACTTCGCAAAAAACACCTCTGTTTTATTCCAAAAATGTGGATGTGTCCATGTTGCGCTTTGGGGCGTTTCCTGTCGCGGGCGCTAGGCCTACCCACACAAGTGAGGTATCATTTTTATCGGGAGACTTGGGGGAACGCTGGGTGGAAGGAAATTTGTGGCTTCTCTCAGATTCCCGAACTTTCTGCCACAGAAATGTGAGGAACATGTGTTTTTTTTAGCCAAATTTTGAGGTTTGCAAAGGATTCTGGGAAACAGAACCTGGTCCGAGCCCCGCAAGTCACCCCTCCTTGGATTCCCCTAGGTCTCTAGTTTTCAGAAATGCACAGGTTTGGTAGGTTACCGTAGGTGCCGGCTGAGCTAGAGGCCAAAATCTTCAGGTAGGCACTTCGCAAAAAACACCTCTGTTTTCTTCCAAAAATTTGGATGTGTCCACGTTGCGCTTTGTGGCGTTTCCTGTCGCGGGTGCTAGGCCTACCCACACAAGTGAGGTATCATTTTTATCGGGAGACTTGGGGGAACGCTGGGTGGAAGGAAATTTGTGGCTCCTCTCTGATTCCCGAACTTTCTGCCACAGAAATGTGAGGAACATGTGTTTTTTTAGCCAAATTTTGAGGTTTGCAAAGGATTCTGGGTAACAGAACCTGGTCCGAGCCCCGCAAGTCACCCCTCCTTGGATTCCCCTAGGTCTCTAGTTTTCAGAAATGCACAGGTTTGGTAGGTTTCCTTCGGTGCCGGCTGAGCTAGAGGCCAAAATCTACAGGTAGGCACTTCGCAAAAAACACCTCTGTTTTCTTCCAAAAATGTGGATGTGTCCACGTTGCCCTTTGGGGCGTTTCCTGTCGCGGGCGCTAGGCCTACCCACACAAGTGAGGTATCATTTTTATCAGGAGACTTGGGGAAACGCTGGGTGGAAGGACATTTTTGGCTCCTCTCAGATTCCAGAACTTTCTGCCACAGAAATGTGAGGAACATGTGTTTTTTTAGCCAAATTTTGAGGTTTGCAAAGGATTCTGGGTAACAGAACCTGGTCCGAGCCCCGCAAGTCACCCCTCCTTGGATTCCCCTAGGTCTCTAGTTTTCAGAAATGCACAGGTTTGTTAGGTTTCCCTAGGTGCCAGCTGAGCTAGAGGCCAAAATCTACAGGTAGGCACTTCGCAAAAAACACCTCTGTTTTCTTCCAAAAATTTGGATGTGTCCACGTTGCGCTTTCGTGCGTTTCCTGTCGCGGGCGCTAGGCCTACCCACACAAGTGAGGTATCATTTTTATCGGGAGACTTGGGGGAACGCTGGGTGGAAGGAAATTTGTGGCTCCTCTCAGATTCCAGTACTTTCTGTCACAGAAATGTGAGGAACATGTGTTTTTTTAGCCAAATTTTGAGGTTTACAAAGGATTCTGGGTAACAGAACCTGGTCCGAGCCCCGCAAGTCACCCCTCCTTGGATTCCCCTAGGTCTCTAGTTTTCAGAAATGCACAGGTTTGGTAGGTTTCCCTAGGTGCCGGCTGAGCTAGATGCCAAAATCTACAGGTAGGCACTTCGCAAAAAACACCTCTGTTTTCTTCCAAAAATTTGGATGTGTCCACGTTGCGCTTTGGGGCGTTTCCTGTCGCGGGCGCTAGGCCTACCCACACAAGTGAGGTATCATTTTTATCGGGAGACTTGGGGGAATGCTGGGTGGAAGGAAATTTGTGGCTCCTCTCAGATTCCAGAACTTTATGCCACAGAAATGTGAGGAACATGTGTTTTTTTAGCCAAATTTTGAGGTTTGCCAAGGATTCTGGGTAAGAGAACCTGGTCCGAGCCCCGCAAGTCACCCCTCCTTGGATTCCCCTAGGTCTCTAGTTTTCAGAAATGCACAGGTTTGGTAGGTTACCCTAGGTGCCGGCTGAGCTAGAGGCCAAAATCTTCAGGTAGGCACTTCTCAAAAAACACCTCTGTTTTCTTCCAAAAATGTGGATGTGTCCACGTTGCGCTTTGTGGCGTTTCCTGTCGCGGGTGCTAGGCCTACCCACACAAGTGAGGTATCGTTTTTATCGGGAGACTTGGGGGAACGCTGGGTGGAAGGAAATTTGTGGCTCCTCTCAGATTCCCGAACTTTCTGCCACAGAAATGTGAGGAACATGTGTTTTTTTAGCTAAATTTTGAGGTTTGCAAAGGATTCTGGGTAACAGAACCTGGTCCGAGCCCCGCAAGTCACGCCTCCTTGGATTCCCCTAGGTCTCTAGTTTTCAGAAATGCACAGGTTTGGTAGGTTACCATAGGTGCCGGCTGAGCTAGAGGCCAAAATCTTCAGGTAGGCACTTCGCAAAAAACACCTCTGTTTTATTCCAAAAATGTGGATGTGTCCACGTTGCGCTTTGGGGCGTTTCCTGTCGCGGGCGCTAGGCCTACCCACACAAGTGAGGTATCATTTTTATCGGGAGACTTGGGGGAACGCTGGGTGGAAGGAAATTTGTGGCTTCTCTCAGATTCCCGAACTTTCTGCCACAGAAATGTGAGGAACATGTGTTTTTTTAGCCAAATTTTGAGGTTTGCAAAGGATTCTGGGTAACAGAACCTGGTCCGAGCCCCGCAAGTCACCCCTCCTTGGATTCCCCTAGGTCTCTAGTTTTCAGAAATGCACAGGTTCGGTAGGTTTCCCTAGGTGCCGGCTGAGCTAGAGGCCAAAATCTACAGGTAGGCACTTCGCAAAAAACACCTCTGTTTTATTCCAAAAATGTGGAAGTGTCCATGTTGCGCTTTGGGGCGTTTCCTGTCGCAGGCGCTAGGCCTACCCACACAAGTGAGGTATCATTTTTATCGGGAGACTTGGGGGAACGCTGGGTGGAAGGAAATTTGTGGCTCTTCTCACATTCCAGAACTTTATGCCACAGAAATGTGAGGAACATGTGTTTTTTAAGCCAAATTTTGAGGTTTGGAAAGGATTCTGGGTAACAGAACCTGATCTGAGCCCCGCAAGTCACCCCTCCTTGGATTCCCCTAGGTCTCTAGTTTTCAGAAATGCACAGGTTTGGTAGGTTACCCTAGGTGCCGGCTGAGCTAGAGGCCAAAATCTTCAGGTAGGCACTTCGCAAAAAACACCTCTGTTTTATTCCAAAAATGTGGATGTGTCCATGTTGCGCTTTGGGGCGTTTCCTGTCGCGGTCGCTAGGCCTACCCACACAAGTGAGGTATCATTTTTATCGGGAGACTTGGGGGAACGCTGGGTGGAAGGAAATTTGTAGCTTCTCTCAGATTCCCGAACTTTCTGCCACAGAAATGTGAGGAACATGTGTTTTTTTTAGCCAAATTTTGAGGTTTGCAAAGGATTCTGGGAAACAGAACCTGGTCCGAGCCCTGCAAGTCACCCCTCCTTGGATTCCCCTAGGTCTCTAGTTTTCAGAAATGCACAGGTTTGGTAGGTTTCCCTAGGTGCCAGCTGAGCTAGAGGCCAAAATCTACAGGTAGGCACTTCGCAAAAAACACCTCTGTTTTCTTCCAAAAATTTGGATGTGTCCACGTTGCGCTTTGGTGCGTTTCCTGTCGCGGGCGCTAGGCCTACCCACACAAGTGAGGTATCATTTTTATCGGGAGACTTTGGGGAACGCTGGGTGGAAGGAAATTTGTGGCTCCTCTCAGATTCCAGTACTTTTTTGCCACAGAAATGTGAGAAACATGTTTTTTTTTAGCCAAATTTTGAGGTTTGCAAAGGATTCTGGGTAACAGAACCTGGTCCGAGCCCCGCAAGTCTTCCCTCCTTGGATTCCCCTAGGTCTCTAGTTTTCAGAAATGCACAGGTTTCGTAGGTTTCCCTAGGTGCCGGCTGAGCTAGAGGCCAAAATCTACAGGTAGGCACTTCGCAAAAAACACCTCTGTTTTCTTCCAAAAATTTGGATGTGTCCACGTTGCACTTTGGTGCGTTTCCTGTCGCGGGCGCTAGGCCTACCCACACAAGTGAGGTATCATTTTTATCGGGAGACTTTGGGGAACGCTGGGTGGAAGGAAATTTGTGGCTCCTCTCAGATTCCAGTACTTTTTTGCCACAGAAATGTGAGGAACATGTGTTTTTTTAGCCAAATTTTGAGGTTGGCAAAGGATTCTGGGTAACAGAACCTGGTCCGAGCCCCGCAAGTCTTCCCTCCTTGGATTCCCCTAGGTCTCTAGTTTTCAGAAATGCACAGGTTTGGTAGGTTTCCCTAGGTGCCGGCTGAGCTAGAGGCCAAAATCTACAGGTAGGCACTTCGCAAAAAACACCTCTGTTTTCTTCCAAAAATTTGGATGTGTCCACGTTGCGCTTTGGTGCGTTTCCTGTCGCGGGCGCTTGGCCTACCCACACAAGTGAGGTATCATTTTTATCGGGAGACTTGGGGGAACGCTGGGTGGAAGGAAATTTGTGGCTTCTCTCAGATTCCCGAACTTTCTGCCACAGAAATGTGAGGAACATGTGTTTTTTTAGCCAAATTTTGAGGTTTGCAAAGGATTCTGGGTAACAGAACCTGGTCCGAGCCCCGCAAGTCACCCCTCCTTGGATTCCCCTAGGTCTCTAGTTTTCAGAAATGCACAGGTTTGGTAGGTTACCCTAGGTGTCGGCTGAGCTAGAGGCCAAAATCTTCAGGTAGGCACTTCGCAAAAAACACCTGTTTTATTCCAAAAATGTGGATGTGTCCATGTTGCGCTTTGGGGCGTTTCCTGTCGCGGGCGCTAGGCCTACCCACACAAGTGAGGTATCATTTTTATCGGGAGACCTGGGGGAACGCTGGGTGGAAGGAAATTTGTGGCTCCTCTCACATTCCAGAACTTTATGCCACAGAAATGTGAGGAACATGTGTTTTTTAAGCCATATTTTGAGGTTTGCAAAGGATTCTGGGTAACAGAACCTGGTCCGAGCCCCGCAAGTCACCCCTCCTTGGATTCCCCTAGGTCTCTAGTTTTCAGAAATGCACAGGTTTGGTAGGTTTCCTTCGGTGCCGGCTGAGCTAGAGGCCAAAATCTACAGGTAGGCACTTCGCAAAAAACACCTCTGTTTTCTTCCAAAAATGTGGATGTGTCCACGTTGCCCTTTGGGGCGTTTCCTGTCGCGGGCGCTAGGCCTACCCACACAAGTGAGGTATCATTTTTATCAGGAGACTTGGGGAAACGCTGGGTGGAAGGACATTTTTGGCTCCTCTCAGATTCCAGAACTTTCTGCCACAGAAATGTGAGGAACATGTGTTTTTTTAGCCAAATTTTGAGGTTTGCAAAGGATTCTGGGTAACAGAACCTGGTCCGAGCCCCGCAAGTCACCCCTCCTTGGATTCCCCTAGGTCTCTAGTTTTCAGAAATGCACAGGTTTGTTAGGTTTCCCTAGGTGCCAGCTGAGCTAGAGGCCAAAATCTACAGGTAGGCACTTCGCAAAAAACACCTCTGTTTTCTTCCAAAAATTTGGATGTGTCCACGTTGCGCTTTCGTGCGTTTCCTGTCGCGGGCGCTAGGCCTACCCACACAAGTGAGGTATCATTTTTATCGGGAGACTTGGGGGAACGCTGGGTGGAAGGAAATTTGTGGCTCCTCTCAGATTCCAGTACTTTCTGTCACAGAAATGTGAGGAACATGTGTTTTTTTAGCCAAATTTTGAGGTTTACAAAGGATTCTGGGTAACAGAACCTGGTCCGAGCCCCGCAAGTCACCCCTCCTTGGATTCCCCTAGGTCTCTAGTTTTCAGAAATGCACAGGTTTGGTAGGTTTCCCTAGGTGCCGGCTGAGCTAGATGCCAAAATCTACAGGTAGGCACTTCGCAAAAAACACCTCTGTTTTCTTCCAAAAATTTGGATGTGTCCACGTTGCGCTTTGGGGCGTTTCCTGTCGCGGGCGCTAGGCCTACCCACACAAGTGAGGTATCATTTTTATCGGGAGACTTGGGGGAACGCTGGGTGGAAGGAAATTTGTGGCTCCTCTCACATTCCAGAACTTTATGCCACAGAAATGTGAGGAACATGTGTTTTTTAAGCCATATTTTGAGGTTTGCAAAGGATTCTGGGTAACAGAACCTGGTCCGAGCCCCGCAAGTCACCCCTCCTTGGATTCCCCTAGGTCTCTAGTTTTCAGCAATGCACAGGTTTGGTAGGTTACCCTAGGTGTCGGCTGAGCTAGAGGCCAAAATCTTCAGGTAGGCACTTCGCAAAAAACACCTCTGTTTTCTTCCAAAAATTTGGATGTGTCCACGTTGCACTTTGGTGCGTTTCCTGTCGCGGGCGCTAGGCCTACCCACACAAGTGAGGTATCATTTTTATCGGGAGACTTTGGGGAACGCTGGGTGGAAGGAAATTTGTGGCTCCTCTCAGATTCCAGTACTTTTTTGCCACAGAAATGTGAGGAACATGTGTTTTTTTAGCCAAATTTTGAGGTTGGCAAAGGATTCTGGGTAACAGAACCTGGTCCGAGCCCCGCAAGTCTTCCCTCCTTGGATTCCCCTAGGTCTCTAGTTTTCAGAAATGCACAGGTTTGGTAGGTTTCCCTAGGTGTCGGCTGAGCTAGAGGCCAAAATCTTCAGGTAGGCACTTCGCAAAAAACACCTGTTTTATTCCAAAAATGTGGATGTGTCCATGTTGCGCTTTGGGGCGTTTCCTGTCGCGGGCGCTAGGCCTACCCACACAAGTGAGGTATCATTTTTATCGGGAGACCTGGGGGAACGCTGGGTGGAAGGAAATTTGTGGCTCCTCTCACATTCCAGAACTTTATGCCACAGAAATGTGAGGAACATGTGTTTTTTAAGCCATATTTTGAGGTTTGCAAAGGATTCTGGGTAACAGAACCTGGTCCGAGCCCCGCAAGTCACCCCTCCTTGGATTCCCCTAGGTCTCTAGTTTTCAGCAATGCACAGGTTTGGTAGGTTTCCCTAGGTGCCGGCTGAGCTAGAGGCCAAAATCTACAGGTAGGCACTTCGCAAAAAACACCTCTGTTTTCTTCCAAAAATTTGGATGTGTCCACGTTGCGCTTTGGGGCGTTTCCCTGTCGCGGGCGCTAGGCCTACCCACACAAGTGAGGTATCATTTTTATCGGGAGACTTGGGGGAACGCTGGGTGGAAGGAAATTTGTGGCTTCTCTCTGATTCCCGAACTTTCTGCTACAGAAATGTGAGGAACATGTGTTTTTTTAGCCAAATTTTGAGGTTTGCAAAGGATTCTGGGTAACAGAACCTGGTCCGAGCCCCGCAAGTCACCCCTCCTTGGATTCCCCTAGGTCTCTAGTTTTCAGAAATGCACAGGTTTGGTAGGTTACCCTAGGTGTCGGCTGAGCTAGAGGCCAAAATCTTCAGGTAGGCACTTCGCAAAAAACACCTGTTTTATTCCAAAAATGTGGATGTGTCCATGTTGCGCTTTGGGGCGTTTCCTGTCGCGGGCGCTAGGCCTACCCACACAAGTGAGGTATCATTTTTTTCGGGAGACTTGGGGGAACGCTGGGTGGAATTAAATTTGTGGCTTCTCTCAGATTCCCGAACTTTCTGCCACAGAAATGTGAGGAACAAGTGTTTTTTTTAGCCAAATTTTGAGTTTTGCAAAGGATTCTGGGAAACAGAACCTGGTCCGAGCCCCGCAAGTCACCCCTCCTTGGATTCCCCTAGGTCTCTAGTTTTCAGAAATGCACAGGTTTGGTAGGTTACCCTAGGTGTCGGCTGAGCTAGAGGCCAAAATCTTCAGGTAGGCACTTCGCAAAAAACACCTCTGTTTTCTTCCAAAAATTTGGATGTGTCCACGTTGCACTTTGGTGCGTTTCCTGTCGCGGGCGCTAGGCCTACCCACACAAGTGAGGTATCATTTTTATCGGGAGACTTTGGGGAACGCTGGGTGGAAGGAAATTTGTGGCTCCTCTCAGATTCCAGTACTTTTTTGCCACAGAAATGTGAGGAACATGTGTTTTTTTAGCCAAATTTTGAGGTTGGCAAAGGATTCTGGGTAACAGAACCTGGTCCGAGCCCCGCAAGTCTTCCCTCCTTGGATTCCCCTAGGTCTCTAGTTTTCAGAAATGCACAGGTTTGGTAGGTTTCCCTAGGTGTCGGCTGAGCTAGAGGCCAAAATCTTCAGGTAGGCACTTCGCAAAAAACACCTGTTTTATTCCAAAAATGTGGATGTGTCCATGTTGCGCTTTGGGGCGTTTCCTGTCGCGGGCGCTAGGCCTACCCACACAAGTGAGGTATCATTTTTATCGGGAGACCTGGGGGAACGCTGGGTGGAAGGAAATTTGTGGCTCCTCTCACATTCCAGAACTTTATGCCACAGAAATGTGAGGAACATGTGTTTTTTAAGCCATATTTTGAGGTTTGCAAAGGATTCTGGGTAACAGAACCTGGTCCGAGCCCCGCAAGTCACCCCTCCTTGGATTCCCCTAGGTCTCTAGTTTTCAGCAATGCACAGGTTTGGTAGGTTTCCCTAGGTGCCGGCTGAGCTAGAGGCCAAAATCTACAGGTAGGCACTTCGCAAAAAACACCTCTGTTTTCTTCCAAAAATTTGGATGTGTCCACGTTGCGCTTTGGGGCGTTTCCCTGTCGCGGGCGCTAGGCCTACCCACACAAGTGAGGTATCATTTTTATCGGGAGACTTGGGGGAACGCTGGGTGGAAGGAAATTTGTGGCTTCTCTCTGATTCCCGAACTTTCTGCTACAGAAATGTGAGGAACATGTGTTTTTTTAGCCAAATTTTGAGGTTTGCAAAGGATTCTGGGTAACAGAACCTGGTCCGAGCCCCGCAAGTCACCCCTCCTTGGATTCCCCTAGGTCTCTAGTTTTCAGAAATGCACAGGTTTGGTAGGTTACCCTAGGTGTCGGCTGAGCTAGAGGCCAAAATCTTCAGGTAGGCACTTCGCAAAAAACACCTGTTTTATTCCAAAAATGTGGATGTGTCCATGTTGCGCTTTGGGGCGTTTCCTGTCGCGGGCGCTAGGCCTACCCACACAAGTGAGGTATCATTTTTTTCGGGAGACTTGGGGGAACGCTGGGTGGAATTAAATTTGTGGCTTCTCTCAGATTCCCGAACTTTCTGCCACAGAAATGTGAGGAACAAGTGTTTTTTTTAGCCAAATTTTGAGTTTTGCAAAGGATTCTGGGAAACAGAACCTGGTCCGAGCCCCGCAAGTCACCCCTCCTTGGATTCCCCTAGGTCTCTAGTTTTCAGAAATGCACAGGTTTGGTAGGTTTCCCTAGGTGCCAGCTGAGCTAGAGGCCAAAATCTTCAGGTAGGCACTTTGCAAAAAACACCTCTGTTTTCTTCCAAAAATTTGGATATGTCCACGTTGCGCTTTGGTGCGTTTCCTGTCGCGGGCGCTAGGCCTACCCACACAAGTGAGGTATCATTTTTATCGGGAGACTTGGGGGAACGATGGGTGGAAGAAAATTTGTGGCTCCTCTCAGATTCCAAGTACTTTTTTGCCACAGAAATGTGAGGAACATGTGTTTTTTTAGCCAAATGTTGAGGTTTGCAAAGGATTCTGGGTAACAGAACCTGGTCCGAGCCCCGCAAGTCTTCCCTCCTTGGATTCCCCTAGGTCTCTAGTTTTCAGAAATGCACAGGTTTGGTAGGTTTCCCTAGGTGCCGGCTGAGCTAGAGGCCAAAATCTACAGGTAGGCACTTCGCAAAAAACACCTCTGTTTTCTTCCAAAAATTTGGATGTGTCCACGTTGCGCTTTGGGGCGTTTCCCTGTCGCGGGCGCTAGGCCTACCCACACAAGTGAGGTATCATTTTTATCGGGAGACTTGGGGGAACGCTGGGTGGAAGGAAATTTGTGGCTCCTCTTAGATTCCCGAACTTTCTGCTACAGAAATGTTTTTTGCCAAATTTTGAGGTTTGCAAAGGATTCTGGGTAACAGAACCTGGTCCGAGCCCCGCAAGTCACCCCTCCTTGGATTCCCCTAGGTCTCTAGTTTTCAGAAATGCACAGGTTTGGTAGGTTTCCCTAGGTGCCGGCTGAGCTAGAGGCCAAAATCTACAGGTAGGCACTTCGCAAAAAACATCTCTGTTTTCTTCCAAAAATTTGGATGTGTCCACGTTGCGCTTTGGTGCGTTTCCTGTCGCGGGCGCTAGGCCTACCCACACAAGTGAGGTATCATTTTTCTCGGGAGACTTGGGGGAACGCTGGGTGGAAGGAAATTTGTGGTTTCTCTCAGATTCCCGAACTTTCTGCCACAGAACTGTGAGTAACATGTGTTTTTTTAGCCAAATTTTGAGGTTTGCAAAGGATTCTGGGTAACAGAACCTGGTCCGAGCCCCGCAAGTCACCCCTCCTTGGATTCCCCTAGGTCTCTAGTTTTCAGAAATGCACAGGTTTGGTAGGTTTCCCTAGGTGCCGGCTGAGCTAGAGGCCAAAATCTACAGGTAGGCACTTCGCAAAAAACACCTCTGTTTTCTTCCAAAAATTTGGATGTGTCCACGTTGCGCTTTGGGGCGTTTCCTGTCGCGGGCGCTAGGCCTACCCACACA
The DNA here is from genome assembly GCF_031143425.1 of Pleurodeles waltl. Lineage (NCBI taxonomy): Eukaryota > Metazoa > Chordata > Amphibia > Caudata > Salamandridae > Pleurodeles > Pleurodeles waltl. Next base: position 218,603,584 of record NC_090436.1, on the reverse strand, counting down.
AGTGAGGTATCATTTTTATCGGGAGACTTGGGGGAACGCTGGGTGGAAGGAAATTTGTGGCTCCTCTCACATTCCAGAACTTTATGCCACAGAAATGTGAGGAACATGTGTTTTTTAAGCCATATTCTGAGGTTTGCAAAGGATTCTGGGTAACAGAACCTGGTCCGAGCCCCGCAAGTCACCCCTCCTTGGATTCCCCTAGGTCTCTAGTTTTCAGAAATGCACAGGTTTGGTAGGTTACCCTAGGTGCCGGCTGAGCTAGAGGCCAAAATCTTCAGGTAGGCACTTCGCAAAAAACACCTCTGTTTTATTCCAAAAATGTGGATGTGTCCATGTTGCGCTTTGGGGCGTTTCCTGTCGCGGGCGCTAGGCCTACCCACACAAGTGAGGTATCATTTTTATCGGGAGACTTGGGGGAACGCTGGGTGGAAGGAAATTTGTGGCTTCTCTCAGATTCCCGAACTTTCTGCCACAGAAATGTGAGGAACATGTGTTTTTTTTAGCCAAATTTTGAGGTTTGCAAAGGATTCTGGGAAACAGAACCTGGTCTGAGCCCCGCAAGTCACCCCTCCTTGGATTCCCCTAGGTCTCTAGTTTTCAGAAATGCACAGGTTTGGTAGGTTACCGTAGGTGCCGGCTGAGCTAGAGGCCAAAATCTTCAGGTAGGCACTTCGCAAAAAACACCTCTGTTTTCTTCCAAAAATTTGGATGTGTCCACGTTGCGCTTTGTGGCGTTTCCTGTCGCGGGTGCTAGGCCTACCCACACAAGTGAGGTATCATTTTTATCGGGAGACTTGGGGGAACGCTGGGTGGAAGGAAATTTGTGGCTCCTCTCTGATTCCCGAACTTTCTGCCACAGAAATGTGAGGAGCATGTGTTTTTTTAGCCAAATTTTGAGGTTTGCAAAGGATTCTGGGTAACAGAACCTGGTCCGAGCCCCGCAAGTCACCCCTCCTTGGATTCCCCTAGGTCTCTAGTTTTCAGAAATGCACAGGTTTGGTAGGTTTCCTTCGGTGCCGGCTGAGCTAGAGGCCAAAATCTACAGGTAGGCACTTCGCAAAAAACACCTCTGTTTTCTTCCAAAAATGTGGATGTGTCCACGTTGCCCTTTGGGGCGTTTCCTGTCGCGGGCGCTAGGCCTACCCACACAAGTGAGGTATCATTTTTATCAGGAGACTTGGGGAAACGCTGGGTGGAAGGACATTTTTGGCTCCTCTCAGATTCCAGAACTTTCTGCCACAGAAATGTGAGGAACATGTGTTTTTTTAGCCAAATTTTGAGGTTTGCAAAGGATTCTGGGTAACAGAACCTGGTCCGAGCCCCGCAAGTCACCCCTCCTTGGATTCCCCTAGGTCTCTAGTTTTCAGAAATGCACAGGTTTGTTAGGTTTCCCTAGGTGCCAGCTGAGCTAGAGGCCAAAATCTACAGGTAGGCACTTCGCAAAAAACACCTCTGTTTTCTTCCAAAAATTTGGATGTGTCCACGTTGCGCTTTCGTGCGTTTCCTGTCGCGGGCGCTAGGCCTACCCACACAAGTGAGGTATCATTTTTATCGGGAGACTTGGGGGAACGCTGGGTGGAAGGAAATTTGTGGCTCCTCTCAGATTCCAGTACTTTCTGTCACAGAAATGTGAGGAACATGTGTTTTTTTAGCCAAATTTTGAGGTTTACAAAGGATTCTGGGTAACAGAACCTGGTCCGAGCCCCGCAAGTCACCCCTCCTTGGATTCCCCTAGGTCTCTAGTTTTCAGAAATGCACAGGTTTGGTAGGTTTCCCTAGGTGCCGGCTGAGCTAGATGCCAAAATCTACAGGTAGGCACTTCGCAAAAAACACCTCTGTTTTCTTCCAAAAATTTGGATGTGTCCACGTTGCGCTTTGGGGCGTTTCCTGTCGCGGGCGCTAGGCCTACCCACACAAGTGAGGTATCATTTTTATCGGGAGACTTGGGGGAACGCTGGGTGGAAGGAAATTTGTGGCTCCTCTCAGATTCCAGAACTTTATGCCACAGAAATGTGAGGAACATGTGTTTTTTTAGCCAAATTTTGAGTTTTGCCAAGGATTCTGGGTAAGAGAACCTGGTCCGAGCCCCGCAAGTCACCCCTCCTTGGATTCCCCTAGGTCTCTAGTTTTCAGAAATGCACAGGTTTGGTAGGTTACCCTAGGTGCCGGCTGAGCTAGAGGCCAAAATCTTCAGGTAGGCACTTCTCAAAAAACACCTCTGTTTTCTTCCAAAAATGTGGATGTGTCCACGTTGCGCTTTGTGGCGTTTCCTGTCGCGGGTGCTAGGCCTACCCACACAAGTGAGGTATCGTTTTTATCGGGAGACTTGGGGGAACGCTGGGTGGAAGGAAATTTGTGGCTCCTCTCAGATTCCCGAACTTTCTGCTACAGAAATGTTTTTTGCCAAATTTTGAGGTTTGCAAAGGATTCTGGGTAACAGAACCTGGTCCGAGCCCCGCAAGTCACCCCTCCTTGGATTCCCCTAGGTCTCTAGTTTTCAGAAATGCACAGGTTTGGTAGGTTTCCCTAGGTGCCGGCTGAGCTAGAGGCCAAAATCTACAGGTAGGCACTTCGCAAAAAACACCTCTGTTTTCTTCCAAAAATTTGGATGTGTCCACGTTGCGCTTTGGTGCGTTTCCTGTCGCGGGCGCTAGGCCTACCCACACAAGTGAGGTATCATTTTTCTCGGGAGACTTGGGGGAACGCTGGGTGGAAGGAAATTTGTGGTTTCTCTCAGATTCCCGAACTTTCTGCCACAGAACTGTGAGTAACATGTGTTTTTTTAGCCAAATTTTGAGGTTTGCAAAGGATTCTGGGTAACAGAACCTGGTCCGAGCCCCGCAAGTCACCCCTCCTTGGATTCCCCTAGGTCTCTAGTTTTCAGAAATGCACAGGTTTGGTAGGTTTCCCTAGGTGCCGGCTGAGCTAGAGGCCAAAATCTACAGGTAGGCACTTCGCAAAAAACACCTCTGTTTTCTTCCAAAAATTTGGATGTGTCCACGTTGCGCTTTGGGGCGTTTCCTGTCGCGGGCGCTAGGCCTACCCACACAAGTGAGGTATCATTTTTATCGGGAGACTTGGGGGAACGCTGGGTGGAAGGAAATTTGTGGCTCCTCTCACATTCCAGAACTTTATGCCACAGAAATGTGAGGAACATGTGTTTTTTAAGCCATATTCTGAGGTTTGCAAAGGATTCTGGGTAACAGAACCTGGTCCGAGCCCCGCAAGTCACCCCTCCTTGGATTCCCCTAGGTCTCTAGTTTTCAGAAATGCACAGGTTTGGTAGGTTACCCTAGGTGCCGGCTGAGCTAGAGGCCAAAATCTTCAGGTAGGCACTTCGCAAAAAACACCTCTGTTTTATTCCAAAAATGTGGATGTGTCCATGTTGCGCTTTGGGGCGTTTCCTGTCGCGGGCGCTAGGCCTACCCACACAAGTGAGGTATCATTTTTATCGGGAGACTTGGGGGAACGCTGGGTGGAAGGAAATTTGTGGCTTCTCTCAGATTCCCGAACTTTCTGCCACAGAAATGTGAGGAACATGTGTTTTTTTTAGCCAAATTTTGAGGTTTGCAAAGGATTCTGGGAAACAGAACCTGGTCTGAGCCCCGCAAGTCACCCCTCCTTGGATTCCCCTAGGTCTCTAGTTTTCAGAAATGCACAGGTTTGGTAGGTTACCGTAGGTGCCGGCTGAGCTAGAGGCCAAAATCTTCAGGTAGGCACTTCGCAAAAAACACCTCTGTTTTCTTCCAAAAATTTGGATGTGTCCACGTTGCGCTTTGTGGCGTTTCCTGTCGCGGGTGCTAGGCCTACCCACACAAGTGAGGTATCATTTTTATCGGGAGACTTGGGGGAACGCTGGGTGGAAGGAAATTTGTGGCTCCTCTCTGATTCCCGAACTTTCTGCCACAGAAATGTGAGGAGCATGTGTTTTTTTAGCCAAATTTTGAGGTTTGCAAAGGATTCTGGGTAACAGAACCTGGTCCGAGCCCCGCAAGTCACCCCTCCTTGGATTCCCCTAGGTCTCTAGTTTTCAGAAATGCACAGGTTTGGTAGGTTTCCTTCGGTGCCGGCTGAGCTAGAGGCCAAAATCTACAGGTAGGCACTTCGCAAAAAACACCTCTGTTTTCTTCCAAAAATGTGGATGTGTCCACGTTGCCCTTTGGGGCGTTTCCTGTCGCGGGCGCTAGGCCTACCCACACAAGTGAGGTATCATTTTTATCAGGAGACTTGGGGAAACGCTGGGTGGAAGGACATTTTTGGCTCCTCTCAGATTCCAGAACTTTCTGCCACAGAAATGTGAGGAACATGTGTTTTTTTAGCCAAATTTTGAGGTTTGCAAAGGATTCTGGGTAACAGAACCTGGTCCGAGCCCCGCAAGTCACCCCTCCTTGGATTCCCCTAGGTCTCTAGTTTTCAGAAATGCACAGGTTTGTTAGGTTTCCCTAGGTGCCAGCTGAGCTAGAGGCCAAAATCTACAGGTAGGCACTTCGCAAAAAACACCTCTGTTTTCTTCCAAAAATTTGGATGTGTCCACGTTGCGCTTTCGTGCGTTTCCTGTCGCGGGCGCTAGGCCTACCCACACAAGTGAGGTATCATTTTTATCGGGAGACTTGGGGGAACGCTGGGTGGAAGGAAATTTGTGGCTCCTCTCAGATTCCAGTACTTTCTGTCACAGAAATGTGAGGAACATGTGTTTTTTTAGCCAAATTTTGAGGTTTACAAAGGATTCTGGGTAACAGAACCTGGTCCGAGCCCCGCAAGTCACCCCTCCTTGGATTCCCCTAGGTCTCTAGTTTTCAGAAAAGCACAGGTTTGGTAGGTTTCCCTAGGTGCCGGCTGAGCTAGATGCCAAAATCTACAGGTAGGCACTTCGCAAAAAACACCTCTGTTTTCTTCCAAAAATTTGGATGTGTCCACGTTGCGCTTTGGGGCGTTTCCTGTCGCGGGCGCTAGGCCTACCCACACAAGTGAGGTATCATTTTTATCGGGAGACTTGGGGGAACGCTGGGTGGAAGGAAATTTGTGGCTCCTCTCAGATTCCAGAACTTTATGCCACAGAAATGTGAGGAACATGTGTTTTTTTAGCCAAATTTTGAGGTTTGCCAAGGATTCTGGGTAAGAGAACCTGGTCCGAGCCCCGCAAGTCACGCCTCCTTGGATTCCCCTAGGTCTCTAGTTTTCAGAAATGCACAGGTTTGGTAGGTTACCATAGGTGCCGGCTGAGCTAGAGGCCAAAATCTTCAGGTAGGCACTTCGCAAAAAACACCTCTGTTTTATTCCAAAAATGTGGATGTGTCCACGTTGCGCTTTGGGGCGTTTCCTGTCGCGGGCGCTAGGCCTACCCACACAAGTGAGGTATCATTTTTATCGGGAGACTTGGGGGAACGCTGGGTGGAAGGAAATTTGTGGCTTCTCTCAGATTCCCGAACTTTCTGCCACAGAAATGTGAGGAACATGTGTTTTTTTAGCCAAATTTTGAGGTTTGCAAAGGATTCTGGGTAACAGAACCTGGTCCGAGCCCCGCAAGTCACCCCTCCTTGGATTCCCCTAGGTCTCTAGTTTTCAGAAATGCACAGGTTCGGTAGGTTTCCCTAGGTGCCGGCTGAGCTAGAGGCCAAAATCTACAGGTAGGCACTTCGCAAAAAACACCTCTGTTTTATTCCAAAAATGTGGAAGTGTCCATGTTGCGCTTTGGGGCGTTTCCTGTCGCAGGCGCTAGGCCTACCCACACAAGTGAGGTATCATTTTTATCGGGAGACTTGGGGGAACGCTGGGTGGAAGGAAATTTGTGGCTCTTCTCATATTCCAGAACTTTATGCCACAGAAATGTGAGGAACATGTGTTTTTTAAGCCAAATTTTGAGGTTTGGAAAGGATTCTGGGTAACAGAACCTGATCCGAGCCCCGTAAGTCACCCCTCCTTGGATTCCCCTAGGTCTCTAGTTTTCAGAAATGCTCAGGTTTGGTAGGTTACCCTAGGTGCCGGCTGAGCTAGAGGCCAAAATCTTCAGGTAGGCACTTCGCAAAAAACACCTCTGTTTTATTCCAAAAATGTGGATGTGTCCATGTTGCGCTTTGGGGCGTTTCCTGTCGCGGTCGCTAGGCCTACCCACACAAGTGAGGTATCATTTTTATCGGGAGACTTGGGGGAACGCTGGGTGGAAGGAAATTTGTGGCTTCTCTCAGATTCCCGAACTTTCTGCCACAGAAATGTGAGGAACATGTGTTTTTTTTAGCCAAATTTTGAGGTTTGCAAAGGATTCTGGGAAACAGAACCTGGTCCGAGCCCTGCAAGTCACCCCTCCTTGGATTCCCCTAGGTCTCTAGTTTTCAGAAATGCACAGGTTTGGTAGGTTTCCCTAGGTGCCAGCTGAGCTAGAGGCCAAAATGTACAGGTAGGCACTTTGCAAAAAACACCTCTGTTTTCTTCCAAAAATTTGGATGTGTCCACGTTGCGCTTTGGTGCGTTTCCTGTCGCGGGCGCTAGGCCTACCCACACAAGTGAGGTATCATTTTTATCGGGAGACTTTGGGGAACGCTGGGTGGAAGGAAATTTGTGGCTCCTCTCAGATTCCAGTACTTTTTTGCCACAGAAATGTGAGAAACATGTTTTTTTTTAGCCAAATTTTGAGGTTTGCAAAGGATTCTGGGTAACAGAACCTGGTCCGAGCCCCGCAAGTCTTCCCTCCTTGGATTCCCCTAGGTCTCTAGTTTTCAGAAATGCACAGGTTTCGTAGGTTTCCCTAGGTGCCGGCTGAGCTAGAGGCCAAAATCTACAGGTAGGCACTTCGCAAAAAACACCTCTGTTTTCTTCCAAAAATTTGGATGTGTCCACGTTGCACTTTGGTGCGTTTCCTGTCGCGGGCGCTAGGCCTACCCACACAAGTGAGGTATCATTTTTATCGGGAGACTTTGGGGAACGCTGGGTGGAAGGAAATTTGTGGCTCCTCTCAGATTCCAGTACTTTTTTGCCACAGAAATGTGAGGAACATGTGTTTTTTTAGCCAAATTTTGAGGTTGGCAAAGGATTCTGGGTAACAGAACCTGGTCCGAGCCCCGCAAGTCTTCCCTCCTTGGATTCCCCTAGGTCTCTAGTTTTCAGAAATGCACAGGTTTGGTAGGTTTCCCTAGGTGCCGGCGGAGCTAGAGGCCAAAATCTACAGGTAGGCACTTCGCAAAAAACACCTCTGTTTTCTTCCAAAAATTTGGATGTGTCCACGTTGCGCTTTGGTGCGTTTCCTGTCGCGGGCGCTTGGCCTACCCACACAAGTGAGGTATCATTTTCATCGGGAGACTTGGGGGAACGCTGGGTGGAAGGAAATTTGTGGCTTCTCTCAGATTCCCGAACTTTCTGCCACAGAAATGTGAGGAACATGTGTTTTTTTAGCCAAATTTTGAGGTTTGCAAAGGATTCTGGGTAACAGAACCTGGTCCGAGCCCCGCAAGTCACCCCTCCTTGGATTCCCCTAGGTCTCTAGTTTTCAGAAATGCACAGGTTTGGTAGGTTACCCTAGGTGTCGGCTGAGCTAGAGGCCAAAATCTTCAGGTAGGCACTTCGCAAAAAACACCTGTTTTATTCCAAAAATGTGGATGTGTCCATGTTGCGCTTTGGGGCGTTTCCTGTCGCGGGAGCTAGGCCTACCCACACAAGTGAGGTATCATTTTTATCGGGAGACCTGGGGGAACGCTGGGTGGAAGGAAATTTGTGGCTCCTCTCACATTCCAGAACTTTATGCCACAGAAATGTGAGGAACATGTGTTTTTTAAGCCATATTTTGAGGTTTGCAAAGGATTCTGGGTAACAGAACCTGGTCCGAGCCCCGCAAGTCACCCCTCCTTGGATTCCCCTAGGTCTCTAGTTTTCAGCAATGCACAGGTTTGGTAGGTTTCCCTAGGTGCCGGCTGAGCTAGAGGCCAAAATCTACAGGTAGGCACTTCGCAAAAAACACCTCTGTTTTCTTCCAAAAATTTGGATGTGTCCACGTTGCGCTTTGGGGCGTTTCCCTGTCGCGGGCGCTAGGCCTACCCACACAAGTGAGGTATCATTTTTATCGGGAGACTTGGGGGAACGCTGGGTGGAAGGAAATTTGTGGCTTCTCTCAGATTCCCGAACTTTCTGCTACAGAAATGTGAGGAACATGTGTTTTTTTAGCCAAATTTTGAGGTTTGCAAAGGATTCTGGGTAACAGAACCTGGTCCGAGCCCCGCAAGTCACCCCTCCTTGGATTCCCCTAGGTCTCTAGTTTTCAGAAATGCACAGGTTTGGTAGGTTACCCTAGGTGTCGGCTGAGCTAGAGGCCAAAATCTTCAGGTAGGCACTTCGCAAAAAACACCTGTTTTATTCCAAAAATGTGGATGTGTCCATGTTGCGCTTTGGGGCGTTTCCTGTCGTGGGCGCTAGGCCTACCCACACAAGTGAGGTATCATTTTTTTCGGGAGACTTGGGGGAACGCTGGGTGGAATGAAATTTGTGGCTTCTCTCAGATTCCCGAACTTTCTGCCACAGAAATGTGAGGAACAAGTGTTTTTTTTAGCCAAATTTTGAGTTTTGCAAAGGATTCTGGGAAACAGAACCTGGTCCGAGCCCCGCAAGTCACCCCTCCTTGGATTCCCCTAGGTCTCTAGTTTTCAGAAATGCACAGGTTTGGTAGGTTTCCCTAGGTGCCAGCTGAGCTAGAGGCCAAAATCTACAGGTAGGCACTTTGCAAAAAACACCTCTGTTTTCTTCCAAAAATTTGGATATGTCCACGTTGCGCTTTGGTGCGTTTCCTGTCGCGGGCGCTAGGCCTACCCACACAAGTGAGGTATCATTTTTATCGGGAGACTTGGGGGAACGATGGGTGGAAGAAAATTTGTGGCTCCTCTCAGATTCCAGTACTTTTTTGCCACAGAAATGTGAGGAACATGTGTTTTTTTAGCCAAATGTTGAGGTTTGCAAAGGATTCTGGGTAACAGAACCTGGTCCGAGCCCCGCAAGTCTTCCCTCCTTGGATTCCCCTAGGTCTCTAGTTTTCAGAAATGCACAGGTTTGGTAGGTTTCCCTAGGTGCCGGCTGAGCTAGAGGCCAAAATCTACAGGTAGGCACTTCGCAAAAAACACCTCTGTTTTCTTCCAAAAATTTGGATGTGTCCACGTTGCGCTTTGGGGCGTTTCCCTGTCGCGGGCGCTAGGCCTACCCACACAAGTGAGGTATCATTTTTATCGGGAGACTTGGGGGAACGCTGGGTGGAAGGAAATTTGTGGCTCCTCTCAGATTCCCGAACTTTCTGCTACAGAAATGTTTTTAGCCAAATTTTGAGGTTTGCAAAGGATTCTGGGTAACAGAACCTGGTCCGAGCCCCGCAAGTCACCCCTCCTTGGATTCCCCTAGGTCTCTAGTTTTCAGAAATGCACAGGTTTGGTAGGTTTCCCTAGGTGCCGGCTGAGCTAGAGGCCAAAATCTACAGGTAGGCACTTCGCAAAAAACACCTCTGTTTTCTTTCAAAAATTTGGATGTGTCCACGTTGCGCTTTGGTGCGTTTCCTGTCGCGGGCGCTAGGCCTACCCACACAAGTGAGGTATCATTTTTCTCGGGAGACTTGGGGGAACGCTGGGTGGAAGGAAATTTGTGGCTTCTCTCAGATTCCCGAACTTTCTGCCACAGAACTGTGAGTAACATGTGTTTTTTTAGCCAAATTTTTAGGTTTGCAAAGGATTCTGGGTAACAGAACCTGGTCCGAGCCCCGCAAGTCACCCCTCCTTGGATTCCCCTAGGTCTCTAGTTTTCAGAAATGCACAGGTTTGGTAGGTTTCCCTAGGTGCCGGCTGAGCTAGAGGCCAAAATCTACAGGTAGGCACTTCGCAAAAAACACCTCTGTTTTCTTCCAAAAATTTGGATGTGTCCACGTTGCGCTTTGGGGCGTTTCCTGTCGCGGGCGCTAGGCCTACCCACACAAGTGAGGTATCATTTTTATCGGGAGACTTGGGGGAACGCTGGGTGGAAGGAAATTTGTGGCTCCTCTCACATTCCAGAACTTTATGCCACAGAAATGTGAGGAACATGTGTTTTTTAAGCCATATTCTGAGGTTTGCAAAGGATTCTGGGTAACAGAACCTGGTCCGAGCCCCGCAAGTCACCCCTCCTTGGATTCCCCTAGGTCTCTAGTTTTCAGAAATGCACAGGTTTGGTAGGTTACCCTAGGTGCCGGCTGAGCTAGAGGCCAAAATCTTCAGGTAGGCACTTCGCAAAAAACACCTCTGTTTTATTCCAAAAATGTGGATGTGTCCATGTTGCGCTTTGGGGCGTTTCCTGTCGCGGGCGCTAGGCCTACCCACACAAGTGAGGTATCATTTTTATCGGGAGACTTGGGGGAACGCTGGGTGGAAGGAAATTTGTGGCTTCTCTCAGATTCCCGAACTTTCTGCCACAGAAATGTGAGGAACATGTGTTTTTTTTAGCCAAATTTTGAGGTTTGCAAAGGATTCTGGGAAACAGAACCTGGTCCGAGCCCCGCAAGTCACCCCTCCTTGGATTCCCCTAGGTCTCTAGTTTTCAGAAATGCACAGGTTTGGTAGGTTACCGTAGGTGCCGGCTGAGCTAGAGGCCAAAATCTTCAGGTAGGCACTTCGCAAAAAACACCTCTGTTTTCTTCCAAAAATTTGGATGTGTCCACGTTGCGCTTTGTGGCGTTTCCTGTCGCGGGTGCTAGGCCTACCCACACAAGTGAGGTATCATTTTTATCGGGAGACTTGGGGGAACGCTGGGTGGAAGGAAATTTGTGGCTCCTCTCTGATTCCCGAACTTTCTGCCACAGAAATGTGAGGAACATGTGTTTTTTTAGCCAAATTTTGAGGTTTGCAAAGGATTCTGGGTAACAGAACCTGGTCCGAGCCCCGCAAGTCACCCCTCCTTGGATTCCCCTAGGTCTCTAGTTTTCAGAAATGCACAGGTTTGGTAGGTTTCCTTCGGTGCCGGCTGAGCTAGAGGCCAAAATCTACAGGTAGGCACTTCGCAAAAAACACCTCTGTTTTCTTCCAAAAATGTGGATGTGTCCACGTTGCCCTTTGGGGCGTTTCCTGTCGCGGGCGCTAGGCCTACCCACACAAGTGAGGTATCATTTTTATCAGGAGACTTGGGGAAACGCTGGGTGGAAGGACATTTTTGGCTCCTCTCAGATTCCAGAACTTTCTGCCACAGAAATGTGAGGAACATGTGTTTTTTTAGCCAAATTTTGAGGTTTGCAAAGGATTCTGGGTAACAGAACCTGGTCCGAGCCCCGCAAGTCACCCCTCCTTGGATTCCCCTAGGTCTCTAGTTTTCAGAAATGCACAGGTTTGTTAGGTTTCCCTAGGTGCCAGCTGAGCTAGAGGCCAAAATCTACAGGTAGGCACTTCGCAAAAAACACCTCTGTTTTCTTCCAAAAATTTGGATGTGTCCACGTTGCGCTTTCGTGCGTTTCCTGTCGCGGGCGCTAGGCCTACCCACACAAGTGAGGTATCATTTTTATCGGGAGACTTGGGGGAACGCTGGGTGGAAGGAAATTTGTGGCTCCTCTCAGATTCCAGTACTTTCTGTCACAGAAATGTGAGGAACATGTGTTTTTTTAGCCAAATTTTGAGGTTTACAAAGGATTCTGGGTAACAGAACCTGGTCCGAGCCCCGCAAGTCACCCCTCCTTGGATTCCCCTAGGTCTCTAGTTTTCAGAAATGCACAGGTTTGGTAGGTTTCCCTAGGTGCCGGCTGAGCTAGATGCCAAAATCTACAGGTAGGCACTTCGCAAAAAACACCTCTGTTTTCTTCCAAAAATTTGGATGTGTCCACGTTGCGCTTTGGGGCGTTTCCTGTCGCGGGCGCTAGGCCTACCCACACAAGTGAGGTATCATTTTTATCGGGAGACTTGGGGGAACGCTGGGTGGAAGGAAATTTGTGGCTCCTCTCAGATTCCAGAACTTTATGCCACAGAAATGTGAGGAACATGTGTTTTTTTAGCCAAATTTTGAGGTTTGCCAAGGATTCTGGGTAAGAGAACCTGGTCCGAGCCCCGCAAGTCACCCCTCCTTGGATTCCCCTAGGTCTCTAGTTTTCAGAAATGCACAGGTTTGGTAGGTTACCCTAGGTGCCGGCTGAGCTAGAGGCCAAAATCTTCAGGTAGGCACTTCTCAAAAAACACCTCTGTTTTCTTCCAAAAATGTGGATGTGTCCACGTTGCACTTTGTGGCGTTTCCTGTCGCGGGTGCTAGGCCTACCCACACAAGTGAGGTATCGTTTTTATCGGGAGACTTGGGGGAACGCTGGGTGGAAGGAAATTTGTGGCTCCTCTCAGATTCCCGAACTTTCTGCCACAGAAATGTGAGGAACATGTGTTTTTTTAGCCAAATTTTGAGGTTTGCAAAGGATTCTGGGTAACAGAACCTGGTCCGAGCCCCGCAAGTCACGCCTCCTTGGATTCCCCTAGGTCTCTAGTTTTCAGAAATGCACAGGTTTGGTAGGTTACCATAGGTGCCGGCTGAGCTAGAGGCCAAAATCTTCAGGTAGGCACTTCGCAAAAAACACCTCTGTTTTATTCCAAAAATGTGGATGTGTCCACGTTGCGCTTTGGGGCGTTTCCTGTCGCGGGCGCTAGGCCTACCCACACAAGTGAGGTATCATTTTTATCGGGAGACTTGGGGGAACGCTGGGTGGAAGGAAATTTGTGGCTTCTCTCAGATTCCCGAACTTTCTGCCACAGAAATGTGAGGAACATGTGTTTTTTTAGCCAAATTTTGAGGTTTGCAAAGGATTCTGGGTAACAGAACCTGGTCCGAGCCCCGCAAGTCACCCCTCCTTGGATTCCCCTAGGTCTCTAGTTTTCAGAAATGCACAGGTTTGGTAGGTTTCCCTAGGTGCCGGCTGAGCTAGAGGCCAAAATCTACAGGTAGGCACTTCGCAAAAAACACCTCTGTTTTATTCCAAAAATGTGGAAGTGTCCATGTTGCGCTTTGGGGCGTTTCCTGTCGCAGGCGCTAGGCCTACCCACACAAGTGAGGTATCATTTTTATCGGGAGACTTGGGGGAACGCTGGGTGGAAGGAAATTTGTGGCTCTTCTCACATTCCAGAACTTTATGCCACAGAAATGTGAGGAACATGTGTTTTTTAAGCCAAATTTTGAGGTTTGGAAAGGATTCTGGGTAACAGAACCTGGTCCGAGCCCCGCAAGTCACCCCTCCTTGGATTCCCCTAGGTCTCTAGTTTTCAGAAATGCACAGGTTTGGTAGGTTACCCTAGGTGCCGGCTGAGCTAGAGGCCAAAATCTTCAGGTAGGCACTTCGCAAAAAACACCTCTGTTTTATTCCAAAAATGTGGATGTGTCCATGTTGCGCTTTGGGGCGTTTTCTGTAGCGGTCGCTAGGCCTACCCACACAAGTGAGGTATCATTTTTATCGGGAGACTTGGGGGAACGCTGGGTGGAAGGAAATTTGTGGCTTCTCTCAGATTCCCGAACTTTCTGCCACAGAAATGTGAGGAACATGTGTTTTTTTTAGCCAAATTTTGAGGTTTGCAAAGGATTCTGGGAAACAGAACCTGGTCCGAGCCCCGCAAGTCACCCCTCCTTGGATTCCCCTAGGTCTCTAGTTTTCAGAAATGCACAGGTTTGGTAGGTTTCCCTAGGTGCCAGCTGAGCTAGAGGCCAAAATCTACAGGTAGGCACTTCGCAAAAAACACCTCTGTTTTCTTCCAAAAATGTGGATGTGTCCACGTTGCGCTTTGGTGCGTTTCCTGTCGCGGGCGCTAGGCCTACCCACACAAGTGAGGTATCATTTTTATCGGGAGACTTTGGGGAACGCTGGGTGGAAGGAAATTTGTGGCTCCTCTCAGATTCCAGTACTTTTTTGCCACAGAAATGTGAGAAACATGTTTTTTTTTAGCCAAATTTTGAGGTTTGCAAAGGATTCTGGGTAACAGAACCTGGTCCGAGCCCCGCAAGTCTTCCCTCCTTGGATTCCCCTAGGTCTCTAGTTTTCAGAAATGCACAGGTTTGGTAGGTTTCCCTAGGTGCCGGCTGAGCTAGAGGCCAAAATCTACAGGTAGGCACTTCGCAAAAAACACCTCTGTTTTCTTCCAAAAATTTGGATGTGTCCACGTTGCGCTTTGGGGCGTTTCCTGTCGCGGGCGCTAGGCCTACCCACACAAGTGAGGTATCATTTTTATCGGGAGACTTGGGGGAACGCTGGGTGGAAGGAAATTTGTGGCTCCTCTCAGATTCCAGAACTTTATGCCACAGAAATGTGAGGAACATGTGTTTTTTTAGCCAAATTTTGAGGTTTGCCAAGGATTCTGGGTAAGAGAACCAGGTCCGAGCCCCGCAAGTCACCCCTCCTTGGATTCCCCTAGGTCTCTAGTTTTCAGAAATGCACAGGTTTGGTAGGTTACCCTAGGTGCCGGCTGAGCTAGAGGCCAAAATCTTCAGGTAGGCACTTCTCAAAAAACACCTCTGTTTTCTTCCAAAAATGTGGATGTGTCCACGTTGCGCTTTGTGGCGTTTCCTGTCGCGGGTGCTAGGCCTACCCACACAAGTGAGGTATCGTTTTTATCGGGAGACTTGGGGGAACGCTGGGTGGAAGGAAATTTGTGGCTCCTCTCAGATTCCCGAACTTTCTGCCACAGAAATGTGAGGAACATGTGTTTTTTTAGCCAAATTTTGAGGTTTGCAAAGGATTCTGGGTAACTGAACCTGGTCCGAGCCCCGCAAGTCACGCCTCCTTGGATTCCCCTAGGTCTCTAGTTTTCAGAAATGCACAGGTTTGGTAGGTTACCATAGGTGCCGGCTGAGCTAGAGGCCAAAATCTTCAGGTAGGCACTTCGCAAAAAACACCTCTGTTTTATTCCAAAAATGTGGATGTGTCCACGTTGCGCTTTGGGGCGTTTCCTGTCGCGGGCGCTAGGCCTACCCACACAAGTGAGGTATCATTTTTATCGGGAGACTTGGGGGAACGCTGGGTGGAAGGAAATTTGTGGCTTCTCTCAGATTCCCGAACTTTCTGCCACAGAAATGTGAGGAACATGTGTTTTTTTAGCCAAATTTTGAGGTTTGCAAAGGATTCTGGGTAACAGAACCTGGTCCGAGCCCCGCAAGTCACCCCTCCTTGGATTCCCCTAGGTCTCTAGTTTTCAGAAATGCACAGGTTTGGTAGGTTTCCCTAGGTGCCGGCTGAGCTAGAGGCCAAAATCTACAGGTAGGCACTTCGCAAAAAACACCTCTGTTTTATTCCAAAAATGTGGAAGTGTCCATGTTGCGCTTTGGGGCGTTTCCTGTCGCAGGCGCTAGGCCTACCCACACAAGTGAGGTATCATTTTTATCGGGAGACTTGGGGGAACGCTGGGTGGAAGGAAATTTGTGGCTCTTCTCACATTCCAGAACTTTATGCCACAGAAATGTGAGGAACATGTGTTTTTTAAGCCAAATTTTGAGGTTTGGAAAGGATTCTGGGTAACAGAACCTGGTCCGAGCCCCGCAAGTCACCCCTCCTTGGATTCCCCTAGGTCTCTAGTTTTCAGAAATGCACAGGTTTGGTAGGTTACCCTAGGTGCCGGCTGAGCTAGAGGCCAAAATCTTCAGGTAGGCACTTCGCAAAAAACACCTCTGTTTTATTCCAAAAATGTGGATGTGTCCATGTTGCGCTTTGGGGCGTTTTCTGTCGCGGTCGCTAGGCCTACCCACACAAGTGAGGTATCATTTTTATCGGGAGACTTGGGGGAACGCTGGGTGGAAGGAAATTTGTGGCTTCTCTCAGATTCCCGAACTTTCTGCCACAGAAATGTGAGGAACATGTGTTTTTTTTAGCCAAATTTTGAGGTTTGCAAAGGATTCTGGGAAACAGAACCTGGTCCGAGCCCCGCAAGTCACCCCTCCTTGGATTCCCCTAGGTCTCTAGTTTTCAGAAATGCACAGGTTTGGTAGGTTTCCCTAGGTGCCAGCTGAGCTAGAGGCCAAAATCTACAGGTAGGCACTTCGCAAAAAACACCTCTGTTTTCTTCCAAAAATGTGGATGTGTCCACGTTGCGCTTTGGTGCGTTTCCTGTCGCGGGCGCTAGGCCTACCCACACAAGTGAGGTATCATTTTTATCGGGAGACTTTGGGGAACGCTGGGTGGAAGGAAATTTGTGGCTCCTCTCAGATTCCAGTACTTTTTTGCCACAGAAATGTGAGAAACATGTTTTTTTTTAGCCAAATTTTGAGGTTTGCAAAGGATTCTGGGTAACAGAACCTGGTCCGAGCCCCGCAAGTCTTCCCTCCTTGGATTCCCCTATGTCTCTAGTTTTCAGAAATGCACAGGTTTGGTAGGTTTCCCTAGGTGCCGGCTGAGCTAGAGGCCAAAATCTACAGGTAGGCACTTCGCAAAAAACACCTCTGTTTTCTTCCAAAAATTTGGATGTGTCCACGTTGCACTTTGGTGCGTTTCCTGTCGCGGGCGCTAGGCCTACCCACACAAGTGAGGTATCATTTTTATCGGGAGACTTGGGGGAATGCTGGGTGGAAGGAAATTTGTGGCTTCTCTCAGATTCCCGAACTTTCTGCCACAGAAATGTGAGGAACATGTGTTTTTTTAGCCAAATTTTGAGGTTTGCAAAGGATTCTGGGTAACAGAACCTGGTCCGAGCCCCGCAAGTCACCCCTCCTTGGATTCCCCTAGGTCTCTAGTTTTCAGAAATGCACAGGTTTGGTAGGTTACCCTAGGTGCCGGCTGAGCTAGAGGCCAAAATCTTCAGGTAGGCACTTCTCAAAAAACACCTCTGTTTTCTTCCAAAAATGTGGATGTGTCCACGTTGCGCTTTGTGGCGTTTCCTGTCGCGGGTGCTAGGCCTACCCACACAAGTGAGGTATCGTTTTTATCGGGAGACTTGGGGGAACGCTGGGTGGAAGGAAATTTGTGGCTCCTCTCAGATTCCCGAACTTTCTGCCACAGAAATGTGAGGAACATGTGTTTTTTTAGCCAAATTTTGAGGTTTGCAAAGGATTCTGGGTAACAGAACCTGGTCCGAGCCCCGCAAGTCACTCCTCCTTGGATTCCCCTAGGTCTCTAGTTTTCAGAAATGCACAGGTTTGGTAGGTTACCATAGGTGCCGGCTGAGCTAGAGGCCAAAATCTTCAGGTAGGCACTTCGCAAAAAACACCTCTGTTTTATTCCAAAAATGTGGATGTGTCCACGTTGCGCTTTGGGGCGTTTCCTGTCGCGGGCGCTAGGCCTACCCACACAAGTGAGGTATCATTTTTATCGGGAGACTTGGGGGAACGCTGGGTGGAAGGAAATTTGTGGCTTCTCTCAGATTCCCGAACTTTCTGCCACAGAAATGTGAGGAACATGTGTTTTTTTAGCCAAATTTTGAGGTTTGCAAAGGATTCTGGGTAACAGAACCTGGTCCGAGCCCCGCAAGTCACCCCTCCTTGGATTCCCCTAGGTCTCTAGTTTTCAGAAATGCACAGGTTTGGTAGGTTTCCCTAGGTGCCGGCTGAGCTAGAGGCCAAAATCTACAGGTAGGCACTTCGCAAAAAACACCTCTGTTTTATTCCAAAAATGTGGAAGTGTCCATGTTGCGCTTTGGGGCGTTTCCTGTCGCAGGCGCTAGGCCTACCCACACAAGTGAGGTATCATTTTTATCGGGAGACTTGGGGGAACGCTGGGTGGAAGGAAATTTGTGGGTCTTCTCACATTCCAGAACTTTATGCCACAGAAATGTGAGGAACATGTGTTTTTCAAGCCAAATTTTGAGGTTTGGAAAGGATTCTGGGTAACAGAACCTGGTCCGAGCCCCGCAAGTCACCCCTCCTTGGATTCCCCTAGGTCTCTAGTTTTCAGAAATGCACAGGTTTGGTAGGTTACCCTAGGTGCCGGCTGAGCTAGAGGCCAAAATCTTCAGGTAGGCACTTCGCAAAAAACACCTCTGTTTTATTCCAAAAATGGGGATGTGTCCATGTTGCGCTTTGGGGCGTTTTCTGTCGCGGTCGCTAGGCCTACCCACACAAGTGAGGTATCATTTTTATCGGGAGACTTGGGGGAACGCTGGGTGGAAGGAAATTTGTGGCTTCTCTCAGATTCCCGAACTTTCTGGCACAGAAATGTGAGGAACATGTGTTTTTTTTAGCCAAATTTTGAGGTTTGCAAAGGATTCTGGGAAACAGAACCTGGTCCGAGCCCCGCAAGTCACCCCTCCTTGGATTCCCCTAGGTCTCTAGTTTTCAGAAATGCACAGGTTTGGTAGGTTTCCCTAGGTGCCAGCTGAGCTAGAGGCCAAAATCTACAGGTAGGCACTTCGCAAAAAACACCTCTGTTTTCTTCCAAAAATTTGGATGTGTCCACGTTGCGCTTTGGTGCGTTTCCTGTCGCGGGCGCTAGGCCTACCCACACAAGTGAGGTATCATTTTTATCGGGAGACTTTGGGGAACGCTGGGTGGAAGGAAATTTGTGGCTCCTCTCAGATTCCAGTACTTTTTTGCCACAGAAATGTGAGAAACATGTTTTTTTTTAGCCAAATTTTGAGGTTTGCAAAGGATTCTGGGTAACAGAACCTGGTCCGAGCCCCGCAAGTCTTCCCTCCTTGGATTCCCCTAGGTCTCTAGTTTTCAGAAATGCACAGGTTTGGTAGGTTTCCCTAGGTGCCGGCTGAGCTAGAGGCCAAAATCTACAGGTAGGCACTTCGCAAAAAACACCTCTGTTTTCTTCCAAAAATTTGGATGTGTCCACGTTGCACTTTGGTGCGTTTCCTGTCGCGGGCGCTAGGCCTACCCACACAAGTGAGGTATCATTTTTATCGGGAGACTTGGGGGAATGCTGGGTGGAAGGAAATTTGTGGCTTCTCTCAGATTCCCGAACTTTCTGCCACAGAAATGTGAGGAACATGTGTTTTTTTAGCCAAATTTTGAGGTTTGCAAAGGATTCTGGGTAACAGAACCTGGTCCGAGCCCCGCAAGTCACCCCTCCTTGGATTCCCCTAGGTCTCTAGTTTTCAGAAATGCACAGGTTTGGTAGGTTACCGTAGGTGCCGGCTGAGCTAGAGGCCAAAATCTTCAGGTAGGCACTTCGCAAAAAACACCTCTGTTTTCTTCCAAAAATTTGGATGTGTCCACGTTGCGCTTTGTGGCGTTTCCTGTCGCGGGTGCTAGGCCTACCCACACAAGTGAGGTATCATTTTTATCGGGAGACTTGGGGGAACGCTGGGTGGAAGGAAATTTGTGGCTCCTCTCTGATTCCCGAACTTTCTGCCACAGAAATGTGAGGAACATGTGTTTTTTTAGCCAAATTTTGAGGTTTGCAAAGGATTCTGGGTAACAGAACCTGGTCCGAGCCCCGCAAGTCACCCCTCCTTGGATTCCCCTAGGTCTCTAGTTTTCAGAAATGCACAGGTTTGGTAGGTTTCCTTCGGTGCCGGCTGAGCTAGAGGCCAAAATCTACAGGTAGGCACTTCGCAAAAAACACCTCTGTTTTCTTCCAAAAATGTGGATGTGTCCACGTTGCCCTTTGGGGCGTTTCCTGTCGCGGGCGCTAGGCCTACCCACACAAGTGAGGTATCATTTTTATCAGGAGACTTGGGGAAACGCTGGGTGGAAGGACATTTTTGGCTCCTCTCAGATTCCAGAACTTTCTGCCACAGAAATGTGAGGAACATGTGTTTTTTTAGCCAAATTTTGAGGTTTGCAAAGGATTCTGGGTAACAGAACCTGGTCCGAGCCCCGCAAGTCACCCCTCCTTGGATTCCCCTAGGTCTCTAGTTTTCAGAAATGCACAGGTTTGTTAGGTTTCCCTAGGTGCCAGCTGAGCTAGAGGCCAAAATCTACAGGTAGGCACTTCGCAAAAAACACCTCTGTTTTCTTCCAAAAATTTGGATGTGTCCACGTTGCGCTTTCGTGCGTTTCCTGTTGCGGGCGCTAGGCCTACCCACACAAGTGAGGTATCATTTTTATCGGGAGACTTGGGGGAACGCTGGGTGGAAGGAAATTTGTGGCTCCTCTCAGATTCCAGTACTTTCTGTCACAGAAATGTGAGGAACATGTGTTTTTTTAGCCAAATTTTGAGGTTTACAAAGGATTCTGGGTAACAGAACCTGGTCCGAGCCCCGCAAGTCACCCCTCCTTGGATTCCCCTAGGTCTCTAGTTTTCAGAAATGCACAGGTTTGGTAGGTTTCCCTAGGTGCCGGCTGAGCTAGATGCCAAAATCTACAGGTAGGCACTTCGCAAAAAACACCTCTGTTTTCTTCCAAAAATTTGGATGTGTCCACGTTGCGCTTTGGGGCGTTTTCTGTCGCGGGCGCTAGGCCTACCCACACAAGTGAGGTATCATTTTTATCGGGAGACTTGGGGGAACGCTGGGTGGAAGGAAATTTGTGGCTCCTCTCAGATTCCAGAACTTTATGCCACAGAAATGTGAGGAACATGTGTTTTTTTAGCCAAATTTTGAGGTTTGCCAAGGATTCTGGGTAAGAGAACCTGGTCCGAGCCCCGCAAGTCACCCCTCCTTGGATTCCCCTAGGTCTCTAGTTTTCAGAAATGCACAGGTTTGGTAGGTTACCCTAGGTGCCGGCTGAGTTAGAGGCCAAAATCTTCAGGTAGGCACTTCTCAAAAAACACCTCTGTTTTCTTCCAAAAATGTGGATGTGTCCACGTTGCGCTTTGTGGCGTTTCCTGTCGCGGGTGCTAGGCCTACCCACACAAGTGAGGTATCGTTTTTATCGGGAGACTTGGGGGAACGCTGGGTGGAAGGAAATTTGTGGCTCCTCTCAGATTCCCGAACTTTCTGCCACAGAAATGTGAGGAACATGTGTTTTTTTAGCCAAATTTTGAGGTTTGCAAAGGATTCTGGGTAACAGAACCTGGTCCGAGCCACGCAAGTCACGCCTCCTTGGATTCCCTTAGGTCTCTAGTTTTCAGAAATGCACAGGTTTGGTAGGTTACCATAGGTGCCGGCTGAGCTAGAGGCCAAAATCTTCAGGTAGGCACTTCGCAAAAAACACCTCTGTTTTATTCCAAAAATGTGGATGTGTCCACGTTGCGCTTTGGGGCGTTTCCTGTCGCGGGCGCTAGGCCTACCCACACAAGTGAGGTATCATTTTTATCGGGAGACTTGGGGGAACGCTGGGTGGAAGGAAATTTGTGGCTTCTCTCAGATTCCCGAACTTTCTGCCACAGAAATGTGAGGAACATGTGTTTTTTTAGCCAAATTTTGAGGTTTGCAAAGGATTCTGGGTAACAGAACCTGGTCCGAGCCCCGCAAGTCACCCCTCCTTGGATTCCCCTAGGTCTCTAGTTTTCAGAAATGCACAGGTTTGGTAGGTTTCCCTAGGTGCCGGCTGAGCTAGAGGCCAAAATCTACAGGTAGGCACTTCGCAAAAAACACCTCTGTTTTATTCCAAAAATGTGGAAGTGTCCATGTTGCGCTTTGGGGCGTTTCCTGTCGCAGGCGCTAGGCCTACCCACACAAGTGAGGTATCATTTTTATCGGGAGACTTGGGGGAACGCTGGGTGGAAGGAAATTTGTGGCTCTTCTCACATACCAGAACTTTATGCCACAGAAATGTGAGGAACATGTGTTTTTTAAGCCAAATTTTGAGGTTTGGAAAGGATTCTGGGTAACAGAACCTGGTCCGAGCCCCGCAAGTCACCCCTCCTTGGATTCCCCTAGGTCTCTAGTTTTCAGAAATGCACAGGTTTGGTAGGTTACCCTAGGTGCCGGCTGAGCTAGAGGCCAAAATCTTCAGGTAGGCACTTCGCAAAAAACACCTCTGTTTTATTCCAAAAATGTGGATGTGTCCATGTTGCGCTTTGGGGCGTTTTCTGTCGCGGTCGCTAGGCCTACCCACACAAGTGAGGTATCATTTTTATCGGGAGACTTGGGGGAACGCTGGGTGGAAGGAAATTTGTGGCTTCTCTCAGATTCCCGAACTTTCTGCCACAGAAATGTGAGGAACATGTGTTTTTTTTAGCCAAATTTTGAGGTTTGCAAAGGATTCTGGGAAACAGAACCTGGTCCGAGCCCCGCAAGTCACCCCTCCTTGGATTCCCCTAGGTCTCTAGTTTTCAGAAATGCACAGGTTTGGTAGGTTTCCCTAGGTGCCAGCTGAGCTAGAGGCCAAAATCTACAGGTAGGCACTTCGCAAAAAACACCTCTGTTTTCTTCCAAAAATTTGGATGTGTCCACGTTGCGCTTTGGTGCGTTTCCTGTCGCGGGCGCTAGGCCTACCCACACAAGTGAGGTATCATTTTTATCGGGAGACTTTGGGGAACGCTGGGTGGAAGGAAATTTGTGGCTCCTCTCAGATTCCAGTACTTTTTTGCCACAGAAATGTGAGAAACATGTTTTTTTTTAGCCAAATTTTGAGGTTTGCAAAGGATTCTGGGTAACAGAACCTGGTCCGAGCCCCGCAAGTCTTCCCTCCTTGGATTCCCCTAGGTCTCTAGTTTTCAGAAATGCACAGGTTTGGTAGGTTTCCCTAGGTGCCGGCTGAGCTAGAGGCCAAAATCTACAGGTAGGCACTTCGCAAAAAACACCTCTGTTTTCTTCCAAAAATTTGGATGTGTCCACGTTGCACTTTGGTGCGTTTCCTGTCGCGGGCGCTAGGCCTACCCACACAAGTGAGGTATCATTTTTATCGGGAGACTTGGGGGAATGCTGGGTGGAAGGAAATTTGTGGCTTCTCTCAGATTCCCGAACTTTCTGCCACAGAAATGTGAGGAACATGTGTTTTTTTAGCCAAATTTTGAGGTTTGCAAAGGATTCTGGGTAACAGAACCTGGTCCGAGCCCCGCAAGTCACCCCTCCTTGGATTCCCCTAGGTCTCTAGTTTTCAGAAATGCACAGGTTCGGTAGGTTTCCCTAGGTGCCGGCTGAGCTAGAGGCCAAAATCTACAGGTAGGCACTTCGCAAAAAACACCTCTGTTTTATTCCAAAAATGTGGAAGTGTCCATGTTGCGCTTTGGGGCGTTTCCTGTCGCAGGCGCTAGGCCTACCCACACAAGTGAGGTATCATTTTTATCGGGAGACTTGGGGGAACGCTGGGTGGAAGGAAATTTGTGGCTCTTCTCACATTCCAGAACTTTATGCCACAGAAATGTGAGGAACATGTGTTTTTTAAGCCAAATTTTGAGGTTTGGAAAGGATTCTGGGTAACAGAACCTGATCCGAGCCCCGTAAGTCACCCCTCCTTGGATTCCCCTAGGTCTCTAGTTTTCAGAAATGCTCAGGTTTGGTAGGTTACCCTAGGTGCCGGCTGAGCTAGAGGCCAAAATCTTCAGGTAGGCACTTCGCAAAAAACACCTCTGTTTTATTCCAAAAATGTGGATGTGTCCATGTTGCGCTTTGGGGCGTTTCCTGTCGCGGTCGCTAGGCCTACCCACACAAGTGAGGTATCATTTTTATCGGGAGACTTGGGGGAACGCTGGGTGGAAGGAAATTTGTGGCTTCTCTCAGATTCCCGAACTTTCTGCCACAGAAATGTGAGGAACATGTGTTTTTTTTAGCCAAATTTTGAGGTTTGCAAAGGATTCTGGGAAACAGAACCTGGTCCGAGCCCTGCAAGTCACCCCTCCTTGGATTCCCCTAGGTCTCTAGTTTTCAGAAATGCACAGGTTTGGTAGGTTTCCCTAGGTGCCAGCTGAGCTAGAGGCCAAAATGTACAGGTAGGCACTTTGCAAAAAACACCTCTGTTTTCTTCCAAAAATTTGGATGTGTCCACGTTGCGCTTTGGTGCGTTTCCTGTCGCGGGCGCTAGGCCTACCCACACAAGTGAGGTATCATTTTTATCGGGAGACTTTGGGGAACGCTGGGTGGAAGGAAATTTGTGGCTCCTCTCAGATTCCAGTACTTTTTTGCCACAGAAATGTGAGAAACATGTTTTTTTTTAGCCAAATTTTGAGGTTTGCAAAGGATTCTGGGTAACAGAACCTGGTCCGAGCCCCGCAAGTCTTCCCTCCTTGGATTCCCCTAGGTCTCTAGTTTTCAGAAATGCACAGGTTTCGTAGGTTTCCCTAGGTGCCGGCTGAGCTAGAGGCCAAAATCTACAGGTAGGCACTTCGCAAAAAACACCTCTGTTTTCTTCCAAAAATTTGGATGTGTCCACGTTGCACTTTGGTGCGTTTCCTGTCGCGGGCGCTAGGCCTACCCACACAAGTGAGGTATCATTTTTATCGGGAGACTTTGGGGAACGCTGGGTGGAAGGAAATTTGTGGCTCCTCTCAGATTCCAGTACTTTTTTGCCACAGAAATGTGAGGAACATGTGTTTTTTTAGCCAAATTTTGAGGTTGGCAAAGGATTCTGGGTAACAGAACCTGGTCCGAGCCCCGCAAGTCTTCCCTCCTTGGATTCCCCTAGGTCTCTAGTTTTCAGAAATGCACAGGTTTGGTAGGTTTCCCTAGGTGCCGGCTGAGCTAGAGGCCAAAATCTACAGGTAGGCACTTCGCAAAAAACACCTCTGTTTTCTTCCAAAAATTTGGATGTGTCCACGTTGCGCTTTGGTGCGTTTCCTGTCGCGGGCGCTTGGCCTACCCACACAAGTGAGGTATCATTTTCATCGGGAGACTTGGGGGAACGCTGGGTGGAAGGAAATTTGTGGCTTCTCTCAGATTCCCGAACTTTCTGCCACAGAAATGTGAGGAACATGTGTTTTTTTAGCCAAATTTTGAGGTTTGCAAAGGATTCTGGGTAACAGAACCTGGTCCGAGCCCCGCAAGTCACCCCTCCTTGGATTCCCCTAGGTCTCTAGTTTTCAGAAATGCACAGGTTTGGTAGGTTACCCTAGGTGTCGGCTGAGCTAGAGGCCAAAATCTTCAGGTAGGCACTTCGCAAAAAACACCTGTTTTATTCCAAAAATGTGGATGTGTCCATGTTGCGCTTTGGGGCGTTTCCTGTCGCGGGCGCTAGGCCTACCCACACAAGTGAGGTATCATTTTTATCGGGAGACCTGGGGGAACGCTGGGTGGAAGGAAATTTGTGGCTCCTCTCACATTCCAGAACTTTATGCCACAGAAATGTGAGGAACATGTGTTTTTTAAGCCATATTTTGAGGTTTGCAAAGGATTCTGGGTAACAGAACCTGGTCCGAGCCCCGCAAGTCACCCCTCCTTGGATTCCCCTAGGTCTCTAGTTTTCAGCAATGCACAGGTTTGGTAGGTTTCCCTAGGTGCCGGCTGAGCTAGAGGCCAAAATCTACAGGTAGGCACTTCGCAAAAAACACCTCTGTTTTCTTCCAAAAATTTGGATGTGTCCACGTTGCGCTTTGGGGCGTTTCCCTGTCGCGGGCGCTAGGCCTACCCACACAAGTGAGGTATCATTTTTATCGGGAGACTTGGGGGAACGCTGGGTGGAAGGAAATTTGTGGCTTCTCTCAGATTCCCGAACTTTCTGCTACAGAAATGTGAGGAACATGTGTTTTTTTAGCCAAATTTTGAGGTTTGCAAAGGATTCTGGGTAACAGAACCTGGTCCGAGCCCCGCAAGTCACCCCTCCTTGGATTCCCCTAGGTCTCTAGTTTTCAGAAATGCACAGGTTTGGTAGGTTACCCTAGGTGTCGGCTGAGCTAGAGGCCAAAATCTTCAGGTAGGCACTTCGCAAAAAACACCTGTTTTATTCCAAAAATGTGGATGTGTCCATGTTGCGCTTTGGGGCGTTTCCTGTCGTGGGCGCTAGGCCTACCCACACAAGTGAGGTATCATTTTTTTCGGGAGACTTGGGGGAACGCTGGGTGGAATGAAATTTGTGGCTTCTCTCAGATTCCCGAACTTTCTGCCACAGAAATGTGAGGAACAAGTGTTTTTTTTAGCCAAATTTTGAGTTTTGCAAAGGATTCTGGGAAACAGAACCTGGTCCGAGCCCCGCAAGTCACCCCTCCTTGGATTCCCCTAGGTCTCTAGTTTTCAGAAATGCACAGGTTTGGTAGGTTTCCCTAGGTGCCAGCTGAGCTAGAGGCCAAAATCTACAGGTAGGCACTTTGCAAAAAACACCTCTGTTTTCTTCCAAAAATTTGGATATGTCCACGTTGCGCTTTGGTGCGTTTCCTGTCGCGGGCGCTAGGCCTACCCACACAAGTGAGGTATCATTTTTATCGGGAGACTTGGGGGAACGATGGGTGGAAGAAAATTTGTGGCTCCTCTCAGATTCCAGTACTTTTTTGCCACAGAAATGTGAGGAACATGTGTTTTTTTAGCCAAATGTTGAGGTTTGCAAAGGATTCTGGGTAACAGAACCTGGTCCGAGCCCCGCAAGTCTTCCCTCCTTGGATTCCCCTAGGTCTCTAGTTTTCAGAAATGCACAGGTTTGGTAGGTTTCCCTAGGTGCCGGCTGAGCTAGAGGCCAAAATCTACAGGTAGGCACTTCGCAAAAAACACCTCTGTTTTCTTCCAAAAATTTGGATGTGTCCACGTTGCGCTTTGGGGCGTTTCCCTGTCGCGGGCGCTAGGCCTACCCACACAAGTGAGGTATCATTTTTATCGGGAGACTTGGGGGAACGCTGGGTGGAAGGAAATTTGTGGCTCCTCTCAGATTCCCGAACTTTCTGCTACAGAAATGTTTTTAGCCAAATTTTGAGGTTTGCAAAGGATTCTGGGTAACAGAACCTGGTCCGAGCCCCGCAAGTCACCCCTCCTTGGATTCCCCTAGGTCTCTAGTTTTCAGAAATGCACAGGTTTGGTAGGTTTCCCTAGGTGCCGGCTGAGCTAGAGGCCAAAATCTACAGGTAGGCACTTCGCAAAAAACACCTCTGTTTTCTTTCAAAAATTTGGATGTGTCCACGTTGCGCTTTGGTGCGTTTCCTGTCGCGGGCGCTAGGCCTACCCACACAAGTGAGGTATCATTTTTCTCGGGAGACTTGGGGGAACGCTGGGTGGAAGGAAATTTGTGGCTTCTCTCAGATTCCCGAACTTTCTGCCACAGAACTGTGAGTAACATGTGTTTTTTTAGCCAAATTTTTAGGTTTGCAAAGGATTCTGGGTAACAGAACCTGGTCCGAGCCCCGCAAGTCACCCCTCCTTGGATTCCCCTAGGTCTCTAGTTTTCAGAAATGCACAGGTTTGGTAGGTTTCCCTAGGTGCCGGCTGAGCTAGAGGCCAAAATCTACAGGTAGGCACTTCGCAAAAAACACCTCTGTTTTCTTCCAAAAATTTGGATGTGTCCACGTTGCGCTTTGGGGCGTTTCCTGTCGCGGGCGCTAGGCCTACCCACACAAGTGAGGTATCATTTTTATCGGGAGACTTGGGGGAACGCTGGGTGGAAGGAAATTTGTGGCTCCTCTCACATTCCAGAACTTTATGCCACAGAAATGTGAGGAACATGTGTTTTTTAAGCCATATTCTGAGGTTTGCAAAGGATTCTGGGTAACAGAACCTGGTCCGAGCCCCGCAAGTCACCCCTCCTTGGATTCCCCTAGGTCTCTAGTTTTCAGAAATGCACAGGTTTGGTAGGTTACCCTAGGTGCCGGCTGAGCTAGAGGCCAAAATCTTCAGGTAGGCACTTCGCAAAAAACACCTCTGTTTTATTCCAAAAATGTGGATGTGTCCATGTTGCGCTTTGGGGCGTTTCCTGTCGCGGGCGCTAGGCCTACCCACACAAGTGAGGTATCATTTTTATCGGGAGACTTGGGGGAACGCTGGGTGGAAGGAAATTTGTGGCTTCTCTCAGATTCCCGAACTTTCTGCCACAGAAATGTGAGGAACATGTGTTTTTTTTAGCCAAATTTTGAGGTTTGCAAAGGATTCTGGGAAACAGAACCTGGTCCGAGCCCCGCAAGTCACCCCTCCTTGGATTCCCCTAGGTCTCTAGTTTTCAGAAATGCACAGGTTTGGTAGGTTACCGTAGGTGCCGGCTGAGCTAGAGGCCAAAATCTTCAGGTAGGCACTTCGCAAAAAACACCTCTGTTTTCTTCCAAAAATTTGGATGTGTCCACGTTGCGCTTTGTGGCGTTTCCTGTCGCGGGTGCTAGGCCTACCCACACAAGTGAGGTATCATTTTTATCGGGAGACTTGGGGGAACGCTGGGTGGAAGGAAATTTGTGGCTCCTCTCTGATTCCCGAACTTTCTGCCACAGAAATGTGAGGAACATGTGTTTTTTTAGCCAAATTTTGAGGTTTGCAAAGGATTCTGGGTAACAGAACCTGGTCCGAGCCCCGCAAGTCACCCCTCCTTGGATTCCCCTAGGTCTCTAGTTTTCAGAAATGCACAGGTTTGGTAGGTTTCCTTCGGTGCCGGCTGAGCTAGAGGCCAAAATCTACAGGTAGGCACTTCGCAAAAAACACCTCTGTTTTCTTCCAAAAATGTGGATGTGTCCACGTTGCCCTTTGGGGCGTTTCCTGTCGCGGGCGCTAGGCCTACCCACACAAGTGAGGTATCATTTTTATCAGGAGACTTGGGGAAACGCTGGGTGGAAGGACATTTTTGGCTCCTCTCAGATTCCAGAACTTTCTGCCACAGAAATGTGAGGAACATGTGTTTTTTTAGCCAAATTTTGAGGTTTGCAAAGGATTCTGGGTAACAGAACCTGGTCCGAGCCCCGCAAGTCACCCCTCCTTGGATTCCCCTAGGTCTCTAGTTTTCAGAAATGCACAGGTTTGTTAGGTTTCCCTAGGTGCCAGCTGAGCTAGAGGCCAAAATCTACAGGTAGGCACTTCGCAAAAAACACCTCTGTTTTCTTCCAAAAATTTGGATGTGTCCACGTTGCGCTTTCGTGCGTTTCCTGTTGCGGGCGCTAGGCCTACCCACACAAGTGAGGTATCATTTTTATCGGGAGACTTGGGGGAACGCTGGGTGGAAGGAAATTTGTGGCTCCTCTCAGATTCCAGTACTTTCTGTCACAGAAATGTGAGGAACATGTGTTTTTTTAGCCAAATTTTGAGGTTTACAAAGGATTCTGGGTAACAGAACCTGGTCCGAGCCCCGCAAGTCACCCCTCCTTGGATTCCCCTAGGTCTCTAGTTTTCAGAAATGCACAGGTTTGGTAGGTTTCCCTAGGTGCCGGCTGAGCTAGATGCCAAAATCTACAGGTAGGCACTTCGCAAAAAACACCTCTGTTTTCTTCCAAAAATTTGGATGTGTCCACGTTGCGCTTTGGGGCGTTTCCTGTCGCGGGCGCTAGGCCTACCCACACAAGTGAGGTATCATTTTTATCGGGAGACTTGGGGGAACGCTGGGTGGAAGGAAATTTGTGGCTCCTCTCAGATTCCAGAACTTTATGCCACAGAAATGTGAGGAACATGTGTTTTTTTAGCCAAATTTTGAGGTTTGCCAAGGATTCTGGGTAAGAGAACCTGGTCCGAGCCCCGCAAGTCACCCCTCCTTGGATTCCCCTAGGTCTCTAGTTTTCAGAAATGCACAGGTTTGGTAGGTTACCCTAGGTGCCGGCTGAGCTAGAGGCCAAAATCTTCAGGTAGGCACTTCTCAAAAAACACCTCTGTTTTCTTCCAAAAATGTGGATGTGTCCACGTTGCGCTTTGTGGCGTTTCCTGTCGCGGGTGCTAGGCCTACCCACACAAGTGAGGTATCGTTTTTATCGGGAGACTTGGGGGAACGCTGGGTGGAAGGAAATTTGTGGCTCCTCTCAGATTCCCGAACTTTCTGCCACAGAAATGTGAGGAACATGTGTTTTTTTAGCCAAATTTTGAGGTTTGCAAAGGATTCTGGGTAACAGAACCTGGTCCGAGCCCCGCAAGTCACGCCTCCTTGGATTCCCCTAGGTCTCTAGTTTTCAGAAATGCACAGGTTTGGTAGGTTACCATAGGTGCCGGCTGAGCTAGAGGCCAAAATCTTCAGGTAGGCACTTCGCAAAAAACACCTCTGTTTTATTCCAAAAATGTGGATGTGTCCACGTTGCGCTTTGGGGCGTTTCCTGTCGCGGGCGCTAGGCCTACCCACACAAGTGAGGTATCATTTTTATCGGGAGACTTGGGGGAACGCTGGGTGGAAGGAAATTTGTGGCTTCTCTCAGATTCCCGAACTTTCTGCCACAGAAATGTGAGGAACATGTGTTTTTTTAGCCAAATTTTGAGGTTTGCAAAGGATTCTGGGTAACAGAACCTGGTCCGAGCCCCGCAAGTCACCCCTCCTTGGATTCCCCTAGGTCTCTAGTTTTCAGAAATGCACAGGTTTGGTAGGTTTCCCTAGGTGCCGGCTGAGCTAGAGGCCAAAATCTACAGGTAGGCACTTCGCAAAAAACACCTCTGTTTTATTCCAAAAATGTGGAAGTGTCCATGTTGCGCTTTGGGGCGTTTCCTGTCGCAGGCGCTAGGCCTACCCACACAAGTGAGGTATCATTTTTATCGGGAGACTTGGGGGAACGCTGGGTGGAAGGAAATTTGTGGCTCTTCTCACATACCAGAACTTTATGCCACAGAAATGTGAGGAACATGTGTTTTTTAAGCCAAATTTTGAGGTTTGGAAAGGATTCTGGGTAACAGAACCTGGTCCGAGCCCCGCAAGTCACCCCTCCTTGGATTCCCCTAGGTCTCTAGTTTTCAGAAATGCACAGGTTTGGTAGGTTACCCTAGGTGCCGGCTGAGCTAGAGGCCAAAATCTTCAGGTAGGCACTTCGCAAAAAACACCTCTGTTTTATTCCAAAAATGTGGATGTGTCCATGTTGCGCTTTGGGGCGTTTTCTGTCGCGGTCGCTAGGCCTACCCACACAAGTGAGGTATCATTTTTATCGGGAGACTTGGGGGAACGCTGGGTGGAAGGAAATTTGTGGCTTCTCTCAGATTCCCGAACTTTCTGCCACAGAAATGTGAGGAACATGTGTTTTTTTTAGCCAAATTTTGAGGTTTGCAAAGGATTCTGGGAAACAGAACCTGGTCCGAGCCCCGCAAGTCACCCCTCCTTGGATTCCCCTAGGTCTCTAGTTTTCAGAAATGCACAGGTTTGGTAGGTTTCCCTAGGTGCCGGATGAGCTAGAGGCCAAAATCTACAGGTAGGCACTTCGCAAAAAACACCTCTGTTTTCTTCCAAAAATTTGGATGTGTCCACGTTGCGCTTTGGGGCGTTTCCTGTCGCGGGCGCTAGGCCTACCCACACAAGTGAGGTATCATTTTTATCGGGAGACTTGGGGGAACGCTGGGTGGAAGGAAATTTGTGGCTCCTCTCAGATTCCAGAACTTTATGCCACAGAAATGTGAGGAACATGTGTTTTTTTAGCCAAATTTTGAGGTTTGCCAAGGATTCTGGGTAAGAGAACCTGGTCCGAGCCCCGCAAGTCACCCCTCCTTGGATTCCCCTAGGTCTCTAGTTTTCAGAAATGCACAGGTTTGGTAGGTTACCCTAGGTGCCGGCTGAGCTAGAGGCCAAAATCTTCAGGTAGGCACTTCTCAAAAAACACCTCTGTTTTCTTCCAAAAATGTGGATGTGTCCACGTTGCGCTTTGTGGCGTTTCCTGTCGCGGGTGCTAGGCCTACCCACACAAGTGAGGTATCGTTTTTATCGGGAGACTTGGGGGAACGCTGGGTGGAAGGAAATTTGTGGCTCCTCTCAGATTCCCGAACTTTCTGCCACAGAAATGTGAGGAACATGTGTTTTTTTAGCCAAATTTTGAGGTTTGCAAAGGATTCTGGGTAACAGAACCTGGTCCGAGCCCCGCAAGTCACGCCTCCTTGGATTCCCCTAGGTCTCTAGTTTTCAGAAATGCACAGGTTTGGTAGGTTACCATAGGTGCCGGCTGAGCTAGAGGCCAAAATCTTCAGGTAGGCACTTCGCAAAAAACACCTCTGTTTTATTCCAAAAATGTGGATGTGTCCACGTTGCGCTTTGGGGCGTTTCCTGTCGCGGGCGCTAGGCCTACCCACACAAGTGAGGTATCATTTTTATCGGGAGACTTGGGGGAACGCTGGGTGGAAGGAAATTTGTGGCTTCTCTCAGATTCCCGAACTTTCTGCCACAGAAATGTGAGGAACATGTGTTTTTTTAGCCAAATTTTGAGGTTTGCAAAGGATTCTGGGTAACAGAACCTGGTCCGAGCCCCGCAAGTCACCCCTCCTTGGATTCCCCTAGGTCTCTAGTTTTCAGAAATGCACAGGTTTGGTAGGTTTCCCTAGGTGCCGGCTGAGCTAGAGGCCAAAATCTACAGGTAGGCACTTCGCAAAAAACACCTCTGTTTTATTCCAAAAATGTGGAAGTGTCCATGTTGCGCTTTGGGGCGTTTCCTGTCGCAGGCGCTAGGCCTACCCACACAAGTGAGGTATCATTTTTATCGGGAGACTTGGGGGAACGCTGGGTGGAAGGAAATTTGTGGCTCTTCTCACATACCAGAACTTTATGCCACAGAAATGTGAGGAACATGTGTTTTTTAAGCCAAATTTTGAGGTTTGGAAAGGATTCTGGGTAACAGAACCTGGTCCGAGCCCCGCAAGTCACCCCTCCTTGGATTCCCCTAGGTCTCTAGTTTTCAGAAATGCACAGGTTTGGTAGGTTACCCTAGGTGCCGGCTGAGCTAGAGGCCAAAATCTTCAGGTAGGCACTTCGCAAAAAACACCTCTGTTTTATTCCAAAAATGTGGAT
Organism: Pleurodeles waltl; assembly: GCF_031143425.1. Taxonomy (NCBI): domain Eukaryota; kingdom Metazoa; phylum Chordata; class Amphibia; order Caudata; family Salamandridae; genus Pleurodeles; species Pleurodeles waltl. Next base: position 218,571,112 of record NC_090436.1, on the reverse strand, counting down.
GTGTCCATGTTGCGCTTTGGGGCGTTTTCTGTCGCGGTCGCTAGGCCTACCCACACAAGTGAGGTATCATTTTTATCGGGAGACTTGGGGGAACGCTGGGTGGAAGGAAATTTGTGGCTTCTCTCAGATTCCCGAACTTTCTGCCACAGAAATGTGAGGAACATGTGTTTTTTTTAGCCAAATTTTGAGGTTTGCAAAGGATTCTGGGAAACAGAACCTGGTCCGAGCCCCGCAAGTCACCCCTCCTTGGATTCCCCTAGGTCTCTAGTTTTCAGAAATGCACAGGTTTGGTAGGTTTCCCTAGGTGCCAGCTGAGCTAGAGGCCAAAATCTACAGGTAGGCACTTCGCAAAAAACACCTCTGTTTTCTTCCAAAAATTTGGATGTGTCCACGTTGCGCTTTGGTGCGTTTCCTGTCGCGGGCGCTAGGCCTACCCACACAAGTGAGGTATCATTTTTATCGGGAGACTTTGGGGAACGCTGGGTGGAAGGAAATTTGTGGCTCCTCTCAGATTCCAGTACTTTTTTGCCACAGAAATGTGAGAAACATGTTTTTTTTTAGCCAAATTTTGAGGTTTGCAAAGGATTCTGGGTAACAGAACCTGGTCCGAGCCCCGCAAGTCTTCCCTCCTTGGATTCCCCTAGGTCTCTAGTTTTCAGAAATGCACAGGTTTGGTAGGTTTCCCTAGGTGCCGGCTGAGCTAGAGGCCAAAATCTACAGGTAGGCACTTCGCAAAAAACACCTCTGTTTTCTTCCAAAAATTTGGATGTGTCCACGTTGCACTTTGGTGCGTTTCCTGTCGCGGGCGCTAGGCCTACCCACACAAGTGAGGTATCATTTTTATCGGGAGACTTGGGGGAATGCTGGGTGGAAGGAAATTTGTGGCTTCTCTCAGATTCCCGAACTTTCTGCCACAGAAATGTGAGGAACATGTGTTTTTTTAGCCAAATTTTGAGGTTTGCAAAGGATTCTGGGTAACAGAACCTGGTCCGAGCCCCGCAAGTCACCCCTCCTTGGATTCCCCTAGGTCTCTAGTTTTCAGAAATGCACAGGTTTGGTAGGTTACCCTAGGTGCCGGCTGAGCTAGAGGCCAAAATCTTCAGGTAGGCACTTCGCAAAAAACACCTCTGTTTTCTTCCAAAAATTTGGATGTGTCCACGTTGCGCTTTGTGGCGTTTCCTGTCGCGGGTGCTAGGCCTACCCACACAAGTGAGGTATCATTTTTATCGGGAGACTTGGGGGAACGCTGGGTGGAAGGAAATTTGTGGCTCCTCTCTGATTCCCGAACTTTCTGCCACAGAAATGTGAGGAACATGTGTTTTTTTAGCCAAATTTTGAGGTTTGCAAAGGATTCTGGGTAACAGAACCTGGTCCGAGCCCCGCAAGTCACCCCTCCTTGGATTCCCCTAGGTCTCTAGTTTTCAGAAATGCACAGGTTTGGTAGGTTTCCTTCGGTGCCGGCTGAGCTAGAGGCCAAAATCTACAGGTAGGCACTTCGCAAAAAACACCTCTGTTTTCTTCCAAAAATGTGGATGTGTCCACGTTGCCCTTTGGGGCGTGTCCTGTCGCGGGCGCTAGGTCTACCCACACAAGTGAGGTATCATTTTTATCAGGAGACTTGGGGAAACGCTGGGTGGAAGGACATTTTTGGCTCCTCTCAGATTCCAGAACTTTCTGCCACAGAAATGTGAGGAACATGTGTTTTTTTAGCCAAATTTTGAGGTTTGCAAAGGATTCTGGGTAACAGAACCTGGTCCGAGCCCCGCAAGTCACCCCTCCTTGGATTCCCCTAGGTCTCTAGTTTTCAGAAATGCACAGGTTTGTTAGGTTTCCCTAGGTGCCAGCTGAGCTAGAGGCCAAAATCTACAGGTAGGCACTTCGCAAAAAACACCTCTGTTTTCTTCCAAAAATTTGGATGTGTCCACGTTGCGCTTTCGTGCGTTTCCTGTCGCGGGCGCTAGGCCTACCCACACAAGTGAGGTATCATTTTTATCGGGAGACTTGGGGGAACGCTGGGTGGAAGGAAATTTGTGGCTCCTCTCAGATTCCAGTACTTTCTGTCACAGAAATGTGAGGAACATGTGTTTTTTTAGCCAAATTTTGAGGTTTACAAAGGATTCTGGGTAACAGAACCTGGTCCGAGCCCCGCAAGTCACCCCTCCTTGGATTCCCCTAGGTCTCTAGTTTTCAGAAATGCACAGGTTTGGTAGGTTACCCTAGGTGCCGGCTGAGCTAGAGGCCAAAATCTTCAGGTAGGCACTTCTCAAAAAACACCTCTGTTTTCTTCCAAAAATGTGGATGTGTCCACGTTGCGCTTTGTGGCGTTTCCTGTCGCGGGTGCTAGGCCTACCCACACAAGTGAGGTATCGTTTTTATCGGGAGACTTGGGGGAACGCTGGGTGGAAGGAAATTTGTGGCTCCTCTCAGATTCCCGAACTTTCTGCCACAGAAATGTGAGGAACATGTGTTTTTTTAGCCAAATTTTGAGGTTTGCAAAGGATTCTGGGTAACAGAACCTGGTCCGAGCCCCGCAAGTCACGCCTCCTTGGATTCCCCTAGGTCTCTAGTTTTCAGAAATGCACAGGTTTGGTAGGTTACCATAGGTGCCGGCTGAGCTAGAGGCCAAAATCTTCAGGTAGGCACTTCGCAAAAAACACCTCTGTTTTATTCCAAAAATGTGGATGTGTCCACGTTGCGCTTTGGGGCGTTTCCTGTCGCGGGCGCTAGGCCTACCCACACAAGTGAGGTATCATTTTTATCGGGAGACTTGGGGGAACGCTGGGTAGAAGGAAATTTGTGGCTTCTCTCAGATTCCCGAACTTTCTGCCACAGAAATGTGAGGAACATGTGTTTTTTTAGCCAAATTTTGAGGTTTGCAAAGGATTCTGGGTAACAGAACCTGGTCCGAGCCCCGCAAGTCACCCCTCCTTGGATTCCCCTAGGTCTCTAGTTTTCAGAAATGCACAGGTTTGGTAGGTTTCCCTAGGTGCCGGCTGAGCTAGAGGCCAAAATCTACAGGTAGGCACTTCGCAAAAAACACCTCTGTTTTATTCCAAAAATGTGGAAGTGTCCATGTTGCGCTTTGGGGCGTTTCCTGTCGCAGGCGCTAGGCCTACCCACACAAGTGAGGTATCATTTTTATCGGGAGACTTGGGGGAACGCTGGGTGGAAGGAAATTTGTGGCTCTTCTCACATTCCAGAACTTTATGCCACAGAAATGTGAGGAACATGTGTTTTTCAAGCCAAATTTTGAGGTTTGGAAAGGATTCTGGGTAACAGAACCTGGTCCGAGCCCCGCAAGTCACCCCTCCTTGGATTCCCCTAGGTCTCTAGTTTTCAGAAATGCACAGGTTTGGTAGGTTACCCTAGGTGCCGGCTGAGCTAGAGGCCAAAATCTTCAGGTAGGCACTTCGCAAAAAACACCTCTGTTTTATTCCAAAAATGGGGATGTGTCCATGTTGCGCTTTGGGGCGTTTTCTGTCGCGGTCGCTAGGCCTACCCACACAAGTGAGGTATCATTTTTATCGGGAGACTTGGGGGAACGCTGGGTGGAAGGAAATTTGTGGCTTCTCTCAGATTCCCGAACTTTCTGGCACAGAAATGTGAGGAACATGTGTTTTTTTTAGCCAAATTTTGAGGTTTGCAAAGGATTCTGGGAAACAGAACCTGGTCCGAGCCCCGCAAGTCACCCCTCCTTGGATTCCCCTAGGTCTCTAGTTTTCAGAAATGCACAGGTTTGGTAGGTTTCCCTAGGTGCCAGCTGAGCTAGAGGCCAAAATCTACAGGTAGGCACTTCGCAAAAAACACCTCTGTTTTCTTCCAAAAATTTGGATGTGTCCACGTTGCGCTTTGGTGCGTTTCCTGTCGCGGGCGCTAGGCCTACCCACACAAGTGAGGTATCATTTTTATCGGGAGACTTTGGGGAACGCTGGGTGGAAGGAAATTTGTGGCTCCTCTCAGATTCCAGTACTTTTTTGCCACAGAAATGTGAGAAACATGTTTTTTTTTAGCCAAATTTTGAGGTTTGCAAAGGATTCTGGGTAACAGAACCTGGTCCGAGCCCCGCAAGTCTTCCCTCCTTGGATTCCCCTAGGTCTCTAGTTTTCAGAAATGCACAGGTTTGGTAGGTTTCCCTAGGTGCCGGCTGAGCTAGAGGCCAAAATCTACAGGTAGGCACTTCGCAAAAAACACCTCTGTTTTCTTCCAAAAATTTGGATGTGTCCACATTGCACTTTGGTGCGTTTCCTGTCGCGGGCGCTAGGCCTACCCACACAAGTGAGGTATCATTTTTATCGGGAGACTTGGGGGAATGCTGGGTGGAAGGAAATTTGTGGCTTCTCTCAGATTCCCGAACTTTCTGCCACAGAAATGTGAGGAACATGTGTTTTTTTAGCCAAATTTTGAGGTTTGCAAAGGATTCTGGGTAACAGAACCTGGTCCGAGCCCCGCAAGTCACCCCTCCTTGGATTCCCCTAGGTCTCTAGTTTTCAGAAATGCACAGGTTTGGTAGGTTACCGTAGGTGCCGGCTGAGCTAGAGGCCAAAATCTTCAGGTAGGCACTTCGCAAAAAACACCTCTGTTTTCTTCCAAAAATTTGGATGTGTCCACGTTGCGCTTTGTGGCGTTTCCTGTCGCGGGTGCTAGGCCTACCCACACAAGTGAGGTATCATTTTTATCGGGAGACTTGGGGGAACGCTGGGTGGAAGGAAATTTGTGGCTCCTCTCTGATTCCCGAACTTTCTGCCACAGAAATGTGAGGAACATGTGTTTTTTTAGCCAAATTTTGAGGTTTGCAAAGGATTCTGGGTAACAGAACCTGGTCCGAGCCCCGCAAGTCACCCCTCCTTGGATTCCCCTAGGTCTCTAGTTTTCAGAAATGCACAGGTTTGGTAGGTTTCCTTCGGTGCCGGCTGAGCTAGAGGCCAAAATCTACAGGTAGGCACTTCGCAAAAAACACCTCTGTTTTCTTCCAAAAATGTGGATGTGTCCACGTTGCCCTTTGGGGCGTTTCCTGTCGCGGGCGCTAGGCCTACCCACACAAGTGAGGTATCATTTTTATCAGGAGACTTGGGGAAACGCTGGGTGGAAGGACATTTTTGGCTCCTCTCAGATTCCAGAACTTTCTGCCACAGAAATGTGAGGAACATGTGTTTTTTTAGCCAAATTTTGAGGTTTGCAAAGGATTCTGGGTAACAGAACCTGGTCCGAGCCCCGCAAGTCACCCCTCCTTGGATTCCCCTAGGTCTCTAGTTTTCAGAAATGCACAGGTTTGTTAGGTTTCCCTAGGTGCCAGCTGAGCTAGAGGCCAAAATCTACAGGTAGGCACTTCGCAAAAAACACCTCTGTTTTCTTCCAAAAATTTGGATGTGTCCACGTTGCGCTTTCGTGCGTTTCCTGTTGCGGGCGCTAGGCCTACCCACACAAGTGAGGTATCATTTTTATCGGGAGACTTGGGGGAACGCTGGGTGGAAGGAAATTTGTGGCTCCTCTCAGATTCCAGTACTTTCTGTCACAGAAATGTGAGGAACATGTGTTTTTTTAGCCAAATTTTGAGGTTTACAAAGGATTCTGGGTAACAGAACCTGGTCCGAGCCCCGCAAGTCACCCCTCCTTGGATTCCCCTAGGTCTCTAGTTTTCAGAAATGCACAGGTTTGGTAGGTTTCCCTAGGTGCCGGCTGAGCTAGATGCCAAAATCTACAGGTAGGCACTTCGCAAAAAACACCTCTGTTTTCTTCCAAAAATTTGGATGTGTCCACGTTGCGCTTTGGGGCGTTTCCTGTCGCGGGCGCTAGGCCTACCCACACAAGTGAGGTATCATTTTTATCGGGAGACTTGGGGGAACGCTGGGTGGAAGGAAATTTGTGGCTCCTCTCAGATTCCAGAACTTTATGCCACAGAAATGTGAGGAACATGTGTTTTTTTAGCCAAATTTTGAGGTTTGCCAAGGATTCTGGGTAAGAGAACCTGGTCCGAGCCCCGCAAGTCACCCCTCCTTGGATTCCCCTAGGTCTCTAGTTTTCAGAAATGCACAGGTTTGGTAGGTTACCCTAGGTGCCGGCTGAGCTAGAGGCCAAAATCTTCAGGTAGGCACTTCTCAAAAAACACCTCTGTTTTCTTCCAAAAATGTGGATGTGTCCACGTTGCGCTTTGTGGCGTTTCCTGTCGCGGGTGCTAGGCCTACCCACACAAGTGAGGTATCGTTTTTATCGGGAGACTTGGGGGAACGCTGGGTGGAAGGAAATTTGTGGCTCCTCTCAGATTCCCGAACTTTCTGCCACAGAAATGTGAGGAACATGTGTTTTTTTAGCCAAATTTTGAGGTTTGCAAAGGATTCTGGGTAACAGAACCTGGTCCGAGCCCCGCAAGTCACGCCTCCTTGGATTCCCCTAGGTCTCTAGTTTTCAGAAATGCACAGGTTTGGTAGGTTACCATAGGTGCCGGCTGAGCTAGAGGCCAAAATCTTCAGGTAGGCACTTCGCAAAAAACACCTCTGTTTTATTCCAAAAATGTGGATGTGTCCACGTTGCGCTTTGGGGCGTTTCCTGTCGCGGGCGCTAGGCCTACCCACACAAGTGAGGTATCATTTTTATCGGGAGACTTGGGGGAACGCTGGGTGGAAGGAAATTTGTGGCTTCTCTCAGATTCCCGAACTTTCTGCCACAGAAATGTGAGGAACATGTGTTTTTTTAGCCAAATTTTGAGGTTTGCAAAGGATTCTGGGTAACAGAACCTGGTCCGAGCCCCGCAAGTCACCCCTCCTTGGATTCCCCTAGGTCTCTAGTTTTCAGAAATGCACAGGTTTGGTAGGTTTCCCTAGGTGCCGGCTGAGCTAGAGGCCAAAATCTACAGGTAGGCACTTCGCAAAAAACACCTCTGTTTTATTCCAAAAATGTGGAAGTGTCCATGTTGCGCTTTGGGGCGTTTCCTGTCGCAGGCGCTAGGCCTACCCACACAAGTGAGGTATCATTTTTATCGGGAGACTTGGGGGAACGCTGGGTGGAAGGAAATTTGTGGCTCTTCTCACATACCAGAACTTTATGCCACAGAAATGTGAGGAACATGTGTTTTTTAAGCCAAATTTTGAGGTTTGGAAAGGATTCTGGGTAACAGAACCTGGTCCGAGCCCCGCAAGTCACCCCTCCTTGGATTCCCCTAGGTCTCTAGTTTTCAGAAATGCACAGGTTTGGTAGGTTACCCTAGGTGCCGGCTGAGCTAGAGGCCAAAATCTTCAGGTAGGCACTTCGCAAAAAACACCTCTGTTTTATTCCAAAAATGTGGATGTGTCCATGTTGCGCTTTGGGGCGTTTTCTGTCGCGGTCGCTAGGCCTACCCACACAAGTGAGGTATCATTTTTATCGGGAGACTTGGGGGAACGCTGGGTGGAAGGAAATTTGTGGCTTCTCTCAGATTCCCGAACTTTCTGCCACAGAAATGTGAGGAACATGTGTTTTTTTTAGCCAAATTTTGAGGTTTGCAAAGGATTCTGGGAAACAGAACCTGGTCCGAGCCCCGCAAGTCACCCCTCCTTGGATTCCCCTAGGTCTCTAGTTTTCAGAAATGCACAGGTTTGGTAGGTTTCCCTAGGTGCCAGCTGAGCTAGAGGCCAAAATCTACAGGTAGGCACTTCGCAAAAAACACCTCTGTTTTCTTCCAAAAATTTGGATGTGTCCACGTTGCGCTTTGGTGCGTTTCCTGTCGCGGGCGCTAGGCCTACCCACACAAGTGAGGTATCATTTTTATCGGGAGACTTTGGGGAACGCTGGGTGGAAGGAAATTTGTGGCTCCTCTCAGATTCCAGTACTTTTTTGCCACAGAAATGTGAGAAACATGTTTTTTTTTAGCCAAATTTTGAGGTTTGCAAAGGATTCTGGGTAACAGAACCTGGTCCGAGCCCCGCAAGTCTTCCCTCCTTGGATTCCCCTAGGTCTCTAGTTTTCAGAAATGCACAGGTTTGGTAGGTTTCCCTAGGTGCCGGCTGAGCTAGAGGCCAAAATCTACAGGTAGGCACTTCGCAAAAAACACCTCTGTTTTCTTCCAAAAATTTGGATGTGTCCACGTTGCACTTTGGTGCGTTTCCTGTCGCGGGCGCTAGGCCTACCCACACAAGTGAGGTATCATTTTTATCGGGAGACTTGGGGGAATGCTGGGTGGAAGGAAATTTGTGGCTTCTCTCAGATTCCCGAACTTTCTGCCACAGAAATGTGAGGAACATGTGTTTTTTTAGCCAAATTTTGAGGTTTGCAAAGGATTCTGGGTAACAGAACCTGGTCCGAGCCCCGCAAGTCACCCCTCCTTGGATTCCCCTAGGTCTCTAGTTTTCAGAAATGCACAGGTTTGGTAGGTTACCGTAGGTGCCGGCTGAGCTAGAGGCCAAAATCTTCAGGTAGGCACTTCGCAAAAAACACCTCTGTTTTCTTCCAAAAATTTGGATGTGTCCACGTTGCGCTTTGTGGCGTTTCCTGTCGCGGGTGCTAGGCCTACCCACACAAGTGAGGTATCATTTTTATCGGGAGACTTGGGGGAACGCTGGGTGGAAGGAAATTTGTGGCTCCTCTCTGATTCCCGAACTTTCTGCCACAGAAATGTGAGGAACATGTGTTTTTTTAGCCAAATTTTGAGGTTTGCAAAGGATTCTGGGTAACAGAACCTGGTCCGAGCCCCGCAAGTCACCCCTCCTTGGATTCCCCTAGGTCTCTAGTTTTCAGAAATGCACAGGTTTGGTAGGTTTCCTTCGGTGCCGGCTGAGCTAGAGGCCAAAATCTACAGGTAGGCACTTCGCAAAAAACACCTCTGTTTTCTTCCAAAAATGTGGATGTGTCCACGTTGCCCTTTGGGGCGTGTCCTGTCGCGGGCGCTAGGTCTACCCACACAAGTGAGGTATCATTTTTATCAGGAGACTTGGGGAAACGCTGGGTGGAAGGACATTTTTGGCTCCTCTCAGATTCCAGAACTTTCTGCCACAGAAATGTGAGGAACATGTGTTTTTTTAGCCAAATTTTGAGGTTTGCAAAGGATTCTGGGTAACAGAACCTGGTCCGAGCCCCGCAAGTCACCCCTCCTTGGATTCCCCTAGGTCTCTAGTTTTCAGAAATGCACAGGTTTGTTAGGTTTCCCTAGGTGCCAGCTGAGCTAGAGGCCAAAATCTACAGGTAGGCACTTCGCAAAAAACACCTCTGTTTTCTTCCAAAAATTTGGATGTGTCCACGTTGCGCTTTCGTGCGTTTCCTGTTGCGGGCGCTAGGCCTACCCACACAAGTGAGGTATCATTTTTATCGGGAGACTTGGGGGAACGCTGGGTGGAAGGAAATTTGTGGCTCCTCTCAGATTCCAGTACTTTCTGTCACAGAAATGTGAGGAACATGTGTTTTTTTAGCCAAATTTTGAGGTTTACAAAGGATTCTGGGTAACAGAACCTGGTCCGAGCCCCGCAAGTCACCCCTCCTTGGATTCCCCTAGGTCTCTAGTTTTCAGAAATGCACAGGTTTGGTAGGTTTCCCTAGGTGCCGGCTGAGCTAGATGCCAAAATCTACAGGTAGGCACTTCGCAAAAAACACCTCTGTTTTCTTCCAAAAATTTGGATGTGTCCACGTTGCGCTTTGGGGCGTTTCCTGTCGCGGGCGCTAGGCCTACCCACACAAGTGAGGTATCATTTTTATCGGGAGACTTGGGGGAACGCTGGGTGGAAGGAAATTTGTGGCTCCTCTCAGATTCCAGAACTTTATGCCACAGAAATGTGAGGAACATGTGTTTTTTTAGCCAAATTTTGAGGTTTGCCAAGGATTCTGGGTAAGAGAACCTGGTCCGAGCCCCGCAAGTCACCCCTCCTTGGATTCCCCTAGGTCTCTAGTTTTCAGAAATGCACAGGTTTGGTAGGTTACCCTAGGTGCCGGCTGAGCTAGAGGCCAAAATCTTCAGGTAGGCACTTCTCAAAAAACACCTCTGTTTTCTTCCAAAAATGTGGATGTGTCCACGTTGCGCTTTGTGGCGTTTCCTGTCGCGGGTGCTAGGCCTACCCACACAAGTGAGGTATCGTTTTTATCGGGAGACTTGGCGGAACGCTGGGTGGAAGGAAATTTGTGGCTCCTCTCAGATTCCCGAACTTTCTGCCACAGAAATGTGAGGAACATGTGTTTTTTTAGCCAAATTTTGAGGTTTGCAAAGGATTCTGGGTAACAGAACCTGGTCCGAGCCCCGCAAGTCACGCCTCCTTGGATTCCCCTAGGTCTCTAGTTTTCAGAAATGCACAGGTTTGGTAGGTTACCATAGGTGCCGGCTGAGCTAGAGGCCAAAATCTTCAGGTAGGCACTTCGCAAAAAACACCTCTGTTTTATTCCAAAAATGTGGATGTGTCCACGTTGCGCTTTGGGGCGTTTCCTGTCGCGGGCGCTAGGCCTACCCACACAAGTGAGGTATCATTTTTATCGGGAGACTTGGGGGAACGCTGGGTGGAAGGAAATTTGTGGCTTCTCTCAGATTCCCGAACTTTCTGCCACAGAAATGTGAGGAACATGTGTTTTTTTAGCCAAATTTTGAGGTTTGCAAAGGATTCTGGGTAACAGAACCTGGTCCGAGCCCCGCAAGTCACCCCTCCTTGGATTCCCCTAGGTCTCTAGTTTTCAGAAATGCACAGGTTTGGTAGGTTTCCCTAGGTGCCGGCTGAGCTAGAGGCCAAAATCTACAGGTAGGCACTTCGCAAAAAACACCTCTGTTTTATTCCAAAAATGTGGAAGTGTCCATGTTGCGCTTTGGGGCGTTTCCTGTCGCAGGCGCTAGGCCTACCCACACAAGTGAGGTATCATTTTTATCGGGAGACTTGGGGGAACGCGGGGTGGAAGGAAATTTGTGGCTCTTCTCACATTCCAGAACTTTATGCCACAGAAATGTGAGGAACATGTGTTTTTTAAGCCAAATTTTGAGGTTTGGAAAGGATTCTGGGTAACAGAACCTGGTCCGAGCCCCGCAAGTCACCCCTCCTTGGATTCCCCTAGGTCTCTAGTTTTCAGAAATGCACAGGTTTGGTAGGTTACCCTAGGTGCCGGCTGAGCTAGAGGCCAAAATCTTCAGGTAGGCACTTCGCAAAAAACACCTCTGTTTTATTCCAAAAATGTGGATGTGTCCATGTTGCGCTTTGGGGCGTTTCCTGTCGCGGTCGCTAGGCCTACCTACACAAGTGAGGTATCATTTTTATCGGGAGACTTGGGGGAACGCTGGGTGGAAGGAAATTTGTGGCTTCTCTCAGATTCCCGAACTTTCTGCCACAGAAATGTGAGGAACATGTGTTTTTTTTAGCCAAATTTTGAGGTTTGCAATGGATTCTGGGAAACAGAACCTGGTCCGAGCCCCGCAAGTCACCCCTCCTTGGATTCCCCTAGATCTCTAGTTTTCAGAAATGCACAGGTTTGGTAGGTTTCCCTAGGTGCCAGCTGAGCTAGAGGCCAAAATCTACAGGTAGGCACTTCGCAAAAAACACCTCTGTTTTCTTCCAAAAATTTGGATGTGTCCACGTTGCGCTTTGGTGCGTTTCCTGTCGCGGGCGCTAGGCCTACCCACACAAGTGAGGTATCATTTTTATCGGGAGACTTTGGGGAACGCTGGGTGGAAGGAAATTTGTGGCTCCTCTCAGATTCCAGTACTTTTTTGCCACAGAAATGTGAGAAACATGTTTTTTTTTAGCCAAATTTTGAGGTTTGCAAAGGATTCTGGGTAACAGAACCTGGTCCGAGCCCCGCAAGTCTTCCCTCCTTGGATTCCCCTAGGTCTCTAGTTTTCAGAAATGCACAGGTTTGGTAGGTTTCCCTAGGTGCCGGCTGAGCTTGAGGCCAAAATCTACAGGTAGGCACTTCACAAAAAACACCTCTGTTTTCTTCCAAAAATTTGGATGTGTCCACGTTGCACTTTGGTGCGTTTCCTGTCGCGGGCGCTAGGCCTACCCACACAAGTGAGGTATCATTTTTATCGGGAGACTTGGGGGAACGCTGGGTGGAAGGAAATTTGTGGCTTCTCTCAGATTCCCGAACTTTCTGCCACAGAAATGTGAGGAACATGTGTTTTTTTAGCCAAATTTTGAGGTTTGCAAAGGATTCTGGGTAACAGAACCTGGTCCGAGCCCCGCAAGTCACCCCTCCTTGGATTCCCCTAGGTCTCTAGTTTTCAGAAATGCACAGGTTTGGTAGGTTTCCCTAGGTGCCGGATGAGCTAGAGGCCAAAATCTACAGGTAGGCACTTCGCAAAAAACACCTCTGTTTTCTTCCAAAAATTTGGATGTGTCCACGTTGCGCTTTGGGGCGTTTCCTGTCGCGGGCGCTAGGCCTACCCACACAACTGAGGTATCATTTTTATCGGGAGACTTGGGGGAACGCTGGGTGGAAGGAAATTTGTGGCTCCTCTCACATTCCAGAACTTTATGCCACAGAAATGTGAGGAACATGTGTTTTTTAAGCCATATTTTGAGGTTTGCAAAGGATTCTGGGTAACAGAACCTGGTCCGAGCCCCGCAAGTCACCCCTCCTTGGATTCCCCTAGGTCTCTAGTTTTCAGAAATGCACAGGTTTGGTAGGTTTCCCTAGGTGCCGGCTGAGCTAGAGGCCAAAATCTACAGGTAGGCACGTCGCAAAAAACACCTCTGTTTTCTTCCAAAAATTTGGATGTGTCCACGTTGCGCTTTGGTGCGTTTCCTGTCGCGGGCGCTAGGCCTACCCACACAAGTGAGGTATCATTTTTATCGGGAGACTTGGGGGAACGCTGGGTGGAAGGAAATTTGTGGCTTCTCTCAGATTCCCGAACTTTCTGCAACAGAAATGTGAGGAACATGTGTTTTTTTTAGCCAAATTTTGAGGTTTGCAAAGGATTCTGGGAAACAGAACCTGGTCCGAGCTCCGCAAGTCACCCCTCCTTGGATTCCCCTAGGTCTCTAGTTTTCAGAAATGCACAGGTTTGGTAGGTTTCCCTAGGTGCCGGCTGAGCTAGAGGCCAAAATCTACAGGTAGGCACGTCGCAAAAAACACCTCTGTTTTCTTCCAAAAATTTGGATGTGTCCACGTTGCGCTTTGGTGCGTTTCCTTGCGCGGGCGCTAGGCCTACCCACACAAGTGAGGTATCATTTTTATCGGGAGACTTGGGGGAACGCTGGGTGGAAGGAAATTTGTGGCTTCTCTCAGATTCCCGAACTTTCTGCCACAGAAATGTGAGGAACATGTGTTTTTTTAACCAAATTTTGAGGTTTGCAAAGGATTCTGGGTAACAGAACCTGGTCCGAGCCCCGCAAGTCACCCCTCCTTGGATTCCCCTAGGTCTCTAGTTTTCAGAAATGCACAGTTTTGGTAGGTTACCCTAGGTGTCGGCTGAGCTAGAGGCCAAAATCTTCAGGTAGGCACTTCGCAAAAAACACCTGTTTTATTCCAAAAATGTGGATGTGTCCATGTTGCGCTTTGGGGCGTTTCCTGTCGCGGGCGCTAGGCCTACCCACACAAGTGAGGTATCATTTTTATCGGGAGACTTGGGGGAACGCTGGGTGGAAGGAAATTTGTGGCTCCTCTCAGATTCCCGAACTTTCTGCTACAGAAATGTGAGGAACATGTGTTTTTTTAGCCAAATTTTGAGGTTTGCAAAGGATTCTGGGTAACAGAACCTGGTCCGAGCCCCGCAAGTCACCCCTCCTTGGATTCCCCTAGGTCTCTAGTTTTCAGAAATGCACAGGTTTGGTAGGTTTCCCTAGGTGCCGGCTGAGCTAGAGGCCAAAATCTACAGGTAGGCACTTCGCAAAAAACACCTCTGTTTTCTTCCAAAAATTTGGATGTGTCCACGTTGCGCTTTGGTGCGTTTCCTGTCGCGGGCGCTAGGCCTACCCACACAAGTGAGGTATCATTTTTATCGGGAGACTTGGGGGAACGCTGGGTGGAAGGAAATTTGTGGCTTCTCTCAGATTTCCGAACTTTCTGCCACAGAACTGTGAGTAACATGTGTTTTTTAAGCCATATTCTGAGGTTTGCAAAGGATTCTGGGTAACAGAACCTGGTCCGAGCCCCGCAAGTCACCCCTCCTTGGATTCCCCTAGGTCTCTAGTTTTCAGAAATGCACAGGTTTGGTAGGTTACCCTAGGTGCCGGCTGAGCTAGAGGCCAAAATCTTCAGGTAGGCACTTCGCAAAAAACACCTCTGTTTTATTCCAAAAATGTGGATGTGTCCATGTTGCGCTTTGGGGCGTTTCCTGTCGCGGGCGCTAGGCCTACCCACACAAGTGAGGTATCATTTTTATCGGGAGACTTGGGGGAACGCTGGGTGGAAGGAAATTTGTGGCTTCTCTCAGATTCCAGAACTTTCTGCAACAGAAATGTGAGGAACATGTGTTTTTTTTAGCCAAATTTTGAGGTTTGCAAAGGATTCTGGGAAACAGAACCTGGTCCGAGCTCCGCAAGTCACCCCTCCTTGGATTCCCCTAGGTCTCTAGTTTTCAGAAATGCACAGGTTTGGTAGGTTTCCCTAGGTGCCAGCTGAGCTAGAGGCCAAAATCTACAGGTATGCACTTCGCAAAAAACACCTCTGTTTTCTTCCAAAAATTTGGATGTGTCCACGTTGCGCTTTGGTGCGTTTCCTGTCGCGGGCGCTAGGCCTACCCACACAAGTGAGGTATCATTTTTATCGGGAGACTTGGGGGAACGCTGGGTGGAAGGAAATTTGTGGCTCCTCTCAGATTCCAGTACTTTTTTGCCACAGAAATGTGAGGAACATGTGTTTTTTTAGCCAAATTTTGAGGTTTGCAAAGGATTCTGGGTAACAGAACCTGGTCCGAGCCCCGCAAGTCACCCCTCCTTGGATTCCCCTAGGTCTCTAGTTTTCAGAAATGCACAGGTTTGGTAGGTTTCCCTAGGTGCCGGCTGAGCTAGAGGCCAAAATCTACAGGTAGGCACTTGGCAAAAAACACCTCTGTTTTCTTCCAAAAATTTGGATGTGTCCACGTTGCGCTTTGGGGCGTTTCTTGTCGCGGGCGCTAGGCCTACCCACACAAGTGAGGTATCATTTTTATCGGGAGACTTGGGGGAACGCTGGGTGGAAGGAAATTTGTGGCTCCTCTCAGATTCCAGAACTTTCTGCCACAGAAATGTGAGGAACATGTGTTTTTTTAGCCAAATTTTGAGGTTTGCAAAGGATTCTGGGTGACAGAACCTGGTCCGAGCCCCGCAAGTCACCCCTCCGTGGATTCCCCTAGGTCTCTAGTTTTCAGAAATGCACAGGTTTGGTAGGTTACCGTAGGTGCCGGCTGAGCTAGAGGCCAAAATCTACAGGTAGGCACTTCGCAAAAAACTCCTCTGTTTTCTTCCAAAAATGTGGATGTGTCCACGTTGCCCTTTGGGGCGTTTCCTGTCGCGGGCGCTAGGCCTACCCACACAAGTGAGGTATCATTTTTATCAGGAGACTTGGGGAAACGCTGGGTGGAAGGACATTTTTGGCTCCTCTCAGATTCCAGAACTTTCTGCCACAGAAATGTGAGGAACATGTGTTTTTTTAGCCAAATTTTGAGGTTTGCAAAGGATTCTGGGTAACAGAACCTGGTCCGAGCCCCGCAAGTCACCCCTCCTTGGATTCCCCTAGGTCTCTAGTTTTCAGAAATGTACAGGTTTGGTAGGTTTCCCTAGGTGCCAGCTGAGCTAGAGGCCAAAATCTACAGGTAGGCACTTCGCAAAAAACACCTCTGTTTTCTTCCAAAAATTTGGATGTGTCCACGTTGCGCTTTCGTGCGTTTCCTGTCGCGGGTGCTAGGCCTACCCACACAAGTGAGGTATCATTTTTATCGGGAGACTTGGGGGAACGCTGGGTGGAAGGAAATTTGTGGCTCCTCTCAGATTCCAGTACTTTCTGTCACAGAAATGTGAGGAACATGTGTTTTTTTAGCCAAATTTTGAGTTTTGCAAAGGATTCTGGGTAACAGAACCTGGTCCGAGCCCCGCAAGTCACCCCTCCTTGGATTCCCCTAGGTCTCTAGTTTTCAGAAATGCACAGGTTTGGTAGGTTACCCTAGGTGCCGGCTGAGCTAGAGGCCAAAATCTTCAGGTAGGCACTTCTCAAAAAACACCTCTGTTTTCTTCCAAAAATGTGGATGTGTCCACGTTGCGCTTTGTGGCGTTTCCTGTCGCGGGTGCTAGGCCTACCCACACAAGTGAGGTATCGTTTTTATCGGGAGACTTGGGGGAACGCTGGGTGGAAGGAAATTTGTGGCTCCTCTCAGATTCCCGAACTTTCTGCCACAGAAATGTGAGGATCATGTGTTTTTTTAGCCAAATTTTGAGGTTTGCAAAGGATTCTGGGTAACAGAACCTGGTCCGAGCCCCGCAAGTCACGCCTCCTTGGATTCCCCTAGGTCTCTAGTTTTCAGAAATGCACAGGTTTGGTAGGTTACCATAGGTGCCGGCTGAGCTAGAGGCCAAAATCTTCAGGTAGGCACTTCGCAAAAAACACCTCTGTTTTATTCCAAAAATGTGGATGTGTCCACGTTGCGCTTTGGGGCGTTTCCTGTCGCGGGCGCTAGGCCTACCCACACAAGTGAGGTATCATTTTTATCGGGAGACTTGGGGGAACGCTGGGTGGAAGGAAATTTGTGGCTTCTCTCAGATTCCCGAACTTTCTGCCACAGAAATGTGAGGAACATGTGTTTTTTTAGCCAAATTTTGAGGTTTGCAAAGGATTCTGGGTAACAGAACCTGGTCCGAGCCCCGCAAGTCACCCCTCCTTGGATTCCCCTAGGTCTCTAGTTTTCAGAAATGCACAGGTTTGGTAGGTTTCCCTAGGTGCCGGCTGAGCTAGAGGCCAAAATCTACAGGTAGGCACTTCGCAAAAAACACCTCTGTTTTATTCCAAAAATGTGGAAGTGTCCATGTTGCGCTTTGGGGCGTTTCCTGTCGCAGGCGCTAGGCCTACCCACACAAGTGAGGTATCATTTTTATCGGGAGACTTGGGGGAACGCTGGGTGGAAGGACATTTGTGGCTCTTCTCACATTCCAGAACTTTATGCCACAGAAATGTGAGGAACATGTGTTTTTTAAGCCATATTTTGAGGTTTGGAAAGGATTCTGGGTAACAGAACCTGGTCCGAGCCCCGCAAGTCACCCCTCCTTGGATTCCCCTAGGTCTCTAGTTTTCAGAAATGCACAGGTTTGGTAGGTTACCCTAGTTGCCGGCTGAGCTAGAGGCCAAAATCTTCAGGTAGGCACTTCGCAAAAAACACCTCTGTTTTATTCCAAAAATGTGGATGTGTCCATGTTGCGCTTTGGGGCGTTTCCTGTCGCGGTCGCTAGGCCTACCCACACAAGTGAGGTATCATTTTTATCGGGAGACTTGGGGGAACGCTGGGTGGAAGGAAATTTGTGGCTTCTCTCAGATTCCCGAACTTTCTGCCACAGAAATGTGAGTACATGTGTTTTTTTTATCCAAATTTTGAGGTTTGCAAAGGATTCTGGGAAACAGAACCTGGTCCGAGCCCCGCAAGTCACCCCTCCTTGGATTCCCCTAGGTCTCTAGTTTTCAGAAATGCACAGGTTTGGTAGGTTTCCCTAGGTGCCAGCTGAGCTAGAGGCCAAAATCTACAGGTAGGCACTTCGCAAAAAACACCTCTGTTTTCTTCCAAAAATTTGGATGTGTCCACGTTGCGCTTTGGTGCGTTTCCTGTCGCGGGCGCTAGGCCTACCCACACAAGTGAGGTATCATTTTTATCGGAAGACTTTGGGGAACGCTGGGTGGAAGGAAATTTGTGGCTCCTCTCAGATTCCAGTACTTTTTTGCCACAGAAATGTGAGAAACATGTTTTTTTTTAGCCAAATTTTGAGGTTTGCAAAGGATTCTGGGTAACAGAACCTGGTCCGAGCCCCGCAAGTCTTCCCTCCTTGGATTCCCCTAGGTCTCTAGTTTTCAGAAATGCACAGGTTTGGTAGGTTTCCCTAGGTGCCGGCTGAGCTAGAGGCCAAAATCTACAGGTAGGCACTTCGCAAAAAACACCTCTGTTTTCTTCCAAAAATTTGGATGTGTCCACGTTGCACTTTGGTGCGTTTCCTGTCGCGGGCGCTAGGCCTACCCACACAAGTGAGGTATCATTTTTATCGGGAGACTTGGGGGAACGCTTGGTGGAAGGAAATTTGTGGCTTCTCTCAGATTCCCGAACTTTCTGCCACAGAAATGTGAGGAACATGTGTTTTTTTAGCCAAATTTTTAGGTTTGCAAAGGATTCTGGGTAACAGAACCTGGTCCGAGCCCCGCAAGTCACCCCTCCTTGGATTCCCCTAGGTCTCTAGTTTTCAGAAATGCACAGGTTTGGTAGGTTACCGTAGGTGCCGGCTGAGCTAGAGGCCAAAATCTTCAGGTAGGCACTTCGCAAAAAACACCTCTGTTTTCTTCCAAAAATTTGGATGTGTCCACGTTGCGCTTTGTGGCGTTTCCTGTCGCCGGTGCTAGGCCTACCCACACAAGTGAGGTATCATTTTTATCGGGAGACTTGGGGGAACGCTGGGTGGAAGGAAATTTGTGGCTCCTCTCTGATTCCCGAACTTTCTGCCACAGAAATTTGAGGAACATGTGTTTTTTTAGCCAAATTTTGAGGTTTGCAAAGGATTCTGGGTAACAGAACCTGGTCCGAGCCCCGCAAGTCACCCCTCCTTGGATTCCCCTAGGTCTCTAGTTTTCAGAAATGCACAGGTTTGGTAGGTTTCCTTCGGTGCCGGCTGAGCTAGAGGCCAAAATCTACAGGTAGGCACTTCGCAAAAAACACCTCTGTTTTCTTCCAAAAATGTGGATGTGTCCACGTTGCCCTTTGGGGCGTTTCCTGTCGCGGGCGCTAGGCCTACCCACACAAGTGAGGTATCATTTTTATCAGGAGACTTGGGGAAACGCTGGGTGGAAGGACATTTTTGGCTCCTCTCAGATTCCAGAACTTTCTGCCACAGAAATGTGAGGAACATGTGTTTTTTTAGCCAAATTTTGAGGTTTGCAAAGGATTCTGGGTAACAGAACCTGGTCCGAGCCCCGCAAGTCACCCCTCCTTGGATTCCCCTAGGTCTCTAGTTTTCAGAAATGCACAGGTTTGTTAGGTTTCCCTAGGTGCCAGCTGAGCTAGTGGCCAAAATCTACAGGTAGGCACTTCGCAAAAAACACCTCTGTTTTCTTCCAAAAATTTGGATGTGTCCACGTTGCGCTTTCGTGCGTTTCCTGTCGCGGGCGCTAGGCCTACCCACACAAGTGAGGTATCATTTTTATCGGGAGACTTGGGGGAACGCTGGGTGGAAGGAAATTTGTGGCTCCTCTCAGATTCCAGTACTTTCTGTCACAGAAATGTGAGGAACATGTGTTTTTTTAGCCAAATTTTGAGGTTTACAAAGGATTCTGGGTAACAGAACCTGGTCCGAGCCCCGCAAGTCACCCCTCCTTGGATTCCCCTAGGTCTCTAGTTTTCAGAAATGCACAGGTTTGGTAGGTTTCCCTAGGTGCCGGCTGAGCTAGATGCCAAAATCTACAGGTAGGCACTTCGCAAAAAACACCTCTGTTTTCTTCCAAAAATTTGGATGTGTCCACGTTGCGCTTTGGGGCGTTTCCTGTCGCGGGCGCTAGGCCTACCCACACAAGTGAGGTATCATTTTTATCGGGAGACTTGGGGGAACGCTGGGTGGAAGGAAATTTGTGGCTCCTCTCAGATTCCAGAACTTTATGCCACAGAAATGTGAGGAACATGTGTTTTTTTAGCCAAATTTTGAGGTTTGCCAAGGATTCTGGGTAAGAGAACCTGGTCCGAGCCCCGCAAGTCACCCCTCCTTGGATTCCCCTAGGTCTCTAGTTTTCAGAAATGCACAGGTTTGGTAGGTTACCCTAGGTGCCGGCTGAGCTAGAGGCCAAAATCTTCAGGTAGGCACTTCTCAAAAAACACCTCTGTTTTCTTCCAAAAATGTGGATGTGTCCACGTTGCGCTTTGTGGCGTTTCCTGTCGCGGGTGCTAGGCCTACCCGCACAAGTGAGGTATCGTTTTTATCGGGAGACTTGGGGGAACGCTGGGTAGAAGGAAATTTGTGGCTCCTCTCAGATTCCCGAACTTTCTGCCACAGAAATGTGAGGAACATGTGTTTTTTTAGCAAAATTTTGAGGTTTGCAAAGGATTCTGGGTAACAGAACCTGGTCCGAGCCCCGCAAGTCACGCCTCCTTGGATTCCCCTAGGTCTCTAGTTTTCAGAAATGCACAGGTTTGGTAGGTTACCATAGGTGCCGGCTGAGCTAGAGGCCAAAATCTTCAGGTAGGCACTTCGCAAAAAACACCTCTGTTTTATTCCAAAAATGTGGATGTGTCCACGTTGCGCTTTGGGGCGTTTCCTGTCGCGGGCGCTAGGCCTACCCACACAAGTGAGGTATCATTTTTATCGGGAGACTTGGGGGAACGCTGGGTGGAAGGAAATTTGTGGCTTCTCTCAGATTCCCGAACTTTCTGCCACAGAAATGTGAGGAACATGTGTTTTTTTAGCCAAATTTTGAGGTTTGCAAAGGATTCTGGGTAACAGAACCTGGTCCGAGCCCCGCAAGTCACCCCTCCTTGGATTCCCCTAGGTCTCTAGTTTTCAGAAATGCACAGGTTTGGTAGGTTTCCCTAGGTGCCGGCTGAGCTAGAGGCCAAAATCTACAGGTAGGCACTTCGCAAAAAACACCTCTGTTTTATTCCAAAAATGTGGAAGTGTCCATGTTGCGCTTTGGGGCGTTTCCTGTCGCAGGCGCTAGGCCTACCCACACAAGTGAGGTATCATTTTTATCGGGAGACTTGGGGGAACGCTGGGTGGAAGGAAATTTGTGGCTCTTCTCACATTCCAGAACTTTATGCCACAGAAATGTGAGGAACATGTGTTTTTTAAGCCAAATTTTGAGGTTTGGAAAGGATTCTGGGTAACAGAACCTGGTCCGAGCCCCGCAAGTCACCCCTCCTTGGATTCCCCTAGGTCTCTAGTTTTCAGAAATGCACAGGTTTGGTAGGTTACCCTAGGTGCCGGCTGAGCTAGAGGCCAAAATCTTCAGGTAGGCACTTCGCAAAAAACACCTCTGTTTTATTCCAAAAATGTGGATGTGTCCATGTTGCGCTTTGGGGCGTTTCCTGTCGCGGTCGCTAGGCCTACCCACACAAGTGAGGTATCATTTTTATCGGGAGACTTGGGGGAACGCTGGGTGGAAGGAAATTTGTGGCTTCTCTCAGATTCCCGAACTTTCTGCCACAGAAATGTGAGGAACATGTGTTTTTTTTAGCCAAATTTTGAGGTTTGCAAAGGATTCTGGGAAACAGAACCTGGTCCGAGCCCCGCAAGTCACCCCTCCTTGGATTCCCCTAGGTCTCTAGTTTTCAGAAATGCACAGGTTTGTTAGGTTTCCCTAGGTGCCAGCTGAGCTAGAGGCCAAAATCTACAGGTAGGCACTTCGCAAAAAACACCTCTGTTTTCTTCCAAAAATTTGGATGTGTCCACGTTGCGCTTTCGTGCGTTTCCTGTCGCGGGCGCTAGGCCTACCCACACAAGTGAGGTATCATTTTTATCGGGAGACTTGGGGGAACGCTGGGTGGAAGGAAATTTGTGGCTCCTCTCAGATTCCAGTACTTTCTGTCACAGAAATGTGAGGAACATGTGTTTTTTTAGCCAAATTTTGAGGTTTACAAAGGATTCTGGGTAACAGAACCTGGTCCGAGCCCCGCAAGTCACCCCTCCTTGGATTCCCCTAGGTCTCTAGTTTTCAGAAATGCACAGGTTTGGTAGGTTTCCCTAGGTGCCGGCTGAGCTAGATGCCAAAATCTACAGGTAGGCACTTCGCAAAAAACACCTCTGTTTTCTTCCAAAAATTTGGATGTGTCCACGTTGCGCTTTGGGGCGTTTCCTGTCGCGGGCGCTAGGCCTACCCACACAAGTGAGGTATCATTTTTATCGGGAGACTTGGGGGAACGCTGGGTGGAAGGAAATTTGTGGCTCCTCTCAGATTCCAGAACTTTATGCCACAGAAATGTGAGGAACATGTGTTTTTTTAGCCAAATTTTGAGGTTTGCCAAGGATTCTGGGTAAGAGAACCTGGTCCGAGCCCCGCAAGTCACCCCTCCTTGGATTCCCCTAGGTCTCTAGTTTTCAGAAATGCACAGGTTTGGTAGGTTACCCTAGGTGCCGGCTGAGCTAGAGGCCAAAATCTTCAGGTAGGCACTTCTCAAAAAACACCTCTGTTTTCTTCCAAAAATGTGGATGTGTCCACGTTGCGCTTTGTGGCGTTTCCTGTCGCGGGTGCTAGGCCTACCCACACAAGTGAGGTATCGTTTTTATCGGTAGACTTGGGGGAACGCTGGGTAGAAGGAAATTTGTGGCTCCTCTCAGATTCCCGAACTTTCTGCCACAGAAATGTGAGGAACATGTGTTTTTTTAGCAAAATTTTGAGGTTTGCAAAGGATTCTGGGTAACAGAACCTGGTCCGAGCCCCGCAAGTCACGCCTCCTTGGATTCCCCTAGGTCTCTAGTTTTCAGAAATGCACAGGTTTGGTAGGTTACCATAGGTGCCGGCTGAGCTAGAGGCCAAAATCTTCAGGTAGGCACTTCGCAAAAAACACCTCTGTTTTATTCCAAAAATGTGGATGTGTCCACGTTGCGCTTTGGGGCGTTTCCTGTCGCGGGCGCTAGGCCTACCCACACAAGTGAGGTATCATTTTTATCGGGAGACTTGGGGGAACGCTGGGTGGAAGGAAATTTGTGGCTTCTCTCAGATTCCCGAACTTTCTGCCACAGAAATGTGAGGAACATGTGTTTTTTTAGCCAAATTTTGAGGTTTGCAAAGGATTCTGGGTAACAGAACCTGGTCCGAGCCCCGCAAGTCACCCCTCCTTGGATTCCCCTAGGTCTCTAGTTTTCAGAAATGCACATGTTTGGTAGGTTTCCCTAGGTGCCGGCTGAGCTAGAGGCCAAAATCTACAGGTAGGCACTTCGCAAAAAACACCTCTGTTTTATTCCAAAAATGTGGAAGTGTCCATGTTGCGCTTTGGGGCGTTTCCTGTCGCAGGCGCTAGGCCTACCCACACAAGTGAGGTATCATTTTTATCGGGAGACTTGGGGGAACGCTGGGTGGAAGGAAATTTGTGGCTCTTCTCACATTCCAGAACTTTATGCCACAGAAATGTGAGGAACATGTGTTTTTTAAGCCAAATTTTGAGGTTTGGAAAGGATTCTGGGTAACAGAACCTGGTCCGAGCCCCGCAAGTCACCCCTCCTTGGATTCCCCTAGGTCTCTAGTTTTCAGAAATGCACAGGTTTGGTAGGTTACCCTAGGTGCCGGCTGAGCTAGAGGCCAAAATCTTCAGGTAGGCACTTCGCAAAAAACACCTCTGTTTTATTCCAAAAATGTGGATGTGTCCATGTTGCGCTTTGGGGCGTTTCCTGTCGCGGGCGCTAGGCCTACCCACACAAGTGAGGTATCATTTTTATCGGGAGACTTGGGGGAACGCTGGGTGGAAGGAAATTTGTGGCTTCTCTCAGATTCCCGAACTTTCTGCCACAGAAATGTGAGGAACATGTGTTTTTTTTAGCCAAATTTTGAGGTTTGCAAAGGATTCTGGGAAACAGAACCTGGTCCGAGCCCCGCAAGTCACCCCTCCTTGGATTCCCCTAGGTCTCTAGTTTTCAGAAATGCACAGGTTTGGTAGGTTTCCCTAGGTGCCAGCTGAGCTAGAGGCCAAAATCTACAGGTAGGCACTTCGCAAAAAACACCTCTGTTTTCTTCCAAAAATTTGGATGTGTCCACGTTGCGCTTTGGTGCGTTTCCTGTCGCGGGCGCTAGGCCTACCCACACAAGTGAGGTATCATTTTTATCGGGAGACTTTGGGGAACGCTGGGTGGAAGGAAATTTGTGGCTCCTCTCAGATTCCAGTACTTTTTTGCCACAGAAATGTGAGAAACATGTTTTTTTTTAGCCAAATTTTGAGGTTTGCAAAGGATTCTGGGTAACAGAACCTGGTCCGAGCCCCGCAAGTCTTCCCTCCTTGGATTCCCCTAGGTCTCTAGTTTTCAGAAATGCACAGGTTTGGTAGGTTTCCCTAGGTGCCGGCTGAGCTAGAGGCCAAAATCTACAGGTAGGCACTTCACAAAAAACACCTCTGTTTTCTTCCAAAAATATGGATGTGTCCACGTTGCACTTTGGTGCGTTTCCTGTCGCGGGCGCTAGGCCTACCCACACAAGTGAGGTATCATTTTTATCGGGAGACTTGGGGGAACGCTGGGTGGAAGGAAATTTGTGGCTTCTCTCAGATTCCCGAACTTTCTGCCACAGAAATGTGAGGAACATGTGTTTTTTTAGCCAAATTTTGAGGTTTGCAAAGGATTCTGGGTAACAGAACCTGGTCCGAGCCCCGCAAGTCACCCCTCCTTGGATTCCCCTAGGTCTCTAGTTTTCAGAAATGCACAGGTTTGGTAGGTTTCCCTAGGTGCCGGATGAGCTAGAGGCCAAAATCTACAGGTAGGCACTTCGCAAAAAACACCTCTGTTTTCTTCCATAAATTTTGATGTGTCCACCTTGCGCTTTGGGGCGTTTCCTGTCGCGGGCGCTAGGCCTACCCACACAAGTGAGGTATCATTTTTATCGGGAGACTTGGGGAACGCTGGGTGGAAGGAAATTTGTGGCTCCTCTCACATTCCAGAACTTTATGCCACAGAAATGTGAGGAACATGTGTTTTTTAAGCCATATTTTGAGGTTTGCAAAGGATTCTGGGTAACAGAACCTGGTCCGAGCCCCGCAAGTCACCCCTCCTTGGATTCCCCTAGGTCTCTAGTTTTCAGAAATGTACAGGTTTGGTAGGTTTCCCTAGGTGCCGGCTGAGCTAGAGGCCAAAATCTACAGGTAGGCACGTCGCAAAAAACACCTCTGTTTTCTTCCAAAAATTTGGATGTGTCCACGTTGCGCTTTGGTGCGTTTCCTGTCGCGGGCGCTAGGCCTACCCACACAAGTGAGGTATCATTTTTATCGGGAGACTTGGGGGAACGCTGGGTGGAAGGAAATTTGTGGCTTCTCTCAGATTCCCGAACTTTCTGCAACAGAAATGTGAGGAACATGTGTTTTTTTTAGCCAAATTTTGAGGTTTGCAAAGGATTCTGGGAAACAGAACCTGGTCCGAGCTCCGCAAGTCACCCCTCCTTGGATTCCCCTAGGTCTCTAGTTTTCAGAAATGCACAGGTTTGGTAGGTTTCCCTAGGTGCCGGCTGAGCTAGAGGCCAAAATCTACAGGTAGGCACGTCGCAAAAAACACCTCTGTTTTCTTCCAAAAATTTGGATGTGTCCACGTTGCGCTTTGGTGCGTTTCCTTGCGCGGGCGCTAGGCCTACCCACACAAGTGAGGTATCATTTTTATCGGGAGACTTGGGGGAACGCTGGGTGGAAGGAAATTTGTGGCTTCTCTCAGATTCCCGAACTTTCTGCCACAGAAATGTGAGGAACATGTGTTTTTTTAGCCAAATTTTGAGGTTTGCAAAGGATTCTGGGTAACAGAACCTGGTCCGAGCCCCGCAAGTCACCCCTCCTTGGATTCCCCTAGGTCTCTAGTTTTCAGAAATGCACAGTTTTGGTAGGTTACCCTAGGTGTCGGCTGAGCTAGAGGCCAAAATCTTCAGGTAGGCACTTCGCAAAAAACACCTGTTTTATTCCAAAAATGTGGATGTGTCCATGTTGCGCTTTGGGGCGTTTCCTGTCGCGGGCGCTAGGCCTACCCACACAAGTGAGGTATCATTTTTATCGGGAGACTTGGGGGAACGCTGGGTGGAAGGAAATTTGTGGCTCCTCTCAGATTCCAGAACTTTATGCCACAGAAATGTGAGGAACATGTGTTTTTTTAGCCAAATTTTGAGGTTTGCCAAGGATTCTGGGTAAGAGAACCTGGTCCGAGCCCCGCAAGTCACCCCTCCTTGGATTCCCCTAGGTCTCTAGTTTTCAGAAATGCACAGGTTTGGTAGGTTACCCTAGGTGCCGGCTGAGCTAGAGGCCAAAATCTTCAGGTAGGCACTTCTCAAAAAACACCTCTGTTTTCTTCCAAAAATGTGGATGTGTCCACGTTGCGCTTTGTGGCGTTTCCTGTCGCGGGTGCTAGGCCTACCCACACAAGTGAGGTATCGTTTTTATCGGGAGACTTGGGGGAACGCTGGGTGGAAGGAAATTTGTGGCTCCTCTCAGATTCCCGAACTTTCTGCCACAGAAATGTGAGGAACATGTGTTTTTTTAGCCAAATTTTGAGGTTTGCAAAGGATTCTGGGTAACAGAACCTGGTCCGAGCCCCGCAAGTCACCCCTCCTTGGATTCCCCTAGGTCTCTAGTTTTCAGAAATGCACAGGTTTGGTAGGTTACCATAGGTGCCGGCTGAGCTAGAGGCCAAAATCTTCAGGTAGGCACTTCGCAAAAAACACCTCTGTTTTCTTCCAAAAATTTGGATGTGTCCACGTTGCGCTTTGGTGCGTTTCCTGTCGCGGGCGCTAGGCCTACCCACACAAGTGAGGTATCATTTTTCTCGGGAGACTTGGGGGAACGCTGGGTGGAAGGAAATTTGTGGCTTCTCTCAGATTTCCGAACTTTCTGCCACAGAACTGTGAGTAACATGTGTTTTTTAAGCCATATTCTGAGGTTTGCAAAGGATTCTGGGTAACAGAACCTGGTCCGAGCCCCGCAAGTCACCCCTCCTTGGATTCCCCTAGGTCTCTAGTTTTCAGAAATGCACAGGTTTGGTAGGTTACCCTAGGTGCCGGCTGAGCTAGAGGCCAAAATCTTCAGGTAGGCACTTCGCAAAAAACACCTCTGTTTTATTCCAAAAATGTGGATGTGTCCATGTTGCGCTTTGGTGCGTTTCCTGTCGCGGGCGCTAGGCCTACCCACACAAGTGAGGTATCATTTTTCTCGGGAGACTTGGGGGAACGCTGGGTGGAAGGAAATTTGTGGCTTCTCTCAGATTTCCGAACTTTCTGCCACAGAACTGTGAGTAACATGTGTTTTTTAAGCCATATTCTGAGGTTTGCAAAGGATTCTGGGTAACAGAACCTGGTCCGAGCCCCGCAAGTCACCCCTCCTTGGATTCCCCTAGGTCTCTAGTTTTCAGAAATGCACAGGTTTGGTAGGTTACCCTAGGTTGCGGCTGAGCTAGAGGCCAAAATCTTCAGGTAGGCACTTCGCAAAAAACACCTCTGTTTTATTCCAAAAATGTGGATGTGTCCATGTTGCGCTTTGGGGCGTTTCCTGTCGCGGGCGCTAGGCCTACCCACACAAGTGAGGTATCATTTTTATCGGGAGACTTGGGGGAACGCTGGGTGGAAGGAAATTTGTGGCTTCTCTCAGATTCCCGAACTTTCTGCAACAGAAATGTGAGGAACATGTGTTTTTTTTAGCCAAATTTTGAGGTTTGCAAAGGATTCTGGGAAACAGAACCTGGTCCGAGCTCCGCAAGTCACCCCTCCTTGGATTCCCCTAGGTCTCTAGTTTTCAGAAATGCACAGGTTTGGTAGGTTTCCCTAGGTGCCAGCTGAGCTAGAGGCCAAAATCTACAGGTATGCACTTCGCAAAAAACACCTCTGTTTTCTTCCAAAAATTTGGATGTGTCCACGTTGCGCTTTGGTGCGTTTCCTGTCGCGGGCGCTAGGCCTACCCACACAAGTGAGGTATCATTTTTATCGGGAGACTTGGGGGAACGCTGGGTGGAAGGAAATTTGTGGCTCCTCTCAGATTCCAGTACTTTTTTGCCACAGAAATGTGAGGAACATGTGTTTTTTTAGCCAAATTTTGAGGTTTGCAAAGGATTCTGGGTAACAGAACCTGGTCCGAGCCCCGCAAGTCACCCCTCCTTGGATTCCCCTAGGTCTCTAGTTTTCAGAAATGCACAGGTTTGGTAGGTTTCCCTAGGTGCCGGCTGAGCTAGAGGCCAAAATCTACAGGTAGGCACTTGGCAAAAAACACCTCTGTTTTCTTCCAAAAATTTGGATGTGTCCACGTTGCGCTTTGGGGCGTTTCTTGTCGCGGGCGCTAGGCCTACCCACACAAGTGAGGTATCATTTTTATCGGGAGACTTGGGGGAACGCTGGGTGGAAGGAAATTTGTGGCTCCTCTCAGATTCCAGAACTTTCTGCCACAGAAATGTGAGGAACATGTGTTTTTTTAGCCAAATTTTGAGGTTTGCAAAGGATTCTGGGTGACAGAACCTGGTCCGAGCCCCGCAAGTCACCCCTCCGTGGATTCCCCTAGGTCTCTAGTTTTCAGAAATGCACAGGTTTGGTAGGTTACCGTAGGTGCCGGCTGAGCTAGAGGCCAAAATCTTCAGGTAGGCACTTCGCAAAAAACACCTCTGTTTTCTTCCAAAAATGTGGATGTGTCCACTTTGCGCTTTGTGGCGTTTCCTGTCGCGGGTGCTAGGCCTACCCACACAAGTGAGGTATCATTTTTATCGGGAGACTTGGGGGAACGCTGGGTGGAAGGAAATTTGTGGCTCCTCTCAGATTCCCGAACTTTCTGCCACAGAAATGTGAGGAACATGTGTTTTTTTAGCCAAATTTTGAGGTTTGCAAAGGATTCTGGGTAACAGAACCTGGTCCGAGCTCCGCAAGTCACCCCTCCTTGGATTCCCCTAGGTCTCTAGTTTTCAGAATTGCACAGGTTTGGTAGGTTTCCCTTGGTGCCGGCTGAGCTAGAGGCCAAAATCTACAGGTAGGCACTTCGCAAAAAACACCTCTGTTTTCTTCCAAAAATGTGGATGTGTCCACGTTGCCCTTTGGGGCGTTTCCTGTCGCGGGCGCTAGGCCTACCCACACAAGTGAGGTATCATTTTTATCAGGAGACTTGGGGAAACGCTGGGTGGAAGGACATTTTTGGCTCCTCTCAGATTCCAGAACTTTCTGCCACAGAAATGTGAGGAACATGTGTTTTTTTAGCCAAATTTTGAGGTTTGCAAAGGATTCTGGGTAACAGAACCTGGTCCGAGCCCCGCAAGTCACCCCTCCTTGGATTCCCCTAGGTCTCTAGTTTTCAGAAATGTACAGGTTTGGTAGGTTTACCTAGGTGCCAGCTGAGCTAGAGGCCAAAATCTACAGGTAGGCACTTCGCAAAAAACACCTCTGTTTTCTTCCAAAAATTTGGATGTGTCCACGTTGCGCTTTCGTGCGTTTCCTGTCGCGGGTGCTAGGCCTACCCACACAAGTGAGGTATCATTTTTATCGGGAGACTTGGGGGAACGCTGGGTGGAAGGAAATTTGTGGCTCCTCTCAGATTCCAGTACTTTCTGTCACAGAAATGTGTGGAACATGTGTTTTTTTAGCCAAATTTTGAGGTTTGCAAAGGATTCTGGGTAACAGAACCTGGTCCGAGCCCCGCAAGTCACCCCTCCTTGGATTCCTCTAGGTCTCTAGTTTTCAGAAATGCACAGGTTTGGTAGGTTACCATAGGTGCCGGCTGAGCTAGAGGCCAAAATCTTCAGGTAGGCACTTCGCAAAAAACACCTCTGTTTTATTCCAAAAATGTGGATGTGTCCACGTTGCGCTTTGGGGCGTTTCCTGTCGCGGGCGCTAGGCCTACCCACACAAGTGAGGTATCATTTTTATCGGGAGACTTGGGGGAACGCTGGGTGGAAGGAAATTTGTGGCTTCTCTCAGATTCCCGAACTTTCTGCCACAGAAATGTGAGGAACATGTGTTTTTTTAGCCAAATTTTGAGGTTTGCAAAGGATTCTGGGTAACAGAACCTGGTCCGAGCCCCGCAAGTCACCCCTCCTTGGATTCCCCTAGGTCTCTAGTTTTCAGAAATGCACAGGTTTGGTAGGTTTCCCTAGGTGCCGGCTGAGCTAGAGGCCAAAATCTACAGGTAGGCACTTCGCAAAAAACACCTCTGTTTTCTTCCAAAAATGTGGATGTGTCCACTTTGCGCTTTGTGGCGTTTCCTGTCGCGGGTGCTAGGCCTACCCACACAAGTGAGGTATCATTTTTATCGGGAGACTTGGGGGAACGCTGGGTGGAAGGAAATTTGTGGCTCCTCTCAGATTCCCGAACTTTCTGCCACAGAAATGTGAGGAACATGTGTTTTTTTAGCCAAATTTTGAGGTTTGCAAAGGATTCTGGGTAACAGAACCTGGTCCGAGCTCCGCAAGTCACCCCTCCTTGGATTCCCCTAGGTCTCTAGTTTTCAGAATTGCACAGGTTTGGTAGGTTTCCCTTGGTGCCGGCTGAGCTAGAGGCCAAAATCTACAGGTAGGCACTTCGCAAAAAACACCTCTGTTTTCTTCCAAAAATGTGGATGTGTCCACGTTGCCCTTTGGGGCGTTTCCTGTCGCGGGCGCTAGGCCTACCCACACAAGTGAGGTATCATTTTTATCAGGAGACTTGGGGAAACGCTGGGTGGAAGGACATTTTTGGCTCCTCTCAGATTCCAGAACTTTCTGCCACAGAAATGTGAGGAACATGTGTTTTTTTAGCCAAATTTTGAGGTTTGCAAAGGATTCTGGGTAACAGAACCTGGTCCGAGCCCCGCAAGTCACCCCTCCTTGGATTCCCCTAGGTCTCTAGTTTTCAGAAATGTACAGGTTTGGTAGGTTTACCTAGGTGCCAGCTGAGCTAGAGGCCAAAATCTACAGGTAGGCACTTCGCAAAAAACACCTCTGTTTTCTTCCAAAAATTTGGATGTGTCCACGTTGCGCTTTCGTGCGTTTCCTGTCGCGGGTGCTAGGCCTACCCACACAAGTGAGGTATCATTTTTATCGGGAGACTTGGGGGAACGCTGGGTGGAAGGAAATTTGTGGCTCCTCTCAGATTCCAGTACTTTCTGTCACAGAAATGTGAGGAACATGTGTTTTTTTAGCCAAATTTTGAGGTTTGCAAAGGATTCTGGGTAACAGAACCTGGTCCGAGCCCCGCAAGTCACCCCTCCTTGGATTCCTCTAGGTCTCTAGTTTTCAGAAATGCACAGGTTTGGTAGGTTACCATAGGTGCCGGCTGAGCTAGAGGCCAAAATCTTCAGGTAGGCACTTCGCAAAAAACACCTCTGTTTTATTCCAAAAATGTGGATGTGTCCACGTTGCGCTTTGGGGCGTTTCCTGTCGCGGGCGCTAGGCCTACCCACACAAGTGAGGTATCATTTTTATCGGGAGACTTGGGGGAACGCTGGGTGGAAGGAAATTTGTGGCTTCTCTCAGATTCCCGAACTTTCTGCCACAGAAATGTGAGGAACATGTGTTTTTTTAGCCAAATTTTGAGGTTTGCAAAGGATTCTGGGTAACAGAACCTGGTCCGAGCCCCGCAAGTCACCCCTCCTTGGATTCCCCTAGGTCTCTAGTTTTCAGAAATGCACAGGTTTGGTAGGTTTCCCTAGGTGCCGGCTGAGCTAGAGGCCAAAATCTACAGGTAGGCACTTCGCAAAAAACACCTCTGTTTTATTCCAAAAATGTGGAAGTGTCATGTTGCGCTTTGGGGCGTTTCCTGTCGCGGGCGCTAGGCCTACCCACACAAGTGAGGTATCATTTTTATCGGGAGACTTGGGGGAACGCTGGGTGGAAGGAAATTTGTGGCTCCTCTCACATTCCAGAACTTTATGCCACAGAAATGTGAGGAACATGTGTTTTTTAAGCCAAATTTTGAGGTTTGGAAAGGATTCTGGGTAACAGAACCTGGTCCGAGCCCCGCAAGTCACCCCTCCTTGGATTCCCCTAGGTCTCTAGTTTTCAGAAATGCACAGGTTTGGTAGGTTACCCTAGGTACCGGCTGAGCTAGAGGCCAAAATCTTCAGGTAGGCACTTCTCAAAAAACACCTCTGTTTTATTCCAAAAATGTGGATGTGTCCATGTTGCGCTTTGGGGCGTTTCCTGTCGCGGTCGCTAGGCCTACCCACACAAGTGAGGTATCATTTTTATCGGGAGACTTGGGGGAACGCTGGGTGGAAGGAAATTTGTGGCTTCTCTCAGATTCCCGAACTTTCTGCCACAGAAATGTGAGGAACATGTGTTTTTTTTAGCCAAATTTTGAGGTTTGCAAAGGATTCTGGGAAACAGAACCTGGTCCGAGCCCCGCAAGTCACCCCTCCTTGGATTCCCCTAGGTCTCTAGTTTTCAGAAATGCACAGGTTTGGTAGGTTTCCCTAGGTGCCAGCTGAGCTAGAGGCCAAAATCTACAGGTAGGCACTTCGCAAAAAACACCTCTGTTTTCTTCCAAAAATTTGGATGTGTCCACGTTGCGCTTTGGTGCGTTTCCTGTCGCGGGCGCTAGGCCTACCCACACAAGTGAGGTATCATTTTTATCGGGAGACTTTGGGGAACGCTGGGTGGAAGGAAATTTGTGGCTCCTCTCAGATTCCAGTACTTTTTTGCCACAGAAATGTGAGGAACATGTGTTTTTTTAGCCAAATTTTGAGGTTTGCAAAGGATTCTGGGTAACAGAACCTGGTCCGAGCCCCGCAAGTCTTCCCTCCTTGGATTCCCCTAGGTCTCTAGTTTTCAGAAATGCACAGGTTTGGTAGGTTTCCCTAGGTGCCGGCTGAGCTAGAGGCCAAAACCTACAGGTAGGCACTTCGCAAAAAACACCTCTGTTTTCTTCCAAAAATTTGGATGTGTCCACGTTGCGCTTTGGTGCGTTTCCTGTCGCGGGCGCTAGGCCTACCCACACAAGTGAGGTATCATTTTTATCGGGAGACTTGGGGGAACGCTGGGTGGAAGGAAATTTGTGGCTTCTCTCAGATTCCCGAACTTTCTGCCACAGAAATGTGAGGAACTTGTGTTTTTTTAGCCACATTTTGAGGTTTGCAAAGGATTCTGGGTAACAGAACCTGGTCCGAGCCCCGCAAGTCACCCCTCCTTGGATTCCCCTAGGTCTCTAGTTTTCAGAAATGCACAGGTTTGGTAGGTTTCCCTAGGTGCCGGATGAGCTAGAGGCCAAAATCTACAGGTAGGCACTTCGCAAAAAACACCTCTGTTTTCTTCCAAAAATTTGGATGTGTCCACGTTGCGCTTTGGGGCGTTTCCTGTCGCGGGCGCTAGGCCTACCCACACAAGTGAGGTATCATTTTTATCGGGAGACTTGGGGGAACGCTGGGTGGAAGGAAATTTGTGGCTCCTCTCACATTCCAGAACTTTATGCCACAGAAATGTGAGGAACATGTGTTTTTTAAGCCATATTTTGAGGTTTGCAAAGGATTCTGGGTAACAGAACCTGGTCCGAGCCCCGCAAGTCACCCCTCCTTGGATTCCCCTAGGTCTCTAGTTTTCAGAAATGCACAGGTTTGGTAGGTTTCCGTAGGTGCCGGCTGAGCTAGAGGCCAAAATCTACAGGTAGGCACGTCGCAAAAAACACCTCTGTTTTCTTCCAAAAATTTGGATGTGTCCACGTTGCGCTTTGGTGCGTTTCCTGTCGCGGGCGCTAGGCCTACCCACACAAGTGAGGTATCATTTTTATCGGGAGACTTGGGGGAACGCTGGGTGGAAGGAAATTTGTGGCTCCTCTCAGATTCCCGAACTTTCTGCCACAGAAATGTGAGGAACATGTGTTTTTTTAGTCAAATTTTGAGGTTTGCCAAGGATTCTGGGTAAGAGAACCTGGTCCGAGCCCCGCAAGTCACCCCTCCTTGGATTCCCCTAGGTCTCTGGTTTTCAGAAATGCACAGGTTTGGTAGGTTTCCCTAGGTGCCGGCTGAGCTAGAGGCCAAAATCTACAGGTAGGCACTTCGCAAAAAACACCTCTGTTTTCTTCGAAAAATTTGGATGTGTCCACGTTGCGCTTTGGGGCGTTTCCTGTCGCGGGCGCTAGGCCTACCCACACAAGTGAGGTATCATTTTTATCGGGAGACTTGGGGGAACGCTGGGTGGAAGGAAATTTGTGGCTCCTCTCAGATTCCAGAACTTTATGCCACAGAAATGTGAGGAACATGTGTTTTTTTAGCCAAATTTTGAGGTTTGCCAAGGATTCTGGGTAAGAGAACCTGGTCCGAGCCCCGCAAGTCACCCCTCCTTGGATTCCCCTAGGTCTCTAGTTTTCAGAAATGCACAGGTTTGGTAGGTTACCCTAGGTGCCGGCTGAGCTAGAGGCCAAAATCTTCAGGTAGGCACTTCGCAAAAAACACCTCTGTTTTCTTCCAAAAATTTGGATGTGTCCACGTTGCGCTTTGTGGCGTTTCCTGTCGCGGGTGCTAGGCCTACCCACACAAGTGAGGTATCGTTTTTATCGGGAGACTTGGGGGAACGCTGGGTGGAAGGAAATTTGTGGCTCCTCTCAGATTCCCGAACTTTCTGCCACAGAAATGTGAGGAACATGTGTTTTTTTAGCCAAATTTTGAGGTTTGCAAAGGATTCTGGGTAACAGAACCTGGTCCGAGCCCCGCAAGTCACCCCTCCTTGGATTCCCCTAGGTCTCTAGTTTTCAGAAATGCACAGGTTTGTAGGTTTCCCTAGGTGCCGGCTGAGCTAGAGGCCAAAATCTACAGGTAGGCACTTCGCAAAAAACACCTCTGTTTTCTTCCAAAAATTTGGATGTGTCCACGTTGCGCTTTGGGGCGTTTCCTGTCGCGGGCGCTAGGCCTACACACACAAGTGAGGTATCATTTTTATCGGGAGACTTGGGGGAACGCTGGGTGGAAGGAAATTTGTGGCTCCTCTCAGATTCCAGAACTTTATGCCACAGAAATGTGAGGAACATGTGTTTTTTTAGCCAAATTTTGAAGTTTGCAAAGGATTCTGGGTGACAGAACCTGGTCCGAGCCCCGCAAGTCACCCCTCCTTGGATTCCCCTAGGTCTCTAGTTTTCAGAAATGCACAGGTTTGGTAGGTTACCGTAGGTGCCAGCTGAGCTAGAGGCCAAAATCTTCAGGTAGGCACTTCGCAAAAAACACCTCTGTTTTCTTCCAAAAATTTGGATGTGTCCACGTTGCGCTTTGTGGCGTTTCCTGTTGCGGGTGCTAGGCCTACCCACACAAGTGAGGTATCATTTTTATCGGGAGACTTGGGGGAACGCTGGGTGGATAGGAAATTTGTGGCTCCTCTCAGATTCCCGAACTTTCTGCCACAGAAATGTGAGGAACATGTGTTTTTTTAGCCAAATTTTGAGGTTTGCCAAGGATTCTGGGTAAGAGAACCTGGTCCGAGCCCCGCAAGTCACCCCTCCTTGGATTCCCCTAGGTCTCTAGTTTTCAGAAATGCACAGGTTTGGTAGGTTTCCCTAGGTGCCGGCTGAGCTAGAGGCCAAAATCTACAGGTAGGCACTTCGCAAAAAACACCTCTGTTTTCTTCGAAAAATTTGGATGTGTCCACGTTGCGCTTTGGGGCGTTTCCTGTCGCGGGCGCTAGGCCTACCGACACAAGTGAGGTATCATTTTTATCGGGAGACTTGGGGGAACGCTGGGTGGAAGGAAATTTGTGGCTCCTCTCAGATTCCAGAACTTTATGCCACAGAAATGTGAGGAACATGTGTTTTTTTAGCCAAATTTTGAGGTTTGCCAAGGATTCTGGGTAAGAGAACCTGGTCCGAGCCCCGCAAGTCACCCCTCCTTGGATTCCCCTAGGTCTCTAGTTTTCAGAAATGCACAGGTTTGGTAGGTTACCCTAGGTGCCGGCTGAGCTAGAGGCCAAAATCTTCAGGTAGGCACTTCGCAAAAAACACCTCTGTTTTCTTCCAAAAATTTGGATGTGTCCACGTTGCGCTTTGTGGCGTTTCCTGTCGCGGGTGCTAGGCCTACCCACACAAGTGAGGTATCATTTTTATCGGGGACTTGGGGGATCGCTGGGTGGAAGGAAATTTGTGGCTCCTCTCAGATTCCCGAACTTTCTGCCACAGAAATGTGAGGAACATGTGTTTTTTTAGCCAAATTTTGAGATTTGCAAAGGATTCTGGGTAACAGAACCTGGTCCGAGCCCTGCAAGTCACCCCTCCTTGGATTCCCCTAGGTCTCTAGTTTTCAGAAATGCACAGGTTTGGTAGGTTTCCCTAGGTGCCGGCTGAGCTAGAGGCCAAAATCTACAGGTAGGCACTTCGCAAAAAACACCTCTGTTTTCTTCCAATAATGTGGATGTGTCCACGTTGCCCTTTGGGGCGTTTCCTGTCGCGGGCGCTAGGCCTACCCACACAAGTGAGGTACCATTTTTATCAGGAGACTTGGGGAAACGCTGGGTGGAAGGACATTTTTGGCTCCTCTCAGATTCCAGAACTTTCTGCCACAGAAATGTGAGGAACATGTGTTTTTTTAGCCAAATTTTGAGGTTTGCAAAGGATTCTGGGTAACAGAACCTGGTCCGAGCCCCGCAAGTCACCCCTCCTTGGATTCCCCTAGGTCTCTAGTTTTCAGAAATGCACAGGTTTGGTAGGTTTCCCTAGGTGCCAGCTGAGCTAGAGGCCAAAATCTACAGGTAGGCACTTCGCAAAAAACACCTCTGTTTTCTTCCAAAAATGTTGATGTGTCCACGTTGCGCTTTCGTGCGTTTCCTGTCGCGGGCGCTAGGCCTACCCACACAAGTGAGGTATCATTTTTATCGGGAGACTTGGGGGAACGCTGGGTGGAAGGAAATTTGTGGCTCCTCTCAGATTCCAGTACTTTCTGTCACAGAAATGTGAGGAACATGTGTTTTTTTAGCCAAATTTTGAGGTTTGCAAAGGATTCTGGGTAACAGAACCTGGTCCGAGCCCCGCAAGTCACCCCTCCTTGGATTCCCCTAGGTCTCTAGTTTTCAGAAATGCACAGGTTTGGTAGGTTTCCCTAGGTGCTGGCTGAGCTAGAGGCCAAAATCTACAGGTAGGCACTTCGCAAAAAACACCTCTGTTTTCTTCCAAAAATTTGGATGTGTCCACGTTGCGGTTTGGGGCGTTTCCTGTCGCGGGCGCTAGGCCTACCCACACAAGTGAGGTATCATTTTTATCGGGAGACTTGGGGGAACGCTGGGTGGAAGGAAATTTGTGGCTCCTCTCAGATTCCAGAACTTTATGCCACAGAAATGTGAGGAACATGTGTTTTTTTAGCCAAATTTTGAGGTTTGCCAAGGATTCTGGGTAAGAGAACCTGGTCCGAGCCCCGCAAGTCACCCCTCCTTGGATTCCCCTAGGTCTCTAGTTTTCAGAAATGCACAGGTTTGGTAGGTTACCCTAGGTGCCGGCTGAGCTAGAGGCCAAAATCTTCAGGTAGGCATTTCGCAAAAAACACCTCTG
Organism: Pleurodeles waltl; assembly: GCF_031143425.1. Classification (NCBI taxonomy): domain Eukaryota; kingdom Metazoa; phylum Chordata; class Amphibia; order Caudata; family Salamandridae; genus Pleurodeles; species Pleurodeles waltl. The sequence goes on along the minus strand of NC_090436.1, from coordinate 218,533,969 downwards.
TTTTCTTCCAAAAATTTGGATGTGTCCACGTTGCGCTTTGTGGCGTTTCCTGTCGCGGGTGCTAGGCCTACCCACACAAGTGAGGTATCATTTTTATCGGGAGACTTGGGGGAACGCTGGGTGGAAGGAAATTTGTGGCTCCTCTCAGATTCCCGAACTTTCTGCCACAGAAATGTGAGGAACATGTGTTTTTTTAGCCAAATTTTGAGGTTTGCAAAGGATTCTGGGTAACAGAACCTGGTCCGAGCCCTGCAAGTCACCCCTCCTTGGATTCCCCTAGGTCTCTAGTTTTCAGAAATGCACAGGTTTGGTAGGTTACCATAGGTGCCGGCTGAGCTAGAGGCCAAAATCTTCAGGTAGGCACTTCGCAAAAAACACCTCTGTTTTATTCCAAAAATGTGGATGTGTCCACGTTGCGCTTTGGGGCGTTTCCTGTCGCGGGCGCTAGGCCTACCCACACAAGTGAGGTATCATTTTTATCGGGAGACTTGGGGGAACGCTGGGTGGAAGGAAATTTGTGGCTCCTCTCAGATTCCAGTATTTTTTTGCCACAGAAATGAGAGGAACATGTGTTTTTTTAGCCAAATTTTGAGGTTTGCAAAGGATTCTGGGTAACAGAACCTGGTCCGGGCCCCGCAAGTCTTCCCTCCTTGGATTCCCCTAGGTCTCTAGTTTTCAGAAATGCACAGGTTTGGTAGGTTACCATAGGTGCCGGCTGAGCTAGAGGCCAAAATCTTCAGGTAGGCACTTCGCAAAAAACACCTCTGTTTTATTCCAAAAATGTGGATGTGTCCACGTTGCGCTTTGGGGCGTTTCCTGTCGCGGGCGCTAGGCCTACCCACACAAGTGAGGTATCATTTTTATCGGGAGACTTGGGGGAACGCTGGGTGGAAGGAAATTTGTGGCTCCTCTCAGATTCCAGTACTTTCTGTCACAGAAATGTGAGGAACATGTGTTTTTTTAGCCAAATTTTGAGGTTTGCAAAGGATTCTGGGTAACAGAACCTGGTCCGAGCCCTGCAAGTCACCCCTCCTTGGATTCCCCTAGGTCTCTAGTTTTCAGAAATGCACAGGTTTGGTAGGTTACCATAGGTGCCGGCTGAGCTAGAGGCCAAAATCTTCAGGTAGGCACTTCGCAAAAAACACCTCTGTTTTATTCCAAAAATGTGGATGTGTCCACGTTGCGCTTTGGGGCGTTTCCTGTCGCGGGCGCTAGGCCTACCCACACAAGTGAGGTATCATTTTTATCGGGAGACTTGGGGGAACGCTGGGTGGAAGGAAATTTGTGGCTCCTCTCAGATTCCAGTACTTTCTGTCACAGAAATGTGAGGAACATGTGTTTTTTTAGCCAAATTTTGAGGTTTGCAAAGGATTCTGGGTAACAGAACCTGGTCCGAGCCCCGCAAGTCACCCCTCCTTGGATTCCCCTAGGTCTCTAGTTTTCAGAAATGTTTGGTAGGTTTCCCTAGGTGCCGGCTGAGCTAGAGGACAAAATCTACAGGTAGGCACTTCGCAAAAAACACCTCTGTTTTCTTCCAAAAATTTGGATGTGTCCACGTTGCGCTTTGGGGCGTTTCCTGTCGCGGGCGCTAGGCCTACCCACACAAGTGAGGTATCATTTTTATCGGGAGACTTGGGGGAACGCTGGGTGGAAGGAAATTTGTGGCTCCTCTCAGATTACAGAACTTTATGCCACAGAAATGTGAGGAACATGTGTTTTTTTAGCCAAATTTTGAGGTTTGCCAAGGATTCTGGGTAAGAGAACCTGGTCCGAGCCCCGCAAGTCACCCCTCCTTGGATTCCCCTAGGTCTCTAGTTTTCAGAAATGCACAGGTTTGGTAGGTTTCCCTAGGTGCCGGCTGAGCTAGAGGCCAAATTCTACAGGTAGGCACTTCGCAAAAAACACCTCTGTTTTCTTCCAAAAATGTGGCTGTGTCCACGTTGCGCTTTGGGGCGTTTCCTGTCGCGGGCGCTAGGCCTACCCACACAAGTGAGGTATCATTTTTATCGGGAGACTTGGGGGAACGCTGGGTGGAAGGAAATTTGTGGCTCCTCTCAGATTCCAGTACTTTCTGTCACAGAAATGTGAGGAACATGTGTTTTTTTAGCCAAATTTTGAGGTTTGCAAAGGATTCTGGGTAACAGAACCTGGTCCGAGCCCCGCAAGTCACCCCTCCTTGGATTCCCCTAGGTCTCTAGTTTTCAGAAATGCACAGGTTTGGTAGGTTTCCCTAGGTGCCGGCTGAGCTAGAGGCCAAAATCTTCAGGTAGGCACTTCGCAAAAAACACCTGTTTTATTCCAAAAATGTGGATGTGTCCATGTTGCGCTTTGGGGCGTTTCCTGTCGCGGGCGCTAGGCCTACCCACACAAGTGAGGTATCATTTTTATCGGGAGACCTGGGGGAACGCTGGGTGGAAGGAAATTTGTGGCTCCTCTCACATTCCAGAACTTTATGCCACAGAAATGTGAGGAACATGTGTTTTTTAAGCCATATTTTGAGGTTTGCAAAGGATTCTGGGTAACAGAACCTGGTCCGAGCCCCGCAAGTCACCCCTCCTTGGATTCCCCTAGGTCTCTAGTTTTCAGAAATGCACAGGTTTGGTAGGTTTCCCTAGGTGCCGGCTGAGCTAGAGGCCAAAATCTACAGGTAGGCACGTCGCAAAAAACACCTCTGTTTTCTTCCAAAAATTTGGATGTGTCCACGTTGCGCTTTGGTGCGTTTCCTGTCGCGGGCGCTAGGCCTACCCACACAAGTGAGGTATCATTTTTATCGGGAGACTTGGGGGAACGCTGGGTGGAAGGAAATTTGTGGCTTCTCTCAGATTCCCGAACTTTCTGCAACAGAAATGTGAGGAACATGTGTTTTTTTTAGCCAAATTTTGAGGTTTGCAAAGGATTCTGGGAAACAGAACCTGGTCCGAGCTCCGCAAGTCACCCCTCCTTGGATTCCCCTAGGTCTCTAGTTTTCAGAAATGCACAGGTTTGGTAGGTTTCCCTAGGTGCCGGCTGAGCTAGAGGCCAAAATCTACAGGTAGGCACGTCGCAAAAAACACCTCTGTTTTCTTCCAAAAATTTGGATGTGTCCACGTTGCGCTTTGGTGCGTTTCCTTGCGCGGGCGCTAGGCCTACCCACACAAGTGAGGTATCATTTTTATCGGGAGACTTGGGGGAACGCTGGGTGGAAGGAAATTTGTGGCTTCTCTCAGATTCCCGAACTTTCTGCCACAGAAATGTGAGGAACATGTGTTTTTTTAGCCAAATTTTGAGGTTTGCAAAGGATTCTGGGTAACAGAACCTGGTCCGAGCCCCGCAAGTCACCCCTCCTTGGATTCCCCTAGGTCTCTAGTTTTCAGAAATGCACAGTTTTGGTAGGTTACCCTAGGTGTCGGCTGAGCTAGAGGCCAAAATCTTCAGGTAGGCACTTCGCAAAAAACACCTGTTTTATTCCAAAAATGTGGATGTGTCCATGTTGCGCTTTGGGGCGTTTCCTGTCGCGGGCGCTAGGCCTACCCACACAAGTGAGGTATCATTTTTATCGGGAGACTTGGGGGAACGCTGGGTGGAAGGAAATTTGTGGCTCCTCTCAGATTCCAGTATTTTTTTGCCACAGAAATGAGAGGAACATGTGTTTTTTTAGCCAAATTTTGAGGTTTGCAAAGGATTCTGGGTAACAGAACCTGGTCCGGGCCCCGCAAGTCTTCCCTCCTTGGATTCCCCTAGGTCTCTAGTTTTCAGAAATGCACAGGTTTGGTAGGTTACCATAGGTGCCGGCTGAGCTAGAGGCCAAAATCTTCAGGTAGGCACTTCGCAAAAAACACCTCTGTTTTATTCCAAAAATGTGGATGTGTCCACGTTGCGCTTTGGGGCGTTTCCTGTCGCGGGCGCTAGGCCTACCCACACAAGTGAGGTATCATTTTTATCGGGAGACTTGGGGGAACGCTGGGTGGAAGGAAATTTGTGGCTCCTCTCAGATTCCAGTACTTTCTGTCACAGAAATGTGAGGAACATGTGTTTTTTTAGCCAAATTTTGAGGTTTGCAAAGGATTCTGGGTAACAGAACCTGGTCCGAGCCCTGCAAGTCACCCCTCCTTGGATTCCCCTAGGTCTCTAGTTTTCAGAAATGCACAGGTTTGGTAGGTTACCATAGGTGCCGGCTGAGCTAGAGGCCAAAATCTTCAGGTAGGCACTTCGCAAAAAACACCTCTGTTTTATTCCAAAAATGTGGATGTGTCCACGTTGCGCTTTGGGGCGTTTCCTGTCGCGGGCGCTAGGCCTACCCACACAAGTGAGGTATCATTTTTATCGGGAGACTTGGGGGAACGCTGGGTGGAAGGAAATTTGTGGCTCCTCTCAGATTCCAGTACTTTCTGTCACAGAAATGTGAGGAACATGTGTTTTTTTAGCCAAATTTTGAGGTTTGCAAAGGATTCTGGGTAACAGAACCTGGTCCGAGCCCCGCAAGTCACCCCTCCTTGGATTCCCCTAGGTCTCTAGTTTTCAGAAATGTTTGGTAGGTTTCCCTAGGTGCCGGCTGAGCTAGAGGACAAAATCTACAGGTAGGCACTTCGCAAAAAACACCTCTGTTTTCTTCCAAAAATTTGGATGTGTCCACGTTGCGCTTTGGGGCGTTTCCTGTCGCGGGCGCTAGGCCTACCCACACAAGTGAGGTATCATTTTTATCGGGAGACTTGGGGGAACGCTGGGTGGAAGGAAATTTGTGGCTCCTCTCAGATTACAGAACTTTATGCCACAGAAATGTGAGGAACATGTGTTTTTTTAGCCAAATTTTGAGGTTTGCCAAGGATTCTGGGTAAGAGAACCTGGTCCGAGCCCCGCAAGTCACCCCTCCTTGGATTCCCCTAGGTCTCTAGTTTTCAGAAATGCACAGGTTTGGTAGGTTTCCCTAGGTGCCGGCTGAGCTAGAGGCCAAATTCTACAGGTAGGCACTTCGCAAAAAACACCTCTGTTTTCTTCCAAAAATGTGGCTGTGTCCACGTTGCGCTTTGGGGCGTTTCCTGTCGCGGGCGCTAGGCCTACCCACACAAGTGAGGTATCATTTTTATCGGGAGACTTGGGGGAACGCTGGGTGGAAGGAAATTTGTGGCTCCTCTCAGATTCCAGTACTTTCTGTCACAGAAATGTGAGGAACATGTGTTTTTTTAGCCAAATTTTGAGGTTTGCAAAGGATTCTGGGTAACAGAACCTGGTCCGAGCCCCGCAAGTCACCCCTCCTTGGATTCCCCTAGGTCTCTAGTTTTCAGAAATGCACAGGTTTGGTAGGTTTCCCTAGGTGCCGGCTAAGCTAGAGGCCAAAATCTTCAGGTAGGCACTTCGCAAAAAACACCTGTTTTATTCCAAAAATGTGGATGTGTCCATGTTGCGCTTTGGGGCGTTTCCTGTCGCGGGCGCTAGGCCTACCCACACAAGTGAGGTATCATTTTTATCGGGAGACCTGGGGGAACGCTGGGTGGAAGGAAATTTGTGGCTCCTCTCACATTCCAGAACTTTATGCCACAGAAATGTGAGGAACATTTGTTTTTTAAGCCATATTTTGAGGTTTGCAAAGGATTCTGGGTAACAGAACCTGGTCCGAGCCCCGCAAGTCACCCCTCCTTGGATTCCCCTAGGTCTCTAGTTTTCAGCAATGCACAGGTTTGGTAGGTTTCCCTAGGTGCCGGCTGAGCTAGAGGCCAAAATCTACAGGTAGGCACTTCACAAAAAACACCTCTGTTTTCTTCCAAAAATTTGGATGTGTCCACGTTGCGCTTTGGGGCGTTTCCCTGTCGCGGGCGCTAGGCCTACCCACACAAGTGAGGTATCATTTTTATCGGGAGACTTGGGGGAACGCTGGGTGGAAGGAAATTTGTGGCTTCTCTCAGATTCCCGAACTTTCTGCTACAGAAATGTGTGGAACATGTGTTTTTTTAGCCAAATTTTGAGGTTTGCAAAGGATTCTGGGTAACAGAACCTGGTCCGAGCCCCGCAAGTCACCCCTCCTTGGATTTCCCTAGGTCTCTAGTTTTCAGAAATGCACAGGTTTGGTAGGTTACCCTAGGTGTCGGCTGAGCTAGAGGCCAAAATCTTCAGGTAGGCACTTCGCAAAAAACACCTGTTTTATTCCAAAAATGTGGATGTGTCCATGTTGCGCTTTGGGGCGTTTCCTGTCGCGGGCGCTAGGCCTACCCATACAAGTGAGGTATCATTTTTTTCGGGAGACTTGGGGGAACGCTGGGTGGAATGAAATTTGTGGCTTCTCTCAGATTCCCGAACTTTCTGCCACAGAAATGTGAGGAACAAGTGTTTTTTTTAGCCAAATTATGAGTTTTGCAAAGGATTCTGGGAAACAGAACCTGGTCCGAGCCCCGCAAGTCACCCCTCCTTGGATTCCCCTAGGTCTCTAGTTTTCAGAAATGCACAGGTTTGGTAGGTTTCCCTAGGTGCCAGCTGAGCTAGAGGCCAAAATCTACAGGTAGGCACTTTGCAAAAAACACCTCTGTTTTCTTCCAAAAATTTGGATATGTCCACGTTGCGCTTTGGTGCGTTTCCTGTCGCGGGCGCTAGGCCTACCCACACAAGTGAGGTATCATTTTTATCGGGAGACTTGGGGGAACGATGGGTGGAAGAAAATTTGTGGCTCCTCTCAGATTCCAGTACTTTTTTGCCACAGAAATGTGAGGAACATGTGTTTTTTTAGCCAAATGTTGAGGTTTGCAAAGGATTCTGGGTAACAGAACCTGGTCCGAGCCCCGCAAGTCTTCCCTCCTTGGATTCCCCTAGGTCTCTAGTTTTCAGAAATGCACAGGTTTGGTAGGTTTCCCTAGGTGCCGGCTGAGCTAGAGGCCAAAATCTACAGGTAGGCACTTCGCAAAAAACACCTCTGTTTTCTTCCAAAAATTTGGATGTGTCCACGTTGCGCTTTGGGGCGTTTCCCTGTCGCGGGCGCTAGGCCTACCCACACAAGTGAGGTATCATTTTTATCGGGAGACTTGGGGGATCGCTGGGTGGAAGGAAATTTGTGGCTCCTCTCAGATTCCCGAACTTTCTGCTACAGAAATGTTTTTAGCCAAATTTTGAGGTTTGCAAAGGATTCTGGGTAACAGAACCTGGTCCGAGCCCCGCAAGTCACCCCTCCTTGGATTCCCCTAGGTCTCTAGTTTTCAGAAATGCACAGGTTTGGTAGGTTTCCCTAGGTGCCGGCTGAGCTAGAGGCCAAAATCTACAGGTAGGCACTTCGCAAAAAACACCTCTGTTTTCTTCCAAAAATTTGGATGTGTCCACGTTGCGCTTTGGTGCGTTTCCTGTCGCGGGCGCTAGGCCTACCCACACAAGTGAGGTATCATTTTTCTCGGGAGACTTGGGGGAACGCTGGGTGGAAGGAAATTTGTGGCTTCTCTCAGATTCCCGAACTTTCTGCCACAGAAATGTGAGGAACATGTGTTTTTTTAGCCAAATTTTGAGGTTTGCAAAGGATTCTGGGTAACAGAACCTGGTCCGAGCCCCGCAAGTCACCCCTCCTTGGATTCCTCTAGGTCTCTAGTTTTCAGAAATGCACAGGTTTGGTAGGTTACCGTAGGTGCCGGCTGAGCTAGAGGCCAAAATCTTCAGGTAGGCACTTCGCAAAAAACACCTCTGTTTTATTCCAAAAATGTGGATGTGTCCATGTTGCGCTTTGGGGCGTTTCCTGTCGCGGGCGCTAGGCCTACCCACACAAGTGAGGTATCATTTTTATCGGGAGACTTGGGGGAACGCTGTGTGGAAGGAAATTTGTGGCTTCTCTCAGATTCCCGAACTTTCTGCCACAGAAATGTGAGGAACATGTGTTTTTTTTAGCCTAATTTTGAGGTTTGCAAAGGATTCTGGGAAACAGAACCTGGTCCGAGCCCCGCAAGTCACCCCTCCTTGGATTCCCCTAGGTCTCTAGTTTTCAGAAATGCACAGGTTTGGTAGGTTACCGTAGGTGCCGGCTGAGCTAGAGGCCAAAATCTTCAGGTAGGCACTTCGCAAAAAACACCTCTGTTTTCTTCCAAAAATTTGGATGTGTCCACGTTGCGCTTTGTGGCGTTTCCTGTCGCGGGTGCTAGGCCTACCCACACAAGTGAGGTATCATTTTTATCGGGAGACTTGGGGGGAACGCTGGGTGGAAGGAAATTTGTGGCTCCTCTCTGATTCCTGAACTTTCTGCCACAGAAATGTGAGGAACATGTGTTTTTTTAGCCAAATTTTGAGGTTTGCAAAGGATTCTGGGTAACAGAACCTGGTCCGAGCCCCGCAAGTCACCCCTCCTTGGATTCCCCTAGGTCTCTAGTTTTCAGAAATGCACAGGTTTGGTAGGTTTCCTTCGGTGCCGGCTGAGCTAGAGGCCAAAATCTACAGGTAGGCACTTCGCAAAAAACACCTCTGTTTTATTCCAAAAATGTGGATGTGTCCACGTTGCCCTTTGGGGCGTTTCCTGTCGCGGGCGCTAGGCCTACCCACACAAGTGAGGTATCATTTTTATCAGGAGACTTGGGAAACGCTGGGTGGAAGGACATTTTTGGCTCCTCTCAGATTCCAGAACTTTCTGCCACAGAAATGTGAGGAACATGTGTTTTTTTAGCCAAATTTTGAGGTTTGCAAAGGATTCTGGGTAACAGAACCTGGTCCGAGCCCCGCAAGTCACCCCTCCTTGGATTCCCCTAGGTCTCTAGTTTTCAGAAATGCACAGGTTTGTTAGGTTTCCCTAGGTGCCAGCTGAGCTAGAGGCCAAAATCTACAGGTAGGCACTTCGCAAAAAACACCTCTGTTTTCTTCCAAAAATTTGGATGTGTCCACGTTGCGCTTTCGTGCGTTTCCTGTCGCGGGCGCTAGGCCTACCCACACAAGTGAGGTATCATTTTTATCGGGAGACTTGGGGGAACGCTGGGTGGAAGGAAATTTGTGGCTCCTCTCAGATTCCAGTACTTTCTGTCACAGAAATGTGAGGAACATGTGTTTTTTTAGCCAAATTTTGAGGTTTACAAAGGATTCTGGGTAACAGAACCTGGTCCGAGCCCCGCAAGTCACCCCTCCTTGGATTCCCCTAGGTCTCTAGTTTTCAGAAATGCACAGGTTTGGTAGGTTTCCCTAGGTGCCGGCTGAGCTAGATGCCAAAATCTACAGGTAGGCACTTCGCAAAAAACACCTCTGTTTTCTTCCAAAAATGTGGATGTGTCCACGTTGCGCTTTGGGGCGTTTCCTGTCGCGGGCGCTAGGCCTACCCACACAAGTGAGGTATCATTTTTATCGGGAGACTTGGGGGAACGCTGGGTGGAAGGAAATTTGTGGCTCCTCTCAGATTCCAGAACTTTATGCCACAGAAATGTGAGGAACATGTGTTTTTTTAGCCAAATTTTGAGGTTTGCCAAGGATTCTGGGTAAGAGAACCTGGTCCGAGCCCCGCAAGTCACCCCTCCTTGGATTCCCCTAGGTCTCTAGTTTTCAGAAATGCACAGGTTTGGTAGGTTACCCTAGGTGCCGGCTGAGCTAGAGGCCAAAATCTTCAGGTAGGCACTTCTCAAAAAACACCTCTGTTTTCTTCCAAAAATGTGGATGTGTCCACGTTGCGCTTTGTGGCGTTTCCTGTCGCGGGTGCTAGGCCTACCCACACAAGTGAGGTATCGTTTTTATCGGGAGACTTGGGGGAACGCTGGGTGGAAGGAAATTTGTGGCTCCTCTCAGATTCCCGAACTTTCTGCCACAGAAATGTGAGGAACATGTGTTTTTTTAGCCAAATTTTGAGGTTTGCAAAGCATTCTGGGTAACAGAACCTGGTCCGAGCCCCGCAAGTCACGCCTCCTTGGATTCCCCTAGGTCTCTAGTTTTCAGAAATGCACAGGTTTGGTAGGTTACCATAGGTGCCGGCTGAGCTAGAGGCCAAAATCTTCAGGTAGGCACTTCGCAAAAAACACCTCTGTTTTATTCCAAAAATGTGGATGTGTCCACGTTGCGCTTTGGGGCGTTTCCTGTCGCGGGCGCTAGGCCTACCCACACAAGTGAGGTATCATTTTTATCGGGAGACTTGGGGGAACGCTGGGTGGAAGGAAATTTGTGGCTTCTCTCAGATTCCCGAACTTTCTGCCACAGAAATGTGAGGAACATGTGTTTTTTTAGCCAAATTTTGAGGTTTGCAAAGGATTCTGGGTAACAGAACCTGGTCCGAGCCCCGCAAGTCACCCCTCCTTGGATTCCTCTAGGTCTCTAGTTTTCAGAAATGCACAGGTTTGGTAGGTTTCCCTAGGTGCCGGCTGAGCTAGAGGCCAAAATCTACAGGTAGGCACTTCGCAAAAAACACCTCTGTTTTATTCCAAAAATGTGGAAGTGTCCATGTTGCGCTTTGGGGCGTTTCCTGTCGCAGGCGCTAGGCCTACCCACACAAGTGAGGTATCATTTTTATCGGGAGACTTGGGGGAACGCTGGGTGGAAGGAAATTTGTGGCTCTTCTCACATTCCAGAACTTTATGCCACAGAAATGTGAGGAACATGTGTTTTTTAAGCCAAATTTTGAGGTTTGGAAAGGATTCTGGGTAACAGAACCTGGTCCGAGCCCCGCAAGTCACCCCTCCTTGGATTCCCCTAGGTCTCTAGTTTTCAGAAATGCACAGGTTTGGTAGGTTACCCTAGGTGCCGGCTGAGCTAGAGGCCAAAATCTTCAGGTAGGCACTTCGCAAAAAACACCTCTGTTTTATTCCAAAAATGTGGATGTGTCCATGTTGCGCTTTGGGGCGTTTCCTGTCGCGGTCGCTAGGCCTACCCACACAAGTGAGGTATCATTTTTATCGGGAGACTTGGGGGAACGCTGGGTGGAAGGAAATTTGTGGCTCCTCTCAGATTCCAGAACTTTATGCCACAGAAATGTGAGGAACATGTGTTTTTTTAGCCAAATTTTGAGGTTTGCCAAGGATTCTGGGTAAGAGAACCTGGTCCGAGCCCCGCAAGTCACCCCTCCTTGGATTCCCCTAGGTCTCTAGTTTTCAGAAATGCACAGGTTTGGTAGGTTACCCTAGGTGCCGGCTGAGCTAGAGGCCAAAATCTTCAGGTAGGCACTTCGCAAAAAACACCTCTGTTTTCTTCCAAAAATTTGGATGTGTCCACGTTGCGCTTTGTGGCGTTTCCTGTCGCGGGTGCTAGGCCTACCCACACAAGTGAGGTATCATTTTTATCGGGGACTTGGGGGATCGCTGGGTGGAAGGAAATTTGTGGCTCCTCTCAGATTCCCGAACTTTCTGCCACAGAAATGTGAGGAACATGTGTTTTTTTAGCCAAATTTTGAGATTTGCAAAGGATTCTGGGTAACAGAACCTGGTCCGAGCCCTGCAAGTCACCCCTCCTTGGATTCCCCTAGGTCTCTAGTTTTCAGAAATGCACAGGTTTGGTAGGTTTCCCTAGGTGCCGGCTGAGCTAGAGGCCAAAATCTACAGGTAGGCACTTCGCAAAAAACACCTCTGTTTTCTTCCAATAATGTGGATGTGTCCACGTTGCCCTTTGGGGCGTTTCCTGTCGCGGGCGCTAGGCCTACCCACACAAGTGAGGTATCATTTTTATCAGGAGACTTGGGGAAACGCTGGGTGGAAGGACATTTTTGGTTCCTCTCAGATTCCAGAACTTTCTGCCACAGAAATGTGAGGAACATGTGTTTTTTTAGCCAAATTTTGAGGTTTGCAAAGGATTCTGGGTAACAGAACCTGGTCCGAGCCCCGCAAGTCACCCCTCCTTGGATTCCCCTAGGTCTCTAGTTTTCAGAAATGCACAGGTTTGGTAGGTTTCCCTAGGTGCCAGCTGAGCTAGAGGCCAAAATCTACAGGTAGGCACTTCGCAAAAAACACCTCTGTTTTCTTCCAAAAATGTTGATGTGTCCACGTTGCGCTTTCGTGCGTTTCCTGTCGCGGGCGCTAGGCCTACCCACACAAGTGAGGTATCATTTTTATCGGGAGACTTGGGGGAACGCTGGGTGGAAGGAAATTTGTGGCTCCTCTCAGATTCCAGTACTTTCTGTCACAGAAATGTGAGGAACATGTGTTTTTTTAGCCAAATTTTGAGGTTTGCAAAGGATTCTGGGTAACAGAACCTGGTCCGAGCCCCGCAAGTCACCCCTCCTTGGATTCCCCTAGGTCTCTAGTTTTCAGAAATGCACAGGTTTGGTAGGTTTCCCTAGGTGCTGGCTGAGCTAGAGGCCAAAATCTACAGGTAGGCACTTCGCAAAAAACACCTCTGTTTTCTTCCAAAAATTTGGATGTGTCCACGTTGCGGTTTGGGGCGTTTCCTGTCGCGGGCGCTAGGCCTACCCACACAAGTGAGGTATCATTTTTATCGGGAGACTTGGGGGAACGCTGGGTGGAAGGAAATTTGTGGCTCCTCTCAGATTCCAGAACTTTATGCCACAGAAATGTGAGGAACATGTGTTTTTTTAGCCAAATTTTGAGGTTTGCCAAGGATTCTGGGTAAGAGAACCTGGTCCGAGCCCCGCAAGTCACCCCTCCTTGGATTCCCCTAGGTCTCTAGTTTTCAGAAATGCACAGGTTTGGTAGGTTACCCTAGGTGCCGGCTGAGCTAGAGGCCAAAATCTTCAGGTAGGCATTTCGCAAAAAACACCTCTGTTTTCTTCCAAAAATTTGGATGTGTCCACGTTGCGCTTTGTGGCGTTTCCTGTCGCGGGTGCTAGGCCTACCCACACAAGTGAGGTATCATTTTTATCGGGAGACTTGGGGGAACGCTGGGTGGAAGGAAATTTGTGGCTCCTCTCAGATTCCCGAACTTTCTGCCACAGAAATGTGAGGAACATGTGTTTTTTTAGCCAAATTTTGAGGTTTGCAAAGGATTCTGGGTAACAGAACCTGGTCCGAGCCCTGCAAGTCACCCCTCCTTGGATTCCCCTAGGTCTCTAGTTTTCAGAAATGCACAGGTTTGGTAGGTTACCATAGGTGCCGGCTGAGCTAGAGGCCAAAATCTTCAGGTAGGCACTTCGCAAAAAACACCTCTGTTTTATTCCAAAAATGTGGATGTGTCCACGTTGCGCTTTGGGGCGTTTCCTGTCGCGGGCGCTAGGCCTACCCACACAAGTGAGGTATCATTTTTATCGGGAGACTTGGGGGAACGCTGGGTGGAAGGAAATTTGTGGCTCCTCTCAGATTCCAGTATTTTTTTGCCACAGAAATGAGAGGAACATGTGTTTTTTTAGCCAAATTTTGAGGTTTGCAAAGGATTCTGGGTAACAGAACCTGGTCCGAGCCCCGCAAGTCTTCCCTCCTTGGATTCCCCTACGTCTCTAGTTTTCAGAAATGCACAGGTTTGGTAGGTTTCCCTAGGTGCCGGCTGAGCTAGAGGCCAAATTCTACAGGTAGGCACATCGCAAAAAACACTTCTGTTTTCTTCCAAAAATGTGGATGTGTCCACGTTGCGCTTTGGGGCGTTTCCTGTCGCGGGCGCTAGGCCTACCCACACAAGTGAGGTATCATTTTTATCGGGAGACTTGGGGGAACGCTGGGTGGAAGGAAATTTGTGGCTCCTCTCAGATTCCAGTACTTTCTGTCACAGAAATGTGAGGAACATGTGTTTTTTTAGCCAAATTTTGAGGTTTGCAAAGGATTCTGGGTAACAGAACCTGGTCCGAGCCCCGCAAGTCACCCCTCCTTGGATTCCCCTAGGTCTCTAGTTTTCAGAAATGTTTGGTAGGTTTCCCTAGGTGCCGGCTGAGCTAGAGGCCAAAATCTACAGGTAGGCACTTCGCATAAAACACCTCTGTTTTCTTCCAAAAATTTGGATGTGTCCACGTTGCGCTTTGGGGCGTTTCCTGTCGCGGGCGCTAGGCCTACCCACACAAGTGAGGTATCATTTTTATCGGGAGACTTGGGGGAACGCTGGGTGGAAGGAAATTTGTGGCTCCTCTCAGATTACAGAACTTTATGCCACAGAAATGTGAGGAACATGTGTTTTTTTAGCCAAATTTTGAGGTTTGCCAAGGATTCTGGGTAAGAGAACCTGGTCCGAGCCCCGCAAGTCACCCCTCCTTGGATTCCCCTAGGTCTCTAGTTTTCAGAAATGCACAGGTTTGGTAGGTTTCCCTAGGTGCCGGCTGAGCTAGAGGCCAAATTCTACAGGTAGGCACTTCGCAAAAAACACCTCTGTTTTCTTCCAAAAATGTGGATGTGTCCACGTTGTGCTTTGGGGCGTTTCCTGTCGCGGGCGCTAGGCCTACCCACACAAGTGAGGTATCATTTTTATCGGGAGACTTGGGGGAACGCTGGGTGGAAGGAAATTTGTGGCTCCTCTCAGATTCCAGTACTTTCTGTCACAGAAATGTGAGGAACATGTGTTTTTTTAGCCAAATTTTGAGGTTTGCAAAGGATTCTGGGTAACAGAACCTGGTCCGAGCCCCGCAAGTCACCCCTCCTTGGATTCCCCTAGGTCTCTAGTTTTCAGCAATGCACAGGTTTGGTAGGTTTCCCTAGGTGCCGGCTGAGCTAGAGGCCAAAATCTTCAGGTAGGCACTTCGCAAAAAACACCTGTTTTATTCCAAAAATGTGGATGTGTCCATGTTGCGCTTTGGGGCGTTTCCTGTCGCGGGCGCTAGGCCTACCCACACAAGTGAGGTATCATTTTTATCGGGAGACCTGGGGGAACGCTGGGTGGAAGGAAATTTGTGGCTCCTCTCACATTCCAGAACTTTATGCCACAGAAATGTGAGGAACATTTGTTTTTTAAGCCATATTTTGAGGTTTGCAAAGGATTCTGGGTAACAGAACCTGGTCCGAGCCCCGCAAGTCACCCCTCCTTGGATTCCCCTAGGTCTCTAGTTTTCAGCAATGCACAGGTTTGGTAGGTTTCCCTAGGTGCCGGCTGAGCTAGAGGCCAAAATCTACAGGTAGGCACTTCGCAAAAAACACCTCTGTTTTCTTCCAAAAATGTGGATGTGTCCACGTTGCGCTTTGGGGCGTTTCCCTGTCGCGGGCGCTAGGCCTACCCACACAAGTGAGGTATCATTTTTATCGGGAGACTTGGGGGAACGCTGGGTGGAAGGAAATTTGTGGCTTCTCTCAGATTCCCGAACTTTCTGCTACAGAAATGTGTGGAACATGTGTTTTTTTAGCCAAATTTTGAGGTTTGCAAAGGATTCTGGGTAACAGAACCTGGTCCGAGCCCCGCAAGTCACCCCTCCTTGGATTTCCCTAGGTCTCTAGTTTTCAGAAATGCACAGGTTTGGTAGGTTACCCTAGGTGTCGGCTGAGCTAGAGGCCAAAATCTTCAGGTAGGCACTTCGCAAAAAACACCTGTTTTATTCCAAAAATGTGGATGTGTCCATGTTGCGCTTTGGGGCGTTTCCTGTCGCGGGCGCTAGGCCTACCCATACAAGTGAGGTATCATTTTTTTCGGGAGACTTGGGGGAACGCTGGGTGGAATGAAATTTGTGGCTTCTCTCAGATTCCCGAACTTTCTGCCACAGAAATGTGAGGAACAAGTGTTTTTTTTAGCCAAATTATGAGTTTTGCAAAGGATTCTGGGAAACAGAACCTGGTCCGAGCCCCGCAAGTCACCCCTCCTTGGATTCCCCTAGGTCTCTAGTTTTCAGAAATGCACAGGTTTGGTAGGTTTCCCTAGGTGCCAGCTGAGCTAGAGGCCAAAATCTACAGGTAGGCACTTTGCAAAAAACACCTCTGTTTTCTTCCAAAAATTTGGATATGTCCACGTTGCGCTTTGGTGCGTTTCCTGTCGCGGGCGCTAGGCCTACCCACACAAGTGAGGTATCATTTTTATCGGGAGACTTGGGGGAACGATGGGTGGAAGAAAATTTGTGGCTCCTCTCAGATTCCAGTACTTTTTTGCCACAGAAATGTGAGGAACATGTGTTTTTTTAGCCAAATGTTGAGGTTTGCAAAGGATTCTGGGTAACAGAACCTGGTCCGAGCCCCGCAAGTCTTCCCTCCTTGGATTCCCCTAGGTCTCTAGTTTTCAGAAATGCACAGGTTTGGTAGGTTTCCCTAGGTGCCGGCTGAGCTAGAGGCCAAAATCTACAGGTAGGCACTTCGCAAAAAACACCTCTGTTTTCTTCCAAAAATTTGGATGTGTCCACGTTGCGCTTTGGGGCGTTTCCCTGTCGCGGGCGCTAGGCCTACCCACACAAGTGAGGTATCATTTTTATCGGGAGACTTGGGGGAACGCTGGGTGGAAGGAAATTTGTGGCTCCTCTCAGATTCCCGAACTTTCTGCTACAGAAATGTTTTTAGCCAAATTTTGAGGTTTGCAAAGGATTCTGGGTAACAGAACCTGGTCCGAGCCCCGCAAGTCACCCCTCCTTGGATTCCCCTAGGTCTCTAGTTTTCAGAAATGCACAGGTTTGGTAGGTTTCCCTAGGTGCCGGCTGAGCTAGAGGCCAAAATCTACAGGTAGGCACTTCGCAAAAAACACCTCTGTTTTCTTCCAAAAATTTGGATGTGTCCACGTTGCGCTTTGGTGCGTTTCCTGTCGCGGGCGCTAGGCCTACCCACACAAGTGAGGTATCATTTTTCTCGGGAGACTTGGGGGAACGCTGGGTGGAAGGAAATTTGTGGCTTCTCTCAGATTCCCGAACTTTCTGCCACAGAAATGTGAGGAACATGTGTTTTTTTAGCCAAATTTTGAGGTTTGCAAAGGATTCTGGGTAACAGAACCTGGTCCGAGCCCCGCAAGTCACCCCTCCTTGGATTCCTCTAGGTCTCTAGTTTTCAGAAATGCACAGGTTTGGTAGGTTACCGTAGGTGCCGGCTGAGCTAGAGGCCAAAATCTTCAGGTAGGCACTTCGCAAAAAACACCTCTGTTTTATTCCAAAAATGTGGATGTGTCCATGTTGCGCTTTGGGGCGTTTCCTGTCGCGGGCGCTAGGCCTACCCACACAAGTGAGGTATCATTTTTATCGGGAGACTTGGGGGAACGCTGGGTGGAAGGAAATTTGTGGCTTCTCTCAGATTCCCGAACTTTCTGCCACAGAAATGTGAGGAACATGTGTTTTTTTTAGCCAAATTTTGAGGTTTGCAAAGGATTCTGGGAAACAGAACCTGGTCCGAGCCCCGCAAGTCACCCCTCCTTGGATTCCCCTAGGTCTCTAGTTTTCAGAAATGCACAGGTTTGGTAGGTTACCGTAGGTGCCGGCTGAGCTAGAGGCCAAAATCTTCAGGTAGGCACTTCGCAAAAAACACCTCTGTTTTCTTCCAAAAATTTGGATGTGTCCACGTTGCGCTTTGTGGCGTTTCCTGTCGCGGGTGCTAGGCCTACCCACACAAGTGAGGTATCATTTTTATCGGGAGACTTGGGGGAACGCTGGGTGGAAGGAAATTTGTGGCTCCTCTCTGATTCCCGAACTTTCTGCCACAGAAATGTGAGGAACATGTGTTTTTTAAGCCAAATTTTGAGGTTTGCAAAGGATTCTGGGTAACAGAACCTGGTCCGAGCCCCGCAAGTCACCCCTCCTTGGATTCCCCTAGGTCTCTAGTTTTCAGAAATGCACAGGTTTGGTAGGTTTCCTTTGGTGCCGGCTGAGCTAGAGGCCAAAATCTACAGGTAGGCACTTCGCAAAAAACACCTCTGTTTTATTCCAAAAATGTGGATGTGTCCACGTTGCCCTTTGGGGCGTTTCCTGTCGCGGGCGCTAGGCCTACCCACACAAGTGAGGTATCATTTTTATCAGGAGACTTGGGAAACGCTGGGTGGAAGGACATTTTTGGCTCCTCTCAGATTCCAGAACTTTCTGCCACAGAAATGTGAGGAACATGTGTTTTTTTAGCCAAATTTTGAGGTTTGCAAAGGATTCTGGGTAACAGAACCTGGTCCGAGCCCCGCAAGTCACCCCTCCTTGGATTCCCCTAGGTCTCTAGTTTTCAGAAATGCACAGGTTTGTTAGGTTTCCCTAGGTGCCAGCTGAGCTAGAGGCCAAAATCTACAGGTAGGCACTTCGCAAAAAACACCTCTGTTTTCTTCCAAAAATTTGGATGTGTCCACGTTGCGCTTTCGTGCGTTTCCTGTCGCGGGCGCTAGGCCTACCCACACAAGTGAGGTATCATTTTTATCGGGAGACTTGGGGGAACGCTGGGTGGAAGGAAATTTGTGGCTCCTCTCAGATTCCAGTACTTTCTGTCACAGAAATGTGAGGAACATGTGTTTTTTTAGCCAAATTTTGAGGTTTACAAAGGATTCTGGGTAACAGAACCTGGTCCGAGCCCCGCAAGTCACCCCTCCTTGGATTCCCCTAGGTCTCTAGTTTTCAGAAATGCACAGGTTTGGTAGGTTTCCCTAGGTGCCGGCTGAGCTAGATGCCAAAATCTACAGGTAGGCACTTCGCAAAAAACACCTCTGTTTTCTTCCAAAAATTTGGATGTGTCCACGTTGCGCTTTGGGGCGTTTCCTGTCGCGGGCGCTAGGCCTACCCACACAAGTGAGGTATCATTTTTATCGGGAGACTTGGGGGAACGCTGGGTGGAAGGAAATTTGTGGCTCCTCTCAGATTCCAGAACTTTATGCCACAGAAATGTGAGGAACATGTGTTTTTTTAGCCAAATTTTGAGGTTTGCCAAGGATTCTGGGTAAGAGAACCTGGTCCGAGCCCCGCAAGTCACCCCTCCTTGGATTCCCCTAGGTCTCTAGTTTTCAGAAATGCACAGGTTTGGTAGGTTACCCTAGGTGCCGGCTGAGCTAGAGGCCAAAATCTTCAGGTAGGCACTTCTCAAAAAACACCTCTGTTTTCTTCCAAAAATGTGGATGTGTCCACGTTGCGCTTTGTGGCGTTTCCTGTCGCGGGTGCTAGGCCTACCCACACAAGTGAGGTATCGTTTTTATCGGGAGACTTGGGGGAACGCTGGGTGGAAGGAAATTTGTGGCTCCTCTCAGATTCCCGAACTTTCTGCCACAGAAATGTGAGGAACATGTGTTTTTTTAGCCAAATTTTGAGGTTTGCAAAGCATTCTGGGTAACAGAACCTGGTCCGAGCCCCGCAAGTCACGCCTCCTTGGATTCCCCTAGGTCTCTAGTTTTCAGAAATGCACAGGTTTGGTAGGTTACCATAGGTGCCGGCTGAGCTAGAGGCCAAAATCTTCAGGTAGGCACTTCGCAAAAAACACCTCTGTTTTATTCCAAAAATGTGGATGTGTCCACGTTGCGCTTTGGGGCGTTTCCTGTCGCGGGCGCTAGGCCTACCCACACAAGTGAGGTATCATTTTTATCGGGAGACTTGGGGGAACGCTGGGTGAAAGGAAATTTGTGGCTTCTCTCAGATTCCCGAACTTTCTGCCACAGAAATGTGAGGAACATGTGTTTTTTTAGCCAAATTTTGAGGTTTGCAAAGGATTCTGGGTAACAGAACCTGGTCCGAGCCCCGCAAGTCACCCCTCCTTGGATTCCTCTAGGTCTCTAGTTTTCAGAAATGCACAGGTTTGGTAGGTTTCCCTAGGTGCCGGCTGAGCTAGAGGCCAAAATCTACAGGTAGGCACTTCGCAAAAAACACCTCTGTTTTATTCCAAAAATGTGGAAGTGTCCATGTTGCGCTTTGGGGCGTTTCCTGTCGCAGGCGCTAGGCCTACCCACACAAGTGAGGTATCATTTTTATCGGGAGACTTGGGGGAACGCTGGGTGGAAGGAAATTTGTGGCTCTTCTCACATTCCAGAACTTTATGCCACAGAAATGTGAGGAACATGTGTTTTTTAAGCCAAATTTTGAGGTTTGGAAAGGATTCTGGGTAACAGAACCTGGTCCGAGCCCCGCAAGTCACCCCTCCTTGGATTCCCCTAGGTCTCTAGTTTTCAGAAATGCACAGGTTTGGTAGGTTACCCTAGGTGCCGGCTGAGCTAGAGGCCAAAATCTTCAGGTAGGCACTTCGCAAAAAACACCTCTGTTTTATTCCAAAAATGTGGATGTGTCCATGTTGCGCTTTGGGGCGTTTCCTGTCGCGGTCGCTAGGCCTACCCACACAAGTGAGGTATCATTTTTATCGGGAGACTTGGGGGAACGCTGGGTGGAAGGAAATTTGTGGCTTCTCTCAGATTCCCGAACTTTCTGCCACAGAAATGTGAGGAACATGTGTTTTTTTTAGCCAAATTTTGAGGTTTGCAAAGGATTCTGGGAAACAGAACCTGGTCCGAGCCCCGCAAGTCACCCCTCCTTGGATTCCCCTAGGTCTCTAGTTTTCAGAAATGCACAGGTTTGGTAGGTTTCCCTAGGTGCCAGCTGAGCTAGAGGCCAAAATCTACAGGTAGGCACTTCGCAAAAAACACCTCTGTTTTCTTCCAAAAATTTGGATGTGTCCACGTTGCGCTTTGGTGCGTTTCCTGTCGCGGGCGCTAGGCCTACCCACACAAGTGAGGTATCATTTTTATCGGGAGACTTTGGGGAACGCTGGGTGGAAGGAAATTTGTGGCTCCTCTCAGATTCCAGTACTTTTTTGCCACAGAAATGTGAGAAACATGTTTTTTTTTAGCCAAATTTTGAGGTTTGCAAAGGATTCTGGGTAACAGAACCTGGTCCGAGCCCCGCAAGTCTTCCCTCCTTGGATTCCCCTAGGTCTCTAGTTTTCAGAAATGCACAGGTTTGGTAGGTTTCCCTAGGTGCCGGCTGAGCTAGAGGCCAAAATCTACAGGTAGGCACTTCGCAAAAAACACCTCTGTTTTCTTCCAAAAATTTGGATGTGTCCACGTTGCACTTTGGTGCGTTTCCTGTCGCGGGCGCTAGGCCTACCCACACAAGTGAGGTATCATTTTTATCGGGAGACTTGGGGGAACGCTGGGTGGAAGGAAATTTGTGGCTTCTCTCAGATTCCCGAACTTTCTGCCACAGAAATGTGAGGAACATGTGTTTTTTTAGCCAAATTTTGAGGTTTGCAAAGGATTCTGGGTAACAGAACCTGGTCCGAGCCCCGCAAGTCACCCCTCCTTGGATTCCCCTAGGTCTCTAGTTTTCAGAAATGCACAGGTTTGGTAGGTTACCGTAGGTGCCGGCTGAGCTAGAGGCCAAAATCTTCAGGTAGGCACTTCTCAAAAAACACCTCTGTTTTCTTCCAAAAATTTGGATGTGTCCACGTTGCGCTTTGTGACGTTTCCTGTCGCGGGTGCTAGGCCTACCCACACATGTGAGGTATCATTTTTATCGGGAGACTTGGGGGAACGCTGGGTGGAAGGAAATTTGTGGCTCCTCTCTGATTCCCGAACTTTCTGCCACAGAAATGTGAGGAACATGTGTTTTTTTAGCCAAATTTTGAGGTTTGCAAAGGATTCTGGGTAACAGAACCTGGTCCGAGCCCCGCAAGTCACCCCTCCTTGGATTCCCCTAGGTCTCTAGTTTTCAGAAATGCACAGGTTTGGTAGGTTTCCTTCGGTGCCGGCTGAGCTAGAGGCCAAAATCTACAGGTAGGCACTTCGCAAAAAACACCTCTGTTTTCTTCCAAAAATGTGGATGTGTCCACGTTGCCCTTTGGGGCGTTTCCTGTCGCGGGCGCTAGGCCTACCCACACAAGTGAGGTATCATTTTTATCAGGAGACTTGGGGAAACGCTGGGTGGAAGGACATTTTTGGCTCCTCTCAGATTCCAGAACTTTCTGCCACAGAAATGTGAGGAACATGTGTTTTTTTAGCCAAATTTTGAGGTTTGCAAAGGATTCTGGGTAACAGAACCTGGTCCGAGCCCCGCAAGTCACCCCTCCTTGGATTCCCCTAGGTCTCTAGTTTTCAGAAATGCACAGGTTTGTTAGGTTTCCCTAGGTGCCAGCTGAGCTAGAGACCAAAATCTACAGGTAGGCACTTCGCAAAAAACACCTCTGTTTTCTTCCAAAAATTTGGATGTGTCCACGTTGTGCTTTCGTGCGTTTCCTGTCGCGGGCGCTAGGCCTACCCACACAAGTGAGGTATCATTTTTATCGGGAGACTTGGGGGAACGCTGGGTGGAAGGAAATTTGTGGCTCCTCTCAGATTCCAGTACTTTCTGTCACAGAAATGTGAGGAACATGTGTTTTTTTAGCCAAATTTTGAGGTTTACAAAGGATTCTGGGTAACAGAACCTGGTCCGAGCCCCGCAAGTCACCCCTCCTTGGATTCCCCTAGGTCTCTAGTTTTCAGAAATGCACAGGTTTGGTAGGTTTCCCTAGGTGCCGGCTGAGCTAGATGCCAAAATCTACAGGTAGGCACTTCGCAAAAAACACCTCTGTTTTCTTCCAAAAATTTGGATGTGTCCACGTTGCGCTTTGGGGCGTTTCCTGTCGCGGGCGCTAGGCCTACCCACACAAGTGAGGTATCATTTTTATCGGGAGACTTGGGGGAACGCTGGGTGGAAGGAAATTTGTGGCTCCTCTCAGATTCCAGAACTTTATGCCACAGAAATGTGAGGAACATGTGTTTTTTTAGCCAAATTTTGAGGTTTGCCAAGGATTCTGGGTAAGAGAACCTGGTCCGAGCCCCGCAAGTCACCCCTCCTTGGATTCCCCTAGGTCTCTAGTTTTCAGAAATGCACAGGTTTGGTAGGTTACCCTAGGTGCCGGCTGAGCTAGAGGCCAAAATCTTCAGGTAGGCACTTCTCAAAAAACACCTCTGTTTTCTTCCAAAAATGTGGATGTGTCCACGTTGCGCTTTGTGGCGTTTCCTGTCGCGGGTGCTAGGCCTACCCACACAAGTGAGGTATCGTTTTTATCGGTAGACTTGGGGGAACGCTGGGTGGAAGGAAATTTGTGGCTCCTCTCAGATTCCCGAACTTTCTGCCACAGAAATGTGAGGAACATGTGTTTTTTTAGCCAAATTTTGAGGTTTGCAAAGGATTCTGGGTAACAGAACCTGGTCCGAGCCCCGAAAGTCACGCCTCCTTGGATTCCCCTAGGTCTCTAGTTTTCAGAAATGCACAGGTTTGGTAGGTTACCATAGGTGCCGGCTGAGCTAGAGGCCAAAATCTTCAGGTAGGCACTTCGCAAAAAACACCTCTGTTTTATTCCAAAAATGTGGATGTGTCCACGTTGCGCTTTGGGGCGTTTCCTGTCGCGGGCGCTAGGCCTACCCACACAAGTGAGGTATCATTTTTATCGGGAGACTTGGGGGAACGCTGGGTGGAAGGAAATTTGTGGCTTCTCTCAGATTCCCGAACTTTCTGCCACAGAAATGTGAGGAACATGTGTTTTTTTAGCCAAATTTTGAGGTTTGCAAAGGATTCTGGGTAACAGAACCTGGTCCGAGCCCCGCAAGTCACCCCTCCTTGGATTCCCCTAGGTCTCTAGTTTTCAGAAATGCACAGGTTTGGTAGGTTTCCCTAGGTGCCGGCTGAGCTAGAGGCCAAAATCTACAGGTAGGCACTTCGCAAAAAACACCTCTGTTTTATTCCAAAAATGTGGAAGTGTCCATGTTGCGCTTTGGGGCGTTTCCTGTCGCAGGCGCTAGGCCTACCCACACAAGTGAGGTATCATTTTTAGCGGGAGACTTGGGGGAACGCTGGGTGGAAGGAAATTTGTGGCTCTTCTCACATTCCAGAACTTTATGCCACAGAAATGTGAGGAACATGTGTTTTTTAAGCCAAATTTTGAGGTTTGGAAAGGATTCTGGGTAACAGAACCTGGTCCGAGCCCCGCAAGTCACCCCTCCTTGGATTCCCCTAGGTCTCTAGTTTTCAGAAATGCACAGGTTTGGTAGGTTACCCTAGGTGCCGGCTGAGCTAGAGGCCAAAATCTTCAGGTAGGCACTTCGCAAAAAACACCTCTGTTTTATTCCAAAAATGTGGATGTGTCCATGTTGCGCTTTGGGGCGTTTCCTGTCGCGGTCGCTAGGCCTACCCACACAAGTGAGGTATCATTTTTATCGGGAGACTTGGGGGAACGCTGGGTGGAAGGAAATTTGTGGCTTCTCTCAGATTCCCGAACTTTCTGCCACAGAAATGTGAGGAACATGTGTTTTTTTTAGCCAAATTTTGAGGTTTGCAAAGGATTCTGGGAAACAGAACCTGGTCCGAGCCCCGCAAGTCACCCCTCCTTGGATTCCCCTAGGTCTCTAGTTTTCAGAAATGCACAGGTTTGGTAGGTTTCCCTAGGTGCCAGCTGAGCTAGAGGCCAAAATCTACAGGTAGGCACTTCGCAAAAAACACCTCTGTTTTCTTCCAAAAATTTGGATGTGTCCACGTTGCGCTTTGGTGCGTTTCCTGTCGCGGGCGCTAGGCCTACGCACACAAGTGAGGTATCATTTTTATCGGGAGACTTTGGGGAACGCTGGGTGGAAGGAAATTTGTGGCTCCTCTCAGATTCCAGTACTTTTTTGCCACAGAAATGTGAGAAACATTTTTTTTTTAGCCAAATTTTGAGGTTTGCAAAGGATTCTGGGTAACAGAACCTGGTCCGAGCCCCGCAAGTCTTCCCTCCTTGGATTCCCCTAGGTCTCTAGTTTTCAGAAATGCACAGGTTTGGTAGGTTTCCCTAGGTGCCGGCTGAGCTAGAGGCCAAAATCTACAGGTAGGGACTTCACAAAAAACACCTCTGTTTTCTTCCAAAAATTTGGATGTGTCCACGTTGCACTTTGGTGCGTTTCCTGTCGCGGGCGCTAGGCCTACCCACACAAGTGAGGTATCATTTTTATCGGGAGACTTGGGGGAACGCTGGGAGGAAGGAAATTTGTGGCTTCTCTCAGATTCCCGAACTTTCTGCCACAGAAATGTGAGGAACATGTGTTTTTTTAGCCAAATTTTGAGGTTTGCAAAGGATTCTGGGTAACAGAACCTGGTCCGAGCCCCGCAAGTCACCCCTCCTTGGATTCCCCTAGGTCTCTAGTTTTCAGAAATGCACAGGTTTGGTAGGTTTCCCTAGGTGCCGGATGAGCTAGAGGCCAAAATCTACAGGTAGGCACTTCGCAAAAAACACCTCTGTTTTCTTCCAAAAATTTGGATGTGTCCACGTTGCGCTTTGGGGCGTTTCCTGTCGCGGGCGCTAGGCCTACCCACACAAGTGAGGTATCATTTTTATCGGGAGACTTGGGGGAACCCTGGGTGGAAGGAAATTTGTGGCTCCTCTCACATTCCAGAACTTTATGCCACAGAAATGTGAGGAACATGTGTTTTTTAAGCCATATTTTGAGGTTTGCAAAGGATTCTGGGTAACAGAACCTGGTCCGAGCCCCGCAAGTCACCCCTCCTTGGATTCCCCTAGGTCTCTAGTTTTCAGAAATGCACAGGTTTGGTAGGTTTCCCTATGTGCCGGCTGAGCTAGAGGCCAAAATCTACAGGTAGGCACGTCGCAAAAAACACCTCTGTTTTCTTCCAAAAATGTGGATGTGTCCACGTTGCGCTTTGGTGCGTTTCCTGTCGCGGGCGCTAGGCCTACCCACACAAGTGAGGTATCATTTTTATCGGGAGACTTGGGGGAACGCTGGGTGGAAGGAAATTTGTGGCTTCTCTCAGATTCCCGAACTTTCTGCAACAGAAATGTGAGGAACATGTGTTTTTTTTAGCCAAATTTTGAGGTTTGCAAAGGATTCTGGGAAACAGAACCTGGTCCGAGCTCCGCAAGTCACCCCTCCTTGGATTCCCCTAGGTCTCTAGTTTTCAGAAATGCACAGGTTTGGTAGGTTTCCCTAGGTGCCGGCTGAGCTAGAGGCCAAAATCTACAGGTAGGCACGTCGCAAAAAACACCTCTGTTTTCTTCCAAAAATTTGGATGTGTCCACGTTGCGCTTTGGTGCGTTTCCTTGCGCGGGTGCTAGGCCTACCCACACAAGTGAGGTATCATTTTTATCGGGAGACTTGGGGGAACGCTGGGTGGAAGGAAATTTGTGGCTTCTCTCAGATTCCCGAACTTTCTGCCACAGAAATGTGAGGAACATGTGTTTTTTTAGCCAAATTTTGAGGTTTGCAAAGGATTCTGGGTAACAGAACCTGGTCCGAGCCCCGCAAGTCACCCCTCCTTGGATTCCCCTAGGTCTCTAGTTTTCAGAAATGCACAGTTTTGGTAGGTTACCCTAGGTGTCGGCTGAGCTAGAGGCCAAAATCTTCAGGTAGGCACTTCGCAAAAAACACCTGTTTTATTCCAAAAATGTGGATGTGTCCATGTTGCGCTTTGGGGCGTTTCCTGTCGCGGGCGCTAGGCCTACCCACACAAGTGAGGTATCATTTTTATCGGGAGACTTGGGGGAACGCTGGGTGGAAGGAAATTTGTGGCTCCTCTCAGATTCCCGAACTTTCTGCTACAGAAATGTGAGGAACATGTGTTTTTTTAGCAAAATTTTGAGGTTTGCAAAGGATTCTGGGTAACAGAACCTGGTCCGAGCCCCGCAAGTCACCCCTCCTTGGATTCCCCTAGGTCTCTAGTTTTCAGAAATGCACAGGTTTGGTAGGTTTCCCTAGGTGCCGGCTGAGCTAGAGGCCAAAATCTACAGGTAGGCACTTCGCAAAAAACACCTCTGTTTTCTTCCAAAAATTTGGATGTGTCCACGTTGCGCTTTGGTGCGTTTCCTGTCGCGGGCGCTAGGCCTACCCACACAAGTGAGGTATCATTTTTCTCGGGAGACTTGGGGGAACGCTGGGTGGAAGGAAATTTGTGGCTTCTCTCAGATTTCCGAACTTTCTGCCACAGAACTGTGAGTAACATGTGTTTTTTAAGCCATATTCTGAGGTTTGCAAAGGATTCTGGGTAACAGAACCTGGTCCGAGCCCCGCAAGTCACCCCTCCTTGGATTCCCCTAGGTCTCTAGTTTTCAGAAATGCACAGGTTTGGTAGGTTACCCTAGGTGCCGGCTGAGCTAGAGGCCAAAATCTTCAGGTAGGCACTTCGCAAAAAACACCTCTGTTTTATTCCAAAAATGTGGATGTGTCCATGTTGCGCTTTGGGGCGTTTCCTGTCGCGGGCGCTAGGCCTACCCACACAAGTGAGGTATCATTTTTATCGGGAGACTTGGGGGAACGCTGGGTGGAAGGAAATTTGTGGCTTCTCTCAGATTCCCGAACTTTCTGCAACAGAAATGTGAGGAACATGTGTTTTTTTTAGCCAAATTTTGAGGTTTGCAAAGGATTCTGGGAAACAGAACCTGGTCCGAGCTCCGCAAGTCACCCCTCCTTGGATTCCCCTAGGTCTCTAGTTTTCAGAAATGCACAGGTTTGGTAGGTTTCCCTAGGTGCCAGCTGAGCTAGAGGCCAAAATCTACAGGTATGCACTTCGCAAAAAACACCTCTGTTTTCTTCCAAAAATTTGAATGTGTCCACGTTGCGCTTTGGTGCGTTTCCTGTCGCGGGCGCTAGGCCTACCCACACAAGTGAGGTATCATTTTTATCGGGAGACTTGGGGGAACGCTGGGTGGAAGGAAATTTGTGGCTCCTCTCAGATTCCAGTACTTTTTTGCCACAGAAATGTGAGGAACATGTGTTTTTTTAGCCAAATTTTGAGGTTTGCAAAGGATTCTGGGTAACAGAACCTGGTCCGAGCCCCGCAAGTCACCCCTCCTTGGATTCCCCTAGGTCTCTAGTTTTCAGAAATGCACAGGTTTGGTAGGTTTCCCTAGGTGCCGGCTGAGCTAGAGGCCAAAATCTACAGGTATGCACTTGGCAAAAAACACCTCTGTTTTCTTCCAAAAATTTGGATGTGTCCACGTTGCGCTTTGGGGCGTTTCTTGTCGCGGGCGCTAGGCCTACCCACACAAGTGAGGTATCATTTTTATCGGGAGACTTGGGGGAACGCTGGGTGGAAGGAAATTTGTGGCTCCTCTCAGATTCCAGAACTTTCTGCCACAGAAATGTGAGGAACATGTGTTTTTTTAGCCAAATTTTGAGGTTTGCAAAGGATTCTGGGTGACAGAACCTGGTCCGAGCCCCGCAAGTCACCCCTCCGTGGATTCCCCTAGGTCTCTAGTTTTCAGAAATGCACAGGTTTGGTAGGTTACCGTAGGTGCCGGCTGAGCTAGAGGCCAAAATCTTCAGGTAGGCACTTCGCAAAAAACACCTCTGTTTTCTTCCAAAAATGTGGATGTGTCCACGTTGCGCTTTGTGGCGTTTCCTGTCGCGGGTGCTAGGCCTACCCACACAAGTGAGGTATCATTTTTATCGGGAGACTTGGGGGAACGCTGGGTGGAAGGAA
The DNA here is from genome assembly GCF_031143425.1 of Pleurodeles waltl. Taxonomy (NCBI): domain Eukaryota; kingdom Metazoa; phylum Chordata; class Amphibia; order Caudata; family Salamandridae; genus Pleurodeles; species Pleurodeles waltl. Next base: position 218,505,924 of record NC_090436.1, on the reverse strand, counting down.
ATTTGTGGCTCCTCTCAGATTCCCGAACTTTCTGCCACAGAAATGTGAGGAACATGTGTTTTTTTAGCCAAATTTTGAGGTTTGCAAAGGATTCTGGGTAACAGAACCTGGTCCGAGCTCCGCAAGTCACCGCTCCTTGGATTCCCCTAGGTCTCTAGTTTTCAGAATTGCACAGGTTTGGTAGGTTTCCCTTGGTGCCAGCTGAGCTAGAGGCCAAAATCTACAGGTAGGCACTTCGCAAAAAACACCTCTGTTTTCTTCCAAAAATGTGGATGTGTCCACGTTGCCCTTTGGGGCGTTTCCTGTCGCGGGCGCTAGGCCTACCCACACAAGTGAGGTATCATTTTTATCGGGAGACTTGGGGGAACGCTGGGAGGAAGGAAATTTGTGGCTACTCTCAGATTCCAGTACTTTTTTGCCACAGAAATGTGAGGAACATGTGTTTTTTTAGCCAAATTTTGAGGTTTGCAAAGGATTCTGGGTAACAGAACCTGGTCCGAGCCCCGCAAGTCACCCCTCCTTGGATTCCCCTAGGTCTCTAGTTTTCAGAAATGCACAGGTTTGGTAGGTTTCCCTAGGTGCCGGCTGAGCTAGAGGCCAAAATCTACAGGTATGCACTTGGCAAAAAACACCTCTGTTTTCTTCCAAAAATTTGGATGTGTCCACGTTGCGCTTTGGGGCGTTTCTTGTCGCGGGCGCTAGGCCTACCCACACAAGTGAGGTATCATTTTTATCGGGAGACTTGGGGGAACGCTGGGTGGAAGGAAATTTGTGGCTTCTCTCAGATTTCCGAACTTTCTGCCACAGAACTGTGAGTAACATGTGTTTTTTAAGCCATATTCTGAGGTTTGCAAAGGATTCTGGGTAACAGAACCTGGTCCGAGCCCCGCAAGTCACCCCTCCTTGGATTCCCCTAGGTCTCTAGTTTTCAGAAATGCACAGGTTTGGTAGGTTACCCTAGGTGCCGGCTGAGCTAGAGGCCAAAATCTTCAGGTAGGCACTTCGCAAAAAACACCTCTGTTTTATTCCAAAAATGTGGATGTGTCCATGTTGCGCTTTGGGGCGTTTCCTGTCGCGGGCGCTAGGCCTACCCACACAAGTGAGGTATCATTTTTATCGGGAGACTTGGGGGAACGCTGGGTGGAAGGAAATTTGTGGCTTCTCTCAGATTCCCGAACTTTCTGCAACAGAAATGTGAGGAACATGTGTTTTTTTTAGCCAAATTTTGAGGTTTGCAAAGGATTCTGGGAAACAGAACCTGGTCCGAGCTCCGCAAGTCACCCCTCCTTGGATTCCCCTAGGTCTCTAGTTTTCAGAAATGCACAGGTTTGGTAGGTTTCCCTAGGTGCCAGCTGAGCTAGAGGCCAAAATCTACAGGTATGCACTTCGCAAAAAACACCTCTGTTTTCTTCCAAAAATTTGAATGTGTCCACGTTGCGCTTTGGTGCGTTTCCTGTCGCGGGCGCTAGGCCTACCCACACAAGTGAGGTATCATTTTTATCGGGAGACTTGGGGGAACGCTGGGTGGAAGGAAATTTGTGGCTCCTCTCAGATTCCAGTACTTTTTTGCCACAGAAATGTGAGGAACATGTGTTTTTTTAGCCAAATTTTGAGGTTTGCAAAGGATTCTGGGTAACAGAACCTGGTCCGAGCCCCGCAAGTCACCCCTCCTTGGATTCCCCTAGGTCTCTAGTTTTCAGAAATGCACAGGTTTGGTAGGTTTCCCTAGGTGCCGGCTGAGCTAGAGGCCAAAATCTACAGGTATGCACTTGGCAAAAAACACCTCTGTTTTCTTCCAAAAATTTGGATGTGTCCACGTTGCGCTTTGGGGCGTTTCTTGTCGCGGGCGCTAGGCCTACCCACACAAGTGAGGTATCATTTTTATCGGGAGACTTGGGGGAACGCTGGGTGGAAGGAAATTTGTGGCTCCTCTCAGATTCCAGAACTTTCTGCCACAGAAATGTGAGGAACATGTGTTTTTTTAGCCAAATTTTGAGGTTTGCAAAGGATTCTGGGTGACAGAACCTGGTCCGAGCCCCGCAAGTCACCCCTCCGTGGATTCCCCTAGGTCTCTAGTTTTCAGAAATGCACAGGTTTGGTAGGTTACCGTAGGTGCCGGCTGAGCTAGAGGCCAAAATCTTCAGGTAGGCACTTCGCAAAAAACACCTCTGTTTTCTTCCAAAAATGTGGATGTGTCCACGTTGCGCTTTGTGGCGTTTCCTGTCGCGGGTGCTAGGCCTACCCACACAAGTGAGGTATCATTTTTATCGGGAGACTTGGGGGAACGCTGGGTGGAAGGAAATTTGTGGCTCCTCTCAGATTCCCGAACTTTCTGCCACAGAAATGTGAGGAACATGTGTTTTTTTAGCCAAATTTTGAGGTTTGCAAAGGATTCTGGGTAACAGAACCTGGTCCGAGCTCCGCAAGTCACCGCTCCTTGGATTCCCCTAGGTCTCTAGTTTTCAGAATTGCACAGGTTTGGTAGGTTTCCCTTGGTGCCAGCTGAGCTAGAGGCCAAAATCTACAGGTAGGCACTTCGCAAAAAACACCTCTGTTTTCTTCCAAAAATGTGGATGTGTCCACGTTGCCCTTTGGGGCGTTTCCTGTCGCGGGCGCTAGGCCTACCCACACAAGTGAGGTATCATTTTTATCGGGAGACTTGGGGGAACGCTGGGAGGAAGGAAATTTGTGGCTACTCTCAGATTCCAGTACTTTTTTGCCACAGAAATGTGAGGAACATGTGTTTTTTTAGCCAAATTTTGAGGTTTGCAAAGGATTCTGGGTAACAGAACCTGGTCCGAGCCCCGCAAGTCACCCCTCCTTGGATTCCCCTAGGTCTCTAGTTTTCAGAAATGCACAGGTTTGGTAGGTTTCCCTAGGTGCCGGCTGAGCTAGAGGCCAAAATCTACAGGTATGCACTTGGCAAAAAACACCTCTGTTTTCTTCCAAAAATTTGGATGTGTCCACGTTGCGCTTTGGGGCGTTTCTTGTCGCGGGCGCTAGGCCTACCCACACAAGTGAGGTATCATTTTTATCGGGAGACTTGGGGGAACGCTGGGTGGAAGGAAATTTGTGGCTCCTCTCAGATTCCAGAACTTTCTGCCACAGAAATGTGAGGAACATGTGTTTTTTTAGCCAAATTTTGAGGTTTGCAAAGGATTCTGGGTGACAGAACCTGGTCCGAGCCCCGCAAGTCACCCCTCCGTGGATTCCCCTAGGTCTCTAGTTTTCAGAAATGCACAGGTTTGGTAGGTTACCGTAGGTGCCGGCTGAGCTAGAGGCCAAAACCTTCAGGTAGGCACTTCGCAAAAAACACCTCTGTTTTCTTCCAAAAATGTGGATGTGTCCACGTTGCGCTTTGTGGCGTTTCCTGTCGCGGGTGCTAGGCCTACCCACACAAGTGAGGTATCATTTTTATCGGGAGACTTGGGGGAACGCTGGGTGGAAGGAAATTTGTGGCTCCTCTCAGATTCCCGAACTTTCTGCCACAGAAATGTGAGGAACATGTGTTTTTTTAGCCAAATTTTGAGGTTTGCAAAGGATTCTGGGTAACAGAACCTGGTCCGAGCTCCGCAAGTCACCCCTCCTTGGATTCCCCTAGGTCTCTAGTTTTCAGAATTGCACAGGTTTGGTAGGTTTCCCTTGGTGCCAGCTGAGCTAGAGGCCAAAATCTACAGGTAGGCACTTCGCAAAAAACACCTCTGTTTTCTTCCAAAAATGTGGATGTGTCCACGTTGCCCTTTGGGGCGTTTCCTGTCGCGGGCGCTAGGCCTACCCACACAAGTGAGGTATCATTTTTATCAGGAGACTTGGGGAAACGCTGGGTGGAAGGACATTTTTGGCTCCTCTCAGATTCCAGAACTTTCTGCCACAGAAATGTGAGGAACATGTGTTTTTTTAGCCAAATTTTGAGGTTTGCAAAGGATTCTGGGTAACAGAACCTGGTCCGAGCCCCGCAAGTCACCCCTCCTTGGATTCCCCTAGGTCTCTAGTTTTCAGAAATGTACAGGTTTGGTAGGTTTCCCTAGGTGCCAGCTGAGCTAGAGGCCAAAATCTACAGGTAGGCACTTCGCAAAAAACACCTCTGTTTTCTTCCAAAAATTTGGATGTGTCCACGTTGCGCTTTCGTGCGTTTCCTGTCGCGGGTGCTAGGCCTACCCACACAAGTGAGGTATCATTTTTATCGGGAGACTTGGGGGAACGCTGGGTGGAAGGAAATTTGTGGCTCCTCTCAGATTCCAGTACTTTCTGTCACAGAAATGTGAGGAACATGTGTTTTTTTAGCCAAATTTTGAGGTTTGCAAAGGATTCTGGGTAACAGAACCTGGTCCGAGCCCCGCAAGTCACCCCTCCTTGGATTCCTCTAGGTCTCTAGTTTTCAGAAATGCACAGGTTTGGTAGGTTACCATAGGTGCCGGCTGAGCTAGAGGCCAAAATCTTCAGGTAGGCACTTCGCAAAAAACACCTCTGTTTTATTCCAAAAATGTGGATGTGTCCACGTTGCGCTTTGGGGCGTTTCCTGTCGCGGGCGCTAGGCCTACCCACACAAGTGAGGTATCATTTTTATCGGGAGACTTGGGGGAACGCTGGGTGGAAGGAAATTTGTGGCTTCTCTCAGATTCCCGAACTTTCTGCCACAGAAATGTGAGGAACATGTGTTTTTTTAGCCAAATTTTGAGGTTTGCAAAGGATTCTGGGTAACAGAACCTGGTCCGAGCCCCGCAAGTCACCCCTCCTTGGATTCCCCTAGGTCTCTAGTTTTCAGAAATGCACAGGTTTGGTAGGTTACCCTAGGTGCCGGCTGAGCTAGAGGCCAAAATCTTCAGGTAGGCACTTCTCAAAAAACACCTCTGTTTTATTCCAAAAATGTGGATGTGTCCATGTTGCGCTTTGGGGCGTTTCCTGTCGCGGTCGCTAGGCCTACCCACACAAGTGAGGTATCATTTTTATCGGGAGACTTGGGGGAACGCTGGGTGGAAGGAAATTTGTGGCTTCTCTCAGATTCCCGAACTTTCTGCCACAGAAATGTGAGGAACATGTGTTTTTTTTAGCCAAATTTTGAGGTTTGCAAAGGATTCTGGGAAACAGAACCTGGTCCGAGCCCCGCAAGTCACCCCTCCTTGGATTCCCCTAGGTCTCTAGTTTTCAGAAATGCACAGGTTTGGTAGGTTTCCCTAGGTGCCAGCTGAGCTAGAGGCCAAAATCTACAGGTAGGCACTTCGCAAAAAACACCTCTGTTTTCTTCCAAAAATTTGGATGTGTCCACGTTGCGCTTTGGTGCGTTTCCTGTCGCGGGCGCTAGGCCTACCCACACAAGTGAGGTATCATTTTTATCGGGAGACTTTGGGGAACGCTGGGTGGAAGGAAATTTGTGGCTCCTCTCAGATTCCAGTACTTTTTTGCCACAGAAATGTGAGGAACATGTGTTTTTTTAGCCAAATTTTGAGGTTTGCAAAGGATTCTGGGTAACAGAACCTGGTCCGAGCCCCGCAAGTCTTCCCTCCTTGGATTCCCCTAGGTCTCTAGTTTTCAGAAATGCACAGGTTTGGTAGGTTTCCCTAGGTGCCGGCTGAGCTCGAGGCCAAAACCTACAGGTAGGCACTTCGCAAAAAACACCTCTGTTTTCTTCCAAAAATTTGGATGTGTCCACGTTGCGCTTTGGTGCGTTTCCTGTCGCGGGCGCTAGGCCTACCCACACAAGTGAGGTATCATTTTTATCGGGAGACTTGGGGGAACGCTGGGTGGAAGGAAATTTGTGGCTTCTCTCAGATTCCCGAACTTTCTGCCACAGAAATGTGAGGAACTTGTGTTTTTTTAGCCACATTTTGAGGTTTGCAAAGGATTCTGGGTAACAGAACCTGGTCCGAGCCCCACAAGTCACCCCTCCTTGGATTCCCCTAGGTCTCTAGTTTTCAGAAATGCACAGGTTTGGTAGGTTTCCCTAGGTGCCGGATGAGCTAGAGGCCAAAATCTACAGGTAGGCACTTCGCAAAAAACACCTCTGTTTTCTTCCAAAAATTTGGATGTGTCCACGTTGCGCTTTGGGGCGTTTCCTGTCGCGGGCGCTAGGCCTACCCACACAAGTGAGGTATCATTTTTATCGGGAGACTTGGGGGAACGCTGGGTGGAAGGAAATTTGTGGCTCCTCTCACATTCCAGAACTTTATGCCACAGAAATGTGAGGAACATGTGTTTTTTAAGCCATATTTTGAGGTTTGCAAAGGATTCTGGGTAACAGAACCTGGTCCGAGCCCCGCAAGTCACCCCTCCTTGGATTCCCCTAGGTCTCTAGTTTTCAGAAATGCACAGGTTTGGTAGGTTTCCGTAGGTGCCGGCTGAGCTAGAGGCCAAAATCTACAGGTAGGCACGTCGCAAAAAACACCTCTGTTTTCTTCCAAAAATTTGGATGTGTCCACGTTGCGCTTTGGGGCGTTTCCTGTCGCGGGCGCTAGGCCTACCCACACAAGTGAGGTATCATTTTTATCGGGAGACTTGGGGGAACGCTGGGTGGATGGAAATTTGTGGCTCCTCTCAGATTCCAGAACTTTATGCCACAGAAATGAGAGGAACATGTGTTTTTTTAGCCAAATTTTGAGGTTTGCCAAGGATTCTGGGTAAGAGAACCTGCTCCGAGCCCCGCAAGTCACCCCTCCTTGGATTCCCCTAGGTCTCTAGTTTTCAGAAATGCACAGGTTTGGTAGGTTTCCCTAGGTGCCGGCTGAGCTAGAGGCCAAAATCTACAGGTAGGCACTTCGCAAAAAACACCTCTGTTTTCTTCGAAAAATTTGGATGTGTCCACGTTGCGCTTTGGGGCGTTTCCTGTCGCGGGCGCTAGGCCTACCCACACAAGTGAGGTATCATTTTTATCGGGAGACTTGGGGGAACGCTGGGTGGAAGGAAATTTGTGGCTCCTCTCAGATTCCAGAACTTTATGCCACAGAAATGTGAGGAACATGTGTTTTTTTAGCCAAATTTTGAGGTTTGCCAAGGATTCTGGGTAAGAGAACCTGGTCCGAGCCCCGCAAGTCACCCCTCCTTGGATTCCCCTAGGTCTCTAGTTTTCAGAAATGCACAGGTTTGGTAGGTTACCGTAGGTGCCGGCTGAGCTAGAGGCCAAAATCTTCAGGTAGGCACTTCGCAAAAAACACCTCTGTTTTCTTCCAAAAATTTGGATGTGTCCACGTTGCGCTTTGTGGCGTTTCCTGTCGCGGGTGCTAGGCCTACCCACACAAGTGAGGTATCGTTTTTATCGGGAGACTTGGGGGAACGCTGGGTGGAAGGAAATTTGTGGCTCCTCTCAGATTCCCGAACTTTCTGCCACAGAAATGTGAGGAACATGTGTTTTTTTAGCCAAATTTTGAGGTTTGCAAAGGATTCTGGGTAACAGAACCTGGTCCGAGCCCCGCAAGTCACCCCTCCTTGGATTCCCCTAGGTCTCTAGTTTTCAGAAATGCACAGGTTTGGTAGGTTTCCCTAGGTGCCGGATGAGCTAGAGGCCAAAATCTACAGGTAGGCACTTCGCAAAAAACACCTCTGTTTTCTTCCAAAAATTTGGATGTGTCCACGTTGCGCTTTGGGGCGTTTCCTGTCGCGGGCGCTAGGCCTACCCACACAAGTGAGGTATCATTTTTATCGGGAGACTTGGGGGAACGCTGGGTGGAAGGAAATTTGTGGCTCCTCTCACATTCCAGAACTTTATGCCACAGAAATGTGAGGAACATGTGTTTTTTAAGCCATATTTTGAGGTTTGCAAAGGATTCTGGGTAACAGAACCTGGTCCGAGCCCCGCAAGTCACCCCTCCTTGGATTCCCCTAGGTCTCTAGTTTTCAGAAATGCACAGGTTTGGTAGGTTTCCGTAGGTGCCGGCTGAGCTAGAGGCCAAAATCTACAGGTAGGCACGTCGCAAAAAACACCTCTGTTTTCTTCCAAAAATTTGGATGTGTCCACGTTGCGCTTTGGGGCGTTTCCTGTCGCGGGCGCTAGGCCTACCCACACAAGTGAGGTATCATTTTTATCGGGAGACTTGGGGGAACGCTGGGTGGAAGGAAATTTGTGGCTCCTCTCAGATTCCAGAACTTTATGCCACAGAAATGTGAGGAACATGTGTTTTTTTAGCCAAATTTTGAGGTTTGCAAAGGATTCTGGGTGACAGAACCTGGTCCGAGCCCCGCAAGTCACCCCTCCTTGGATTCCCCTAGGTCTCTAGTTTTCAGAAATGCACAGGTTTGGTAGGTTACCGTAGGTGCCAGCTGAGCTAGAGGCCAAAATCTTCAGGTAGGCACTTCGCAAAAAACACCTCTGTTTTCTTCGAAAAATTTGGATGTGTCCACGTTGCGCTTTGGGGCGTTTCCTGTCGCGGGCGCTAGGCCTACCGACACAAGTGAGGTATCATTTTTATCGGGAGACTTGGGGGAACGCTGGGTGGAAGGAAATTTGTGGCTCCTCTCAGATTCCAGAACTTTATGCCACAGAAATGTGAGGAACATGTGTTTTTTTAGCCAAATTTTGAGGTTTGCCAAGGATTCTGGGTAAGAGAACCTGGTCCGAGCCCCGCAAGTCACCCCTCCTTGGATTCCCCTAGGTCTCTAGTTTTCAGAAATGCACAGGTTTGGTAGGTTACCCTAGGTACCGGCTGAGCTAGAGGCCAAAATCTTCAGGTAGGCACTTCGCAAAAAACACCTCTGTTTTCTTCCAAAAATTTGGATGTGTCCACGTTGCGCTTTGTGGCGTTTCCTGTCGCGGGTGCTAGGCCTACCCACACAAGTGAGGTATCGTTTTTATCGGGAGACTTGGGGGAACGCTGGGTGGAAGGAAATTTGTGGCTCCTCTCAGATTCCCGAACTTTCTGCCACAGAAATGTGAGGAACATGTGTTTTTTTAGCCAAATTTTGAGGTTTGCAAAGGATTCTGGGTAACAGAACCTGGTCCGAGCCCCGCAAGTCACCCCTCCTTGGATTCCCCTAGGTCTCTAGTTTTCAGAAATACACAGGTTTGGTAGGTTTCCCTAGGTGCCGGCTGAGCTAGAGGCCAAAATCTACAGGTAGGCACTTCGCAAAAAACACCTCTGTTTTCTTCCAAAAATGTGGATGTGTCCACGTTGCGCTTTGGGGCGTTTCCTGTCGCGGGCGCTAGGCCTACCCACACAAGTGAGGTATCATTTTTATCGGGAGACTTGGGGGAACGCTGGGTGGAAGGAAATTTGTGGCTTCTCTCAGATTCCCGAACTTTCTGCAACAGAAATGTGAGGAACATGTGTTTTTTTTAGCCAAATTTTGAGGTTTGCAAAGGATTCTGGGAAACAGAACCTGGTCCGAGCTCCGCAAGTCACCCCTCCTTGGATTCCCCTAGGTCTCTAGTTTTCAGAAATGCACAGGTTTGGTAGGTTTCCCTAGGTGCCGGCTGAGCTAGAGGCCAAAATCTACAGGTAGGCACTTGGCAAAAAACACCTCTGTTTTCTTCCAAAAATTTGGATGTGTCCACGTTGCGCTTTGGGGCGTTTCTTGTCGCGGGCGCTAGGCCTACCCACACAAGTGAGGTATCATTTTTATCGGGAGACTTGGGGGAACGCTGGGTGGAAGGAAATTTGTGGCTCCTCTCAGATTCCAGAACTTTCTGCCACAGAAATGTGAGGAACATGTGTTTTTTTAGCCAAATTTTGAGGTTTGCAAAGGATTCTGGGTGACAGAACCTGGTCCGAGCCCCGCAAGTCACCCCTCCGTGGATTCCCCTAGGTCTCTAGTTTTCAGAAATGCACAGGTTTGGTAGGTTACCGTAGGTGCCGGCTGAGCTAGAGGCCAAAATCTTCAGGTAGGCACTTCGCAAAAAACACCTCTGTTTTCTTCCAAAAATGTGGATGTGTCCACGTTGCGCTTTGTGGCGTTTCCTGTCGCGGGTGCTAGGCCTACCCACACAAGTGAGGTATCATTTTTATCGGGAGACTTGGGGGAACGCTGGGTGGAAGGAAATTTGTGGCTCCTCTCAGATTCCCGAACTTTCTGCCACAGAAATGTGAGGAACATGTGTTTTTTTAGCCAAATTTTGAGGTTTGCAAAGGATTCTGGGTAACAGAACCTGGTCCGAGCTCCGCAAGTCACCCCTCCTTGGATTCCCCTAGGTCTCTAGTTTTCAGAATTGCACAGGTTTGGTAGGTTTCCCTTGGTGCCAGCTGAGCTAGAGGCCAAAATCTACAGGTAGGCACTTCGCAAAAAACACCTCTGTTTTCTTCCAAAAATGTGGATGTGTCCACGTTGCCCTTTGGGGCGTTTCCTGTCGCGGGCGCTAGGCCTACCCACACAAGTGAGGTATCATTTTTATCAGGAGACTTGGGGAAACGCTGGGTGGAAGGACATTTTTGGCTCCTCTCAGATTCCAGAACTTTCTGCCACAGAAATGTGAGGAACATGTGTTTTTTTAGCCAAATTTTGAGGTTTGCAAAGGATTCTGGGTAACAGAACCTGGTCCGAGCCCCGCAAGTCACCCCTCCTTGGATTCCCCTAGGTCTCTAGTTTTCAGAAATGTACAGGTTTGGTAGGTTTCCCTAGGTGCCAGCTGAGCTAGAGGCCAAAATCTACAGGTAGGCACTTCGCAAAAAACACCTCTGTTTTCTTCCAAAAATTTGGATGTGTCCACGTTGCGCTTTCGTGCGTTTCCTGTCGCGGGTGCTAGGCCTACCCACACAAGTGAGGTATCATTTTTATCGGGAGACTTGGGGGAACGCTGGGTGGAAGGAAATTTGTGGCTCCTCTCAGATTCCAGTACTTTCTGTCACAGAAATGTGAGGAACATGTGTTTTTTTAGCCAAATTTTGAGGTTTGCAAAGGATTCTGGGTAACAGAACCTGGTCCGAGCCCCGCAAGTCACCCCTCCTTGGATTCCTCTAGGTCTCTAGTTTTCAGAAATGCACAGGTTTGGTAGGTTACCATAGGTGCCGGCTGAGCTAGAGGCCAAAATCTTCAGGTAGGCACTTCGCAAAAAACACCTCTGTTTTATTCCAAAAATGTGGATGTGTCCACGTTGCGCTTTGGGGCGTTTCCTGTCGCGGGCGCTAGGCCTACCCACACAAGTGAGGTATCATTTTTATCGGGAGACTTGGGGGAACGCTGGGTGGAAGGAAATTTGTGGCTTCTCTCAGATTCCCGAACTTTCTGCCACAGAAATGTGAGGAACATGTGTTTTTTTAGCCAAATTTTGAGGTTTGCAAAGGATTCTGGGTAACAGAACCTGGTCCGAGCCCCGCAAGTCACCCCTCCTTGGATTCCCCTAGGTCTCTAGTTTTCAGAAATGCACAGGTTTGGTAGGTTACCCTAGGTGCCGGCTGAGCTAGAGGCCAAAATCTTCAGGTAGGCACTTCTCAAAAAACACCTCTGTTTTATTCCAAAAATGTGGATGTGTCCATGTTGCGCTTTGGGGCGTTTCCTGTCGCGGTCGCTAGGCCTACCCACACAAGTGAGGTATCATTTTTATCGGGAGACTTGGGGGAACGCTGGGTGGAAGGAAATTTGTGGCTTCTCTCAGATTCCCGAACTTTCTGCCACAGAAATGTGAGGAACATGTGTTTTTTTTAGCCAAATTTTGAGGTTTGCAAAGGATTCTGGGAAACAGAACCTGGTCCGAGACCCGCAAGTCACCCCTCCTTGGATTCCCCTAGGTCTCTAGTTTTCAGAAATGCACAGGTTTGGTAGGTTTCCCTAGGTGCCAGCTGAGCTAGAGGCCAAAATCTACAGGTAGGCACTTCGCAAAAAACACCTCTGTTTTCTTCCAAAAATTTGGATGTGTCCACGTTGCGCTTTGGTGCGTTTCCTGTCGCGGGCGCTAGGCCTACCCACACAAGTGAGGTATCATTTTTATCGGGAGACTTTGGGGAACGCTGGGTGGAAGGAAATTTGTGGCTCCTCTCAGATTCCAGTACTTTTTTGCCACAGAAATGTGAGGAACATGTGTTTTTTTAGCCAAATTTTGAGGTTTGCAAAGGATTCTGGGTAACAGAACCTGGTCCGAGCCCCGCAAGTCTTCCCTCCTTGGATTCCCCTAGGTCTCTAGTTTTCAGAAATGCACAGGTTTGGTAGGTTTCCCTAGGTGCCGGCTGAGCTCGAGGCCAAAACCTACAGGTAGGCACTTCGCAAAAAACACCTCTGTTTTCTTCCAAAAATTTGGATGTGTCCACGTTGCGCTTTGGTGCGTTTCCTGTCGCGGGCGCTAGGCCTACCCACACAAGTGAGGTATCATTTTTATCGGGAGACTTGGGGGAACGCTGGGTGGAAGGAAATTTGTGGCTTCTCTCAGATTCCCGAACTTTCTGCCACAGAAATGTGAGGAACTTGTGTTTTTTTAGCCACATTTTGAGGTTTGCAAAGGATTCTGGGTAACAGAACCTGGTCCGAGCCCCGCAAGTCACCCCTCCTTGGATTCCCCTAGGTCTCTAGTTTTCAGAAATGCACAGGTTTGGTAGGTTTCCCTAGGTGCCGGATGAGCTAGAGGCCAAAATCTACAGGTAGGCACTTCGCAAAAAACACCTCTGTTTTCTTCCAAAAATTTGGATGTGTCCACGTTGCGCTTTGGGGCGTTTCCTGTCGCGGGCGCTAGGCCTACCCACACAAGTGAGGTATCATTTTTATCGGGAGACTTGGGGGAACGCTGGGTGGAAGGAAATTTGTGGCTCCTCTCACATTCCAGAACTTTATGCCACAGAAATGTGAGGAACATGTGTTTTTTAAGCCATATTTTGAGGTTTGCAAAGGATTCTGGGTAACAGAACCTGGTCCGAGCCCCGCAAGTCACCCCTCCTTGGATTCCCCTAGGTCTCTAGTTTTCAGAAATGCACAGGTTTGGTAGGTTTCCGTAGGTGCCGGCTGAGCTAGAGGCCAAAATCTACAGGTAGGCACGTCGCAAAAAACACCTCTGTTTTCTTCCAAAAATTTGGATGTGTCCACGTTGCGCTTTGGTGCGTTTCCTGTCGCGGGCGCTAGGCCTACCCACACAAGTGAGGTATCATTTTTATCGGGAGACTTGGGGGAACGCTGGGTGGAAGGAAATTTGTGGCTCCTCTCAGATTCCCGAACTTTCTGCCACAGAAATGTGAGGAACATGTGTTTTTTTAGCCAAATTTTGAGGTTTGCCAAGGATTCTGGGTAAGAGAACCTGGTCCGAGCCCCGCAAGTCACCCCTCCTTGGATTCCCCTAGGTCTCTAGTTTTCAGAAATGCACAGGTTTGGTAGGTTTCCCTAGGTGCCGGCTGAGCTAGAGGCCAAAATCTACAGGTAGGCACTTCGCAAAAAACACCTCTGTTTTCTTCGAAAAATTTGGATGTGTCCACGTTGCGCTTTGGGGCGTTTCCTGTCGCGGGCGCTAGGCCTACCCACACAAGTGAGGTATCATTTTTATCGGGAGACTTGGGGGAACGCTGGGTGGAAGGAAATTTGTGGCTCCTCTCAGATTCCAGAACTTTATGCCACAGAAATGTGAGGAACATGTGTTTTTTTAGCCAAATTTTGAGGTTTGCCAAGGATTCTGGGTAAGAGAACCTGGTCCGAGCCCCGCAAGTCACCCCTCCTTGGATTCCCCTAGGTCTCTAGTTTTCAGAAATGCACAGGTTTGGTAGGTTACCGTAGGTGCCGGCTGAGCTAGAGGCCAAAATCTTCAGGTAGGCACTTCGCAAAAAACACCTCTGTTTTCTTCCAAAAATTTGGATGTGTCCACGTTGCGCTTTGTGGCGTTTCCTGTCGCGGGTGCTATGCCTACCCACACAAGTGAGGTATCGTTTTTATCGGGAGACTTGGGGGAACGCTGGGTGGAAGGAAATTTGTGGCTCCTCTCAGATTCCCGAACTTTCTGCCACAGAAATGTGAGGAACATGTGTTTTTTTAGCCAAATTTTGAGGTTTGCAAAGGATTCTGGGTAACAGAACCTGGTCCGAGCCCCGCAAGTCACCCCTCCTTGGATTCCCCTAGGTCTCTAGTTTTCAGAAATGCACAGGTTTGTAGGTTTCCCTAGGTGCCGGCTGAGCTAGAGGCCAAAATCTACAGATAGGCACTTCGCAAAAAACACCTCTGTTTTCTTCCAAAAATTTGGATGTGTCCACGTTGCGCTTTGGGGCGTTTCCTGTCGCGGGCGCTAGGCCTACACACACAAGTGAGGTATCATTTTTATCGGGAGACTTGGGGGAACGCTGGGTGGAAGGAAATTTGTGGCTCCTCTCAGATTCCAGAACTTTATGCCACAGAAATGTGAGGAACATGTGTTTTTTTAGCCAAATTTTGAGGTTTGCAAAGGATTCTGGGTGACAGAACCTGGTCCGAGCCCCGCAAGTCACCCCTCCTTGGATTCCCCTAGGTCTCTAGTTTTCAGAAATGCACAGGTTTGGTAGGTTACCGTAGGTGCCAGCTGAGCTAGAGGCCAAAATCTTCAGGTAGGCACTTCGCAAAAAACACCTCTGTTTTCTTCGAAAAATTTGGATGTGTCCACGTTGCGCTTTGGGGCGTTTCCTGTCGCGGGCGCTAGGCCTACCGACACAAGTGAGGTATCATTTTTATCGGGAGACTTGGGGGAACGCTGGGTGGAAGGAAATTTGTGGCTCCTCTCAGATTCCAGAACTTTATGCCACAGAAATGTGAGGAACATGTGTTTTTTTAGCCAAATTTTGAGGTTTGCCAAGGATTCTGGGTAAGAGAACCTGGTCCGAGCCCCGCAAGTCACCCCTCCTTGGATTCCCCTAGGTCTCTAGTTTTCAGAAATGCACAGGTTTGGTAGGTTACCCTAGGTACCGGCTGAGCTAGAGGCCAAAATCTTCAGGTAGGCACTTCGCAAAAAACACCTCTGTTTTCTTCCAAAAATTTGGATGTGTCCACGTTGCGCTTTGTGGCGTTTCCTGTCGCGGGTGCTAGGCCTACCCACACAAGTGAGGTATCGTTTTTATCGGGAGACTTGGGGGAACGCTGGGTGGAAGGAAATTTGTGGCTCCTCTCAGATTCCCGAACTTTCTGCCACAGAAATGTGAGGAACATGTGTTTTTTTAGCCAAATTTTGAGGTTTGCAAAGGATTCTGGGTAACAGAACCTGGTCCGAGCCCCGCAAGTCACCCCTCCTTGGATTCCCCTAGGTCTCTAGTTTTCAGAAATACACAGGTTTGGTAGGTTTCCCTAGGTGCCGGCTGAGCTAGAGGCCAAAATCTACAGGTAGGCACTTCGCAAAAAACACCTCTGTTTTCTTCCAAAAATTAGGATGTGTCCACGTTGCGCTTTGGGGCGTTTCCTGTCGCGGGCGCTAGGCCTACACACACAAGTGAGGTATCATTTTTATCGGGAGACTTGGGGGAACGCTGGGTGGAAGGAAATTTGTGGCTCCTCTCAGATTCCAGAACTTTCTGCCACAGAAATGTGAGGAACATGTGTTTTTTTAGCCAAATTTTGAGGTTTGCAAAGGATTCTGGGTGACAGAACCTGGTCCGAGCCCCGCAAGTCACCCCTCCTTGGATTCCCCTAGGTCTCTAGTTTTCAGAAATGCACAGGTTTGGTAGGTTACCGTAGGTGCCAGCTGAGCTAGAGGCCAAAATCTTCAGGTAGGCACTTCGCAAAAAACACCTCTGTTTTCTTCCAAAAATTTGGATGTGTCCACGTTGCGCTTTGTGGCGTTTCCTGTCGCGGGTGCTAGGCCTACCCACACAAGTGAGGTATCATTTTTATCGGGGACTTGGGGGAACGCTGGGTGGAAGGAAATTTGTGGCTCCTCTCAGATTCCCGAACTTTCTGCCACAGAAATGTGAGGAACATGTGGTTTTTTAGCCAAATTTTGAGATTTGCAAAGGATTCTGGGTAACAGAACCTGGTCCGAGCCCTGCAAGTCACCCCTCCTTGGATTCCCCTAGGTCTCTAGTTTTCAGAAATGCACAGGTTTGGTAGGTTTCCCTAGGTGCCGGCTGAGCTAGAGGCCAAAATCTACAGGTAGGCACTTCGCAAAAAACACCTCTGTTTTCTTCCAATAATGTGGATGTGTCCACGTTGCCCTTTGGGGCGTTTCCTGTCGCGGGCGCTAGGCCTACCCACACAAGTGAGGTATCATTTTTATCAGGAGACTTGGGGAAACGCTGGGTGGAAGGACATTTTTGGCTCCTCTCAGATTCCAGAACTTTCTGCCACAGAAATGTGAGGAACATGTGTTTTTTTAGCCAAATTTTGAGGTTTGCAAAGGATTCTGGGTAACAGAACCTGGTCCGAGCCCCGCAAGTCACCCCTCCTTGGATTCCCCTAGGTCTCTAGTTTTCAGAAATGCACAGGTTTGGTAGGTTTCCCTAGGTGCCAGCTGAGCTAGAGGCCAAAATCTACAGGTAGGCACTTCGCAAAAAACACCTCTGTTTTCTTCCAAAAATTTGGATGTGTCCACGTTGCGCTTTCGTGCGTTTCCTGTCGCGGGCGCTAGGCCTACCCACACAAGTGAGGTATCATTTTTATCGGGAGACTTGGGGGAACTCTGGGTGGAAGGAAATTTGTGGCTCCTCTCAGATTCCAGTACTTTCTGTCACAGAAATGTGAGGAACATGTGTTTTTTTAGCCAAATTTTGAGGTTTGCAAAGGATTCTGGGTAACAGAACCTGGTCCGAGCCCCGCAAGTCACCCCTCCTTGGATTCCCCTAGGTCTCTAGTTTTCAGAAATGCACAGGTTTGGTAGGTTTCCCTAGGTGCTGGCTGAGCTAGAGGCCAAAATCTACAGGTAGGCACTTCGCAAAAAACACCTCTGTTTTCTTCCAAAAATTTGGATGTGTCCACGTTGCGGTTTGGGGCGTTTCCTGTCGCGGGCGCTAGGCCTACCCACACAAGTGAGGTATCATTTTTATCGGGAGACTTGGGGGAACGCTGGGTGGAAGGAAATTTGTGGCTCCTCTCAGATTCCAGAACTTTATGCCACAGAAATGTGAGGAACATGTGTTTTTTTAGCCAAATTTTGAGGTTTGCCAAGGATTCTGGGTAAGAGAACCTGGTCCGAGACCCGCAAGTCACCCCTCCTTGGATTCCCCTAGGTCTCTAGTTTTCAGAAATGCACAGGTTTGGTAGGTTACCCTAGGTGCCGGCTGAGCTAGAGGCCAAAATCTTCAGGTAGGCATTTCGCAAAAAACACCTCTGTTTTCTTCCAAAAATTTGGATGTGTCCACGTTGCGCTTTGTGGCGTTTCCTGTCGCGGGTGCTAGGCCTACCCACACAAGTGAGGTATCATTTTTATCGGGAGACTTGGGGGAACGCTGGGTGGAAGGAAATTTGTGGCTCCTCTCAGATTCCCGAACTTTCTGCCACAGAAATGTGAGGAACATGTGTTTTTTTAGCCAAATTTTGAGGTTTGCAAAGGATTCTGGGTAACAGAACCTGGTCCGAGCCCTGCAAGTCACCCCTCCTTGGATTCCCCTAGGTCTCTAGTTTTCAGAAATGCACAGGTTTGGTAGGTTACCATAGGTGCCGGCTGAGCTAGAGGCCAAAATCTTCAGGTAGGCACTTCGCAAAAAACACCTCTGTTTTATTCCAAAAATGTGGATGTGTCCACGTTGCGCTTTGGGGCGTTTCCTGTCGCGGGCGCTAGGCCTACCCACACAAGTGAGGTATCATTTTTATCGGGAGACTTGGGGGAACGCTGGGTGGAAGGAAATTTGTGGCTCCTCTCAGATTCCAGTATTTTTTTGCCACAGAAATGAGAGGAACATGTGTTTTTTTAGCCAAATTTTGAGGTTTGCAAAGGATTCTGGGTAACAGAACCTGGTCCGAGCCCCGCAAGTCTTCCCTCCTTGGATTCCCCTAGGTCTCTAGTTTTTAGAAATGCACAGGTTTGGTAGGTTTCCCTAGGTGCCGGCTGAGCTAGAGGCCAAATTCTACAGGTAGGCACATCGCAAAAAACACTTCTGTTTTCTTCCAAAAATGTGGATGTGTCCACGTTGCGCTTTGGGGCGTTTCCTGTCGCGGGCGCTAGGCCTACCCACACAAGTGAGGTATCAGTTTTATCGGGAGACTTGGGGGAACGCTGGGTGGAAGGAAATTTGTGGCTCCTCTCAGATTCCAGTACTTTCTGTCACAGAAATGTGAGGAACATGTGTTTTTTTAGCCAAATTTTGAGGTTTGCAAAGGATTCTGGGTAACAGAACCTGGTCCGAGCCCCGCAAGTCACCCCTCCTTGGATTCCCCTAGGTCTCTAGTTTTCAGAAATGTTTGGTAGGTTTCCCTAGGTGCCGGCTGAGCTAGAGGCCAAAATCTACAGGTAGGCACTTCGCAAAAAACACCTCTGTTTTCTTCCAAAAATTTGGATGTGTCCACGTTGCGCTTTGGGGCGTTTCCTGTCGCGGGCGCTAGGCCTACCCACACAAGTGAGGTATCATTTTTATCGGGAGACTTGGGGGAACGCTGGGTGGAAGGAAATTTGTGGCTCCTCTCAGATTACAGAACTTTATGCCACAGAAATGTGAGGAATATGTGTTTTTTTAGCCAAATTTTGAGGTTTGCCAAGGATTCTGGGTAAGAGAACCTGGTCCGAGCCCCGCAAGTCACCCCTCCTTGGATTCCCCTAGGTCTCTAGTTTTCAGAAATGCACAGGTTTGGTAGGTTTCCCTAGGTGCCGGCTGAGCTAGAGGCCAAATTCTACAGGTAGGCACTTCGCAAAAAACACCTCTGTTTTCTTCCAAAAATGTGGATGTGTCCACGTTGCGCTTTGGGGCGTTTCCTGTCGCGGGCGCTAGGCCTACCCACACAAGTGAGGTATCATTTTTATCGGGAGACTTGGGGGAACGCTGGGTGGAAGGAAATTTGTGGCTCCTCTCAGATTCCAGTACTTTCTGTCACAGAAATGTGAGGAACATGTGTTTTTTTAGCCAAATTTTGAGGTTTGCAAAGGATTCTGGGTAACAGAACCTGGTCCGAGCCCCGCAAGTCACCCCTCCTTGGATTCCCCTAGGTCTCTAGTTTTCAGAAATGCACAGGTTTGGTAGGTTTCCCTAGGTGCCGGCTGAGCTAGAGGCCAAAATCTACAGGTAGGCACTTCGCAAAAAACACCTCTGTTTTCTTCCAAAAATTTGGATGTGTCCACGTTGCGCTTTGGGGCGTTTCCTGTCGCGGGCGCTAGGCCTACCCACACAAGTGAGGTATCATTTTTATCGGGAGACTTGGGGGAACGCTGGGTGGAAGGAAATTTGTGGCTCCTCTCACATTCCAGAACTTTATGCCACAGAAATGTGAGGAACATGTGTTTTTTTAGCCATATTTTGAGGTTTGCAAAGGATTCTGGGTAACAGAACCTGGTCCGAGCCCCGCAAGTCACCCCTCCTTGGATTCCCCTAGGTCTCTAGTTTTCAGAAATGCACAGGTTTGGTAGTTTACCCTAGGTGCCGGCTGAGCTAGAGGCCAAAATCTTCAGGTAGGCACTTCGCAAAAAACACCTCTGTTTTATTCCAAAAATGTGGATGTGTCCACGTTGCGCTTTGGGGCGTTTCCTGTCGCGGGCGCTAGGCCTACCCACACAAGTGAGGTATCATTTTTATCGGGAGACTTGGGGGAACGCTGGGTGGAAGGAAATTTGTGGCTCCTCTCAGATTCCAGAACTTTATGCCACAGAAATTTGAGGAACATGTGTTTTTTTAGCCAAATTTTGAGGTTTGCCAAGGATTCTGGGTAAGAGAACCTGGTCCGAGCCCCGCAAGTCACCCCTCCTTGGATTCCCCTAGGTCTCTAGTTTTCAGAAATGCACAGGTTTGGTAGGTTACCCTAGGTGCCGGCTGAGCTAGAGGCCAAAATCTTCAGGTAGGCACTTCGCAAAAAACACCTCTGTTTTCTTCCAAAAATTTGGATGTGTCCACGTTGCGCTTTGTGGCGTTTCCTGTCGCGGGTGCTAGGCCTACCCACACAAGTGAGGTATCATTTTTATCGGGAGACTTGGGGGAACGCTGGGTGGAAGGAAATTTGTGGCTCCTCTCAGATTCCCGAACTTTCTGCCACAGAAATGTGAGGAACATGTGTTTTTTAGCCAAATTTTGAGGTTTGCAAAGGATTCTGGGTAACAGAACCTGGTCCGAGCCCCGCAAGTCACCCCTCCTTGGATTCCCCTAGGTCTCTAGTTTTCAGAAATGCACAGGTTTGGTAGGTTACCATAGGTGCCGGTTGAGCTAGAGGCCAAAATCTTCAGGTAGGCATTTCGCAAAAAACACCTCTGTTTTATTCCAAAAATGTGGATGTGTCCACTTTGCGCTTTGGGGCGTTTCCTGTCGCGGGCGCTAGGCCTACCCACACAAGTGAGGTATCATTTTTATCGGGAGACTTGGGGGAACGCTGGGTGGAAGGAAATTTGTGGCTCCTCTCAGATTCCAGTATTTTTTTGCCACAGAAATGAGAGGAACATGTGTTTTTTTAGCCAAATTTTGAGGTTTGCAAAGGATTCTGGGTAACAGAACCTGGTCCGAGCCCCGCAAGTCACCCCTCCTTGGATTCCCCTAGGTCTCTAGTTTTCAGAAATGCACAGGTTTGGTAGGTTACCCTAGGTGCCGGCTGAGCTAGAGGCCAAAATCTTCAGGTAGGCACTTCGCAAAAAACACCTCTGTTTTCTTCCAAAAATTTGGATGTGTCCACGTTGCGCTTTGTGGCGTTTCCTGTCGCGGGTGCTAGGCCTACCCACACAAGTGAGGTATCATTTTTATCGGGAGACTTGGGGGAACGCTGGGTGGAAGGAAATTTGTGGCTCCTCTCAGATTCCCGAACTTTCTGCCACAGAAATGTGAGGAACATGTGTTTTTTTAGCCAAATTTTGAGGTTTGCAAAGGATTCTGGGTAACAGAACCTGGTCCGAGCCCCGCAAGTCACCCCTCCTTGGATTCCCCTAGGTCTCTAGTTTTCAGAAATGCACAGGTTTGGTAGGTTACCATAGGTGCCGGTTGAGCTAGAGGCCAAAATCTTCAGGTAGGCATTTCGCAAAAAACACCTCTGTTTTATTCCAAAAATGTGGATGTGTCCACTTTGCGCTTTGGGGCGTTTCCTGTCGCGGGCGCTAGGCCTACCCACACAAGTGAGGTATCATTTTTATCGGGAGACTTGGGGGAACGCTGGGTGGAAGGAAATTTGTGGCTCCTCTCAGATTCCAGTATTTTTTTGCCACAGAAATGAGAGGAACATGTGTTTTTTTAGCCAAATTTTGAGGTTTGCAAAGGATTCTGGGTAACAGAACCTGGTCCGAGCCCCGCAATTCTTCCCTCCTTGGATTCCCCTAGGTCTCTAGTTTTCAGAAATGCACAGGTTTGGTAGGTTTCCCTAGGTGCCGGCTGAGCTAGAGGCCAAATTCTACAGGTAGGCACTTCGCAAAAAACACCTCTGTTTTCTTCCAAAAATGTGGATGTGTCCACGTTGCGCTTTGGGGCGTTTCCTGTCGCGGGTGCTAGGCCTACCCACACAAGTGAGGTATCATTTTTATCGGGAAACTTGGGGGAACGCTGGGTGGAAGGAAATTTGTGGCTCCTCTCAGATTCCAGTACTTTCTGTCACAGAAATGTGAGGAACATGTGTTTTTTTAGCCAAATTTTGAGGTTTGCAAAGGATTCTGGGTAACAGAACCTGGTCCGAGCCCCGCAAGTCACCCCTGCTTGGATTTCCCTAGGTCTCTAGTTTTCAGAAATGCACAGGTTTGGTAGGTTTCCCTAGGTGCCGGCTGAGCTAGAGGCCAAAATCTTCAGGTAGGCACTTCGCAAAAAACACCTCTGTTTTCTTCCAAAAATTTGGATGTGTCCACGTTGCGCTTTGTGGCGTTTCCTGTCGCGGGTGCTAGGCCTACCCACACAAGTGAGGTATCGTTTTTATCGGGAGACTTGGGGGAACGCTGGGTGGAAGGAAATTTGTGGCTCCTCTCAGATTCCCGAACTTTCTGCCACAGAAATGTGAGGAACATGTGTTTTTTTAGCCAAATTTTGAGGTTTGCCAAGGATTCTGGGTAACAGAACCTGGTCCGAGCCCCGCAAGTCACCCCTCCTTGGATTCCCCTAGGTCTCTAGTTTTCAGAAATGCACAGGTTTGTAGGTTTCCCTAGGTGCCGGCTGAGCTAGAGGCCAAAATCTACAGGTAGGCACTTCGCAAAAAACACCTCTGTTTTCTTCCAAAAATTTGGATGTGTCCACGTTGCGCTTTGGGGCGTTTCCTGTCGCGGGCGCTAGGCCTACACACACAAGTGAGGTATCATTTTTATCGGGAGACTTGGGGGAACGCTGGGTGGAAGGAAATTTGTGGCTCCTCTCAGATTCCAGAACTTTATGCCACAGAAATGTGAGGAACATGTGTTTTTTTAGCCAAATTTTGAGGTTTGCAAAGGATTCTGGGTGACAGAACCTGGTCCGAGCCCCGCAAGTCACCCCTCCTTGGATTCCCCTAGGTCTCTAGTTTTCAGAAATGCACAGGTTTGGTAGGTTACCGTAGGTGCCAGCTGAGCTAGAGGCCAAAATCTTCAGGTAGGCACTTCGCAAAAAACACCTCTGTTTTCTTCCAAAAATGTGGATGTGTCCACGTTGCGCTTTGTGGCGTTTCCTGTCGCGGGTGCTAGGCCTACCCACACAAGTGAGGTATCATTTTTATCGGGAGACTTGGGGGAACGCTGGGTGGAAGGAAATTTGTGGCTCCTCTCAGATTCCCGAACTTTCTGCCACAGAAATGTGAGGAACATGTGTTTTTTTAGCCAAATTTTGAGGTTTGCCAAGGATTCTGGGTAAGAGAACCTGGTCCGAGTCCCGCAAGTCACCCCTCCTTGGATTCCCCTAGGTCTCTAGTTTTCAGAAATGCACAGGTTTGGTAGGTTTCCCTAGGTGCCGGCTGAGCTAGAGGCCAAAATCTACAGGTAGGCACTTCGCAAAAAACACCTCTGTTTTCTTCGAAAAATTTGGATGTGTCCACGTTGCGCTTTGGGGCGTTTCCTGTCGCGGGCGCTAGGCCTACCGACACAAGTGAGGTATCATTTTTATCGGGAGACTTGGGGGAACGCTGGGTGGAAGGAAATTTGTGGCTCCTCTCAGATTCCAGAACTTTATGCCACAGAAATGTGAGGAACATGTGTTTTTTTAGCCAAATTTTGAGGTTTGCCAAGGATTCTGGGTAAGAGAACCTGGTCCGAGCCCCGCAAGTCACCCCTCCTTGGATTCCCCTAGGTCTCTAGTTTTCAGAAATGCACAGGTTTGGTAGGTTACCCTAGGTGCCGGCTGAGCTAGAGGCCAAAATCTTCAGGTAGGCACTTCGCAAAAAACACCTCTGTTTTCTTCCAAAAATTTGGATGTGTCCACGTTGCGCTTTGTGGCGTTTCCTGTCGCGGGTGCTAGGCCTACCCACACAAGTGAGGTATCGTTTTTATCGGGAGACTTGGGGGAACGCTGGGTGGAAGGAAATTTGTGGCTCCTCTCAGATTCCCGAACTTTCTGCCACAGAAATGTGAGGAACATGTGTTTTTTTAGCCAAATTTTGAGGTTTGCAAAGGATTCTGGGTAACAGAACCTGGTCCGAGCCCCGCAAGTCACCCCTCCTTGGATTCCCCTAGGTCTCTAGTTTTCAGAAATGCACAGGTTTGGTAGGTTTCCCTAGGTGCCGGCTGAGCTAGAGGCCAAAATCTACAGGTAGGCACTTCGCAAAAAACACCTCTGTTTTCTTCCAAAAATTTGGATGTGTCCACGTTGCGCTTTGGGGCGTTTCCTGTCGCGGGCGCTAGGCCTACACACACAAGTGAGGTATCATTTTTATCGGGAGACTTGGGGGAACGCTGGGTGGAAGGAAATTTGTGGCTCCTCTCAGATTCCAGAACTTTCTGCCACAGAAATGTGAGGAACATGTGTTTTTTTAGCCAAATTTTGAGGTTTGCAAAGGATTCTGGGTGACAGAACCTGGTCCGAGCCCCGCAAGTCACCCCTCCTTGGATTCCCCTAGGTCTCTAGTTTTCAGAAATGCACAGGTTTGGTAGGTAACCGTAGGTGCCAGCTGAGCTAGAGGCCAAAATCTTCAGGTAGGCACTTCGCAAAAAACACCTCTGTTTTCTTCCAAAAATTTGGATGTGTCCACGTTGCGCTTTGTGGCGTTTCCTGTCGCGGGTGCTAGGCCTACCCACACAAGTGAGGTATCATTTTTATCGGGGACTTGGGGGAACGCTGAGTGGAAGGAAATTTGTGGCTCCTCTCAGATTCCCGAACTTTCTGCCACAGAAATGTGAGGAACATGTGTTTTTTTAGCCAAATTTTGAGATTTGCAAAGGATTCTGGGTAACAGAACCTGGTCCGAGCCCTGCAAGTCACCCCTCCTTGGATTCCCCTAGGTCTCTAGTTTTCAGAAATGCACAGGTTTGGTAGGTTTCCCTAGGTGCCGGCTGAGCTAGAGGCCAAAATCTACAGGTAGGCACTTCGCAAAAAACACCTCTGTTTTCTTCC
This sequence comes from Pleurodeles waltl, assembly GCF_031143425.1. Classification (NCBI taxonomy): domain Eukaryota; kingdom Metazoa; phylum Chordata; class Amphibia; order Caudata; family Salamandridae; genus Pleurodeles; species Pleurodeles waltl. The sequence goes on along the minus strand of NC_090436.1, from coordinate 218,481,532 downwards.
AATAATGTGGATGTGTCCACGTTGCCCTTTGGGGCGTTTCCTGTCGCGGGCGCTAGGCCTACCCACACAAGTGAGGTATCATTTTTATCAGGAGACTTGGGGAAACGCTGGGTGGAAGGACATTTTTGGCTCCTCTCAGATTCCAGAACTTTCTGCCACAGAAATGTGAGGAACATGTGTTTTTTTAGCCAAATTTTGAGGTTTGCAAAGGATTCTGGGTAACAGAACCTGGTCCGAGCCCCGCAAGTCACCCCTCCTTGGATTCCCCTAGGTCTCTAGTTTTCAGAAATGCACAGGTTTGGTAGGTTTCCCTAGGTGCCAGCTGAGCTAGAGGCCAAAATCTACAGGTAGGCACTTCGCAAAAAACACCTCTGTTTTCTTCCAAAAATTTGGATGTGTCCACGTTGCGCTTTCGTGCGTTTCCTGTCGCGGGCGCTAGGCCTACCCACACAAGTGAGGTATCATTTTTATCGGGAGACTTGGGGGAACGCTGGGTGGAAGGAAATTTGTGGCTCCTCTCAGATTCCAGTACTTTCTGTCACAGAAATGTGAGGAACATGTGTTTTTTTAGCCAAATTTTGAGGTTTGCAAAGGATTCTGGGTAACAGAACCTGGTCCGAGCCCCGCAAGTCACCCCTCCTTGGATTCCCCTAGGTCTCTAGTTTTCAGAAATGCACAGGTTTGGTAGGTTTCCCTAGGTGCTGGCTGAGCTAGAGGCCAAAATCTACAGGTAGGCACTTCGCAAAAAACACCTCTGTTTTCTTCCAAAAATTTGGATGTGTCCACGTTGCGGTTTGGGGCGTTTCCTGTCGCGGGCGCTAGGCCTACCCACACAAGTGAGGTATCATTTTTATCGGGAGACTTGGGGGAACGCTGGGTGGAAGGAAATTTGTGGCTCCTCTCAGATTCCAGAACTTTATGCCACAGAAATGTGAGGAATATGTGTTTTTTTAGCCAAATTTTGAGGTTTGCCAAGGATTCTGGGTAAGAGAACCTGGTCCGAGCCCCGCAAGTCACCCCTCCTTGGATTCCCCTAGGTCTCTAGTTTTCAGAAATGCACAGGTTTGGTAGGTTACCCTAGGTGCCGGCTGAGCTAGAGGCCAAAATCTTCAGGTAGGCATTTCGCAAAAAACACCTCTGTTTTCTTCCAAAAATTTGGATGTGTCCACGTTGCGCTTTGTGGCGTTTCCTGTCGCGGGTGCTAGGCCTACCCACACAAGTGAGGTATCATTTTTATCGGGAGACTTGGGGGAACGCTGGGTGGAAGGAAATTTGTGGCTCCTCTCAGATTCCCGAACTTTCTGCCACAGAAATGTGAGGAACATGTGTTTTTTTAGCCAAATTTTGAGGTTTGCAAAGGATTCTGGGTAACAGAACCTGGTCCGAGCCCCGCAAGTCACCCCTCCTTGGATTCCCCTAGGTCTCTAGTTTTCAGAAATGCACAGGTTTGGTAGGTTACCATAGGTGCCGGCTGAGCTAGAGGCCAAAATCTTCAGGTAGGCACTTCGCAAAAAACACCTCTGTTTTATTCCAAAAATGTGGATGTGTCCACGTTGCGCTTTGGGGCGTTTCCTGTCGCGGGCGCTAGGCCTACCCACACAAGTGAGGTATCATTTTTATCGGGAGACTTGGGGGAACGCTGGGTGGAAGGAAATGTGTGGCTCCTCTCAGATTCCAGTATTTTTTTGCCACAGAAATGAGAGGAACATGTGTTTTTTTAGCCAAATTTTGAGGTTTGCAAAGGATTCTGGGTAACAGAACCTGGTCCGAGCCCCGCAAGTCTTCCCTCCTTGGATTCCCCTAGGTCTCTAGTTTTCAGAAATGCACAGGTTTGGTAGGTTTCCCTAGGTGCCGGCTGAGCTAGAGGCCAAATTCTACAGGTAGGCACATCACAAAAAACACTTCTGTTTTCTTCCAAAAATGTGGATGTGTCCACGTTGCGCTTTGGGGCGTTTCCTGTCGCGGGCGCTAGGCCTACCCACACAAGTGAGGTATCATTTTTATCGGGAGACTTGGGGGAACGCTGGGTGGAAGGAAATTTGTGGCTCCTCTCAGATTCCAGTACTTTCTGTCACAGAAATGTGAGGAACATGTGTTTTTTTAGCCAAATTTTGAGGTTTGCAAAGGATTCTGGGTAACAGAACCTGGTCCGAGCCCCGCAAGTCACCCCTCCTTGGATTCCCCTAGGTCTCTAGTTTTCAGAAATGCACAGGTTTGGTAGGTTTCCCTAGGTGCCGGCTGAGCTAGAGGCCAAAATCTACAGGTAGGCACTTCGCAAAAAACACCTCTGTTTTCTTCCAAAAATTTGGATGTGTCCACGTTGCGCTTTGGGGCGTTTCCTGTCGCGGGCGCTAGGCCTACCCACACAAGTGAGGTATCATTTTTATCGGGAGACTTGGGGGAACGCTGGGTGGAAGGAAATTTGTGGCTCCTCTCAGATTCCAGAACTTTATGCCACAGAAATGTGAGGAACATGTGTTTTTTTAGCCAAATTTTGAGGTTTGCCAAGGATTCTGGGTAAGAGAACCTGGTCCGAGCCCCGCAAGTCACCCCTCCTTGGATTCCCCTAGGTCTCTAGTTTTCAGAAATGCACAGGTTTGGTAGGTTACCCTAGGTGCCGGCTGAGCTAGAGGCCAAAATCTTCAGGTAGGCACTTCGCAAAAAACACCTCTGTTTTCTTCCAAAAATTTGGATGTGTCCACGTTGCGCTTTGTGGCGTTTCCTGTCGCGGGTGCTAGGCCTACCCACACAAGTGAGGTATCGTTTTTATCGGGAGACTTGGGGGAACGCTGGGTGGAAGGAAATTTGTGGCTCCTCTCAGATTCCCGAACTTTCTGCCACAGAAATGTGAGGAACATGTGTTTTTTTAGCCAAATTTTGAGGTTTGCAAAGGATTCTGGGTAACAGAACCTGGTCCGAGCCCCGCAAGTCACCCCTCCTTGGATTCCCCTAGGTCTCTAGTTTTCAGAAATGCACAGGTTTGGTAGGTTTCCCTAGGTGCCGGCTGAGCTAGAGGCCAAATTCTACAGGTAGGCACTTCGCAAAAAACACCTCTGTTTTCTTCCAAAAATGTGGATGTGTCCACGTTGCGCTTTGGGGCGTTTCCTGTCGCGGGCGCTAGGCCTACCCACACAAGTGAGGTATCATTTTTATTGGGAGACTTGGGGGAACGCTGGGTGGAAGGAAATTTGTGGCTCCTCTCAGATTCCAGTACTTTCTGTCACAGAAATGTGAGGAACATGTGTTTTTTTAGCCAAATTTTGAGGTTTGCAAAGGATTCTGGGTAACAGAACCTGGTCCGAGCCCCGCAAGTCACCCCTCCTTGGATTCCCCTAGGTCTCTAGTTTTCAGAAATGCACAGGTTTGGTAGGTTTCCCTAGGTGCCGGCTGAGCTAGAGGCCAAAATCTACAGGTAGGCACTTCGCAAAAAACACCTCTGTTTTCTTCCAAAAATTTGGATGTGTCCACGTTGCGCTTTGGGGCGTTTCCTGTCGCGGGCGCTAGGCCTACCCACACAAGTGAGGTATCATTTTTATCGGGAGACTTGGGGGAACGCTGGGTGGAAGGAAATTTGTGGCTCCTCTCACATTCCAGAACTTTATGCCACAGAAATGTGAGGAACATGTGTTTTTTTAGCCATATTTTGAGGTTTGCAAAGGATTCTGGGTAACAGAACCTGGTCCGAGCCCCGCAAGTCACCCCTCCTTGGATTCCCCTAGGTCTCTAGTTTTCAGAAATGCACAGGTTTGGTAGTTTACCCTAGGTGCCGGCTGAGCTAGAGGCCAAAATCTTCAGGTAGGCACTTCGCAAAAAACACCTCTGTTTTATTCCAAAAATGTGGATGTGTCCACGTTGCGCTTTGGGGCGTTTCCTGTCGCGGGCGCTAGGCCTACCCACATAAGTGAGGTATCATTTTTATCGGGAGACTTGGGGGAACGCTGGGTGGAAGGAAATTTGTGGCTTCTCTCAGATTCCCGAACTTTCTGCCACAGAAATGTGAGGAACATTTAGCCAAATTTTGAGGTTTGCAAAGGATTTTGGGTAACAGAACCTGGTCCGAGCCCCGCAAGTCACCCCTCCTTGGATTCCCCTAGGTCTCTAGTTTTCAGAAATGCACAGGTTTGGTAGGTTACCCTAGGTGCCGGCTGAGCTAGAGGCCAAAATCTACAGGTAGGCACTTCGCAAAAAACACCTCTGTTGTCTTCGAAAAATTTGGATGTGTCCACGTTGCGCTTTGGGGCGTTTCCTGTCGCGGGCGCTAGGCCTACCCACACAAGTGAGGTATCATTTTTATCGGGAGACTTGGGGGAACGCTGGGTGGAAGGAAATTTGTGGCTCCTCTCACATTCCAGAACTTTATGCCACAGAAATGTGAGGAACATGTGTTTTTTAAGCCAAATTTTGAGGTTTGCAAAGGATTCTGGGTAACAGAACCTGGTCCGAGCCCCGCAAGTCACCCCTCCTTGGATTCCCCTCGGTCTCTAGTTTTCAGAAATGCACAGGTTTGGTAGGTTACCCTAGGTGCCGGCTGAGCTAGGGGCCAAAATCTTCAGGAAGGCACTTCGCAATAAACACCTCTGTTTTCTTCCAAAAATTTGGATGTGTCCACGTTGCGCTTTGGGGCGTTTCCTGTCGCGCGCGCTAGGCCTACCCACACAAGTGAGGTATCATTTTTATCGGGAGACTTGGGGGAACGCTGGGTGGAAGGAAATTTGTGGCTCCTCTCAGATTCCAGAACTTTATGCCACAGAAATTTGAGGAACATGTGTTTTTTTTGCCAAATTTTGAGGTTTGCCAAGGATTCTGGGTAAGAGAACCTGGTCCGAGCCCCGCAAGTCACCCCTCCTTGGATTCCCCTAGGTCTCTAGTTTTCAGAAATGCACAGGTTTGGTAGGTTACCCTAGGTGCCGGCTGAGCTAGAGGCCAAAATCTTCAGGTAGGCACTTCGCAAAAAACACCTCTGTTTTCTTCCAAAAATTTGGATGTGTCCACGTTGCGCTTTGTGGCGTTTCCTGTCGCGGGTGCTAGGCCTACCCACACAAGTGAGGTATCATTTTTATCGGGAGACTTGGGGGAACGCTGGGTGGAAGGAAATTTGTGGCTCCTCTCAGATTCCTGAACTTTCTGCCACAGAAATGTGAGGAACATGTGTTTTTTTAGCCAAATTTTGAGGTTTGCAAAGGATTCTGGGTAACAGAACCTGGTCCGAGCCCCGCAAGTCACCCCTCCTTGGATTCCCCTAGGTCTCTAGTTTTCAGAAATGCACAGGTTTGGTAGGTTACCATAGGTGCCGGCTGAGCTAGAGGCCAAAATCTTCAGGTAGGCATTTCGCAAAAAACACCTCTGTTTTATTCCAAAAATGTGGATGTGTCCACGTTGCGCTTTGGGGCGTTTCCTGTCGCGGGCGCTAGGCCTACCCACGCAAGTGAGGTATCATTTTTATCGGGAGACTTGGGGGAACGCTGGGTGGAAGGAAATTTGTGGCTCCTCTCAGATTCCAGTATTTTTTTGCCACAGAAATGAGAGGAACATGTGTTTTTTTAGCCAAATTTTGAGGTTTGCAAAGGATTCTGGGTAACAGAACCTGGTCCGAGCCCCGCAATTCTTCCCTCCTTGGATTCCCCTAGGTCTCTAGTTTTCAGAAATGCACAGGTTTGGTACGTTTCCCTAGGTGCCGGCTGAGCTAGAGGCCAAATTCTACAGGTAGGCACTTCGCAAAAAACACCTCTGTTTTCTTCCAAAAATGTGGATGTGTCCACGTTGCGCTTTGGGGCGTTTCCTGTCGCGGGCGCTAGGCCTACCCACACAAGTGAGGTATCATTTTTATCGGGAGACTTGGGGGAACGCTGGGTGGAAGGAAATTTGTGACTCCTCTCAGATTCCAGTACTTTCTGTCACAGAAATGTGAGGAACATGTGTTTTTTTAGCCAAATTTTGAGGTTTGCAAAGGATTCTGGGTAACAGAACCTGGTCCGAGCCCCGCAAGTCACCCCTCCTTGGATTCCCCTAGGTCTCTAGTTTTCAGAAATGCACAGGTTTGGTAGGTTTCCCTAGGTGCCGGCTGAGCTAGAGGCCAAAATCTACAGGTAGGCACTTCGCAAAAAACACCTCTGTTTTCTTCGAAAAATTTGGATGTGTCCACGTTGCGCTTTGGGGCGTTTCCTGTCGCGGGCGCTAGGCCTACCCACACAAGTGAGGTATCATTTTTATCGGGAGACTTGGGGGAACGCTGGGTGGAAGGAAATTTGTGGCTCCTCTCAGATTCCAGAACTTTATGCCACAGAAATGTTTTTAGCCAAATTTTGAGGTTTGCAAAGGATTCTGGGTAACAGAACCTGGTCCGAGCCCCGCAAGTCACCCCTCCTTGGATTCCCCTAGGTCTCTAGTTTTCAGAAATGCACAGGTTTGGTAGGTTACCCTAGGTGTCGGCTGAGCTAGAGGCCAAAATCTTCAGGTAGGCACTTCGCAAAAAACACCTCTGTTTTCTTCCAAAAATTTGGATGTGTCCACGTTGCGCTTTGGGGCGTTTCCTGTCGCGGGCGCTAGGCCTACACACACAAGTGAGGTATCATTTTTATCGGGAGACTTGGGGGAACGCTGGGTGGAAGGAAATTTGTGGCTCCTCTCAGATTCCAGAACTTTATGCCACAGAAATGTGAGGAACATGTGTTTTTTTAGCCAAATTTTGAGGTTTGCAAAGGATTCTGGGTGACAGAACCTGGTCCGAGCCCCGCAAGTCACCCCTCCTTGGATTCCCCTAGGTCTCTAGTTTTCAGAAATGCACAGGTTTGGTAGGTTACCGTAGGTGCCAGCTGAGCTAGAGGCCAAAATCTTCAGGTAGGCACTTCGCAAAAAACACCTCTGTTTTCTTCCAAAAATTTGGATGTGTCCACGTTGCGCTTTGTGGCGTTTCCTGTCGCGGGTGCTAGGCCTACCCACACAAGTGAGGTATCATTTTTATCGGGAGACTTGGGGGAACGCTGGGTGGAAGGAAATTTGTGGCTCCTCTCAGATTCCCGAACTTTCTGCCACAGAAATGTGAGGAACATGTGTTTTTTTAGCCAAATTTTGAGGTTTGCCAAGGATTCTGGGTAAGAGAACCTGGTCCGAGCCCCGCAAGTCACCCCTCCTTGGATTCCCCTAGGTCTCTAGTTTTCAGAAATGCACAGGTTTGCTAGGTTTCCCTAGGTGCCGGCTGAGCTAGAGGCCAAAATCTACAGGTAGGCACTTCGCAAAAAACACCTCTGTTTTCTTCGAAAAATTTGGATGTGTCCACGTTGCGCTTTGGGGCGTTTCCTGTCGCGGGCGCTAGGCCTACCGACACAAGTGAGGTATCATTTTTATCGGGAGACTTGGGGGAACGCTGGGTGGAAGGAAATTTGTGGCTCCTCTCAGATTCCAGAACTTTATGCCACAGAAATGTGAGGAACATGTGTTTTTTTAGCCAAATTTTGAGGTTTGCCAAGGATTCTGGGTAAGAGAACCTGGTCCGAGCCCCGCAAGTCACCCCTCCTTGGATTCCCCTAGGTCTCTAGTTTTCAGAAATGCACAGGTTTGGTAGGTTACCCTAGGTGCCGGCTGAGCTAGAGGCCAAAATCTTCAGGTAGGCATTTCGCAAAAAACACCTCTGTTTTCTTCCAAAAATTTGGATGTGTCCACGTTGCGCTTTGTGGCGTTTCCTGTCGCGGGTGCTAGGCCTACCCACACAAGTGAGGTATCATTTTTATCGGGAGACTTGGGGGAACGCTGGGTGGAAGGAAATTTGTGGCTCCTCTCAGATTCCCGAACTTTCTGCCACAGAAATGTGAGGAACATGTGTTTTTTTAGCCAAATTTTGAGGTTTGCAAAGGATTCTGGGTAACAGAACCTGGTCCGAGCCCTGCAAGTCACCCCTCCTTGGATTCCACTAGGTCTCTAGTTTTCAGAAATGCACAGGTTTGGTAGGTTACCATAGGTGCCGGCTGAGCTAGAGGCCAAAATCTTCAGGTAGGCACTTCGCAAAAAACACCTCTGTTTTATTCCAAAAATGTGGATGTGTCCACGTTGCGCTTTGGGGCGTTTCCTGTCGCGGGCGCTAGGCCTACCCACACAAGTGAGGTATCATTTTTATCGGGAGACTTGGGGGAACGCTGGGTGGAAGGAAATTTGTGGCTCCACTCAGATTCCAGTATTTTTTTGCCACAGAAATGAGAGGAACATGTGTTTTTTTAGCCAAATTTTGAGGTTTGCAAAGGATTCTGGGTAACAGAACCTGGTCCGAGCCCCGCAAGTCTTCCCTCCTTGGATTCCCCTAGGTCTCTAGTTTTTAGAAATGCACAGGTTTGGTAGGTTTCCCTAGGTGCCGGCTGAGCTAGAGGCCAAATTCTACAGGTAGGCACATCGCAAAAAACACTTCTGTTTTCTTCCAAAAATGTGGATGTGTCCACGTTGCGCTTTGGGGCGTTTCCTGTCGCGGGCGCTAGGCCTACCCACACAAGTGAGGTATCAGTTTTATCGGGAGACTTGGGGGAACGCTGGGTGGAAGGAAATTTGTGGCTCCTCTCAGATTCCAGTACTTTCTGTCACAGAAATGTGAGGAACATGTGTTTTTTTAGCCAAATTTTGAGGTTTGCAAAGGATTCTGGGTAACAGAACCTGGTCCGAGCCCCGCAAGTCACCCCTCCTTGGATTCCCCTAGGTCTCTAGTTTTCAGAAATGTTTGGTAGGTTTCCCTAGGTGCCGGCTGAGCTAGAGGCCAAAATCTACAGGTAGGCACTTCGCAAAAAACACCTCTGTTTTCTTCCAAAAATTTGGATGTGTCCACGTTGCGCTTTGGGGCGTTTCCTGTCGCGGGCGCTAGGCCTACCCACACAAGTGAGGTATCATTTTTATCGGGAGACTTGGGGGAACGCTGGGTGGAAGGAAATTTGTGACTCCTCTCAGATTACAGAACTTTATGCCACAGAAATGTGAGGAATATGTGTTTTTTTAGCCAAATTTTGAGGTTTGCCAAGGATTCTGGGTAAGAGAACCTGGTCCGAGCCCCGCAAGTCACCCCTCCTTGGATTCCCCTAGGTCTCTAGTTTTCAGAAATGCACAGGTTTGGTAGGTTTCCCTAGGTGCCGGCTGAGCTAGAGGCCAAATTCTACAGGTAGGCACTTCGCAAAAAACACCTCTGTTTTCTTCCAAAAATGTGGATGTGTCCACGTTGCGCTTTGGGGCGTTTCCTGTCGCGGGCGCTAGGCCTACCCACACAAGTGAGGTATCATTTTTATCGGGAGACTTGGGGGAACGCTGGGTGGAAGGAAATTTGTGGCTCCTCTCAGATTCCAGTACTTTCTGTCACAGAAATGTGAGGAACATGTGTTTTTTTAGCCAAATTTTGAGGTTTGCAAAGGATTCTGGGTAACAGAACCTGGTCCGAGCCCCGCAAGTCACCCCTCCTTGGATTCCCTTAGGTCTCTAGTTTTCAGAAATGCACAGGTTTGGTAGGTTTCCCTAGGTGCCGGCTGAGCTAGAGGCCAAAATCTACAGGTAGGCACTTCGCAAAAAACACCTCTGTTTTCTTCCAAAAATTTGGATGTGTCCACGTTGCGCTTTGGGGCGTTTCCTGTCGCGGGCGCTAGGCCTACCCACACAAGTGAGGTATCATTTTTATCGGGAGACTTGGGGGAACGCTGGGTGGAAGGAAATTTGTGGCTCCTCTCACATTCCAGAACTTTATGCCACAGAAATGTGAGGAACATGTGTTTTTTTAGCCATATTTTGAGGTTTGCAAAGGATTCTGGGTAACAGAACCTGGTCCGAGCCCCGCAAGTCACCCCTCCTTGGATTCCCCTAGGTCTCTAGTTTTCAGAAATGCACAGGTTTGGTAGTTTACCCTAGGTGCCGGCTGAGCTAGAGGCCAAAATCTTCAGGTAGGCACTTCGCAAAAAACACCTCTGTTTTATTCCAAAAATGTGGATGTGTCCACGTTGCGCTTTGGGGCGTTTCCTGTCGCGGGCGCTAGGCCTACCCACACAAGTGAGGTATCATTTTTATCGGGAGACTTGGGGGAACGCTGGGTGGAAGGAAATTTGTGGCTCCTCTCAGATTCCAGAACTTTATGCCACAGAAATTTGAGGAACATGTGTTTTTTTAGCCAAATTTTGAGGTTTGCCAAGGATTCTGGGTAAGAGAACCTGGTCCGAGCCCCGCAAGTCACCCCTCCTTGGATTCCCCTAGGTCTCTAGTTTTCAGAAATGCACAGGTTTGGTAGGTTACCCTAGGTGCCGGCTGAGCTAGAGGCCAAAATCTTCAGGTAGGCACTTCGCAAAAAACACCTCTGTTTTCTTCCAAAAATTTGGATGTGTCCACGTTGCGCTTTGTGGCGTTTCCTGTCGCGGGTGCTAGGCCTACCCACACAAGTGAGGTATCATTTTTATCGGGAGACTTGGGGGAACGCTGGGTGGAAGGAAATTTGTGGCTCCTCTCAGATTCCCGAACTTTCTGCCACAGAAATGTGAGGAACATGTGTTTTTTTAGCCAAATTTTGAGGTTTGCAAAGGATTCTGGGTAACAGAACCTGGTCCGAGCCCCGCAAGTCACCCCTCCTTGGATTCCCCTAGGTCTCTAGTTTTCAGAAATGCACAGGTTTGGTAGGTTACCATAGGTGCCGGCTGAGCTAGAGGCCAAAATCTTCAGGTAGGCATTTCGCAAAAAACACCTCTGTTTTATTCCAAAAATGTGGATGTGTCCACGTTGCGCTTTGGGGCGTTTCCTGTCGCGGGCGCTAGGCCTACCCACACAAGTGAGGTATCATTTTTATCGGGAGACTTGGGGGAACGCTGGGTGGAAGGAAATTTGTGGCTCCTCTCAGATTCCAGTATTTTTTTGCCACAGAAATGAGAGGAACATGTGTTTTTTTAGCCAAATTTTGAGGTTTGCAAAGGATTCTGGGTAACAGAACCTGGTCCGAGCCCCGCAATTCTTCCCTCCTTGGATTCCCCTAGGTCTCTAGTTTTCAGAAATGCACAGGTTTGGTAGGTTTCCCTAGGTGCCGGCTGAGCTAGAGGCCAAATTCTACAGGTAGGCACTTCGCAAAAAACACCTCTGTTTTCTTCCAAAAATGTGGATGTGTCCACGTTGCGCTTTGGGGCGTTTCCTGTCGCGGGTGCTAGGCCTACCCACACAAGTGAGGTATCATTTTTATCGGGAGACTTGGGGGAACGCTGGGTGGAAGGAAATTTGTGGCTCCTCTCAGATTCCAGTACTTTCTGTCACAGAAATGTGAGGAACATGTGTTTTTTTAGCCAAATTTTGAGGTTTGCAAAGGATTCTGGGTAACAGAACCTGGTCCGAGCCCCGCAAGTCACCCCTGCTTGGATTCCCCTAGGTCTCTAGTTTTCAGAAATGCACAGGTTTGGTAGGTTTCCCTAGGTGCCGGCTGAGCTAGAGGCCAAAATCTACAGGTAGGCACTTCGCAAAAAACACCTCTGTTTTCTTCGAAAAATTTGGATGTGTCCACGTTGCGCTTTGGGGCGATTCCTGTCGCGGGCGCTAGGCCTACCCACACAAGTGAGGTATCATTTTTATCGGGAGACTTGGGGGAACGCTGGGTGGAAGGAAATTTGTGGCTCCTCTCAGATTCCAGAACTTTATGCCACAGAAATGTGAGGAACATGTGTTTTTTTAGCCAAATTTTGAGGTTTGCCAAGGATTCTGGGTAAGAGAACCTGGTCCGAGCCCCGCAAGTCACCCCTCCTTGGATTCCCCTAGGTCTCTAGTTTTCAGAAATGCACAGGTTTGGTAGGTTACCCTAGGTGCCGGCTGAGCTAGAGGCCAAAATCTTCAGGTAGGCACTTCGCAAAAAACACCTCTGTTTTCTTCCAAAAATTTGGATGTGTCCACGTTGCGCTTTGTGGCGTTTCCTGTCGCGGGTGCTAGGCCTACCCACACAAGTGAGGTATCGTTTTTATCGGGAGACTTGGGGGAACGCTGGGTGGAAGGAAATTTGGGGCTCCTCTCAGATTCCCGAACTTTCTGCCACAGAAATGTGAGGAACATGTGTTTTTTTAGCCAAATTTTGAGGTTTGCCAAGGATTCTGGGTAACAGAACCTGGTCCGAGCCCCGCAAGTCACCCCTCCTTGGATTCCCCTAGGTCTCTAGTTTTCAGAAATGCACAGGTTTGTAGGTTTCCCTAGGTGCCGGCTGAGCTAGAGGCCAAAATCTACAGGTAGGCACTTCGCAAAAAACACCTCTGTTTTCTTCCAAAAATTTGGATGTGTCCACGTTGCGCTTTGGGGCGTTTCCTGTCGCGGGCGCTAGGCCTACACACACAAGTGAGGTATCATTTTTATCGGGAGACTTGGGGGAACGCTGGGTGGAAGGAAATTTGTGGCTCCTCTCAGATTCCAGAACTTTATGCCACAGAAATGTGAGGAACATGTGTTTTTTTAGCCAAATTTTGAGGTTTGCAAAGGATTCTGGGTGACAGAACCTGGTCCGAACCCCGCAAGTCACCCCTCCTTGGATTCCCCTAGGTCTCTAGTTTTCAGAAATGCACAGGTTTGGTAGGTTACCGTAGGTGCCAGCTGAGCTAGAGGCCAAAATCTTCAGGTAGGCACTTCGCAAAAAACACCTCTGTTTTCTTCCAAAAATGTGGATGTGTCCACGTTGCGCTTTGTGGCGTTTCCTGTCGCGGGTGCTAGGCCTACCCACACAAGTGAGGTATCATTTTTATCGGGAGACTTGGGGGAACGCTTGGTGGAAGGAAATTTGTGGCTCCTCTCAGATTCCCGAACTTTCTGCCACAGAAATGTGAGGAACATGTGTTTTTTTAGCCAAATTTTGAGGTTTGCCAAGGATTCTGGGTAAGAGAACCTGGTCCGAGCCCCGCAAGTCACCCCTCCTTGGATTCCCCTAGGTCTCTAGTTTTCAGAAATGCACAGGTTTGGTAGGTTTCCCTAGGTGCCGGCTGAGCTAGAGGCCAAAATCTACAGGTAGGCACTTCGCAAAAAACACCTCTGTTTTCTTCGAAAAATTTGGATGTGTCCACGTTGCGCTTTGGGGCGTTTCCTGTCGCGGGCGCTAGGCCTACCGATACAAGTGAGGTATCATTTTTATCGGAGACTTGGGGGAACGCTGGGTGGAAGGAAATTTGTGGCTCCTCTCAGATTCCAGAACTTTATGCCACAGAAATGTGAGGAACATGTGTTTTTTTAGCCAAATTTTGAGGTTTGCCAAGGATTCTGGGTAAGAGAACCTGGTCCGAGCCCCGCAAGTCACCCCTCCTTGGATTCCCCTAGGTCTCTAGTTTTCAAAAATGCACAGGTTTGGTAGGTTACCCTAGGTGCCGGCTGAGCTAGAGGCCAAAATCTTCAGGTAGGCACTTCGCAAAAAACACCTCTGTTTTCTTCCAAAAATTTGGATGTGTCCACGTTGCGCTTTGTGGCGTTTCCTGTCGCGGGTGCTAGGCCTACCCACACAAGTGAGGTATCGTTTTTATCGGGAGACTTGGGGGAACGCTGGGTGGAAGGAAATTTGTGGCTCCTCTCAGATTCCCGAACTTTCTGCCACAGAAATGTGAGGAACATGTGTTTTTTTAGCCAAATTTTGAGGTTTGCAAAGGATTCTGGGTAACAGAACCTGGTCCGAGCCCCGCAAGTCACCCCTCCTTGGATTCCCCTAGGTCTCTAGTTTTCAGAAATGCACAGGTTTGGTAGGTTTCCCTAGGTGCCGGCTGAGCTAGAGGCCAAAATCTACAGGTAGGCACTTCGCAAAAAACACCTCTGTTTTCTTCCAAAAATTTGGATGTGTCCACGTTGCGCTTTGGGGCGTTTCCTGTCGCGGGCGCTAGGCCTACACACACAAGTGAGGTATCATTTTTATCGGGAGACTTGGGGGAACGCTGGGTGGAAGGAAATTTGTTGCTCCTCTCAGATTCCAGAACTTTCTGCCACAGAAATGTGAGGAACATGTGTTTTTTTAGCCAAATTTTGAGGTTTGCAAAGGATTCTGGGTGACAGAACCTGGTCCGAGCCCCGCAAGTCACCCCTCCTTGGATTCCCCTAGGTCTCTAGTTTTCAGAAATGCACAGGTTTGGTAGGTTACCGTAGGTGCCAGCTGAGCTAGAGGCCAAAATCTTCAGGTAGGCACTTCGCAAAAAACACCTCTGTTTTCTTCCAAAAATTTGGATGTGTCCACGTTGCGCTTTGTGGCGTTTCCTGTCGCGGGTGCTAGGCCTACCCACACAAGTGAGGTATCATTTTTATCGGGGACTTGGGGGAACGCTGGGTGGAAGGAAACTTGTGGCTCCTCTCAGATTCCCGAACTTTCTGCCACAGAAATGTGAGGAACATGTGTTTTTTTAGCCAAATTTTGAGATTTGCAAAGGATTCTGGGTAACAGAACCTGGTCCGAGCCCTGCAAGTCACCCCTCCTTGGATTCCCCTAGGTCTCTAGTTTTCAGAAATGCACAGGTTTGGTAGGTTTCCCTAGGTGCCGGCTGAGCTAGAGGCCAAAATCTACAGGTAGGCACTTCGCAAAAAACACCTCTGTTTTCTTCCAATAATGTGGATGTGTCCACGTTGCCCTTTGGGGCGTTTCCTGTCGCGGGCGCTAGGCCTACCCACACAAGTGAGGTATCATTTTTATCAGGAGACTTGGGGAAACGCTGGGTGGAAGGACATTTTTGGCTCCTCTCAGATTCCAGAACTTTCTGCCACAGAAATGTGAGGAACATGTGTTTTTTTAGCCAAATTTTGAGGTTTGCAAAGGATTCTGGGTAACAGAACCTGGTCCGAGCCCCGCAAGTCACCCCTCCTTGGATTCCCCTAGGTCTCTAGTTTTCAGAAATGCACAGGTTTGGTAGGTTTCCCTAGGTGCCAGCTGAGCTAGAGGCCAAAATCTACAGGTAGGCACTTCGCAAAAAACACCTCTGTTTTCTTCCAAAAATTTGGATGTGTCCACGTTGCGCTTTCGTGCGTTTCCTGTCGCGGGCGCTAGGCCTACCCACACAAGTGAGGTATCATTTTTATCGGGAGACTTGGGGGAACGCTGGGTGGAAGGAAATTTGTGGCTCCTCTCAGATTCCAGTACTTTCTGTCACAGAAATGTGAGGAACATGTGTTTTTTTAGCCAAATTTTGAGGTTTGCAAAGGATTCTGGGTAACAGAACCTGGTCCGAGCCCCGCAAGTCACCCCTCCTTGGATTCCCCTAGGTCTCTAGTTTTCAGAAATGCACAGGTTTGGTAGGTTTCCCTAGGTGCTGGCTGAGCTAGAGGCCAAAATCTACAGGTAGGCACTTCGCAAAAAACACCTCTGTTTTCTTCCAAAAATTTGGATGTGTCCACGTTGCGGTTTGGGGCGTTTCCTGTCGCGGGCGCTAGGCCTACCCACACAAGTGAGGTATCATTTTTATCGGGAGACTTGGGGGAACGCTGGGTGGAAGGAAATTTGTGGCTCCTCTCAGATTCCAGAACTTTATGCCACAGAAATGTGAGGAATATGTGTTTTTTTAGCCAAATTTTGAGGTTTGCCAAGGATTCTGGGTAAGAGAACCTGGTCCGAGCCCCGCAAGTCACCCCTCCTTGGATTCCCCTAGGTCTCTAGTTTTCAGAAATGCACAGGTTTGGTAGGTTACCCTAGGTGCCGGCTGAGCTAGAGGCCAAAATCTTCAGGTAGGCATTTCGCAAAAAACACCTCTGTTTTCTTCCAAAAATTTGGATGTGTCCACGTTGCGCTTTGTGGCGTTTCCTGTCGCGGGTGCTAGGCCTACCCACACAAGTGAGGTATCATTTTTATCGGGAGACTTGGGGGAACGCTGGGTGGAAGGAAATTTGTGGCTCCTCTCAGATTCCCGAACTTTCTGCCACAGAAATGTGAGGAACATGTGTTTTTTTAGCCAAATTTTGAGGTTTGCAAAGGATTCTGGGTAACAGAACCTGGTCCGAGCCCTGCAAGTCACCCCTCCTTGGATTCCCCTAGGTCTCTAGTTTTCAGAAATGCACAGGTTTGGTAGGTTACCATAGGTGCCGGCTGAGCTAGAGGCCAAAATCTTCAGGTAGGCACTTCGCAAAAAACACCTCTGTTTTATTCCAAAAATGTGGATGTGTCCACGTTGCGCTTTGGGGCGTTTCCTGTCGCGGGCGCTAGGCCTACCCACACAAGTGAGGTATCATTTTTATCGGGAGACTTGGGGGAACGCTGGGTGGAAGGAAATGTGTGGCTCCTCTCAGATTCCAGTATTTTTTTGCCACAGAAATGAGAGGAACATGTGTTTTTTTAGCCAAATTTTGAGGTTTGCAAAGGATTCTGGGTAACAGAACCTGGTCCGAGCCCCGCAAGTCTTCCCTCCTTGGATTCCCCTAGGTCTCTAGTTTTCAGAAATGCACAGTTTTGGTAGGTTTCCCTAGGTGCCGGCTGAGCTAGAGGCCAAATTCTACAGGTAGGCACATCGCAAAAAACACTTCTGTTTTCTTCCAAAAATGTGGATGTGTCCACGTTGCGCTTTGGGGCGTTTCCTGTCGCGGGCGCTAGGCCTACCCACACAAGTGAGGTATCATTTTTATCGGGAGACTTGGGGGAACGCTGGGTGGAAGGAAATTTGTGGCTCCTCTCAGATTCCAGTACTTTCTGTCACAGAAATGTGAGGAACATGTGTTTTTTTAGCCAAATTTTGAGGTTTGCAAAGGATTCTGGGTAACAGAACCTGGTCCGAGCCCCGCAAGTCACCCCTCCTTGGATTCCCCTAGGTCTCTAGTTTTCAGAAATGCACAGGTTTGGTAGGTTTCCCTAGGTGCCGGCTGAGCTAGAGGCCAAAATCTACAGGTAGGCACTTCGCAAAAAACACCTCTGTTTTCTTCCAAAAATTTGGATGTGTCCACGTTGCGCTTTGGGGCGTTTCCTGTCGCGGGCGCTAGGCCTACCCACACAAGTGAGGTATCATTTTTATCGGGAGACTTGGGGGAACGCTGGGTGGAAGGAAATTTGTGGCTCCTCTCAGATTCCAGAACTTTATGCCACAGAAATGTGAGGAACATGTGTTTTTTTAGCCAAATTTTGAGGTTTGCCAAGGATTCTGGGTAAGAGAACCTGGTCCGAGCCCCGCAAGTCACCCCTCCTTGGATTCCCCTAGGTCTCTAGTTTTCAGAAATGCACAGGTTTGGTAGGTTACCCTAGGTGCCGGCTGAGCTAGAGGCCAAAATCTTCAGGTAGGCACTTCGCAAAAAACACCTCTGTTTTCTTCCAAAAATTTGGATGTGTCCACGTTGCGCTTTGTGGCGTTTCCTGTCGCGGGTGCTAGGCCTACCCACACAAGTGAGGTATCGTTTTTATCGGGAGACTTGGGGGAACGCTGGGTGGAAGGAAATTTGTGGCTCCTCTCAGATTCCCGAACTTTCTGCCACAGAAATGTGAGGAACATGTGTTTTTTTAGCCAAATTTTGAGGTTTGCAAAGGATTCTGGGTAACAGAACCTGGTCCGAGCCCCGCAAGTCACCCCTCCTTGGATTCCCCTAGGTCTCTAGTTTTCAGAAATGCACAGGTTTGGTAGGTTTCCCTAGGTGCCGGCTGAGCTAGAGGCCAAATTCTACAGGTAGGCACTTCGCAAAAAACACCTCTGTTTTCTTCCAAAAATGTGGATGTGTCCACGTTGCGCTTTGGGGCGTTTCCTGTCGCGGGCGCTAGGCCTACCCACACAAGTGAGGTATCATTTTTATCGGGAGACTTGGGGGAACGCTGGGTGGAAGGAAATTTGTGGCTCCTCTCAGATTCCAGTACTTTCTGTCACAGAAATGTGAGGAACATGTGTTTTTTTAGCCAAATTTTGAGGTTTGCAAAGGATTCTGGGTAACAGAACCTGGTCCGAGCCCCGCAAGTCACCCCTCCTTGGATTCCCCTAGGTCTCTAGTTTTCAGAAATGCACAGGTTTGGTAGGTTTCCCTAGGTGCCGGCTGAGCTAGAGGCCAAAATCTACAGGTAGGCACTTCGCAAAAAACACCTCTGTTTTCTTCCAAAAATTTGGATGTGTCCACGTTGCGCTTTGGGGCGTTTCCTGTCGCGGGCGCTAGGCCTACCCACACAAGTGAGGTATCATTTTTATCGGGAGACTTGGGGGAACGCTGGGTGGAAGGAAATTTGTGGCTCCTCTCACATTCCAGAACTTTATGCCACAGAAATGTGAGGAACATGTGTTTTTTTAGCCATATTTTGAGGTTTGCAAAGGATTCTGGGTAACAGAACCTGGTCCGAGCCCCGCAAGTCACCCCTCCTTGGATTCCCCTAGGTCTCTAGTTTTCAGAAATGCACAGGTTTGGTAGTTTACCCTAGGTGCCGGCTGAGCTAGAGGCCAAAATCTTCAGGTAGGCACTTCGCAAAAAACACCTCTGTTTTATTCCAAAAATGTGGATGTGTCCACGTTGCGCTTTGGGGCGTTTCCTGTCGCGGGCGCTAGGCCTACCCACATAAGTGAGGTATCATTTTTATCGGGAGACTTGGGGGAACGCTGGGTGGAAGGAAATTTGTGGCTTCTCTCAGATTCCCGAACTTTCTGCCACAGAAATGTGAGGAACATGTGTTTTTTTAGCCAAATTTTGAGGTTTGCAAAGGATTTTGGGTAACAGAACCTGGTCCGAGCCCCGCAAGTCACCCCTCCTTGGATTCCCCTAGGTCTCTAGTTTTCAGAAATGCACAGGTTTGGTAGGTTACCCTAGGTGCCGGCTGAGCTAGAGGCCAAAATCTACAGGTAGGCACTTCGCAAAAAACACCTCTGTTGTCTTCGAAAAATTTGGATGTGTCCACGTTGCGCTTTGGGGCGTTTCCTGTCGCGGGCGCTAGGCCTACCCACACAAGTGAGGTATCATTTTTATCGGGAGACTTGGGGGAACGCTGGGTGGAAGGAAATTTGTGGCTCCTCTCACATTCCAGAACTTTATGCCACAGAAATGTGAGGAACATGTGTTTTTTAAGCCAAATTTTGAGGTTTGCAAAGGATTCTGGGTAACAGAACCTGGTCCGAGCCCCGCAAGTCACCCCTCCTTGGATTCCCCTCGGTCTCTAGTTTTCAGAAATGCACAGGTTTGGTAGGTTACCCTAGGTGCCGGCTGAGCTAGGGGCCAAAATCTTCAGGTAGGCACTTCGCAAAAAACACCTCTGTTTTCTTCCAAAAATTTGGATGTGTCCACGTTGCGCTTTGTGGCGTTTCCTGTCGCGGGTGCTAGGCCTACCCACACAAGTGAGGTATCGTTTTTATCGGGAGACTTGGGGGAACGCTGGGTGGAAGGAAATTTGTGGCTCCTCTCAGATTCCCGAACTTTCTGTCACAGAAATGTGAGGAACATGTGTTTTTTTAGCCAAATTTTGAGGTTTGCAAAGGATTCTGGGTAACAGAACCTGGTCCGAGCCCCACAAGTCATCTCATCTTGGATTCCCCTGGGTTTCTAGTTTACAAAAATGTGCTGGTTTGCTAGGTTTCCCCAGGTGCCGGCTGAGCTAGAGGCCAAAATCCACAGGTAGGCACTGTTTTCTATGAAAAAATGTGATGTGTCCACGTTCTGTTTTGGGGCATTTCCTGTCGCGGGCGCTAGGCCTACCCACACAAGTGAGGTATCATTTTTATCGGGAGACTTGGGGGAACGCTGGGTGGAAGGAAATTTGTGGCTCCTCTCAGATTCCAGAACTTTATGCCACAGAAATGTGAGGAACATGTGTTTTTTTTGCCAAATTTTGAGGTTTGCCAAGGATTCTGGGTAAGAGAACCTGGTCCGAGCCCCGCAAGTCACCCCTCCTTGGATTCCCCTAGGTCTCTAGTTTTCAGAAATGCACAGGTTTGGTAGGTTACCCTAGGTGCCGGCTGAGCTAGAGGCCAAAATCTTCAGGTAGGCACTTCGCAAAAAACACCTCTGTTTTCTTCCAAAAATTTGGATGTGTCCACGTTGCGCTTTGTGGCGTTTCCTGTCGCGGGTGCTAGGCCTACCCACACAAGTGAGGTATCGTTTTTATCGGGAGACTTGGGGGAACGCTGGGTGGAAGGAAATTTGTGGCTCCTCTCAGATTCCCGAACTTTCTGCCACAGAAATGTGAGGAACATGTGTTTTTTTAGCCAAATTTTGAGGTTTGCAAAGGATTCTGGGTAACAGAACCTGGTCCGAGCCCCGCAAGTCACCCCTCCTTGGATTCCCCTAGGTCTCTAGTTTTCAGAAATGCACAGGTTTGGTAGGTTTCCCTAGGTGCCGGCTGAGCTAGAGGCCAAATTCTACAGGTAGGCACTTCGCAAAAAACACCTCTGTTTTCTTCCAAAAATGTGGATGTGTCCACGTTGCGCTTTGGGGCGTTTCCTGTCGCGGGCGCTAGGCCTACCCACACAAGTGAGGTATCATTTTTATCGGGAGACTTGGGGGAACGCTGGGTGGAAGGAAATTTGTGGCTCCTCTCAGATTCCAGTACTTTCTGTCACAGAAATGTGAGGAACATGTGTTTTTTTAGCCAAATTTTGAGGTTTGCAAAGGATTCTGGGTAACAGAACCTGGTCCGAGCCCCGCAAGTCACCCCTCCTTGGATTCCCCTAGGTCTCTAGTTTTCAGAAATGCACAGGTTTGGTAGGTTTCCCTAGGTGCCGGCTGAGCTAGAGGCCAAAATCTACAGGTAGGCACTTCGCAAAAAACACCTCTGTTTTCTTCCAAAAATTTGGATGTGTCCACGTTGCGCTTTGGGGCGTTTCCTGTCGCGGGCGCTAGGCCTACCCACACAAGTGAGGTATCATTTTTATCGGGAGACTTGGGGGAACGCTGGGTGGAAGGAAATTTGTGGCTCCTCTCACATTCCAGAACTTTATGCCACAGAAATGTGAGGAACATGTGTTTTTTTAGCCATATTTTGAGGTTTGCAAAGGATTCTGGGTAACAGAACCTGGTCCGAGCCCCGCAAGTCACCCCTCCTTGGATTCCCCTAGGTCTCTAGTTTTCAGAAATGCACAGGTTTGGTAGTTTACCCTAGGTGCCGGCTGAGCTAGAGGCCAAAATCTTCAGGTAGGCACTTCGCAAAAAACACCTCTGTTTTATTCCAAAAATGTGGATGTGTCCACGTTGCGCTTTGGGGCGTTTCCTGTCGCGGGCGCTAGGCCTACCCACATAAGTGAGGTATCATTTTTATCGGGAGACTTGGGGGAACGCTGGGTGGAAGGAAATTTGTGGCTTCTCTCAGATTCCCGAACTTTCTGCCACAGAAATGTGAGGAACATGTGTTTTTTTAGCCAAATTTTGAGGTTTGCAAAGGATTTTGGGTAACAGAACCTGGTCCGAGCCCCGCAAGTCACCCCTCCTTGGATTCCCCTAGGTCTCTAGTTTTCAGAAATGCACAGGTTTGGTAGGTTACCCTAGGTGCCGGCTGAGCTAGAGGCCAAAATCTACAGGTAGGCACTTCGCAAAAAACACCTCTGTTGTCTTCGAAAAATTTGGATGTGTCCACGTTGCGCTTTGGGGCGTTTCCTGTCGCGGGCGCTAGGCCTACCCACACAAGTGAGGTATCATTTTTATCGGGAGACTTGGGGGAACGCTGGGTGGAAGGAAATTTGTGGCTCCTCTCACATTCCAGAACTTTATGCCACAGAAATGTGAGGAACATGTGTTTTTTAAGCCAAATTTTGAGGTTTGCAAAGGATTCTGGGTAACAGAACCTGGTCCGAGCCCCGCAAGTCACCCCTCCTTGGATTCCCCTCGGTCTCTAGTTTTCAGAAATGCACAGGTTTGGTAGGTTACCCTAGGTGCCGGCTGAGCTAGGGGCCAAAATCTTCAGGTAGGCACTTCGCAAAAAACACCTCTGTTTTCTTCCAAAAATTTGGATGTGTCCACGTTGCGCTTTGGGGCGTTTCCTGTCGCGCGCGCTAGGCCTACCCACACAAGTGAGGTATCATTTTTATCGGGAGACTTGGGGGAACGCTGGGTGGAAGGAAATTTGTGGCTCCTCTCAGATTCCAGAACTTTATGCCACAGAAATTTGAGGAACATGTGTTTTTTTAGCCAAATTTTGAGGTTTGCCAAGGATTCTGGGTAAGAGAACCTGGTCCGAGCCCCGCAAGTCACCCCTCCTTGGATTCCCCTAGGTCTCTAGTTTTCAGAAATGCACAGGTTTGGTAGGTTACCCTAGGTGCCGGCTGAGCTAGAGGCCAAAATCTTCAGGTAGGCACTTCGCAAAAAACACCTCTGTTTTCTTCCAAAAATTTGGATGTGTCCACGTTGCGCTTTGTGGCGTTTCCTGTCGCGGGTGCTAGGCCTACCCACACAAGTGAGGTATCATTTTTATCGGGAGACTTGGGGGAACGCTGGGTGGAAGGAAATTTGTGGCTCCTCTCAGATTCCTGAACTTTCTGCCACAGAAATGTGAGGAACATGTGTTTTTTTAGCCAAATTTTGAGGTTTGCAAAGGATTCTGGGTAACAGAACCTGGTCCGAGCCCCGCAAGTCACCCCTCCTTGGATTCCCCTAGGTCTCTAGTTTTCAGAAATGCACAGGTTTGGTAGGTTACCATAGGTGCCGGCTGAGCTAGAGGCCAAAATCTTCAGGTAGGCATTTCGCAAAAAACACCTCTGTTTTATTCCAAAAATGTGGATGTGTCCACGTTGCGCTTTGGGGCGTTTCCTGTCGCGGGCGCTAGGCCTACCCACACAAGTGAGGTATCATTTTTATCGGGAGACTTGGGGGAACGCTGGGTGGAAGGAAATTTGTGGCTCCTCTCAGATTCCAGTATTTTTTTGCCACAGAAATGAGAGGAACATGTGTTTTTTTAGCCAAATTTTGAGGTTTGCAAAGGATTCTGGGTAACAGAACCTGGTCCGAGCCCCGCAATTCTTCCCTCCTTGGATTCCCCTAGGTCTCTAGTTTTCAGAAATGCACAGGTTTGGTAGGTTTCCCTAGGTGCCGGCTGAGCTAGAGGCCAAATTCTACAGGTAGGCACTTCGCAAAAAACACCTCTGTTTTCTTCCAAAAATGTGGATGTGTCCACGTTGCGCTTTGGGGCGTTTCCTGTCGCGGGCGCTAGGCCTACCCACACAAGTGAGGTATCATTTTTATCGGGAGACTTGGGGGAACGCTGGGTGGAAGGAAATTTGTGACTCCTCTCAGATTCCAGTACTTTCTGTCACAGAAATGTGAGGAACATGTGTTTTTTTAGCCAAATTTTGAGGTTTGCAAAGGATTCTGGGTAACAGAACCTGGTCCGAGCCCCGCAAGTCACCCCTCCTTGGATTCCCCTAGGTCTCTAGTTTTCAGAAATGCACAGGTTTGGTAGGTTTCCCTAGGTGCCGGCTGAGCTAGAGGCCAAAATCTACAGGTAGGCACTTCGCAAAAAACACCTCTGTTTTCTTCGAAAAATTTGGATGTGTCCACGTTGCGCTTTGGGGCGTTTCCTGTCGCGGGCGCTAGGCCTACCCACACAAGTGAGGTATCATTTTTATCGGGAGACTTGGGGGAACGCTGGGTGGAAGGAAATTTGTGGCTCCTCTCACATTCCAGAACTTTATGCCACAGAAATGTGAGGAACATGTGTTTTTTTAGCCATATTTTGAGGTTTGCAAAGGATTCTGGGTAACAGAACCTGGTCCGAGCCCCGCAAGTCACCCCTCCTTGGATTCCCCTAGGTCTCTAGTTTTCAGAAATGCACAGGTTTGGTAGTTTACCCTAGGTGCCGGCTGAGCTAGAGGCCAAAATCTTCAGGTAGGCACTTCGCAAAAAACACCTCTGTTTTATTCCAAAAATGTGGATGTGTCCACGTTGCGCTTTGGGGCGTTTCCTGTCGCGGGCGCTAGGCCTACCCACATAAGTGAGGTATCATTTTTATCGGGAGACTTGGGGGAACGCTGGGTGGAAGGAAATTTGTGGCTTCTCTCAGATTCCCGAACTTTCTGCCACAGAAATGTGAGGAACATGTGTTTTTTTAGCCAAATTTTGAGGTTTGCAAAGGATTTTGGGTAACAGAACCTGGTCCGAGCCCCGCAAGTCACCCCTCCTTGGATTCCCCTAGGTCTCTAGTTTTCAGAAATGCACAGGTTTGGTAGGTTACCCTAGGTGCCGGCTGAGCTAGAGGCCAAAATCTACAGGTAGGCACTTCGCAAAAAACACCTCTGTTGTCTTCGAAAAATTTGGATGTGTCCACGTTGCGCTTTGGGGCGTTTCCTGTCGCGGGCGCTAGGCCTACCCACACAAGTGAGGTATCATTTTTATCGGGAGACTTGGGGGAACGCTGGGTGGAAGGAAATTTGTGGCTCCTCTCACATTCCAGAACTTTATGCCACAGAAATGTGAGGAACATGTGTTTTTTAAGCCAAATTTTGAGGTTTGCAAAGGATTCTGGGTAACAGAACCTGGTCCGAGCCCCGCAAGTCACCCCTCCTTGGATTCCCCTCGGTCTCTAGTTTTCAGAAATGCACAGGTTTGGTAGGTTACCCTAGGTGCCGGCTGAGCTAGGGGCCAAAATCTTCAGGTAGGCACTTCGCAAAAAACACCTCTGTTTTCTTCCAAAAATTTGGATGTGTCCACGTTGCGCTTTGTGGCGTTTCCTGTCGCGGGTGCTAGGCCTACCCACACAAGTGAGGTATCGTTTTTATCGGGAGACTTGGGGGAACGCTGGGTGGAAGGAAATTTGTGGCTCCTCTCAGATTCCCGAACTTTCTGTCACAGAAATGTGAGGAACATGTGTTTTTTTAGCCAAATTTTGAGGTTTGCAAAGGATTCTGGGTAACAGAACCTGGTCCGAGCCCCACAAGTCATCTCATCTTGGATTCCCCTGGGTTTCTAGTTTACAAAAATGTGCTGGTTTGCTAGGTTTCCCCAGGTGCCGGCTGAGCTAGAGGCCAAAATCCACAGGTAGGCACTGTTTTCTATGAAAAAATGTGATGTGTCCACGTTCTGTTTTGGGGCATTTCCTGTCGCGGGCGCTAGGCCTACCCACACAAGTGAGGTATCATTTTTATCGGGAGACTTGGGGGAACGCTGGGTGGAAGGAAATTTGTGGCTCCTCTCAGATTCCAGAACTTTATGCCACAGAAATGTGAGGAACATGTGTTTTTTTTGCCAAATTTTGAGGTTTGCCAAGGATTCTGGGTAAGAGAACCTGGTCCGAGCCCCGCAAGTCACCCCTCCTTGGATTCCCCTAGGTCTCTAGTTTTCAGAAATGCACAGGTTTGGTAGGTTACCCTAGGTGCCGGCTGAGCTAGAGGCCAAAATCTTCAGGTAGGCACTTCGCAAAAAACACCTCTGTTTTCTTCCAAAAATTTGGATGTGTCCACGTTGCGCTTTGTGGCGTTTCCTGTCGCGGGTGCTAGGCCTACCCACACAAGTGAGGTATCGTTTTTATCGGGAGACTTGGGGGAACGCTGGGTGGAAGGAAATTTGTGGCTCCTCTCAGATTCCCGAACTTTCTGCCACAGAAATGTGAGGAACATGTGTTTTTTTAGCCAAATTTTGAGGTTTGCAAAGGATTCTGGGTAACAGAACCTGGTCCGAGCCCCGCAAGTCACCCCTCCTTGGATTCCCCTAGGTCTCTAGTTTTCAGAAATGCACAGGTTTGGTAGGTTTCCCTAGGTGCCGGCTGAGCTAGAGGCCAAATTCTACAGGTAGGCACTTCGCAAAAAACACCTCTGTTTTCTTCCAAAAATGTGGATGTGTCCACGTTGCGCTTTGGGGCGTTTCCTGTCGCGGGCGCTAGGCCTACCCACACAAGTGAGGTATCATTTTTATCGGGAGACTTGGGGGAACGCTGGGTGGAAGGAAATTTGTGGCTCCTCTCAGATTCCAGTACTTTCTGTCACAGAAATGTGAGGAACATGTGTTTTTTTAGCCAAATTTTGAGGTTTGCAAAGGATTCTGGGTAACAGAACCTGGTCCGAGCCCCGCAAGTCACCCCTCCTTGGATTCCCCTAGGTCTCTAGTTTTCAGAAATGCACAGGTTTGGTAGGTTTCCCTAGGTGCCGGCTGAGCTAGAGGCCAAAATCTACAGGTAGGCACTTCGCAAAAAACACCTCTGTTTTCTTCCAAAAATTTGGATGTGTCCACGTTGCGCTTTGGGGCGTTTCCTGTCGCGGGCGCTAGGCCTACCCACACAAGTGAGGTATCATTTTTATCGGGAGACTTGGGGGAACGCTGGGTGGAAGGAAATTTGTGGCTCCTCTCACATTCCAGAACTTTATGCCACAGAAATGTGAGGAACATGTGTTTTTTTAGCCATATTTTGAGGTTTGCAAAGGATTCTGGGTAACAGAACCTGGTCCGAGCCCCGCAAGTCACCCCTCCTTGGATTCCCCTAGGTCTCTAGTTTTCAGAAATGCACAGGTTTGGTAGTTTACCCTAGGTGCCGGCTGAGCTAGAGGCCAAAATCTTCAGGTAGGCACTTCGCAAAAAACACCTCTGTTTTATTCCAAAAATGTGGATGTGTCCACGTTGCGCTTTGGGGCGTTTCCTGTCGCGGGCGCTAGGCCTACCCACATAAGTGAGGTATCATTTTTATCGGGAGACTTGGGGGAACGCTGGGTGGAAGGAAATTTGTGGCTTCTCTCAGATTCCCGAACTTTCTGCCACAGAAATGTGAGGAACATGTGTTTTTTTAGCCAAATTTTGAGGTTTGCAAAGGATTTTGGGTAACAGAACCTGGTCCGAGCCCCGCAAGTCACCCCTCCTTGGATTCCCCTAGGTCTCTAGTTTTCAGAAATGCACAGGTTTGGTAGGTTACCCTAGGTGCCGGCTGAGCTAGAGGCCAAAATCTACAGGTAGGCACTTCGCAAAAAACACCTCTGTTGTCTTCGAAAAATTTGGATGTGTCCACGTTGCGCTTTGGGGCGTTTCCTGTCGCGGGCGCTAGGCCTACCCACACAAGTGAGGTATCATTTTTATCGGGAGACTTGGGGGAACGCTGGGTGGAAGGAAATTTGTGGCTCCTCTCACATTCCAGAACTTTATGCCACAGAAATGTGAGGAACATGTGTTTTTTAAGCCAAATTTTGAGGTTTGCAAAGGATTCTGGGTAACAGAACCTGGTCCGAGCCCCGCAAGTCACCCCTCCTTGGATTCCCCTCGGTCTCTAGTTTTCAGAAATGCACAGGTTTGGTAGGTTACCCTAGGTGCCGGCTGAGCTAGGGGCCAAAATCTTCAGGTAGGCACTTCGCAAAAAACACCTCTGTTTTCTTCCAAAAATTTGGATGTGTCCACGTTGCGCTTTGGGGCGTTTCCTGTCGCGCGCGCTAGGCCTACCCACACAAGTGAGGTATCATTTTTATCGGGAGACTTGGGGGAACGCTGGGTGGAAGGAAATTTGTGGCTCCTCTCAGATTCCAGAACTTTATGCCACAGAAATTTGAGGAACATGTGTTTTTTTAGCCAAATTTTGAGGTTTGCCAAGGATTCTGGGTAAGAGAACCTGGTCCGAGCCCCGCAAGTCACCCCTCCTTGGATTCCCCTAGGTCTCTAGTTTTCAGAAATGCACAGGTTTGGTAGGTTACCCTAGGTGCCGGCTGAGCTAGAGGCCAAAATCTTCAGGTAGGCACTTCGCAAAAAACACCTCTGTTTTCTTCCAAAAATTTGGATGTGTCCACGTTGCGCTTTGTGGCGTTTCCTGTCGCGGGTGCTAGGCCTACCCACACAAGTGAGGTATCATTTTTATCGGGAGACTTGGGGGAACGCTGGGTGGAAGGAAATTTGTGGCTCCTCTCAGATTCCTGAACTTTCTGCCACAGAAATGTGAGGAACATGTGTTTTTTTTAGCCAAATTTTGAGGTTTGCAAAGGATTCTGGGTAACAGAACCTGGTCCGAGCCCCGCAAGTCACCCCTCCTTGGATTCCCCTAGGTCTCTAGTTTTCAGAAATGCACAGGTTTGGTAGGTTACCATAGGTGCCGGCTGAGCTAGAGGCCAAAATCTTCAGGTAGGCATTTCGCAAAAAACACCTCTGTTTTATTCCAAAAATGTGGATGTGTCCACGTTGCGCTTTGGGGCGTTTCCTGTCGCGGGCGCTAGGCCTACCCACACAAGTGAGGTATCATTTTTATCGGGAGACTTGGGGGAACGCTGGGTGGAAGGAAATTTGTGGCTCCTCTCAGATTCCAGTATTTTTTTGCCACAGAAATGAGAGGAACATGTGTTTTTTTAGCCAAATTTTGAGGTTTGCAAAGGATTCTGGGTAACAGAACCTGGTCCGAGCCCCGCAATTCTTCCCTCCTTGGATTCCCCTAGGTCTCTAGTTTTCAGAAATGCACAGGTTTGGTAGGTTTCCCTAGGTGCCGGCTGAGCTAGAGGCCAAATTCTACAGGTAGGCACTTCGCAAAAAACACCTCTGTTTTCTTCCAAAAATGTGGATGTGTCCACGTTGCGCTTTGGGGCGTTTCCTGTCGCGGGCGCTAGGCCTACCCACACAAGTGAGGTATCATTTTTATCGGGAGACTTGGGGGAACGCTGGGTGGAAGGAAATTTGTGACTCCTCTCAGATTCCAGTACTTTCTGTCACAGAAATGTGAGGAACATGTGTTTTTTTAGCCAAATTTTGAGGTTTGCAAAGGATTCTGGGTAACAGAACCTGGTCCGAGCCCCGCAAGTCACCCCTCCTTGGATTCCCCTAGGTCTCTAGTTTTCAGAAATGCACAGGTTTGGTAGGTTTCCCTAGGTGCCGGCTGAGCTAGAGGCCAAAATCTACAGGTAGGCACTTCGCAAAAAACACCTCTGTTTTCTTCGAAAAATTTGGATGTGTCCACGTTGCGCTTTGGGGCGTTTCCTGTCGCGGGCGCTAGGCCTACCCACACAAGTGAGGTATCATTTTTATCGGGAGACTTGGGGGAACGCTGGGTGGAAGGAAATTTGTGGCTCCTCTCAGATTCCAGAACTTTATGCCACAGAAATGTTTTTAGCCAAATTTTGAGGTTTGCAAAGGATTCTGGGTAACAGAACCTGGTCCGAGCCCCGCAAGTCACCCCTCCTTGGATTCCCCTAGGTCTCTAGTTTTCAGAAATGCACAGGTTTGGTAGGTTACCCTAGGTGTCGGCTGAGCTAGAGGCCAAAATCTTCAGGTAGGCACTTCGCAAAAAACACCTCTGTTTTCTTCCAAAAATTTGGATGTGTCCACGTTGCGCTTTGGGGCGTTTCCTGTCGCGGGCGCTAGGCCTACACACACAAGTGAGGTATCATTTTTATCGGGAGACTTGGGGGAACGCTGGGTGGAAGGAAATTTGTGGCTCCTCTCAGATTCCAGAACTTTATGCCACAGAAATGTGAGGAACATGTGTTTTTTTAGCCAAATTTTGAGGTTTGCAAAGGATTCTGGGTGACAGAACCTGGTCCGAGCCCCGCAAGTCACCCCTCCTTGGATTCCCCTAGGTCTCTAGTTTTCAGAAATGCACAGGTTTGGTAGGTTACCGTAGGTGCCAGCTGAGCTAGAGGCCAAAATCTTCAGGTAGGCACTTCGCAAAAAACACCTCTGTTTTCTTCCAAAAATGTGGATGTGTCCACGTTGCGCTTTGTGGCGTTTCCTGTCGCGGGTGCTAGGCCTACCCACACAAGTGAGGTATCATTTTTATCGGGAGACTTGGGGGAACGCTGGGTGGAAGGAAATTTGTGGCTCCTCTCAGATTCCCGAACTTTCTGCCACAGAAATGTGAGGAACATGTGTTTTTTTAGCCAAATTTTGAGGTTTGCCAAGGATTCTGGGTAAGAGAACCTGGTCCGAGCCCCGCAAGTCACCCCTCCTTGGATTCCCCTAGGTCTCTAGTTTTCAGAAATGCACAGGTTTGCTAGGTTTCCCTAGGTGCCGGCTGAGCTAGAGGCCAAAATCTACAGGTAGGCACTTCGCAAAAAACACCTCTGTTTTCTTCGAAAAATTTGGATGTGTCCACGTTGCGCTTTGGGGCGTTTCCTGTCGCGGGCGCTAGGCCTACCGACACAAGTGAGGTATCATTTTTATCGGGAGACTTGGGGGAACGCTGGGTGGAAGGAAATTTGTGGCTCCTCTCAGATTCCAGAACTTTATGCCACAGAAATGTGAGGAACATGTGTTTTTTTAGCCAAATTTTGAGGTTTGCCAAGGATTCTGGGTAAGAGAACCTGGTCCGAGCCCCGCAAGTCACCCCTCCTTGGATTCCCCTAGGTCTCTAGTTTTCAGAAATGCACAGGTTTGGTAGGTTACCCTAGGTGCCGGCTGAGCTAGAGGCCAAAATCTTCAGGTAGGCATTTCGCAAAAAACACCTCTGTTTTCTTCCAAAAATTTGGATGTGTCCACGTTGCGCTTTGTGGCGTTTCCTGTCGCGGGTGCTAGGCCTACCCACACAAGTGAGGTATCATTTTTATCGGGAGACTTGGGGGAACGCTGGGTGGAAGGAAATTTGTGGCTCCTCTCAGATTCCCGAACTTTCTGCCACAGAAATGTGAGGAACATGTGTTTTTTTAGCCAAATTTTGAGGTTTGCAAAGGATTCTGGGTAACAGAACCTGGTCCGAGCCCTGCAAGTCACCCCTCCTTGGATTCCCCTAGGTCTCTAGTTTTCAGAAATGCACAGGTTTGGTAGGTTACCATAGGTGCCGGCTGAGCTAGAGGCCAAAATCTTCAGGTAGGCACTTCGCAAAAAACACCTCTGTTTTATTCCAAAAATGTGGATGTGTCCACGTTGCGCTTTGGGGCGTTTCCTGTCGCGGGCGCTAGGCCTACCCACACAAGTGAGGTATCATTTTTATCGGGAGACTTGGGGGAACGCTGGGTGGAAGGAAATTTGTGGCTCCTCTCAGATTCCAGTATTTTTTTGCCACAGAAATGAGAGGAACATGTGTTTTTTTTAGCCAAATTTTGAGGTTTGCAAAGGATTCTGGGTAACAGAACCTGGTCCGAGCCCCGCAAGTCTTCCCTCCTTGGATTCCCCTAGGTCTCTAGTTTTTAGAAATGCACAGGTTTGGTAGGTTTCCCTAGGTGCCGGCTGAGCTAGAGGCCAAATTCTACAGGTAGGCACATCGCAAAAAACACTTCTGTTTTCTTCCAAAAATGTGGATGTGTCCACGTTGCGCTTTGGGGCGTTTCCTGTCGCGGGCGCTAGGCCTACCCACACAAGTGAGGTATCAGTTTTATCGGGAGACTTGGGGGAACGCTGGGTGGAAGGAAATTTGTGGCTCCTCTCAGATTCCAGTACTTTCTGTCACAGAAATGTGAGGAACATGTGTTTTTTTAGCCAAATTTTGAGGTTTGCAAAGGATTCTGGGTAACAGAACCTGGTCCGAGCCCCGCAAGTCACCCCTCCTTGGATTCCCCTAGGTCTCTAGTTTTCAGAAATGTTTGGTAGGTTTCCCTAGGTGCCGGCTGAGCTAGAGGCCAAAATCTACAGGTAGGCACTTAGCAAAAAACACCTCTGTTTTCTTCCAAAAATTTGGATGTGTCCACGTTGCGCTTTGGGGCGTTTCCTGTCGCGGGCGCTAGGCCTACCCACACAAGTGAGGTATCATTTTTATCGGGAGACTTGGGGGAACGCTGGGTGGAAGGAAATTTGTGACTCCTCTCAGATTACAGAACTTTATGCCACAGAAATGTGAGGAATATGTGTTTTTTTTAGCCAAATTTTGAGGTTTGCCAAGGATTCTGGGTAAGAGAACCTGGTCCGAGCCCCGCAAGTCACCCCTCCTTGGATTCCCCTAGGTCTCTAGTTTTCAGAAATGCACAGGTTTGGTAGGTTTCCCTAGGTGCCGGCTGAGCTAGAGGCCAAATTCTACAGGTAGGCACTTCGCAAAAAACACCTCTGTTTTCTTCCAAAAATGTGGATGTGTCCACGTTGCGCTTTGGGGCGTTTCCTGTCGCGGGCGCTAGGCCTACCCACACAAGTGAGGTATCATTTTTATCGGGAGACTTGGGGGAACGCTGGGTGGAAGGAAATTTGTGGCTCCTCTCAGATTCCAGTACTTTCTGTCACAGAAATGTGAGGAACATGTGTTTTTTTAGCCAAATTTTGAGGTTTGCAAAGGATTCTGGGTAACAGAACCTGGTCCGAGCCCCGCAAGTCACCCCTCCTTGGATTCCCCTAGGTCTCTAGTTTTCAGAAATGCACAGGTTTGGTAGGTTTCCCTAGGTGCCGGCTGAGCTAGAGGCCAAAATCTACAGGTAGGCACTTCGCAAAAAACACCTCTGTTTTCTTCCAAAAATTTGGATGTGTCCACGTTGCGCTTTGGGGCGTTTCCTGTCGCGGGCGCTAGGCCTACCCACACAAGTGAGGTATCATTTTTATCGGGAGACTTGGGGGAACGCTGGGTGGAAGGAAATTTGTGGCTCCTCTCACATTCCAGAACTTTATGCCACAGAAATGTGAGGAACATGTGTTTTTTTAGCCATATTTTGAGGTTTGCAAAGGATTCTGGGTAACAGAACCTGGTCCGAGCCCCGCAAGTCACCCCTCCTTGGATTCCCCTAGGTCTCTAGTTTTCAGAAATGCACAGGTTTGGTAGTTTACCCTAGGTGCCGGCTGAGCTAGAGGCCAAAATCTTCAGGTAGGCACTTCGCAAAAAACACCTCTGTTTTATTCCAAAAATGTGGATGTGTCCACGTTGCGCTTTGGGGCGTTTCCTGTCGCGGGCGCTAGGCCTACCCACACAAGTGAGGTATCATTTTTATCGGGAGACTTGGGGGAACGCTGGGTGGAAGGAAATTTGTGGCTCCTCTCAGATTCCAGAACTTTATGCCACAGAAATTTGAGGAACATGTGTTTTTTTAGCCAAATTTTGAGGTTTGCCAAGGATTCTGGGTAAGAGAACCTGGTCCGAGCCCCGCAAGTCACCCCTCCTTGGATTCCCCTAGGTCTCTAGTTTTCAGAAATGCACAGGTTTGGTAGGTTACCCTAGGTGCCGGCTGAGCTAGAGGCCAAAATCTTCAGGTAGGCACTTCGCAAAAAACACCTCTGTTTTCTTCCAAAAATTTGGATGTGTCCACGTTGCGCTTTGTGGCGTTTCCTGTCGCGGGTGCTAGGCCTACCCACACAAGTGAGGTATCATTTTTATCGGGAGACTTGGGGGAACGCTGGGTGAAAGGAAATTTGTGGCTCCTCTCAGATTCCCGAACTTTCTGCCACAGAAATGTGAGGAACATGTGTTTTTTTAGCCAAATTTTGAGGTTTGCAAAGGATTCTGGGTAACAGAACCTGGTCCGAGCCCCGCAAGTCACCCCTCCTTGGATTCCCCTAGGTCTCTAGTTTTCAGAAATGCACAGGTTTGGTAGGTTACCATAGGTGCCGGCTGAGCTAGAGGCCAAAATCTTCAGGTAGGCATTTCGCAAAAAACACCTCTGTTTTATTCCAAAAATGTGGATGTGTCCACGTTGCGCTTTGGGGCGTTTCCTGTCGCGGGCGCTAGGCCTACCCACACAAGTGAGGTATCATTTTTATCGGGAGACTTGGGGGAACGCTGGGTGGAAGGAAATTTGTGGCTCCTCTCAGATTCCAGTATTTTTTTGCCACAGAAATGAGAGGAACATGTGTTTTTTTAGCCAAATTTTGAGGTTTGCAAAGGATTCTGGGTAACAGAACCTGGTCCGAGCCCCGCAATTCTTCCCTCCTTGGATTCCCCTAGGTCTCTAGTTTTCAGAAATGCACAGGTTTGGTAGGTTTCCCTAGGTGCCGGCTGAGCTAGAGGCCAAATTCTACAGGTAGGCACTTTGCAAAAAACACCTCTGTTTTCTTCCAAAAATGTGGATGTGTCCACGTTGCGCTTTGGGGCGTTTCCTGTCGCGGGTGCTAGGCCTACCCACACAAGTGAGGTATCATTTTTATCGGGAGACTTGGGGGAACGCTGGGTGGAAGGAAATTTGTGGCTCCTCTCAGATTCCAGTACTTTCTGTCACAGAAATGTGAGGAACATGTGTTTTCTTAGCCAAATTTTGAGGTTTGCAAAGGATTCTGGGTAACAGAACCTGGTCCGAGCCCCGCAAGTCACCCCTGCTTGGATTCCCCTAGGTCTCTAGTTTTCAGAAATGCACAGGTTTGGTAGGTTTCCCTAGGTGCCGGCTGAGCTAGAGGCCAAAATCTACAGGTAGGCACTTCGCAAAAAACACCTCTGTTTTCTTCGAAAAATTTGGATGTGTCCACGTTGCGCTTTGGGGCGATTCCTGTCGCGGGCGCTAGGCCTACCCACACAAGTGAGGTATCATTTTTATCGGGAGACTTGGGGGAACGCTGGGTGGAAGGAAATTTGTGGCTCCTCTCAGATTCCAGAACTTTATGCCACAGAAATGTGAGGAACATGTGTTTTTTTAGCCAAATTTTGAGGTTTGCCAAGGATTCTGGGTAAGAGAACCTGGTCCGAGCCCCGCAAGTCACCCCTCCTTGGATTCCCCTAGGTCTCTAGTTTTCAGAAATGCACAGGTTTGGTAGGTTACCCTAGGTGCCGGCTGAGCTAGAGGCCAAAATCTTCAGGTAGGCACTTCGCAAAAAACACCTCTGTTTTCTTCCAAAAATTTGGATGTGTCCACGTTGCGCTTTGTGGCGTTTCCTGTCGCGGGTGCTAGGCCTACCCACACAAGTGAGGTATCGTTTTTATCGGGAGACTTGGGGGAACGCTGGGTGGAAGGAAATTTGGGGCTCCTCTCAGATTCCCGAACTTTCTGCCACAGAAATGTGAGGAACATGTGTTTTTTTAGCCAAATTTTGAGGTTTGCCAAGGATTCTGGGTAACAGAACCTGGTCCGAGCCCCGCAAGTCACCCCTCCTTGGATTCCCCTAGGTCTCTAGTTTTCAGAAATGCACAGGTTTGTAGGTTTCCCTAGGTGCCGGCTGAGCTAGAGGCCAAAATCTACAGGTAGGCACTTCGCAAAAAACACCTCTGTTTTCTTCCAAAAATTTGGATGTGTCCACGTTGCGCTTTGGGGCGTTTCCTGTCGCGGGCGCTAGGCCTACACACACAAGTGAGGTATCATTTTTATCGGGAGACTTGGGGGAACGCTGGGTGGAAGGAAATTTGTGGCTCCTCTCAGATTCCAGAACTTTATGCCACAGAAATGTGAGGAACATGTGTTTTTTTAGCCAAATTTTGAGGTTTGCAAAGGATTCTGGGTGACAGAACCTGGTCCGAGCCCCGCAAGTCACCCCTCCTTGGATTCCCCTAGGTCTCTAGTTTTCAGAAATGCACAGGTTTGGTAGGTTACCCTAGGTGCCGGCTGAGCTAGAGGCCAAAATCTTCAGGTAGGCACTTCGCAAAAAACACCTCTGTTTTCTTCCAAAAATTTGGATGTGTCCACGTTGCGCTTTGTGGCGTTTCCTGTCGCGGGTGCTAGGCCTACCCACACAAGTGAGGTATCGTTTTTATCGGGAGACTTGGGGGAACGCTGGGTGGAAGGAAATTTGGGGCTCCTCTCAGATTCCCGAACTTTCTGCCACAGAAATGTGAGGAACATGTGTTTTTTTAGCCAAATTTTGAGGTTTGCCAAGGATTCTGGGTAACAGAACCTGGTCCGAGCCCCGCAAGTCACCCCTCCTTGGATTCCCCTAGGTCTCTAGTTTTCAGAAATGCACAGGTTTGTAGGTTTCCCTAGGTGCCGGCTGAGCTAGAGGCCAAAATCTACAGGTAGGCACTTCGCAAAAAACACCTCTGTTTTCTTCCAAAAATTTGGATGTGTCCACGTTGCGCTTTGGGGCGTTTCCTGTCGCGGGCGCTAGGCCTACACACACAAGTGAGGTATCATTTTTATCGGGAGACTTGGGGGAACGCTGGGTGGAAGGAAATTTGTGGCTCCTCTCAGATTCCAGAACTTTATGCCACAGAAATGTGAGGAACATGTGTTTTTTTAGCCAAATTTTGAGGTTTGCAAAGGATTCTGGGTGACAGAACCTGGTCCGAGCCCCGCAAGTCACCCCTCCTTGGATTCCCCTAGGTCTCTAGTTTTCAGAAATGCACAGGTTTGGTAGGTTACCGTAGGTGCCAGCTGAGCTAGAGGCCAAAATCTTCAGGTAGGCACTTCGCAAAAAACACCTCTGTTTTCTTCCAAAAATGTGGATGTGTCCACGTTGCGCTTTGTGGCGTTTCCTGTCGCGGGTGCTAGGCCTACCCACACAAGTGAGGTATCATTTTTATCGGGAGACTTGGGGGAACGCTGGGTGGAAGGAAATTTGTGGCTCCTCTCAGATTCCCGAACTTTCTGCCACAGAAATGTGAGGAACATGTGTTTTTTTAGCCAAATTTTGAGGTTTGCCAAGGATTCTGGGTAAGAGAACCTGGTCCGAGCCCCGCAAGTCACCCCTCCTTGGATTCCCCTAGGTCTCTAGTTTTCAGAAATGCACAGGTTTGGTAGGTTTCCCTAGGTGCCGGCTGAGCTAGAGGCCAAAATCTACAGGTAGGCACTTCGCAAAAAACACCTCTGTTTTCTTCGAAAAATTTGGATGTGTCCACGTTGCGCTTTGGGGCGTTTCCTGTCGCGGGCGCTAGGCCTACCGACACAAGTGAGGTATCATTTTTATCGGAGACTTGGGGGAACGCTGGGTGGAAGGAAATTTGTGGCTCCTCTCAGATTCCAGAACTTTATGCCACAGAAATGTGAGGAACATGTGTTTTTTTAGCCAAATTTTGAGGTTTGCCAAGGATTCTGGGTAAGAGAACCTGGTCCGAGCCCCGCAAGTCACCCCTCCTTGGATTCCCCTAGGTCTCTAGTTTTAAAAAATGCACAGGTTTGGTAGGTTACCCTAGGTGCCGGCTGAGCTAGAGGCCAAAATCTTCAGGTAGGCACTTCGCAAAAAACACCTCTGTTTTCTTCCAAAAATTTGGATGTGTCCATGTTGCGCTTTGTGGCGTTTCCTGTCGCGGGTGCTAGGCCTACCCACACAAGTGAGGTATCGTTTTTATCGGGAGACTTGGGGGAACGCTGGGTGGAAGGAAATTTGTGGCTCCTCTCAGATTCCCGAACTTTCTGCCACAGAAATGTGAGGAACATGTGTTTTTTTAGCCAAATTTTGAGGTTTGCAAAGGATTCTGGGTAACAGAACCTGGTCCGAGCCCCGCAAGTCACCCCTCCTTGGATTCCCCTAGGTCTCTAGTTTTCAGAAATGCACAGGTTTGGTAGGTTTCCCTAGGTGCCGGCTGAGCTAGAGGCCAAAATCTACAGGTAGGCACTTCGCAAAAAACACCTCTGTTTTCTTCCAAAAATTTGGATGTGTCCACGTTGCGCTTTGGGGCGTTTCCTGTCGCGGGCGCTAGGCCTACACACACAAGTGAGGTATCATTTTTATCGGGAGACTTGGGGGAACGCTGGGTGGAAGGAAATTTGTGGCTCCTCTCAGATTCCAGAACTTTCTGCCACAGAAATGTGAGGAACATGTGTTTTTTTAGCCAAATTTTGAGGTTTGCAAAGGATTCTGGGTGACAGAACCTGGTCCGAGCCCCGCAAGTCACCCCTCCTTGGATTCCCCTAGGTCTCTAGTTTTCAGAAATGCACAGGTTTGGTAGGTTACCATAGGTGCCAGCTGAGCTAGAGGCCAAAATCTTCAGGTAGGCACTTCGCAAAAAACACCTCTGTTTTCTTCCAAAAATTTGGATGTGTCCACGTTGCGCTTTGTGGCGTTTCCTGTCGCGGGTGCTAGGCCTACCCACACAAGTGAGGTATCATTTTTATCGGGGACTTGGGGGAACGCTGGGTGGAAGGAAATTTGTGGCTCCTCTCAGATTCCCGAACTTTCTGCCACAGAAATGTGAGGAACATGTGTTTTTTTAGCCAAATTTTGAGATTTGCAAAGGATTCTGGGTAACAGAACCTGGTCCGAGCCCTGCAAGTCACCCCTCCTTGGATTCCCCTAGGTCTCTAGTTTTCAGAAATGCACAGGTTTGGTAGGTTTCCCTAGGTGCCGGCTGAGCTAGAGGCCAAAATCTACAGGTAGGCACTTCGCAAAAAACACCTCTGTTTTCTTCCAATAATGTGGATGTGTCCACGTTGCCCTTTGGGGCGTTTCCTGTCGCGGGCGCTAGGCCTACCCACACAAGTGAGGTATCATTTTTATCAGGAGACTTGGGGAAACGCTGGGTGGAAGGACATTTTTGGCTCCTCTCAGATTCCAGAACTTTCTGCCACAGAAATGTGAGGAACATGTGTTTTTTTAGCCAAATTTTGAGGTTTGCAAAGGATTCTGGGTAACAGAACCTGGTCCGAGCCCCGCAAGTCACCCCTCCTTGGATTCCCCTAGGTCTCTAGTTTTCAGAAATGCACAGGTTTGGTAGGTTTCCCTAGGTGCCAGCTGAGCTAGAGGCCAAAATCTACAGGTAGGCACTTCGCAAAAAACACCTCTGTTTTCTTCCAAAAATTTGGATGTGTCCACGTTGCGCTTTCGTGCGTTTCCTGTCGCGGGCGCTAGGCCTACCCACACAAGTGAGGTATCATTTTTATCGGGAGACTTGGGGGAACGCTGGGTGGAAGGAAATTTGTGGCTCCTCTCAGATTCCAGTACTTTCTGTCACAGAAATGTGAGGAACATGTGTTTTTTTAGCCAAATTTTGAGGTTTGCAAAGGATTCTGGGTAACAGAACCTGGTCCGAGCCCCGCAAGTCACCCCTCCTTGGATTCCCCTAGGTCTCTAGTTTTCAGAAATGCACAGGTTTGGTAGGTTTCCCTAGGTGCTGGCTGAGCTAGAGGCCAAAATCTACAGGTAGGCACTTCGCAAAAAACACCTCTGTTTTCTTCCAAAAATTTGGATGTGTCCACGTTGCGGTTTGGGGCGTTTCCTGTCGCGGGCGCTAGGCCTACCCACACAAGTGAGGTATCATTTTTATCGGGAGACTTGGGGGAACGCTGGGTGGAAGGAAATTTGTGGCTCCTCTCAGATTCCAGAACTTTATGCCACAGAAATGTGAGGAATATGTGTTTTTTTAGCCAAATTTTGAGGTTTGCCAAGGATTCTGGGTAAGAGAACCTGGTCCGAGCCCCGCAAGTCACCCCTCCTTGGATTCCCCTAGGTCTCTAGTTTTCAGAAATGCACAGGTTTGGTAGGTTACCCTAGGTGCCGGCTGAGCTAGAGGCCAAAATCTTCAGGTAGGCATTTCGCAAAAAACACCTCTGTTTTCTTCCAAAAATTTGGATGTGTCCACGTTGCGCTTTGTGGCGTTTCCTGTCGCGGGTGCTAGGCCTACCCACACAAGTGAGGTATCATTTTTATCGGGAGACTTGGGGGAACGCTGGGTGGAAGGAAATTTGTGGCTCCTCTCAGATTCCCGAACTTTCTGCCACAGAAATGTGAGGAACATGTGTTTTTTTAGCCAAATTTTGAGGTTTGCAAAGGATTCTGGGTAACAGAACCTGGTCCGAGCCCTGCAAGTCACCCCTCCTTGGATTCCCCTAGGTCTCTAGTTTTCAGAAATGCACAGGTTTGGTAGGTTACCATAGGTGCCGGCTGAGCTAGAGGCCAAAATCTTCAGGTAGGCACTTCGCAAAAAACACCTCTGTTTTATTCCAAAAATGTGGATGTGTCCACGTTGCGCTTTGGGGCGTTTCCTGTCGCGGGCGCTAGGCCTACCCACACAAGTGAGGTATCATTTTTATCGGGAGACTTGGGGGAACGCTGGGTGGAAGGAAATGTGTGGCTCCTCTCAGATTCCAGTATTTTTTTGCCACAGAAATGAGAGGAACATGTGTTTTTTTAGCCAAATTTTGAGGTTTGCAAAGGATTCTGGGTAACAGAACCTGGTCCGAGCCCCGCAAGTCTTCCCTCCTTGGATTCCCCTAGGTCTCTAGTTTTCAGAAATGCACAGGTTTGGTAGGTTTCCCTAGGTGCCGGCTGAGCTAGAGGCCAAATTCTACAGGTAGGCACATCGCAAAAAACACTTCTGTTTTCTTCCAAAAATGTGGATGTGTCCACGTTGCGCTTTGGGGCGTTTCCTGTCGCGGGCGCTAGGCCTACCCACACAAGTGAGGTATCATTTTTATCGGGAGACTTGGGGGAATGCTGGGTGGAAGGAAATTTGTGGCTCCTCTCAGATTCCAGTACTTTCTGTCACAGAAATGTGAGGAACATGTGTTTTTTTAGCCAAATTTTGAGGTTTGCAAAGGATTCTGGGTAACAGAACCTGGTCCGAGCCCCGCAAGTCACCCCTCCTTGGATTCCCCTAGGTCTCTAGTTTTCAGAAATGCACAGGTTTGGTAGGTTTCCCTAGGTGCCGGCTGAGCTAGAGGCCAAAATCTACAGGTAGGCACTTCGCAAAAAACACCTCTGTTTTCTTCCAAAAATTTGGATGTGTCCACGTTGCGCTTTGGGGCGTTTCCTGTCGCGGGCGCTAGGCCTACCCACACAAGTGAGGTATCATTTTTATCGGGAGACTTGGGGGAACGCTGGGTGGAAGGAAATTTGTGGCTCCTCTCAGATTCCAGAACTTTATGCCACAGAAATGTGAGGAACATTTGTTTTTTTAGCCAAATTTTGAGGTTTGCCAAGGATTCTGGGTAAGAGAACCTGGTCCGAGCCCCGCAAGTCACCCCTCCTTGGATTCCCCTAGGTCTCTAGTTTTCAGAAATGCACAGGTTTGGTAGGTTACCCTAGGTGCCGGCTGAGCTAGAGGCCAAAATCTTCAGGTAGGCACTTCGCAAAAAACACCTCTGTTTTCTTCCAAAAATTTGGATGTGTCCACGTTGCGCTTTGTGGCGTTTCCTGTCGCGGGTGCTAGGCCTACCCACACAAGTGAGGTATCGTTTTTATCGGGAGACTTGGGGGAACGCTGGGTGGAAGGAAATTTGTGGCTCCTCTCAGATTCCCGAACTTTCTGCCACAGAAATGTGAGGAACATGTGTTTTTTTAGCCAAATTTTGAGGTTTGCAAAGGATTCTGGGTAACAGAACCTGGTCCGAGCCCCGCAAGTCACCCCTCCTTGGATTCCCCTAGGTCTCTAGTTTTCAGAAATGCACAGGTTTGGTAGGTTTCCCTAGGTGCCGGCTGAGCTAGAGGCCAAATTCTACAGGTAGGCACTTCGCAAAAAACACCTCTGTTTTCTTCCAAAAATGTGGATGTGTCCACGTTGCGCTTTGGGGCGTTTCCTGTCGCGGGCGCTAGGCCTACCCACACAAGTGAGGTATCATTTTTATCGGGAGACTTGGGGGAACGCTGGGTGGAAGGAAATTTGTGGCTCCTCTCAGATTCCAGTACTTTCTGTCACAGAAATGTGAGGAACATGTGTTTTTTTAGCCAAATTTTGAGGTTTGCAAAGGATTCTGGGTAACAGAACCTGGTCCGAGCCCCGCAAGTCACCCCTCCTTGGATTCCCCTAGGTCTCTAGTTTTCAGAAATGCACAGGTTTGGTAGGTTTCCCTAGGTGCCGGCTGAGCTAGAGGCCAAAATCTACAGGTAGGCACTTCGCAAAAAACACCTCTGTTTTCTTCCAAAAATTTGGATGTGTCCACGTTGCGCTTTGGGGCGTTTCCTGTCGCGGGCGCTAGGCCTACCCACACAAGTGAGGTATCATTTTTATCGGGAGACTTGGGGGAACGCTGGGTGGAAGGAAATTTGTGGCTCCTCTCACATTCCAGAACTTTATGCCACAGAAATGTGAGGAACATGTGTTTTTTTAGCCATATTTTGAGGTTTGCAAAGGATTCTGGGTAACAGAACCTGGTCCGAGCCCCGCAAGTCACCCCTCCTTGGATTCCCCTAGGTCTCTAGTTTTCAGAAATGCACAGGTTTGGTAGTTTACCCTAGGTGCCGGCTGAGCTAGAGGCCAAAATCTTCAGGTAGGCACTTCGCAAAAAACACCTCTGTTTTATTCCAAAAATGTGGATGTGTCCATGTTGCGCTTTGGGGCGTTTCCTGTCGCGGGCTCTAGGCCTACCCACATAAGTGAGGTATCATTTTTATCGGGAGACTTGGGGGAACGCTGGGTGGAAGGAAATTTGTGGCTTCTCTCAGATTCCCGAACTTTCTGCCACAGAAATGTGAGGAACATGTGTTTTTTTAGCCAAATTTTGAGGTTTGCAAAGGATTTTGGGTAACAGAACCTGGTCCGAGCCCCGCAAGTCACCCCTCCTTGGATTCCCCTAGGTCTCTAGTTTTCAGAAATGCACAGGTTTGGTAGGTTACCCTAGGTGCCGGCTGAGCTAGAGGCCAAAATCTACAGGTAGGCACTTCGCAAAAAACACCTCTGTTGTCTTCGAAAAATTTGGATGTGTCCACGTTGCGCTTTGGGGCGTTTCCTGTCGCGGGCGCTAGGCCTACCCACACAAGTGAGGTATCATTTTTATCGGGAGACTTGGGGGAACGCTGGGTGGAAGGAAATTTGTGGCTCCTCTCACATTCCAGAACTTTATGCCACAGAAATGTGAGGAACATGTGTTTTTTAAGCCAAATTTTGAGGTTTGCAAAGGATTCTGGGTAACAGAACCTGGTCCGAGCCCCGCAAGTCACCCCTCCTTGGATTCCCCTAGGTCTCTAGTTTTCAGAAATGCACAGGTTTGGTAGGTTACCCTAGGTGCCGGCTGAGCTAGGGGCCAAAATCTTCAGGTAGGCACTTCGCAAAAAACACCTCTGTTTTCTTCCAAAAATTTGGATGTGTCCACGTTGCGCTTTGGGGCGTTTCCTGTCGCGCGCGCTAGGCCTACCCACACAAGTGAGGTATCATTTTTATCGGGAGACTTGGGGGAACGCTGGGTGGAAGGAAATTTGTGGCTCCTCTCAGATTCCAGAACTTTATGCCACAGAAATTTGAGGAACATGTGTTTTTTTAGCCAAATTTTGAGGTTTGCCAAGGATTCTGGGTAAGAGAACCTGGTCCGAGCCCCGCAAGTCACTCCTCCTTGGATTCCCCTAGGTCTCTAGTTTTCAGAAATGCACAGGTTTGGTAGGTTACCCTAGGTGCCGGCTGAGCTAGAGGCCAAAATCTTCAGGTAGGCACTTCGCAAAAAACACCTCTGTTTTCTTCCAAAAATTTGGATGTGTCCACGTTGCGCTTTGTGGCGTTTCCTGTCGCGGGTGCTAGGCCTACCCACACAAGTGAGGTATCATTTTTATCGGGAGACTTGGGGGAACGCTGGGTGGAAGGAAATTTGTGGCTCCTCTCAGATTCCCGAACTTTCTGCCACAGAAATGTGAGGAACATGTGTTTTTTTAGCCAAATTTTGAGGTTTGCAAAGGATTCTGGGTAACAGAACCTGGTCCGAGCCCCGCAAGTCACCCCTCCTTGGATTCCCCTAGGTCTCTAGTTTTCAGAAATGCACAGGTTTGGTAGGTTACCATAGGTGCCGGCTGAGCTAGAGGCCAAAATCTTCAGGTAGGCATTTCGCAAAAAACACCTCTGTTTTATTCCAAAAATGTGGATGTGTCCACGTTGCGCTTTGGGGCGTTTCCTGTCGCGGGCGCTAGGCCTACCCACACAAGTGAGGTATCATTTTTATCGGGAGACTTGGGGGAACGCTGGGTGGAAGGAAATTTGTGGCTCCTCTCAGATTCCAGTATTTTTTTGCCACAGAAATGAGAGGAACATGTGTTTTTTTAGCCAAATTTTGAGGTTTGCAAAGAATTCTGGGTAACAGAACCTGGTCCGAGCCCCGCAATTCTTCCCTCCTTGGATTCCCCTAGGTCTCTAGTTTTCAGAAATGCACAGGTTTGGTAGGTTTCCCTAGGTGCCGGCTGAGCTAGAGGCCAAATTCTACAGGTAGGCACTTCGCAAAAAACACCTCTGTTTTCTTCCAAAAATGTGGATGTGTCCACGTTGCGCTTTGGGGCGTTTCCTGTCGCGGGCGCTAGGCCTACCCACACAAGTGAGGTATCATTTTTATCGGGAGACTTGGGGGAACGCTGGGTGGAAGGAAATTTGTGACTCCTCTCAGATTCCAGTACTTTCTGTCACAGAAATGTGAGGAACATGTGTTTTTTTAGCCAAATTTTGAGGTTTGCAAAGGATTCTGGGTAACAGAACCTGGTCCGAGCCCCGCAAGTCACCCCTCCTTGGATTCCCCTAGGTCTCTAGTTTTCAGAAATGCACAGGTTTGGTAGGTTTCCCTAGGTGCCGGCTGAGCTAGAGGCCAAAATCTACAGGTAGGCACTTCGCAAAAAACACCTCTGTTTTCTTCGAAAAATTTGGATGTGTCCACGTTGCGCTTTGGGGCGTTTCCTGTCGCGGGCGCTAGGCCTACCCACACAAGTGAGGTATCATTTTTATCGGGAGACTTGGGGGAACGCTGGGTGGAAGGAAATTTGTGGCTCCTCTCAGATTCCAGAACTTTATGCCACAGAAATGTGAGGAACATGTGTTTTTTTAGCCAAATTTTGAGGTTTGCCAAGGATTCTGGGTAAGAGAACCTGGTCCGAGCCCCGCAAGTCACCCCTCCTTGGATTCCCCTAGGTCTCTAGTTTTCAGAAATGCACAGGTTTGTAGGTTTCCCTAGGTGCCGGCTGAGCTAGAGGCCAAAATCTACAGGTAGGCACTTCGCAAAAAACACCTCTGTTTTCTTCCAAAAATTTGGATGTGTCCACGTTGCGCTTTGGGGCGTTTCCTGTCGCGGGCGCTAGGCCTACACACACAAGTGAGGTATCATTTTTATCGGGAGACTTGGGGGAACGCTGGGTGGAAGGAAATTTGTGGCTCCTCTCAGATTCCAGAACTTTATGACACAGAAATGTGAGGAACATGTGTTTTTTTAGCCAAATTTTGAGGTTTGCAAAGGATTCTGGGTGACAGAACCTGGTCCGAGCCCCGCAAGTCACCCCTCCTTGGATTCCCCTAGGTCTCTAGTTTTCAGAAATGCACAGGTTTGGTAGGTTTCCCTAGGTGCCGGCTGAGCTAGAGGGCAAATTCTACAGGTAGGCACTTCGCAAAAAACACCTCTGTTTTCTTCCAAAAATGTGGATGTGTCCACGTTGCGCTTTGGGGCGTTTCCTG
Source organism: Pleurodeles waltl (assembly GCF_031143425.1). NCBI lineage: Eukaryota > Metazoa > Chordata > Amphibia > Caudata > Salamandridae > Pleurodeles > Pleurodeles waltl. The sequence continues at coordinate 218,436,756 of NC_090436.1, read as the reverse complement.
TCGCGGGCGCTAGGCCTACCCACACAAGTGAGGTATCATTTTTATCGGGAGACTTGGGGGAACGCTGGGTGGAAGGAAATTTGTGGCTCCTCTCAGATTCCAGTACTTTCTGTCACAGAAATGTGAGGAACATGTGTTTTTTTAGCCAAATTTTGAGGTTTGCAAAGGATTCTGGGTAACAGAACCTGGTCCGAGCCCCGCAAGTCACCCCTCCTTGGATTCCCCTAGGTCTCTAGTTTTCAGAAATGCACAGGTTTGGTAGGTTTCCCTAGGTGCCGGCTGAGCTAGAGGCCAAAATCTACAGGTAGGCACTTCGCAAAAAACACCTCTGTTTTCTTCCAAAAATTTGGATGTGTCCACGTTGCGCTTTGGGGCGTTTCCTGTCGCGGGCGCTAGGCCTACCCACACAAGTGAGGTATCATTTTTATCGGGAGACTTGGGGGAACGCTGGGTGGAAGGAAATTTGTGGCTCCTCTCACATTCCAGAACTTTATGCCACAGAAATGTGAGGAACATGTGTTTTTTTAGCCATATTTTGAGGTTTGCAAAGGATTCTGGGTAACAGAACCTGGTCCGAGCCCCGTAAGTCACCCCTCCTTGGATTCCCCTAGGTCTCTAGTTTTCAGAAATGCACAGGTTTGGTAGTTTACCCTAGGTGCCGGCTGAGCTAGAGGCCAAAATCTTCAGGTAGGCACTTCGCAAAAAACACCTCTGTTTTATTCCAAAAATGTGGATGTGTCCACGTTGCGCTTTGGGGCGTTTCCTGTCGCGGGCGCTAGGCCTACCCACATAAGTGAGGTATCATTTTTATCGGGAGACTTGGGGGAACGCTGGGTGGAAGGAAATTTGTGGCTTCTCTCAGATTCCCGAACTTTCTGCCACAGAAATGTGAGGAACATGTGTTTTTTTAGCCAAATTTTGAGGTTTGCAAAGGATTTTGGGTAACAGAACCTGGTCCGAGCCCCGCAAGTCACCCCTCCTTGGATTCCCCTAGGTCTCTAGTTTTCAGAAATGCACAGGTTTGGTAGGTTACCCTAGGTGCCGGCTGAGCTAGAGGCCAAAATCTACAGGTAGGCACTTCGCAAAAAACACCTCTGTTGTCTTCGAAAAATTTGGATGTGTCCACGTTGCGCTTTGGGGCGTTTCCTGTCGCGGGCGCTAGGCCTACCCACACAAGTGAGGTATCATTTTTATCGGGAGACTTGGGGGAACGCTGGGTGGAAGGAAATTTGTGGCTCCTCTCACATTCCAGAACTTTATGCCACAGAAATGTGAGGAACATGTGTTTTTTAAGCCAAATTTTGAGGTTTGCAAAGGATTCTGGGTAACAGAACCTGGTCCGAGCCCCGCAAGTCACCCCTCCTTGGATTCCCCTCGGTCTCTAGTTTTCAGAAATGCACAGGTTTGGTAGGTTACCCTAGGTGCCGGCTGAGCTAGGGGCCAAAATCTTCAGGTAGGCACTTCGCAAAAAACACCTCTGTTTTCTTCCAAAAATTTGGATGTGTCCACGTTGCGCTTTGGGGCGTTTCCTGTCGCGCGCGCTAGGCCTACCCACACAAGTGAGGTATCATTTTTATCGGGAGACTTGGGGGAACGCTGGGTGGAAGGAAATTTGTGGCTCCTCTCAGATTCCAGAACTTTATGCCACAGAAATTTGAGGAACATGTGTTTTTTTAGCCAAATTTTGAGGTTTGCCAAGGATTCTGGGTAAGAGAACCTGGTCCGAGCCCCGCAAGTCACCCCTCCTTGGATTCCCCTAGGTCTCTAGTTTTCAGAAATGCACAGGTTTGGTAGGTTACCCTAGGTGCCGGCTGAGCTAGAGGCCAAAATCTTCAGGTAGGCACTTCGCAAAAAACACCTCTGTTTTCTTCCAAAAATTTGGATGTGTCCACGTTGCGCTTTGTGGCGTTTCCTGTCGCGGGTGCTAGGCCTACCCACACAAGTGAGGTATCATTTTTATCGGGAGACTTGGGGGAACGCTGGGTGGAAGGAAATTTGTGGCTCCTCTCAGATTCCTGAACTTTCTGCCACAGAAATGTGAGGAACATGTGTTTTTTTAGCCAAATTTTGAGGTTTGCAAAGGATTCTGGGTAACAGAACCTGGTCCGAGCCCCGCAAGTCACCCCTCCTTGGATTCCCCTAGGTCTCTAGTTTTCAGAAATGCACAGGTTTGGTAGGTTACCATAGGTGCCGGCTGAGCTAGAGGCCAAAATCTTCAGGTAGGCATTTCGCAAAAAACACCTCTGTTTTATTCCAAAAATGTGGATGTGTCCACGTTGCGCTTTGGGGCGTTTCCTGTCGCGGGCGCTAGGCCTACCCACACAAGTGAGGTATCATTTTTATCGGGAGACTTGGGGGAACGCTGGGTGGAAGGAAATTTGTGGCTCCTCTCAGATTCCAGTATTTTTTTGCCACAGAAATGAGAGGAACATGTGTTTTTTTAGCCAAATTTTGAGGTTTGCAAAGGATTCTGGGTAACAGAACCTGGTCCGAGCCCCGCAATTCTTCCCTCCTTGGATTCCCCTAGGTCTCTAGTTTTCAGAAATGCACAGGTTTGGTAGGTTTCCCTAGGTGCCGGCTGAGCTAGAGGCCAAATTCTACAGGTAGGCACTTCGCAAAAAACACCTCTGTTTTCTTCCAAAAATGTGGATGTGTCCACGTTGCGCTTTGGGGCGTTTCCTGTCGCGGGCGCTAGGCCTACCCACACAAGTGAGGTATCATTTTTATCGGGAGACTTGGGGGAACGCTGGGTGGAAGGAAATTTGTGACTCCTCTCAGATTCCAGTACTTTCTGTCACAGAAATGTGAGGAACATGTGTTTTTTTAGCCAAATTTTGAGGTTTGCAAAGGATTCTGGGTAACAGAACCTGGTCCGAGCCCCGCAAGTCACCCCTCCTTGGATTCCCCTAGGTCTCTAGTTTTCAGAAATGCACAGGTTTGGTAGGTTTCCCTAGGTGCCGGCTGAGCTAGAGGCCAAAATCTACAGGTAGGCACTTCGCAAAAAACACCTCTGTTTTCTTCGAAAAATTTGGATGTGTCCACGTTGCGCTTTGGGGCGTTTCCTGTCGCGGGCGCTAGGCCTACCCACACAAGTGAGGTATCATTTTTATCGGGAGACTTGGGGGAACGCTGGGTGGAAGGAAATTTGTGGCTCCTCTCAGATTCCAGAACTTTATGCCACAGAAATGTTTTTAGCCAAATTTTGAGGTTTGCAAAGGATTCTGGGTAACAGAACCTGGTCCGAGCCCCGCAAGTCACCCCTCCTTGGATTCCCCTAGGTCTCTAGTTTTCAGAAATGCACAGGTTTGGTAGGTTACCCTAGGTGTCGGCTGAGCTAGAGGCCAAAATCTTCAGGTAGGCACTTCGCAAAAAACACCTCTGTTTTCTTCCAAAAATTTGGATGTGTCCACGTTGCGCTTTGGGGCGTTTCCTGTCGCGGGCGCTAGGCCTACACACACAAGTGAGGTATCATTTTTATCGGGAGACTTGGGGGAACGCTGGGTGGAAGGAAATTTGTGGCTCCTCTCAGATTCCAGAACTTTATGCCACAGAAATGTGAGGAACATGTGTTTTTTTAGCCAAATTTTGAGGTTTGCAAAGGATTCTGGGTGACAGAACCTGGTCCGAGCCCCGCAAGTCACCCCTCCTTGGATTCCCCTAGGTCTCTAGTTTTCAGAAATGCACAGGTTTGGTAGGTTACCGTAGGTGCCAGCTGAGCTAGAGGCCAAAATCTTCAGGTAGGCACTTCGCAAAAAACACCTCTGTTTTCTTCCAAAAATGTGGATGTGTCCACGTTGCGCTTTGTGGCGTTTCCTGTCGCGGGTGCTAGGCCTACCCACACAAGTGAGGTATCATTTTTATCGGGAGACTTGGGGGAACGCTGGGTGGAAGGAAATTTGTGGCTCCTCTCAGATTCCCGAACTTTCTGCCACAGAAATGTGAGGAACATGTGTTTTTTTAGCCAAATTTTGAGGTTTGCCAAGGATTCTGGGTAAGAGAACCTGGTCCGAGCCCCGCAAGTCACCCCTCCTTGGATTCCCCTAGGTCTCTAGTTTTCAGAAATGCACAGGTTTGCTAGGTTTCCCTAGGTGCCGGCTGAGCTAGAGGCCAAAATCTACAGGTAGGCACTTCGCAAAAAACACCTCTGTTTTCTTCGAAAAATTTGGATGTGTCCACGTTGCGCTTTGGGGCGTTTCCTGTCGCGGGCGCTAGGCCTACCGACACAAGTGAGGTATCATTTTTATCGGGAGACTTGGGGGAACGCTGGGTGGAAGGAAATTTGTGGCTCCTCTCAGATTCCAGAACTTTATGCCACAGAAATGTGAGGAACATGTGTTTTTTTAGCCAAATTTTGAGGTTTGCCAAGGATTCTGGGTAAGAGAACCTGGTCCGAGCCCCGCAAGTCACCCCTCCTTGGATTCCCCTAGGTCTCTAGTTTTCAGAAATGCACAGGTTTGGTAGGTTACCCTAGGTGCCGGCTGAGCTAGAGGCCAAAATCTTCAGGTAGGCATTTCGCAAAAAACACCTCTGTTTTCTTCCAAAAATTTGGATGTGTCCACGTTGCGCTTTGTGGCGTTTCCTGTCGCGGGTGCTAGGCCTACCCACACAAGTGAGGTATCATTTTTATCGGGAGACTTGGGGGAACGCTGGGTGGAAGGAAATTTGTGGCTCCTCTCAGATTCCCGAACTTTCTGCCACAGAAATGTGAGGAACATGTGTTTTTTTAGCCAAATTTTGAGGTTTGCAAAGGATTCTGGGTAACAGAACCTGGTCCGAGCCCTGCAAGTCACCCCTCCTTGGATTCCCCTAGGTCTCTAGTTTTCAGAAATGCACAGGTTTGGTAGGTTACCATAGGTGCCGGCTGAGCTAGAGGCCAAAATCTTCAGGTAGGCACTTCGCAAAAAACACCTCTGTTTTATTCCAAAAATGTGGATGTGTCCACGTTGCGCTTTGGGGCGTTTCCTGTCGCGGGCGCTAGGCCTACCCACACAAGTGAGGTATCATTTTTATCGGGAGACTTGGGGGAACGCTGGGTGGAAGGAAATTTGTGGCTCCTCTCAGATTCCAGTATTTTTTTGCCACAGAAATGAGAGGAACATGTGTTTTTTTAGCCAAATTTTGAGGTTTGCAAAGGATTCTGGGTAACAGAACCTGGTCCGAGCCCCGCAAGTCTTCCCTCCTTGGATTCCCCTAGGTCTCTAGTTTTTAGAAATGCACAGGTTTGGTAGGTTTCCCTAGGTGCCGGCTGAGCTAGAGGCCAAATTCTACAGGTAGGCACATCGCAAAAAACACTTCTGTTTTCTTCCAAAAATGTGGATGTGTCCACGTTGCGCTTTGGGGCGTTTCCTGTCGCGGGCGCTAGGCCTACCCACACAAGTGAGGTATCAGTTTTATCGGGAGACTTGGGGGAACGCTGGGTGGAAGGAAATTTGTGGCTCCTCTCAGATTCCAGTACTTTCTGTCACAGAAATGTGAGGAACATGTGTTTTTTTAGCCAAATTTTGAGGTTTGCAAAGGATTCTGGGTAACAGAACCTGGTCCGAGCCCCGCAAGTCACCCCTCCTTGGATTCCCCTAGGTCTCTAGTTTTCAGAAATGTTTGGTAGGTTTCCCTAGGTGCCGGCTGAGCTAGAGGCCAAAATCTACAGGTAGGCACTTCGCAAAAAACACCTCTGTTTTCTTCCAAAAATTTGGATGTGTCCACGTTGCGCTTTGGGGCGTTTCCTGTCGCGGGCGCTAGGCCTACCCACACAAGTGAGGTATCATTTTTATCGGGAGACTTGGGGGAACGCTGGGTGGAAGGAAATTTGTGACTCCTCTCAGATTACAGAACTTTATGCCACAGAAATGTGAGGAATATGTGTTTTTTTTAGCCAAATTTTGAGGTTTGCCAAGGATTCTGGGTAAGAGAACCTGGTCCGAGCCCCGCAAGTCACCCCTCCTTGGATTCCCCTAGGTCTCTAGTTTTCAGAAATGCACAGGTTTGGTAGGTTTCCCTAGGTGCCGGCTGAGCTAGAGGCCAAATTCTACAGGTAGGCACTTCGCAAAAAACACCTCTGTTTTCTTCCAAAAATGTGGATGTGTCCACGTTGCGCTTTGGGGCGTTTCCTGTCGCGGGCGCTAGGCCTAACCACACAAGTGAGGTATCATTTTTATCGGGAGACTTGGGGGAACGCTGGGTGGAAGGAAATTTGTGGCTCCTCTCAGATTCCAGTACTTTCTGTCACAGAAATGTGAGGAACATGTGTTTTTTTAGCCAAATTTTGAGGTTTGCAAAGGATTCTGGGTAACAGAACCTGGTCCGAGCCCCGCAAGTCACCCCTCCTTGGATTCCCCTAGGTCTCTAGTTTTCAGAAATGCACAGGTTTGGTAGGTTTCCCTAGGTGCCGGCTGAGCTAGAGGCCAAAATCTACAGGTAGGCACTTCGCAAAAAACACCTCTGTTTTCTTCCAAAAATTTGGATGTGTCCACGTTGCGCTTTGGGGCGTTTCCTGTCGCGGGCGCTAGGCCTACCCACACAAGTGAGGTATCATTTTTATCGGGAGACTTGGGGGAACGCTGGGTGGAAGGAAATTTGTGGCTCCTCTCACATTCCAGAACTTTATGCCACAGAAATGTGAGGAACATGTGTTTTTTTAGCCATATTTTGAGGTTTGCAAAGGATTCTGGGTAACAGAACCTGGTCCGAGCCCCGCAAGTCACCCCTCCTTGGATTCCCCTCGGTCTCTAGTTTTCAGAAATGCACAGGTTTGGTAGGTTACCCTAGGTGCCGGCTGAGCTAGGGGCCAAAATCTTCAGGTAGGCACTTCGCAAAAAACACCTCTGTTTTCTTCCAAAAATTTGGATGTGTCCACGTTGCGCTTTGGGGCGTTTCCTGTCGCGCGCGCTAGGCCTACCCACACAAGTGAGGTATCATTTTTATCGGGAGACTTGGGGGAACGCTGGGTGGAAGGAAATTTGTGGCTCCTCTCAGATTCCAGAACTTTATGCCACAGAAATTTGAGGAACATGTGTTTTTTTAGCCAAATTTTGAGGTTTGCCAAGGATTCTGGGTAAGAGAACCTGGTCCGAGCCCCGCAAGTCACCCCTCCTTGGATTCCCCTAGGTCTCTAGTTTTCAGAAATGCACAGGTTTGGTAGGTTTCCCTAGGTGCCGGCTGAGCTAGAGGCCAAATTCTACAGGTAGGCACATCGCAAAAAACACTTCTGTTTTCTTCCAAAAATGTGGATGTGTCCACGTTGCGCTTTGGGGCGTTTCCTGTCGCGGGCGCTAGGCCTACCCACACAAGTGAGGTATCAGTTTTATCGGGAGACTTGGGGGAACGCTGGGTGGAAGGAAATTTGTGGCTCCTCTCAGATTCCAGTACTTTCTGTCACAGAAATGTGAGGAACATGTGTTTTTTTAGCCAAATTTTGAGGTTTGCAAAGGATTCTGGGTAACAGAACCTGGTCCGAGCCCCGCAAGTCACCCCTCCTTGGATTCCCCTAGGTCTCTAGTTTTCAGAAATGTTTGGTAGGTTTCCCTAGGTGCCGGCTGAGCTAGAGGCCAAAATCTACAGGTAGGCACTTCGCAAAAAACACCTCTGTTTTCTTCCAAAAATTTGGATGTGTCCACGTTGCGCTTTGGGGCGTTTCCTGTCGCGGGCGCTAGGCCTACCCACACAAGTGAGGTATCATTTTTATCGGGAGACTTGGGGGAACGCTGGGTGGAAGGAAATTTGTGACTCCTCTCAGATTACAGAACTTTATGCCACAGAAATGTGAGGAATATGTGTTTTTTTTAGCCAAATTTTGAGGTTTGCCAAGGATTCTGGGTAAGAGAACCTGGTCCGAGCCCCGCAAGTCACCCCTCCTTGGATTCCCCTAGGTCTCTAGTTTTCAGAAATGCACAGGTTTGGTAGGTTTCCCTAGGTGCCGGCTGAGCTAGAGGCCAAATTCTACAGGTAGGCACTTCGCAAAAAACACCTCTGTTTTCTTCCAAAAATGTGGATGTGTCCACGTTGCGCTTTGGGGCGTTTCCTGTCGCGGGCGCTAGGCCTACCCACACAAGTGAGGTATCATTTTTATCGGGAGACTTGGGGGAACGCTGGGTGGAAGGAAATTTGTGGCTCCTCTCAGATTCCAGTACTTTCTGTCACAGAAATGTGAGGAACATGTGTTTTTTTAGCCAAATTTTGAGGTTTGCAAAGGATTCTGGGTAACAGAACCTGGTCCGAGCCCCGCAAGTCACCCCTCCTTGGATTCCCCTAGGTCTCTAGTTTTCAGAAATGCACAGGTTTGGTAGGTTTCCCTAGGTGCCGGCTGAGCTAGAGGCCAAAATCTACAGGTAGGCACTTCGCAAAAAACACCTCTGTTTTCTTCCAAAAATTTGGATGTGTCCACGTTGCGCTTTGGGGCGTTTCCTGTCGCGGGCGCTAGGCCTACCCACACAAGTGAGGTATCATTTTTATCGGGAGACTTGGGGGAACGCTGGGTGGAAGGAAATTTGTGGCTCCTCTCACATTCCAGAACTTTATGCCACAGAAATGTGAGGAACATGTGTTTTTTTAGCCATATTTTGAGGTTTGCAAAGGATTCTGGGTAACAGAACCTGGTCCGAGCCCCGCAAGTCACCCCTCCTTGGATTCCCCTAGGTCTCTAGTTTTCAGAAATGCACAGGTTTGGTAGTTTACCCTAGGTGCCGGCTGAGCTAGAGGCCAAAATCTTCAGGTAGGCACTTCGCAAAAAACACCTCTGTTTTATTCCAAAAATGTGGATGTGTCCACGTTGCGCTTTGGGGCGTTTCCTGTCGCGGGCGCTAGGCCTACCCACACAAGTGAGGTATCATTTTTATCGGGAGACTTGGGGGAACGCTGGGTGGAAGGAAATTTGTGGCTCCTCTCAGATTCCAGAACTTTATGCCACAGAAATTTGAGGAACATGTGTTTTTTTAGCCAAATTTTGAGGTTTGCCAAGGATTCTGGGTAAGAGAACCTGGTCCGAGCCCCGCAAGTCACCCCTCCTTGGATTCCCCTAGGTCTCTAGTTTTCAGAAATGCACAGGTTTGGTAGGTTACCCTAGGTGCCGGCTGAGCTAGAGGCCAAAATCTTCAGGTAGGCACTTCGCAAAAAACACCTCTGTTTTCTTCCAAAAATTTGGATGTGTCCACGTTGCGCTTTGTGGCGTTTCCTGTCGCGGGTGCTAGGCCTACCCACACAAGTGAGGTATCATTTTTATCGGGAGACTTGGGGGAACGCTGGGTGGAAGGAAATTTGTGGCTCCTCTCAGATTCCCGAACTTTCTGCCACAGAAATGTGAGGAACATGTGTTTTTTTAGCCAAATTTTGAGGTTTGCAAAGGATTCTGGGTAACAGAACCTGGTCCGAGCCCCGCAAGTCACCCCTCCTTGGATTCCCCTAGGTCTCTAGTTTTCAGAAATGCACAGGTTTGGTAGGTTACCATAGGTGCCGGCTGAGCTAGAGGCCAAAATCTACAGGTAGGCACTTCGCAAAAAACACCTCTGTTTTCTTCCAAAAATTTGGATGTGTCCACGTTGCGCTTTGGGGCGTTTCCTGTCGCGGGCGCTAGGCCTACCCACACAAGTGAGGTATCATTTTTATCGGGAGACTTAGGGGAACGCTGGGTGGAAGGAAATTTGTGGCTCCTCTCACATTCCAGAACTTTATGCCACAGAAATGTGAGGAACATGTGTTTTTTTAGCCATATTTTGAGGTTTGCAAAGGATTCTGGGTAACAGAACCTGGTCCGAGCCCCGCAAGTCACCCCTCCTTGGATTCCCCTAGGTCTCTAGTTTTCAGAAATGCACAGGTTTGGTAGTTTACCCTAGGTGCCGGCTGAGCTAGAGGCCAAAATCTTCAGGTAGGCACTTCGCAAAAAACACCTCTGTTTTATTCCAAAAATGTGGATGTGTCCACGTTGCGCTTTGGGGCGTTTCCTGTCGCGGGCGCTAGGCCTACCCACACAAGTGAGGTATCATTTTTATCGGGAGACTTGGGGGAACGCTGGGTGGAAGGAAATTTGTGGCTCCTCTCAGATTCCAGAACTTTATGCCACAGAAATTTGAGGAACATGTGTTTTTTTAGCCAAATTTTGAGGTTTGCCAAGGATTCTGGGTAAGAGAACCTGGTCCGAGCCCCGCAAGTCACCCCTCCTTGGATTCCCCTAGGTCTCTAGTTTTCAGAAATGCACAGGTTTGGTAGGTTACCCTAGGTGCCGGCTGAGCTAGAGGCCAAAATCTTCAGGTAGGCACTTCGCAAAAAACACCTCTGTTTTCTTCCAAAAATTTGGATGTGTCCACGTTGCGCTTTGTGGCGTTTCCTGTCGCGGGTGCTAGGCCTACCCACACAAGTGAGGTATCATTTTTATCGGGAGACTTGGGGGAACGCTGGGTGGAAGGAAATTTGTGGCTCCTCTCAGATTCCCGAACTTTCTGCCACAGAAATGTGAGGAACATGTGTTTTTTTAGCCAAATTTTGAGGTTTGCAAAGGATTCTGGGTAACAGAACCTGGTCCGAGCCCCGCAAGTCACCCCTCCTTGGATTCCCCTAGGTCTCTAGTTTTCAGAAATGCACAGGTTTGGTAGGTTACCATAGGTGCCGGCTGAGCTAGAGGCCAAAATCTTCAGGTAGGCATTTCGCAAAAAACACCTCTGTTTTATTCCAAAAATGTGGATGTGTCCACGTTGCGCTTTGGGGCGTTTCCTGTCGCGGGCGCTAGGCCTACCCACACAAGTGAGGTATCATTTTTATCGGGAGACTTGGGGGAACGCTGGGTGGAAGGAAATTTGTGGCTCCTCTCAGATTCCAGTATTTTTTTGCCACAGAAATGAGAGGAACATGTGTTTTTTTAGCCAAATTTTGAGGTTTGCAAAGGATTCTGGGTAACAGAACCTGGTCCGAGCCCCGCAATTCTTCCCTCCTTGGATTCCCCTAGGTCTCTAGTTTTCAGAAATGCACAGGTTTGGTAGGTTTCCCTAGGTGCCGGCTGAGCTAGAGGCCAAATTCTACAGGTAGGCACTTCGCAAAAAACACCTCTGTTTTCTTCCAAAAATGTGGATGTGTCCACGTTGCGCTTTGGGGCGTTTCCTGTCGCGGGTGCTAGGCCTACCCACACAAGTGAGGTATCATTTTTATCGGGAGACTTGGGGGAACGCTGGGTGGAAGGAAATTTGTGGCTCCTCTCAGATTCCAGTACTTTCTGTCACAGAAATGTGAGGAACATGTGTTTTTTTAGCCAAATTTTGAGGTTTGCAAAGGATTCTGGGTAACAGAACCTGGTCCGAGCCCCGCAAGTCACCCCTGCTTGGATTCCCCTAGGTCTCTAGTTTTCAGAAATGCACAGGTTTGGTAGGTTTCCCTAGGTGCCGGCTGAGCTAGAGGCCAAAATCTACAGGTAGGCACTTCGCAAAAAACACCTCTGTTTTCTTCGAAAAATTTGGATGTGTCCACGTTGCGCTTTGGGGCGATTCCTGTCGCGGGCGCTAGGCCTACCCACACAAGTGAGGTATCATTTTTATCGGGAGACTTGGGGGAACGCTGGGTGGAAGGAAATTTGTGGCTCCTCTCAGATTCCAGAACTTTATGCCACAGAAATGTGAGGAACATGTGTTTTTTTAGCCAAATTTTGAGGTTTGCCAAGGATTCTGGGTAAGAGAACCTGGTCCGAGCCCCGCAAGTCACCCCTCCTTGGATTCCCCTAGGTCTCTAGTTTTCAGAAATGCACAGGTTTGGTAGGTTACCCTAGGTGCCGGCTGAGCTAGAGGCCAAAATCTTCAGGTAGGCACTTCGCAAAAAACACCTCTGTTTTCTTCCAAAAATTTGGATGTGTCCACGTTGCGCTTTGTGGCGTTTCCTGTCGCGGGTGCTAGGCCTACCCACACAAGTGAGGTATCGTTTTTATCGGGAGACTTGGGGGAACGCTGGGTGGAAGGAAATTTGGGGCTCCTCTCAGATTCCCGAACTTTCTGCCACAGAAATGTGAGGAACATGTGTTTTTTTAGCCAAATTTTGAGGTTTGCCAAGGATTCTGGGTAACAGAACCTGGTCCGAGCCCCGCAAGTCACCCCTCCTTGGATTCCCCTAGGTCTCTAGTTTTCAGAAATGCACAGGTTTGTAGGTTTCCCTAGGTGCCGGCTGAGCTAGAGGCCAAAATCTACAGGTAGGCACTTCGCAAAAAACACCTCTGTTTTCTTCCAAAAATTTGGATGTGTCCACGTTGCGCTTTGGGGCGTTTCCTGTCGCGGGCGCTAGGCCTACACACACAAGTGAGGTATCATTTTTATCGGGAGACTTGGGGGAACGCTGGGTGGAAGGAAATTTGTGGCTCCTCTCAGATTCCAGAACTTTATGCCACAGAAATGTGAGGAACATGTGTTTTTTTAGCCAAATTTTGAGGTTTGCAAAGGATTCTGGGTGACAGAACCTGGTCCGAGCCCCGCAAGTCACCCCTCCTTGGATTCCCCTAGGTCTCTAGTTTTCAGAAATGCACAGGTTTGGTAGGTTACCGTAGGTGCCAGCTGAGCTAGAGGCCAAAATCTTCAGGTAGGCACTTCGCAAAAAACACCTCTGTTTTCTTCCAAAAATGTGGATGTGTCCACGTTGCGCTTTGTGGCGTTTCCTGTCGCGGGTGCTAGGCCTACCCACACAAGTGAGGTATCATTTTTATCGGGAGACTTGGGGGAACGCTGGGTGGAAGGAAATTTGTGGCTCCTCTCAGATTCCCGAACTTTCTGCCACAGAAATGTGAGGAACATGTGTTTTTTTAGCCAAATTTTGAGGTTTGCCAAGGATTCTGGGTAAGAGAACCTGGTCCGAGCCCCGCAAGTCACCCCTCCTTGGATTCCCCTAGGTCTCTAGTTTTCAGAAATGCACAGGTTTGGTAGGTTTCCGTAGGTGCCGGCTGAGCTAGAGGCCAAAATCTACAGGTAGGCACTTCGCAAAAAACACCTCTGTTTTCTTCGAAAAATTTGGATGTGTCCACGTTGCGCTTTGGGGCGTTTCCTGTCGCGGGCGCTAGGCCTACCGACACAAGTGAGGTATCATTTTTATCGGAGACTTGGGGGAACGCTGGGTGGAAGGAAATTTGTGGCTCCTCTCAGATTCCAGAACTTTATGCCACAGAAATGTGAGGAACATGTGTTTTTTTAGCCAAATTTTGAGGTTTGCCAAGGATTCTGGGTAAGAGAACCTGGTCCGAGCCCCGCAAGTCACCCCTCCTTGGATTCCCCTAGGTCTCTAGTTTTCAAAAATGCACAGGTTTGGTAGGTTACCCTAGGTGCCGGCTGAGCTAGAGGCCAAAATCTTCAGGTAGGCACTTCGCAAAAAACACCTCTGTTTTCTTCCAAAAATTTGGATGTGTCCACGTTGCGCTTTGTGGCGTTTCCTGTCGCGGGTGCTAGGCCTACCCACACAAGTGAGGTATCGTTTTTATCGGGAGACTTGGGGGAACGCTGGGTGGAAGGAAATTTGTGGCTCCTCTCAGATTCCCGAACTTTCTGCCACAGAAATGTGAGGAACATGTGTTTTTTTAGCCAAATTTTGAGGTTTGCAAAGGATTCTGGGTAACAGAACCTGGTCCGAGCCCCGCAAGTCACCCCTCCTTGGATTCCCCTAGGTCTCTAGTTTTCAGAAATGCACAGGTTTGGTAGGTTTCCCTAGGTGCCGGCTGAGCTAGAGGCCAAAATCTACAGGTAGGCACTTCGCAAAAAACACCTCTGTTTTCTTCCAAAAATTTGGATGTGTCCACGTTGCGCTTTGGGGCGTTTCCTGTCGCGGGCGCTAGGCCTACACACACAAGTGAGGTATCATTTTTATCGGGAGACTTGGGGGAACGCTGGGTGGAAGGAAATTTGTGGCTCCTCTCAGATTCCAGAACTTTCTGCCACAGAAATGTGAGGAACATGTGTTTTTTTAGCCAAATTTTGAGGTTTGCAAAGGATTCTGGGTGACAGAACCTGGTCCGAGCCCCGCAAGTCACCCCTCCTTGGATTCCCCTAGGTCTCTAGTTTTCAGAAATGCACAGGTTTGGTAGGTTACCATAGGTGCCAGCTGAGCTAGAGGCCAAAATCTTCAGGTAGGCACTTCGCAAAAAACACCTCTGTTTTCTTCCAAAAATTTGGATGTGTCCACGTTGCGCTTTGTGGCGTTTCCTGTCGCGGGTGCTAGGCCTACCCACACAAGTGAGGTATCATTTTTATCGGGGACTTGGGGGAACGCTGGGTGGAAGGAAATTTGTGGCTCCTCTCAGATTCCCGAACTTTCTGCCACAGAAATGTGAGGAACATGTGTTTTTTTAGCCAAATTTTGAGATTTGCAAAGGATTCTGGGTAACAGAACCTGGTCCGAGCCCTGCAAGTCACCCCTCCTTGGATTCCCCTAGGTCTCTAGTTTTCAGAAATGCACAGGTTTGGTAGGTTTCCCTAGGTGCCGGCTGAGCTAGAGGCCAAAATCTACAGGTAGGCACTTCGCAAAAAACACCTCTGTTTTCTTCCAATAATGTGGATGTGTCCACGTTGCCCTTTGGGGCGTTTCCTGTCGCGGGCGCTAGGCCTACCCACACAAGTGAGGTATCATTTTTATCAGGAGACTTGGGGAAACGCTGGGTGGAAGGACATTTTTGGCTCCTCTCAGATTCCAGAACTTTCTGCCACAGAAATGTGAGGAACATGTGTTTTTTTAGCCAAATTTTGAGGTTTGCAAAGGATTCTGGGTAACAGAACCTGGTCCGAGCCCCGCAAGTCACCCCTCCTTGGATTCCCCTAGGTCTCTAGTTTTCAGAAATGCACAGGTTTGGTAGGTTTCCCTAGGTGCCAGCTGAGCTAGAGGCCAAAATCTACAGGTAGGCACTTCGCAAAAAACACCTCTGTTTTCTTCCAAAAATTTGGATGTGTCCACGTTGCGCTTTCGTGCGTTTCCTGTCGCGGGCGCTAGGCCTACCCACACAAGTGAGGTATCATTTTTATCGGGAGACTTGGGGGAACGCTGGGTGGAAGGAAATTTGTGGCTCCTCTCAGATTCCAGTACTTTCTGTCACAGAAATGTGAGGAACATGTGTTTTTTTAGCCAAATTTTGAGGTTTGCAAAGGATTCTGGGTAACAGAACCTGGTCCGAGCCCCGCAAGTCACCCCTCCTTGGATTCCCCTAGGTCTCTAGTTTTCAGAAATGCACAGGTTTGGTAGGTTTCCCTAGGTGCTGGCTGAGCTAGAGGCCAAAATCTACAGGTAGGCACTTCGCAAAAAACACCTCTGTTTTCTTCCAAAAATTTGGATGTGTCCACGTTGCGGTTTGGGGCGTTTCCTGTCGCGGGCGCTAGGCCTACCCACACAAGTGAGGTATCATTTTTATCGGGAGACTTGGGGGAACGCTGGGTGGAAGGAAATTTGTGGCTCCTCTCAGATTCCAGAACTTTATGCCACAGAAATGTGAGGAATATGTGTTTTTTTAGCCAAATTTTGAGGTTTGCCAAGGATTCTGGGTAAGAGAACCTGGTCCGAGCCCCGCAAGTCACCCCTCCTTGGATTCCCCTAGGTCTCTAGTTTTCAGAAATGCACAGGTTTGGTAGGTTACCCTAGGTGCCGGCTGAGCTAGAGGCCAAAATCTTCAGGTAGGCATTTCGCAAAAAACACCTCTGTTTTCTTCCAAAAATTTGGATGTGTCCACGTTGCGCTTTGTGGCGTTTCCTGTCGCGGGTGCTAGGCCTACCCACACAAGTGAGGTATCATTTTTATCGGGAGACTTGGGGGAACGCTGGGTGGAAGGAAATTTGTGGCTCCTCTCAGATTCCCGAACTTTCTGCCACAGAAATGTGAGGAACATGTGTTTTTTTAGCCAAATTTTGAGGTTTGCAAAGGATTCTGGGTAACAGAACCTGGTCCGAGCCCTGCAAGTCACCCCTCCTTGGATTCCCCTAGGTCTCTAGTTTTCAGAAATGCACAGGTTTGGTAGGTTACCATAGGTGCCGGCTGAGCTAGAGGCCAAAATCTTCAGGTAGGCACTTCGCAAAAAACACCTCTGTTTTATTCCAAAAATGTGGATGTGTCCACGTTGCGCTTTGGGGCGTTTCCTGTCGCGGGCGCTAGGCCTACCCACACAAGTGAGGTATCATTTTTATCGGGAGACTTGGGGGAACGCTGGGTGGAAGGAAATGTGTGGCTCCTCTCAGATTCCAGTATTTTTTTGCCACAGAAATGAGAGGAACATGTGTTTTTTTAGCCAAATTTTGAGGTTTGCAAAGGATTCTGGGTAACAGAACCTGGTCCGAGCCCCGCAAGTCTTCCCTCCTTGGATTCCCCTAGGTCTCTAGTTTTCAGAAATGCACAGGTTTGGTAGGTTTCCCTAGGTGCCGGCTGAGCTAGAGGCCAAATTCTACAGGTAGGCACATCGCAAAAAACACTTCTGTTTTCTTCCAAAAATGTGGATGTGTCCACGTTGCGCTTTGGGGCGTTTCCTGTCGCGGGCGCTAGGCCTACCCACACAAGTGAGGTATCATTTTTATCGGGAGACTTGGGGGAACGCTGGGTGGAAGGAAATTTGTGGCTCCTCTCAGATTCCAGTACTTTCTGTCACAGAAATGTGAGGAACATGTGTTTTTTTAGCCAAATTTTGAGGTTTGCAAAGGATTCTGGGTAACAGAACCTGGTCCGAGCCCCGCAAGTCACCCCTCCTTGGATTCCCCTAGGTCTCTAGTTTTCAGAAATGCACAGGTTTGGTAGGTTTCCCTAGGTGCCGGCTGAGCTAGAGGCCAAAATCTACAGGTAGGCACTTCGCAAAAAACACCTCTGTTTTCTTCCAAAAATTTGGATGTGTCCACGTTGCGCTTTGGGGCGTTTCCTGTCGCGGGCGCTAGGCCTACCCACACAAGTGAGGTATCATTTTTATCGGGAGACTTGGGGGAACGCTGGGTGGAAGGAAATTTGTGGCTCCTCTCAGATTCCAGAACTTTATGCCACAGAAATGTGAGGAACATGTGTTTTTTTAGCCAAATTTTGAGGTTTGCCAAGGATTCTGGGTAAGAGAACCTGGTCCGAGCCCCGCAAGTCACCCCTCCTTGGATTCCCCTAGGTCTCTAGTTTTCAGAAATGCACAGGTTTGGTAGGTTACCCTATGTGCCGGCTGAGCTAGAGGCCAAAATCTTCAGGTAGGCACTTCGCAAAAAACACCTCTGTTTTCTTCCAAAAATTTGGATGTGTCCACGTTGCGCTTTGTGGCGTTTCCTGTCGCGGGTGCTAGGCCTACCCACACAAGTGAGGTATCGTTTTTATCGGGAGACTTGGGGGAACGCTGGGTGGAAGGAAATTTGTGGCTCCTCTCAGATTCCCGAACTTTCTGCCACAGAAATGTGAGGAACATGTGTTTTTTTAGCCAAATTTTGAGGTTTGCAAAGGATTCTGGGTAACAGAACCTGGTCCGAGCCCCGCAAGTCACCCCTCCTTGGATTCCCCTAGGTCTCTAGTTTTCAGAAATGCACAGGTTTGGTAGGTTTCCCTAGGTGCCGGCTGAGCTAGAGGCCAAATTCTACAGGTAGGCACTTCGCAAAAAACACCTCTGTTTTCTTCCAAAAATGTGGATGTGTCCACGTTGCGCTTTGGGGCGTTTCCTGTCGCGGGCGCTAGGCCTACCCACACAAGTGAGGTATCATTTTTATCGGGAGACTTGGGGGAACGCTGGGTGGAAGGAAATTTGTGGCTCCTCTCAGATTCCAGTACTTTCTGTCACAGAAATGTGAGGAACATGTGTTTTTTTAGCCAAATTTTGAGGTTTGCAAAGGATTCTGGGTAACAGAACCTGGTCCGAGCCCCGCAAGTCACCCCTCCTTGGATTCCCCTAGGTCTCTAGTTTTCAGAAATGCACAGGTTTGGTAGGTTTCCCTAGGTGCCGGCTGAGCTAGAGGCCAAAATCTACAGGTAGGCACTTCGCAAAAAACACCTCTGTTTTCTTCCAAAAATTTGGATGTGTCCACGTTGCGCTTTGGGGCGTTTCCTGTCGCGGGCGCTAGGCCTACCCACACAAGTGAGGTATCATTTTTATCGGGAGACTTGGGGGAACGCTGGGTGGAAGGAAATTTGTGGCTCCTCTCACATTCCAGAACTTTATGCCACAGAAATGTGAGGAACATGTGTTTTTTTAGCCAAATTTTGAGATTTGCAAAGGATTCTGGGTAACAGAACCTGGTCCGAGCCCTGCAAGTCACCCCTCCTTGGATTCCCCTAGGTCTCTAGTTTTCAGAAATGCACAGGTTTGGTAGGTTTCCCTAGGTGCCGGCTGAGCTAGAGGCCAAAATCTACAGGTAGGCACTTCGCAAAAAACACCTCTGTTTTCTTCCAATAATGTGGATGTGTCCACGTTGCCCTTTGGGGCGTTTCCTGTCGCGGGCGCTAGGCCTACCCACACAAGTGAGGTATCATTTTTATCAGGAGACTTGGGGAAACGCTGGGTGGAAGGACATTTTTGGCTCCTCTCAGATTCCAGAACTTTCTGCCACAGAAATGTGAGGAACATGTGTTTTTTTAGCCAAATTTTGAGGTTTGCAAAGGATTCTGGGTAACAGAACCTGGTCCGAGCCCCGCAAGTCACCCCTCCTTGGATTCCCCTAGGTCTCTAGTTTTCAGAAATGCACAGGTTTGGTAGGTTTCCCTAGGTGCCAGCTGAGCTAGAGGCCAAAATCTACAGGTAGGCACTTCGCAAAAAACACCTCTGTTTTCTTCCAAAAATTTGGATGTGTCCACGTTGCGCTTTCGTGCGTTTCCTGTCGCGGGCGCTAGGCCTACCCACACAAGTGAGGTATCATTTTTATCGGGAGACTTGGGGGAACGCTGGGTGGAAGGAAATTTGTGGCTCCTCTCAGATTCCAGTACTTTCTGTCACAGAAATGTGAGGAACATGTGTTTTTTTAGCCAAATTTTGAGGTTTGCAAAGGATTCTGGGTAACAGAACCTGGTCCGAGCCCCGCAAGTCACCCCTCCTTGGATTCCCCTAGGTCTCTAGTTTTCAGAAATGCACAGGTTTGGTAGGTTTCCCTAGGTGCTGGCTGAGCTAGAGGCCAAAATCTACAGGTAGGCACTTCGCAAAAAACACCTCTGTTTTCTTCCAAAAATTTGGATGTGTCCACGTTGCGGTTTGGGGCGTTTCCTGTCGCGGGCGCTAGGCCTACCCACACAAGTGAGGTATCATTTTTATCGGGAGACTTGGGGGAACGCTGGGTGGAAGGAAATTTGTGGCTCCTCTCAGATTCCAGAACTTTATGCCACAGAAATGTGAGGAATATGTGTTTTTTTAGCCAAATTTTGAGGTTTGCCAAGGATTCTGGGTAAGAGAACCTGGTCCGAGCCCCGCAAGTCACCCCTCCTTGGATTCCCCTAGGTCTCTAGTTTTCAGAAATGCACAGGTTTGGTAGGTTACCCTAGGTGCCGGCTGAGCTAGAGGCCAAAATCTTCAGGTAGGCATTTCGCAAAAAACACCTCTGTTTTCTTCCAAAAATTTGGATGTGTCCACGTTGCGCTTTGTGGCGTTTCCTGTCGCGGGTGCTAGGCCTACCCACACAAGTGAGGTATCATTTTTATCGGGAGACTTGGGGGAACGCTGGGTGGAAGGAAATTTGTGGCTCCTCTCAGATTCCCGAACTTTCTGCCACAGAAATGTGAGGAACATGTGTTTTTTTAGCCAAATTTTGAGGTTTGCAAAGGATTCTGGGTAACAGAACCTGGTCCGAGCCCTGCAAGTCACCCCTCCTTGGATTCCCCTAGGTCTCTAGTTTTCAGAAATGCACAGGTTTGGTAGGTTACCATAGGTGCCGGCTGAGCTAGAGGCCAAAATCTTCAGGTAGGCACTTCGCAAAAAACACCTCTGTTTTATTCCAAAAATGTGGATGTGTCCACGTTGCGCTTTGGGGCGTTTCCTGTCGCGGGCGCTAGGCCTACCCACACAAGTGAGGTATCATTTTTATCGGGAGACTTGGGGGAACGCTGGGTGGAAGGAAATGTGTGGCTCCTCTCAGATTCCAGTATTTTTTTGCCACAGAAATGAGAGGAACATGTGTTTTTTTAGCCAAATTTTGAGGTTTGCAAAGGATTCTGGGTAACAGAACCTGGTCCGAGCCCCGCAAGTCTTCCCTCCTTGGATTCCCCTAGGTCTCTAGTTTTCAGAAATGCACAGGTTTGGTAGGTTTCCCTAGGTGCCGGCTGAGCTAGAGGCCAAATTCTACAGGTAGGCACATCGCAAAAAACACTTCTGTTTTCTTCCAAAAATGTGGATGTGTCCACGTTGCGCTTTGGGGCGTTTCCTGTCGCGGGCGCTAGGCCTACCCACACAAGTGAGGTATCATTTTTATCGGGAGACTTGGGGGAACGCTGGGTGGAAGGAAATTTGTGGCTCCTCTCAGATTCCAGTACTTTCTGTCACAGAAATGTGAGGAACATGTGTTTTTTTAGCCAAATTTTGAGGTTTGCAAAGGATTCTGGGTAACAGAACCTGGTCCGAGCCCCGCAAGTCACCCCTCCTTGGATTCCCCTAGGTCTCTAGTTTTCAGAAATGCACAGGTTTGGTAGGTTTCCCTAGGTGCCGGCTGAGCTAGAGGCCAAAATCTACAGGTAGGCACTTCGCAAAAAACACCTCTGTTTTCTTCCAAAAATTTGGATGTGTCCACGTTGCGCTTTGGGGCGTTTCCTGTCGCGGGCGCTAGGCCTACCCACACAAGTGAGGTATCATTTTTATCGGGAGACTTGGGGGAACGCTGGGTGGAAGGAAATTTGTGGCTCCTCTCAGATTCCAGAACTTTATGCCACAGAAATGTGAGGAACATGTGTTTTTTTAGCCAAATTTTGAGGTTTGCCAAGGATTCTGGGTAAGAGAACCTGGTCCGAGCCCCGCAAGTCACCCCTCCTTGGATTCCCCTAGGTCTCTAGTTTTCAGAAATGCACAGGTTTGGTAGGTTACCCTATGTGCCGGCTGAGCTAGAGGCCAAAATCTTCAGGTAGGCACTTCGCAAAAAACACCTCTGTTTTCTTCCAAAAATTTGGATGTGTCCACGTTGCGCTTTGTGGCGTTTCCTGTCGCGGGTGCTAGGCCTACCCACACAAGTGAGGTATCGTTTTTATCGGGAGACTTGGGGGAACGCTGGGTGGAAGGAAATTTGTGGCTCCTCTCAGATTCCCGAACTTTCTGCCACAGAAATGTGAGGAACATGTGTTTTTTTAGCCAAATTTTGAGGTTTGCAAAGGATTCTGGGTAACAGAACCTGGTCCGAGCCCCGCAAGTCACCCCTCCTTGGATTCCCCTAGGTCTCTAGTTTTCAGAAATGCACAGGTTTGGTAGGTTTCCCTAGGTGCCGGCTGAGCTAGAGGCCAAATTCTACAGGTAGGCACTTCGCAAAAAACACCTCTGTTTTCTTCCAAAAATGTGGATGTGTCCACGTTGCGCTTTGGGGCGTTTCCTGTCGCGGGCGCTAGGCCTACCCACACAAGTGAGGTATCATTTTTATCGGGAGACTTGGGGGAACGCTGGGTGGAAGGAAATTTGTGGCTCCTCTCAGATTCCAGTACTTTCTGTCACAGAAATGTGAGGAACATGTGTTTTTTTAGCCAAATTTTGAGGTTTGCAAAGGATTCTGGGTAACAGAACCTGGTCCGAGCCCCGCAAGTCACCCCTCCTTGGATTCCCCTAGGTCTCTAGTTTTCAGAAATGCACAGGTTTGGTAGGTTTCCCTAGGTGCCGGCTGAGCTAGAGGCCAAAATCTACAGGTAGGCACTTCGCAAAAAACACCTCTGTTTTCTTCCAAAAATTTGGATGTGTCCACGTTGCGCTTTGGGGCGTTTCCTGTCGCGGGCGCTAGGCCTACCCACACAAGTGAGGTATCATTTTTATCGGGAGACTTGGGGGAACGCTGGGTGGAAGGAAATTTGTGGCTCCTCTCACATTCCAGAACTTTATGCCACAGAAATGTGAGGAACATGTGTTTTTTTAGCCATATTTTGAGGTTTGCAAAGGATTCTGGGTAACAGAACCTGGTCCGAGCCCCGCAAGTCACCCCTCCTTGGATTCCCCTAGGTCTCTAGTTTTCAGAATTGCACAGGTTTGGTAGTTTACCCTAGGTGCCGGCTGAGCTAGAGGCCAAAATCTTCAGGTAGGCACTTCGCAAAAAACACCTCTGTTTTATTCCAAAAATGTGGATGTGTCCATGTTGCGCTTTGGGGCGTTTCCTGTCGCGGGCTCTAGGCCTACCCACATAAGTGAGGTATCATTTTTATCGGGAGACTTGGGGGAACGCTGGGTGGAAGGAAATTTGTGGCTTCTCTCAGATTCCCGAACTTTCTGCCACAGAAATGTGAGGAACATGTGTTTTTTTAGCCAAATTTTGAGGTTTGCAAAGGATTTTGGGTAACAGAACCTGGTCCGAGCCCCGCAAGTCACCCCTCCTTGGATTCCCCTAGGTCTCTAGTTTTCAGAAATGCACAGGTTTGGTAGGTTACCCTAGGTGCCGGCTGAGCTAGAGGCCAAAATCTACAGGTAGGCACTTCGCAAAAAACACCTCTGTTGTCTTCGAAAAATTTGGATGTGTCCACGTTGCGCTTTGGGGCGTTTCCTGTCGCGGGCGCTAGGCCTACCCACACAAGTGAGGTATCATTTTTATCGGGAGACTTGGGGGAACGCTGGGTGGAAGGAAATTTGTGGCTCCTCTCACATTCCAGAACTTTATGCCACAGAAATGTGAGGAACATGTGTTTTTTAAGCCAAATTTTGAGGTTTGCAAAGGATTCTGGGTAACAGAACCTGGTCCGAGCCCCGCAAGTCACCCCTCCTTGGATTCCCCTAGGTCTCTAGTTTTCAGAAATGCACAGGTTTGGTAGGTTACCCTAGGTGCCGGCTGAGCTAGGGGCCAAAATCTTCAGGTAGGCACTTCGCAAAAAACACCTCTGTTTTCTTCCAAAAATTTGGATGTGTCCACGTTGCGCTTTGGGGCGTTTCCTGTCGCGCGCGCTAGGCCTACCCACACAAGTGAGGTATCATTTTTATCGGGAGACTTGGGGGAACGCTGGGTGGAAGGAAATTTGTGGCTCCTCTCAGATTCCAGAACTTTATGCCACAGAAATTTGAGGAACATGTGTTTTTTTAGCCAAATTTTGAGGTTTGCCAAGGATTCTGGGTAAGAGAACCTGGTCCGAGCCCCGCAAGTCACCCCTCCTTGGATTCCCCTAGGTCTCTAGTTTTCAGAAATGCACAGGTTTGGTAGGTTACCCTAGGTGCCGGCTGAGCTAGAGGCCAAAATCTTCAGGTAGGCACTTCGCAAAAAACACCTCTGTTTTCTTCCAAAAATTTGGATGTGTCCACGTTGCGCTTTGTGGCGTTTCCTGTCGCGGGTGCTAGGCCTACCCACACAAGTGAGGTATCATTTTTATCGGGAGACTTGGGGGAACGCTGGGTGGAAGGAAATTTGTGGCTCCTCTCAGATTCCCGAACTTTCTGCCACAGAAATGTGAGGAACATGTGTTTTTTTAGCCAAATTTTGAGGTTTGCAAAGGATTCTGGGTAACAGAACCTGGTCCGAGCCCCGCAAGTCACCCCTCCTTGGATTCCCCTAGGTCTCTAGTTTTCAGAAATGCACAGGTTTGGTAGGTTACCATAGGTGCCGGCTGAGCTAGAGGCCAAAATCTTCAGGTAGGCATTTCGCAAAAAACACCTCTGTTTTATTCCAAAAATGTGGATGTGTCCACGTTGCGCTTTGGGGCGTTTCCTGTCGCGGGCGCTAGGCCTACCCACACAAGTGAGGTATCATTTTTATCGGGAGACTTGGGGGAACGCTGGGTGGAAGGAAATTTGTGGCTCCTCTCAGATTCCAGTATTTTTTTGCCACAGAAATGAGAGGAACATGTGTTTTTTTAGCCAAATTTTGAGGTTTGCAAAGAATTCTGGGTAACAGAACCTGGTCCGAGCCCCGCAATTCTTCCCTCCTTGGATTCCCCTAGGTCTCTAGTTTTCAGAAATGCACAGGTTTGGTAGGTTTCCCTAGGTGCCGGCTGAGCTAGAGGCCAAATTCTACAGGTAGGCACTTCGCAAAAAACACCTCTGTTTTCTTCCAAAAATGTGGATGTGTCCACGTTGCGCTTTGGGGCGTTTCCTGTCGCGGGCGCTAGGCCTACCCACACAAGTGAGGTATCATTTTTATCGGGAGACTTGGGGGAACGCTGGGTGGAAGGAAATTTGTGACTCCTCTCAGATTCCAGTACTTTCTGTCACAGAAATGTGAGGAACATGTGTTTTTTTAGCCAAATTTTGAGGTTTGCAAAGGATTCTGGGTAACAGAACCTGGTCCGAGCCCCGCAAGTCACCCCTCCTTGGATTCCCCTAGGTCTCTAGTTTTCAGAAATGCACAGGTTTGGTAGGTTTCCCTAGGTGCCGGCTGAGCTAGAGGCCAAAATCTACAGGTAGGCACTTCGCAAAAAACACCTCTGTTTTCTTCGAAAAATTTGGATGTGTCCACGTTGCGCTTTGGGGCGTTTCCTGTCGCGGGCGCTAGGCCTACCCACACAAGTGAGGTATCATTTTTATCGGGAGACTTGGGGGAACGCTGGGTGGAAGGAAATTTGTGGCTCCTCTCAGATTCCAGAACTTTATGCCACAGAAATGTGAGGAACATGTGTTTTTTTAGCCAAATTTTGAGGTTTGCCAAGGATTCTGGGTAAGAGAACCTGGTCCGAGCCCTGCAAGTCACCCCTCCTTGGATTCCCCTAGGTCTCTAGTTTTCAGAAATGCACAGGTTTGTAGGTTTCCCTAGGTGCCGGCTGAGCTAGAGGCCAAAATCTACAGGTAGGCACTTCGCAAAAAACACCTCTGTTTTCTTCCAAAAATTTGGATGTGTCCACGTTGCGCTTTGGGGCGTTTCCTGTCGCGGGCGCTAGGCCTACACACACAAGTGAGGTATCATTTTTATCGGGAGACTTGGGGGAACGCTGGGTGGAAGGAAATTTGTGGCTCCTCTCAGATTCCAGAACTTTATGCCACAGAAATGTGAGGAACATGTGTTTTTTTAGCCAAATTTTGAGGTTTGCAAAGGATTCTGGGTGACAGAACCTGGTCCGAGCCCCGCAAGTCACCCCTCCTTGGATTCCCCTAGGTCTCTAGTTTTCAGAAATGCACAGGTTTGGTAGGTTACCGTAGGTGCCAGCTGAGCTAGAGGCCAAAATCTTCAGGTAGGCACTTCGCAAAAAACACCTCTGTTTTCTTCCAAAAATTTGGATGTGTCCACGTTGCGCTTTGTGGCGTTTCCTGTCGCGGGTGCTAGGCCTACCCACACAAGTGAGGTATCATTTTTATCGGGAGACTTGGGGGAACGCTGGGTGGAAGGAAATTTGTGGCTCCTCTCAGATTCCCGAACTTTCTGCCACAGAAATGTGAGGAACATGTGTTTTTTTAGCCAAATTTTGAGGTTTGCCAAGGATTCTGGGTAAGAGAACCTGGTCCGAGCCCCGCAAGTCACCCCTCCTTGGATTCCCCTAGGTCTCTAGTTTTCAGAAATGCACAGGTTTGCTAGGTTTCCCTAGGTGCCGGCTGAGCTAGAGGCCAAAATCTACAGGTAGGCACTTCGCAAAAAACACCTCTGTTTTCTTCGAAAAATTTGGATGTGTCCACGTTGCGCTTTGGGGCGTTTCCTGTCGCGGGCGGTAGGCCTACCGACACAAGTGAGGTATCATTTTTATCGGGAGACTTGGGGGAACGCTGGGTGGAAGGAAATTTGTGGCTCCTCTCAGATTCCAGAACTTTATGCCACAGAAATGTGAGGAACATGTGTTTTTTTAGCCAAATTTTGAGGTTTGCCAAGGATTCTGGGTAAGAGAACCTGGTCCGAGCCCCGCAAGTCACCCCTCCTTGGATTCCCCTAGGTCTCTAGTTTTCAGAAATGCACAGGTTTGGTAGGTTACCCTAGGTGCCGGCTGAGCTAGAGGCCAAAATCTTCAGGTAGGCATTTCGCAAAAAACACCTCTGTTTTCTTCCAAAAATTTGGATGTGTCCACGTTGCGCTTTGTGGCGTTTCCTGTCGCGGGTGCTAGGCCTACCCACACAAGTGAGGTATCATTTTTATCGGGAGACTTGGGGGAACGCTGGGTGGAAGGAAATTTGTGGCTCCTCTCAGATTCCCGAACTTTCTGCCACAGAAATGTGAGGAACATGTGTTTTTTTAGCCAAATTTTGAGGTTTGCAAAGGATTCTGGGTAACAGAACCTGGTCCGAGCCCTGCAAGTCACCCCTCCTTGGATTCCCCTAGGTCTCTAGTTTTCAGAAATGCACAGGTTTGGTAGGTTACCATAGGTGCCGGCTGAGCTAGAGGCCAAAATCTTCAGGTAGGCACTTCGCAAAAAACACCTCTGTTTTATTCCAAAAATGTGGATGTGTCCACGTTGCGCTTTGGGGCGTTTCCTGTCGCGGGCGCTAGGCCTACCCACACAAGTGAGGTATCATTTTTATCGGGAGACTTGGGGGAACGCTGGGTGGAAGGAAATTTGTGGCTCCTCTCAGATTCCAGTATTTTTTTGCCACAGAAATGAGAGGAACATGTGTTTTTTTAGCCAAATTTTGAGGTTTGCAAAGGATTCTGGGTAACAGAACCTGGTCCGAGCCCCGCAAGTCTTCCCTCCTTGGATTCCCCTAGGTCTCTAGTTTTTAGAAATGCACAGGTTTGGTAGGTTTCCCTAGGTGCCGGCTGAGCTAGAGGCCAAATTCTACAGGTAGGCACTTCGCAAAAAACACCTCTGTTTTCTTCCAAAAATGTGGATGTGTCCACGTTGCGCTTTGGGGCATTTCCTGTCGCGGGCGCTAGGCCTACCCACACAAGTGAGGTATCAGTTTTATCGGGAGACTTGGGGGAACGCTGGGTGGAAGGAAATTTGTGGCTCCTCTCAGATTCCAGTACTTTCTGTCACAGAAATGTGAGGAACATGTGTTTTTTTAGCCAAATTTTGAGGTTTGCAAAGGATTCTGGGTAACAGAACCTGGTCCGAGCCCTGCAAGTCACCCCTCCTTGGATTCCCCTAGGTCTCTAGTTTTCAGAAATGTTTGGTAGGTTTCCCTAGGTGCCGGCTGAGCTAGAGGCCAAAATCTACAGGTAGGCACTTCGCAAAAAACACCTCTGTTTTCTTCCAAAAATTTGGATGTGTCCACGTTGCGCTTTGGGGCGTTTCCTGTCGCGGGCGCTAGGCCTACCCACACAAGTGAGGTATCATTTTTATCGGGAGACTTGGGGGAACGCTGGGTGGAAGGAAATTTGTGGCTCCTCTCAGATTACAGAACTTTATGCCACAGAAATGTGAGGAATATGTGTTTTTTTAGCCAAATTTTGAGGTTTGCCAAGGATTCTGGGTAAGAGAACCTGGTCCGAGCCCCGCAAGTCACCCCTCCTTGGATTCCCCTAGGTCTCTAGTTTTCAGAAATGCACAGGTTTGGTAGGTTTCCCTAGGTGCCGGCTGAGCTAGAGGCCAAATTCTACAGGTAGGCACTTCGCAAAAAACACCTCTGTTTTCTTCCAAAAATGTGGATGTGTCCACGTTGCGCTTTGGGGCGTTTCCTGTCGCGGGCGCTAGGCCTACCCACACAAGTGAGGTATCATTTTTATCGGGAGACTTGGGGGAACGCTGGGTGGAAGGAAATTTGTGGCTCCTCTCAGATTCCAGTACTTTCTGTCACAGAAATGTGAGGAACATGTGTTTTTTTAGCCAAATTTTGAGGTTTGCAAAGGATTCTGGGTAACAGAACCTGGTCCGAGCCCCGCAAGTCACCCCTCCTTGGATTCCCCTAGGTCTCTAGTTTTCAGAAATGCACAGGTTTGGTAGGTTTCCCTAGGTGCCGGCTGAGCTAGAGGCCAAAATCTACAGGTAGGCACTTCGCAAAAAACACCTCTGTTTTCTTCAAAAAATTTGGATGTGTCCACGGTGCGCTTTGGGGCGTTTCCTGTCGCGGGCGCTAGGCCTACCCACACAAGTGAGGTATCATTTTTATCGGGAGACTTGGGGGAACGCTGGGTGGAAGGAAATTTGTGGCTCCTCTCAGATTCCAGAACTTTATGCCACAGAAATGTGAGGAACATGTGTTTTTTTAGCCAAATTTTGAGGTTTGCAAAGGATTCTGGGTGACAGAACCTGGTCCGAGCCCCGCAAGTCACCCCTCCTTGGATTCCCCTAGGTCTCTAGTTTTCAGAAATGCACAGGTTTGGTAGGTTACCGTAGGTGCCAGCTGAGCTAGAGGCCAAAATCTTCAGGTAGGCACTTCGCAAAAAACACCTCTGTTTTCTTCCAAAAATTTGGATGTGTCCACGTTGCGCTTTGTGGCGTTTCCTGTCGCGGGTGCTAGGCCTACCCACACAAGTGAGGTATCATTTTTATCGGGAGACTTGGGGGAACGCTGGGTGGAAGGAAATTTGTGGCTCCTCTCAGATTCCCGAACTTTCTGCCACAGAAATGTGAGGAACATGTGTTTTTTTAGCCAAATTTTGAGGTTTGCCAAGGATTCTGGGTAAGAGAACCTGGTCCGAGCCCCGCAAGTCACCCCTCCTTGGATTCCCCTAGGTCTCTAGTTTTCAGAAATGCACAGGTTTGCTAGGTTTCCCTAGGTGCCGGCTGAGCTAGAGGCCAAAATCTACAGGTAGGCACTTCGCAAAAAACACCTCTGTTTTCTTCCAAAAATTTGGATGTGTCCACGTTGCGCTTTGGGGCGTTTCCTGTCGCGGGCGCTAGGCCTACCGACACAAGTGAGGTATCATTTTTATCGGGAGACTTGGGGGAACGCTGGGTGGAAGGAAATTTGTGGCTCCTCTCAGATTCCAGAACTTTATGCCACAGAAATGTGAGGAACATGTGTTTTTTTAGCCAAATTTTGAGGTTTGCCAAGGATTCTGGGTAAGAGAACCTGGTCCGAGCCCCGCAAGTCACCCCTCCTTGGATTCCCCTAGGTCTCTAGTTTTCAGAAATGCACAGGTTTGGTAGGTTACCCTAGGTGCCGGCTGAGCTAGAGGCCAAAATCTTCAGGTAGGCATTTCGCAAAAAACACCTCTGTTTTCTTCCAAAAATTTGGATGTGTCCACGTTGCGCTTTGTGGCATTTCCTGTCGCGGGTGCTAGGCCTACCCACACAAGTGAGGTATCATTTTTATCGGGAGACTTGGGGGAACGCTGGGTGGAAGGAAATTTGTGGCTCCTCTCAGATTCCCGAACTTTCTGCCACAGAAATGTGAGGAACATGTGTTTTTTTAGCCAAATTTTGAGGTTTGCAAAGGATTCTGGGTAACAGAACCTGGTCCGAGCCCTGCAAGTCACCCCTCCTTGGATTCCCCTAGGTCTCTAGTTTTCAGAAATGCACAGGTTTGGTAGGTTACCATAGGTGCCGGCTGAGCTAGAGGCCAAAATCTTCAGGTAGGCACTTCGCAAAAAACACCTCTGTTTTATTCCAAAAATGTGGATGTGTCCACGTTGCGCTTTGGGGCGTTTCCTGTCGCGGGCGCTAGGCCTACCCACACAAGTGAGGTATCATTTTTATCGGGAGACTTGGGGGAACGCTGGGTGGAAGGAAATTTGTGGCTCCTCTCAGATTCCAGTATTTTTTTGCCACAGAAATGAGAGGAACATGTGTTTTTTTAGCCAAATTTTGAGGTTTGCAAAGGATTCTGGGTAACAGAACCTGGTCCGAGCCCCGCAAGTCTTCCCTCCTTGGATTCCCCTAGGTCTCTAGTTTTTAGAAATGCACAGGTTTGGTAGGTTTCCCTAGGTGCCGGCTGAGCTAGAGGCCAAATTCTACAGGTAGGCACTTCGCAAAAAACACCTCTGTTTTCTTCCAAAAATGTGGATGTGTCCACGTTGCGCTTTGGGGCATTTCCTGTCGCGGGCGCTAGGCCTACCCACACAAGTGAGGTATCAGTTTTATCGGGAGACTTGGGGGAACGCTGGGTGGAAGGAAATTTGTGGCTCCTCTCAGATTCCAGTACTTTCTGTCACAGAAATGTGAGGAACATGTGTTTTTTTAGCCAAATTTTGAGGTTTGCAAAGGATTCTGGGTAACAGAACCTGGTCCGAGCCCCGCAAGTCACCCCTCCTTGGATTCCCCTAGGTCTCTAGTTTTCAGAAATGTTTGGTAGGTTTCCCTAGGTGCCGGCTGAGCTAGAGGCCAAAATCTACAGGTAGGCACTTCGCAAAAAACACCTCTGTTTTCTTCCAAAAATTTGGATGTGTCCACGTTGCGCTTTGGGGCGTTTCCTGTCGCGGGCGCTAGGCCTACCCACACAAGTGAGGTATCATTTTTATCGGGAGACTTGGGGGAACGCTGGGTGGAAGGAAATTTGTGGCTCCTCTCAGATTCCCGAACTTTCTGCCACAGAAATGTGAGGAACATGTGTTTTTTTAGCCAAATTTTGAGGTTTGCAAAGGATTCTGGGTAACAGAACCTGGTCCGAGCCCTGCAAGTCACCCCTCCTTGGATTCCCCTAGGTCTCTAGTTTTCAGAAATGCACAGGTTTGGTAGGTTACCATAGGTGCCGGCTGAGCTAGAGGCCAAAATCTTCAGGTAGGCACTTCGCAAAAAACACCTCTGTTTTATTCCAAAAATGTGGATGTGTCCACGTTGCGCTTTGGGGCGTTTCCTGACGCGGGCGCTAGGCCTACCCACACAAGTGAGGTATCATTTTTATCGGGAGACTTGGGGGAACGCTGGGTGGAAGGAAATTTGTGGCTCCTCTCAGATTCCAGTATTTTTTTGCCACAGAAATGAGAGGAACATGTGTTTTTTTAGCCAAATTTTGAGGTTTGCAAAGGATTCTGGGTAACAGAACCTGGTCCGAGCCCCGCAAGTCTTCCCTCCTTGGATTCCCCTAGGTCTCTAGTTTTTAGAAATGCACAGGTTTGGTAGGTTTCCCTAGGTGCCGGCTGAGCTAGAGGCCAAATTCTACAGGTAGGCACTTCGCAAAAAACACCTCTGTTTTCTTCCAAAAATGTGGATGTGTCCACGTTGCGCTTTGGGGCATTTCCTGTCGCGGGCGCTAGGCCTACCCACACAAGTGAGGTATCAGTTTTATCGGGAGACTTGGGGGAACGCTGGGTGGAAGGAAATTTGTGGCTCCTCTCAGATTCCAGTACTTTCTGTCACAGAAATGTGAGGAACATGTGTTTTTTTAGCCAAATTTTGAGGTTTGCAAAGGATTCTGGGTAACAGAACCTGGTCCGAGCCCCGCAAGTCACCCCTCCTTGGATTCCCCTAGGTCTCTAGTTTTCAGAAATGTTTGGTAGGTTTCCCTAGGTGCCGGCTGAGCTAGAGGCCAAAATCTACAGGTAGGCACTTCGCAAAAAACACCTCTGTTTTCTTCCAAAAATTTGGATGTGTCCACGTTGCGCTTTGGGGCGTTTCCTGT
This sequence comes from Pleurodeles waltl, assembly GCF_031143425.1. Lineage (NCBI taxonomy): Eukaryota > Metazoa > Chordata > Amphibia > Caudata > Salamandridae > Pleurodeles > Pleurodeles waltl. The sequence continues at coordinate 218,405,387 of NC_090436.1, read as the reverse complement.
CGCGGGCGCTAGGCCTACCCACACAAGTGAGGTATCATTTTTATCGGGAGACTTGGGGGAACGCTGGGTGGAAGGAAATTTGTGGCTCCTCTCAGATTACAGAACTTTATGCCACAGAAATGTGAGGAATATGTGTTTTTTTAGCCAAATTTTGAGGTTTGCCAAGGATTCTGGGTAAGAGAACCTGGTCCGAGCCCCGCAAGTCACCCCTCCTTGGATTCCCCTAGGTCTCTAGTTTTCAGAAATGCACAGGTTTGGTAGGTTTCCCTAGGTGCCGGCTGAGCTAGAGGCCAAATTCTACAGGTAGGCACTTCGCAAAAAACACCTCTGTTTTCTTCCAAAAATGTGGATGTGTCCACGTTGCGCTTTGGGGCGTTTCCTGTCGCGGGCGCTAGGCCTACCCACACAAGTGAGGTATCATTTTTATCGGGAGACTTGGGGGAACGCTGGGTGGAAGGAAATTTGTGGCTCCTCTCAGATTCCAGTACTTTCTGTCACAGAAATGTGAGGAACATGTGTTTTTTTAGCCAAATTTTGAGGTTTGCAAAGGATTCTGGGTAACAGAACCTGGTCCGAGCCCCGCAAGTCACCCCTCCTTGGATTCCCCTAGGTCTCTAGTTTTCAGAAATGCACAGGTTTGGTAGGTTTCCCTAGGTGCCGGCTGAGCTAGAGGCCAAAATCTACAGGTAGGCACTTCGCAAAAAACACCTCTGTTTTCTTCCAAAAATGTGGATGTGTCCACGTTGCGCTTTGGGGCGTTTCCTGTCGCGGGCGCTAGGCCTACCCACACAAGTGAGGTATCATTTTTATCGGGAGACTTGGGGGAACGCTGGGTGGAAGGAAATTTGTGGCTCCTCTCACATTCCAGAACTTTATGCCACAGAAATGTGAGGAACATGTGTTTTTTTAGCCATATTTTGAGGTTTGCAAAGGATTCTGGGTAACAGAACCTGGTCCGAGCCCCGCAAGTCACCCCTCCTTGGATTCCCCTAGGTCTCTAGTTTTCAGAAATGCACAGGTTTGGTAGTTTACCCTAGGTGCCGGCTGAGCTAGAGGCCAAAATCTTCAGGTAGGCACTTCGCAAAAAACACCTCTGTTTTATTCCAAAAATGTGGATGTGTCCACGTTGCGCTTTGGGGCGTTTCCTGTCGCGGGCGCTAGGCCTACCCACACAAGTGAGGTATCATTTTTATCGGGAGACTTGGGGGAACGCTGGGTGGAAGGAAATTTGTGGCTCCTCTCAGATTCCAGAACTTTATGCCACAGAAATTTGAGGAACATGTGTTTTTTTAGCCAAATTTTGAGGTTTGCCAAGGATTCTGGGTAAGAGAACCTGGTCCGAGCCCCGCAAGTCACCCCTCCTTGGATTCCCCTAGGTCTCTAGTTTTCAGAAATGCACAGGTTTGGTAGGTTACCCTAGGTGCCGGCTGAGCTAGAGGCCAAAATCTTCAGGTAGGCACTTCGCAAAAAACACCTCTGTTTTCTTCCAAAAATTTGGATGTGTCCACGTTGCGCTTTGTGGCGTTTCCTGTCGCGGGTGCTAGGCCTACCCACACAAGTGAGGTATCATTTTTATCGGGAGACTTGGGGGAACGCTGGGTGGAAGGAAATTTGTGGCTCCTCTCAGATTCCCGAACTTTCTGCCACAGAAATGTGAGGAACATGTGTTTTTTTAGCCAAATTTTGAGGTTTGCAAAGGATTCTGGGTAACAGAACCTGGTCCGAGCCCCGCAAGTCACCCCTCCTTGGATTCCCCTAGGTCTCTAGTTTTCAGAAATGCACAGGTTTGGTAGGTTACCATAGGTGCCGGCTGAGCTAGAGGCCAAAATCTTCAGGTAGGCATTTCGCAAAAAACACCTCTGTTTTATTCCAAAAATGTGGATGTGTCCACGTTGCGCTTTGGGGCGTTTCCTGTCGCGGGCGCTAGGCCTACCCACACAAGTGAGGTATCATTTTTATCGGGAGACTTGGGGGAACGCTGGGTGGAAGGAAATTTGTGGCTCCTCTCAGATTCCAGTATTTTTTTGCCACAGAAATGAGAGGAACATGTGTTTTTTTAGCCAAATTTTGAGGTTTGCAAAGGATTCTGGGTAACAGAACCTGGTCCGAGCCCCGCAATTCTTCCCTCCTTGGATTCCCCTAGGTCTCTAGTTTTCAGAAATGCACAGGTTTGGTAGGTTTCCCTAGGTGCCGGCTGAGCTAGAGGCCAAATTCTACAGGTAGGCACTTCGCAAAAAACACCTCTGTTTTCTTCCAAAAATGTGGATGTGTCCACGTTGCGCTTTGGGGCGTTTCCTGTCGCGGGTGCTAGGCCTACCCACACAAGTGAGGTATCATTTTTATCGGGAGACTTGGGGGAACGCTGGGTGGAAGGAAATTTGAGGCTCCTCTCAGATTCCAGTACTTTCTGTCACAGAAATGTGAGGAACATGTGTTTTTTTAGCCAAATTTTGAGGTTTGCAAAGGATTCTGGGTAACAGAACCTGGTCCGAGCCCCGCAAGTCACCCCTGCTTGGATTCCCCTAGGTCTCTAGTTTTCAGAAATGCACAGGTTTGGTAGGTTTCCCTAGGTGCCGGCTGAGCTAGAGGCCAAAATCTACAGGTAGGCACTTCGCAAAAAACACCTCTGTTTTCTTCGAAAAATTTGGATGTGTCCACGTTGCGCTTTGGGGCGATTCCTGTCGCGGGCGCTAGGCCTACCCACACAAGTGAGGTATCATTTTTATCGGGAGACTTGGGGGAACGCTGGGTGGAAGGAAATTTGTGGCTCCTCTCAGATTCCAGAACTTTATGCCACAGAAATGTGAGGAACATGTGTTTTTTTAGCCAAATTTTGAGGTTTGCCAAGGATTCTGGGTAAGAGAACCTGGTCCGAGCCCCGCAAGTCACCCCTCCTTGGATTCCCCTAGGTCTCTAGTTTTCAGAAATGCACAGGTTTGGTAGGTTACCCTAGGTGCCGGCTGAGCTAGAGGCCAAAATCTTCAGGTAGGCACTTCGCAAAAAACACCTCTGTTTTCTTCCAAAAATTTGGATGTGTCCACGTTGCGCTTTGTGGCGTTTCCTGTCGCGGGTGCTAGGCCTACCCACACAAGTGAGGTATCGTTTTTATCGGGAGACTTGGGGGAACGCTGGGTGGAAGGAAATTTGTGGCTCCTCTCAGATTCCCGAACTTTCTGCCACAGAAATGTGAGGAACATGTGTTTTTTTAGCCAAATTTTGAGGTTTGCCAAGGATTCTGGGTAACAGAACCTGGTCCGAGCCCCGCAAGTCACCCCTCCTTGGATTCCCCTAGGTCTCTAGTTTTCAGAAATGCACAGGTTTGTAGGTTTCCCTAGGTGCCGGCTGAGCTAGAGGCCAAAATCTACAGGTAGGCACTTCGCAAAAAACACCTCTGTTTTCTTCCAAAAATTTGGATGTGTCCACGTTGCGCTTTGGGGCGTTTCCTGTCGCGGGCGCTAGGCCTACACACACAAGTGAGGTATCATTTTTATCGGGAGACTTGGGGGAACGCTGGGTGGAAGGAAATTTGTGGCTCCTCTCAGATTCCAGAACTTTATGCCACAGAAATGTGAGGAACATGTGTTTTTTTAGCCAAATTTTGAGGATTGCAAAGGATTCTGGGTGACAGAACCTGGTCCGAGCCCCGCAAGTCACCCCTCCTTGGATTCCCCTAGGTCTCTAGTTTTCAGAAATGCACAGGTTTGGTAGGTTACCGTAGGTGCCAGCTGAGCTAGAGGCCAAAATCTTCAGGTAGGCACTTCGCAAAAAACACCTCTGTTTTCTTCCAAAAATGTGGATGTGTCCACGTTGCGCTTTGTGGCGTTTCCTGTCGCGGGTGCTAGGCCTACCCACACAAGTGAGGTATCATTTTTATCGGGAGACTTGGGGGAACGCTGGGTGGAAGGAAATTTGTGGCTCCTCTCAGATTCCCGAACTTTCTGCCACAGAAATGTGAGGAACATGTGTTTTTTTAGCCAAATTTTGAGGTTTGCCAAGGATTCTGGGTAAGAGAACCTGGTCCGAGCCCCGCAAGTCACCCCTCCTTGGATTCCCCTAGGTCTCTAGTTTTCAGAAATGCACAGGTTTGGTAGGTTTCCCTAGGTGCCGGCTGAGCTAGAGGCCAAAATCTACAGGTAGGCACTTCGCAAAAAACACCTCTGTTTTCTTCGAAAAATTTGGATGTGTCCACGTTGCGCTTTGGGGCGTTTCCTGTCGCGGGCGCTAGGCCTACCCACACAAGTGAGGTATCATTTTTATCGGGAGACTTGGGGGAACGCTGGGTGGAAGGAAATTTGTGGCTCCTCTCAGATTCCAGTATTTTTTTGCCACAGAAATGAGAGGAACATGTGTTTTTTTAGCCAAATTTTGAGGTTTGCAAAGGATTCTGGGTAACAGAACCTGGTCCGAGCCCCGCAAGTCTTCCCTCCTTGGATTCCCCTAGGTCTCTAGTTTTTAGAAATGCACAGGTTTGGTAGGTTTCCCTAGGTGCCGGCTGAGCTAGAGGCCAAATTCTACAGGTAGGCACTTCGCAAAAAACACCTCTGTTTTCTTCCAAAAATGTGGATGTGTCCACGTTGCGCTTTGGGGCATTTCCTGTCGCGGGCGCTAGGCCTACCCACACAAGTGAGGTATCAGTTTTATCGGGAGACTTGGGGGAACGCTGGGTGGAAGGAAATTTGTGGCTCCTCTCAGATTCCAGTACTTTCTGTCACAGAAATGTGAGGAACATGTGTTTTTTTAGCCAAATTTTGAGGTTTGCAAAGGATTCTGGGTAACAGAACCTGGTCCGAGCCCCGCAAGTCACCCCTCCTTGGATTCCCCTAGGTCTCTAGTTTTCAGAAATGTTTGGTAGGTTTCCCTAGGTGCCGGCTGAGCTAGAGGCCAAAATCTACAGGTAGGCACTTCGCAAAAAACACCTCTGTTTTCTTCCAAAAATTTGGATGTGTCCACGTTGCGCTTTGGGGCGTTTCCTGTCGCGGGCGCTAGGCCTACCCACACAAGTGAGGTATCATTTTTATCGGGAGACTTGGGGGAACGCTGGGTGGAAGGAAATTTGTGGCTCCTCTCAGATTACAGAACTTTATGCCACAGAAATGTGAGGAATATGTGTTTTTTTAGCCAAATTTTGAGGTTTGCCAAGGATTCTGGGTAAGAGAACCTGGTCCGAGCCCCGCAAGTCACCCCTCCTTGGATTCCCCTAGGTCTCTAGTTTTCAGAAATGCACAGGTTTGGTAGGTTTCCCTAGGTGCCGGCTGAGCTAGAGGCCAAATTCTACAGGTAGGCACTTCGCAAAAAACACCTCTGTTTTCTTCCAAAAATGTGGATGTGTCCACGTTGCGCTTTGGGGCGTTTCCTGTCGCGGGCGCTAGGCCTACCCACACAAGTGAGGTATCATTTTTATCGGGAGACTTGGGGGAACGCTGGGTGGAAGGAAATTTGTGGCTCCTCTCAGATTCCAGTACTTTCTGTCACAGAAATGTGAGGAACATGTGTTTTTTTAGCCAAATTTTGAGGTTTGCAAAGGATTCTGGGTAACAGAACCTGGTCCGAGCCCCGCAAGTCACCCCTCCTTGGATTCCCCTAGGTCTCTAGTTTTCAGAAATGCACAGGTTTGGTAGGTTTCCCTAGGTGCCGGCTGAGCTAGAGGCCAAAATCTACAGGTAGGCACTTCGCAAAAAACACCTCTGTTTTCTTCAAAAAATTTGGATGTGTCCACGTTGCGCTTTGGGGCGTTTCCTGTCGCGGGCGCTAGGCCTACCCACACAAGTGAGGTATCATTTTTATCGGGAGACTTGGGGGAACGCTGGGTGGAAGGAAATTTGTGGCTCCTCTCAGATTCCAGAACTTTATGCCACAGAAATGTGAGGAACATGTGTTTTTTTAGCCAAATTTTGAGGTTTGCAAAGGATTCTGGGTGACAGAACCTGGTCCGAGCCCCGCAAGTCACCCCTCCTTGGATTCCCCTAGGTCTCTAGTTTTCAGAAATGCACAGGTTTGGTAGGTTACCGTAGGTGCCAGCTGAGCTAGAGGCCAAAATCTTCAGGTAGGCACTTCGCAAAAAACACCTCTGTTTTCTTCCAAAAATTTGGATGTGTCCACGTTGCGCTTTGTGGCGTTTCCTGTCGCGGGTGCTAGGCCTACCCACACAAGTGAGGTATCATTTTTATCGGGAGACTTGGGGGAACGCTGGGTGGAAGGAAATTTGTGGCTCCTCTCAGATTCCCGAACTTTCTGCCACAGAAATGTGAGGAACATGTGTTTTTTTAGCCAAATTTTGAGGTTTGCCAAGGATTCTGGGTAAGAGAACCTGGTCCGAGCCCCGCAAGTCACCCCTCCTTGGATTCCCCTAGGTCTCTAGTTTTCAGAAATGCACAGGTTTGCTAGGTTTCTCTAGGTGCCGGCTGAGCTAGAGGCCAAAATCTACAGGTAGGCACTTCGCAAAAAACACCTCTGTTTTCTTCGAAAAATTTGGATGTGTCCACGTTGCGCTTTGGGGCGTTTCCTGTCGCGGGCGCTAGGCCTACCGACACAAGTGAGGTATCATTTTTATCGGGAGACTTGGGGGAACGCTGGGTGGAAGGAAATTTGTGGCTCCTCTCAGATTCCAGAACTTTATGCCACAGAAATGTGAGGAACATGTGTTTTTTTAGCCAAATTTTGAGGTTTGCCAAGGATTCTGGGTAAGAGAACCTGGTCCGAGCCCCGCAAGTCACCCCTCCTTGGATTCCCCTAGGTCTCTAGTTTTCAGAAATGCACAGGTTTGGTAGGTTACCCTAGGTGCCGGCTGAGCTAGAGGCCAAAATCTTCAGGTAGGCATTTCGCAAAAAACACCTCTGTTTTCTTCCAAAAATTTGGATGTGTCCACGTTGCGCTTTGTGGCGTTTCCTGTCGCGGGTGCTAGGCCTACCCACACAAGTGAGGTATCATTTTTATCGGGAGACTTGGGGGAACGCTGGGTGGAAGGAAATTTGTGGCTCCTCTCAGATTCCCGAACTTTCTGCCACAGAAATGTGAGGAACATGTGTTTTTTTAGCCAAATTTTGAGGTTTGCAAAGGATTCTGGGTAACAGAACCTGGTCCGAGCCCTGCAAGTCACCCCTCCTTGGATTCCCCTAGGTCTCTAGTTTTCAGAAATGCACAGGTTTGGTAGGTTACCATAGGTGCCGGCTGAGCTAGAGGCCAAAATCTTCAGGTAGGCACTTCGCAAAAAACACCTCTGTTTTATTCCAAAAATGTGGATGTGTCCACGTTGCGCTTTGGGGCGTTTCCTGTCGCGGGCGCTAGGCCTACCCACACAAGTGAGGTATCATTTTTATCGGGAGACTTGGGGGAACGCTGGGTGGAAGGAAATTTGTGGCTCCTCTCAGATTCCAGTATTTTTTTGCCACAGAAATGAGAGGAACATGTGTTTTTTTAGCCAAATTTTGAGGTTTGCAAAGGATTCTGGGTAACAGAACCTGGTCCGAGCCCCGCAAGTCTTCCCTCCTTGGATTCCCCTAGGTCTCTAGTTTTTAGAAATGCACAGGTTTGGTAGGTTTCCCTAGGTGCCGGCTGAGCTAGAGGCCAAATTCTACAGGTAGGCACTTCGCAAAAAACACCTCTGTTTTCTTCCAAAAATGTGGATGTGTCCACGTTGCGCTTTGGGGCATTTCCTGTCGCGGGCGCTAGGCCTACCCACACAAGTGAGGTATCAGTTTTATCGGGAGACTTGGGGGAACGCTGGGTGGAAGGAAATTTGTGGCTCCTCTCAGATTCCAGTACTTTCTGTCACAGAAATGTGAGGAACATGTGTTTTTTTAGCCAAATTTTGAGGTTTGCAAAGGATTCTGGGTAACAGAACCTGGTCCGAGCCCCGCAAGTCACCCCTCCTTGGATTCCCCTAGGTCTCTAGTTTTCAGAAATGTTTGGTAGGTTTCCCTAGGTGCCGGCTGAGCTAGAGGCCAAAATCTACAGGTAGGCACTTCGCAAAAAACACCTCTGTTTTCTTCCAAAAATTTGGATGTGTCCACGTTGCGCTTTGGGGCGTTTCCTGTCGCGGGCGCTAGGCCTACCCACACAAGTGAGGTATCATTTTTATCGGGAGACTTGGGGGAACGCTGGGTGGAAGGAAATTTGTGGCTCCTCTCAGATTACAGAACTTTATGCCACAGAAATGTGAGGAATATGTGTTTTTTTAGCCAAATTTTTAGGTTTGCCAAGGATTCTGGGTAAGAGAACCTGGTCCGAGCCCCGCAAGTCACCCCTCCTTGGATTCCCCTAGGTCTCTAGTTTTCAGAAATGCACAGGTTTGGTAGGTTTCCCTAGGTGCCGGCTGAGCTAGAGGCCAAATTCTACAGGTAGGCACTTCGCAAAAAACACCTCTGTTTTCTTCCAAAAATGTGGATGTGTCCACGTTGCGCTTTGGGGCGTTTCCTGTCGCGGGTGCTAGGCCTACCCACACAAGTGAGGTATCGTTTTTATCGGGAGACTTGGGGGAACGCTGGGTGGAAGGAAATTTGTGGCTCCTCTCAGATTCCCGAACTTTCTGCCACAGAAATGTGAGGAACATGTGTTTTTTTAGCCAAATTTTGAGGTTTGCCAAGGATTCTGGGTAACAGAACCTGGTCCGAGCCCCGCAAGTCACCCCTCCTTGGATTCCCCTAGGTCTCTAGTTTTCAGAAATGCACAGGTTTGTAGGTTTCCCTAGGTGCCGGCTGAGCTAGAGGCCAAAATCTACAGGTAGGCACTTCGCAAAAAACACCTCTGTTTTCTTCCAAAAATTTGGATGTGTCCACGTTGCGCTTTGGGGCGTTTCCTGTCGCGGGCGCTAGGCCTACACACACAAGTGAGGTATCATTTTTATCGGGAGACTTGGGGGAACGCTGGGTGGAAGGAAATTTGTGGCTCCTCTCAGATTCCAGAACTTTATGCCACAGAAATGTGAGGAACATGTGTTTTTTTAGCCAAATTTTGAGGATTGCAAAGGATTCTGGGTGACAGAACCTGGTCCGAGCCCCGCAAGTCACCCCTCCTTGGATTCCCCTAGGTCTCTAGTTTTCAGAAATGCACAGGTTTGGTAGGTTACCGTAGGTGCCAGCTGAGCTAGAGGCCAAAATCTTCAGGTAGGCACTTCGCAAAAAACACCTCTGTTTTCTTCCAAAAATGTGGATGTGTCCACGTTGCGCTTTGTGGCGTTTCCTGTCGCGGGTGCTAGGCCTACCCACACAAGTGAGGTATCATTTTTATCGGGAGACTTGGGGGAACGCTGGGTGGAAGGAAATTTGTGGCTCCTCTCAGATTCCCGAACTTTCTGCCACAGAAATGTGAGGAACATGTGTTTTTTTAGCCAAATTTTGAGGTTTGCCAAGGATTCTGGGTAAGAGAACCTGGTCCGAGCCCCGCAAGTCACCCCTCCTTGGATTCCCCTAGGTCTCTAGTTTTCAGAAATGCACAGGTTTGGTAGGTTTCCCTAGGTGCCGGCTGAGCTAGAGGCCAAAATCTACAGGTAGGCACTTCGCAAAAAACACCTCTGTTTTCTTCGAAAAATTTGGATGAGTCCACGTTGCGCTTTGGGGCGTTTCCTGTCGCGGGCGCTAGGCCTACCCACACAAGTGAGGTATCATTTTTATCGGGAGACTTGGGGGAACGCTGGGTGGAAGGAAATTTGTGGCTCCTCTCAGATTCCAGTATTTTTTTGCCACAGAAATGAGAGGAACATGTGTTTTTTTAGCCAAATTTTGAGGTTTGCAAAGGATTCTGGGTAACAGAACCTGGTCCGAGCCCCGCAAGTCTTCCCTCCTTGGATTCCCCTAGGTCTCTAGTTTTCAGAAATGCACAGGTTTGGTAGGTTTCCCTAGGTGCCGGCTGAGCTAGAGGCCAAATTCTACAGGTAGGCACTTCGCAAAAAACACCTCTGTTTTCTTCCAAAAATGTGGATGTGTCCACGTTGCGCTTTGGGGCGTTTCCTGTCGCGGGCGCTAGGCCTACCCACACAAGTGAGGTATCATTTTTATCGGGAGACTTGGGGGAACGCTGGGTGGAAGGAAATTTGTGGCTCCTCTCAGATTCCAGTACTTTCTGTCACAGAAATGTGAGGAACATGTGTTTTTTTAGCCAAATTTTGAGGTTTGCAAAGGATTCTGGGTAACAGAACCTGGTCCGAGCCCCGCAAGTCACCCCTCCTTGGATTCCCCTAGGTCTCTAGTTTTCAGAAATGCACAGGTTTGGTAGGTTTCCCTAGGTGCCGGCTGAGCTAGAGGCCAAAATCTACAGGTAGGCACTTCGCAAAAAACACCTCTGTTTTCTTCAAAAAATTTGGATGTGTCCACGTTGCGCTTTGGGGCGTTTCCTGTCGCGGGCGCTAGGCCTACCCACACAAGTGAGGTATCATTTTTATCGGGAGACTTGGGGGAACGCTGGGTGGAAGGAAATTTGTGGCTCCTCTCAGATTCCAGAACTTTATGCCACAGAAATGTGAGGAACATGTGTTTTTTTAGCCAAATTTTGAGGTTTGCAAAGGATTCTGGGTGACAGAACCTGGTCCGAGCCCCGCAAGTCACCCCTCCTTGGATTCCCCTAGGTCTCTAGTTTTCAGAAATGCACAGGTTTGGTAGGTTACCGTAGGTGCCAGCTGAGCTAGAGGCCAAAATCTTCAGGTAGGCACTTCGCAAAAAACACCTCTGTTTTCTTCCAAAAATTTGGATGTGTCCACGTTGCGCTTTGTGGCGTTTCCTGTCGCGGGTGCTAGGCCTACCCACACAAGTGAGGTATCATTTTTATCGGGAGACTTGGGGGAACGCTGGGTGGAAGGAAATTTGTGGCTCCTCTCAGATTCCCGAACTTTCTGCCACAGAAATGTGAGGAACATGTGTTTTTTTAGCCAAATTTTGAGGTTTGCCAAGGATTCTGGGTAAGAGAACCTGGTCCGAGCCCCGCAAGTCACCCCTCCTTGGATTCCCCTAGGTCTCTAGTTTTCAGAAATGCACAGGTTTGCTAGGTTTCCCTAGGTGCCGGCTGAGCTAGAGGCCAAAATCTACAGGTAGGCACTTCGCAAAAAACACCTCTGTTTTCTTCGAAAAATTTGGATGTGTCCACGTTGCGCTTTGGGGCGTTTCCTGTCGCGGGCGCTAGGCCTACCGACACAAGTGAGGTATCATTTTTATCGGGAGACTTGGGGGAACGCTGGGTGGAAGGAAATTTGTGGCTCCTCTCAGATTCCAGAACTTTATGCCACAGAAATGTGAGGAACATGTGTTTTTTTAGCCAAATTTTGAGGTTTGCCAAGGATTCTGGGTAAGAGAACCTGGTCCGAGCCCCGCAAGTCACCCCTCCTTGGATTCCCCTAGGTCTCTAGTTTTCAGAAATGCACAGGTTTGGTAGGTTACCCTAGGTGCCGGCTGAGCTAGAGGCCAAAATCTTCAGGTAGGCATTTCGCAAAAAACACCTCTGTTTTCTTCCAAAAATTTGGATGTGTCCACGTTGCGCTTTGTGGCGTTTCCTGTCGCGGGTGCTAGGCCTACCCACACAAGTGAGGTATCATTTTTATCGGGAGACTTGGGGGAACGCTGGGTGGAAGGAAATTTGTGGCTCCTCTCAGATTCCCGAACTTTCTGCCACAGAAATGTGAGGAACATGTGTTTTTTTAGCCAAATTTTGAGGTTTGCAAAGGATTCTGGGTAACAGAACCTGGTCCGAGCCCTGCAAGTCACCCCTCCTTGGATTCCCCTAGGTCTCTAGTTTTCAGAAATGCACAGGTTTGGTAGGTTACCATAGGTGCCGGCTGAGCTAGAGGCCAAAATCTTCAGGTAGGCACTTCGCAAAAAACACCTCTGTTTTATTCCAAAAATGTGGATGTGTCCACGTTGCGCTTTGGGGCGTTTCCTGTCGCGGGCGCTAGGCCTACCCACACAAGTGAGGTATCATTTTTATCGGGAGACTTGGGGGAACGCTGGGTGGAAGGAAATTTGTGGCTCCTCTCAGATTCCAGTATTTTTTTGCCACAGAAATGAGAGGAACATGTGTTTTTTTAGCCAAATTTTGAGGTTTGCAAAGGATTCTGGGTAACAGAACCTGGTCCGAGCCCCGCAAGTCTTCCCTCCTTGGATTCCCCTAGGTCTCTAGTTTTTAGAAATGCACAGGTTTGGTAGGTTTCCCTAGGTGCCGGCTGAGCTAGAGGCCAAATTCTACAGGTAGGCACTTCGCAAAAAACACCTCTGTTTTCTTCCAAAAATGTGGATGTGTCCACGTTGCGCTTTGGGGCATTTCCTGTCGCGGGCGCTAGGCCTACCCACACAAGTGAGGTATCAGTTTTATCGGGAGACTTGGGGGAACGCTGGGTGGAAGGAAATTTGTGGCTCCTCTCAGATTCCAGTACTTTCTGTCACAGAAATGTGAGGAACATGTGTTTTTTTAGCCAAATTTTGAGGTTTGCAAAGGATTCTGGGTAACAGAACCTGGTCCGAGCCCCGCAAGTCACCCCTCCTTGGATTCCCCTAGGTCTCTAGTTTTCAGAAATGTTTGGTAGGTTTCCCTAGGTGCCGGCTGAGCTAGAGGCCAAAATCTACAGGTAGGCACTTCGCAAAAAACACCTCTGTTTTCTTCCAAAAATTTGGATGTGTCCACGTTGCGCTTTGGGGCGTTTCCTGTCGCGGGCGCTAGGCCTACCCACACAAGTGAGGTATCATTTTTATTGGGAGACTTGGGGGAACGCTGGGTGGAAGGAAATTTGTGGCTCCTCTCAGATTACAGAACTTTATGCCACAGAAATGTGAGGAATATGTGTTTTTTTAGCCAAATTTTGAGGTTTGCCAAGGATTCTGGGTAAGAGAACCTGGTCCGAGCCCCGCAAGTCACCCCTCCTTGGATTCCCCTAGGTCTCTAGTTTTCAGAAATGCACAGGTTTGGTAGGTTTCCCTAGGTGCCGGCTGAGCTAGAGGCCAAATTCTACAGGTAGGCACTTCGCAAAAAACACCTCTGTTTTCTTCCAAAAATGTGGATGTGTCCACGTTGCGCTTTGGGGCGTTTCCTGTCGCGGGCGCTAGGCCTACCCACACAAGTGAGGTATCATTTTTATCGGGAGACTTGGGGGAACGCTGGGTGGAAGGAAATTTGTGGCTCCTCTCAGATTCCAGTACTTTCTGTCACAGAAATGTGAGGAACATGTGTTTTTTTAGCCAAATTTTGAGGTTTGCAAAGGATTCTGGGTAACAGAACCTGGTTCGAGCCCCGCAAGTCACCCCTCCTTGGATTCCCCTAGGTCTCTAGTTTTCAGAAATGCACAGGTTTGGTAGGTTTCCCTAGGTGCCGGCTGAGCTAGAGGCCAAAATCTACAGGTAGGCACTTCGCAAAAAACACCTCTGTTTTCTTCAAAAAATTTGGATGTGTCCACGTTGCGCTTTGGGGCGTTTCCTGTCGCGGGCGCTAGGCCTACCCACACAAGTGAGGTATCATTTTTATCGGGAGACTTGGGGGAACGCTGGGTGGAAGGAAATTTGTGGCTCCTCTCACATTCCAGAACTTTATGCCACAGAAATGAGAGGAACATGTGTTTTTTTAGCCATATTTTGAGGTTTGCAAAGGATTCTGGGTAACAGAACCTGGTCCGAGCCCCGCAAGTCACCCCTCCTTGGATTCCCCTAGGTCTCTAGTTTTCAGAAATGCACAGGTTTGGTAGTTTACCCTAGGTGCCGGCTGAGCTAGAGGCCAAAATCTTCAGGTAGGCACTTCGCAAAAAACACCTCTGTTTTATTCCAAAAATGTGGATGTGTCCACGTTGCGCTTTGGGGCGTTTCCTGTCGCGGGCGCTAGGCCTACCCACACAAGTGAGGTATCATTTTTATCGGGAGACTTGGGGGAACGCTGGGTGGAAGGAAATTTGTGGCTCCTCTCAGATTCCAGAACTTTATGCCACAGAAATTTGAGGAACATGTGTTTTTTTAGCCAAATTTTGAGGTTTGCCAAGGATTCTGGGTAAGAGAACCTGGTCCGAGCCCCGCAAGTCACCCCTCCTTGGATTCCCCTAGGTCTCTAGTTTTCAGAAATGCACAGGTTTGGTAGGTTACCCTAGGTGCCGGCTGAGCTAGAGGCCAAAATCTTCAAGTAGGCACTTCGCAAAAAACACCTCTGTTTTCTTCCAAAAATTTGGATGTGTCCACGTTGCGCTTTGTGGCGTTTCCTGTCGCGGGTGCTAGGCCTACCCACACAAGTGAGGTATCATTTTTATCGGGAGACTTGGGGGAACGCTGGGTGGAAGGAAATTTGTGGCTCCTCTCACATTCCAGAACTTTATGCCACAGAAATGAGAGGAACATGTGTTTTTTTAGCCATATTTTGAGGTTTGCAAAGGATTCTGGGTAACAGAACCTGGTCCGAGCCCCGCAAGTCACCCCTCCTTGGATTCCCCTAGGTCTCTAGTTTTCAGAAATGCACAGGTTTGGTAGTTTACCCTAGGTGCCGGCTGAGCTAGAGGCCAAAATCTTCAGGTAGGCACTTCGCAAAAAACACCTCTGTTTTATTCCAAAAATGTGGATGTGTCCACGTTGCGCTTTGGGGCGTTTCCTGTCGCGGGCGCTAGGCCTACCCACACAAGTGAGGTATCATTTTTATCGGGAGACTTGGGGGAACGCTGGGTGGAAGGAAATTTGTGGCTCCTCTCAGATTCCAGAACTTTATGCCACAGAAATTTGAGGAACATGTGTTTTTTTAGCCAAATTTTGAGGTTTGCCAAGGATTCTGGGTAAGAGAACCTGGTCCGAGCCCCGCAAGTCACCCCTCCTTGGATTCCCCTAGGTCTCTAGTTTTCAGAAATGCACAGGTTTGGTAGGTTACCCTAGGTGCCGGCTGAGCTAGAGGCCAAAATCTTCAAGTAGGCACTTCGCAAAAAACACCTCTGTTTTCTTCCAAAAATTTGGATGTGTCCACGTTGCGCTTTGTGGCGTTTCCTGTCGCGGGTGCTAGGCCTACCCACACAAGTGAGGTATCATTTTTATCGGGAGACTTGGGGGAACGCTGGGTGGAAGGAAATTTGTGGCTCCTCTCAGATTCCCGAACTTTCTGCCACAGAAATGTGAGGAACATGTGTTTTTTTAGCCAAATTTTGAGGTTTGCAAAGGATTCTGGGTAACAGAACCTGGTCCGAGCCCCGCAAGTCACCCCTCCTTGGATTCCCCTAGGTCTCTAGTTTTCAGAAATGCACAGGTTTGGTAGGTTACCATAGGTGCCGGCTGAGCTAGAGGCCAAAATCTTCAGGTAGGCATTTCGCAAAAAACACCTCTGTTTTATTCCAAAAATGTGGATGTGTCCACGTTGCGCTTTGGGGCGTTTCCTGTCGCGGGCGCTAGGCCTACCCACACAAGTGAGGTATCATTTTTATCGGGAGACTTGGGGGAACGCTGGGTGGAAGGAAATTTGTGGCTCCTCTCAGATTCCAGTATTTTTTTGCCACAGAAATGAGAGGAACATGTGTTTTTTTAGCCAAATTTTGAGGTTTGCAAAGGATTCTGGGTAACAGAACCTGGTCCGAGCCCCGCAATTCTTCCCTCCTTGGATTCCCCTAGGTCTCTAGTTTTCAGAAATGCACAGGTTTGGTAGGTTTCCCTAGGTGCCGGCTGAGCTAGAGGCCAAATTCTACAGGTAGGCACTTCGCAAAAAACACCTCTGTTTTCTTCCAAAAATGTGAATGTGTCCACGTTGCGCTTTGGGGCGTTTCCTGTCGCGGGTGCTAGGCCTACCCACACAAGTGAGGTATCATTTTTATCGGGAGACTTGGGGGAACGCTGGGTGGAAGGAAATTTGTGGCTCCTCTCAGATTCCAGTACTTTCTGTCACAGAAATGTGAGGAACATGTGTTTTTTTAGCCAAATTTTGAGGTTTGCAAAGGATTCTGGGTAACAGAACCTGGTCCGAGCCCCGCAAGTCACCCCTGCTTGGATTCCCCTAGGTCTCTAGTTTTCAGAAATGCACAGGTTTGGTAGGTTTCCCTAGGTGCCGGCTGAGCTAGAGGCCAAAATCTTCAGGTAGGCACTTCGCAAAAAACACCTCTGTTTTCTTCGAAAAATTTGGATGTGTCCACGTTGCGCTTTGGGGCGATTCCTGTCGCGGGCGCTAGGCCTACCCACACAAGTGAGGTATCATTTTTATCGGGAGACTTGGGGGAACGCTGGGTGGAAGGAAATTTGTGGCTCCTCTCAGATTCCAGAACTTTATGCCACAGAAATGTGAGGAACATGTGTTTTTTTAGCCAAATTTTGAGGTTTGCCAAGGATTCTGGGTAAGAGAACCTGGTCCGAGCCCCGCAAGTCACCCCTCCTTGGATTCCCCTAGGTCTCTAGTTTTCAGAAATGCACAGGTTTGGTAGGTTACCCTAGGTGCCGGCTGAGCTAGAGGCCAAAATCTTCAGGTAGGCACTTCGCAAAAAACACCTCTGTTTTCTTCCAAAAATTTGGATGTGTCCACGTTGCGCTTTGTGGCGTTTCCTGTCGCGGGTGCTAGGCCTACCCACACAAGTGAGGTATCGTTTTTATCGGGAGACTTGGGGGAACGCTGGGTGGAAGGAAATTTGTGGCTCCTCTCAGATTCCCGAACTTTCTGCCACAGAAATGTGAGGAACATGTGTTTTTTTAGCCAAATTTTGAGGTTTGCCAAGGATTCTGGGTAACAGAACCTGGTCCGAGCCCCGCAAGTCACCCCTCCTTGGATTCCCCTAGGTCTCTAGTTTTCAGAAATGCACAGGTTTGTAGGTTTCCCTAGGTGCCGGCTGAGCTAGAGGCCAAAATCTACAGGTAGGCACTTCGCAAAAAACACCTCTGTTTTCTTCCAAAAATTTGGATGTGTCCACGTTGCGCTTTGGGGCGTTTCCTGTCGCGGGCGCTAGGCCTACACACACAAGTGAGGTATCATTTTTATCGGGAGACTTGGGGGAACGCTGGGTGGAAGGAAATTTGTGGCTCCTCTCAGATTCCAGAACTTTATGCCACAGAAATGTGAGGAACATGTGTTTTTTTAGCCAAATTTTGAGGTTTGCAAAGGATTCTGGGTGACAGAACCTGGTCCGAGCCCCGCAAGTCACCCCTCCTTGGATTCCCCTAGGTCTCTAGTTTTCAGAAATGCACAGGTTTGGTAGGTTACCGTAGGTGCCAGCTGAGCTAGAGGCCAAAATCTTCAGGTAGGCACTTCGCAAAAAACACCTCTGTTTTCTTCCAAAAATGTGGATGTGTCCACGTTGCGCTTTGTGGCGTTTCCTGTCGCGGGTGCTAGGCCTACCCACACAAGTGAGGTATCATTTTTATCGGGAGACTTGGGGGAACGCTGGGTGGAAGGAAATTTGTGGCTCCTCTCAGATTCCCGAACTTTCTGCCACAGAAATGTGAGGAACATGTGTTTTTTTAGCCAAATTTTGAGGTTTGCCAAGGATTCTGGGTAAGAGAACCTGGTCCGAGCCCCGCAAGTCACCCCTCCTTGGATTCCCCTAGGTCTCTAGTTTTCAGAAATGCACAGGTTTGGTAGGTTTCCCTAGGTGCCGGCTGAGCTAGAGGCCAAAATCTACAGGTAGGCACTTCGCAAAAAACACCTCTGTTTTCTTCGAAAAATTTGGATGTGTCCACGTTGCGCTTTGGGGCGTTTCCTGTCGCGGGCGCTAGGCCTACCGACACAAGTGAGGTATCATTTTTATCGGAGACTTGGGGGAACGCTGGGTGGAAGGAAATTTGTGGCTCCTCTCAGATTCCAGAACTTTATGCCACAGAAATGTGAGGAACATGTGTTTTTTTAGCCAAATTTTGAGGTTTGCCAAGGATTCTGGGTAAGAGAACCTGGTCCGAGCCCCGCAAGTCACCCCTCCTTGGATTCCCCTAGGTCTCTAGTTTTCAGAAATGCACAGGTTTGGTAGGTTACCCTAGGTGCCGGCTGAGCTAGAGGCCAAAATCTTCAGGTAGGCACTTCGCAAAAAACACCTCTGTTTTCTTCCAAAAATTTGGATGTGTCCACGTTGCGCTTTGTGGCGTTTCCTGTCGCGGGTGCTAGGCCTACCCACACAAGTGAGGTATCGTTTTTATCGGGAGACTTGAGGGAACGCTGGGTGGAAGGAAATTTGTGGCTCCTCTCAGATTCCCGAACTTTCTGCCACAGAAATGTGAGGAACATGTGTTTTTTTAGCCAAATTTTGAGGTTTGCAAAGGATTCTGGGTAACAGAACCTGGTCCGAGCCCCGCAAGTCACCCCTCCTTGGATTCCCCTAGGTCTCTAGTTTTCAGAAATGCACAGGTTTGGTAGGTTTCCCTAGGTGCCGGCTGAGCTAGAGGCCAAAATCTACAGGTAGGCACTTCGCAAAAAACACCTCTGTTTTCTTCCTAAAATTTGGATGTGTCCACGTTGCGCTTTGGGGCGTTTCCTGTCGCGGGCGCTAGGCCTACACACACAAGTGAGGTATCATTTTTATCGGGAGACTTGGGGGAACGCTGGGTGGAAGGAAATTTGTGGCTCCTCTCAGATTCCAGAACTTTCTGCCACAGAAATGTGAGGAACATGTGTTTTTTTAGCCAAATTTTGAGGTTTGCAAAGGATTCTGGGTGACAGAACCTGGTCCGAGCCCCGCAAGTCACCCCTCCTTGGATTCCCCTAGGTCTCTAGTTTTCAGAAATGCACAGGTTTGGTAGGTTACCGTAGGTGCCAGCTGAGCTAGAGGCCAAAATCTTCAGGTAGGCACTTCGCAAAAAACACCTCTGTTTTCTTCCAAAAATTTGGATGTGTCCACGTTGCGCTTTGTGGCGTTTCCTGTCACGGGTGCTAGGCCTACCCACACAAGTGAGGTATCATTTTTATCGGGGACTTGGGGGAACGCTGGGTGGAAGGAAATTTGTGGCTCCTCTCAGATTCCCGAACTTTCTGCCACAGAAATGTGAGGAACATGTGTTTTTTTAGCCAAATTTTGAGATTTGCAAAGGATTCTGGGTAACAGAACCTGGTCCGAGCCCTGCAAGTCACCCCTCCTTGGATTCCCCTAGGTCTCTAGTTTTCAGAAATGCACAGGTTTGGTAGGTTTCCCTAGGTGCCGGCTGAGCTAGAGGCCAAAATCTACAGGTAGGCACTTCGCAAAAAACACCTCTGTTTTCTTCCAATAATGTGGATGTGTCCACGTTGCCCTTTGGGGCGTTTCCTGTCGCGGGCGCTAGGCCTACCCACACAAGTGAGGTATCATTTTTATCAGGAGACTTGGGGAAACGCTGGGTGGAAGGACATTTTTGGCTCCTCTCAGATTCCAGAACTTTCTGCCACAGAAATGTGAGGAACATGTGTTTTTTTAGCCAAATTTTGAGGTTTGCAAAGGATTCTGGGTAACAGAACCTGGTCCGAGCCCCGCAAGTCACCCCTCCTTGGATTCCCCTAGGTCTCTAGTTTTCAGAAATGCACAGGTTTGGTAGGTTTCCCTAGGTGCCAGCTGAGCTAGAGGCCAAAATCTACAGGTAGGCACTTCGCAAAAAACACCTCTGTTTTCTTCCAAAAATTTGGATGTGTCCACGTTGCGCTTTCGTGCGTTTCCTGTCGCGGGCGCTAGGCCTACCCACACAAGTGAGGTATCATTTTTATCGGGAGACTTGGGGGAACGCTGGGTGGAAGGAAATTTGTGGCTCCTCTCAGATTCCAGTACTTTCTGTCACAGAAATGTGAGGAACATGTGTTTTTTTAGCCAAATTTTGAGGTTTGCAAAGGATTCTGGGTAACAGAACCTGGTCCGAGCCCCGCAAGTCACCCCTCCTTGGATTCCCCTAGGTCTCTAGTTTTCAGAAATGCACAGGTTTGGTAGGTTACCCTAGGTGCCGGCTGAGCTAGAGGCCAAAATCTTCAGGTAGGCATTTCGCAAAAAACACCTCTGTTTTCTTCCAAAAATTTGGATGTGTCCACGTTGCGCTTTGTGGCGTTTCCTGTCGCGGGTGCTAGGCCTACCCACACAAGTGAGGTATCATTTTTATCGGGAGACTTGGGGGAACGCTGGGTGGAAGGAAATTTGTGGCTCCTCTCAGATTCCCGAACTTTCTGCCACAGAAATGTGAGGAACATGTGTTTTTTTAGCCAAATTTTGAGGTTTGCAAAGGATTCTGGGTAACAGAACCTGGTCCGAGCCCTGCAAGTCACCCCTCCTTGGATTCCCCTAGGTCTCTAGTTTTCAGAAATGCACAGGTTTGGTAGGTTACCATAGGTGCCGGCTGAGCTAGAGGCCAAAATCTTCAGGTAGGCACTTCGCAAAAAACACCTCTGTTTTATTCCAAAAATGTGGATGTGTCCACGTTGCGCTTTGGGGCGTTTCCTGTCGCGGGCGCTAGGCCTACCCACACAAGTGAGGTATCATTTTTATCGGGAGACTTGGGGGAACGCTGGGTGGAAGGAAATGTGTGGCTCCTCTCAGATTCCAGTATTTTTTTGCCACAGAAATGAGAGGAACATGTGTTTTTTTAGCCAAATTTTGAGGTTTGCAAAGGATTCTGGGTAACAGAACCTGGTCCGAGCCCCGCAAGTCTTCCCTCCTTGGATTCCCCTAGGTCTCTAGTTTTCAGAAATGCACAGGTTTGGTAGGTTTCCCTAGGTGCCGGCTGAGCTAGAGGCCAAATTCTACAGGTAGGCACATCGCAAAAAACACTTCTGTTTTCTTCCAAAAATGTGGATGTGTCCACGTTGCGCTTTGGGGCGTTTCCTGTCGCGGGCGCTAGGCCTACCCACACAAGTGAGGTATCATTTTTATCGGGAGACTTGGGGGAACGCTGGGTGGAAGGAAATTTGTGGCTTCTCTCAGATTCCCGAACTTTCTGCCACAGAAATGTGAGGAACATGTGTTTTTTTAGCCAAATTTTGAGGTTTGCAAAGGATTTTGGGTAACAGAACCTGGTCCGAGCCCCGCAAGTCACCCCTCCTTGGATTCCCCTAGGTCTCTAGTTTTCAGAAATGCACAGGTTTGGTAGGTTACCCTAGGTGCCGGCTGAGCTAGAGGCCAAAATCTTCAGGTAGGCACTTCGCAAAAAACACCTCTGTTTTCTTCGAAAAATTTGGATGTGTCCACGTTGCGCTTTGGGGCGTTTCCTGTCGCGGGCGCTAGGCCTACCCACACAAGTGAGGTATCATTTTTATCGGGAGACTTGGGGGAACGCTGGGTGGAAGGAAATTTGTGGCTCCTCTCACATTCCAGAACTTTATGCCACAGAAATGTGAGGAACATGTGTTTTTTTAGCCAAATTTTGAGGTTTGCAAAGGATTCTGGGTAACAGAACCTGGTCCGAGCCCCGCAAGTCACCCCTCCTTGGATTCCCCTAGGTCTCTAGTTTTCAGAAATGCACAGGTTTGGTAGGTTTCCCTAGGTGCCGGCTGAGCTAGAGGCCAAAATCTACAGGTAGGCACTTCGCAAAAAACACCTCTGTTTTCTTCCAAAAATGTGGATGTGTCCACGTTGCGCTTTGGGGCGTTTCCTGTCGCGCGCGCTAGGCCTACCCACACAAGTGAGGTATCATTTTTATCGGGAGACTTGGGGGAACGCTGGGTGGAAGGAAATTTGTGGCTCCTCTCAGATTCCAGAACTTTATGCCACAGAAATTTGAGGAACATGTGTTTTTTTAGCCAAATTTTGAGGTTTGCCAAGGATTCTGGGTGACAGAACCTGGTCCGAGCCCCGCAAGTCACCCCTCCTTGGATTCCCCTAGGTCTCTAGTTTTCAGAAATGCACAGGTTTGGTAGGTTACCGTAGGTGCCAGCTGAGCTAGAGGCCAAAATCTTCAGGTAGGCACTTCGCAAAAAACACCTCTGTTTTCTTCCAAAAATTTGGATGTGTCCACGTTGCGCTTTGTGGCGTTTCCTGTCGCGGGTGCTAGGCCTACCCACACAAGTGAGGTATCATTTTTATCGGGAGACTTGGGGGAACGCTGGGTGGAAGGAAATTTGTGGCTCCTCTCAGATTCCCGAACTTTCTGCCACAGAAATGTGAGGAACATGTGTTTTTTTAGCCAAATTTTGAGGTTTGCCAAGGATTCTGGGTAAGAGAACCTGGTCCGAGCCCCGCAAGTCACCCCTCCTTGGATTCCCCTAGGTCTCTAGTTTTCAGAAATGCACAGGTTTGCTAGGTTTCCCTAGGTGCCGGCTGAGCTAGAGGCCAAAATCTACAGGTAGGCACTTCGCAAAAAACACCTCTGTTTTCTTCGAAAAATTTGGATGTGTCCACGTTGCGCTTTGGGGCGTTTCCTGTCGCGGGCGCTAGGCCTACCGACACAAGTGAGGTATCATTTTTATCGGGAGACTTGGGGGAACGCTGGGTGGAAGGAAATTTGTGGCTCCTCTCAGATTCCAGTACTTTCTGTCACAGAAATGTGAGGAACATGTGTTTTTTTAGCCAAATTTTGAGGTTTGCAAAGGATTCTGGGTAACAGAACCTGGTCCGAGCCCCGCAAGTCACCCCTCCTTGGATTCCCCTAGGTCTCTAGTTTTCAGAAATGCACAGGTTTGGTAGGTTTCCCTAGGTGCCGGCTGAGCTAGAGGCCAAAATCTACAGGTAGGCACTTCGCAAAAAACACCTCTGTTTTCTTCCAAAAATTTGGATGTGTCCACGTTGCGCTTTGGGGCGTTTCCTGTCGCGGGCGCTAGGCCTACCCACACAAGTGAGGTATCATTTTTATCGGGAGACTTGGGGGAACGCTGGGTGGAAGGAAATTTGTGGCTCCTCTCAGATTCCAGAACTTTATGCCACAGAAATGTGAGGAACATGTGTTTTTTTAGCCAAATTTTGAGGTTTGCCAAGGATTCTGGGTAACAGAACCTGGTCCGAGCCCCGCAAGTCACCCCTCCTTGGATTCCCCTAGGTCTCTAGTTTTCAGAAATGCACAGGTTTGGTAGGTTACCCTAGGTGCCGGCTGAGCTAGAGGCCAAAATCTTGAGGTAGGCACTTCGCAAAAAACACCTCTGTTTTCTTCCAAAAATTTGGATGTGTCCACGTTGCGCTTTGTGGCGTTTCCTGTCGCGGGTGCTAGGCCTACCCACACAAGTGAGGTATCGTTTTTATCGGGAGACTTGGGGGAACGCTGGGTGGAAGGAAATTTGTGGCTCCTCTCAGATTCCAGAACTTTCTGCCACAGAAATGTGAGGAACATGTGTTTTTTTAGCCAAATTTTGAGGTTTGCAAAGGATTCTGGGTAACAGAACCTGGTCCGAGCCCCGCAAGTCACCCCTCCTTGGATTCCCCTAGGTCTCTAGTTTTCAGAAATGCACAGGTTTGGTAGGTTTCCCTAGGTGCCGGCTGAGCTAGAGGCCAAATTCTACAGGTAGGCACTTCGCAAAAAACACCTCTGTTTTCTTCCAAAAATGTGGATGTGTCCACGTTGCGCTTTGGGGCGTTTCCTGTCGCGGGCGCTAGGCCTACCCACACAAGTGAGGTATCATTTTTATCGGGAGACTTGGGGGAACGCTGGGTGGAAGGAAATTTGTGGCTCCTCTCAGATTCCAGTACTTTCTGTCACAGAAATGTGAGGAACATGTGTTTTTTTAGCCAAATTTTGAGGTTTGCAAAGGATTCTGGGTAACAGAACCTGGTCCGAGCCCCGCAAGTCACCCCTCCTTGGATTCCCCTAGGTCTCTAGTTTTCAGAAATGCACAGGTTTGGTAGGTTTCCCTAGGTGCCGGCTGAGCTAGAGGCCAAAATCTACAGGTAGGCACTTCGCAAAAAACACCTCTGTTTTCTTCCAAAAATTTGGATGTGTCCACGTTGCGCTTTGGGGCGTTTCCTGTCGCGGGCGCTAGGCCTACCCACACAAGTGAGGTATCATTTTTATCGGGAGACTTGGGGGAACGCTGGGTGGAAGGAAATTTGTGGCTCCTCTCACATTCCAGAACTTTATGCCACAGAAATGTGAGGAACATGTGTTTTTTTAGCCATATTTTGAGGTTTGCAAAGGATTCTGGGTAACAGAACCTGGTCCGAGCCCCGCAAGTCACCCCTCCTTGGATTCCCCTAGGTCTCTAGTTTTCAGAAATGCACAGGTTTGGTAGTTTACCCTAGGTGCCGGCTGAGCTAGAGGCCAAAATCTTCAGGTAGGCACTTCGCAAAAAACACCTCTGTTTTCTTCCAAAAATTTGGATGTGTCCACGTTGCGCTTTGTGGCGTTTCCTGTCGCGGGTGCTAGGCCTACCCACACAAGTGAGGTATCATTTTTATCGGGAGACTTGGGGGAACGCTGGGTGGAAGGAAATTTGTGGCTCCTCTCAGATTCCCGAACTTTCTGCCACAGAAATGTGAGGAACATGTGTTTTTTTAGCCAAATTTTGAGGTTTGCAAAGGATTCTGGGTAACAGAACCTGGTCCGAGCCCCGCAAGTCACCCCTCCTTGGATTCCCCTAGGTCTCTAGTTTTCAGAAATGCACAGGTTTGGTAGGTTACCATAGGTGCCGGCTGAGCTAGAGGCCAAAATCTTCAGGTAGGCATTTCGCAAAAAACACCTCTGTTTTATTCCAAAAATGTGGATGTGTCCACGTTGCGCTTTGGGGCGTTTCCTGTCGCGGGCGCTAGGCCTACCCACACAAGTGAGGTATCATTTTTATCGGGAGACTTGGGGGAACGCTGGGTGGAAGGAAATTTGTGGCTCCTCTCAGATTCCAGTATTTTTTTGCCACAGAAATGAGAGGAACATGTGTTTTTTTAGCCAAATTTTGAGGTTTGCAAAGGATTCTGGGTAACAGAACCTGGTCCGAGCCCCGCAATTCTTCCCTCCTTGGATTCCCCTAGGTCTCTAGTTTTCAGAAATGCACAGGTTTGGTAGGTTTCCCTAGGTGCCGGCTGAGCTAGAGGCCAAATTCTACAGGTAGGCACTTCGCAAAAAACACCTCTGTTTTCTTCCAAAAATGTGGATGTGTCCACGTTGCGCTTTGGGGCGTTTCCTGTCGCGGGCGCTAGGCCTACCCACACAAGTGAGGTATCATTTTTATCGGGAGACTTGGGGGAACGCTGGGTGGAAGGAAATTTGTGGCTCCTCTCAGATTCCAGAACTTTATGCCACAGAAATGTGAGGAACATGTGTTTTTTTAGCCAAATTTTGAGGTTTGCCAAGGATTCTGGGTAAGAGAACCTGGTCCGAGCCCCGCAAGTCACCCCTCCTTGGATTCCCCTAGGTCTCTAGTTTTCAGAAATGCACAGGTTTGGTAGGTTACCCTAGGTGCCGGCTGAGCTAGAGGCCAAAATCTTCAGGTAGGCACTTCGCAAAAAACACCTCTGTTTTCTTCCAAAAATTTGGATGTGTCCACGTTGCGCTTTGTGGCGTTTCCTGTCGCGGGTGCTAGGCCTACCCACACAAGTGAGGTATCGTTTTTATCGGGAGACTTGGGGGAACGCTGGGTGGAAATAAATTTGTGGCTCCTCTCAGATTCCCGAACTTTCTGCCACAGAAATGTGAGGAACATGTGTTTTTTTAGCCAAATTTTGAGGTTTGCCAAGGATTCTGGGTAACAGAACCTGGTCCGAGCCCCGCAAGTCACCCCTCCTTGGATTCCCCTAGGTCTCTAGTTTTCAGAAATGCACAGGTTTGTAGGTTTCCCTAGGTGCCGGATGAGCTAGAGGCCAAAATCTACAGGTAGGCACTTCGCAAAAAACACCTCTGTTTTCTTCCAAAAATTTGGATGTGTCCACGTTGCGCTTTGGGGCGTTTCCTGTCGCGGGCGCTAGGCCTACACACACAAGTGAGGTATCATTTTTATCGGGAGACTTGGGGGAACGCTGGGTGGAAGGAAATTTGTGGCTCCTCTCAGATTCCAGAACTTTATGCCACAGAAATGTGAGGAACATGTGTTTTTTTAGCCAAATTTTGAGGTTTGCAAAGGATTCTGGGTGACAGAACCTGGTCCGAGCCCCGCAAGTCACCCCTCCTTGGATTCCCCTAGGTCTCTAGTTTTCAGAAATGCACAGGTTTGGTAGGTTACCGTAGGTGCCAGCTGAGCTAGAGGCCAAAATCTTCAGGTAGGCACTTCGCAAAAAACACCTCTGTTTTCTTCCAAAAATTTGGATGTGTCCACGTTGCGCTTTGTGGCGTTTCCTGTCGCGGGTGCTAGGCCTACCCACACAAGTGAGGTATCATTTTTATCGGGAGACTTGGGGGAACGCTGGGTGGAAGGAAATTTGTGGCTCCTGTCAGATTCCCGAACTTTCTGCCACAGAAATGTGAGGAACATGTGTTTTTTTAGCCAAATTTTGAGGTTTGCCAAGGATTCTGGGTAAGAGAACCTGGTCCGAGCCCCGCAAGTCACCCCTCCTTGGATTCCCCTAGGTCTCTAGTTTTCAGAAATGCACAGGTTTGGTAGGTTTCCCTAGGTGCCGGCTGAGCTAGAGGCCAAAATCTACAGGTAGGCACTTCGCAAAAAACACCTCTGTTTTCTTCGAAAAATTTGGATGTGTCCACGTTGCGCTTTGGGGCGTTTCCTGTCGCGGGCGCTAGGCCTACCGACACAAGTGAGGTATCATTTTTATCGGGAGACTTGGGGGAACGCTGGGTGGAAGGAAATTTGTGGCTCCTCTCAGATTCCAGAACTTTATGCCACAGAAATGTGAGGAACATGTGTTTTTTTAGCCAAATTTTGAGGTTTGCCAAGGATTCTGGGTAAGAGAACCTGGTCCGAGCCCCGCAAGTCACCCCTCCTTCGATTCCCCTAGGTCTCTAGTTTTCAGAAATGCACAGGTTTGGTAGGTTACCCTAGGTGCCGGCTGAGCTAGAGGACAAAATCTTCAGGTAGGCACTTCGCAAAAAACACCTCTGTTTTCTTCCAAAAATTTGGATGTGTCCACGTTGCGCTTTGTGGCGTTTCCTGTCGCGGGTGCTAGGCCTACCCACACAAGTGAGGTATCGTTTTTATCGGGAGACTTGGGGGAACGCTGGGTGGAAGGAAATTTGTGGCTCCTCTCAGATTCCCGAACTTTCTGCCACAGAAATGTGAGGAACATGTGTTTTTTTTAGCCAAATTTTGAGGTTTGCAAAGGATTCTGGGTAACAGAACCTGGTCCGAGCCCCACAAGTCACCCCTCCTTGGATTCCCCTAGGTCTCTAGTTTTCAGAAATGCACAGGTTTGGTAGGTTTCCCTAGGTGCCGGCTGAGCTAGAGGCCAAAATCTACAGGAAGGCACTTCGCAAAAAACACCTCTGTTTTCTTCCAAAAATTTGGATGTGTCCACGTTGCGCTTTGGGGCGTTTCCTGTCGCGGGCGCTAGGCCTACACACACAAGTGAGGTATCATTTTTATCGGGAGACTTGGGGGAACGCTGGGTGGAAGGAAATTTGTGGCTCCTCTCAGATTCCAGAACTTTCTGCCACAGAAATGTGAGGAACATGTGTTTTTTTAGCCAAATTTTGAGGTTTGCAAAGGATTCTGGGTGACAGAACCTGGTCCGAGCCCCGCAAGTCACCCCTCCTTGGATTCCCCTAGGTCTCTAGTTTTCAGAAATGCACAGGTTTGGTAGGTTACCGTAGGTGCCAGCTGAGCTAGAGGCCAAAATCTTCAGGTAGGCACTTCGCAAAAAACTCCTCTGTTTTCTTCCAAAAATTTGGATGTGTCCACGTTGCGCTTTGTGGCGTTTCCTGTCGCGGGTGCTAGGCCTACCCACACAAGTGAGGTATCATTTTTATCGGGGACTTGGGGGAACGCTGGGTGGAAGGAAATTTGTGGCTCCTCTCAGATTCCCGAACTTTCTGCCACAGAAATGTGAGGAACATGTGTTTTTTTAGCCAAATTTTGAGATTTGCAAAGGATTCTGGGTAACAGAACCTGGTCCGTGCCCTGCATGTCACCCCTCCTTGGATTCCCCTAGGTCTCTAGTTTTCAGAAATGCACAGGTTTGGTAGGTTTCCCTAGGTGCCGGCTGAGCTAGAGGCCAAAATCTACAGGTAGGCACTTCGCAAAAAACACCTCTGTTTTCTTCCAATAATGTGGATGTGTCCACGTTGCCCTTTGGGGCGTTTCCTGTCGCGGGCGCTAGGCCTACCCACACAAGTGAGGTATCATTTTTATCAGGAGACTTGGGGAAACGCTGGGTGGAAGGACATTTTTGGCTCCTCTCAGATTCCAGAACTTTCTGCCACAGAAATGTGAGGAACATGTGTTTTTTTAGCCAAATTTTGAGGTTTGCAAAGGATTCTGGGTAACAGAACCTGGTCCGAGCCCCGCAAGTCACCCCTCCTTGGATTCCCCTAGGTCTCTAGTTTTCAGAAATGCACAGGTTTGGTAGGTTTCCCTAGGTGCCAGCTGAGCTAGAGGCCAAAATCTACAGGTAGGCACTTCGCAAAAAACACCTCTGTTTTCTTCCAAAAATTTGGATGTGTCCACGTTGCGCTTTCGTGCGTTTCCTGTCGCGGGCGCTAGGCCTACCCACACAAGTGAGGTATCATTTTTATCGGGAGACTTGGGGGAACGCTGGGTGGAAGGAAATTTGTGGCTCCTCTCAGATTCCAGTACTTTCTGTCACAGAAATGTGAGGAACATGTGTTTTTTTAGCCAAATTTTGAGGTTTGCAAAGGATTCTGGGTAACAGAACCTGGTCCGAGCCCCGCAAGTCACCCCTCCTTGGATTCCCCTAGGTCTCTAGTTTTCAGAAATGCACAGGTTTGGTAGGTTTCCCTAGGTGCTGGCTGAGCTAGAGGCCAAAATCTACAGGTAGGCACTTCGCAAAAAACACCTCTGTTTTCTTCCAAAAATTTGGATGTGTCCACGTTGCGGTTTGGGGCGTTTCCTGTCGCGGGCGCTAGGCCTACCCACACAAGTGAGGTATCATTTTTATCGGGAGACTTGGGGGAACGCTGGGTGGAAGGAAATTTGTGGCTCCTCTCAGATTCCAGAACTTTATGCCACAGAAATGTGACGAACATGTGTTTTTTTAGCCAAATTTTGAGGTTTGCCAAGGATTCTGGGTAAGAGAACCTGGTCCGAGCCCCGCAAGTCACCCCTCCTTGGATTCCCCTAGGTCTCTAGTTTTCAGAAATGCACAGGTTTGGTAGGTTACCCTAGGTGCCGGCTGAGCTAGAGGCCAAAATCTTCAGGTAGGCATTTCGCAAAAAACACCTCTGTTTTCTTCCAAAAATTTGGATGTGTCCACGTTGCGCTTTGTGGCGTTTCCTGTCGCGGGTGCTAGGCCTACCCACACAAGTGAGGTATCATTTTTATCGGGAGACTTGGGGGAACGCTGGGTGGAAGGAAATTTGTGGCTCCTCTCAGATTCCCGAACTTTCTGCCACAGAAATGTGAGGAACATGTGTTTTTTTAGCCAAATTTTGAGGTTTGCAAAGGATTCTGGGTAACAGAACCTGGTCCGAGCCCTGCAAGTCACCCCTCCTTGGATTCCCCTAGGTCTCTAGTTTTCAGAAATGCACAGGTTTGGTAGGTTACCATAGGTGCCGGCTGAGCTAGAGGCCAAAATCTTCAGGTAGGCACTTCGCAAAAAACACCTCTGTTTTATTCCAAAAATGTGGATGTGTCCACGTTGCGCTTTGGGGCGTTTCCTGTCGCGGGCGCTAGGCCTACCCACACAAGTGAGGTATCATTTTTATCGGGAGACTTGGGGGAACGCTGGGTAGAAGGAAATTTGTGGCTCCTCTCAGATTCCAGTATTTTTTTGCCACAGAAATGAGAGGAACATGTGTTTTTTTAGCCAAATTTTGAGGTTTGCAAAGGATTCTGGGTAACAGAACCTGGTCCGAGCCCCGCAAGTCACCCCTCCTTGGATTCCCCTAGGTCTCTAGTTTTCAGAAATGCACAGGTTTGGTAGGTTTCCCTAGGTGCCGGCTGAGCTAGAGGCCAAAATCTACAGGTAGGCACTTCGCAAAAAACACCTCTGTTTTCTTCCAAAAATTTGGATGTGTCCACGTTGCGCTTTGGGGCGTTTCCTGTCGCGGGCGCTAGGCCTACCCACACAAGTGAGGTATCATTTTTATCGGGAGACTTGGGGGAACGCTGGGTGGAAGGAAATTTGTGGCTCCTCTCAGATTCCAGAACTTTATGCCACAGAAATGTGAGGAACATGTGTTTTTTTAGCCAAATTTTGAGGTTTGCCAAGGATTCTGGGTAAGAGAACCTGGTCCGAGCCCCGCAAGTCACCCCTCCTTGGATTCCCCTAGGTCTCTAGTTTTCAGAAATGCACAGGTTTGGTAGGTTACCCTAGGTGCCGGCTGAGCTAGAGGCCAAAATCTTCAGGTAGGCACTTCGCAAAAAACACCTCTGTTTTCTTCCAAAAATTTGGATGTGTCCACGTTGCGCTTTGTGGCGTTTCCTGTCGCGGGTGCTAGGCCTACCCACACAAGTGAGGTATCGTTTTTATCGGGAGACTTGGGGGAACGCTGGGTGGAAGGAAATTTGTGGCTCCTCTCAGATTCCCGAACTTTCTGCCACAGAAATGTGAGGAACATGTGTTTTTTTAGCCAAATTTTGAGGTTTGCAAAGGATTCTGGGTAACAGAACCTGGTCCGAGCCCCGCAAGTCACCCCTCCTTGGATTCCCCTAGGTCTCTAGTTTTCAGAAATGCACAGGTTTGGTAGGTTTCCCTAGGTGCCGGCTGAGCTAGAGGCCAAATTCTACAGGTAGGCACTTCGCAAAAAACACCTCTGTTTTCTTCCAAAAATGTGGATGTGTCCACGTTGCGCTTTGGGGCGTTTCCTGTCGCGGGCGCTAGGCCTACCCACACAAGTGAGGTATCATTTTTATCGGGAGACTTGGGGGAACGCTGGGTGGAAGAAAATTTGTGGCTCCTCTCAGATTCCAGTACTTTCTGTCACAGAAATGTGAGGAACATGTGTTTTTTTAGCCAAATTTTGAGGTTTGCAAAGGATTCTGGGTAACAGAACCTGGTCCGAGCCCCGCAAGTCACCCCTCCTTGGATTCCCCTAGGTCTCTAGTTTTCAGAAATGCACAGGTTTGGTAGGTTTCCCTAGGTGCCGGCTGAGCTAGAGGCCAAAATCTACAGGTAGGCACTTCGCAAAAAACACCTCTGTTTTCTTCCAAAAATTTGGATGTGTCCACGTTGCGCTTTGGGGCGTTTCCTGTCGCGGGCGCTAGGCCTACCCACACAAGTGAGGTATCATTTTTATCGGGAGACTTGGGGGAACGCTGGGTGGAAGGAAATTTGTGGCTCCTCTCACATTCCAGAACTTTATGCCACAGAAATGTGAGGAACATGTGTTTTTTAAGCCAAATTTTGAGGTTTGCAAAGGATTCTGGGTAACAGAACCTGGTCCAAGCCCCGCAAGTCACCCCTCCTTGGATTCCCGTAGGTCTCTAGTTTTCAGAAATGCACAGGTTTGGTAGGTTACCCTAGGTGCCGGCTGAGCTAGGGGCCAAAATCTTCAGGTAGGCACTTCGCAAAAAACACCTCTGTTTTCTTCCAAAAATTTGGATGTGTCCACGTTGCGCTTTGGGGCGTTTCCTGTCGCGCGCGCTAGGCCTACCCACACAAGTGAGGTATCATTTTTATCGGGAGACTTGGGGGAACGCTGGGTGGAAGGAAATTTGTGGCTCCTCTCAGATTCCAGAACTTTATGCCACAGAAATTTGAGGAACATGTGTTTTTTTAGCCAAATTTTGAGGTTTGCCAAGGATTCTGGGTAAGAGAACCTGGTCCGAGCCCCGCAAGTCACCCCTCCTTGGATTCCCCTAGGTCTCTAGTTTTCAGAAATGCACAGGTTTGGTAGGTTACCCTAGGTGCCGGCTGAGCTAGAGGCCAGAATCTTCAGGTAGGCACTTCGCAAAAAACACCTCTGTTTTCTTCCAAAAATTTGGATGTGTCCACGTTGCGCTTTGGGGCGTTTCCTGTCGCGGGCGCTAGGCCTACCCACACAAGTGAGGTATCATTTTTATCGGGAGACTTGGGGGAACGCTGGGTGGAAGGAAATTTGTGGCTCCTCTCAGATTCCAGAACTTTATGCCACAGAAATGTGAGGAACATGTGTTTTTTTAGCCAAATTTTGAGGTTTGCCAAGGATTCTGGGTAAGAGAACCTGGTCCGAGCCCCGCAAGTCACCCCTCCTTGGATTCCCCTAGGTCTCTAGTTTTCAGAAATGCACAGGTTTGGTAGGTTACCCTAGGTGCCGGCTGAGCTAGAGGCCAAAATCTTCAGGTAGGCACTTCGCAAAAAACACCTCTGTTTTCTTCCAAAAATTTGGATGTGTCCACGTTGCGCTTTGTGGCGTTTCCTGTCGCGGGTGCTAGGCCTACCCACACAAGTGAGGTATCGTTTTTATCGGGAGACTTGGGGGAACGCTGGGTGGAAGGAAATTTGTGGCTCCTCTCAGATTCCCGAACTTTCTGCCACAGAAATGTGAGGAACATGTGTTTTTTTAGCCAAATTTTGAGGTTTGCAAAGGATTCTGGGTAACAGAACCTGGTCCGAGCCCCGCAAGTCACCCCTCCTTGGATTCCCCTAGGTCTCTAGTTTTCAGAAATGCACAGGTTTGGTAGGTTTCCCTTGGTGCCGGCTGAGCTAGAGGCCAAATTCTACAGGTAGGCACTTCGCAAAAAACACCTCTGTTTTCTTCCAAAAATGTGGATGTGTCCACGTTGCGCTTTGGGGCGTTTCCTGTCGCGGGCGCTAGGCCTACCCACACAAGTGAGGTATCATTTTTATCGGGAGACTTGGGGGAACGCTGGGTGGAAGAAAATTTGTGGCTCCTCTCAGATTCCAGTACTTTCTGTCACAGAAATGTGAGGAACATGTGTTTTTTTAGCCAAATTTTGAGGTTTGCAAAGGATTCTGGGTAACAGAACCTGGTCCGAGCCCCGCAAGTCACCCCTCCTTGGATTCCCCTAGGTCTCTAGTTTTCAGAAATGCACAGGTTTGGTAGGTTTCCCTAGGTGCCGGCTGAGCTAGAGGCCAAAATCTACAGGTAGGCACTTCGCAAAAAACACCTCTGTTTTCTTCCAAAAATTTGGATGTGTCCACGTTGCGCTTTGGGGCGTTTCCTGTCGCGGGCGCTAGGCCTACCCACACAAGTGAGGTATCATTTTTATCGGGAGACTTGGGGGAACGCTGGGTGGAAGGAAATTTGTGGCTCCTCTCACATTCCAGAACTTTATGCCACAGAAATGTGAGGAACATGTGTTTTTTTAGCCATATTTTGAGGTTTGCAAAGGATTCTGGGTAACAGAACCTGGTCCGAGCCCCGCAAGTCACCCCTCCTTGGATTCCCCTAGGTCTCTAGTTTTCACAAATGCACAGGTTTGGTAGTTTACCCTAGGTGCCGGCTGAGCTAGAGGCCAAAATCTTCAGGTAGGCACTTCGCAAAAAACACCTCTGTTTTATTCCAAAAATGTGGATGTGTCCACGTTGCGCTTTGGGGCGTTTCCTGTCGCGGGCGCTAGGCCTACCCACATAAGTGAGGTATAATTTTTATCGGGAGACTTGGGGGAACGCTGGGTGGAAGGAAATTTGTGGCTTCTCTCAGATTCCCGAACTTTCTGCCACAGAAATGTGAGGAACATGTGTTTTTTTAGCCAAATTTTGAGGTTTGCAAAGGATTTTGGGTAACAGAACCTGGTCCGAGCCCCGCAAGTCACCCCTCCTTGGATTCCCCTAGGTCTCTAGTTTTCAGAAATGCACAGGTTTGGTAGGTTACCCTAGGTGCCGGCTGAGCTAGAGGCCAAAATCTACAGGTAGGCACTTCGCAAAAAACACCTCTGTTGTCTTCGAAAAATGTGGATGTGTCCACGTTGCGCTTTGGGGCGTTTCCTGTCGCGGGCGCTAGGCCTACCCACACAAGTGAGGTATCATTTTTATCGGGAGACTTGGGGGAACGCTGGGTGGAAGGAAATTTGTGGCTCCTCTCACATTCCAGAACTTTATGCCACAGAAATGTGAGGAACATGTGTTTTTTAAGCCAAATTTTGAGGTTTGCAAAGGATTCTGGGTAACAGAACCTGGTCCGAGCCCCGCAAGTCACCCCTCCTTGGATTCCCCTAGGTCTCTAGTTTTCAGAAATGCATAGGTTTGGTAGGTTACCCTAGGTGCCGGCTGAGCTAGGGGCCAAAATCTTCAGGTAGGCACTTCGCAAAAAACACCTCTGTTTTCTTCCAAAAATTTGGATGTGTCCACGTTGCGCTTTGGGGCGTTTCCTGTCGCGCGCGCTAGGCCTACCCACACAAGTGAGGTATCATTTTTATCGGGAGACTTGGGGGAACGCTGGGTGGAAGGAAATTTGTGGCTCCTCTCAGATTCCAGAACTTTATGCCACAGAAATTTGAGGAACATGTGTTTTTTTAGCCAAATTTTGAGGTTTGCCAAGGATTCTGGGTAAGAGAACCTGGTCCGAGCCCCGCAAGTCACCCCTCCTTGGATTCCCCTAGGTCTCTAGTTTTCAGAAATGCACAGGTTTGGTAGGTTACCCTAGGTGCCGGCTGAGCTAGAGGCCAGAATCTTCAGGTAGGCACTTCGCAAAAAACACCTCTGTTTTCTTCCAAAAATTTGGATGTGTCCACGTTGCGCTTTGTGGCGTTTCCTGTCGCGGGTGCTAGGCCTACCCACACAAGTGAGGTATCATTTTTATCGGGAGACTTGGGGGAACGCTGGGTGGAAGGAAATTTGTGGCTCCTCTCAGATTCCCGAACTTTCTGCCACAGAAATGTGAGGAACATGTGTTTTTTTAGCCAAATTTTGAGGTTTGCAAAGGATTCTGGGTAACAGAACCTGGTCCGAGCCCCGCAAGTCACCCCTCCTTGGATTCCCCTAGGTCTCTAGTTTTCAGAAATGCACAGGTTTGGTAGGTTTCCCTAGGTGCCGGCTGAGCTAGAGGCCAAAATCTACAGGTAGGCACTTCGCAAAAAACACCTCTGTTTTCTTCGAAAAATTTGGATGTGTCCACGTTGCGCTTTGGGGCGTTTCCTGTCGCGGGCGCTAGGCCTACCCACACAAGTGAGGTATCATTTTTATCGGGAGACTTGGGGGAACGCTGGGTGGAAGGAAATTTGTGGCTCCTCTCAGATTCCAGAACTTTATGCCACAGAAATGTGAGGAACATGTGTTTTTTTAGACCAAATTTTGAGGTTTGCCAAGGATTCTGGGTAAGAGAACCTGGTCCGAGCCCCGCAAGTCACCCCTCCTTGGATTCCCCTAGGTCTCTAGTTTTCCGAAATGCACAGGTTTGGTAGGTTTCCCTAGGTGCCGGCTGAGCTAGAGGCCAAAATCTTCAGGTAGGCACTTCGCAAAAAACACCTCTGTTTTCTTCCAAAAATTTGGATGTGTCCACGTTGCGCTTTGTGGCGTTTCCTGTTGCGGGTGCTAGGCCTACCCACACAAGTGAGGTATCGTTTTTATCGGGAGACTTGGGGGAACGCTGGGTGGAAAGAAATTTGTGGCTTCTCTCAGATTCCCGAACTTTCTGCCACAGAAATGTGAGGAACATGTGTTTTTTAAGCCAAATTTTGAGGTTTGCAAAGGATTCTGGGTAACAGAACCTGGTCCGAGCCCCGCAAGTCACCCCTCCTTGGATTCCCCTAGGTCTCTAGTTTTCAGAAATGCACAGGTTTGGTAGGTTACCCTAGGTGCCGGCTGAGCTAGGGGCCAAAATCTTCAGGTAGGCACTTCGCAAAAAACACCTCTGTTTTCTTCCAAAAATTTGGATGTGTCCACGTTGCGCTTTGGGGCGTTTCCTGTCGCGCGCGCTAGGCCTACCCACACAAGTGAGGTATCATTTTTATCGGGAGACTTGGGGGAACGCTGGGTGGAAGGAAATTTGTGGCTCCTCTCAGATTCCAGAACTTTATGCCACAGAAATTTGAGGAACATGTGTTTTTTTAGCCAAATTTTGAGGTTTGCCAAGGATTCTGGGTAAGAGAACCTGGTCCGAGCCCCGCAAGTCACCCCTCCTTGGATTCCCCTAGGTCTCTAGTTTTCAGAAATGCACAGGTTTGGTAGGTTACCCTAGGTGCCGGCTGAGCTAGAGGCCAGAATCTTCAGGTAGGCACTTCGCAAAAAACACCTCTGTTTTCTTCCAAAAATTTGGATGTGTCCACGTTGCGCTTTGTGGCGTTTCCTGTCGCGGGTGCTAGGCCTACCCACACAAGTGAGGTATCATTTTTATCGGGAGACTTGGGGGAACGCTGGGTGGAAGGAAATTTGTGGCTCCTCTCAGATTCCCGAACTTTCTGCCACAGAAATGTGAGGAACATGTGTTTTTTTAGCCAAATTTTGAGGTTTGCAAAGGATTCTGGGTAACAGAACCTGGTCCGAGCCCCGCAAGTCACCCCTCCTTGGATTCCCCTAGGTCTCTAGTTTTCAGAAATGCACAGGTTTGGTAGGTTACCATAGGTGCCGGCTGAGCTAGAGGCCAAAATCTTCAGGTAGGCATTTCGCAAAAAACACCTCTGTTTTATTCCAAAAATGTGGATGTGTCCACGTTGCGCTTTGGGGCGTTTCCTGTCGCGGGCGCTAGGCCTACCCACACAAGTGAGGTATCATTTTTATCGGGAGACTTGGGGGAACGCTGGGTGGAAGGAAATTTGTGGCTCCTCTCAGATTCCAGTATTTTTTTGCCACAGAAATGAGAGGAACATGTGTTTTTTTAGCCAAATTGTGAGGTTTGCAAAGGATTCTGGGTAACAGAACCTGGTCCGAGCCCCGCAATTCTTCCCTCCTTGGATTCCCCTAGGTCTCTAGTTTTCAGAAATGCACAGGTTTGGTAGGTTTCCCTAGGTGCCGGCTGAGCTAGAGGCCAAATTCTACAGGTAGGCACTTCGCAAAAAACACCTCTGTTTTCTTCCAAAAATGTGGATGTGTCCAAGTTGCGCTTTGGGGCGTTTCCTGTCGCGGGCGCTAGGCCTACCCACACAAGTGAGGTATCATTTTTATCGGGAGACTTGGGGGAACGCTGGGTGGAAGGAAATTTGTGACTCCTCTCAGATTCCAGTACTTTCTGTCACAGAAATGTGAGGAACATGTGTTTTTTTAGCCAAATTTTGAGGTTTGCAAAGGATTCTGGGTAACAGAACCTGGTCCGAGCCCCGCAAGTCACCCCTCCTTGGATTCCCCTAGGTCTCTAGTTTTCAGAAATGCACAGGTTTGGTAGGTTTCCCTAGGTGCCGGCTGAGCTAGAGGCCAAAATCTACAGGTAGGCACTTCGCAAAAAACACCTCTGTTTTCTTCGAAAAATTTGGATGTGTCCACGTTGCGCTTTGGGGCGTTTCCTGTCGCGGGCGCTAGGCCTACCCACACAAGTGAGGTATCATTTTTATCGGGAGACTTGGGGGAACGCTGGGTGGAAGGAAATTTGTGGCTCCTCTCAGATTCCAGAACTTTATGCCACAGAAATGTGAGGAACATGTGTTTTTTTAGCCAAATTTTGAGGTTTGCCAAGGATTCTGGGTAAGAGAACCTGGTCCGAGCCCCGCAAGTCACCCCTCCTTGGATTCCCCTAGGTCTCTAGTTTTCCGAAATGCACAGGTTTGGTAGGTTTCCCTAGGTGCCGGCTGAGCTAGAGGCCAAAATCTTCAGGTAGGCACTTCGCAAAAAACACCTCTGTTTTCTTCCAAAAATTTGGATGTGTCCACGTTGCGCTTTGTGGCGTTTCCTGTTGCGGGTGCTAGGCCTACCCACACAAGTGAGGAATCGTTTTTATCGGGAGACTTGGGGGAACGCTGGGTGGAAAGAAATTTGTGGCTCCTCTCAGATTCCCGAACTTTCTGCCACAGAAATGTGAGGAACATGTGTTTTTTTAGCCAAATTTTGAGGTTTGCCAAGGATTCTGGGTAACAGAACCTGGTCCGAGCCCCGCAAGTCACCCCTCCTTGGATTCCCCTAGGTCTCTAGTTTTCAGAAATGCACAGGTTTGTAGGTTTCCCTAGGTGCCGGCTGAGCTAGAGGCCAAAATCTACAGGTAGGCACTTCGCAAAAAACACCTCTGTTTTCTTCCAAAAATTTGGATGTGTCCACGTTGCGCTTTGGGGCGTTTCCTGTCGCGGGCGCTAGGCCTACACACACAAGTGAGGTATCATTTTTATCGGGAGACTTGGGGGAACGCTGGGTGGAAGGAAATTTGTGGCTCCTCTCAGATTCCAGAACTTTATGCCACAGAAATGTGAGGAACATGTGTTTTTTTAGCCAAATTTTGAGGTTTGCAAAGGATTCTGGGTGACAGAACCTGGTCCAAGCCCCGCAAGTCACCCCTCCTTGGATTCCCCTAGGTCTCTAGTTTTCAGAAATGCACAGGTTTGGTAGGTTACCGTAGGTGCCAGCTGAGCTAGAGGCCAAAATCTTCAGGTAGGCACTTCGCAAAAAACACCTCTGTTTTCTTCCAAAAATTTGGATGTGTCCACGATGCGCTTTGTGGCGTTTCCTGTCGCGGGTGCTAGGCCTACCCACACAAGTGAGGTATCATTTTTATCGGGAGACTTGGGGGAACGCTGGGTGGAAGAAAATTTGTGGCTCCTCTCAGATTCCCGAACTTTCTGCCACAGAAATGTGAGGAACATGTGTTTTTTTAGCCAAATTTTGAGGTTTGCCAAGGATTCTGGGTAGGAGAACCTGGTCCGAGCCCCGCAAGTCACCCCTCCTTGGATTCCCCTAGGTCTCTAGTTTTCAGAAATGCACAGGTTTGGTAGGTTTCCCTAGGTGCCGGCTGAGCTAGAGGCCAAAATCTACAGGTAGGCACTTCGCAAAAAACACCTCTGTTTTCTTCGAAAAATTTGGATGTGTCCACGTTGCGCTTTGGGGCGTTTCCGGTCGCGGGCGCTAGGCCTACCGACACAAGTGAGGTATCATTTTTATCGGGAGACTTGGGGGAACGCTGGGTGGAAGGAAATTTGTGGCTCCTCTCAGATTCCAGAACTTTATGCCACAGAAATGTGAGGAACATGTGTTTTTTTAGCCAAATTTTGAGGTTTGCCAAGGATTCTGGGTAAGAGAACCTGGTCCGAGCCCCGCAAGTCACCCCTCCTTGGATTCCCCTAGGTCTCTAGTTTTCAGAAATGCACAGGTTTGGTAGGTTACCCTAGGTGCCGGCTGAGCTAGAGGCCAAAATCTTCAGGTAGGCATTTCGCAAAAAACACCTCTGTTTTCTTCCAAAAATTTGGATGTGTCCACGTTGCGCTTTGTGGCGTTTCCTGTCGCGGGTGCTAGGCCTACCCACACAAGTGAGGTATCGTTTTTATCGGGAGACTTGGGGGAACGCTGGGTGGAAGGAAATTGGTGGCTCCTCTCAGATTCCCGAACTTTCTGCCACAGAAATGTGAGGAACATGTGTTTTTTTAGCCAAATTTTGAGGTTTGCAAAGGATTCTGGGTAACAGAACCTGGTCCGAGCCCCGCAAGTCACCCCTCCTTGGATTCCCCTAGGTCTCTAGTTTTCAGAAATGCACAGGTTTGGTAGGTTTCCCTAGGTGCCGGCTGAGCTAGAGGCCAAAATCTACAGGTAGGCACTTCGCAAAAAACACCTCTGTTTTCTTCCAAAAATTTGGATGTGTCCACGTTGCGCTTTGTGGCGTTTCCTGTCGCGGGTGCTAGGCCTACCCACACAAGTGAGGTATCATTTTTATCGGGGACTTGGGGGAACGCTGGGTGGAAGGAAATTTGTGGCTCCTCTCAGATTCCCGAACTTTCTGCCACAGAAATGTGAGGAACATGTGTTTTTTTAGCCAAATTTTGAGATTTGCAAAGGAT
The DNA here is from genome assembly GCF_031143425.1 of Pleurodeles waltl. Lineage (NCBI taxonomy): Eukaryota > Metazoa > Chordata > Amphibia > Caudata > Salamandridae > Pleurodeles > Pleurodeles waltl. Next base: position 218,365,784 of record NC_090436.1, on the reverse strand, counting down.
TCTAGGTAACAGAACCTGGTCCGAGCCCTGCAAGTCACCCCTCCTTGGATTCCCCTAGGTCTCTAGTTTTCAGAAATGCACAGGTTTGGTAGGTTTCCCTAGGTGGCGGCTGAGCTAGAGGCCAAAATCTACAGGTAGGCACTTCGCAAAAAACACCTCTGTTTTCTTCCAAAAATGTGGATGTGTCCACGTTGCCCTTTGGGGCATTTCCTGTTGCGGGCGCTAGGCCTACCCACACAAGTGAGGTATCATTTTTATCAGGAGACTTGGGGGAACGCTGGGTGGAAGGAAATTTGTGGCTCCTCTCAGATTCCAGAACTTTATGCCACAGAAATTTGAGGAACATGTGTTTTTTTAGCCAAATTTTGAGGTTTGCCAAGGATTCTGGGTAAGAGAACCTGGTCCGAGCCCCGCAAGTCACCCCTCCTTGGATTCCCCTAGGTCTCTAGTTTTCAGAAATGCACAGGTTTGGTAGGTTACCCTAGGTGCCGGCTGAGCTAGAGGCCAAAATCTTCAGGTAGGCACTTCGCAAAAAACACCTCTGTTTTCTTCCAAAAATTTGGATGTGTCCACGTTGCGCTTTGTGGCGTTTCCTGTCGCGGGTGCTAGGCCTACCCACACAAGTGAGGTATCATTTTTATCGGGAGACTTGGGGGAACGCTTGGTGGAAGGAAATTTGTGGCTCCTCTCAGATTCCCGAACTTTCTGCCACAGAAATGTGAGGAACATGTGTTTTTTTAGCCAAATTTTGAGGTTTGCAAAGGATTCTGGGTAACAGAACCTGGTCCGAGCCCCGCAAGTCACCCCTCCTTGGATTCCCCTAGGTCTCTAGTTTTCAGAAATGCACAGGTTTGGTAGGTTACCATAGGTGCCGGCTGAGCTAGAGGCCAAAATCTTCAGGTAGGCATTTCGCAAAAAACACCTCTGTTTTATTCCAAAAATGTGGATGTGTCCACGTTGCGCTTTGGGGCGTTTCCTGTCGCGGGCGCTAGGCCTACCCACACAAGTGAGGTATCATTTTTATCGGGAGACTTGGGGGAACGCTGGGTGGAAGGAAATTTGTGGCTCCTCTCAGATTCCAGTATTTTTTTGCCACAGAAATGAGAGGAACATGTGTTTTTTTAGCCATATTTTGAGGTTTGCAAAGGATTCTGGGTAACAGAACCTGGTCCGAGCCCCGCAATTCTTCCCTCCTTGGATTCCCCTAGGTCTCTAGTTTTCAGAAATGCACAGGTTTGGTAGGTTTCCCTAGGTGCCGGCTGAGCTAGAGGCCAAATTCTACAGGTAGGCACTTCGCAAAAAACACCTCTGTTTTCTTCCAAAAATGTGGATGTGTCCACGTTGCGCTTTGGGGCGTTTCCTGTCGCGGGCGCTAGGCCTACCCACACAAGTGAGGTATCATTTTTATCGGGAGACTTGGGGGAACGCTGGGTGGAAGGAAATTTGTGGCTCCTCTCAGATTCCAGAACTTTATGCCACAGAAATGTGAGGAACATGTGTTTTTTTAGCCAAATTTTGAGGTTTGCCAAGGATTCTGGGTAAGAGAACCTGGTCCGAGCCCCGCAAGTCACCCCTCCTTGGATTCCCCTAGGTCTCTAGTTTTCAGAAATGCACAGGTTTGGTAGGTTACCCTAGGTGCCGGCTGAGCTAGAGGCCAAAATCTTCAGGTAGGCACTTCGCAAAAATCACCTCTGTTTTCTTCCAAAAATTTGGATGTGTCCACGTTGCGCTTTGTGGCGTTTCCTGTCGCGGGTGCTAGGCCTACCCACACAAGTGAGGTATCGTTTTTATCGGGAGACTTGGGGGAACGCTGGGTGGAAAGAAATTTGTGGCTCCTCTCAGATTCCCGAACTTTCTGCCACAGAAATGTGAGGAACATGTGTTTTTTTAGCCAAATTTTGAGGTTTGCCAAGGATTCTGGGTAACAGAACCTGGTCCGAGCCCCGCAAGTCACCCCTCCTTGGATTCCCCTAGGTCTCTAGTTTTCAGAAATGCACAGGTTTCTAGGTTTCCCTAGGTGCCGGCTGAGCTAGAGGCCAAAATCTACAGGTAGGCACTTCGCAAAAAACACCTCTGTTTTCTTCCAAAAATTTGGATGTGTCCACGTTGCGCTTTGGGGCGTTTCCTGTCGCGGGCGCTAGGCCTATACACACAAGTGAGGTATCATTTTTATCGGGAGACTTGGGGGAACGCTGGGTGGAAGGAAATTTGTGGCTCCTCTCAGATTCCAGAACTTTATGCCACAGAAATGTGAGGAACATGTGTTTTTTTAGCCAAATTTTGAGGTTTGCAAAGGATTCTGGGTGACAGAACCTGGTCCGAGCCCCGCAAGTCACCCCTCCTTGGATTCCCCTAGGTCTCTAGTTTTCAGAAATGCACAGGTTTGGTAGGTTACCGTAGGTGCCAGCTGAGCTAGAGGCCAAAATCTTCAGGTAGGCACTTCGCAAAAAACACCTCTGTTTTCTTCCAAAAATTTGGATGTGTCCACGTTGCGCTTTGTGGCGTTTCCTGTCGCGGGTGCTAGGCCTACCCACACAAGTGAGGTATCATTTTTATCGAGAGACTTGGGGGAACGCTGGGTGGAAGGAAATTTGTGGCTCCTCTCAGATTCCCGAACTTTCTGCCACAGAAATGTGAGGAACATGTGTTTTTTTAGCCAAATTTTGAGGTTTGCAAAGGATTCTGGGTGACAGAACCTGGTCCGAGCCCCGCAAGTCACCCCTCCTTGGATTCCCCTAGGTCTCTAGTTTTCAGAAATGCACAGGTTTGGTAGGTTACCGTAGGTGCCAGCTGAGCTAGAGGCCAAAATCTTCAGGTAGGCACTACGCAAAAAACACCTCTGTTTTCTTCCAAAAATGTGGATGTGTCCACGTTGCGCTTTGTGGCGTTTCCTGTCGCGGGTGCTAGGCCTACCCACACAAGTGAGGTATCATTTTTATCGGGAGACTTGGGGGAACGCTGGGTGGAAGGAAATTTGTGGCTCCTCTCAGATTCCCGAACTTTCTGCCACAGAAATGTGAGGAACATGTGTTTTTTTAGCCAAATTTTGAGGTTTGCCAAGGATTCTGGGTAAGAGAACCTGGTCCGAGCCCCGCAAGTCACCCCTCCTTGGATTCCCCTAGGTCTCTAGTTTTCAGAAATGCACAGGTTTGGTAGGTTTCCCTAGGTGCCGGCTGAGCTAGAGGCCAAAATCTACAGGTAGGCACTTCGCAAAAAACACCTCTGTTTTCTTCGAAAAATTTGGATGTGTCCACGTTGCGCTTTGGGGCGTTTCCTGTCGCGGGCGCTAGGCCTACCGACACAAGTGAGGTATCATTTTTATCGGGAGACTTGGGGGAACGCTGGGTGGAAGGAAATTTGTGGCTCCTCTCAGATTCCAGAACTTTATGCCACAGAAATGTGAGGAACATGTGTTTTTTTAGCCAAATTTTGAGGTTTGCCAAGGATTCTGGGTAAGAGAACCTGGTCCGAGCCCCGCAAGTCACCCCTCCTTGGATTCCCCTAGGTCTCTAGTTTTCAGAAATGCACAGGTTTGGTAGGTTACCCTAGGTGCCGGCTGAGCTAGAGGCCAAAATCTTCAGGTAGGCACTTCGCAAAAAACACCTCTGTTTTCTTCCAAAAATTTGGATGTGTCCACGTTGCGCTTTGTGGCGTTTCCTGTCGCGGGTGCTAGGCCTACCCACACAAGTGAGGTATCGTTTTTATCGGGAGACTTGGGGGAACGCTGGGTGGAAGGAAATTTGTGGCTCCTCTCAGATTCCAGAACTTTCTGCCACAGAAATGTGAGGAACATGTGTTTTTTTAGCCAAATTTTGAGGTTTGCAAAGGATTCTGGGTAACAGAACCTGGTCCGAGCCCCGCAAGTCACCCCTCCTTGGATTCCCCTAGGTCTCTAGTTTTCAGAAATGCACAGGTTTGGTAGGTTACCGTAGGTGCCGGCTGAGCTAGAGGCCAAAATCTTCAGGTAGGCACTTCGCAAAAAACACCTCTGTTTTCTTCCAAAAATGTGGATGTGTCCACGTTGCGCTTTGGGGCGTTTCCTGTCGCGGGTGCTAGGCCTACCCACACAAGTGAGGTATCATTTTTATCGGGGACTTGGGGGAACGCTGGGTGGAAGGAAATTTGTGGCTCCTCTCAGATTCCAGAACTTTCTGCCACAGAAATGTGAGGAACATGTGTTTTTTTAGCCAAATTTTGAGATTTGCAAAGGATTCTGGGTAACAGAACCTGGTCCGAGCCGTGCAAGTCACCCCGCCTTGGATTCCCCTAGGTCTCTAGTTTTCAGAAATGCACAGGTTTGGTAGGTTTCCCTAGGTGCCGGCTGAGCTAGAGGCCAAAATCTACAGGTAGGCACTTCGCAAAAAACACCTCTGTTTTCTTCCAAAAATGTGGATGTGTCCACGTTGCCCTTTGGGGCATTTCCTGTCGCGGGCGCTAGGCCTACCCACACAAGTGAGGTATCATTTTTATCAGGAGACTTGGGGAAACGCTGGGTGGAAGGACATTTTTGGCTCCTCTCAGATTCCAGAACTTTCTGCCACAGAAATGTGAGGAACATGTGTTTTTTTAGCCAAATTTTGAGGTTTGCAAAGGATTCTGGGTAACAGAACCTGGTCCGAGCCCCGCAAGTCACCCCTCCTTGGATTCCCCTAGGTCTCTAGTTTTCAGAAATGCACAGGTTTGGTAGGTTTCCCTAGGTGCCAGCTGAGCTAGAGGCCAAAATCTACAGGTAGGCACTTCGCAAAAAACACCTCTGTTTTCTTCCAAAAATTTGGATGTGTCCACGTTGCGCTTTCGTGCGTTTCCTGTCGCGGGCGCTAGGCCTACCCACACAAGTGAGGTATCATTTTTATCGGGAGACTTGGGGAAACGCTGGGTGGAAGGAAATTTGTGGCTCCTCTCAGATTCCAGTACTTTCTGTCACAGAAATGTGAGGAACATGTGTTTTTTTAGCCAAATTTTGAGGTTTGCAAAGGATTCTGGGTAACAGAACCTGGTCCGAGCCCCGCAAGTCACCCCTCCTTGGATTCCCCTAGGTCTCTAGTTTTCAGAAATGCACAGGTTTGGTAGGTTTCCCTAGGTGCCGGCTGAGCTAGAGGCCAAAATCTACAGGTAGGCACTTCGCAAAAAACACCTCTGTTTTCTTCCAAAAATTTGGATGTGTCCACGTTGCGGTTTGGGGCGTTTCCTGTCGCGGGCGCTAGGCCTACCCACACAAGTGAGGTATCATTTTTATCGGGAGACTTGGGGGAACGCTGGGTGGAAGGAAATTTGTGGCTCCTCTCAGATTCCAGTACTTTCTGTCACAGAAATGTGAGGAACATGTGTTTTTTTATCCAAATTTTGAGGTTTGCAAAGGATTCTGGGTAACAGAACCTGGTCCGAGCCCCGCAAGTCACCCCTCCTTGGATTCCCCTAGGTCTCTAGTTTTCAGAAATGCACAGGTTTGGTAGGTTTCCCTAGGTGCCGGCTGAGCTAGAGGCCAAAATCTTCAGGTAGGCATTTCGCAAAAAACACCTCTGTTTTCTTCCAAAAATTTGGATGTGTCCACGTTGCGGTTTGGGGCGTTTCCTGTCGCGGGCGCTAGGCCTACCCACACAAGTGAGGTATCATTTTTATCGGGAGACTTGGGGGAACGCTGGGTGGAAGGAAATTTGTGGCTCCTCTCAGATTCCCGAACTTTCTGCCACAGAAATGTGAGGAACATGTGTTTTTTTAGCCAAATTTTGAGGTTTGTAAAGGATTCTGGGTAACAGAACCTGGTCCGAGCCCCGCAAGTCACCCCTCCTTGGATTCCCCTAGGTCTCTAGTTTTCAGAAATGCACAGGTTTGGTAGGTTACCATAGGTGCCGGCTGAGCTAGAGGCCAAAATCTTCAGGTAGGCACTTCGCAAAAAACACCTCTGTTTTATTCCAAAAATGTGGATGTGTCCACGTTGCGCTTTGGGGCGTTTCCTGTCGCGGGCGCTAGGCCTACCCACACAAGTGAGGTATCATTTTTATCGGGAGACTTGGGGGAACGCTGGGTGGAAGGAAATTTGTGGCTCCTCTCAGATTCCAGTATTTTTTTGCCACAGAAATGAGAGGAACATGTGTTTTTTTAGCCAAATTTTGAGGTTTGCAAAGGATTCTGGGTAACAGAACCTGGTCCGAGCCCCGCAAGTCTTCCCTCCTTGGATTCCCCTAGGTCTCTAGTTTTCAGAAATGCACAGGTTTGGTAGGTTTCCCTAGGTGCCGGCTGAGCTAGAGGCCAAATTCTACAGGTAGGCACTTCGCAAAAAACACTTCTGTTTTCTTCCAAAAATGTGGATGTGTCCACGTTGCGCTTTGGGGCGTTTCCTGTCGCGGGCGCTAGGCCTACCCACACAAGTGAGGTATCATTTTTATCGGGAGACTTGGGGGAACGCTGGGTGGAAGGAAATTTGTGGCTCCTCTCAGATTCCAGTACTTTCTGTCACAGAAATGTGAGGAACATGTGTTTTTTTAGCCAAATTTTGAGGTTTGCAAAGGATTCTGGGTAACAGAACCTGGTCCGAGCCCCGCAAGTCACCCCTCCTTGGATTCCCCTAGGTCTCTAGTTTTCAGAAATGCACAGGTTTGGTAGGTTTCCCTAGGTGCCGGCTGAGCTAGAGGCCAAAATCTACAGGTAGGCACTTCGCAAAAAACACCTCTGTTTTCTTCCAAAAATTTGGATGTGTCCACGTTGCGCTTTGGGGCGTTTCCTGTCGCGGGCGCTAGGCCTACCCACACAAGTGAGGTATCATTTTTATCGGGAGACTTGGGGGAACGCTGGGTGGAAGGAAATTTGTGGCTCCTCTCAGATTCCAGAACTTTATGCCACAGAAATGTGAGGAACATGTGTTTTTTTAGCCAAATTTTGAGGTTTGCAAAGGATTCTGGGTAACAGAACCTGGTCCGAGCCCCGCAAGTCACCCCTCCTTGGATTCCCCTAGGTCTCTAGTTTTCAGAAATGCACAGGTTTGGTAGGTTTCCCTAGGTGCCGGCTGAGCTAGAGGCCAAAATCTACAGGTAGGCACTTCGCAAAAAACACCTCTGTTTTCTTCCAAAAATTTGGATGTGTCCACGTTGCGCTTTGTGGCGTTTCCTGTCGCGGGTGCTAGGCCTACCCACACAAGTGAGGTATCATTTTTATCGGGGACTTGGGGGAACGCTGGGTGGAAGGAAATTTGTGGCTCCTCTCAGATTCCAGAACTTTCTGCCACAGAAATGTGAGGAACATGTGTTTTTTTAGCCAAATTTTGAGATTTGCAAAGGATTCTGGGTAACAGAACCTGGTCCGAGCCGTGCAAGTCACCCCGCCTTGGATTCCCCTAGGTCTCTAGTTTTCAGAAATGCACAGGTTTGGTAGGTTTCCCTAGGTGCCGGCTGAGCTAGAGGCCAAAATCTACAGGTAGGCACTTCGCAAAAAACACCTCTGTTTTCTTCCAAAAATGTGGATGTGTCCACGTTGCCCTTTGGGGCATTTCCTGTCGCGGGCGCTAGGCCTACCCACACAAGTGAGGTATCATTTTTATCAGGAGACTTGGGGAAACGCTGGGTGGAAGGACATTTTTGGCTCCTCTCAGATTCCAGAACTTTCTGCCACAGAAATGTGAGGAACATGTGTTTTTTTAGCCAAATTTTGAGGTTTGCAAAGGATTCTGGGTAACAGAACCTGGTCCGAGCCCCGCAAGTCACCCCTCCTTGGATTCCCCTAGGTCTCTAGTTTTCAGAAATGCACAGGTTTGGTAGGTTTCCCTAGGTGCCAGCTGAGCTAGAGGCCAAAATCTACAGGTAGGCACTTCGCAAAAAACACCTCTGTTTTCTTCCAAAAATTTGGATGTGTCCACGTTGCGCTTTCGTGCGTTTCCTGTCGCGGGCGCTAGGCCTACCCACACAAGTGAGGTATCATTTTTATCGGGAGACTTGGGGAAACGCTGGGTGGAAGGAAATTTGTGGCTCCTCTCAGATTCCAGTACTTTCTGTCACAGAAATGTGAGGAACATGTGTTTTTTTAGCCAAATTTTGAGGTTTGCAAAGGATTCTGGGTAACAGAACCTGGTCCGAGCCCCGCAAGTCACCCCTCCTTGGATTCCCCTAGGTCTCTAGTTTTCAGAAATGCACAGGTTTGGTAGGTTTCCCTAGGTGCCGGCTGAGCTAGAGGCCAAAATCTACAGGTAGGCACTTCGCAAAAAACACCTCTGTTTTCTTCCAAAAATTTGGATGTGTCCACGTTGCGGTTTGGGGCGTTTCCTGTCGCGGGCGCTAGGCCTACCCACACAAGTGAGGTATCATTTTTATCGGGAGACTTGGGGGAACGCTGGGTGGAAGGAAATTTGTGGCTCCTCTCAGATTCCAGTACTTTCTGTCACAGAAATGTGAGGAACATGTGTTTTTTTATCCAAATTTTGAGGTTTGCAAAGGATTCTGGGTAACAGAACCTGGTCCGAGCCCCGCAAGTCACCCCTCCTTGGATTCCCCTAGGTCTCTAGTTTTCAGAAATGCACAGGTTTGGTAGGTTTCCCTAGGTGCCGGCTGAGCTAGAGGCCAAAATCTTCAGGTAGGCATTTCGCAAAAAACACCTCTGTTTTCTTCCAAAAATGTGGATGTGTCCACGTTGCGGTTTGGGGCGTTTCCTGTCGCGGGCGCTAGGCCTACCCACACAAGTGAGGTATCATTTTTATCGGGAGACTTGGGGGAACGCTGGGTGGAAGGAAATTTGTGGCTCCTCTCAGATTCCCGAACTTTCTGCCACAGAAATGTGAGGAACATGTGTTTTTTTAGCCAAATTTTGAGGTTTGTAAAGGATTCTGGGTAACAGAACCTGGTCCGAGCCCCGCAAGTCACCCCTCCTTGGATTCCCCTAGGTCTCTAGTTTTCAGAAATGCACAGGTTTGGTAGGTTACCATAGGTGCCGGCTGAGCTAGAGGCCAAAATCTTCAGGTAGGCACTTCGCAAAAAACACCTCTGTTTTATTCCAAAAATGTGGATGTGTCCACGTTGCGCTTTGGGGCGTTTCCTGTCGCGGGCGCTAGGCCTACCCACACAAGTGAGGTATCATTTTTATCGGGAGACTTGGGGGAACGCTGGGTGGAAGGAAATTTGTGGCTCCTCTCAGATTCCAGTATTTTTTTGCCACAGAAATGAGAGGAACATGTGTTTTTTTAGCCAAATTTTGAGGTTTGCAAAGGATTCTGGGTAACAGAACCTGGTCCGAGCCCCGCAAGTCTTCCCTCCTTGGATTCCCCTAGGTCTCTAGTTTTCAGAAATGCACAGGTTTGGTAGGTTTCCCTAGGTGCCGGCTGAGCTAGAGGCCAAATTCTACAGGTAGGCACTTCGCAAAAAACACTTCTGTTTTCTTCCAAAAATGTGGATGTGTCCACGTTGCGCTTTGGGGCGTTTCCTGTCGCGGGCGCTAGGCCTACCCACCCAAGTGAGGTATCATTTTTATCGGGAGACTTGGGGGAACGCTGGGTGGAAGGAAATTTGTGGCTCCTCTCAGATTCCAGTACTTTCTGTCACAGAAATGTGAGGAACATGTGTTTTTTTAGCCAAATTTTGAGGTTTGCAAAGGATTCTGGGTAACAGAACCTGGTCCGAGCCCCGCAAGTCACCCCTCCTTGGATTCCCCTAGGTCTCTAGTTTTCAGAAATGCACAGGTTTGGTAGGTTTCCCTAGGTGCCGGATGAGCTAGAGGCCAAAATCTACAGGTAGGCACTTCGCAAAAAACACCTCTGTTTTCTTCCAAAAATTTGGATGTGTCCACGTTGCGCTTTGGGGCGTTTCCTGTCGCGGGCGCTAGGCCTACCCACACAAGTGAGGTATCATTTTTATCGGGAGACTTGGGGGAACGCTGGGTGGAAGGAAATTTGTGGCTCCTCTCAGATTCCAGAACTTTATGCCACAGAAATGTGAGGAACATGTGTTTTTTTAGCCAAATTTTGAGGTTTGCAAAGGATTCTGGGTAACAGAACCTGGTCCGAGCCCCGCAAGTCACCCCTCCTTGGATTCCCCTAGGTCTCTAGTTTTCAGAAATGCACAGGTTTGGTAGGTTTCCCTAGGTGCCGGCTGAGCTAGAGGCCAAAATCTACAGGTAGGCACTTCGCAAAAAACACCTCTGTTTTCTTCCAAAAATTTGGATGTGTCCACGTTGCGCTTTGTGGCGTTTCCTGTCGCGGGTGCTAGGCCTACCCACACAAGTGAGGTATCGTTTTTATCGGGAGACTTGAGGGAACGCTGGGTGGAAGGAAATTTGTGGCTCCTCTCAGATTCCCGAACTTTCTGCCACAGAAATGTGAGGAACATGTGTTTTTTTAGCCAAATTTTGAGGTTTGCAAAGGATTCTGGGTAACAGAACCTGGTCCGAGCCCCGCAAGTCACCCCTCCTTGGATTCCCCTAGGTCTCTAGTTTTCAGAAATGCACAGGTTTGGTAGGTTTCCCTAGGTGCCGGCTGAGCTAGAGGCCAAAATCTTCAGGTAGGCACTTCGCAAAAAACACCTCTGTTTTCTTCCAAAAATTTGGATGTGTCCACGTTGCGCTTTGGGGCGTTTCCTGTCGCGCGCGCTAGGCCTACCCACACAAGTGAGGTATCATTTTTATCGGGAGACTTGGGGGAACGCTGGGTGGAAGGAAATTTGTGGCTCCTCTCAGATTCCAGAACTTTATGCCACAGAAATTTGAGGAACATGTGTTTTTTTAGCCAAATTTTGAGGTTTGCCAAGGATTCTGGGTAAGAGAACCTGGTCCGAGCCCCGCAAGTCACCCCTCCTTGGATTCCCCTAGGTCTCTAGTTTTCAGAAATGCACAGGTTTGGTAGGTTACCCTAGGTGCCGGCTGAGCTAGAGGCCAGAATCTTCAGGTAGGCACTTCGCAAAAAACACCTCTGTTTTCTTCCAAAAATTTGGATGTGTCCACGTTGCGCTTTGTGGCGTTTCCTGTCGCGGGTGCTAGGCCTACCCACACAAGTGAGGTATCATTTTTATCGGGAGACTTGGGGGAACGCTGGGTGGAAGGAAATTTGTGGCTCCTCTCAGATTCCCGAACTTTCTGCCACAGAAATGTGAGGAACATGTGTTTTTTTAGCCAAATTTTGAGGTTTGCAAAGGATTCTGGGTAACAGAACCTGGTCCGAGCCCCGCAAGTCACCCCTCCTTGGATTCCCCTAGGTCTCTAGTTTTCAGAAATGCACAGGTTTGGTAGGTTACCATAGGTGCCGGCTGAGCTAGAGGCCAAAATCTTCAGGTAGGCATTTCGCAAAAAACACCTCTGTTTTATTCCAAAAATGTGGATGTGTCCACGTTGCGCTTTGGGGCGTTTCCTGTCGCGGGCGCTAGGCCTACCCACACAAGTGAGGTATCATTTTTATCGGGAGACTTGGGGGAACGCTGGGTGGAAGGAAATTTGTGGCTCCTCTCAGATTCCAGTATTTTTTTGCCACAGAAATGAGAGGAACATGTGTTTTTTTAGCCAAATTGTGAGGTTTGCAAAGGATTCTGGGTAACAGAACCTGGTCCGAGCCCCGCAATTCTTCCCTCCTTGGATTCCCCTAGGTCTCTAGTTTTCAGAAATGCACAGGTTTGGTAGGTTTCCCTAGGTGCCGGCTGAGCTAGAGGCCAAATTCTACAGGTAGGCACTTCGCAAAAAACACCTCTGTTTTCTTCCAAAAATGTGGATGTGTCCAAGTTGCGCTTTGGGGCGTTTCCTGTCGCGGGCGCTAGGCCTACCCACACAAGTGAGGTATCATTTTTATCGGGAGACTTGGGGGAACGCTGGGTGGAAGGAAATTTGTGACTCCTCTCAGATTCCAGTACTTTCTGTCACAGAAATGTGAGGAACATGTGTTTTTTTAGCCAAATTTTGAGGTTTGCAAAGGATTCTGGGTAACAGAACCTGGTCCGAGCCCCGCAAGTCACCCCTCCTTGGATTCCCCTAGGTCTCTAGTTTTCAGAAATGCACAGGTTTGGTAGGTTTCCCTAGGTGCCGGCTGAGCTAGAGGCCAAAATCTACAGGTAGGCACTTCGCAAAAAACACCTCTGTTTTCTTCGAAAAATTTGGATGTGTCCACGTTGCGCTTTGGGGCGTTTCCTGTCGCGGGCGCTAGGCCTACCCACACAAGTGAGGTATCATTTTTATCGGGAGACTTGGGGGAACGCTGGGTGGAAGGAAATTTGTGGCTCCTCTCAGATTCCAGAACTTTATGCCACAGAAATGTGAGGAACATGTGTTTTTTTAGCCAAATTTTGAGGTTTGCCAAGGATTCTGGGTAAGAGAACCTGGTCCGAGCCCCGCAAGTCACCCCTCCTTGGATTCCCCTAGGTCTCTAGTTTTCCGAAATGCACAGGTTTGGTAGGTTTCCCTAGGTGCCGGCTGAGCTAGAGGCCAAAATCTTCAGGTAGGCACTTCGCAAAAAACACCTCTGTTTTCTTCCAAAAATTTGGATGTGTCCACGTTGCGCTTTGTGGCGTTTCCTGTTGCGGGTGCTAGGCCTACCCACACAAGTGAGGTATCGTTTTTATCGGGAGACTTGGGGGAACGCTGGGTGGAAAGAAATTTGTGGCTCCTCTCAGATTCCCGAACTTTCTGCCACAGAAATGTGAGGAACATGTGTTTTTTTAGCCAAATTTTGAGGTTTGCCAAGGATTCTGGGTAACAGAACCTGGTCCGAGCCCCGCAAGTCACCCCTCCTTGGATTCCCCTAGGTCTCTAGTTTTCAGAAATGCACAGGTTTGTAGGTTTCCCTAGGTGCCGGCTGAGCTAGAGGCCAAAATCTACAGGTAGGCACTTCGCAAAAAACACCTCTGTTTTCTTCCAAAAATTTGGATGTGTCCACGTTGCGCTTTGGGGCGTTTCCTGTCGCGGGCGCTAGGCCTACACACACAAGTGAGGTATCATTTTTATCGGGAGACTTGGGGGAACGCTGGGTGGAAGGAAATTTGTGGCTCCTCTCAGATTCCAGAACTTTATGCCACAGAAATGTGAGGAACATGTGTTTTTTTAGCCAAATTTTGAGGTTTGCAAAGGATTCTGGGTGACAGAACCTGGTCCAAGCCCCGCAAGTCACCCCTCCTTGGATTCCCCTAGGTCTCTAGTTTTCAGAAATGCACAGGTTTGGTAGGTTACCGTAGGTGCCAGCTGAGCTAGAGGCCAAAATCTTCAGGTAGGCACTTCGCAAAAAACACCTCTGTTTTCTTCCAAAAATTTGGATGTGTCCACGATGCGCTTTGTGGCGTTTCCTGTCGCGGGTGCTAGGCCTACCCACACAAGTGAGGTATCATTTTTATCGGGAGACTTGGGGGAACGCTGGGTGGAAGAAAATTTGTGGCTCCTCTCAGATTCCCGAACTTTCTGCCACAGAAATGTGAGGAACATGTGTTTTTTTAGCCAAATTTTGAGGTTTGCCAAGGATTCTGGGTAGGAGAACCTGGTCCGAGCCCCGCAAGTCACCCCTCCTTGGATTCCCCTAGGTCTCTAGTTTTCAGAAATGCACAGGTTTGGTAGGTTTCCCTAGGTGCCGGCTGAGCTAGAGGCCAAAATCTACAGGTAGGCACTTCGCAAAAAACACCTCTGTTTTCTTCGAAAAATTTGGATGTGTCCACGTTGCGCTTTGGGGCGTTTCCGGTCGCGGGCGCTAGGCCTACCGACACAAGTGAGGTATCATTTTTATCGGGAGACTTGGGGGAACGCTGGGTGGAAGGAAATTTGTGGCTCCTCTCAGATTCCAGAACTTTATGCCACAGAAATGTGAGGAACATGTGTTTTTTTAGCCAAATTTTGAGGTTTGCCAAGGATTCTGGGTAAGAGAACCTGGTCCGAGCCCCGCAAGTCACCCCTCCTTGGATTCCCCTAGGTCTCTAGTTTTCAGAAATGCACAGGTTTGGTAGGTTACCCTAGGTGCCGGCTGAGCTAGAGGCCAAAATCTTCAGGTAGGCATTTCGCAAAAAACACCTCTGTTTTCTTCCAAAAATTTGGATGTGTCCACGTTGCGCTTTGTGGCGTTTCCTGTCGCGGGTGCTAGGCCTACCCACACAAGTGAGGTATCGTTTTTATCGGGAGACTTGGGGGAACGCTGGGTGGAAGGAAATTGGTGGCTCCTCTCAGATTCCCGAACTTTCTGCCACAGAAATGTGAGGAACATGTGTTTTTTTAGCCAAATTTTGAGGTTTGCAAAGGATTCTGGGTAACAGAACCTGGTCCGAGCACCGCAAGTCACCCCTCCTTGGATTCCCCTAGGTCTCTAGTTTTCAGAAATGCACAGGTTTGGTAGGTTTCCCTAGGTGCCGGCTGAGCTAGAGGCCAAAATCTACAGGTAGGCACTTCGCAAAAAACACCTCTGTTTTCTTCCAAAAATTTGGATGTGTCCACGTTGCGCTTTGTGGCGTTTCCTGTCGCGGGTGCTAGGCCTACCCACACAAGTGAGGTATCATTTTTATCGGGGACTTGGGGGAACGCTGGGTGGAAGGAAATTTGTGGCTCCTCTCAGATTCCCGAACTTTCTGCCACAGAAATGTGAGGAACATGTGTTTTTTTAGCCAAATTTTGAGATTTGCAAAGGATTCTAGGTAACAGAACCTGGTCCGAGCCCTGCAAGTCACCCCTCCTTGGATTCCCCTAGGTCTCTAGTTTTCAGAAATGCACAGGTTTGGTAGGTTTCCCTAGGTGGCGGCTGAGCTAGAGGCCAAAATCTACAGGTAGGCACTTCGCAAAAAACACCTCTGTTTTCTTCCAAAAATGTGGATGTGTCCACGTTGCCCTTTGGGGCATTTCCTGTCGCGGGCGCTAGGCCTACCCACACAAGTGAGGTATCATTTTTATCAGGAGACTTGGGGGAACGCTGGGTGGAAGGAAATTTGTGGCTCCTCTCAGATTCCAGAACTTTATGCCACAGAAATTTGAGGAACATGTGTTTTTTTAGCCAAATTTTGAGGTTTGCCAAGGATTCTGGGTAAGAGAACCTGGTCCGAGCCCCGCAAGTCACCCCTCCTTGGATTCCCCTAGGTCTCTAGTTTTCAGAAATGCACAGGTTTGGTAGGTTACCCTAGGTGCCGGCTGAGCTAGAGGCCAAAATCTTCAGGTAGGCACTTCGCAAAAAACACCTCTGTTTTCTTCCAAAAATTTGGATGTGTCCACGTTGCGCTTTGTGGCGTTTCCTGTCGCGGGTGCTAGGCCTACCCACACAAGTGAGGTATCATTTTTATCGGGAGACTTGGGGGAACGCTGGGTGGAAGGAAATTTGTGGCTCCTCTCAGATTCCCGAACTTTCTGCCACAGAAATGTGAGGAACATGTGTTTTTTTAGCCAAATTTTGAGGTTTGCAAAGGATTCTGGGTAACAGAACCTGGTCCGAGCCCCGCAAGTCACCCCTCCTTGGATTCCCCTAGGTCTCTAGTTTTCAGAAATGCACAGGTTTGGTAGGTTACCATAGGTGCCGGCTGAGCTAGAGGCCAAAATCTTCAGGTAGGCATTTCGCAAAAAACACCTCTGTTTTATTCCAAAAATGTGGATGTGTCCACGTTGCGCTTTGGGGCGTTTCCTGTCGCGGGCGCTAGGCCTACCCACACAAGTGAGGTATCATTTTTATCGGGAGACTTGGGGGAACGCTGGGTGGAAGGAAATTTGTGGCTCCTCTCAGATTCCAGTATTTTTTTGCCACAGAAATGAGAGGAACATGTGTTTTTTTAGCCAAATTTTGAGGTTTGCAAAGGATTCTGGGTAACAGAACCTGGTCCGAGCCCCGCAATTCTTCCCTCCTTGGATTCCCCTAGGTCTCTAGTTTTCAGAAATGCACAGGTTTGGTAGGTTTCCCTAGGTGCCGGCTGAGCTAGAGGCCAAATTCTACAGGTAGGCACTTCGCAAAAAACACCTCTGTTTTCTTCCAAAAATGTGGATGTGTCCACGTTGCGCTTTGGGGCGTTTCCTGTCGCGGGCGCTAGGCCTACCCACACAAGTGAGGTATCATTTTTATCGGGAGACTTGGGGGAACGCTGGGTGGAAGGAAATTTGTGGCTCCTCTCAGATTCCAGAACTTTATGCCACAGAAATGTGAGGAACATGTGTTTTTTTAGCCAAATTTTGAGGTTTGCCAAGGATTCTGGGTAAGAGAACCTGGTCCGAGCCCCGCAAGTCACCCCTCCTTGGATTCCCCTAGGTCTCTAGTTTTCAGAAATGCACAGGTTTGGTAGGTTACCCTAGGTGCCGGCTGAGCTAGAGGCCAAAATCTTCAGGTAGGCACTTCGCAAAAATCACCTCTGTTTTCTTCCAAAAATTTGGATGTGTCCACGTTGCGCTTTGTGGCGTTTCCTGTCGCGGGTGCTAGGCCTACCCACACAAGTGAGGTATCGTTTTTATCGGGAGACTTGGGGGAACGCTGGGTGGAAAGAAATTTGTGGCTCCTCTCAGATTCCCGAACTTTCTGCCACAGAAATGTGAGGAACATGTGTTTTTTTAGCCAAATTTTGAGGTTTGCCAAGGATTCTGGGTAACAGAACCTGGTCCGAGCCCCGCAAGTCACCCCTCCTTGGATTCCCCTAGGTCTCTAGTTTTCAGAAATGCACAGGTTTCTAGGTTTCCCTAGGTGCCGGCTGAGCTAGAGGCCAAAATCTACAGGTAGGCACTTCGCAAAAAACACCTCTGTTTTCTTCCAAAAATTTGGATGTGTCCACGTTGCGCTTTGGGGCGTTTCCTGTCGCGGGCGCTAGGCCTATACACACAAGTGAGGTATCATTTTTATCGGGAGACTTGGGGGAACGCTGGGTGGAAGGAAATTTGTGGCTCCTCTCAGATTCCAGAACTTTATGCCACAGAAATGTGAGGAACATGTGTTTTTTTAGCCAAATTTTGAGGTTTGCAAAGGATTCTGGGTGACAGAACCTGGTCCGAGCCCCGCAAGTCACCCCTCCTTGGATTCCCCTAGGTCTCTAGTTTTCAGAAATGCACAGGTTTGGTAGGTTACCGTAGGTGCCAGCTGAGCTAGAGGCCAAAATCTTCAGGTAGGCACTTCGCAAAAAACACCTCTGTTTTCTTCCAAAAATTTGGATGTGTCCACGTTGCGCTTTGTGGCGTTTCCTGTCGCGGGTGCTAGGCCTACCCACACAAGTGAGGTATCATTTTTATCGGGAGACTTGGGGGAACGCTGGGTGGAAGGAAATTTGTGGCTCCTCTCAGATTCCCGAACTTTCTGCCACAGAAATGTGAGGAACATGTGTTTTTTTAGCCAAATTTTGAGGTTTGCAAAGGATTCTGGGTGACAGAACCTGGTCCGAGCCCCGCAAGTCACCCCTCCTTGGATTCCCCTAGGTCTCTAGTTTTCAGAAATGCACAGGTTTGGTAGGTTACCGTAGGTGCCAGCTGAGCTAGAGGCCAAAATCTTCAGGTAGGCACTACGCAAAAAACACCTCTGTTTTCTTCCAAAAATGTGGATGTGTCCACGTTGCGCTTTGTGGCGTTTCCTGTCGCGGGTGCTAGGCCTACCCACACAAGTGAGGTATCATTTTTATCGGGAGACTTGGGGGAACGCTGGGTGGAAGGAAATTTGTGGCTCCTCTCAGATTCCCGAACTTTCTGCCACAGAAATGTGAGGAACATGTGTTTTTTTAGCCAAATTTTGAGGTTTGCCAAGGATTCTGGGTAAGAGAACCTGGTCCGAGCCCCGCAAGTCACCCCTCCTTGGATTCCCCTAGGTCTCTAGTTTTCAGAAATGCACAGGTTTGGTAGGTTTCCCTAGGTGCCGGCTGAGCTAGAGGCCAAAATCTACAGGTAGGCACTTCGCAAAAAACACCTCTGTTTTCTTCGAAAAATTTGGATGTGTCCACGTTGCGCTTTGGGGCGTTTCCTGTCGCGGGCGCTAGGCCTACCGACACAAGTGAGGTATCATTTTTGTCGGGAGACTTGGGGGAACGCTGGGTGGAAGGAAATTTGTGGCTCCTCTCAGATTCCAGAACTTTATGCCACAGAAATGTGAGGAACATGTGTTTTTTTAGCCAAATTTTGAGGTTTGCCAAGGATTCTGGGTAAGAGAACCTGGTCCGAGCCCCGCAAGTCACCCCTCCTTGGATTCCCCTAGGTCTCTAGTTTTCAGAAATGCACAGGTTTGGTAGGTTACCCTAGGTGCCGGCTGAGCTAGAGGCCAAAATCTTCAGGTAGGCACTTCGCAAAAAACACCTCTGTTTTCTTCCAAAAATTTGGATGTGTCCACGTTGCGCTTTGTGGCGTTTCCTGTCGCGGGTGCTAGGCCTACCCACACAAGTGAGGTATCGTTTTTATCGGGAGACTTGGGGGAACGCTGGGTGGAAGGAAATTTGTGGCTCCTCTCAGATTCCAGAACTTTCTGCCACAGAAATGTGAGGAACATGTGTTTTTTTAGCCAAATTTTGAGGTTTGCAAAGGATTCTGGGTAACAGAACCTGGTCCGAGCCCCGCAAGTCACCCCTCCTTGGATTCCCCTAGGTCTCTAGTTTTCAGAAATGCACAGGTTTGGTAGGTTACCGTAGGTGCCGGCTGAGCTAGAGGCCAAAATCTTCAGGTAGGCACTTCGCAAAAAACACCTCTGTTTTCTTCCAAAAATTTGGATGTGTCCACGTTGCGCTTTGGGGCGTTTCCTGTCGCGGGTGCTAGGCCTACCCACACAAGTGAGGTATCATTTTTATCGGGGACTTGGGGGAACGCTGGGTGGAAGGAAATTTGTGGCTCCTCTCAGATTCCAGAACTTTCTGCCACAGAAATGTGAGGAACATGTGTTTTTTTAGCCAAATTTTGAGATTTGCAAAGGATTCTGGGTAACAGAACCTGGTCCGAGCCGTGCAAGTCACCCCGCCTTGGATTCCCCTAGGTCTCTAGTTTTCAGAAATGCACAGGTTTGGTAGGTTTCCCTAGGTGCCGGCTGAGCTAGAGGCCAAAATCTACAGGTAGGCACTTCGCAAAAAACACCTCTGTTTTCTTCCAAAAATGTGGATGTGTCCACGTTGCCCTTTGGGGCATTTCCTGTCGCGGGCGCTAGGCCTACCCACACAAGTGAGGTATCATTTTTATCAGGAGACTTGGGGAAACGCTGGGTGGAAGGACATTTTTGGCTCCTCTCAGATTCCAGAACTTTCTGCCACAGAAATGTGAGGAACATGTGTTTTTTTAGCCAAATTTTGAGGTTTGCAAAGGATTCTGGGTAACAGAACCTGGTCCGAGCCCCGCAAGTCACCCCTCCTTGGATTCCCCTAGGTCTCTAGTTTTCAGAAATGCACAGGTTTGGTAGGTTTCCCTAGGTGCCAGCTGAGCTAGAGGCCAAAATCTACAGGTAGGCACTTCGCAAAAAACACCTCTGTTTTCTTCCAAAAATTTGGATGTGTCCACGTTGCGCTTTCGTGCGTTTCCTGTCGCGGGCGCTAGGCCTACCCACACAAGTGAGGTATCATTTTTATCGGGAGACTTGGGGAAACGCTGGGTGGAAGGAAATTTGTGGCTCCTCTCAGATTCCAGTACTTTCTGTCACAGAAATGTGAGGAACATGTGTTTTTTTAGCCAAATTTTGAGGTTTGCAAAGGATTCTGGGTAACAGAACCTGGTCCGAGCCCCGCAAGTCACCCCTCCTTGGATTCCCCTAGGTCTCTAGTTTTCAGAAATGCACAGGTTTGGTAGGTTTCCCTAGGTGCCGGCTGAGCTAGAGGCCAAAATCTACAGGTAGGCACTTCGCAAAAAACACCTCTGTTTTCTTCCAAAAATTTGGATGTGTCCACGTTGCGGTTTGGGGCGTTTCCTGTCGCGGGCGCTAGGCCTACCCACACAAGTGAGGTATCATTTTTATCGGGAGACTTGGGGGAACGCTGGGTGGAAGGAAATTTGTGGCTCCTCTCAGATTCCAGTACTTTCTGTCACAGAAATGTGAGGAACATGTGTTTTTTTATCCAAATTTTGAGGTTTGCAAAGGATTCTGGGTAACAGAACCTGGTCCGAGCCCCGCAAGTCACCCCTCCTTGGATTCCCCTAGGTCTCTAGTTTTCAGAAATGCACAGGTTTGGTAGGTTTCCCTAGGTGCCGGCTGAGCTAGAGGCCAAAATCTTCAGGTAGGCATTTCGCAAAAAACACCTCTGTTTTCTTCCAAAAATTTGGATGAGTCCACGTTGCGGTTTGGGGCGTTTCCTGTCGCGGGCGCTAGGCCTACCCACACAAGTGAGGTATCATTTTTATCGGGAGACTTGGGGGAACGCTGGGTGGAAGGAAATTTGTGGCTCCTCTCAGATTCCCGAACTTTCTGCCACAGAAATGTGAGGAACATGTGTTTTTTTAGCCAAATTTTGAGGTTTGTAAAGGATTCTGGGTAACAGAACCTGGTCCGAGCCCCGCAAGTCACCCCTCCTTGGATTCCCCTAGGTCTCTAGTTTTCAGAAATGCACAGGTTTGGTAGGTTACCATAGGTGCCGGCTGAGCTAGAGGCCAAAATCTTCAGGTAGGCACTTCGCAAAAAACACCTCTGTTTTATTCCAAAAATGTGGATGTGTCCACGTTGCGCTTTGGGGCGTTTCCTGTCGCGGGCGCTAGGCCTACCCACACAAGTGAGGTATCATTTTTATCGGGAGACTTGGGGGAACGCTGGGTGGAAGGAAATTTGTGGCTCCTCTCAGATTCCAGTATTTTTTTGCCACAGAAATGAGAGGAACATGTGTTTTTTTAGCCAAATTTTGAGGTTTGCAAAGGATTCTGGGTAACAGAACCTGGTCCGAGCCCCGCAAGTCTTCCCTCCTTGGATTCCCCTAGGTCTCTAGTTTTCAGAAATGCACAGGTTTGGTAGGTTTCCCTAGGTGCCGGCTGAGCTAGAGGCCAAATTCTACAGGTAGGCACTTCGCAAAAA
This sequence comes from Pleurodeles waltl, assembly GCF_031143425.1. NCBI lineage: Eukaryota > Metazoa > Chordata > Amphibia > Caudata > Salamandridae > Pleurodeles > Pleurodeles waltl. The sequence goes on along the minus strand of NC_090436.1, from coordinate 218,344,951 downwards.
ACACTTCTGTTTTCTTCCAAAAATGTGGATGTGTCCACGTTGCGCTTTGGGGCGTTTCCTGTCGCGGGCGCTAGGCCTACCCACCCAAGTGAGGTATCATTTTTATCGGGAGACTTGGGGGAACGCTGGGTGGAAGGAAATTTGTGGCTCCTCTCAGATTCCAGTACTTTCTGTCACAGAAATGTGAGGAACATGTGTTTTTTTAGCCAAATTTTGAGGTTTGCAAAGGATTCTGGGTAACAGAACCTGGTCCGAGCCCCGCAAGTCACCCCTCCTTGGATTCCCCTAGGTCTCTAGTTTTCAGAAATGCACAGGTTTGGTAGGTTTCCCTAGGTGCCGGATGAGCTAGAGGCCAAAATCTACAGGTAGGCACTTCGCAAAAAACACCTCTGTTTTCTTCCAAAAATTTGGATGTGTCCACGTTGCGCTTTGGGGCGTTTCCTGTCGCGGGCGCTAGGCCTACCCACACAAGTGAGGTATCATTTTTATCGGGAGACTTGGGGGAACGCTGGGTGGAAGGAAATTTGTGGCTCCTCTCAGATTCCAGAACTTTATGCCACAGAAATGTGAGGAACATGTGTTTTTTTAGCCAAATTTTGAGGTTTGCAAAGGATTCTGGGTAACAGAACCTGGTCCGAGCCCCGCAAGTCACCCCTCCTTGGATTCCCCTAGGTCTCTAGTTTTCAGAAATGCACAGGTTTGGTAGGTTTCCCTAGGTGCCGGCTGAGCTAGAGGCCAAAATCTACAGGTAGGCACTTCGCAAAAAACACCTCTGTTTTCTTCCAAAAATTTGGATGTGTCCACGTTGCGCTTTGTGGCGTTTCCTGTCGCGGGTGCTAGGCCTACCCACACAAGTGAGGTATCGTTTTTATCGGGAGACTTGAGGGAACGCTGGGTGGAAGGAAATTTGTGGCTCCTCTCAGATTCCCGAACTTTCTGCCACAGAAATGTGAGGAACATGTGTTTTTTTAGCCAAATTTTGAGGTTTGCAAAGGATTCTGGGTAACAGAACCTGGTCCGAGCCCCGCAAGTCACCCCTCCTTGGATTCCCCTAGGTCTCTAGTTTTCAGAAATGCACAGGTTTGGTAGGTTTCCCTAGGTGCCGGCTGAGCTAGAGGCCAAAATCTTCAGGTAGGCACTTCGCAAAAAACACCTCTGTTTTCTTCCAAAAATTTGGATGTGTCCACGTTGCGCTTTGGGGCGTTTCCTGTCGCGCGCGCTAGGCCTACCCACACAAGTGAGGTATCATTTTTATCGGGAGACTTGGGGGAACGCTGGGTGGAAGGAAATTTGTGGCTCCTCTCAGATTCCAGAACTTTATGCCACAGAAATTTGAGGAACATGTGTTTTTTTAGCCAAATTTTGAGGTTTGCCAAGGATTCTGGGTAAGAGAACCTGGTCCGAGCCCCGCAAGTCACCCCTCCTTGGATTCCCCTAGGTCTCTAGTTTTCAGAAATGCACAGGTTTGGTAGGTTACCCTAGGTGCCGGCTGAGCTAGAGGCCAGAATCTTCAGGTAGGCACTTCGCAAAAAACACCTCTGTTTTCTTCCAAAAATTTGGATGTGTCCACGTTGCGCTTTGTGGCGTTTCCTGTCGCGGGTGCTAGGCCTACCCACACAAGTGAGGTATCATTTTTATCGGGAGACTTGGGGGAACGCTGGGTGGAAGGAAATTTGTGGCTCCTCTCAGATTCCCGAACTTTCTGCCACAGAAATGTGAGGAACATGTGTTTTTTTAGCCAAATTTTGAGGTTTGCAAAGGATTCTGGGTAACAGAACCTGGTCCGAGCCCCGCAAGTCACCCCTCCTTGGATTCCCCTAGGTCTCTAGTTTTCAGAAATGCACAGGTTTGGTAGGTTACCATAGGTGCCGGCTGAGCTAGAGGCCAAAATCTTCAGGTAGGCATTTCGCAAAAAACACCTCTGTTTTATTCCAAAAATGTGGATGTGTCCACGTTGCGCTTTGGGGCGTTTCCTGTCGCGGGCGCTAGGCCTACCCACACAAGTGAGGTATCATTTTTATCGGGAGACTTGGGGGAACGCTGGGTGGAAGGAAATTTGTGGCTCCTCTCAGATTCCAGTATTTTTTTGCCACAGAAATGAGAGGAACATGTGTTTTTTTAGCCAAATTGTGAGGTTTGCAAAGGATTCTGGGTAACAGAACCTGGTCCGAGCCCCGCAATTCTTCCCTCCTTGGATTCCCCTAGGTCTCTAGTTTTCAGAAATGCACAGGTTTGGTAGGTTTCCCTAGGTGCCGGCTGAGCTAGAGGCCAAATTCTACAGGTAGGCACTTCGCAAAAAACACCTCTGTTTTCTTCCAAAAATGTGGATGTGTCCAAGTTGCGCTTTGGGGCGTTTCCTGTCGCGGGCGCTAGGCCTACCCACACAAGTGAGGTATCATTTTTATCGGGAGACTTGGGGGAACGCTGGGTGGAAGGAAATTTGTGACTCCTCTCAGATTCCAGTACTTTCTGTCACAGAAATGTGAGGAACATGTGTTTTTTTAGCCAAATTTTGAGGTTTGCAAAGGATTCTGGGTAACAGAACCTGGTCCGAGCCCCGCAAGTCACCCCTCCTTGGATTCCCCTAGGTCTCTAGTTTTCAGAAATGCACAGGTTTGGTAGGTTTCCCTAGGTGCCGGCTGAGCTAGAGGCCAAAATCTACAGGTAGGCACTTCGCAAAAAACACCTCTGTTTTCTTCGAAAAATTTGGATGTGTCCACGTTGCGCTTTGGGGCGTTTCCTGTCGCGGGCGCTAGGCCTACCCACACAAGTGAGGTATCATTTTTATCGGGAGACTTGGGGGAACGCTGGGTGGAAGGAAATTTGTGGCTCCTCTCAGATTCCAGAACTTTATGCCACAGAAATGTGAGGAACATGTGTTTTTTTAGCCAAATTTTGAGGTTTGCCAAGGATTCTGGGTAAGAGAACCTGGTCCGAGCCCCGCAAGTCACCCCTCCTTGGATTCCCCTAGGTCTCTAGTTTTCCGAAATGCACAGGTTTGGTAGGTTTCCCTAGGTGCCGGCTGAGCTAGAGGCCAAAATCTTCAGGTAGGCACTTCGCAAAAAACACCTCTGTTTTCTTCCAAAAATTTGGATGTGTCCACGTTGCGCTTTGTGGCGTTTCCTGTTGCGGGTGCTAGGCCTACCCACACAAGTGAGGTATCGTTTTTATCGGGAGACTTGGGGGAACGCTGGGTGGAAAGAAATTTGTGGCTCCTCTCAGATTCCCGAACTTTCTGCCACAGAAATGTGAGGAACATGTGTTTTTTTAGCCAAATTTTGAGGTTTGCCAAGGATTCTGGGTAACAGAACCTGGTCCGAGCCCCGCAAGTCACCCCTCCTTGGATTCCCCTAGGTCTCTAGTTTTCAGAAATGCACAGGTTTGTAGGTTTCCCTAGGTGCCGGCTGAGCTAGAGGCCAAAATCTACAGGTAGGCACTTCGCAAAAAACACCTCTGTTTTCTTCCAAAAATTTGGATGTGTCCACGTTGCGCTTTGGGGCGTTTCCTGTCGCGGGCGCTAGGCCTACACACACAAGTGAGGTATCATTTTTATCGGGAGACTTGGGGGAACGCTGGGTGGAAGGAAATTTGTGGCTCCTCTCAGATTCCAGAACTTTATGCCACAGAAATGTGAGGAACATGTGTTTTTTTAGCCAAATTTTGAGGTTTGCAAAGGATTCTGGGTGACAGAACCTGGTCCAAGCCCCGCAAGTCACCCCTCCTTGGATTCCCCTAGGTCTCTAGTTTTCAGAAATGCACAGGTTTGGTAGGTTACCGTAGGTGCCAGCTGAGCTAGAGGCCAAAATCTTCAGGTAGGCACTTCGCAAAAAACACCTCTGTTTTCTTCCAAAAATTTGGATGTGTCCACGATGCGCTTTGTGGCGTTTCCTGTCGCGGGTGCTAGGCCTACCCACACAAGTGAGGTATCATTTTTATCGGGAGACTTGGGGGAACGCTGGGTGGAAGAAAATTTGTGGCTCCTCTCAGATTCCCGAACTTTCTGCCACAGAAATGTGAGGAACATGTGTTTTTTTAGCCAAATTTTGAGGTTTGCCAAGGATTCTGGGTAGGAGAACCTGGTCCGAGCCCCGCAAGTCACCCCTCCTTGGATTCCCCTAGGTCTCTAGTTTTCAGAAATGCACAGGTTTGGTAGGTTTCCCTAGGTGCCGGCTGAGCTAGAGGCCAAAATCTACAGGTAGGCACTTCGCAAAAAACACCTCTGTTTTCTTCGAAAAATTTGGATGTGTCCACGTTGCGCTTTGGGGCGTTTCCGGTCGCGGGCGCTAGGCCTACCGACACAAGTGAGGTATCATTTTTATCGGGAGACTTGGGGGAACGCTGGGTGGAAGGAAATTTGTGGCTCCTCTCAGATTCCAGAACTTTATGCCACAGAAATGTGAGGAACATGTGTTTTTTTAGCCAAATTTTGAGGTTTGCCAAGGATTCTGGGTAAGAGAACCTGGTCCGAGCCCCGCAAGTCACCCCTCCTTGGATTCCCCTAGGTCTCTAGTTTTCAGAAATGCACAGGTTTGGTAGGTTACCCTAGGTGCCGGCTGAGCTAGAGGCCAAAATCTTCAGGTAGGCATTTCGCAAAAAACACCTCTGTTTTCTTCCAAAAATTTGGATGTGTCCACGTTGCGCTTTGTGGCGTTTCCTGTCGCGGGTGCTAGGCCTACCCACACAAGTGAGGTATCGTTTTTATCGGGAGACTTGGGGGAACGCTGGGTGGAAGGAAATTGGTGGCTCCTCTCAGATTCCCGAACTTTCTGCCACAGAAATGTGAGGAACATGTGTTTTTTTAGCCAAATTTTGAGGTTTGCAAAGGATTCTGGGTAACAGAACCTGGTCCGAGCACCGCAAGTCACCCCTCCTTGGATTCCCCTAGGTCTCTAGTTTTCAGAAATGCACAGGTTTGGTAGGTTTCCCTAGGTGCCGGCTGAGCTAGAGGCCAAAATCTACAGGTAGGCACTTCGCAAAAAACACCTCTGTTTTCTTCCAAAAATTTGGATGTGTCCACGTTGCGCTTTGTGGCGTTTCCTGTCGCGGGTGCTAGGCCTACCCACACAAGTGAGGTATCATTTTTATCGGGGACTTGGGGGAACGCTGGGTGGAAGGAAATTTGTGGCTCCTCTCAGATTCCCGAACTTTCTGCCACAGAAATGTGAGGAACATGTGTTTTTTTAGCCAAATTTTGAGATTTGCAAAGGATTCTAGGTAACAGAACCTGGTCCGAGCCCTGCAAGTCACCCCTCCTTGGATTCCCCTAGGTCTCTAGTTTTCAGAAATGCACAGGTTTGGTAGGTTTCCCTAGGTGGCGGCTGAGCTAGAGGCCAAAATCTACAGGTAGGCACTTCGCAAAAAACACCTCTGTTTTCTTCCAAAAATGTGGATGTGTCCACGTTGCCCTTTGGGGCATTTCCTGTCGCGGGCGCTAGGCCTACCCACACAAGTGAGGTATCATTTTTATCAGGAGACTTGGGGGAACGCTGGGTGGAAGGAAATTTGTGGCTCCTCTCAGATTCCAGAACTTTATGCCACAGAAATTTGAGGAACATGTGTTTTTTTAGCCAAATTTTGAGGTTTGCCAAGGATTCTGGGTAAGAGAACCTGGTCCGAGCCCCGCAAGTCACCCCTCCTTGGATTCCCCTAGGTCTCTAGTTTTCAGAAATGCACAGGTTTGGTAGGTTACCCTAGGTGCCGGCTGAGCTAGAGGCCAAAATCTTCAGGTAGGCACTTCGCAAAAAACACCTCTGTTTTCTTCCAAAAATTTGGATGTGTCCACGTTGCGCTTTGTGGCGTTTCCTGTCGCGGGTGCTAGGCCTACCCACACAAGTGAGGTATCATTTTTATCGGGAGACTTGGGGGAACGCTGGGTGGAAGGAAATTTGTGGCTCCTCTCAGATTCCCGAACTTTCTGCCACAGAAATGTGAGGAACATGTGTTTTTTTAGCCAAATTTTGAGGTTTGCAAAGGATTCTGGGTAACAGAACCTGGTCCGAGCCCCGCAAGTCACCCCTCCTTGGATTCCCCTAGGTCTCTAGTTTTCAGAAATGCACAGGTTTGGTAGGTTACCATAGGTGCCGGCTGAGCTAGAGGCCAAAATCTTCAGGTAGGCATTTCGCAAAAAACACCTCTGTTTTATTCCAAAAATGTGGATGTGTCCACGTTGCGCTTTGGGGCGTTTCCTGTCGCGGGCGCTAGGCCTACCCACACAAGTGAGGTATCATTTTTATCGGGAGACTTGGGGGAACGCTGGGTGGAAGGAAATTTGTGGCTCCTCTCAGATTCCAGTATTTTTTTGCCACAGAAATGAGAGGAACATGTGTTTTTTTAGCCAAATTTTGAGGTTTGCAAAGGATTCTGGGTAACAGAACCTGGTCCGAGCCCCGCAATTCTTCCCTCCTTGGATTCCCCTAGGTCTCTAGTTTTCAGAAATGCACAGGTTTGGTAGGTTTCCCTAGGTGCCGGCTGAGCTAGAGGCCAAATTCTACAGGTAGGCACTTCGCAAAAAACACCTCTGTTTTCTTCCAAAAATGTGGATGTGTCCACGTTGCGCTTTGGGGCGTTTCCTGTCGCGGGCGCTAGGCCTACCCACACAAGTGAGGTATCATTTTTATCGGGAGACTTGGGGGAACGCTGGGTGGAAGGAAATTTGTGGCTCCTCTCAGATTCCAGAACTTTATGCCACAGAAATGTGAGGAACATGTGTTTTTTTAGCCAAATTTTGAGGTTTGCCAAGGATTCTGGGTAAGAGAACCTGGTCCGAGCCCCGCAAGTCACCCCTCCTTGGATTCCCCTAGGTCTCTAGTTTTCAGAAATGCACAGGTTTGGTAGGTTACCCTAGGTGCCGGCTGAGCTAGAGGCCAAAATCTTCAGGTAGGCACTTCGCAAAAATCACCTCTGTTTTCTTCCAAAAATTTGGATGTGTCCACGTTGCGCTTTGTGGCGTTTCCTGTCGCGGGTGCTAGGCCTACCCACACAAGTGAGGTATCGTTTTTATCGGGAGACTTGGGGGAACGCTGGGTGGAAAGAAATTTGTGGCTCCTCTCAGATTCCCGAACTTTCTGCCACAGAAATGTGAGGAACATGTGTTTTTTTAGCCAAATTTTGAGGTTTGCCAAGGATTCTGGGTAACAGAACCTGGTCCGAGCCCCGCAAGTCACCCCTCCTTGGATTCCCCTAGGTCTCTAGTTTTCAGAAATGCACAGGTTTCTAGGTTTCCCTAGGTGCCGGCTGAGCTAGAGGCCAAAATCTACAGGTAGGCACTTCGCAAAAAACACCTCTGTTTTCTTCCAAAAATTTGGATGTGTCCACGTTGCGCTTTGGGGCGTTTCCTGTCGCGGGCGCTAGGCCTATACACACAAGTGAGGTATCATTTTTATCGGGAGACTTGGGGGAACGCTGGGTGGAAGGAAATTTGTGGCTCCTCTCAGATTCCAGAACTTTATGCCACAGAAATGTGAGGAACATGTGTTTTTTTAGCCAAATTTTGAGGTTTGCAAAGGATTCTGGGTGACAGAACCTGGTCCGAGCCCCGCAAGTCACCCCTCCTTGGATTCCCCTAGGTCTCTAGTTTTCAGAAATGCACAGGTTTGGTAGGTTACCGTAGGTGCCAGCTGAGCTAGAGGCCAAAATCTTCAGGTAGGCACTTCGCAAAAAACACCTCTGTTTTCTTCCAAAAATTTGGATGTGTCCACGTTGCGCTTTGTGGCGTTTCCTGTCGCGGGTGCTAGGCCTACCCACACAAGTGAGGTATCATTTTTATCGGGAGACTTGGGGGAACGCTGGGTGGAAGGAAATTTGTGGCTCCTCTCAGATTCCCGAACTTTCTGCCACAGAAATGTGAGGAACATGTGTTTTTTTAGCCAAATTTTGAGGTTTGCAAAGGATTCTGGGTGACAGAACCTGGTCCGAGCCCCGCAAGTCACCCCTCCTTGGATTCCCCTAGGTCTCTAGTTTTCAGAAATGCACAGGTTTGGTAGGTTACCGTAGGTGCCAGCTGAGCTAGAGGCCAAAATCTTCAGGTAGGCACTACGCAAAAAACACCTCTGTTTTCTTCCAAAAATGTGGATGTGTCCACGTTGCGCTTTGTGGCGTTTCCTGTCGCGGGTGCTAGGCCTACCCACACAAGTGAGGTATCATTTTTATCGGGAGACTTGGGGGAACGCTGGGTGGAAGGAAATTTGTGGCTCCTCTCAGATTCCCGAACTTTCTGCCACAGAAATGTGAGGAACATGTGTTTTTTTAGCCAAATTTTGAGGTTTGCCAAGGATTCTGGGTAAGAGAACCTGGTCCGAGCCCCGCAAGTCACCCCTCCTTGGATTCCCCTAGGTCTCTAGTTTTCAGAAATGCACAGGTTTGGTAGGTTTCCCTAGGTGCCGGCTGAGCTAGAGGCCAAAATCTACAGGTAGGCACTTCGCAAAAAACACCTCTGTTTTCTTCGAAAAATTTGGATGTGTCCACGTTGCGCTTTGGGGCGTTTCCTGTCGCGGGCGCTAGGCCTACCGACACAAGTGAGGTATCATTTTTGTCGGGAGACTTGGGGGAACGCTGGGTGGAAGGAAATTTGTGGCTCCTCTCAGATTCCAGAACTTTATGCCACAGAAATGTGAGGAACATGTGTTTTTTTAGCCAAATTTTGAGGTTTGCCAAGGATTCTGGGTAAGAGAACCTGGTCCGAGCCCCGCAAGTCACCCCTCCTTGGATTCCCCTAGGTCTCTAGTTTTCAGAAATGCACAGGTTTGGTAGGTTACCCTAGGTGCCGGCTGAGCTAGAGGCCAAAATCTTCAGGTAGGCACTTCGCAAAAAACACCTCTGTTTTCTTCCAAAAATTTGGATGTGTCCACGTTGCGCTTTGTGGCGTTTCCTGTCGCGGGTGCTAGGCCTACCCACACAAGTGAGGTATCGTTTTTATCGGGAGACTTGGGGGAACGCTGGGTGGAAGGAAATTTGTGGCTCCTCTCAGATTCCAGAACTTTCTGCCACAGAAATGTGAGGAACATGTGTTTTTTTAGCCAAATTTTGAGGTTTGCAAAGGATTCTGGGTAACAGAACCTGGTCCGAGCCCCGCAAGTCACCCCTCCTTGGATTCCCCTAGGTCTCTAGTTTTCAGAAATGCACAGGTTTGGTAGGTTACCGTAGGTGCCGGCTGAGCTAGAGGCCAAAATCTTCAGGTAGGCACTTCGCAAAAAACACCTCTGTTTTCTTCCAAAAATTTGGATGTGTCCACGTTGCGCTTTGGGGCGTTTCCTGTCGCGGGTGCTAGGCCTACCCACACAAGTGAGGTATCATTTTTATCGGGGACTTGGGGGAACGCTGGGTGGAAGGAAATTTGTGGCTCCTCTCAGATTCCAGAACTTTCTGCCACAGAAATGTGAGGAACATGTGTTTTTTTAGCCAAATTTTGAGATTTGCAAAGGATTCTGGGTAACAGAACCTGGTCCGAGCCGTGCAAGTCACCCCGCCTTGGATTCCCCTAGGTCTCTAGTTTTCAGAAATGCACAGGTTTGGTAGGTTTCCCTAGGTGCCGGCTGAGCTAGAGGCCAAAATCTACAGGTAGGCACTTCGCAAAAAACACCTCTGTTTTCTTCCAAAAATGTGGATGTGTCCACGTTGCCCTTTGGGGCATTTCCTGTCGCGGGCGCTAGGCCTACCCACACAAGTGAGGTATCATTTTTATCAGGAGACTTGGGGAAACGCTGGGTGGAAGGACATTTTTGGCTCCTCTCAGATTCCAGAACTTTCTGCCACAGAAATGTGAGGAACATGTGTTTTTTTAGCCAAATTTTGAGGTTTGCAAAGGATTCTGGGTAACAGAACCTGGTCCGAGCCCCGCAAGTCACCCCTCCTTGGATTCCCCTAGGTCTCTAGTTTTCAGAAATGCACAGGTTTGGTAGGTTTCCCTAGGTGCCAGCTGAGCTAGAGGCCAAAATCTACAGGTAGGCACTTCGCAAAAAACACCTCTGTTTTCTTCCAAAAATTTGGATGTGTCCACGTTGCGCTTTCGTGCGTTTCCTGTCGCGGGCGCTAGGCCTACCCACACAAGTGAGGTATCATTTTTATCGGGAGACTTGGGGAAACGCTGGGTGGAAGGAAATTTGTGGCTCCTCTCAGATTCCAGTACTTTCTGTCACAGAAATGTGAGGAACATGTGTTTTTTTAGCCAAATTTTGAGGTTTGCAAAGGATTCTGGGTAACAGAACCTGGTCCGAGCCCCGCAAGTCACCCCTCCTTGGATTCCCCTAGGTCTCTAGTTTTCAGAAATGCACAGGTTTGGTAGGTTTCCCTAGGTGCCGGCTGAGCTAGAGGCCAAAATCTACAGGTAGGCACTTCGCAAAAAACACCTCTGTTTTCTTCCAAAAATTTGGATGTGTCCACGTTGCGGTTTGGGGCGTTTCCTGTCGCGGGCGCTAGGCCTACCCACACAAGTGAGGTATCATTTTTATCGGGAGACTTGGGGGAACGCTGGGTGGAAGGAAATTTGTGGCTCCTCTCAGATTCCAGTACTTTCTGTCACAGAAATGTGAGGAACATGTGTTTTTTTATCCAAATTTTGAGGTTTGCAAAGGATTCTGGGTAACAGAACCTGGTCCGAGCCCCGCAAGTCACCCCTCCTTGGATTCCCCTAGGTCTCTAGTTTTCAGAAATGCACAGGTTTGGTAGGTTTCCCTAGGTGCCGGCTGAGCTAGAGGCCAAAATCTTCAGGTAGGCATTTCGCAAAAAACACCTCTGTTTTCTTCCAAAAATTTGGATGAGTCCACGTTGCGGTTTGGGGCGTTTCCTGTCGCGGGCGCTAGGCCTACCCACACAAGTGAGGTATCATTTTTATCGGGAGACTTGGGGGAACGCTGGGTGGAAGGAAATTTGTGGCTCCTCTCAGATTCCCGAACTTTCTGCCACAGAAATGTGAGGAACATGTGTTTTTTTAGCCAAATTTTGAGGTTTGTAAAGGATTCTGGGTAACAGAACCTGGTCCGAGCCCCGCAAGTCACCCCTCCTTGGATTCCCCTAGGTCTCTAGTTTTCAGAAATGCACAGGTTTGGTAGGTTACCATAGGTGCCGGCTGAGCTAGAGGCCAAAATCTTCAGGTAGGCACTTCGCAAAAAACACCTCTGTTTTATTCCAAAAATGTGGATGTGTCCACGTTGCGCTTTGGGGCGTTTCCTGTCGCGGGCGCTAGGCCTACCCACACAAGTGAGGTATCATTTTTATCGGGAGACTTGGGGGAACGCTGGGTGGAAGGAAATTTGTGGCTCCTCTCAGATTCCAGTATTTTTTTGCCACAGAAATGAGAGGAACATGTGTTTTTTTAGCCAAATTTTGAGGTTTGCAAAGGATTCTGGGTAACAGAACCTGGTCCGAGCCCCGCAAGTCTTCCCTCCTTGGATTCCCCTAGGTCTCTAGTTTTCAGAAATGCACAGGTTTGGTAGGTTTCCCTAGGTGCCGGCTGAGCTAGAGGCCAAATTCTACAGGTAGGCACTTCGCAAAAAACACTTCTGTTTTCTTCCAAAAATGTGGATGTGTCCACGTTGCGCTTTGGGGCGTTTCCTGTCGCGGGCGCTAGGCCTACCCACACAAGTGAGGTATCATTTTTATCGGGAGACTTGGGGGAACGCTGGGTGGAAGGAAATTTGTGGCTCCTCTCAGATTCCAGTACTTTCTGTCACAGAAATGTGAGGAACATGTGTTTTTTTAGCCAAATTTTGAGGTTTGCAAAGGATTCTGGGTAACAGAACCTGGTCCGAGCCCCGCAAGTCACCCCTCCTTGGATTCCCCTAGGTCTCTAGTTTTCAGAAATGCACAGGTTTGGTAGGTTTCCCTAGGTGCCGGCTGAGCTAGAGGCCAAAATCTACAGGTAGGCACTTCGCAAAAAACACCTCTGTTTTCTTCCAAAAATTTGGATGTGTCCACGTTGCGCTTTGGGGCGTTTCCTGTCGCGGGCGCTAGGCCTACCCACACAAGTGAGGTATCATTTTTATCGGGAGACTTGGGGGAACGCTGGGTGGAAGGAAATTTGTGGCTCCTCTCAGATTCCAGAACTTTATGCCACAGAAATGTGAGGAACATGTGTTTTTTTAGCCAAATTTTGAGGTTTGCAAAGGATTCTGGGTAACAGAACCTGGTCCGAGCCCCGCAAGTCACCCCTCCTTGGATTCCCCTAGGTCTCTAGTTTTCAGAAATGCACAGGTTTGGTAGGTTTCCCTAGGTGCCGGCTGAGCTAGAGGCCAAAATCTACAGGTAGGCACTTCGCAAAAAACACCTCTGTTTTCTTCCAAAAATTTGGATGTGTCCACGTTGCGCTTTGTGGCGTTTCCTGTCGCGGGTGCTAGGCCTACCCACACAAGTGAGGTATCATTTTTATCGGGGACTTGGGGGAACGCTGGGTGGAAGGAAATTTGTGGCTCCTCTCAGATTCCAGAACTTTCTGCCACAGAAATGTGAGGAACATGTGTTTTTTTAGCCAAATTTTGAGATTTGCAAAGGATTCTGGGTAACAGAACCTGGTCCGAGCCGTGCAAGTCACCCCGCCTTGGATTCCCCTAGGTCTCTAGTTTTCAGAAATGCACAGGTTTGGTAGGTTTCCCTAGGTGCCGGCTGAGCTAGAGGCCAAAATCTACAGGTAGGCACTTCGCAAAAAACACCTCTGTTTTCTTCCAAAAATGTGGATGTGTCCACGTTGCCCTTTGGGGCATTTCCTGTCGCGGGCGCTAGGCCTACCCACACAAGTGAGGTATCATTTTTATCAGGAGACTTGGGGAAACGCTGGGTGGAAGGACATTTTTGGCTCCTCTCAGATTCCAGAACTTTCTGCCACAGAAATGTGAGGAACATGTGTTTTTTTAGCCAAATTTTGAGGTTTGCAAAGGATTCTGGGTAACAGAACCTGGTCCGAGCCCCGCAAGTCACCCCTCCTTGGATTCCCCTAGGTCTCTAGTTTTCAGAAATGCACAGGTTTGGTAGGTTTCCCTAGGTGCCAGCTGAGCTAGAGGCCAAAATCTACAGGTAGGCACTTCGCAAAAAACACCTCTGTTTTCTTCCAAAAATTTGGATGTGTCCACGTTGCGCTTTCGTGCGTTTCCTGTCGCGGGCGCTAGGCCTACCCACACAAGTGAGGTATCATTTTTATCGGGAGACTTGGGGAAACGCTGGGTGGAAGGAAATTTGTGGCTCCTCTCAGATTCCAGTACTTTCTGTCACAGAAATGTGAGGAACATGTGTTTTTTTAGCCAAATTTTGAGGTTTGCAAAGGATTCTGGGTAACAGAACCTGGTCCGAGCCCCGCAAGTCACCCCTCCTTGGATTCCCCTAGGTCTCTAGTTTTCAGAAATGCACAGGTTTGGTAGGTTTCCCTAGGTGCCGGCTGAGCTAGAGGCCAAAATCTACAGGTAGGCACTTCGCAAAAAACACCTCTGTTTTCTTCCAAAAATTTGGATGTGTCCACGTTGCGGTTTGGGGCGTTTCCTGTCGCGGGCGCTAGGCCTACCCACACAAGTGAGGTATCATTTTTATCGGGAGACTTGGGGGAACGCTGGGTGGAAGGAAATTTGTGGCTCCTCTCAGATTCCAGTACTTTCTGTCACAGAAATGTGAGGAACATGTGTTTTTTTATCCAAATTTTGAGGTTTGCAAAGGATTCTGGGTAACAGAACCTGGTCCGAGCCCCGCAAGTCACCCCTCCTTGGATTCCCCTAGGTCTCTAGTTTTCAGAAATGCACAGGTTTGGTAGGTTTCCCTAGGTGCCGGCTGAGCTAGAGGCCAAAATCTTCAGGTAGGCATTTCGCAAAAAACACCTCTGTTTTCTTCCAAAAATTTGGATGTGTCCACGTTGCGGTTTGGGGCGTTTCCTGTCGCGGGCGCTAGGCCTACCCACACAAGTGAGGTATCATTTTTATCGGGAGACTTGGGGGAACGCTGGGTGGAAGGAAATTTGTGGCTCCTCTCAGATTCCCGAACTTTCTGCCACAGAAATGTGAGGAACATGTGTTTTTTTAGCCAAATTTTGAGGTTTGTAAAGGATTCTGGGTAACAGAACCTGGTCCGAGCCCCGCAAGTCACCCCTCCTTGGATTCCCCTAGGTCTCTAGTTTTCAGAAATGCACAGGTTTGGTAGGTTACCATAGGTGCCGGCTGAGCTAGAGGCCAAAATCTTCAGGTAGGCACTTCGCAAAAAACACCTCTGTTTTATTCCAAAAATGTGGATGTGTCCACGTTGCGCTTTGGGGCGTTTCCTGTCGCGGGCGCTAGGCCTACCCACACAAGTGAGGTATCATTTTTATCGGGAGACTTGGGGGAACGCTGGGTGGAAGGAAATTTGTGGCTCCTCTCAGATTCCAGTATTTTTTTGCCACAGAAATGAGAGGAACATGTGTTTTTTTAGCCAAATTTTGAGGTTTGCAAAGGATTCTGGGTAACAGAACCTGGTCCGAGCCCCGCAAGTCTTCCCTCCTTGGATTCCCCTAGGTCTCTAGTTTTCAGAAATGCACAGGTTTGGTAGGTTTCCCTAGGTGCCGGCTGAGCTAGAGGCCAAATTCTACAGGTAGGCACTTCGCAAAAAACACTTCTGTTTTCTTCCAAAAATGTGGATGTGTCCACGTTGCGCTTTGGGGCGTTTCCTGTCGCGGGCGCTAGGCCTACCCACACAAGTGAGGTATCATTTTTATCGGGAGACTTGGGGGAACGCTGGGTGGAAGGAAATTTGTGGCTCCTCTCAGATTCCAGTACTTTCTGTCACAGAAATGTGAGGAACATGTGTTTTTTTAGCCAAATTTTGAGGTTTGCAAAGGATTCTGGGTAACAGAACCTGGTCCGAGCCCCGCAAGTCACCCCTCCTTGGATTCCCCTAGGTCTCTAGTTTTCAGAAATGCACAGGTTTGGTAGGTTTCCCTAGGTGCCGGATGAGCTAGAGGCCAAAATCTACAGGTAGGCACTTCGCAAAAAACACCTCTGTTTTCTTCCAAAAATTTGGATGTGTCCACGTTGCGCTTTGGGGCGTTTCCTGTCGCGGGCGCTAGGCCTACCCACACAAGTGAGGTATCATTTTTATCGGGAGACTTGGGGGAACGCTGGGTGGAAGGAAATTTGTGGCTCCTCTCAGATTCCAGAACTTTATGCCACAGAAATGTGAGGAACATGTGTTTTTTTAGCCAAATTTTGAGGTTTGCAAAGGATTCTGGGTAACAGAACCTGGTCCGAGCCCCGCAAGTCACCCCTCCTTGGATTCCCCTAGGTCTCTAGTTTTCAGAAATGCACAGGTTTGGTAGGTTTCCCTAGGTGCCGGCTGAGCTAGAGGCCAAAATCTACAGGTAGGCACTTCGCAAAAAACACCTCTGTTTTCTTCCAAAAATTTGGATGTGTCCACGTTGCGCTTTGTGGCGTTTCCTGTCGCGGGTGCTAGGCCTACCCACACAAGTGAGGTATCGTTTTTATCGGGAGACTTGAGGGAACGCTGGGTGGAAGGAAATTTGTGGCTCCTCTCAGATTCCCGAACTTTCTGCCACAGAAATGTGAGGAACATGTGTTTTTTTAGCCAAATTTTGAGGTTTGCAAAGGATTCTGGGTAACAGAACCTGGTCCGAGCCCCGCAAGTCACCCCTCCTTGGATTCCCCTAGGTCTCTAGTTTTCAGAAATGCACAGGTTTGGTAGGTTTCCCTAGGTGCCGGCTGAGCTAGAGGCCAAAATCTACAGGTAGGCACTTCGCAAAAAACACCTCTGTTTTCTTCCAAAAATTTGGATGTGTCCACGTTGCGCTTTGGGGCGTTTCCTGTCGCGGGCGCTAGGCCTACCCACACAAGTGAGGTATCATTTTTATCGGGAGACTTGGGGGAACGCTGGGTGGAAGGAAATTTGTGGCTCCTCTCACATTCCAGAACTTTATGCCACAGAAATGTGAGGAACATGTGTTTTTTTAGCCATATTTTGAGGTTTGCAAAGGATTCTGGGTAACAGAACCTGGTCCGAGCCCCGCAAGTCACCCCTCCTTGGATTCCCCTAGGTCTCTAGTTTTCAGAAATGCACAGGTTTGGTAGTTTACCCTAGGTGCCGGCTGAGCTAGAGGCCAAAATCTACAGGTAGGCACTTCGCAAAAAACACCTCTGTTGTCTCCGAAAAATTTGGATGTGTCCACGTTGCGCTTTGGGGCGTTTCCTGTCGCGGGCGCTAGGCCTACCCACATAAGTGAGGTATCATTTTTATCGGGAGACTTGGGGGAACGCTGGGTGGAAGGAAATTTGTGGCTTCTCTCAGATTCCCGAACTTTCTGCCACAGAAATGTGAGGAACATGTGTTTTTTTAGCCAAATTTTGAGGTTTGCCAAGGATTCTGGGTAAGAGAACCTGGTCCGAGCCCCGCAAGTCACCCCTCCTTGGATTCCCCTAGGTCTCTAGTTTTCAGAAATGCACAGGTTTGGTAGGTTACCCTAGGTGCCGGCTGAGCTAGAGGCCAGAATCTTCAGGTAGGCACTTCGCAAAAAACACCTCTGTTTTCTTCCAAAAATTTGGATGTGTCCACGTTGCGGTTTGGGGCGTTTCCTGTCGCGGGCGCTAGGCCTACCCACACAAGTGAGGTATCATTTTTATCGGGAGACTTGGGGGAACGCTGGGTGGAAGGAAATTTGTGGCTCCTCTCAGATTCCAGTACTTTCTGTCACAGAAATGTGAGGAACATGTGTTTTTTTATCCAAATTTTGAGGTTTGCAAAGGATTCTGGGTAACAGAACCTGGTCCGAGCCCCGCAAGTCACCCCTCCTTGGATTCCCCTAGGTCTCTAGTTTTCAGAAATGCACAGGTTTGGTAGGTTTCCCTAGGTGCCGGCTGAGCTAGAGGCCAAAATCTTCAGGTAGGCATTTCGCAAAAAACACCTCTGTTTTCTTCCAAAAATTTGGATGTGTCCACGTTGCGGTTTGGGGCGTTTCCTGTCGCGGGCGCTAGGCCTACCCACACAAGTGAGGTATCATTTTTATCGGGAGACTTGGGGGAACGCTGGGTGGAAGGAAATTTGTGGCTCCTCTCAGATTCCCGAACTTTCTGCCACAGAAATGTGAGGAACATGTGTTTTTTTAGCCAAATTTTGAGGTTTGTAAAGGATTCTGGGTAACAGAACCTGGTCCGAGCCCCGCAAGTCACCCCTCCTTGGATTCCCCTAGGTCTCTAGTTTTCAGAAATGCACAGGTTTGGTAGGTTACCATAGGTGCCGGCTGAGCTAGAGGCCAAAATCTTCAGGTAGGCACTTCGCAAAAAACACCTCTGTTTTATTCCAAAAATGTGGATGTGTCCACGTTGCGCTTTGGGGCGTTTCCTGTCGCGGGCGCTAGGCCTACCCACACAAGTGAGGTATCATTTTTATCGGGAGACTTGGGGGAACGCTGGGTGGAAGGAAATTTGTGGCTCCTCTCAGATTCCAGTATTTTTTTGCCACAGAAATGAGAGGAACATGTGTTTTTTTAGCCAAATTTTGAGGTTTGCAAAGGATTCTGGGTAACAGAACCTGGTCCGAGCCCCGCAAGTCTTCCCTCCTTGGATTCCCCTAGGTCTCTAGTTTTCAGAAATGCACAGGTTTGGTAGGTTTCCCTAGGTGCCGGCTGAGCTAGAGGCCAAATTCTACAGGTAGGCACTTCGCAAAAAACACTTCTGTTTTCTTCCAAAAATGTGGATGTGTCCACGTTGCGCTTTGGGGCGTTTCCTGTCGCGGGCGCTAGGCCTACCCACACAAGTGAGGTATCATTTTTATCGGGAGACTTGGGGGAACGCTGGGTGGAAGGAAATTTGTGGCTCCTCTCAGATTCCAGTACTTTCTGTCACAGAAATGTGAGGAACATGTGTTTTTTTAGCCAAATTTTGAGGTTTGCAAAGGATTCTGGGTAACAGAACCTGGTCCGAGCCCCGCAAGTCACCCCTCCTTGGATTCCCCTAGGTCTCTAGTTTTCAGAAATGCACAGGTTTGGTAGGTTTCCCTAGGTGCCGGATGAGCTAGAGGCCAAAATCTACAGGTAGGCACTTCGCAAAAAACACCTCTGTTTTCTTCCAAAAATTTGGATGTGTCCACGTTGCGCTTTGGGGCGTTTCCTGTCGCGGGCGCTAGGCCTACCCACACAAGTGAGGTATCATTTTTATCGGGAGACTTGGGGGAACGCTGGGTGGAAGGAAATTTGTGGCTCCTCTCAGATTCCAGAACTTTATGCCACAGAAATGTGAGGAACATGTGTTTTTTTAGCCAAATTTTGAGGTTTGCAAAGGATTCTGGGTAACAGAACCTGGTCCGAGCCCCGCAAGTCACCCCTCCTTGGATTCCCCTAGGTCTCTAGTTTTCAGAAATGCACAGGTTTGGTAGGTTTCCCTAGGTGCCGGCTGAGCTAGAGGCCAAAATCTACAGGTAGGCACTTCGCAAAAAACACCTCTGTTTTCTTCCAAAAATTTGGATGTGTCCACGTTGCGCTTTGTGGCGTTTCCTGTCGCGGGTGCTAGGCCTACCCACACAAGTGAGGTATCGTTTTTATCGGGAGACTTGAGGGAACGCTGGGTGGAAGGAAATTTGTGGCTCCTCTCAGATTCCCGAACTTTCTGCCACAGAAATGTGAGGAACATGTGTTTTTTTAGCCAAATTTTGAGGTTTGCAAAGGATTCTGGGTAACAGAACCTGGTCCGAGCCCCGCAAGTCACCCCTCCTTGGATTCCCCTAGGTCTCTAGTTTTCAGAAATGCACAGGTTTGGTAGGTTTCCCTAGGTGCCGGCTGAGCTAGAGGCCAAAATCTACAGGTAGGCACTTCGCAAAAAACACCTCTGTTTTCTTCCAAAAATTTGGATGTGTCCACGTTGCGCTTTGGGGCGTTTCCTGTCGCGGGCGCTAGGCCTACCCACACAAGTGAGGTATCATTTTTATCGGGAGACTTGGGGGAACGCTGGGTGGAAGGAAATTTGTGGCTCCTCTCACATTCCAGAACTTTATGCCACAGAAATGTGAGGAACATGTGTTTTTTTAGCCATATTTTGAGGTTTGCAAAGGATTCTGGGTAACAGAACCTGGTCCGAGCCCCGCAAGTCACCCCTCCTTGGATTCCCCTAGGTCTCTAGTTTTCAGAAATGCACAGGTTTGGTAGTTTACCCTAGGTGCCGGCTGAGCTAGAGGCCAAAATCTACAGGTAGGCACTTCGCAAAAAACACCTCTGTTGTCTCCGAAAAATTTGGATGTGTCCACGTTGCGCTTTGGGGCGTTTCCTGTCGCGGGCGCTAGGCCTACCCACATAAGTGAGGTATCATTTTTATCGGGAGACTTGGGGGAACGCTGGGTGGAAGGAAATTTGTGGCTTCTCTCAGATTCCCGAACTTTCTGCCACAGAAATGTGAGGAACATGTGTTTTTTTAGCCAAATTTTGAGGTTTGCCAAGGATTCTGGGTAAGAGAACCTGGTCCGAGCCCCGCAAGTCACCCCTCCTTGGATTCCCCTAGGTCTCTAGTTTTCAGAAATGCACAGGTTTGGTAGGTTACCCTAGGTGCCGGCTGAGCTAGAGGCCAGAATCTTCAGGTAGGCACTTCGCAAAAAACACCTCTGTTTTCTTCCAAAAATTTGGATGTGTCCACGTTGCGCTTTGTGGCGTTTCCTGTCGCGGGTGCTAGGCCTACCCACACAAGTGAGGTATCATTTTTATCGGGAGACTTGGGGGAACGCTGGGTGGAAGGAAATTTGTGGCTCCTCTCAGATTCCCGAACTTTCTGCCACAGAAATGTGAGGAACATGTGTTTTTTTAGCCAAATTTTGAGGTTTGCAAAGGATTCTGGGTAACAGAACCTGGTCCGAGCCCCGCAAGTCACCCCTCCTTGGATTCCCCTAGGTCTCTAGTTTTCAGAAATGCACAGGTTTGGTAGGTTACCATAGGTGCCGGCTGAGCTAGAGGCCAAAATCTTCAGGTAGGCATTTCGCAAAAAACACCTCTGTTTTATTCCAAAAATGTGGATGTGTCCACGTTGCGCTTTGGGGCGTTTCCTGTCGCGGGCGCTAGGCCTACCCACACAAGTGAGGTATCATTTTTATCGGGAGACTTGGGGGAACGCTGGGTGGAAGGAAATTTGTGGCTCCTCTCAGATTCCAGTATTTTTTTGCCACAGAAATGAGAGGAACATGTGTTTTTTTAGCCAAATTTTGAGGTTTGCAAAGGATTCTGGGTAACAGAACCTGGTCCGAGCCCCGCAATTCTTCCCTCCTTGGATTCCCCTAGGTCTCTAGTTTTCAGAAATGCACAGGTTTGGTAGGTTTCCCTAGGTGCCGGCTGAGCTAGAGGCCAAATTCTACAGGTAGGCACTTCGCAAAAAACACCTCTGTTTTCTTCCAAAAATGTGGATGTGTCCAAGTTGCGCTTTGGGGCGTTTCCTGTCGCGGGCGCTAGGCCTACCCACACAAGTGAGGTATCATTTTTATCGGGAGACTTGGGGGAACGCTGGGTGGAAGGAAATTTGTGACTCCTCTCAGATTCCAGTACTTTCTGTCACAGAAATGTGAGGAACATGTGTTTTTTTAGCCAAATTTTGAGGTTTGCAAAGGATTCTGGGTAACAGAACCTGATCCGAGCCCCGCAAGTCACCCCTCCTTGGATTCCCCTAGGTCTCTAGTTTTCAGAAATGCACAGGTTTGGTAGGTTTCCCTAGGTGCCGGCTGAGCTAGAGGCCAAAATCTACAGGTAGGCACTTCGCAAAAAACACCTCTGTTTTCTTCGAAAAATTTGGATGTGTCCACGTTGCGCTTTGGGGCGTTTCCTGTCGCGGGCGCTAGGCCTACCCACACAAGTGAGGTATCATTTTTATCGGGAGACTTGGGGGAACGCTGGGTGGAAGGAAATTTGTGGCTCCTCTCACATTCCAGAACTTTATGCCACAGAAATGTGAGGAACATGTGTTTTTTTAGCCAAATTTTGAGGTTTGCCAAGGATTCTGGGTAAGAGAACCTGGTCCGAGCCCCGCAAGTCACCCCTCCTTGGATTCCCCTAGGTCTCTAGTTTTCCGAAATGCACAGGTTTGGTAGGTTTCCCTAGGTGCCGGCTGAGCTAGAGGCCAAAATCTTCAGGTAGGCACTTCGCAAAAAACACCTCTGTTTTCTTCCAAAAATTTGGATGTGTCCACGTTGCGCTTTGTGGCGTTTCCTGTTGCGGGTGCTAGGCCTACCCACACAAGTGAGGTATCGTTTTTATCGGGAGACTTGGGGGAACGCTGGGTGGAAAAAAATTTGTGGCTCCTCTCAGATTCCCGAACTTTCTGCCACAGAAATGTGAGGAACATGTGTTTTTTTAGCCAAATTTTGAGGTTTGCCAAGGATTCTGGGTAACAGAACCTGGTCCGAGCCCCGCAAGTCACCCCTCCTTGGATTCCCCTAGGTCTCTAGTTTTCAGAAATGCACAGGTTTGTAGGTTTCCCTAGGTGCCGGCTGAGCTAGAGGCCAAAATCTACAGGTAGGCACTTCGCAAAAAACACCTCTGTTTTCTTCCAAAAATTTGGATGTGTCCACGTTGCGCTTTGGGGCGTTTCCTGTCGCGGGCGCTAGGCCTACACACACAAGTGAGGTATCATTTTTATCGGGAGACTTGGGGGAACGCTGGGTGGAAGGAAATTTGTGGCTCCTCTCAGATTCCAGAACTTTATGCCACAGAAATGTGAGGAACATGTGTTTTTTTAGCCAAATTTTGAGGTTTGCAAAGGATTCTGGGTGACAGAACCTGGTCCAAGCCCCGCAAGTCACCCCTCCTTGGATTCCCCTAGGTCTCTAGTTTTCAGAAATGCACAGGTTTGGTAGGTTACCCTAGGTGCCAGCTGAGCTAGAGGCCAAAATCTTCAGGTAGGCACTTCGCAAAAAACACCTCTGTTTTCTTCCAAAAATTTGGATGTGTCCACGATGCGCTTTGTGGCGTTTCCTGTCGCGGGTGCTAGGCCTACCCACACAAGTGAGGTATCATTTTTATCGGGAGACTTGGGGGAACGCTGGGTGGAAGAAAATTTGTGGCTCCTCTCAGATTCCCGAACTTTCTGCCACAGAAATGTGAGGAACATGTGTTTTTTTAGCCAAATTTTGAGGTTTGCCAAGGATTCTGGGTAGGAGAACCTGGTCCGAGCCCCGCAAGTCACCCCTCCTTGGATTCCCCTAGGTCTCTAGTTTTCAGAAATGCACAGGTTTGGTAGGTTTCCCTAGGTGCCGGCTGAGCTAGAGGCCAAAATCTACAGGTAGGCACTTCGCAAAAAACACCTCTGTTTTCTTCGAAAAATTTGGATGTGTCCACGTTGCGCTTTGGGGCGTTTCCGGTCGCGGGCGCTAGGCCTACCGACACAAGTGAGGTATCATTTTTATCGGGAGACTTGGGGGAACGCTGGGTGGAAGGAAATTTGTGGCTCCTCTCAGATTCCAGAACTTTATGCCACAGAAATGTGAGGAACATGTGTTTTTTTAGCCAAATTTTGAGGTTTGCCAAGGATTCTGGGTAAGAGAACCTGGTCCGAGCCCCGCAAGTCACCCCTCCTTGGATTCCCCTAGGTCTCTAGTTTTCAGAAATGCACAGGTTTGGTAGGTTACCATAGGTGCCGGCTGAGCTAGAGGCCAAAATCTTCAGGTAGGCACTTCGCAAAAAACACCTCTGTTTTATTCCAAAAATGTGGATGTGTCCACGTTGCGCTTTGGGGCGTTTCCTGTCGCGGGCGCTAGGCCTACCCACACAAGTGAGGTATCATTTTTATCGGGAGACTTGGGGGAACGCTGGGTGGAAGGAAATTTGTGGCTCCTCTCAGATTCCAGTATTTTTTTGCCACAGAAATGAGAGGAACATGTGTTTTTTTAGCCAAATTTTGAGGTTTGCAAAGGATTCTGGGTAACAGAACCTGGTCCGAGCCCCGCAAGTCTTCCCTCCTTGGATTCCCCTAGGTCTCTAGTTTTCAGAAATGCACAGGTTTGGTAGGTTTCCCTAGGTGCCGGCTGAGCTAGAGGCCAAATTCTACAGGTAGGCACATCGCAAAAAACACTTCTGTTTTCTTCCAAAAATGTGGATGTGTCCACGTTGCGCTTTGGGGCGTTTCCTGTCGCGGGCGCTAGGCCTACCCACACAAGTGAGGTATCATTTTTATCGGGAGACTTGGGGGAACGCTGGGTGGAAGGAAATTTGTGGCTCCTCTCAGATTCCAGTACTTTCTGTCACAGAAATGTGAGGAACATGTGTTTTTTTAGCCAAATTTTGAGGTTTGCAAAGGATTCTGGGTAACAGAACCTGGTCCGAGCCCCGCAAGTCACCCCTCCTTGGATTCCCCTAGGTCTCTAGTTTTCAGAAATGCACAGGTTTGGTAGGTTTCCCTAGGTGCCGGCTGAGCTAGAGGCCAAAATCTACAGGTAGGCACTTCGCAAAAAACACCTCTGTTTTCTTCCAAAAATTTGGATGTGTCCACGTTGCGCTTTGGGGCGTTTCCTGTCGCGGGCGCTAGGCCTACCCACACAAGTGAGGTATCATTTTTATCGGGAGACTTGGGGGAACGCTGGGTGGAAGGAAATTTGTGGCTCCTCTCAGATTCCAGAACTTTATGCCACAGAAATGTGAGGAACATGTGTTTTTTTAGCCAAATTTTGAGGTTTGCAAAGGATTCTGGGTAACAGAACCTGGTCCGAGCCCCGCAAGTCACCCCTCCTTGGATTCCCCTAGGTCTCTAGTTTTCAGAAATGCACAGGTTTGGTAGGTTTCCCTAGGTGCCGGCTGAGCTAGAGGCCAAAATCTACAGGTAGGCACTTCGCAAAAAACACCTCTGTTTTCTTCCAAAAATTTGGATGTGTCCACGTTGCGCTTTGTGGCGTTTCCTGTCGCGGGTGCTAGGCCTACCCACACAAGTGAGGTATCGTTTTTATCGGGAGACTTGAGGGAACGCTGGGTGGAAGGAAATTTGTGGCTCCTCTCAGATTCCCGAACTTTCTGCCACAGAAATGTGAGGAACATGTGTTTTTTTAGCCAAATTTTGAGGTTTGCAAAGGATTCTGGGTAACAGAACCTGGTCCGAGCCCCGCAAGTCACCCCTCCTTGGATTCCCCTAGGTCTCTAGTTTTCAGAAATGCACAGGTTTGGTAGGTTTCCCTAGGTGCCGGCTGAGCTAGAGGCCAAAATCTACAGGTAGGCACTTCGCAAAAAACACCTCTGTTTTCTTCCAAAAATTTGGATGTGTCCACGTTGCGCTTTGGGGCGTTTCCTGTCGCGGGCGCTAGGCCTACCCACACAAGTGAGGTATCATTTTTATCAGGAGACTTGGGGGAACGCTGGGTGGAAGGAAATTTGTGGCTCCTCTCACATTCCAGAACTTTATGCCACAGAAATGTGAGGAACATGTGTTTTTTTAGCCATATTTTGAGGTTTGCAAAGGATTCTGGGTAACAGAACCTGGTCCGAGCCCCGCAAGTCACCCCTCCTTGGATTCCCCTAGGTCTCTAGTTTTCAGAAATGCACAGGTTTGGTAGTTTACCCTAGGTGCCGGCTGAGCTAGAGGCCAAAATCTACAGGTAGGCACTTCGCAAAAAACACCTCTGTTGTCTCCGAAAAATTTGGATGTGTCCACGTTGCGCTTTGGGGCGTTTCCTGTCGCGGGCGCTAGGCCTACCCACATAAGTGAGGTATCATTTTTATCGGGAGACTTGGGGGAACGCTGGGTGGAAGGAAATTTGTGGCTTCTCTCAGATTCCCGAACTTTCTGCCACAGAAATGTGAGGAACATGTGTTTTTTTAGCCAAATTTTGAGGTTTGCCAAGGATTCTGGGTAAGAGAACCTGGTCCGAGCCCCGCAAGTCACCCCTCCTTGGATTCCCCTAGGTCTCTAGTTTTCAGAAATGCACAGGTTTGGTAGGTTACCCTAGGTGCCGGCTGAGCTAGAGGCCAGAATCTTCAGGTAGGCACTTCGCAAAAAACACCTCTGTTTTCTTCCAAAAATTTGGATGTGTCCACGTTGCGCTTTGTGGCGTTTCCTGTCGCGGGTGCTAGGCCTACCCACACAAGTGAGGTATCATTTTTATCGGGAGACTTGGGGGAACGCTGGGTGGAAGGAAATTTGTGGCTCCTCTCAGATTCCCGAACTTTCTGCCACAGAAATGTGAGGAACATGTGTTTTTTTAGCCAAATTTTGAGGTTTGCAAAGGATTCTGGGTAACAGAACCTGGTCCGAGCCCCGCAAGTCACCCCTCCTTGGATTCCCCTAGGTCTCTAGTTTTCAGAAATGCACAGGTTTGGTAGGTTACCATAGGTGCCGGCTGAGCTAGAGGCCAAAATCTTCAGGTAGGCATTTCGCAAAAAACACCTCTGTTTTATTCCAAAAATGTGGATGTGTCCACGTTGCGCTTTGGGGCGTTTCCTGTCGCGGGCGCTAGGCCTACCCACACAAGTGAGGTATCATTTTTATCGGGAGACTTGGGGGAACGCTGGGTGGAAGGAAATTTGTGGCTCCTCTCAGATTCCAGTATTTTTTTGCCACAGAAATGAGAGGAACATGTGTTTTTTTAGCCAAATTTTGAGGTTTGCAAAGGATTCTGGGTAACAGAACCTGGTCCGAGCCCCGCAATTCTTCCCTCCTTGGATTCCCCTAGGTCTCTAGTTTTCAGAAATGCACAGGTTTGGTAGGTTTCCCTAGGTGCCGGCTGAGCTAGAGGCCAAATTCTACAGGTAGGCACTTCGCAAAAAACACCTCTGTTTTCTTCCAAAAATGTGGATGTGTCCAAGTTGCGCTTTGGGGCGTTTCCTGTCGCGGGCGCTAGGCCTACCCACACAAGTGAGGTATCATTTTTATCGGGAGACTTGGGGGAACGCTGGGTGGAAGGAAATTTGTGACTCCTCTCAGATTCCAGTACTTTCTGTCACAGAAATGTGAGGAACATGTGTTTTTTTAGCCAAATTTTGAGGTTTGCAAAGGATTCTGGGTAACAGAACCTGGTCCGAGCCCCGCAAGTCACCCCTCCTTGGATTCCCCTAGGTCTCTAGTTTTCAGAAATGCACAGGTTTGGTAGGTTTCCCTAGGTGCCGGCTGAGCTAGAGGCCAAAATCTACAGGTAGGCACTTCGCAAAAAACACCTCTGTTTTCTTCGAAAAATTTGGATGTGTCCACGTTGCGCTTTGGGGCGTTTCCTGTCGCGGGCGCTAGGCCTACCCACACAAGTGAGGTATCATTTTTATCGGGAGACTTGGGGGAACGCTGGGTGGAAGGAAATTTGTGGCTCCTCTCAGATTCCAGAACTTTATGCCACAGAAATGTGAGGAACATGTGTTTTTTTAGCCAAATTTTGAGGTTTGCCAAGGATTCTGGGTAAGAGAACCTGGTCCGAGCCCCGCAAGTCACCCCTCCTTGGATTCCCCTAGGTCTCTAGTTTTCCGAAATGCACAGGTTTGGTAGGTTTCCCTAGGTGCCGGCTGAGCTAGAGGCCAAAATCTTCAGGTAGGCACTTCGCAAAAAACACCTCTGTTTTCTTCCAAAAATTTGGATGTGTCCACGTTGCGCTTTGTGGCGTTTCCTGTTGCGGGTGCTAGGCCTACCCACACAAGTGAGGTATCGTTTTTATCGGGAGACTTGGGGGAACGCTGGGTGGAAAGAAATTTGTGGCTCCTCTCAGATTCCCGAACTTTCTGCCACAGAAATGTGAGGAACATGTGTTTTTTTAGCCAAATTTTGAGGTTTGCCAAGGATTCTGGGTAACAGAACCTGGTCCGAGCCCCGCAAGTCACCCCTCCTTGGATTCCCCTAGGTCTCTAGTTTTCAGAAATGCACAGGTTTGTAGGTTTCCCTAGGTGCCGGCTGAGCTAGAGGCCAAAATCTACAGGTAGGCACTTCGCAAAAAACACCTCTGTTTTCTTCCAAAAATTTGGATGTGTCCACGTTGCGCTTTGGGGCGTTTCCTGTCGCGGGCGCTAGGCCTACACACACAAGTGAGGTATCATTTTTATCGGGAGACTTGGGGGAACGCTGGGTGGAAGGAAATTTGTGGCTCCTCTCAGATTCCAGAACTTTATGCCACAGAAATGTGAGGAACATGTGTTTTTTTAGCCAAATTTTGAGGTTTGCAAAGGATTCTGGGTGACAGAACCTGGTCCAAGCCCCGCAAGTCACCCCTCCTTGGATTCCCCTAGGTCTCTAGTTTTCAGAAATGCACAGGTTTGGTAGGTTACCGTAGGTGCCAGCTGAGCTAGAGGCCAAAATCTTCAGGTAGGCACTTCGCAAAAAACACCTCTGTTTTCTTCCAAAAATTTGGATGTGTCCACGATGCGCTTTGTGGCGTTTCCTGTCGCGGGTGCTAGGCCTACCCACACAAGTGAGGTATCATTTTTATCGGGAGACTTGGGGGAACGCTGGGTGGAAGAAAATTTGTGGCTCCTCTCAGATTCCCGAACTTTCTGCCACAGAAATGTGAAGAACATGTGTTTTTTTAGCCAAATTTTGAGGTTTGCCAAGGATTCTGGGTAGGAGAACCTGGTCCGAGCCCCGCAAGTCACCCCTCCTTGGATTCCCCTAGGTCTCTAGTTTTCAGAAATGCACAGGTTTGGTAGGTTTCCCTAGGTGCCGGCTGAGCTAGAGGCCAAAATCTACAGGTAGGCACTTCGCAAAAAACACCTCTGTTTTCTTCGAAAAATTTGGATGTGTCCACGTTGCGCTTTGGGGCGTTTCCGGTCGCGGGCGCTAGGCCTACCGACACAAGTGAGGTATCATTTTTATCGGGAGACTTGGGGGAACGCTGGGTGGAAGGAAATTTGTGGCTCCTCTCAGATTCCAGAACTTTATGCCACAGAAATGTGAGGAACATGTGTTTTTTTAGCCAAATTTTGAGGTTTGCCAAGGATTCTGGGTAAGAGAACCTGGTCCGAGCCCCGCAAGTCACCCCTCCTTGGATTCCCCTAGGTCTCTAGTTTTCAGAAATGCACAGGTTTGGTAGGTTACCCTAGGTGCCGGCTGAGCTAGAGGCCAAAATCTTCAGGTAGGCATTTCGCAAAAAACACCTCTGTTTTCTTCCAAAAATTTGGATGTGTCCACGTTGCGCTTTGTGGCGTTTCCTGTCGCGGGTGCTAGGCCTACCCACACAAGTGAGGTATCGTTTTTATCGGGAGACTTGGGGGAACGCTGGGTGGAAGGAAATTGGTGGCTCCTCTCAGATTCCCGAACTTTCTGCCACAGAAATGTGAGGAACATGTGTTTTTTTAGCCAAATTTTGAGGTTTGCAAAGGATTCTGGGTAACAGAACCTGGTCCGAGCCCCGCAAGTCACCCCTCCTTGGATTCCCCTAGGTCTCTAGTTTTCAGAAATGCACAGGTTTGGTAGGTTTCCCTAGGTGCCGGCTGAGCTAGAGGCCAAAATCTACAGGTAGGCACTTCGCAAAAAACACCTCTGTTTTCTTCCAAAAATTTGGATGTGTCCACGTTGCGCTTTGTGGCGTTTCCTGTCGCGGGTGCTAGGCCTACCCACACAAGTGAGGTATCATTTTTATCGGGGACTTGGGGGAACGCTGGGTGGAAGGAAATTTGTGGCTCCTCTCAGATTCCCGAACTTTCTGCCACAGAAATGTGAGGAACATGTGTTTTTTTAGCCAAATTTTGAGATTTGCAAAGGATTCTGGGTAACAGAACCTGGTCCGAGCCCTGCAAGTCACCCCTCCTTGGATTCCCCTAGGTCTCTAGTTTTCAGAAATGCACAGGTTTGGTAGGTTTCCCTAGGTGGCGGCTGAGCTAGAGGCCAAAATCTACAGGTAGGCACTTCGCAAAAAACACCTCTGTTTTCTTCCAAAAATGTGGATGTGTCCACGTTGCCCTTTGGGGCATTTCCTGTCGCGGGCGCTAGGCCTACCCACACAAGTGAGGTATCATTTTTATCAGGAGACTTGGGGGAACGCTGGGTGGAAGGAAATTTATGGCTCCTCTCAGATTCCAGAACTTTATGCCACAGAAATTTGAGGAACATGTGTTTTTTTAGCCAAATTTTGAGGTTTGCCAAGGATTCTGGGTAAGAGAACCTGGTCCGAGCCCCGCAAGTCACCCCTCCTTGGATTCCCCTAGGTCTCTAGTTTTCAGAAATGCACAGGTTTGGTAGGTTACCCTAGGTGCCGGCTGAGCTAGAGGCCAAAATCTTCAGGTAGGCACTTCGCAAAAAACACCTCTGTTTTCTTCCAAAAATTTGGATGTGTCCACGTTGCGCTTTGTGGCGTTTCCTGTCGCGGGTGCTAGGCCTACCCACACAAGTGAGGTATCATTTTTATCGGGAGACTTGGGGGAACGCTGGGTGGAAGGAAATTTGTGGCTCCTCTCAGATTCCCGAACTTTCTGCCACAGAAATGTGAGGAACATGTGTTTTTTTAGCCAAATTTTGAGGTTTGCAAAGGATTCTGGGTAACAGAACCTGGTCCGAGCCCCGCAAGTCACCCCTCCTTGGATTCCCCTAGGTCTCTAGTTTTCAGAAATGCACAGGTTTGGTAGGTTACCATAGGTGCCGCCTGAGCTAGAGGCCAAAATCTTCAGGTAGGCATTTCGCAAAAAACACCTCTGTTTTATTCCAAAAATGTGGATGTGTCCACGTTGCGCTTTGGGGCGTTTCCTGTCGCGGGCGCTAGGCCTACCCACACAAGTGAGGTATCATTTTTATCGGGAGACTTGGGGGAACGCTGGGTGGAAGGAAATTTGTGGCTCCTCTCAGATTCCAGTATTTTTTTGCCACAGAAATGAGAGGAACATGTGTTTTTTTAGCCAAATTTTGAGGTTTGCAAAGGATTCTGGGTAACAGAACCTGGTCCGAGCCCCGCAATTCTTCCCTCCTTGGATTCCCCTAGGTCTCTAGTTTTCAGAAATGCACAGGTTTGGTAGGTTTCCCTAGGTGCCGGCTGAGCTAGAGGCCAAATTCTACAGGTAGGCACTTCGCAAAAAACACCTCTGTTTTCTTCCAAAAATGTGGATGTGTCCACGTTGCGCTTTGGGGCGTTTCCTGTCGCGGGCGCTAGGCCTACCCACACAAGTGAGGTATCATTTTTATCGGGAGACTTGGGGGAACGCTGGGTGGAAGGAAATTTGTGGCTCCTCTCAGATTCCAGAACTTTATGCCACAGAAATGTGAGGAACATGTGTTTTTTTAGCCAAATTTTGAGGTTTGCCAAGGATTCTGGGTAAGAGAACCTGGTCCGAGCCCCGCAAGTCACCCCTCCTTGGATTCCCCTAGGTCTCTAGTTTTCAGAAATGCACAGGTTTGGTAGGTTACCCTAGGTGCCGGCTGAGCTAGAGGCCAAAATCTTCAGGTAGGCACTTCGCAAAAATCACCTCTGTTTTCTTCCAAAAATTTGGATGTGTCCACGTTGCGCTTTGTGGCGTTTCCTGTCGCGGGTGCTAGGCCTACCCACACAAGTGAGGTATCGTTTTTATCGGGAGACTTGGGGGAACGCTGGGTGGAAAGAAATTTGTGGCTCCTCTCAGATTCCTGAACTTTCTGCCACAGAAATGTGAGGAACATGTGTTTTTTTAGCCAAATTTTGAGGTTTGCCAAGGATTCTGGGTAACAGAACCTGGTCCGAGCCCCGCAAGTCACCCCTCCTTGGATTCCCCTAGGTCTCTAGTTTTCAGAAATGCACAGGTTTCTAGGTTTCCCTAGGTGCCGGCTGAGCTAGAGGCCAAAATCTACAGGTAGGCACTTCGCAAAAAACACCTCTGTTTTCTTCCAAAAATTTGGATGTGTCCACGTTGCGCTTTGGGGCGTTTCCTGTCGCGGGCGCTAGGCCTATACACACAAGTGAGGTATCATTTTTATCGGGAGACTTGGGGGAACGCTGGGTGGAAGGAAATTTGTGGCTCCTCTCAGATTCCAGAACTTTATGCCACAGAAATGTGAGGAACATGTGTTTTTTTAGCCAAATTTTGAGGTTTGCAAAGGATTCTGGGTGACAGAACCTGGTCCGAGCCCCGCAAGTCACCCCTCCTTGGATTCCCCTAGGTCTCTAGTTTTCAGAAATGCACAGGTTTGGTAGGTTACCGTAGGTGCCAGCTGAGCTAGAGGCCAAAATCTTCAGGTAGGCACTTCGCAAAAAACACCTCTGTTTTCTTCCAAAAATTTGGATGTGTCCACGTTGCGCTTTGTGGCGTTTCCTGTCGCGGGTGCTAGGCCTACCCACACAAGTGAGGTATCATTTTTATCGGGAGACTTGGGGGAACGCTGGGTGGAAGGAAATTTGTGGCTCCTCTCAGATTCCCGAACTTTCTGCCACAGAAATGTGAGGAACATGTGTTTTTTTAGCCAAATTTTGAGGTTTGCAAAGGATTCTGGGTGACAGAACCTGGTCCGAGCCCCGCAAGTCACCCCTCCTTGGATTCCCCTAGGTCTCTAGTTTTCAGAAATGCACAGGTTTGGTAGGTTACCGTAGGTGCCAGCTGAGCTAGAGGCCAAAATCTTCAGGTAGGCACTACGCAAAAAACACCTCTGTTTTCTTCCAAAAATTTGGATGTGTCCACGTTGCGCTTTGTGGCGTTTCCTGTCGCGGGTGCTAGGCCTACCCACACAAGTGAGGTATCATTTTTATCGGGAGACTTGGGGGAACGCTGGGTGGAAGGAAATTTGTGGCTCCTCTCAGATTCCCGAACTTTCTGCCACAGAAATGTGAGGAACATGTGTTTTTTTAGCCAAATTTTGAGGTTTGCCAAGGATTCTGGGTAAGAGAACCTGGTCCGAGCCCCGCAAGTCACCCCTCCTTGGATTCCCCTAGGTCTCTAGTTTTCAGAAATGCACAGGTTTGGTAGGTTTCCCTAGGTGCCGGCTGAGCTAGAGGCCAAAATCTACAGGTAGGCACTTCGCAAAAAACACCTCTGTTTTCTTCGAAAAATTTGGATGTGTCCACGTTGCGCTTTGGGGCGTTTCCTGTCGCGGGCGCTAGGCCTACCGACACAAGTGAGGTATCATTTTTATCGGGAGACTTGGGGGAACGCTGGGTGGAAGGAAATTTGTGGCTCCTCTCAGATTCCAGAACTTTATGCCACAGAAATGTGAGGAACATGTGTTTTTTTAGCCAAATTTTGAGGTTTGCCAAGGATTCTGGGTAAGAGAACCTGGTCCGAGCCCCGCAAGTCACCCCTCCTTGGATTCCCCTAGGTCTCTAGTTTTCAGAAATGCACAGGTTTGGTAGGTTACCCTAGGTGCCGGCTGAGCTAGAGGCCAAAATCTTCAGGTAGGCACTTCGCAAAAAACACCTCTGTTTTCTTCCAAAAATTTGGATGTGTCCACGTTGCGCTTTGTGGCGTTTCCTGTCGCGGGTGCTAGGCCTACCCACACAAGTGAGGTATCGTTTTTATCGGGAGACTTGGGGGAACGCTGGGTGGAAGGAAATTTGTGGCTCCTCTCAGATTCCAGAACTTTCTGCCACAGAAATGTGAGGAACATGTGTTTTTTTAGCCAAATTTTGAGGTTTGCAAAGGATTCTGGGTAACAGAACCTGGTCCGAGCCCCGCAAGTCACCCCTCCTTGGATTCCCCTAGGTCTCTAGTTTTCAGAAATGCACAGGTTTGGTAGGTTACCGTAGGTGCCGGCTGAGCTAGAGGCCAAAATCTTCAGGTAGGCACTTCGCAAAAAACACCTCTGTTTTCTTCCAAAAATTTGGATGTGTCCACGTTGCGCTTTGGGGCGTTTCCTGTCGCGGGTGCTAGGCCTACCCACACAAGTGAGGTATCATTTTTATCGGGGACTTGGGGGAACGCTGGGTGGAAGGAAATTTGTGGCTCCTCTCAGATTCCAGAACTTTCTGCCACAGAAATGTGAGGATCATGTGTTTTTTTAGCCAAATTTTGAGATTTGCAAAGGATTCTGGGTAACAGAACCTGGTCCGAGCCGTGCAAGTCACCCCGCCTTGGATTCCCCTAGGTCTCTAGTTTTCAGAAATGCACAGGTTTGGTAGGTTTCCCTAGGTGCCGGCTGAGCTAGAGGCCAAAATCTACAGGTAGGCACTTCGCAAAAAACACCTCTGTTTTCTTCCAAAAATGTGGATGTGTCCACGTTGCCCTTTGGGGCATTTCCTGTCGCGGGCGCTAGGCCTACCCACACAAGTGAGGTATCATTTTTATCAGGAGACTTGGGGAAACGCTGGGTGGAAGGACATTTTTGGCTCCTCTCAGATTCCAGAACTTTCTGCCACAGAAATGTGAGGAACATGTTTTTTTTTAGCCAAATTTTGAGGTTTGCAAAGGATTCTGGGTAACAGAACCTGGTCCGAGCCCCGCAAGTCACCCCTCCTTGGATTCCCCTAGGTCTCTAGTTTTCAGAAATGCACAGGTTTGGTAGGTTTCCCTAGGTGCCAGCTGAGCTAGAGGCCAAAATCTACAGGTAGGCACTTCGCAAAAAACACCTCTGTTTTCTTCCAAAAATTTGGATGTGTCCACGTTGCGCTTTCGTGCGTTTCCTGTCGCGGGCGCTAGGCCTACCCACACAAGTGAGGTATCATTTTTATCGGGAGACTTGGGGAAACGCTGGGTGGAAGGAAATTTGTGGCTCCTCTCAGATTCCTGTACTTTCTGTCACAGAAATGTGAGGAACATGTGTTTTTTTAGCCAAATTTTGAGGTTTGCAAAGGATTCTGGGTAACAGAACCTGGTCCGAGCCCCGCAAGTCACCCCTCCTTGGATTCCCCTAGGTCTCTAGTTTTCAGAAATGCACAGGTTTGGTAGGTTTCCCTAGGTGCCGGCTGAGCTAGAGGCCAAAATCTACAGGTAGGCACTTCGCAAAAAACACCTCTGTTTTCTTCCAAAAATTTGGATGTGTCCACGTTGCGGTTTGGGGCGTTTCCTGTCGCGGGCGCTAGGCCTACCCACACAAGTGAGGTATCATTTTTATCGGGAGACTTGGGGGAACGCTGGGTGGAAGGAAATTTGTGGCTCCTCTCAGATTCCAGTACTTTCTGTCACAGAAATGTGAGGAACATGTGTTTTTTTATCCAAATTTTGAGGTTTGCAAAGGATTCTGGGTAACAGAACCTGGTCCGAGCCCCGCAAGTCACCCCTCCTTGGATTCCCCTAGGTCTCTAGTTTTCAGAAATGCACAGGTTTGGTAGGTTTCCCTAGGTGCCGGCTGAGCTAGAGGCCAAAATCTTCAGGTAGGCATTTCGCAAAAAACACCTCTGTTTTCTTCCAAAAATTTGGATGTGTCCACGTTGCGGTTTGGGGCGTTTCCTGTCGCGGGCGCTAGGCCTACCCACACAAGTGAGGTATCATTTTTATCGGGAGACTTGGGGGAACGCTAGGTGGAAGGAAATTTGTGGCTCCTCTCAGATTCCCGAACTTTCTGCCACAGAAATGTGAGGAACATGTGTTTTTTTAGCCAAATTTTGAGGTTTGTAAAGGATTCTGGGTAACAGAACCTGGTCCGAGCCCCGCAAGTCACCCCTCCTTGGATTCCCCTAGGTCTCTAGTTTTCAGAAATGCACAGGTTTGGTAGGTTACCATAGGTGCCGGCTGAGCTAGAGGCCAAAATCTTCAGGTAGGCACTTCGCAAAAAACACCTCTGTTTTATTCCAAAAATGTGGATGTGTCCACGTTGCGCTTTGGGGCGTTTCCTGTCGCGGGCGCTAGGCCTACCCACACAAGTGAGGTATCATTTTTATCGGGAGACTTGGGGGAACGCTGGGTGGAAAGAAATTTGTGGCTCCTCTCAGATTCCAGTATTTTTTTGCCACAGAAATGAGAGGAACATGTGTTTTTTTAGCCAAATTTTGAGGTTTGCAAAGGATTCTGGGTAACAGAACCTGGTCCGAGCCCCGCAAGTCTTCCCTCCTTGGATTCCCCTAGGTCTCTAGTTTTCAGAAATGCACAGGTTTGGTAGGTTTCCCTAGGTGCCGGCTGAGCTAGAGGCCAAATTCTACAGGTAGGCCCATCGCAAAAAACACTTCTGTTTTCTTCCAAAAATGTGGATGTGTCCACGTTGCGCTTTGGGGCGTTTCCTGTCGCGGGCGCTAGGCCTACCCACACAAGTGAGGTATCATTTTTATCGGGAGACTTGGGGGAACGCTGGGTGGAAGGAAATTTGTGGCTCCTCTCAGATTCCAGTACTTTCTGTCACAGAAATGTGAGGAACATGTGTTTTTTTAGCCAAATTTTGAGGTTTGCAAAGGATTCTGGGTAACAGAACCTGGTCCGAGCCCCGCAAGTCACCCCTCCTTGGATTCCCCTAGGTCTCTAGTTTTCAGAAATGCACAGGTCTGGTAGGTTTCCCTAGGTGCCGGCTGAGCTAGAGGCCAAAATCTACAGGTCGGCACTTCGCAAAAAACACCTCTGTTTTCTTCCAAAAATTTGGATGTGTCCACGTTGCGCTTTGGGGCGTTTCCTGTCGCGGGCGCTAGGCCTACCCACACAAGTGAGGTATCATTTTTATCGGGAGACTTGGGGGAACGCTGGGTGGAAGGAAATTTGTGGCTCCTCTCACATTCCAGAACTTTATGCCACAGAAATGTGAGGAACATGTGTTTTTTTAGCCATATTTTGAGGTTTGCAAAGGATTCTGGGTAACAGAACATGGTCCGAGCCCCTCAAGTCACCCCTCCTTGGATTCCCCTAGGTCTCTAGTTTTCAGAAATGCACAGGTTTGGTAGGTTACCCTAGGTGCCGGCTGAGCTAGAGGCCAAAATCTTCAGGTAGGCACTTCGCAAAAAACACCTCTGTTTTATTCCAAAAATGTGGATGTGTCCACGTTGCGCTTTGGGGCGTTTCCTGTCGCGGGCGCTAGGCCTACCCACACAAGTGAGGTATCATTTTTATCGGGAGACTTGGGGGAACGCTGGGTGGAAGGAAATTTGTGGCTTCTCTCAGATTCCCGAACTTTCTGCCACAGAAATGTGAGGAACATGTGTTTTTTTAGCCAAAGTTTGAGGTTTGCAAAGGATTCTGGGTAACAGAAACTGGTCCGAGCCCCGCAAGTCACCCCTCCTTGGATTCCCCTAGGTCTCTAGTTTTCAGAAATGCACAGGTTTGGTAGGTTTCCCTAGGTGCCGGCTGAGCTAGAGGCCAAAATCTACAGGTAGGCACGTCGCAAAAAACACCTCTGTTTTCTTCGAAAAATTTGGATGTGTCCACGTTGGGCTTTGGGGCGTTTCCTGTCGCGGGCGCTAGGCCTACCCACACAAGTGAGGTATCATTTTTATCGGGAGACTTGGGGGAACGCTGGGTGGAAGGAAATTTGTTGCTCCTCTCACATTCCAGAACTTTATGCCACAGAAATGTGAGGAACATGTGTTTTTTAAGCCAAATTTTGAGGTTTGCAAAGGATTCTGGGTAACAGAACCTGGTCCGAGCCCCGCAAGTCACCCCTCCTTGGATTCCCCTAGGTCTCTAGTTGTCAGAAATGCACAGGTTTGGTAGGTTTCCCTAGGTGCCAGCTGAGCTAGAGGCCAAAATCTACAGGTAGGCACTTCGCAAAAAACACCTCTGTTTTCTTCCAAAAATTTGGATGTGTCCACGTTGCGCTTTGGTGCGTTTCCTGTCGCGGACGCTAGGCCTACCCACACAAGTGAGGTATCATTTTTATCGGGAGACTTGGGGGAACGCTGGGTGGAAGGAAATTTGTGGCTTCTCTCAGATTCCCGAACTTTCTGCCACAGAAATGTGAGGAACATGTGTTTTTTTTTAGCCAACTTTTGAGGTTTGGAAAGGATTCTGGGAAACAGAACCTGGTCCGAGCCCCGCACGTCACCCCTCCTTGGATTCCCCTAGGTCTCTAGTTTTCAGAAATGCACAGGTTTGGTAGGTTTCCCTAGGTGCCAGCTGAGCTAGAGGCCAAAATCTACAGGTAGGCACTTCGCAAAAAACACCTCTGTTTTCTTCCAAAAATTTGGATGTGTCCACGTTGCGCTTTGGTGCATTTCCTGTCGCGGGCGCTAGGCCTACCCACACAAGTGAGGTATCATTTTTATCGGGAGACTTTGGGGAACGCTGGGTGGAAGGAAATTGGTGGCTCCTCTCAGATTCCAGTACTTTTTTGCCACAGAAATGTGAGGAACATGTGTTTTTTTAGCCACATTTTGAGGTTTGCAAAGGATTCTGGGTAACAGAACCTGGTCCGAGCCCCGCAAGTCACCCCTCCTTGGATTCCCCTAGGTCTCTAGTTTTCAGAAATGCACAGGTTTGGTAGGTTTCCCTAGGTGCCGGCTGAGCTAGAGGCCAAAATCTACAGGTAGGCACTTCGCAAAAAACACCTCTGTTTTCTTCCAAAAATTTGGATGTGTCCACGTTGCGCTTTGGGGCGTTTCCTGTCGCGGGCGCTAGGCCTACCCACACAAGTGAGGTATCATTTTTATCGGGAGACTTGGGGGAACGCTGGGTGGAAGGAAATTTGTGGCTCCTCTCAGGTTCCCGAACTTTCTGCTACAGAAATGTGAGGAACATGTGTTTTTTTAGCCAAATTTTGAGGTTTGCAAAGGATTCTGGGTAACAGAACCTGGTCCGAGCCCCGCAAGTCACCCCTCCTTGGATTCCCCTAGGTCTCTAGTTTTCAGAAATGCACAGGTTTGGTAGGTTTCCCTAGGCGCCGGCTGAGCTAGAGGCCAAAATCTACAGGTAGGCACTTCGCAAAAAACACCTCTGTTTTCTTCCAAAAATTTGGATGTGTCCACGTTGCGCTTTGGGGCGTTTCCTGTCGCGGGCGCTAGGCCTACCCACACAAGTGAGGTATCATTTTTATCGGGAGACTTGGGGGAACGCTGGGTGGAAGGAAATTTGTGGCTCCTCTCACATTCCAGAACTTTATGCCACAGAAATGTGAGGAACATGTGTTTTTTTAAGCCATATTTTGAGGTTTGCAAAGGATTCTGGGTAACAGAACCTGGTCCGAGCCCCGCAAGTCACCCCTCCTTGGATTCCCCTAGGTCTCTAGTTTTCAGAAATGCACAGGTTTGGTAGGTTACCCTAGGTGCCGGCTGAGCTAGAGGCCAAAATCCTCAGGTAGGCACTTCGCAAAAAACACCTCTGTTTTATTCCAAAAATGTGGATGTGTCCATGTTGCGCTTTGGGGCGTTTCCTGTCGCGGGCGCTAGGCCTACCCACACAAGTGAGGTATCATTTTTATCGGGAGACTTGGGGGAACGCTGGGTGGAAGGAAATTTGTGGCTTCTCTCAGATTCCCGAACTTTCTGCCACAGAAATGTGAGGAACATGTGTTTTTTTTAGCCACATTTTGAGGTTTGCAAAGGATTCTGGGAAACAGAACCTGGTCCGAGCCCCGCAAGTCACCCCTCCTTGGATTCCCCTATGTCTCTAGTTTTCAGAAATGCACAGGTTTGGTAGGTTTCCCTAGGTGCCAGCTGAGCTAGAGGCCAAAATCTACAGATAGGCACTTCGCAAAAAACACCTCTGTTTTCTTCCAAAAATGTGGATGTGTCCACGTTGAGCTTTGGTGCGTTTCCTGTCACGGGCGCTAGGCCTACCCACACAAGTGAGGTATCATTTTTATCGGGAGACTTGGGGGAACGCTGGGTGGAAGGAAATTTGTGGCTCCTCTCAGATTCCCGAACTTTCTGCTACAGAAATGTGAGGAACATGTGTTTTTTTAGCCAAATTTTGAGGTTTGCAAAGGATTCTGGGTAACAGAACCTGGTCCGAGCCCCGCAAGTCACCCCTCCTTGGATTCCCCTAGGTCTCTAGTTTTCAGAAATGAACAGGTTTGGTAGGTTTCCCTAGGTGCCGGCTGAGCTAGAGGCCAAAATCTACAGGTAGGCACTTCGCAAAAAACACCTCTGTTTTCTTCCAAAAATTTGGATGTGTCCACGTTGCGCTTTGGTGCGTTTCCTGTCGCGGGCGCTAGGCCTACCCACACAAGTGAGGTATCATTTTTATCGGGAGACTTGGAGGAACGCTGGGTGGAAGGAAATTTGTGGCTTCTCTCAGATTCCCGAACTTTCTGCCACAGAACTGTGAGGAACATGTGTTTTTTTAGCCAAATTTTGAGGTTTGCAAAGGATTCTGGGTAACAGAACCTGGTCCGAGCCCCGCAAGTCACCCCTCCTTGGATTCCCCTAGGTCTCTAGTTTTCAGAAATGCACAGGTTTGGTAGGTTTCCCTAGGTGCCGGCTGAGCTAGAGGCCAAAATCTACAGGTAGGCACTTCGCAAAAAACACCTCTGTTTTCTTCCAAAAATTTGGATGTGTCCACGTTGCGCTTTGGGGCGTTTCCTGTCGCGGGCGCTAGGCCTACCCACACAAGTGAGGTATCATTTTTATCGGGAGACTTGGGGGAACGCTGGGTGGAAGGAAATTTGTGGCTCCTCTCACATTCCAGAACTTTATGCCACAGAAATGTGAGGAACATGTGTTTTTTTAAGCCATATTTTGAGGTTTGCAAAGGATTCTGGGTAACAGAACCTGGTCCGAGCCCCGCAAGTCACCCCTCCTTGGATTCCCCTAGGTCTCTAGTTTTCAGAAATGCACAGGTTTGGTAGGTTACCCTAGGTGCCGGCTGAGCTAGAGGCCAAAATCTTCAGGTAGGCACTTCGCAAAAAACACCTCTGTTTTATTCCAAAAATGTGGATGTGTCCATGTTGCGCTTTGGGGCGTTTCCTGTCGCGGGCGCTAGGCCTACCCACACAAGTGAGGTATCATTTTTATCGGGAGACTTGGGGGAACGCTGGGTAGAAGGAAATTTGTGGCTTCTCTCAAATTCCCGAACTTTCTGCCACAGAAATGTGAGGAACATGTGTTTTTTTTAGCCAAATTTTGAGGTTTGCAAAGGATTCTGGGAAACAGAACCTGGTCCGAGCCCCGCAAGTCACCCCTCCTTGGATTCCCCTATGTCTCTAGTTTTCAGAAATGCACAGGTTTGGTAGGTTTCCCTAGGTGCCAGCTGAGCTAGAGGCCAAAATCTACAGATAGGCACTTCGCAAAAAACACCTCTGTTTTCTTCCAAAAATGTGGATGTGTCCACGTTGCGCTTTGGTGCGTTTCCTGTCGCGGGCGCTAGGCCTACCCACACAAGTGAGGTATCATTTTTATCGGGAGACTTGGGGGAACGCTGGGTGGAAGGAAATTTGTGGCTTCTCTCAGATTCCCGAACTTTCTGCCACAGAAATGTGAGGAACATGTGTTTTTTTTAGCCAAATTTTGAGGTTTGCAAAGGATTCTGGGAAACAGAACCTGGTCCGAGCCCCGCACGTCACCCCTCCTTGGATTCCCCTAGGTCTCTAGTTTTCAGAAATGCACAGGTTTGGTAGGTTTCCCTAGGTGCCAGCTGAGCTAGAGGCCAAAATCTACAGGTAGGCACTTCGCAAAAAACACCTCTGTTTTCTTCCAAAAATTTGGATGTGTCCACGTTGCGCTTTGGTGCGTTTCCTGTCGCGGGCGCTAGGCCTACCCACACAAGTGAGGTATCATTTTTATCGGGAGACTTTGGGGAACGCTGGGTGGAAGGAAATTTGTGGCTCCTCTCAGATTCCAGTACTTTTTTGCCACAGAAATGTGAGGAACATGTGTTTTTTTAGCCACATTTTGAGGTTTGCAAAGGATTCTGGGTAACAGAACCTGGTCCGAGCCCCGCAAGTCACCCCTCCTTGGATTCCCCTAGGTCTCTAGTTTTCAGAAATGCACAGGTTTGGTAGGTTTCCCTAGGTGCCGGCTGAGCTAGAGGCCAAAATCTACAGGTAGGCACTTCGCAAAAAACACCTCTGTTTTCTTCCAAAAATTTGGATGTGTCCACGTTGCGATTTGGTGCGTTTCCTGTCGCGGGCGCTAGGCCTACCCACACAAGTGAGGTATCATTTTTATCGGGAGACTTGGGGGAACGCTGGGTGGAAGGAAATTTGTGGCTTCTCTCAGATTCCCGAACTTTCTGCCACAGAACTGTGAGGAACATGTGTTTTTTTAGCCAAATTTTGAGGTTTGCAAAGGATTCTGGGTAACAGAACCTGGTCCGAGCGCCGCAAGTCACCCCTCCTTGGATTCCCCTAGGTCTCTAGTTTTCAGAAATGCACAGGTTTGGTAGGTTTCCCTAGGTGCCGGCTGAGCTAGAGGCCAAAATCTTCAGGTAGGCACTTCGCAAAAAACACCTCTGTTTTATTCCAAAAATGTGGATGT
Source organism: Pleurodeles waltl (assembly GCF_031143425.1). Taxonomy (NCBI): domain Eukaryota; kingdom Metazoa; phylum Chordata; class Amphibia; order Caudata; family Salamandridae; genus Pleurodeles; species Pleurodeles waltl. The sequence goes on along the minus strand of NC_090436.1, from coordinate 218,303,929 downwards.
GTCCATGTTGCGCTTTGGGGCGTTTCCTGTCGCGGGCGCTAGGCCTACCCACACAAGTGAGGTATCATTTTTATCGGGAGACTTGGGGGAACGCTGGGTGGAAGGAAATTTGTGGCTTCTCTCAGATTCCCGAACTTTCTGCCACAGAAATGTGAGGAACATGTGTTTTTTTTAGCCAAATTTTGAGGTTTGCAAAGGATTCTGGGAAACAGAACCTGGTCCGAGCCCCGCACGTCACCCCTCCTTGGATTCCCCTAGGTCTCTAGTTTTCAGAAATGCACAGGTTTGGTAGGTTTCCCTAGGTGCCAGCTGAGCTAGAGGCCAAAATCTACAGGTAGGCACTTCGCAAAAAACACCTCTGTTTTCTTCCAAAAATTTGGATGTGTCCACGTTGCGCTTTGGTGCGTTTCCTGTCGCGGGCGCTAGGCCTACCCACACAAGTGAGGTATCATTTTTATCGGGAGACTTTGGGGAACGCTGGGTGGAAGGAAATTTGTGGCTCCTCTCAGATTCCAGTACTTTTTTGCCACAGAAATGTGAGGAACATGTGTTTTTTTAGCCACATTTTGAGGTTTGCAAAGGATTCTGGGTAACAGAACCTGGTCCGAGCCCCGCAAGTCACCCCTCCTTGGATTCCCCTAGGTCTATAGTTTTCAGAAATGCACAGGTTTGGTAGGTTTCCCTAGGTGCCGGCTGAGCTAGAGGCCAAAATCTACAGGTAGGCACTTCGCAAAAAACACCTCTGTTTTCTTCCAAAAATTTGGATGTGTCCACGTTGCGATTTGGTGCGTTTCCTGTCGCGGGCGCTAGGCCTACCCACACAAGTGAGGTATCATTTTTATCGGGAGACTTGGGGGAACGCTGGGTGGAAGGAAATTTGTGGCTTCTCTCAGATTCCCGAACTTTCTGCCACAGAACTGTGAGGAACATGTGTTTTTTTAGCCAAATTTTGAGGTTTGCAAAGGATTCTGGGTAACAGAACCTGGTCCGAGCCCCGCAAGTCACCCCTCCTTGGATTCCCCTAGGTCTCTAGTTTTCAGAAATGCACAGGTTTGGTAGGTTTCCCTAGGTGCCGGCTGAGCTAGAGGCCAAAATCTTCAGGTAGGCACTTCGCAAAAAACACCTCTGTTTTATTCCAAAAATGTGGATGTGTCCATGTTGCGCTTTGGGGCGTTTCCTGTCGCGGGCGCTAGGCCTACCCACACAAGTGAGGTATCATTTTTATCGGGAGACTTGGGGGAACGCTGGGTGGAAGGAAATTTGTGGCTTCTCTCAGATTCCCTAACTTTCTGCCACAGAAATGTGAGGAACATGTGTTTTTTTTAGCCAAATTTTGAGGTTTGCAAAGGATTCTGGGAAACAGAACCTGGTCCGAGCCCCGCAAGTCACCCCTCCTTGGATTCCCCTATGTCTCTAGTTTTCAGAAATGCACAGGTTTGGTAGGTTTCCCTAGGTGCCAGCTGAACTAGAGGCCAAAATCTACAGATAGGCACTTCGCAAAAAACACCTCTGTTTTCTTCCAAAAATGTGGATGTGTCCACGTTGCGCTTTGGTGCGTTTCCTGTCGCGGGCGCTAGGCCTACCCACACAAGTGAGGTATCATTTATATCGGGAGACTTGGGGGAACGCTGGGTGGAAGGAAATTTGTGGCTTCTCTCAGATTCCCGAACTTTCTGCCACAGAAATGTGAGGAACATGTGTTTTTTTTAGCCAAATTTTGAGGTTTGCAAAGGATTCTGGGAAACAGAACCTGGTCCGAGCCCCGCACGTCACCCCTCCTTGGATTCCCCTAGGTCTCTAGTTTTCAGAAATGCACAGGTTTGGTAGGTTTCCCTAGGTGCCAGCTGAGCTAGAGGCCAAAATCTACAGGTAGGCACTTCGCAAAAAACACCTCTGTTTTCTTCCAAAAATTTGGATGTGTCCACGTTGCGCTTTGGTGCGTTTCATGTCGCAGGCGCTAGGCCTACCCACACAAGTGAGGTATCATTTTTATCGGGAGACTTTGGGGAACGCTGGGTGGAAGGAAATTTGTGGCTCCTCTCAGATTCCAGTACTTTTTTGCCACAGAAATGTGAGGAACATGTGTTTTTTTAGCCACATTTTGAGGTTTGCAAAGGATTCTGGGTAACAGAACCTGGTCCGAGCCCCGCAAGTCACCCCTCCTTGGATTCCCCTAGGTCTCTAGTTTTCAGAAATGCACAGGTTTGGTAGGTTTCCCTAGGTGCCGGCTGAGCTAGAGGCCAAAATCTACAGGTAGGCACTTCGCAAAAAACACCTCTGTTTTCTTCCAAAAATGTGGATGTGTCCACGTTGCGCTTTGGTGCGTTTCCTGTCGCGGGCGCTAGGCCTACCCACACAAGTGAGGTATCATTTTTATCGGGAGACTTGGGGGAACGCTGGGTGGAAGGAAATTTGTGGCTTCTCTCAGATTCCCGAACTTTCTGCCACAGAACTGTGAGGAACATGTGTTTTTTTAGCCAAATTTTGAGGTTTGCAAAGGATTCTGGCTAACAGAACCTGGTCCGAGCCCCGCAAGTCACCCCTCCTTGGATTCCCCTAGGTCTCTAGTTTTCAGAAATGCACAGGTTTGGTAGGTTTCCCTAGGTGCCGGCTGAGCTAGAGGCCAAAATCTACAGGTAGGCACTTCGCAAAAAACACCTCTGTTTTCTTCCAAAAATTTGGATGTGTCCACGTTGCGCTTTGGGGCGTTTCCTGTCGCGGGCGCTAGGCCTACCCACACAAGTGAGGTATCATTTTTATCGGGAGACTTGGGGGAACGCTGGGTGGAAGGAAATTTGTGGCTCCTCTCACATTCCAGAACTTTATGCCACAGAAATGTGAGGAACATGTGTTTTTTAAGCCATATTTTGAGGTTTGCAAAGGATTCTGGGTAACAGAACCTGGTCCGAGCCCCGCAAGTCACCCCTCCTTGGATTCTCCTAGGTCTCTAGTTTTCAGAAATGCACAGGTTTGGTAGGTTTCCCTAGGTGCCGGCTGAGCTAGAGGCCAAAATCTTTAGGTAGGCACGTCGCAAAAAACACCTCTGTTTTATTCCAAAAATGTGGATGTGTCCATGTTGCGCTTTGGGGCGTTTCCTGTCGCGGGCGCTAGGCCTACCCACACAAGTGAGGTATCATTTTTATCGGGAGACTTGGGGGAACGCTGGGTGGAAGGAAATTTGTGGCTTCTCTCAGATTCCCGAACTTTCTGCCACAGAAATGTGAGGAACATGTGTTTTTTTTAGCCAAATTTTGAGGTTTGCAAAGGATTCTGGGAAACAGAACAAGGTCCGAGCCCCGCAAGTCACCCCTCCTTGGATTCCCCTAGGTCTCTAGTTTTCAGAAATGCACAGGTTTGGTAGGTTTCCCTAGGTGCCAGCTGAGCTAGAGGCCAAAATCTACAGGTAGGCACTTCGCAAAAAACACCTCTGTTTTCTTCCAAAAATTTGGATGTGTCCACGTTGCGCTTTGGTGCGTTTCCTGTCGCGGGCGCTAGGCCTACCCACACAAGTGAGGTATCATTTTTATCGGGAGACTTGGGGGAACGCTGGGTGGAAGGAAATTTGTGGCTCCTCTCAGATTCCAGTACTTTTTTGCCACAGAAATGTGAGGAACATGTGTTTTTTTAGCCAAATTTTGAGGTTTGCAAAGGATTCTGGGTAACAGAACCTGGTCCGAGCCCCGCAAGTCTTCCCTCCTTGGATTCCCCTAGGTCTCTAGTTTTCAGAAATGCACAGGTTTGGTAGGTTTCCCTAGGTGCCGGCTGAGCTAGAGGCCAAAATCTACAGGTAGGCACTTCGCAAAAAACACCTCTGTTTTCTTCCAAAAATTTGGATGTGTCCACGTTGCGCTTTGGGGCGTTTCCTGTCGCGGGCGCTAGGCCTACCCACACAAGTGAGGTATCATTTTCATCGGGAGACTTGGGGGAACGCTGGGTGGAAGGAAATTTGTGGCTCCTCTCAGATTCCCGAACTTTCTGCTACAGAAATGTGAGGAACATGTGTTTTTTTAGCCAAATTTTAAGGTTTGCAAAGGATTCTGGGTAACAGAACCTGGTCCGAGCCCCGCAAGTCACCCCTCCTTGGATTCCCCTAGGTCTCTAGTTTTCAGAAATGCACAGGTTTGGTAGGTTTCCCTAGGTGCCGGCTGAGCTAGAGGCCAAAATCTACAGGTAGGCACTTCGCAAAAAACACCTCTGTTTTCTTCCAAAAATTTGGATGTGTCCACGTTGCGCTTTGGTGCGTTTCCTGTCGCGGGCGCTAGGACTACCCACACAAGTGAGGTATCATTTTTATCGGGAGACTTGGAGGAACGCTGGGTGGAAGGAAATTTGTGGCTTCTCTCAGATTCCCGAACTTTCTGCCACAGAACTGTGAGGAACATGTGTTTTTTTAGCCAAATTTTGAGGTTTGCAAAGGATTCTGGGTAACAGAACCTGGTCCGAGCCCCGCAAGTCACCCCTCCTTGGATTCCCCTAGGTCTCTAGTTTTCAGAAATGCACAGGTTTGGTAGGTTTCCCTAGGTGCCGGCTGAGCTAGAGGCCAAAATCTACAGGTAGGCACTTCGCAAAAAACACCTCTGTTTTCTTCCAAAAATTTGGATGTGTCCACGTTGCGCTTTGGGGCGTTTCCTGTCGCGGGCGCTAGGCCTACCCACACAAGTGAGGTATCATTTTTATCGGGAGACTTGGGGGAACGCTGGGTGGAAGGAAATTTGTGGCTCCTCTCACATTCCAGAACTTTATGCCACAGAAATGTGAGGAACATGTGTTTTTTTAAGCCATATTTTGAGGTTTGCAAAGGATTCTGGGTAACAGAACCTGGTCCGAGCCCCGCAAGTCACCCCTCCTTGGATTCCCCTAGGTCTCTAGTTTTCAGAAATGCACAGGTTTGGTAGGTTACCCTAGGTGCCGGCTGAGCTAGAGGCCAAAATCTTCAGGTAGGCACTTCGCAAAAAACACCTCTGTTTTATTCCAAAAATGTGGATGTGTCCATGTTGCGCTTTGGGGCGTTTCCTGTCGCGGGCGCTAGGCCTACCCACACAAGTGAGGTATCATTTTTATCGGGAGACTTGGGGGAACGCTGGGTAGAAGGAAATTTGTGGCTTCTCTCAAATTCCCGAACTTTCTGCCACAGAAATGTGAGGAACATGTGTTTTTTTTAGCCAAATTTTGAGGTTTGCAAAGGATTCTGGGAAACAGAACCTGGTCCGAGCCCCGCAAGTCACCCCTCCTTGGATTCCCTATGTCTCTAGTTTTCAGAAATGCACAGGTTTGGTAGGTTTCCCTAGGTGCCAGCTGAGCTAGAGGCCAAAATCTACAGGTAGGCACTTCGCAAAAAACACCTCTGTTTTCTTCCAAAAATTTGGATGTGTCCACGTTGCGATTTGGTGCGTTTCCTGTCGCGGGCGCTAGGCCTACCCACACAAGTGAGGTATCATTTTTATCGGGAGACTTGGGGGAACGCTGGGTGGAAGGAAATTTGTGGCTTCTCTCAGATTCCCGAACTTTCTGCCACAGAAATGTGAGGAACATGTGTTTTTTTTAGCCAAATTTTGAGGTTTGCAAAGGATTCTGTGAAACAGAACCTGGTCCGAGCCCCGCACGTCACCCCTCCTTGGATTCCCCTAGGTCTCTAGTTTTCAGAAATGCACAGGTTTGGTAGGTTTCCCTAGGTGCCGGCTGAGCTAGAGGCCAAAATCTACAGGTAGGCACTTCGCAAAAAACACCTCTGTTTTCTTCCAAAAATTTGGATGTGTCCACGTTGCGATTTGGTGCGTTTCCTGTCGCGGGCGCTAGGCCTACCCACACAAGTGAGGTATCATTTTTATCGGGAGACTTGGGGGAACGCTGGGTGGAAGGAAATTTGTGGCTTCTCTCAGATTCCCGAACTTTCTGCCACAGAACTGTGAGGAACATGTGTTTTTTTAGCCAAATTTTGAGGTTTGCAAAGGATTCTGGGTAACAGAACCTGGTCCGAGCCCCGCAAGTCACCCCTCCTTGGATTCCCCTAGGTCTCTAGTTTTCAGAAATGCACAGGTTTGGTAGGTTTCCCTAGGTGCCGGCTGAGCTAGAGGCCAAAATCTTCAGGTAGGCACTTCGCAAAAAACACTTCTGTTTTATTCCAAAAATGTGGATGTGTCCATGTTGCGCTTTGGGGCGTTTCCTGTCGCGGGCGCTAGGCCTACCCACACAAGTGAGGTATCATTTTTATCGGGAGACTTGGGGGAACGCTGGGTGGAAGGAAATTTGTGGCTTCTCTCAGATTCCCGAACTTTCTGCCACAGAAATGTGAGGAACATGTGTTTTTTTTAGCCAAATTTTGAGGTTTGCAAAGGATTCTGGGAAACAGAACCTGGTCCGAGCCCCGCACGTCACCCCTCCTTGGATTCCCCTAGGTCTCTAGTTTTCAGAAATGCACAGGTTTGGTAGGTTTCCCTAGGTGCCAGCTGAGCTAGAGGCCAAAATCTACAGGTAGGCACTTCGCAAAAAACACCTCTGTTTTCTTCCAAAAATTTGGATGTGTCCACGTTGCGCTTTGGTGCGTTTCCTGTCGCGGGCGCTAGGCCTACCCACACAAGTGAGGTATCATTTTTATCGGGAGACTTTGGGGAACGCTGGGTGGAAGGAAATTTGTGGCTCCTCTCAGATTCCAGTACTTTTTTTGCCACAGAAATGTGAGGAACATGTGTTTTTTTAGCCACATTTTGAGGTTTGCAAAGGATTCTGGGTAACAGAACCTGGTCCGAGCCCCGCAAGTCACCCCTCCTTGGATTCCCCTAGGTCTCTAGTTTTCAGAAATGCACAGGTTTGGTAGGTTTCCCTAGGTGCCGGCTGAGCTAGAGGCCAAAATCTACAGGTAGGCACTTCGCAAAAAACACCTCTGTTTTCTTCCAAAAATTTGGATGTGTCCACGTTGCGATTTGGTGCGTTTCCTGTCGCGGGCGCTAGGCCTACCCACACAAGTGAGGTATCATTTTTATCGGGAGACTTGGGGGAACGCTGGGTGGAAGGAAATTTGTGGCTTCTCTCAGATTCCCGAACTTTCTGCCACAGAACTGTGAGGAACATGTGTTTTTTTAGCCAAATTTTGAGGTTTGCAAAGGATTCTGGGTAACAGAACCTGGTCCGAGCCCCGCAAGTCACCCCTCCTTGGATTCCCCTAGGTCTCTAGTTTTCAGAAATGCACAGGTTTGGTAGGTTTCCCTAGGTGCCGGCTGAGCTAGAGGCCAAAATCTTCAGGTAGGCACTTCGCAAAAAACACCTCTGTTTTATTCCAAAAATGTGGATGTGTCCATGTTGCGCTTTGGGGCGTTTCCTGTCGCGGGCGCTAGGCCTACCCACACAAGTGAGGTATCATGTTTATCGGGAGACTTGGGGGAACGCTGGGTGGAAGGAAATTTGTGGCTTCTCTCAGATTCCCTAACTTTCTGCCACAGAAATGTGAGGAACATGTGTTTTTTTTAGCCAAATTTTGAGGTTTGCAAAGGATTCTGGGAAACAGAACCTGGTCCGAGCCCCGCAAGTCACCCCTCATTGGATTCCCCTATGTCTCTAGTTTTCAGAAATGCACAGGTTTGGTAGGTTTCCCTAGGTGCCAGCTGAGCTAGAGGCCAAAATCTACAGATAGGCACTTCGCAAAAAACACCTCTGTTTTCTTCCAAAAATGTGGATGTGTCCACGTTGCGCTTTGGTGCGTTTCCTGTCGCGGGCGCTAGGCCTACCCACACAAGTGAGGTATCATTTATATCGGGAGACTTGGGGGAACGCTGGGTGGAAGGAAATTTGTGGCTTCTCTCAGATTCCCGAACTTTCTGCCACAGAAATGTGAGGAACATGTGTTTTTTTTAGCCAAATTTTGAGGTTTGCAAAGGATTCTGGGAAACAGAACCTGGTCCGAGCCCCGCAAGTCACCCCTCCTTGGATTCCCCTAGGTCTCTAGTTTTCAGAAATGCACAGGTTTGGTAGGTTTCCCTAGGTGCCGGCTGAGCTAGAGGCCAAAATCTACAGGTAGGCACTTCGCAAAAAACACCTCTGTTTTCTTCCAAAAATTTGGATGTGTCCACGTTGCGATTTGGTGCGTTTCCTGTCGCGGGCGCTAGGCCTACCCACACAAGTGAGGTATCATTTTTATCGGGAGACTTGGGGGAACGCTGGGTGGAAGGAAATTTGTGGCTTCTCTCAGATTCCCGAACTTTCTGCCACAGAACTGTGAGGAACATGTGTTTTTTTAGCCAAATTTTGAGGTTTGCAAAGGATTCTGGGTAACAGAACCTGGTCCGAGCCCCGCAAGTCACCCCTCCTTGGATTCCCCTAGGTCTCTAGTTTTCAGAAATGCACAGGTTTGGTAGGTTTCCCTAGGTGCCGGCTGAGCTAGAGGCCAAAATCTACAGGTAGGCACTTCGCAAAAAACACCTCTGTTTTCTTCCAAAAATTTGGATGTGTCCACGTTGCGCTTTGGGGCGATTCCTGTCGCGGGCGCTAGGCCTACCCACACAAGTGAGGTATCATTTTTATCGGGAGACTTGGGGGAACGCTGGGTGGAAGGAAATTTGTGGCTCCTCTCACATTCCAGAACTTTATGCCACAGAAATGTGAGGAACATGTGTTTTTTAAGCCATATTTTGAGGTTTGCAAAGGATTCTGGGTAACAGAACCTGGTCCGAGCCCCGCAAGTCACCCCTCCTTGGATTCTCCTAGGTCTCTAGTTTTCAGAAATGCACAGGTTTGGTAAGTTTCCCTAGGTGCCGGCTGAGCTAGAGGCCAAAATCTTTAGGTAGGCACTTCGCAAAAAACACCTCTGTTTTATTCCAAAAATGTGGATGTTTCCATGTTGCGCTTTGGGGCGTTTCCTGTCGCGGGCGCTAGGCCTACCCACACAAGTGAGGTATCATTTTTATCGGGAGACTTGGGGGAACGCTGGGTGGAAGGAAATTTGTGGCTTCTCTCAGATTCCTGAACTTTCTGCCACAGAAATGTGAGGAACATGTGTTTTTTTTAGCCAAATTTTGAGGTTTGCAAAGGATTCTGGGAAACAGAACCTGGTCCGAGCCCCGCAAGTCACCCCTCCTTGGATTCCCCTAGGTCTCTAGTTTTCAGAAATGCACAGGTTTGGTAGGTTTCCCTAGGTGCCAGCTGAGCTAGAGGCCAAAATCTACAGGTAGGCACTTCGCAAAAAACACCTCTGTTTTCTTCCAAAAATTTGGATGTGTCCACGTTGCGCTTTGGTGCGTTTCCTGTCGCGGGCGCTAGGCCTACCCACACAAGTGAGGTATCATTTTTATCGGGAGACTTGGGGGAACGCTGGGTGGAAGGAAATTTGTGGCTCCTCTCAGATTCCAGTACTTTTTTGCCACAGAAATGTGAGGAACATGTGTTTTTTTAGCCAAATTTTGAGGTTTGCAAAGGATTCTGGGTAACAGAACCTGGTCCGAGCCCCGCAAGTCTTCCCTCCTTGGATTCCCCTAGGTCTCTAGTTTTCAGAAATGCACAGGTTTGGTAGGTTTCCCTAGGTGCCGGCTGAGCTAGAGGCCAAAATCTACAGATAGGCACTTCGCAAAAAACACCTCTGTTTTCTTCCAAAAATTTGGATGTGTCCACGTTGCGCTTTGGTGCGTTTCCTGTCGCGGGCGCTAGGCCTACCCACACAAGTGAGGTATCATTTTTATCGGGAGACTTGGGGGAACGCTGGGTGGAAGGAAATTTGTGGCTCCTCTCACATTCCAGAACTTTATGCCACAGAAATGTGAGGAACATGTGTTTTTTTAAGCCATATTTTGAGGTTTGCAAAGGATTCTGGGTAACAGAACCTGGTCCGAGCCCCGCAAGTCACCCCTCCTTGGATTCCCCTAGGTCTCTAGTTTTCAGAAATGCACAGGTTTGGTAGGTTACCCTAGGTGCCGGCTGAGCTAGAGGCCAAAATCTTCAGGTAGGCACTTCGCAAAAAACACCTCTGTTTTATTCCAAAAATGTGGATGTGTCCATGTTGCGCTTTGGGGCGTTTCCTGTCGCGGGCGCTAGGCCTACCCACTCAAGTGAGGTATCATTTTTATCGGGAGACTTGGGGGAACGCTGGGTGGAAGGAAATTTGTGGCTTCTCTCAGATTCCCGAACTTTCTGCCACAGAAATGTGAGGAACATGTGTTTTTTTTAGCCAAATTTTGAGGTTTGCAAAGGATTCTGGGAAACAGAACCTGGTCCGAGCCCCGCAAGTCACCCCTCCTTGGATTCCCCTATGTCTCTAGTTTTCAGAAATGCACAGGTTTGGTAGGTTTCCCTAGGTGCCAGCTGAGCTAGAGGCCAAAATCTACAGATAGGCACTTCGCAAAAAACACCTCTGTTTTCTTCCAAAAATGTGGATGTGTCCACGTTGCGCTTTGGTGCGTTTCCTGTCGCGGGCGCTAGGCCTACCCACACAAGTGAGGTATCATTTTTATCGGGAGACTTGGGGGAACGCTGGGTGGAAGGAAATTTGTGGCTCCTCTCACATTTCAGAACTTTATGCCACAGAAATGTGAGGAACATGTGTTTTTTAAGCCAAATTTTGAGGTTTGCAAAGGATTCTGGGTAACAGAACCTGGTCCGAGCCCCGCAAGTCACCCCTCCTTGGATTCCCCTAGGTCTCTAGTTTTCAGAAATGCACAGGTTTGGTAGGTTTCCCTAGGTGCCGGCTGAGCTAGAGGCCAAAATCTACAGGTAGGCACTTCGCAAAAAACACCTCTGTTTTCTTCCAAAAATTTGGATGTCTCCACGTTGCGCTTTGGTGCGTTTCCTGTCGCGGGCGCTAGGCCTACCCACACAAGTGAGGTATCATTTTTATCGGGAGACTTGGGGGAACGCTGGGTGGAAGGAAATTTGTGGCTCCTCTCACATTCTAGAACTTTATGCCACAGAAATGTGAGGAACATGTGTTTTTTTAAGCCATATTTTGAGGTTTGCAAAGGATTCTGGGTAACAGAACCTGGTCCGAGCCCCGCAAGTCACCCCTCCTTGGATTCCCCTAGGTCTCTAGTTTTCAGAAATGCACAGGTTTGGTAGGTTACCCTAGGTGCCGGCTGAGCTAGAGGCCAAAATCTTCAGGTAGGCACTTCGCAAAAAACACCTCTGTTTTATTCCAAAAATGTGGATGTGTCCATGTTGCGCTTTGGGGCGTTTCCTGTCGCGGGCGCTAGGCCTACCCACACAAGTGAGGTATCATTTTTATCGGGAGACTTGGGGGAACGCTGGGTGGAAGGAAATTTGTGGCTTCTCTCAGATTCCCGAACTTTCTGCCACAGAAATGTGAGGAACATGTGTTTTTTTTAGCCAAATTTTGAGGTTTGCAAAGGATTCTGGGAAACAGAACCTGGTCCGAGCCCCGCAAGTCACCCCTCCTTGGATTCCCCTATGTCTCTAGTTTTCAGAAATGCACAGGTTTGGTAGGTTTCCCTAGGTGCCAGCTGAGCTAGAGGCCAAAATCTACAGGTAGGCACTTCGCAAAAAACACCAAAAATGTGGATGTGTCCACGTTGCGCTTTGGTGCGTTTCCTGTCGCGGGCGCTAGGCCTACCCACACAAGTGAGGTATCATTTTTATCGGGAGACTTGGGGGAACGCTGGGTGGAAGGAAATTTGTGGCTCCTCTCACATTTCAGAACTTTATGCCACAGAAATGTGAGGAACATGTGTTTTTTAAGCCAAATTTTGAGGTTTGCAAAGGATTCTGGGTAACAGAACCTGGTCCGAGCCCCGCAAGTCACCCCTCCTTGGATTCCCCTAGGTCTCTAGTTTTCAGAAATGCACATGTTTGGTAGGTTACCCTAGGTGCCGGCTGAGCTAGAGGCCAAAATCTTCAGGTAGGCACTTCGCAAAAAACACCTCTGTTTTATTCCAAAAATGTGGATGTGTCCATGTTGCGCTTTGGGGCGTTTCTTGTCACGGGCGCTAGGCCTACCCACACAAGTGAGGTATCATTTTTATCGGGAGACTTGGGGGAACGCTGGGTGGAAGGAAATTTGTGGCTCCTCTCAGATTCCAGTACTTTTTTGCCACAGAAATGTGAGGAACATGTGTTTTTTTAGCCAAATTTTGAGGTTTGCAAAGGATTCTGGGTAACAGAACCTGGTCCGAGCCCCGCAAGTCTTCCCTCCTTGGATTCCCCTAGGTCTCTAGTTTTCAGAAATGCACAGGTTTGGTAGGTTTCCCTAGGTGCCGGCTGAGCTAGAGGCCAAAATCTACAGGTAGGCACTTCGCAAAAAACACCTCTGTTTTCTTCCAAAAATTTGGATGTGTCCACGTTGCGCTTTGGTGCGTTTCCTGTCGCGGGCACTAGGCCTACCCACACAAGTGAGGTATCATTTTTATCGGGAGACTTGGGGGAACACTGGGTGGAAGGAAATTTGTGGCTTCTCTCAGATTCCCGAACTTTCTGCCACAGAAATGTGAGGAACATGTGTTTTTTTAGCCAAATTTTGAGGTTTGCAAAGGATTCTGGGTAACAGAACCTAGTCCGAGCCCCGCAAGTCACCCCTCCTTGGATTCCCCTAGGTCTCTCGTTTTCAGAAATGCACAGGTTTGGTAGGTTTCCCTAGGTGCCGGCTGAGCTAGAGGCCAAAATCTACAGGTAGGCACTTCGCAAAAAACACCTCTGTTTTCTTCCAAAAATTTGGATGTGTCCAGTTGCGCTTTGGTGCGTTTCCTGTCGCGGGCGCTAGGCCTACCCACATAAGTGAGGTATCATTTTTATCGGGAGACTTGGGGGAACGCTGGGTGGAAGGAAATTTGTGGCTCCTCTCACATTCCAGAACTTTATGCCACAGAAATGTGAGGAACATGTGTTTTTTAAGCCATATTTTGAGGTTTGCAGAGGATTCTGGGTAACAGAACCTGGTCCGAGCCCCGCAAGTCACCCCTCCTTGGATTCCCCTAGGTCTCTAGTTTTCAGAAATGCACAGGTTTGGTAGGTTACCCTAGGTGCCGGCTGAGGTAGAGGCCAAAATCTTCAGGTAGGCACTTCGCAAAAAACACCTCTGTTTTATTCCAAAAATGTGGATGTGTCCATGTTGCGCTTTGGGGCGTTTCCTGTCGCGGGCGCTAGGCCTACCCACACCAGTGAGGTATCATTTTTATCGGGAGACTTGGGGGAACGCTGGGTGGAAGGAAATTTGTGGCTTCTCTCAGATTCCCGAACTTTCTGCAACAGAAATGTGAGGAACATGTGTTTTTTTTATCCAAATTTTGAGGTTTGCAAAGGATTCTGGGAAACAGAACCTGGTCCGAGCCCCGCAAGTCACCCCTCCTTGCATTCCCCTAGGTCTCTAGTTTTCAGAAATGCACAGGTTTGGTAGGTTTCCCTTGGTGCCAGCTGAGCTAGAGGCCAAAATCTACAGGTAGGCACTTCGCAAAAAACACCTCTGTTTTCTTCCAAAAATGTGGATGTGTCCACGTTGCGCTTTGGTGCGTTTCCTGTCGCGGGCGCTAGGCCTACCCACACAAGTGAGGTATCATTTTTATCGGGAGACTTGGGGGAACGCTGGGTGGAAGGAAATTTGTGGCTCCTCTCAGATTCCAGTACTTTTTTGCCACAGAAATGTGAGGAACATGTGTTTTTTTAGCCAAATTTTGAGGTGTGCAAAGGATTCTGGGTAACAGAACCTGGTCCGAGCCCCGCAAGTCTTCCCTCCTTGGATTCCCCTAGGTCTCTAGTTTTCAGAAATGCACAGGTTTGGTAGGTTTCCCTAGGTGCCGGCTGAGATAGAGGCCAAAATCTACAGGTAGGCACTTCGCAAAAAACACCTCTGTTTTCTTCCAAAAATTTGGATGTGTCCACGTTGCGCTTTGGGGCGTTTCCTGTCGCGGGCGCTAGGCCTACCCACACAAGTGAGGTATAATTTTTATCGGGAGACTTGGGGGAATGCTGGGTGGAAGGAAATTTGTGGCTCCTCTCAGATTCCCGAACTTTCTGCTAAAGAAATGTGAGGAACATGTGTTTTTTTAGCCAAATTTTGAGGTTTGCAAAGGATTCTGGGTAACAGAACCTGGTCCGAGCCCCGCAAGTCACCCCTCCTTGGATTCCCCTAGGTCTCTAGTTTTCAGAAATGCACAGGTTTGGTAGGTTTCCCTAGGTGCCGGCTGAGCTAGAGGCCAAAATCTACAGGTAGGCACTTCGCAAAAAACACCTCTGTTTTCTTCCAAAAATTTGGATGTGTCCACGTTGCGCTTTGGGGCGTTTCCTGTCGCGGGCGCTAGGCCTACCTACACAAGTGAGGTATCATTTTTATCGGGAGACTTGGGGGAACGCTGGGTGGAAGCAAATTTGTGGCTCCTCTCAGATTCCAGAACTTTCTGCCACAGAAATGTGAGGAACATGTGTTTTTTTAGCCAAATTTTGAGGTTTGCAAAGGATTCTGGGTAACAGAACCTGGTCCGAGCCCCGCAAGTCACCCCTCCTTGGATTCCCCTAGGTCTCTAGTTTTCAGAAATGCACAGGTTTGGTAGGTTTCCCTAGGTGCCGGCTGAGCTAGAGGCCAAAATCTACAGGTAGGCACTTCGCAAAAAACACCTCTGTTTTCTTCCAAAAATTTGGATGTGTCCACGTTGCGCTTTGGGGCGTTTCCTGTCGCGGGCGCTAGGCCTACCCACACTAGTGAGGTATCATTTTTATCGGGAGACTTGGGGGAACGCTGGGTGGAAGGAAATTTGTGGCTCCTCTCAGATTCCCGAACTTTCTGCCACAGAAATGTGAGGAACATGTGTTTTGTTAGCCAAATTTTGAGGTTTGCAAAGAATTCTGGGTAACAGAACCTGGTCCGAGCCCCGCAAGTCACCTCTCCTTGGATTCCCCTAGGTCTCTAGTTTTCAGAAATGCACAGGTTTGGTAGGTTTCCCTAGGTGCCGGCTGAGCTAGAGGCCAAAATCTACAGGTAGGCACTTCGCAAAAAACACCTCTGTTTTCTTCCAAAAATTTTGATGTGTCCACGTTGCGCTTTGGGGCGTTTCCTGTCGCGGGCGCTAGGCCTACCCACACAAGTGAGGTATCATTTTTATCGGGAGACTTGGGGGAACGCTGGGTGGAAGGAAATTTGTGGCTCCTCTCACATTCCAGAACTTTATGCCACAGAAATGTGAGGAACATGTGTTTTTTTAGCCATATTTTGAGGTTTGCAAAGGATTCTGGGTAACAGAACCTGGTCCGAGCCCCGCAAGTCACCCCTCCTTGGATTCTCCTAGGCCTCTAGTTTTCAGAAATGCACAGGTTTGGTAGGTTACCCTAGGTGCCGGCTGAGCTAGAGGTCAAAATCTTCAGGTAGGCACTTCGCAAAAAACACCTCTGTTTTATTCCAAAAATGTGGATGTGTCCACATTGCGCTTTGGGGCGTTTCCTGTCGCGGGCGCTAGGCCTACCCACACAAGTGAGGTATCATTTTTATCGGGAGACTTGGGGGAACGCTGGGTGGAAGGAAATTTGTGGCTTCTCTCAGATTCCCGAACTTTCTGCCACAGAAATGTGAGGAACATGTGTTTTTTTAGCCAAAGTTTGAGGTTTGCAAAGGATTCTGGGTAACAGAACCTGGTCCGAGCCCCGCAAGTCACCCCTCCTTGGATTCCCCTAGGTCTCTAGTTTTCAGAAATGCACAGGTTTGGTAGGTTTCCCTAGGTGCCGGCTGAGCTAGAGGCCAAAATCTACAGGTAGGCACTTCGCAAAAAACATCTCTGTTTTCTTCGAAAAATTTGGATGTGTCCACGTTGCGCTTTGGGGCGTTTCCTGTCGCGGGCGCTAGGCCTACCCACACAAGTGAGGTATCATTTTTATCGGGAGACTTGGGGGAACGCTGGGTGGAAGGAAATTTGTGGCTCCTCTCACATTCCAGAACTTTATGCCACAGAAATGTGAGGAACATGTGTTTTTTAAGCCAAATTTTGAGGTTTGCAAAGGATTCTGGGTAACAGAACCTGGTCCGAGCCCCGCAAGTCACCCCTCCTTGGATTCCCCTAGGTCTCTAGTTTTCAGAAATGCACAGGTTTGGTAGGTTACCCTAGGTGCCGACTGAGCTAGAGGCCAAAATCTTCAGGTAGGCACTTCGCAAAAAACACCTCTGTTTTATTCCAAAAATGTGGATGTGTCCATGTTGCGCTTTGGGGCGTTTCCTGTCACGGGCGCTAGGCCTACCCACACAAGTGAGGTATCATTTTTATCGGGAGACTTGGGGGAACGCTGGGTGGAAGGACATTTGTGGCTCCTCTCAGATTCCAGTACTTTTTTGCCACAGAAAAGTGAGGAACATGTGTTTTTTTAGCCAAATTTTGAGGTTTGCAAAGGATTCTGGGTAACAGAACCTGGTCCGAGCCCCGCAAGTCACCCCTCCTTGGATTCCCCTAGGTCTCTAGTTTTCAGAAATGCACAGGTTTGGTAGGTTTCCCTAGGTGCCGGCTGAGCTAGAGGCCAAAATCTTCAGGTAGGCACTTCGCAAAAAACACCTCTGTTTTATTCCAAAAATTTGGATGTGTCCATGTTGCGCTTTGGGGCGTTTCCTGTCGCGGGCGCTAGGCCTACCCACACAAGTGAGGTATCATTTTTATCGGGAGACTTGGGGGAACGCTGGGTGGAAGGAAATTTGTGGCTCCTCTCACATTTCAGAACTTTATGCCACAGAAATGTGAGGAACATGTGTTTTTTAAGCCAAATTTTGAGGTTTGCAAAGGATTCTGGGTAACAGAACCTGGTCCGAGCCCCGCAAGTCACCCCTCCTTGGATTCCCCTAGGTCTCTAGTTTTCAGAAATGCACAGGTTTGGTAGGTTTCCCTAGGTGCCGGCTGAGCTAGAGGCCAAAATCTACAGGTAGGCACTTCGCAAAAAACACCTCTGTTTTCTTCCAAAAATTTGGATGTGTCCACGTTGCGCTTTGGGGCGTTTCCTGTCGCGGGCGCTAGGCCTACCCACACAAGTGAGGTATCATTTTTATCGGGAGACTTGGGGGAACGCTGGGTGGAAGGAAATTTGTGGCTCCTCTCACATTCCAGAACTTTATGCCACAGAAATGTGAGGAACATGTGTTTTTTTAAGCCATATTTTGAGGTTTGCAAAGGATTCTGGGTAACAGAACCTGGTCCGAGCCCAGCAAGTCACCCCTCCTTGGATTCCCCTAGGTCTCTAGTTTTCAGAAATGCACAGGTTTGGTAGGTTACCCTAGGTGCCGGCTGAGCTAGAGGCCAAAATCTTCAGGTAGGCACTTCGCAAAAAACACCTCTGTTTTATTCCAAAAATGTGGATGTGTCCATGTTGCGCTTTGGGGCGTTTCCTGTCGCGGGCGCTAAGCCTACCCACACAAGTGAGGTATCATTTTTATCGGGAGACTTGGGGGAACGCTGGGTGGAAGGAAATTTGTGGCTTCTCTCAGATTCCCGAACTTTCTGCCACAGAAATGTGAGGAACATGTGTTTTTTTTAGCCAAATTTTGAGGTTTGCAAAGGATTCTGGGAAACAGAACCTGGTCCGAGCCCCGCAAGTCACCCCTCCTTGGATTCCCCTATGTCTCTAGTTTTCAGAAATGCACAGGTTTGGTAGGTTTCCATAGGTGCCAGCTGAGCTAGAGGCCAAAATCTACAGATAGGCACTTCGCAAAAAACACCTCTGTTTTCTTCCAAAAATGTGGATGTGTCCACGTTGCGCTTTGGTGCGTTTCCTGTCGCGGGCGCTAGGCCTACCCACACAAGTGAGGTATCATTTTTATCGGGAGACTTGGGGGAACGCTGGGTGGAAGGAAATTTGTGGCTCCTCTCACATTTCAGAACTTTATGCCACAGAAATGTGAGGAACATGTGTTTTTTAAGCCAAATTTTGAGGTTTGCAAAGGATTCTGGGTAACAGAACCTGGTCCGAGCCATGCAAGTCACCCCTCCTTGGATTCCCCTAGGTCTCTAGTTTTCAGAAATGCACATGTTTGGTAGGTTACCCTGGGTGCCGGCTGAGCTAGAGGCCAAAATCTTCAGGTAGGCACTTCGCAAAAAACACCTCTGTTTTATTCCAAAAATGTGGATGTGTCCATGTTGCGCTTTGGGGCGTTTCCTGTCACGGGCGCTAGGCCTACCCACACAAGTGAGGTATCATTTTTATCGGGAGACTTGGGGGAACGCTGGGTGGAAGGACATTTGTGGCTCCTCTCAGATTCCAGTACTTTTTTGCCACAGAAAAGTGAGGAACATGTGTTTTTTTAGCCAAATTTTGAGGTTTGCAAAGGATTCTGGGTAACAGAACCTGGTCCGACCCCCGCAAGTCACCCCTCCTTGGATTCCCCTAGGTCTCTAGTTTTCAGAAATGCACAGGTTTGGTAGGTTTCCCTAGGTGCCGGCTGAGCTAGAGGCCAAAATCTTCAGGTAGGCACTTCGCAAAAAACACCTCTGTTTTATTTCAAAAATGTGGATGTGTCCATGTTGCGCTTTGGGGCGTTTCCTGTCGCGGGCGCTAGGCCTACCCACACCAGTGAGGTATCATTTTTATCGGGAGACTTGGGGGAACGCTGGGTGGAAGGAAATTTGTGGCTTCTCTCAGATTCCCGAACTTTCTGCAACAGAAATGTGAGGAACATGTGTTTTTTTTAGCCAAATTTTGAGGTTTGCAAAGGATTCTGGGAAACAGAACCTGGTCCGAGCCCCGCAAGTCACCCCTCCTTGCATTCCCCTAGGTCTCTAGTTTTCAGAAATGCACAGGTTTGGTAGGTTTCCCTTGGTGCCAGCTGAGCTAGAGGCCAAAATCTACAGGTAGGCACTTCGCAAAAAACACCTCTGTTTTCTTCCAAAAATGTGGATGTGTCCACGTTGCGCTTTGGTGCGTTTCCTGTCGCGGGCGCTAGGCCTACCCACACAAGTGAGGTATCATTTTTATCGGGAGACTTGGGGGAACGCTGGGTGGAAGGAAATTTGTGGCTCCTCTCACATTTCAGTACTTTTTTGCCACAGAAATGTGAGGAACATGTGTTTTTTTAGCCAAATTTTGAGGTGTGCAAAGGATTCTGGGTAACAGAACCTGGTCCGAGCCCCGCAAGTCTTCCCTCCTTGGATTCCCCTAGGTCTCTAGTTTTCAGAAATGCACAGGTTTGGTAGGTTTCCCTAGGTGCCGGCTGAGCTAGAGGCCAAAATCTACAGGTAGGCACTTCGCAAAAAACACCTCTGTTTTCTTCCAAAAATTTGGATGTGTCCACGTTGCGCTTTGGGGCGTTTCCTGTCGCGGGCGCTAGGCCTACCCACACAAGTGAGGTATAATTTTTATCGGGAGACTTGGGGGAATGCTGGGTGGAAGGAAATTTGTGGCTCCTCTCAGATTCCCGAACTTTCTGCTAAAGAAATGTGAGGAACATGTGTTTTTTTAGCCAAATTTTGAGGTTTGCAAAGGATTCTGGGTAACAGAACCTGGTCCGAGCCCCGCAAGTCACCCCTCCTTGGATTCCCCTAGGTCTCTAGTTTTCAGAAATGCACAGGTTTGGTAGGTTTCCCTAGGTGCCGGCTGAGCTAGAGGCCAAAATCTACAGGTAGGCACTTCGCAAAAAACACCTCTGTTTTCTTCCAAAAATTTGGATGTGTCCACGTTGTGCTTTGGGGCGTTTCCTGTCGCGGGCGCTAGGCCTACCCACACAAGTGAGGTATCATTTTTATCGGGAGACTTGGGGGAACGCTGGGTGGAAGGAAATTTGTGGCTCCTCTCAGATTCCAGAACTTTCTGCCACAGAAATGTGAGGAACATGTGTTTTTTTAGCCAAATTTTGAGGTTTGCAAAGGATTCTGGGTAACAGAACCTGGTCCGAGCCCCGCAAGTCACCCCTCCTTGGATTCCCCTAGGTCTCTAGTTTTCAGAAATGCACAGGTTTGGTAGGTTTCCCTAGGTGCCGGCTGAGCTAGAGGCCAAAATCTACAGGTAGGCACTTCGCAAAAAACACCTCTGTTTTCTTCCAAAAATTTGGATGTGTCCACGTTGCGCTTTGGGGCGTTTCCTGTCGCGGGCGCTAGGCCTACCCACACTAGTGAGGTATCATTTTTATCGGGAGACTTGGGGGAACGCTGGGTGGAAGGAAATTTGTGGCTCCTCTCAGATTCCTGAACTTTCTGCCACAGAAATGTGAGGAACATGTGTTTTGTTAGCCAAATTTTGAGGTTTGCAAAGGATTCTGGGTAACAGAACCTGGTCCGAGCCCCGCAAGTCACCTCTCCTTGGATTCCCCTAGGTCTCTAGTTTTCAGAAATGCACAGGTTTGGTAGGTTTCCCTAGGTGCCGGCTGAGCTAGAGGCCAAAATCTACAGGTAGGCACTTCGCAAAAAACACCTCTGTTTTCTTCCAAAAATTTTGATGTGTCCACGTTGCGCTTTGGGGCGTTTCCTGTCGCGGGCGCTAGGCCTACCCACACAAGTGAGGTATCATTTTTATCGGGAGACTTGGGGGAACGCTGGGTGGAAGGAAATTTGTGGCTCCTCTCACATTCCAGAACTTTATGCCACAGAAATGTGAGGAACATGTGTTTTTTTAGCCATATTTTGAGGTTTGCAAAGGATTCTGGGTAACAGAACCTGGTCCGAGCCCCGCAAGTCACCCCTCCTTGGATTCTCCTAGGCCTCTAGTTTTCAGAAATGCACAGGTTTGGTAGGTTACCCTAGGTGCCGGCTGAGCTAGAGGTCAAAATCTTCAAGTAGGCACTTCGCAAAAAACACCTCTGTTTTATTCCAAAAATGTGGATGTGTCCACATTGCGCTTTGGGGCGTTTCCTGTCGCGGGCGCTAGGCCTACCCACACAAGTGAGGTATCATTTTTATCGGGAGACTTGGGGGAACGCTGGGTGGAAGGAAATTTGTGGCTTCTCTCAGATTCCCGAACTTTCTGCCACAGAAATGTGAGGAACATGTGTTTTTTTAGCCAAAGTTTGAGGTTTGCAAAGGATTCTGGGTAACAGAACCTGGTCCGAGCCCCGCAAGTCACCCCTCCTTGGATTCCCCTAGGTCTCTAGTTTTCAGAAATGCACAGGTTTGGTAGGTTTCCCTAGGTGCCGGCTGAGCTAGAGGCCAAAATCTACAGGTAGGCACTTCGCAAAAAACATCTCTGTTTTCTTCGAAAAATTTGGATGTGTCCACGTTGCGCTTTGGGGCGTTTCCTGTCGCGGGCGCTAGGCCTACCCACACAAGTGAGGTATCATTTTTATCGGGAGACTTGGGGGAACGCTGGGTGGAAGGAAATTTGTGGCTCCTCTCACATTCCAGAACTTTATGCCACAGAAATGTGAGGAACATGTGTTTTTTAAGCCAAATTTTGAGGTTTGCAAAGGATTCTGGGTAACAGAACCTGGTCCGAGCCCCGCCAGTCACCCCTCCTTAGATTCCCCTAGGTCTCTAGTTTTCAGAAATGCACAGGTTTGGTAGGTTACCCTAGGTGCCGGCTGAGCTAGAGGCCAAAATCTTCAGGTAGGCACTTCGCAAAAAACACCTCTGTTTTATTCCAAAAATGTGGATGTGTCCATGTTGCGCTTTGGGGCGTTTCCTGTCGCGGGCGCTAGGCCTACCCACACAAGTGAGGTATCATTTTTATCGGGAGACTTGGGGGAACGCTGGGTGGAAGGAAATTTGTGGCTCCTCTCACATTCCAGAACTTTATGCCACAGAAATGTGAGGAACATGTGTTTTTTAAGCCAAATTTTGAGGTTTGCAAAGGATTCTGGGTAACAGAACCTGGTCCGAGCCCCGCAAGTCACCCCTCCTTGGATTCCCCTAGGTCTCTAGTTTTCAGAAATGCACAGGTTTGGTAGGTTACCCTAGGTGCCGACTGAGCTAGAGGCCAAAATCTTCAGGTAGGCACTTCGCAAAAAACACCTCTGTTTTATTCCAAAAATGTGGATGTGTCCATGTTGCGCTTTGGGGCGTTTCCTGTCACGGGCGCTAGGCCTACCCACACAAGTGAGGTATCATTTTTATCGGGAGACTTGGGGGAACGCTGGGTGGAAGGACATTTGTGGCTCCTCTCAGATTCCAGTACTTTTTTGCCACAGAAAAGTGAGGAACATGTGTTTTTTTAGCCAAATTTTGAGGTTTGCAAAGGATTCTGGGTAACAGAACCTGGTCCGAGCCCCGCAAGTCACCCCTCCTTGGATTCCCCTAGGTCTCTAGTTTTCAGAAATGCACAGGTTTGGTAGGTTTCCCTAGGTGCCGGCTGAGCTAGAGGCCAAAATCTTCAGGTAGGCACTTCGCAAAAAACACCTCTGTTTTATTCCAAAAATGTGGATGTGTCCATGTTGCGCTTTGGGGCGTTTCCTGTCGCGGGCGCTAGGCCTACCCACACAAGTGAGGTATCATTTTTATTGGGAGACTTGGGGGAACGCTGGGTGGAAGGAAATTTGTGGCTTCTCTCAGATTCCCGAACTTTCTGCCACAGAAATGTGAGGAACATGTGTTTTTTTTAGCCAAATTTTGAGGTTTGCAAAGGATTCTGGGAAACAGAACCTGGTCCGAGCCCCGCAAGTCACCCCTCCTTGGATTCCCCTAGGTCTCTAGTTTTCAGAAATGCACAGGTTTGGTAGGTTTCCCTAGGTGCCGGCTGAGCTAGAGGCCAAAATCTACAGGTAGGCACTTCGCAAAAAACACCTCTGTTTTCTTCCAAAAATTTGGATGTGTCCACGTTGCGCTTTGGGGCGTTTCCTGTCGCGGGCGCTAGGCCTACCCACACAAGTGAGGTATCATTTTTATCGGGAGACTTGGGGGAACGCTGGGTGGAAGGAAATTTGTGGCTCCTCTCAGATTCCCGAACTTTCTGCTACAGAAATGTGAGGAACATGTGTTTTTTTAGCCAAATTTTGAGGTTTGCAAAGGATTCTGGGTAACAGAACCTGGTCCGAGCCCCGCAAGTCACCCCTCCTTGGATTCCCCTAGGTCTCTAGTTTTCAGAAATGCACAGGTTTGGTAGGTTACCCTAGGTGCCGGCTGAGCTAGAGGCCAAAATCTTCAGGTAGGCACTTCGCAAAAAACACCTCTGTTTTATTCCAAAAATGTGGATGTGTCCATGTTGCGCTTTGGGGCGTTTCCTGTCGCGAGCGCTAGGCCTACCCACACAAGTGAGGTATCAT
The DNA here is from genome assembly GCF_031143425.1 of Pleurodeles waltl. NCBI lineage: Eukaryota > Metazoa > Chordata > Amphibia > Caudata > Salamandridae > Pleurodeles > Pleurodeles waltl. The sequence continues at coordinate 218,280,864 of NC_090436.1, read as the reverse complement.
TTTTATCGGGAGACTTGGGGGAACGCTGGGTGGAAGGAAATTTGTGGCTTCTCTCAGATTCCCGAACTTTCTGCCACAGAAATGTGAGGAACATGTGTTTTTTTTAGCCAAATTTTGAGGCTTGCAAAGGATTCTGGGAAACAGAACCTGGTCCGAGCCCCGCAAGTCACCCCTCCTTGGATTCCCCTATGTCTCTAGTTTTCAGAAATGCACAGGTTTGGTAGGTTTCCCTAGGTGCCAGCTGAGCTAGAGGCCAAAATCTACAGATAGGCACTTCGCAAAAAACACCTCTGTTTTCTTCCAAAAATGTGGATGTGTCCACGTTGCGCTTTGGTGCGTTTCCTGTCGCGGGCGCTAGGCCTACCCACACAAGTGAGGTATCATTTTTATCGGGAGACTTGGGGGAACGCTGGGTGGAAGGAAATTTGTGGCTCCTCTCACATTTCAGAACTTTATGCCACAGAAATGTGAGGAACATGTGTTTTTTAAGCCAAATTTTGAGGTTTGCAAAGGATTCTGGGTAACAGAACCTGGTCCGAGCCCCGCAAGTCACCCCTCCTTGGATTCCCCTAGGTCTCTAGTTTTCAGAAATGCACAGGTTTGGTAGGTTTCCCTAGGTGCCGGCTGAGCTAGAGGCCAAAATCTACAGGTAGGCACTTCGCAAAAAACACCTCTGTTTTCTTCCAAAAATTTGGATGTGTCCACGTTGCGCTTTGGGGCGTTTCCTGTCGCGGGCGCTAGGCCTACCCACACAAGTGAGGTATCATTTTTATCGGGAGACTTGGGGGAACGCTGGGTGGAAGGAAATTTGTGGCTCCTCTCACATTCCAGAACTTTATGCCACAGAAATGTGAGGAACATGTGTTTTTTTAAGCCATATTTTGAGGTTTGCAAAGGATTCTGGGTAACAGAATCTGGTCCGAGCCCCGCAAGTCACCCCTCCTTGGATTCCCCTAGGTCTCTAGTTTTCAGAAATGCACAGGTTTGGTAGGTTTCCCTAGGTGCCGGCTGAGCTAGAGGCCAAAATCTACAGGTAGGCACTTCGCAAAAAACATCTCTGTTTTCTTCGAAAAATTTGGATGTGTCCACGTTGCGCTTTGGGGCGTTTCCTGTCGCGGGCGCTAGGCCTACCCACACAAGTGAGGTATCATTTTTATCGGGAGACTTGGGGGAACGCTGGGTGGAAGGAAATTTGTGGCTCCTCTCACATTCCAGAACTTTATGCCACAGAAATGTGAGGAACATGTGTTTTTTAAGCCAAATTTTGAGGTTTGCAAAGGATTCTGGGTAACAGAACCTGGTCCGAGCCCCGCCAGTCACCCCTCCTTAGATTCCCCTAGGTCTCTAGTTTTCAGAAATGCACAGGTTTGGTAGGTTACCCTAGGTGCCGGCTGAGCTAGAGGCCAAAATCTTCAGGTAGGCACTTCGCAAAAAACACCTCTGTTTTATTCCAAAAATGTGGATGTGTCCATGTTGCGCTTTGGGGCGTTTCCTGTCGCGGGCGCTAGGCCTACCCACACAAGTGAGGTATCATTTTTATCGGGAGACTTGGGGGAACGCTGGGTGGAAGGAAATTTGTGGCTCCTCTCACATTCCAGAACTTTATGCCACAGAAATGTGAGGAACATGTGTTTTTTAAGCCAAATTTTGAGGTTTGCAAAGGATTCTGGGTAACAGAACCTGGTCCGAGCCCCGCCAGTCACCCCTCCTTAGATTCCCCTAGGTCTCTAGTTTTCAGAAATGCACAGGTTTGGTAGGTTACCCTAGGTGCCGGCTGAGCTAGAGGCCAAAATCTTCAGGTAGGCACTTCGCAAAAAACACCTCTGTTTTATTCCAAAAATGTGGATGTGTCCATGTTGCGCTTTGGGGCGTTTCCTGTCGCGAGCGCTAGGCCTACCCACACAAGTGAGGTATCATTTTTATCGGGAGACTTGGGGGAACGCTGGGTGGAAGGAAATTTGTGGCTTCTCTCAGATTCCCGAACTTTCTGCCACAGAAATGTGAGGAACATGTGTTTTTTTTAGCCAAATTTTGAGGCTTGCAAAGGATTCTGGGAAACAGAACCTGGTCCGAGCCCCGCAAGTCACCCCTCCTTGGATTCCCCTATGTCTCTAGTTTTCAGAAATGCACAGGTTTGGTAGGTTTCCCTAGGTGCCAGCTGAGCTAGAGGCCAAAATCTACAGATAGGCACTTCGCAAAAAACACCTCTGTTTTCTTCCAAAAATGTGGATGTGTCCACGTTGCGCTTTGGTGCGTTTCCTGTCGCGGGCGCTAGGCCTACCCACACAAGTGAGGTATCATTTTTATCGGGAGACTTGGGGGAACGCTGGGTGGAAGGAAATTTGTGGCTCCTCTCACATTTCAGAACTTTATGCCACAGAAATGTGAGGAACATGTGTTTTTTAAGCCAAATTTTGAGGTTTGCAAAGGATTCTGGGTAACAGAACCTGGTCCGAGCCCCGCAAGTCACCCCTCCTTGGATTCCCCTAGGTCTCTAGTTTTCAGAAATGCACAGGTTTGGTAGGTTTCCCTAGGTGCCGGCTGAGCTAGAGGCCAAAATCTACAGGTAGGCACTTCGCAAAAAACACCTCTGTTTTCTTCCAAAAATTTGGATGTGTCCACGTTGCGCTTTGGGGCGTTTCCTGTCGCGGGCGCTAGGCCTACCCACACAAGTGAGGTATCATTTTTATCGGGAGACTTGGGGGAACGCTGGGTGGAAGGAAATTTGTGGCTCCTCTCACATTCCAGAACTTTATGCCACAGAAATGTGAGGAACATGTGTTTTTTTAAGCCATATTTTGAGGTTTGCAAAGGATTCTGGGTAACAGAATCTGGTCCGAGCCCCGCAAGTCACCCCTCCTTGGATTCCCCTAGGTCTCTAGTTTTCAGAAATGCACAGGTTTGGTAGGTTTCCCTAGGTGCCGGCTGAGCTAGAGGCCAAAATCTACAGGTAGGCACTTCGCAAAAAACATCTCTGTTTTCTTCGAAAAATTTGGATGTGTCCACGTTGCGCTTTGGGGCGTTTCCTGTCGCGGGCGCTAGGCCTACCCACACAAGTGAGGTATCATTTTTATCGGGAGACTTGGGGGAACGCTGGGTGGAAGGAAATTTGTGGCTCCTCTCACATTCCAGAACTTTATGCCACAGAAATGTGAGGAACATGTGTTTTTTAAGCCAAATTTTGAGGTTTGCAAAGGATTCTGGGTAACAGAACCTGGTCCGAGCCCCGCCAGTCACCCCTCCTTAGATTCCCCTAGGTCTCTAGTTTTCAGAAATGCACAGGTTTGGTAGGTTACCCTAGGTGCCGGCTGAGCTAGAGGCCAAAATCTTCAGGTAGGCACTTCGCAAAAAACACCTCTGTTTTATTCCAAAAATGTGGATGTGTCCATGTTGCGCTTTGGGGCGTTTCCTGTCGCGGGCGCTAGGCCTACCCACACAAGTGAGGTATCATTTTTATCGGGAGACTTGGGGGAACGCTGGGTGGAAGGAAATTTGTGGCTCCTCTCACATTCCAGAACTTTATGCCACAGAAATGTGAGGAACATGTGTTTTTTAAGCCAAATTTTGAGGTTTGCAAAGGATTCTGGGTAACAGAACCTGGTCCGAGCCCCGCAAGTCACCCCTCCTTGGATTCCCCTAGGTCTCTAGTTTTCAGAAATGCACAGGTTTGGTAGGTTACCCTAGGTGCCGACTGAGCTAGAGGCCAAAATCTTCAGGTAGGCACTTCGCAAAAAACACCTCTGTTTTATTCCAAAAATGTGGATGTGTCCATGTTGCGCTTTGGGGCGTTTCCTGTCGCGGGCGCTAGGCCTACCCACACAAGTGAGGTATCATTTTTATCGGGAGACTTGGGGGAACGCTGGGTGGAAGGAAATTTGTGGCTCCTCTCACATTCCAGAACTTTATGCCACAGAAATGTGAGGAACATGTGTTTTTTTAAGCCATATTTTGAGGTTTGCAAAGGATTCTGGGTAACAGAATCTGGTCCGAGCCCCGCAAGTCACCCCTCCTTGGATTCCCCTAGGTCTCTAGTTTTCAGAAATGCACAGGTTTGGTAGGTTTCCCTAGGTGCCGGCTGAGCTAGAGGCCAAAATCTACAGGTAGGCACTTCGCAAAAAACATCTCTGTTTTCTTCGAAAAATTTGGATGTGTCCACGTTGCGCTTTGGGGCGTTTCCTGTCGCGGGCGCTAGGCCTACCCACACAAGTGAGGTATCATTTTTATCGGGAGACTTGGGGGAACGCTGGGTGGAAGGAAATTTGTGGCTCCTCTCACATTCCAGAACTTTATGCCACAGAAATGTGAGGAACATGTGTTTTTTAAGCCAAATTTTGAGGTTTGCAAAGGATTCTGGGTAACAGAACCTGGTCCGAGCCCCGCCAGTCACCCCTCCTTAGATTCCCCTAGGTCTCTAGTTTTCAGAAATGCACAGGTTTGGTAGGTTACCCTAGGTGCCGGCTGAGCTAGAGGCCAAAATCTTCAGGTAGGCACTTCGCAAAAAACACCTCTGTTTTATTCCAAAAATGTGGATGTGTCCATGTTGCGCTTTGGGGCGTTTCCTGTCGCGGGCGCTAGGCCTACCCACACAAGTGAGGTATCATTTTTATCGGGAGACTTGGGGGAACGCTGGGTGGAAGGAAATTTGTGGCTCCTCTCACATTCCAGAACTTTATGCCACAGAAATGTGAGGAACATGTGTTTTTTAAGCCAAATTTTGAGGTTTGCAAAGGATTCTGGGTAACAGAACCTGGTCCGAGCCCCGCAAGTCACCCCTCCTTGGATTCCCCTAGGTCTCTAGTTTTCAGAAATGCACAGGTTTGGTAGGTTACCCTAGGTGCCGACTGAGCTAGAGGCCAAAATCTTCAGGTAGGCACTTCGCAAAAAACACCTCTGTTTTATTCCAAAAATGTGGATGTGTCCATGTTGCGCTTTGGGGCGTTTCCTGTCACGGGCGCTAGGCCTACCCACACAAGTGAGGTATCATTTTTATCGGGAGACTTGGGGGAACGCTGGGTGGAAGGACATTTGTGGCTCCTCTCAGATTCCAGTACTTTTTTGCCACAGAAAAGTGAGGAACATGTGTTTTTTTAGCCAAATTTTGAGGTTTGCAAAGGATTCTGGGTAACAGAACCTGGTCCGAGCCCCGCAAGTCACCCCTCCTTGGATTCCCCTAGGTCTCTAGTTTTCAGAAATGCACAGGTTTGGTAGGTTTCCCTAGGTGCCGGCTGAGCTAGAGGCCAAAATCTTCAGGTAGGCACTTCGCAAAAAACACCTCTGTTTTATTCCAAAAATGTGGATGTGTCCATGTTGCGCTTTGGGGAGTTTCCTGTCGCGGGCGCTAGGCCTACCCACACAAGTGAGGTATCATTTTTATCGGGAGACTTGGGGGAACGCTGGGTGGAAGGAAATTTGTGGCTTCTCTCAGATTCCCGAACTTTCTGCCACAGAAATGTGAGGAACATGTGTTTTTTTTAGCCAAATTTTGAGGTTTGCAAAGGATTCTGGGAAACAGAACCTGGTCCGAGCCCCGCAAGTCACCCCTCCTTGGATTCCCCTAGGTCTCTAGTTTTCAGAAATGCACAGGTTTGGTAGGTTTCCCTAGGTGCCGGCTGAGCTAGAGGCCAAAATCTACAGGTAGGCACTTCGCAAAAAACACCTCTGTTTTCTTCCAAAAATTTGGATGTGTCCACGTTGCGCTTTGGGGCGTTTCCTGTCGCGGGCGCTAGGCCTACCCACACAAGTGAGGTATCATTTTTATCGGGAGACTTGGGGGAACGCTGGGTGGAAGGAAATTTGTGGCTCCTCTCAGATTCCCGAACTTTCTGCTACAGAAATGTGAGGAACATGTGTTTTTTTAGCCAAATTTTGAGGTTTGCAAAGGATTCTGGGTAACAGAACCTGGTCCGAGCCCCGCAAGTCACCCCTCCTTGGATTCCCCTAGGTCTCTAGTTTTCAGAAATGCACAGGTTTGGTAGGTTACCCTAGGTGCCGGCTGAGCTAGAGGCCAAAATCTTCAGGTAGGCACTTCGCAAAAAACACCTCTGTTTTATTCCAAAAATGTGGATGTGTCCATGTTGCGCTTTGGGGCGTTTCCTGTCGCGGGCGCTAGGCCTACCCACTCAAGTGAGGTATCATTTTTATCGGGAGACTTGGGGGAACGCTGGGTGGAAGGAAATTTGTGGCTTCTCTCAGATTCCCGAACTTTCTGCCACAGAAATGTGAGGAACATGTGTTTTTTTTAGCCAAATTTTGAGGTTTGCAAAGGATTCTGGGAAACAGAACCTGGTCCGAGCCCCGCAAGTCACCCCTCCTTGGATTCCCCTATGTCTCTAGTTTTCAGAAATGCACAGGTTTGGTAGGTTTCCCTAGGTGCCAGCTGAGCTAGAGGCCAAAATCTACAGATAGGCACTTCGCAAAAAACACCTCTGTTTTCTTCCAAAAATGTGGATGTGTCCACGTTGCGCTTTGGTGCGTTTCCTGTCGCGGGCGCTAGGCCTACCCACACAAGTGAGGTATCATTTTTATCGGGAGACTTGGGGGAACGCTGGGTGGAAGGAAATTTGTGGCTCCTCTCACATTTCAGAACTTTATGCCACAGAAATGTGAGGAACATGTGTTTTTTAAGCCAAATTTTGAGGTTTGCAAAGGATTCTGGGTAACAGAACCTGGTCCGAGCCCCGCAAGTCACCCCTCCTTGGATTCCCCTAGGTCTCTAGTTTTCAGAAATGCACAGGTTTGGTAGGTTTCCCTAGGTGCCGGCTGAGCTAGAGGCCAAAATCTACAGGTAGGCACTTCGCAAAAAACACCTCTGTTTTCTTCCAAAAATTTGGATGTCTCCACGTTGCGCTTTGGTGCGTTTCCTGTCGCGGGCGCTAGGCCTACCCACACAAGTGAGGTATCATTTTTATCGGGAGACTTGGGGGAACGCTGCGTGGAAGGAAATTTGTGGCTCCTCTCACATTCTAGAACTTTATGCCACAGAAATGTGAGGAACATGTGTTTTTTTAAGCCATATTTTGAGGTTTGCAAAGGATTCTGGGTAACAGAACCTGGTCCGAGCCCCGCAAGTCACCCCTCCTTGGATTCCCCTAGGTCTCTAGTTTTCAGAAATGCACAGGTTTGGTAGGTTACCCTAGGTGCCGGCTGAGCTAGAGGCCAAAATCTTCAGGTAGGCACTTCGCAAAAAACACCTCTGTTTTATTCCAAAAATGTGGATGTGTCCATGTTGCGCTTTGGGGCGTTTCCTGTCGCGGGCGCTAGGCCTACCCACACAAGTGAGGTATCATTTTTATCGGGAGACTTGGGGGAACGCTGGGTGGAAGGAAATTTGTGGCTTCTCTCAGATTCCTGAACTTTCTGCCACAGAAATGTGAGGAACATGTGTTTTTTTTAGCCAAATTTTGAGGTTTGCAAAGGATTCTGGGAAACAGAACCTGGTCCGAGCCCCGCAAGTCACCCCTCCTTGGATTCCCCTATGTCTCTAGTTTTCAGAAATGCACAGGTTTGGTAGGTTTCCCTAGGTGCCAGCTGAGCTAGAGGCCAAAATCTACAGGTAGGCACTTCGCAAAAAACACCAAAAATGTGGATGTGTCCACGTTGCGCTTTGGTGCGTTTCCTGTCGCGGGCGCTAGGCCTACCCACACAAGTGAGGTATCATTTTTATCGGGAGACTTGGGGGAACGCTGGGTGGAAGGAAATTTGTGGCTCCTCTCACATTTCAGAACTTTATGCCACAGAAATGTGAGGAACATGTGTTTTTTAAGCCAAATTTTGAGGTTTGCAAAGGATTCTGGGTAACAGAACCTGGTCCGAGCCCCGCAAGTCACCCCTCCTTGGATTCCCCTAGGTCTCTAGTTTTCAGAAATGCACATGTTTGGTAGGTTACCCTAGGTGCCGGCTGAGCTAGAGGCCAAAATCTTCAGGTAGGCACTTCGCAAAAAACACCTCTGTTTTATTCCAAAAATGTGGATGTGTCCATGTTGCGCTTTGGGGCGTTTCTTGTCACGGGCGCTAGGCCTACCCACACAAGTGAGGTATCATTTTTATCGGGAGACTTGGGGGAACGCTGGGTGGAAGGAAATTTGTGGCTCCTCTCAGATTCCAGTACTTTTTTGCCACAGAAATGTGAGGAACATGTGTTTTTTTAGCCAAATTTTGAGGTTTGCAAAGGATTCTGGGTAACAGAACCTGGTCCGAGCCCCGCAAGTCTTCCCTCCTTGGATTCCCCTAGGTCTCTAGTTTTCAGAAATGCACAGGTTTGGTAGGTTTCCCTAGGTGCCGGCTGAGCTAGAGGCCAAAATCTACAGGTAGGCACTTCGCAAAAAACACCTCTGTTTTCTTCCAAAAATTTGGATGTGTCCACGTTGCGCTTTGGTGCGTTTCCTGTCGCGGGCACTAGGCCTACCCACACAAGTGAGGTATCATTTTTATCGGGAGACTTGGGGGAACACTGGGTGGAAGGAAATTTGTGGCTTCTCTCAGATTCCCGAACTTTCTGCCACAGAAATGTGAGGAACATGTGTTTTTTTAGCCAAATTTTGAGGTTTGCAAAGGATTCTGGGTAACAGAACCTAGTCCGAGCCCCGCAAGTCACCCCTCCTTGGATTCCCCTAGGTCTCTCGTTTTCAGAAATGCACAGGTTTGGTAGGTTTCCCTAGGTGCCGGCTGAGCTAGAGGCCAAAATCTACAGGTAGGCACTTCGCAAAAAACACCTCTGTTTTCTTCCAAAAATTTGGATGTGTCCAGTTGCGCTTTGGTGCGTTTCCTGTCGCGGGCGCTAGGCCTACCCACATAAGTGAGGTATCATTTTTATCGGGAGACTTGGGGGAACGCTGGGTGGAAGGAAATTTGTGGCTCCTCTCACATTCCAGAACTTTATGCCACAGAAATGTGAGGAACATGTGTTTTTTAAGCCATATTTTGAGGTTTGCAGAGGATTCTGGGTAACAGAACCTGGTCCGAGCCCCGCAAGTCACCCCTCCTTGGATTCCCCTAGGTCTCTAGTTTTCAGAAATGCACAGGTTTGGTAGGTTACCCTAGGTGCCGGCTGAGGTAGAGGCCAAAATCTTCAGGTAGGCACTTCGCAAAAAACACCTCTGTTTTATTCCAAAAATGTGGATGTGTCCATGTTGCGCTTTGGGGCGTTTCCTGTCGCGGGCGCTAGGCCTACCCACACCAGTGAGGTATCATTTTTATCGGGAGACTTGGGGGAACGCTGGGTGGAAGGAAATTTGTGGCTTCTCTCAGATTCCCGAACTTTCTGCAACAGAAATGTGAGGAACATGTGTTTTTTTTATCCAAATTTTGAGGTTTGCAAAGGATTCTGGGAAACAGAACCTGGTCCGAGCCCCGCAAGTCACCCCTCCTTGCATTCCCCTAGGTCTCTAGTTTTCAGAAATGCACAGGTTTGGTAGGTTTCCCTTGGTGCCAGCTGAGCTAGAGGCCAAAATCTACAGGTAGGCACTTCGCAAAAAACACCTCTGTTTTCTTCCAAAAATGTGGATGTGTCCACGTTGCGCTTTGGTGCGTTTCCTGTCGCGGGCGCTAGGCCTACCCACACAAGTGAGGTATCATTTTTATCGGGAGACTTGGGGGAACGCTGGGTGGAAGGAAATTTGTGGCTCCTCTCAGATTCCAGTACTTTTTTGCCACAGAAATGTGAGGAACATGTGTTTTTTTAGCCAAATTTTGAGGTGTGCAAAGGATTCTGGGTAACAGAACCTGGTCCGAGCCCCGCAAGTCTTCCCTCCTTGGATTCCCCTAGGTCTCTAGTTTTCAGAAATGCACAGGTTTGGTAGGTTTCCCTAGGTGCCGGCTGAGATAGAGGCCAAAATCTACAGGTAGGCACTTCGCAAAAAACACCTCTGTTTTCTTCCAAAAATTTGGATGTGTCCACGTTGCGCTTTGGGGCGTTTCCTGTCGCGGGCGCTAGGCCTACCCACACAAGTGAGGTATAATTTTTATCGGGAGACTTGGGGGAATGCTGGGTGGAAGGAAATTTGTGGCTCCTCTCAGATTCCCGAACTTTCTGCTAAAGAAATGTGAGGAACATGTGTTTTTTTAGCCAAATTTTGAGGTTTGCAAAGGATTCTGGGTAACAGAACCTGGTCCGAGCCCCGCAAGTCACCCCTCCTTGGATTCCCCTAGGTCTCTAGTTTTCAGAAATGCACAGGTTTGGTAGGTTTCCCTAGGTGCCGGCTGAGCTAGAGGCCAAAATCTACAGGTAGGCACTTCGCAAAAAACACCTCTGTTTTCTTCCAAAAATTTGGATGTGTCCACGTTGCGCTTTGGGGCGTTTCCTGTCGCGGGCGCTAGGCCTACCTACACAAGTGAGGTATCATTTTTATCGGGAGACTTGGGGGAACGCTGGGTGGAAGCAAATTTGTGGCTCCTCTCAGATTCCAGAACTTTCTGCCACAGAAATGTGAGGAACATGTGTTTTTTTAGCCAAATTTTGAGGTTTGCAAAGGATTCTGGGTAACAGAACCTGGTCCGAGCCCCGCAAGTCACCCCTCCTTGGATTCCCCTAGGTCTCTAGTTTTCAGAAATGCACAGGTTTGGTAGGTTTCCCTAGGTGCCGGCTGAGCTAGAGGCCAAAATCTACAGGTAGGCACTTCGCAAAAAACACCTCTGTTTTCTTCCAAAAATTTGGATGTGTCCACGTTGCGCTTTGGGGCGTTTCCTGTCGCGGGCGCTAGGCCTACCCACACTAGTGAGGTATCATTTTTATCGGGAGACTTGGGGGAACGCTGGGTGGAAGGAAATTTGTGGCTCCTCTCAGATTCCCGAACTTTCTGCCACAGAAATGTGAGGAACATGTGTTTTGTTAGCCAAATTTTGAGGTTTGCAAAGAATTCTGGGTAACAGAACCTGGTCCGAGCCCCGCAAGTCACCTCTCCTTGGATTCCCCTAGGTCTCTAGTTTTCAGAAATGCACAGGTTTGGTAGGTTTCCCTAGGTGCCGGCTGAGCTAGAGGCCAAAATCTACAGGTAGGCACTTCGCAAAAAACACCTCTGTTTTCTTCCAAAAATTTTGATGTGTCCACGTTGCGCTTTGGGGCGTTTCCTGTCGCGGGCGCTAGGCCTACCCACACAAGTGAGGTATCATTTTTATCGGGAGACTTGGGGGAACGCTGGGTGGAAGGAAATTTGTGGCTCCTCTCACATTCCAGAACTTTATGCCACAGAAATGTGAGGAACATGTGTTTTTTTAGCCATATTTTGAGGTTTGCAAAGGATTCTGGGTAACAGAACCTGGTCCGAGCCCCGCAAGTCACCCCTCCTTGGATTCTCCTAGGCCTCTAGTTTTCAGAAATGCACAGGTTTGGTAGGTTACCCTAGGTGCCGGCTGAGCTAGAGGTCAAAATCTTCAGGTAGGCACTTCGCAAAAAACACCTCTGTTTTATTCCAAAAATGTGGATGTGTCCACATTGCGCTTTGGGGCGTTTCCTGTCGCGGGCGCTAGGCCTACCCACACAAGTGAGGTATCATTTTTATCGGGAGACTTGGGGGAACGCTGGGTGGAAGGAAATTTGTGGCTTCTCTCAGATTCCCGAACTTTCTGCCACAGAAATGTGAGGAACATGTGTTTTTTTAGCCAAAGTTTGAGGTTTGCAAAGGATTCTGGGTAACAGAACCTGGTCCGAGCCCCGCAAGTCACCCCTCCTTGGATTCCCCTAGGTCTCTAGTTTTCAGAAATGCACAGGTTTGGTAGGTTTCCCTAGGTGCCGGCTGAGCTAGAGGCCAAAATCTACAGGTAGGCACTTCGCAAAAAACATCTCTGTTTTCTTCGAAAAATTTGGATGTGTCCACGTTGCGCTTTGGGGCGTTTCCTGTCGCGGGCGCTAGGCCTACCCACACAAGTGAGGTATCATTTTTATCGGGAGACTTGGGGGAACGCTGGGTGGAAGGAAATTTGTGGCTCCTCTCACATTCCAGAACTTTATGCCACAGAAATGTGAGGAACATGTGTTTTTTAAGCCAAATTTTGAGGTTTGCAAAGGATTCTGGGTAACAGAACCTGGTCCGAGCCCCGCAAGTCACCCCTCCTTGGATTCCCCTAGGTCTCTAGTTTTCAGAAATGCACAGGTTTGGTAGGTTACCCTAGGTGCCGACTGAGCTAGAGGCCAAAATCTTCAGGTAGGCACTTCGCAAAAAACACCTCTGTTTTATTCCAAAAATGTGGATGTGTCCATGTTGCGCTTTGGGGCGTTTCCTGTCACGGGCGCTAGGCCTACCCACACAAGTGAGGTATCATTTTTATCGGGAGACTTGGGGGAACGCTGGGTGGAAGGACATTTGTGGCTCCTCTCAGATTCCAGTACTTTTTTGCCACAGAAAAGTGAGGAACATGTGTTTTTTTAGCCAAATTTTGAGGTTTGCAAAGGATTCTGGGTAACAGAACCTGGTCCGAGCCCCGCAAGTCACCCCTCCTTGGATTCCCCTAGGTCTCTAGTTTTCAGAAATGCACAGGTTTGGTAGGTTTCCCTAGGTGCCGGCTGAGCTAGAGGCCAAAATCTTCAGGTAGGCACTTCGCAAAAAACACCTCTGTTTTATTCCAAAAATTTGGATGTGTCCATGTTGCGCTTTGGGGCGTTTCCTGTCGCGGGCGCTAGGCCTACCCACACAAGTGAGGTATCATTTTTATCGGGAGACTTGGGGGAACGCTGGGTGGAAGGAAATTTGTGGCTCCTCTCACATTTCAGAACTTTATTCCACAGAAATGTGAGGAACATGTGTTTTTTAAGCCAAATTTTGAGGTTTGCAAAGGATTCTGGGTAACAGAACCTGGTCCGAGCCCCGCAAGTCACCCCTCCTTGGATTCCCCTAGGTCTCTAGTTTTCAGAAATGCACAGGTTTGGTAGGTTTCCCTAGGTGCCGGCTGAGCTAGAGGCCAAAATCTACAGGTAGGCACTTCGCAAAAAACACCTCTGTTTTCTTCCAAAAATTTGGATGTGTCCACGTTGCGCTTTGGGGCGTTTCCTGTCGCGGGCGCTAGGCCTACCCACACAAGTGAGGTATCATTTTTATCGGGAGACTTGGGGGAACGCTGGGTGGAAGGAAATTTGTGGCTCCTCTCACATTCCAGAACTTTATGCCACAGAAATGTGAGGAACATGTGTTTTTTTAAGCCATATTTTGAGGTTTGCAAAGGATTCTGGGTAACAGAACCTGGTCCGAGCCCAGCAAGTCACCCCTCCTTGGATTCCCCTAGGTCTCTAGTTTTCAGAAATGCACAGGTTTGGTAGGTTACCCTAGGTGCCGGCTGAGCTAGAGGCCAAAATCTTCAGGTAGGCACTTCGCAAAAAACACCTCTGTTTTATTCCAAAAATGTGGATGTGTCCATGTTGCGCTTTGGGGCGTTTCCTGTCGCGGGCGCTAAGCCTACCCACACAAGTGAGGTATCATTTTTATCGGGAGACTTGGGGGAACGCTGGGTGGAAGGAAATTTGTGGCTTCTCTCAGATTCCCGAACTTTCTGCCACAGAAATGTGAGGAACATGTGTTTTTTTTAGCCAAATTTTGAGGTTTGCAAAGGATTCTGGGAAACAGAACCTGGTCCGAGCCCCGCAAGTCACCCCTCCTTGGATTCCCCTATGTCTCTAGTTTTCAGAAATGCACAGGTTTGGTAGGTTTCCATAGGTGCCAGCTGAGCTAGAGGCCAAAATCTACAGATAGGCACTTCGCAAAAAACACCTCTGTTTTCTTCCAAAAATGTGGATGTGTCCACGTTGCGCTTTGGTGCGTTTCCTGTCGCGGGCGCTAGGCCTACCCACACAAGTGAGGTATCATTTTTATCGGGAGACTTGGGGGAACGCTGGGTGGAAGGAAATTTGTGGCTCCTCTCACATTTCAGAACTTTATGCCACAGAAATGTGAGGAACATGTGTTTTTTAAGCCAAATTTTGAGGTTTGCAAAGGATTCTGGGTAACAGAACCTGGTCCGAGCCATGCAAGTCACCCCTCCTTGGATTCCCCTAGGTCTCTAGTTTTCAGAAATGCACATGTTTGGTAGGTTACCCTGGGTGCCGGCTGAGCTAGAGGCCAAAATCTTCAGGTAGGCACTTCGCAAAAAACACCTCTGTTTTATTCCAAAAATGTGGATGTGTCCATGTTGCGCTTTGGGGCGTTTCCTGTCACGGGCGCTAGGCCTACCCACACAAGTGAGGTATCATTTTTATCGGGAGACTTGGGGGAACGCTGGGTGGAAGGACATTTGTGGCTCCTCTCAGATTCCAGTACTTTTTTGCCACAGAAAAGTGAGGAACATGTGTTTTTTTAGCCAAATTTTGAGGTTTGCAAAGGATTCTGGGTAACAGAACCTGGTCCGACCCCCGCAAGTCACCCCTCCTTGGATTCCCCTAGGTCTCTAGTTTTCAGAAATGCACAGGTTTGGTAGGTTTCCCTAGGTGCCGGCTGAGCTAGAGGCCAAAATCTTCAGGTAGGCACTTCGCAAAAAACACCTCTGTTTTATTTCAAAAATGTGGATGTGTCCATGTTGCGCTTTGGGGCGTTTCCTGTCGCGGGCGCTAGGCCTACCCACACCAGTGAGGTATCATTTTTATCGGGAGACTTGGGGGAACGCTGGGTGGAAGGAAATTTGTGGCTTCTCTCAGATTCCCGAACTTTCTGCAACAGAAATGTGAGGAACATGTGTTTTTTTTAGCCAAATTTTGAGGTTTGCAAAGGATTCTGGGAAACAGAACCTGGTCCGAGCCCCGCAAGTCACCCCTCCTTGCATTCCCCTAGGTCTCTAGTTTTCAGAAATGCACAGGTTTGGTAGGTTTCCCTTGGTGCCAGCTGAGCTAGAGGCCAAAATCTACAGGTAGGCACTTCGCAAAAAACACCTCTGTTTTCTTCCAAAAATGTGGATGTGTCCACGTTGCGCTTTGGTGCGTTTCCTGTCGCGGGCGCTAGGCCTACCCACACAAGTGAGGTATCATTTTTATCGGGAGACTTGGGGGAACGCTGGGTGGAAGGAAATTTGTGGCTCCTCTCACATTTCAGTACTTTTTTGCCACAGAAATGTGAGGAACATGTGTTTTTTTAGCCAAATTTTGAGGTGTGCAAAGGATTCTGGGTAACAGAACCTGGTCCGAGCCCCGCAAGTCTTCCCTCCTTGGATTCCCCTAGGTCTCTAGTTTTCAGAAATGCACAGGTTTGGTAGGTTTCCCTAGGTGCCGGCTGAGCTAGAGGCCAAAATCTACAGGTAGGCACTTCGCAAAAAACACCTCTGTTTTCTTCCAAAAATTTGGATGTGTCCACGTTGCGCTTTGGGGCGTTTCCTGTCGCGGGCGCTAGGCCTACCCACACAAGTGAGGTATAATTTTTATCGGGAGACTTGGGGGAATGCTGGGTGGAAGGAAATTTGTGGCTCCTCTCAGATTCCCGAACTTTCTGCTAAAGAAATGTGAGGAACATGTGTTTTTTTAGCCAAATTTTGAGGTTTGCAAAGGATTCTGGGTAACAGAACCTGGTCCGAGCCCCGCAAGTCACCCCTCCTTGGATTCCCCTAGGTCTCTAGTTTTCAGAAATGCACAGGTTTGGTAGGTTTCCCTAGGTGCCGGCTGAGCTAGAGGCCAAAATCTACAGGTAGGCACTTCGCAAAAAACACCTCTGTTTTCTTCCAAAAATTTGGATGTGTCCACGTTGTGCTTTGGGGCGTTTCCTGTCGCGGGCGCTAGGCCTACCCACACAAGTGAGGTATCATTTTTATCGGGAGACTTGGGGGAACGCTGGGTGGAAGGAAATTTGTGGCTCCTCTCAGATTCCAGAACTTTCTGCCACAGAAATGTGAGGAACATGTGTTTTTTTAGCCAAATTTTGAGGTTTGCAAAGGATTCTGGGTAACAGAACCTGGTCCGAGCCCCGCAAGTCACCCCTCCTTGGATTCCCCTAGGTCTCTAGTTTTCAGAAATGCACAGGTTTGGTAGGTTTCCCTAGGTGCCGGCTGAGCTAGAGGCCAAAATCTACAGGTAGGCACTTCGCAAAAAACACCTCTGTTTTCTTCCAAAAATTTGGATGTGTCCACGTTGCGCTTTGGGGCGTTTCCTGTCGCGGGCGCTAGGCCTACCCACACTAGTGAGGTATCATTTTTATCGGGAGACTTGGGGGAACGCTGGGTGGAAGGAAATTTGTGGCTCCTCTCAGATTCCTGAACTTTCTGCCACAGAAATGTGAGGAACATGTGTTTTGTTAGCCAAATTTTGAGGTTTGCAAAGGATTCTGGGTAACAGAACCTGGTCCGAGCCCCGCAAGTCACCTCTCCTTGGATTCCCCTAGGTCTCTAGTTTTCAGAAATGCACAGGTTTGGTAGGTTTCCCTAGGTGCCGGCTGAGCTAGAGGCCAAAATCTACAGGTAGGCACTTCGCAAAAAACACCTCTGTTTTCTTCCAAAAATTTTGATGTGTCCACGTTGCGCTTTGGGGCGTTTCCTGTCGCGGGCGCTAGGCCTACCCACACAAGTGAGGTATCATTTTTATCGGGAGACTTGGGGGAACGCTGGGTGGAAGGAAATTTGTGGCTCCTCTCACATTCCAGAACTTTATGCCACAGAAATGTGAGGAACATGTGTTTTTTTAGCCATATTTTGAGGTTTGCAAAGGATTCTGGGTAACAGAACCTGGTCCGAGCCCCGCAAGTCACCCCTCCTTGGATTCTCCTAGGCCTCTAGTTTTCAGAAATGCACAGGTTTGGTAGGTTACCCTAGGTGCCGGCTGAGCTAGAGGTCAAAATCTTCAAGTAGGCACTTCGCAAAAAACACCTCTGTTTTATTCCAAAAATGTGGATGTGTCCACATTGCGCTTTGGGGCGTTTCCTGTCGCGGGCGCTAGGCCTACCCACACAAGTGAGGTATCATTTTTATCGGGAGACTTGGGGGAACGCTGGGTGGAAGGAAATTTGTGGCTTCTCTCAGATTCCCGAACTTTCTGCCACAGAAATGTGAGGAACATGTGTTTTTTTAGCCAAAGTTTGAGGTTTGCAAAGGATTCTGGGTAACAGAACCTGGTCCGAGCCCCGCAAGTCACCCCTCCTTGGATTCCCCTAGGTCTCTAGTTTTCAGAAATGCACAGGTTTGGTAGGTTTCCCTAGGTGCCGGCTGAGCTAGAGGCCAAAATCTACAGGTAGGCACTTCGCAAAAAACATCTCTGTTTTCTTCGAAAAATTTGGATGTGTCCACGTTGCGCTTTGGGGCGTTTCCTGTCGCGGGCGCTAGGCCTACCCACACAAGTGAGGTATCATTTTTATCGGGAGACTTGGGGGAACGCTGGGTGGAAGGAAATTTGTGGCTCCTCTCACATTCCAGAACTTTATGCCACAGAAATGTGAGGAACATGTGTTTTTTAAGCCAAATTTTGAGGTTTGCAAAGGATTCTGGGTAACAGAACCTGGTCCGAGCCCCGCCAGTCACCCCTCCTTAGATTCCCCTAGGTCTCTAGTTTTCAGAAATGCACAGGTTTGGTAGGTTACCCTAGGTGCCGGCTGAGCTAGAGGCCAAAATCTTCAGGTAGGCACTTCGCAAAAAACACCTCTGTTTTATTCCAAAAATGTGGATGTGTCCATGTTGCGCTTTGGGGCGTTTCCTGTCGCGGGCGCTAGGCCTACCCACACAAGTGAGGTATCATTTTTATCGGGAGACTTGGGGGAACGCTGGGTGGAAGGAAATTTGTGGCTCCTCTCACATTCCAGAACTTTATGCCACAGAAATGTGAGGAACATGTGTTTTTTAAGCCAAATTTTGAGGTTTGCAAAGGATTCTGGGTAACAGAACCTGGTCCGAGCCCCGCAAGTCACCCCTCCTTGGATTCCCCTAGGTCTCTAGTTTTCAGAAATGCACAGGTTTGGTAGGTTACCCTAGGTGCCGACTGAGCTAGAGGCCAAAATCTTCAGGTAGGCACTTCGCAAAAAACACCTCTGTTTTATTCCAAAAATGTGGATGTGTCCATGTTGCGCTTTGGGGCGTTTCCTGTCACGGGCGCTAGGCCTACCCACACAAGTGAGGTATCATTTTTATCGGGAGACTTGGGGGAACGCTGGGTGGAAGGACATTTGTGGCTCCTCTCAGATTCCAGTACTTTTTTGCCACAGAAAAGTGAGGAACATGTGTTTTTTTAGCCAAATTTTGAGGTTTGCAAAGGATTCTGGGTAACAGAACCTGGTCCGAGCCCCGCAAGTCACCCCTCCTTGGATTCCCCTAGGTCTCTAGTTTTCAGAAATGCACAGGTTTGGTAGGTTTCCCTAGGTGCCGGCTGAGCTAGAGGCCAAAATCTTCAGGTAGGCACTTCGCAAAAAACACCTCTGTTTTATTCCAAAAATGTGGATGTGTCCATGTTGCGCTTTGGGGCGTTTCCTGTCGCGGGCGCTAGGCCTACCCACACAAGTGAGGTATCATTTTTATTGGGAGACTTGGGGGAACGCTGGGTGGAAGGAAATTTGTGGCTTCTCTCAGATTCCCGAACTTTCTGCCACAGAAATGTGAGGAACATGTGTTTTTTTTAGCCAAATTTTGAGGTTTGCAAAGGATTCTGGGAAACAGAACCTGGTCCGAGCCCCGCAAGTCACCCCTCCTTGGATTCCCCTAGGTCTCTAGTTTTCAGAAATGCACAGGTTTGGTAGGTTTCCCTAGGTGCCGGCTGAGCTAGAGGCCAAAATCTACAGGTAGGCACTTCGCAAAAAACACCTCTGTTTTCTTCCAAAAATTTGGATGTGTCCACGTTGCGCTTTGGGGCGTTTCCTGTCGCGGGCGCTAGGCCTACCCACACAAGTGAGGTATCATTTTTATCGGGAGACTTGGGGGAACGCTGGGTGGAAGGAAATTTGTGGCTCCTCTCAGATTCCCGAACTTTCTGCTACAGAAATGTGAGGAACATGTGTTTTTTTAGCCAAATTTTGAGGTTTGCAAAGGATTCTGGGTAACAGAACCTGGTCCGAGCCCCGCAAGTCACCCCTCCTTGGATTCCCCTAGGTCTCTAGTTTTCAGAAATGCACAGGTTTGGTAGGTTACCCTAGGTGCCGGCTGAGCTAGAGGCCAAAATCTTCAGGTAGGCACTTCGCAAAAAACACCTCTGTTTTATTCCAAAAATGTGGATGTGTCCATGTTGCGCTTTGGGGCGTTTCCTGTCGCGAGCGCTAGGCCTACCCACACAAGTGAGGTATCATTTTTATCGGGAGACTTGGGGGAACGCTGGGTGGAAGGAAATTTGTGGCTTCTCTCAGATTCCCGAACTTTCTGCCACAGAAATGTGAGGAACATGTGTTTTTTTTAGCCAAATTTTGAGGCTTGCAAAGGATTCTGGGAAACAGAACCTGGTCCGAGCCCCGCAAGTCACCCCTCCTTGGATTCCCCTATGTCTCTAGTTTTCAGAAATGCACAGGTTTGGTAGGTTTCCCTAGGTGCCAGCTGAGCTAGAGGCCAAAATCTACAGATAGGCACTTCGCAAAAAACACCTCTGTTTTCTTCCAAAAATGTGGATGTGTCCACGTTGCGCTTTGGTGCGTTTCCTGTCGCGGGCGCTAGGCCTACCCACACAAGTGAGGTATCATTTTTATCGGGAGACTTGGGGGAACGCTGGGTGGAAGGAAATTTGTGGCTCCTCTCACATTTCAGAACTTTATGCCACAGAAATGTGAGGAACATGTGTTTTTTAAGCCAAATTTTGAGGTTTGCAAAGGATTCTGGGTAACAGAACCTGGTCCGAGCCCCGCAAGTCACCCCTCCTTGGATTCCCCTAGGTCTCTAGTTTTCAGAAATGCACAGGTTTGGTAGGTTTCCCTAGGTGCCGGCTGAGCTAGAGGCCAAAATCTACAGGTAGGCACTTCGCAAAAAACACCTCTGTTTTCTTCCAAAAATTTGGATGTGTCCACGTTGCGCTTTGGGGCGTTTCCTGTCGCGGGCGCTAGGCCTACCCACACAAGTGAGGTATCATTTTTATCGGGAGACTTGGGGGAACGCTGGGTGGAAGGAAATTTGTGGCTCCTCTCACATTCCAGAACTTTATGCCACAGAAATGTGAGGAACATGTGTTTTTTTAAGCCATATTTTGAGGTTTGCAAAGGATTCTGGGTAACAGAATCTGGTCCGAGCCCCGCAAGTCACCCCTCCTTGGATTCCCCTAGGTCTCTAGTTTTCAGAAATGCACAGGTTTGGTAGGTTTCCCTAGGTGCCGGCTGAGCTAGAGGCCAAAATCTACAGGTAGGCACTTCGCAAAAAACATCTCTGTTTTCTTCGAAAAATTTGGATGTGTCCACGTTGCGCTTTGGGGCGTTTCCTGTCGCGGGCGCTAGGCCTACCCACACAAGTGAGGTATCATTTTTATCGGGAGACTTGGGGGAACGCTGGGTGGAAGGAAATTTGTGGCTCCTCTCACATTCCAGAACTTTATGCCACAGAAATGTGAGGAACATGTGTTTTTTAAGCCAAATTTTGAGGTTTGCAAAGGATTCTGGGTAACAGAACCTGGTCCGAGCCCCGCCAGTCACCCCTCCTTAGATTCCCCTAGGTCTCTAGTTTTCAGAAATGCACAGGTTTGGTAGGTTACCCTAGGTGCCGGCTGAGCTAGAGGCCAAAATCTTCAGGTAGGCACTTCGCAAAAAACACCTCTGTTTTATTCCAAAAATGTGGATGTGTCCATGTTGCGCTTTGGGGCGTTTCCTGTCGCGGGCGCTAGGCCTACCCACACAAGTGAGGTATCATTTTTATCGGGAGACTTGGGGGAACGCTGGGTGGAAGGAAATTTGTGGCTCCTCTCACATTCCAGAACTTTATGCCACAGAAATGTGAGGAACATGTGTTTTTTAAGCCAAATTTTGAGGTTTGCAAAGGATTCTGGGTAACAGAACCTGGTCCGAGCCCCGCAAGTCACCCCTCCTTGGATTCCCCTAGGTCTCTAGTTTTCAGAAATGCACAGGTTTGGTAGGTTACCCTAGGTGCCGACTGAGCTAGAGGCCAAAATCTTCAGGTAGGCACTTCGCAAAAAACACCTCTGTTTTATTCCAAAAATGTGGATGTGTCCATGTTGCGCTTTGGGGCGTTTCCTGTCACGGGCGCTAGGCCTACCCACACAAGTGAGGTATCATTTTTATCGGGAGACTTGGGGGAACGCTGGGTGGAAGGACATTTGTGGCTCCTCTCAGATTCCAGTACTTTTTTGCCACAGAAAAGTGAGGAACATGTGTTTTTTTAGCCAAATTTTGAGGTTTGCAAAGGATTCTGGGTAACAGAACCTGGTCCGAGCCCCGCAAGTCACCCCTCCTTGGATTCCCCTAGGTCTCTAGTTTTCAGAAATGCACAGGTTTGGTAGGTTTCCCTAGGTGCCGGCTGAGCTAGAGGCCAAAATCTTCAGGTAGGCACTTCGCAAAAAACACCTCTGTTTTATTCCAAAAATGTGGATGTGTCCATGTTGCGCTTTGGGGAGTTTCCTGTCGCGGGCGCTAGGCCTACCCACACAAGTGAGGTATCATTTTTATCGGGAGACTTGGGGGAACGCTGGGTGGAAGGAAATTTGTGGCTTCTCTCAGATTCCCGAACTTTCTGCCACAGAAATGTGAGGAACATGTGTTTTTTTTAGCCAAA
Organism: Pleurodeles waltl; assembly: GCF_031143425.1. Lineage (NCBI taxonomy): Eukaryota > Metazoa > Chordata > Amphibia > Caudata > Salamandridae > Pleurodeles > Pleurodeles waltl. The sequence continues at coordinate 218,259,294 of NC_090436.1, read as the reverse complement.
TTTTGAGGTTTGCAAAGGATTCTGGGAAACAGAACCTGGTCCGAGCCCCGCAAGTCACCCCTCCTTGGATTCCCCTAGGTCTCTAGTTTTCAGAAATGCACAGGTTTGGTAGGTTTCCCTAGGTGCCGGCTGAGCTAGAGGCCAAAATCTACAGGTAGGCACTTCGCAAAAAACACCTCTGTTTTCTTCCAAAAATTTGGATGTGTCCACGTTGCGCTTTGGGGCGTTTCCTGTCGCGGGCGCTAGGCCTACCCACACAAGTGAGGTATCATTTTTATCGGGAGACTTGGGGGAACGCTGGGTGGAAGGAAATTTGTGGCTCCTCTCAGATTCCCGAACTTTCTGCTACAGAAATGTGAGGAACATGTGTTTTTTTAGCCAAATTTTGAGGTTTGCAAAGGATTCTGGGTAACAGAACCTGGTCCGAGCCCCGCAAGTCACCCCTCCTTGGATTCCCCTAGGTCTCTAGTTTTCAGAAATGCACAGGTTTGGTAGGTTACCCTAGGTGCCGGCTGAGCTAGAGGCCAAAATCTTCAGGTAGGCACTTCGCAAAAAACACCTCTGTTTTATTCCAAAAATGTGGATGTGTCCATGTTGCGCTTTGGGGCGTTTCCTGTCGCGAGCGCTAGGCCTACCCACACAAGTGAGGTATCATTTTTATCGGGAGACTTGGGGGAACGCTGGGTGGAAGGAAATTTGTGGCTTCTCTCAGATTCCCGAACTTTCTGCCACAGAAATGTGAGGAACATGTGTTTTTTTTAGCCAAATTTTGAGGTTTGCAAAGGATTCTGGGAAACAGAACCTGGTCCGAGCCCCGCAAGTCACCCCTCCTTGGATTCCCCTATGTCTCTAGTTTTCAGAAATGCACAGGTTTGGTAGGTTTCCCTAGGTGCCAGCTGAGCTAGAGGCCAAAATCTACAGATAGGCACTTCGCAAAAAACACCTCTGTTTTCTTCCAAAAATGTGGATGTGTCCACGTTGCGCTTTGGTGCGTTTCCTGTCGCGGGCGCTAGGCCTACCCAGACAAGTGAGGTATCATTTTTATCGGGAGACTTGGGGGAACGCTGGGTGGAAGGAAATTTGTGGCTCCTCTCACATTTCAGAACTTTATGCCACAGAAATGTGAGGAACATGTGTTTTTTAAGCCAAATTTTGAGGTTTGCAAAGGATTCTGGGTAACAGAACCTGGTCCGAGCCCCGCAAGTCACCCCTCCTTGGATTCCCCTAGGTCTCTAGTTTTCAGAAATGCACAGGTTTGGTAGGTTTCCCTAGGTGCCGGCTGAGCTAGAGGCCAAAATCTACAGGTAGGCACTTCGCAAAAAACACCTCTGTTTTATTCCAAAAATGTGGATGTGTCCATGTTGCGCTTTGGGGCGTTTCCTGTCACGGGCGCTAGGCCTACCCACACAAGTGAGGTATCATTTTTATCGGGAGACTTGGGGGAACGCTGGGTGGAAGGACATTTGTGGCTCCTCTCAGATTCCAGTACTTTTTTGCCACAGAAAAGTGAGGAACATGTGTTTTTTTAGCCAAATTTTGAGGTTTGCAAAGGATTCTGGGTAACAGAACCTGGTCCGACCCCCGCAAGTCACCCCTCCTTGGATTCCCCTAGGTCTCTAGTTTTCAGAAATGCACAGGTTTGGTAGGTTTCCCTAGGTGCCGGCTGAGCTAGAGGCCAAAATCTTCAGGTAGGCACTTCGCAAAAAACACCTCTGTTTTATTCCAAAAATGTGGATGTGTCCATGTTGCGCTTTGGGGCGTTTCCTGTCGCGGGCGCTAGGCCTACCCACACCAGTGAGGTATCATTTTTATCGGGAGACTTGGGGGAACGCTGGGTGGAAGGAAATTTGTGGCTTCTCTCAGATTCCCGAACTTTCTGCAACAGAAATGTGAGGAACATGTGTTTTTTTTAGCCAAATTTTGAGGTTTGCAAAGGATTCTGGGAAACAGAACCTGGTCCGAGCCCCGCAAGTCACCCCTCCTTGCATTCCCCTAGGTCTCTAGTTTTCAGAAATGCACAGGTTTGGTAGGTTTCCCTTGGTGCCAGCTGAGCTAGAGGCCAAAATCTACAGGTAGGCACTTCGCAAAAAACACCTCTGTTTTCTTCCAAAAATGTGGATGTGTCCACGTTGCGCTTTGGTGCGTTTCCTGTCGCGGGCGCTAGGCCTACCCACACAAGTGAGGTATCATTTTTATCGGGAGACTTGGGGGAACGCTGGGTGGAAGGAAATTTGTGGCTCCTCTCAGATTCCAGTACTTTTTTGCCACAGAAATGTGAGGAACATGTGTTTTTTTAGCCAAATTTTGAGGTGTGCAAAGGATTCTGGGTAACAGAACCTGGTCCGAGCCCCGCAAGTCTTCCCTCCTTGGATTCCCCTAGGTCTCTAGTTTTCAGAAATGCACAGGTTTGGTAGGTTTCCCTAGGTGCCGGCTGAGCTAGAGGCCAAAATCTACAGGTAGGCACTTCGCAAAAAACACCTCTGTTTTATTCCAAAAATGTGGATGTGTCCATGTTGCGCTTTGGGGCGTTTCCTGTCGCGGGCGCTAGGCCTACCCACACAAGTGAGGTATCATTTTTATCGGGAGACTTGGGGGAACGCTGGGTGGAAGGAAATTTGTGGCTCCTCTCACATTCCAGAACTTTATGCCACAGAAATGTGAGGAACATGTGTTTTTTAAGCCAAATTTTGAGGTTTGCAAAGGATTCTGGGTAACAGAACCTGGTCCGAGCCCCGCAAGTCACCCCTCCTTGGATTCCCCTAGGTCTCTAGTTTTCAGAAATGCACAGGTTTGGTAGGTTACCCTAGGTGCCGACTGAGCTAGAGGCCAAAATCTTCAGGTAGGCACTTCGCAAAAAACACCTCTGTTTTATTCCAAAAATGTGGATGTGTCCATGTTGCGCTTTGGGGCGTTTCCTGTCACGGGCGCTAGGCCTACCCACACAAGTGAGGTATCATTTTTATCGGGAGACTTGGGGGAACGCTGGGTGGAAGGACATTTGTGGCTCCTCTCAGATTCCAGTACTTTTTTGCCACAGAAAAGTGAGGAACATGTGTTTTTTTAGCCAAATTTTGAGGTTTGCAAAGGATTCTGGGTAACAGAACCTGGTCCGAGCCCCGCAAGTCACCCCTCCTTGGATTCCCCTAGGTCTCTAGTTTTCAGAAATGCACAGGTTTGGTAGGTTTCCCTAGGTGCCGGCTGAGCTAGAGGCCAAAATCTTCAGGTAGGCACTTCGCAAAAAACACCTCTGTTTTATTCCAAAAATGTGGATGTGTCCATGTTGCGCTTTGGGGCGTTTCCTGTCGCGGGCGCTAGGCCTACCCACACAAGTGAGGTATCATTTTTATCGGGAGACTTGGGGGAACGCTGGGTGGAAGGAAATTTGTGGCTTCTCTCAGATTCCCGAACTTTCTGCCACAGAAATGTGAGGAACATGTGTTTTTTTTAGCCAAATTTTGAGGTTTGCAAAGGATTCTGGGAAACAGAACCTGGTCCGAGCCCCGCAAGTCACCCCTCCTTGGATTCCCCTAGGTCTCTAGTTTTCAGAAATGCACAGGTTTGGTAGGTTTCCCTAGGTGCCGGCTGAGCTAGAGGCCAAAATCTACAGGTAGGCACTTCGCAAAAAACACCTCTGTTTTCTTCCAAAAATTTGGATGTGTCCACGTTGCGCTTTGGGGCGTTTCCTGTCGCGGGCGCTAGGCCTACCCACACAAGTGAGGTATCATTTTTATCGGGAGACTTGGGGGAATGCTGGGTGGAAGGAAATTTGTGGCTCCTCTCAGATTCCCGAACTTTCTGCTACAGAAATGTGAGGAACATGTGTTTTTTTAGCCAAATTTTGAGGTTTGCAAAGGATTCTGGGTAACAGAACCTGGTCCGAGCCCCGCAAGTCACCCCTCCTTGGATTCCCCTAGGTCTCTAGTTTTCAGAAATGCACAGGTTTGGTAGGTTACCCTAGGTGCCGGCTGAGCTAGAGGCCAAAATCTTCAGGTAGGCACTTCGCAAAAAACACCTCTGTTTTATTCCAAAAATGTGGATGTGTCCATGTTGCGCTTTGGGGCGTTTCCTGTCGCGAGCGCTAGGCCTACCCACACAAGTGAGGTATCATTTTTATCGGGAGACTTGGGGGAACGCTGGGTGGAAGGAAATATGTGGCTTCTCTCAGATTCCCGAACTTTCTGCCACAGAAATGTGAGGAACATGTGTTTTTTTTAGCCAAATTTTGAGGTTTGCAAAGGATTCTGGGAAACAGAACCTGGTCCGAGCCCCGCAAGTCACCCCTCCTTGGATTCCCCTATGTCTCTAGTTTTCAGAAATGCACAGGTTTGGTAGGTTTCCCTAGGTGCCAGCTGAGCTAGAGGCCAAAATCTACAGATAGGCACTTCGCAAAAAACACCTCTGTTTTCTTCCAAAAATGTGGATGTGTCCACGTTGCGCTTTGGTGCGTTTCCTGTCGCGGGCGCTAGGCCTACCCACACAAGTGAGGTATCATTTTTATCGGGAGACTTGGGGGAACGCTGGGTGGAAGGAAATTTGTGGCTCCTCTCACATTTCAGAACTTTATGCCACAGAAATGTGAGGAACATGTGTTTTTTAAGCCAAATTTTGAGGTTTGCAAAGGATTCTGGGTAACAGAACCTGGTCCGAGCCCCGCAAGTCACCCCTCCTTGGATTCCCCTAGGTCTCTAGTTTTCAGAAATGCACAGGTTTGGTAGGTTTCCCTAGGTGCCGGCTGAGCTAGAGGCCAAAATCTACAGGTAGGCACTTCGCAAAAAACACCTCTGTTTTATTCCAAAAATGTGGATGTGTCCATGTTGCGCTTTGGGGCGTTTCCTGTCACGGGCGCTAGGCCTACCCACACAAGTGAGGTATCATTTTTATCGGGAGACTTGGGGGAACGCTGGGTGGAAGGACATTTGTGGCTCCTCTCAGATTCCAGTACTTTTTTGCCACAGAAAAGTGAGGAACATGTGTTTTTTTAGCCAAATTTTGAGGTTTGCAAAGGGTTCTGGGTAACAGAACCTGGTCCGACCCCCGCAAGTCACCCCTCCTTGGATTCCCCTAGGTCTCTAGTTTTCAGAAATGCACAGGTTTGGTAGGTTTCCCTAGGAGCCGGCTGAGCTAGAGGCCAAAATCTTCAGGTAGGCACTTCGCAAAAAACACCTCTGTTTAATTCCAAAAATGTGGATGTGTCCATGTTGCGCTTTGGGGCGTTTCCTGTCGCGGGCGCTAGGCCTACCCACACCAGTGAGGTATCATTTTTATCGGGAGACTTGGGGGAACGCTGGGTGGAGGGAAATTTGTGGCTTCTCTCAGATTCCCGAACTTTCTGCAACAGAAATGTGAGGAACATGTGTTTTTTTAGCCAAATTTTGAGGTTTGCAAAGGATTCTGGGAAACAGAACCTGGTCCGAGCCCCGCAAGTCACCCCTCCTTGCATTCCCCTAGGTCTCTAGTTTTCAGAAATGCACAGGTTTGGTAGGTTTCCCTTGGTGCCAGCTGAGCTAGAGGCCAAAATCTACAGGTAGGCACTTCGCAAAAAACACCTCTGTTTTCTTCCAAAAATGTGGATGTGTCCACGTTGCGCTTTGGTGCGTTTCCTGTCGCGGGCGCTAGGCCTACCCACACAAGTGAGGTATCATTTTTATCGGGAGACTTGGGGGAACGCTGGGTGGAAGGAAATTTGTGGCTCCTCTCAGATTCCAGTACTTTTTTGCCACAGAAATGTGAGGAACATGTGTTTTTTTAGCCAAATTTTGAGGTGTGCAAAGGATTCTGGGTAACAGAACCTGGTCCGAGCCCCGCAAGTCTTCCCTCCTTGGATTCCCCTAGGTCTCTAGTTTTCAGAAATGCACAGGTTTGGTAGGTTTCCCTAGGTGCCGGCTGAGCTAGAGGCCAAAATCTACAGGTAGGCACTTCGCAAAAAACACCTCTGTTTTCTTCCAAAAATTTGGATGTGTCCACGTTGCGCTTTGGGGCGTTTCCTGTCGCGGGCGCTAGGCCTACCCACACAAGTGAGGTATAATTTTTATCGGGAGACTTGGGGGAATGCTGGGTGGAAGGAAATTTGTGGCTCCTCTCAGATTCCCGAACTTTCTGCTAAAGAAATGTGAGGAACATGTGTTTTTTTAGCCAAATTTTGAGGTTTGCAAAGGATTCTGGGTAACAGAACCTGGTCCGAGCCCCGCAAGTCACCCCTCCTTGGATTCCCCTAGGTCTCTAGTTTTCAGAAATGCACAGGTTTGGTAGGTTTCCATAGGTGCCGGCTGAGCTAGAGGCCAAAATCTACAGGTAGGCACTTCGCAAAAAACACCTCTGTTTTCTTCCAAAAATTTGGATGTGTCCACGTTGCGCTTTGGGGCGTTTCCTGTCGCGGGCGCTAGGCCTACCCACACAAGTGAGGTATCATTTTTATCGGGAGACTTGGGGGAACGCTGGGTGGAAGGAAATTTGTGGCTCCTCTCAGATTCCAGAACTTTCTGCCACAGAAATGTGAGGAACATGTGTTTTTTTAGCCAAATTTTGAGGTTTGCAAAGGATTCTGGGTAACAGAACCTGGTCCGAGCCCCGCAAGTCACCCCTCCTTGGATTCCCCTAGGTCTCTAGTTTTCAGAAATGCACAGGTTTGGTAGGTTTCCCTAGGTGCCGGCTGAGCTAGAGGCCAAAATCTACAGGTAGGCACTTCGCAAAAAACACCTCTGTTTTCTTCCAAAAATTTGGATGTGTCCACGTTGCGCTTTGGGGCGTTTCCTGTCGCGGGCGCTAGGCCTACCCACACTAGTGAGGTATCATTTTTATCGGGAGACTTGGGGGAACGCTGGGTGGAAGGAAATTTGTGGCTCCTCTCAGATTCCCGAACTTTCTGCCACAGAAATGTGAGGAACATGTGTTTTGTTAGCCAAATTTTGAGGTTTGCAAAGGATTCTGGGTAACAGAACCTGGTCCGAGCCCCGCAAGTCACCTCTCCTTGGATTCCCCTAGGTCTCTAGTTTTCAGAAATGCACAGGTTTGGTAGGTTTCCCTAGGTGCCGGCTGAGCTAGAGGCCAAAATCTACAGGTAGGCACTTCGCAAAAAACACCTCTGTTTTCTTCCAAAAATTTTGATGTGTCCACGTTGCGCTTTGGGGCGTTTCCTGTCGCGGGCGCTAGGCCTACCCACACAAGTGAGGTATCATTTTTATCGGGAGACTTGGGGGAACGCTGGGTGGAAGGAAATTTGTGGCTCCTCTCACATTCCAGAACTTTATGCCACAGAAATGTGAGGAACATGTGTTTTTTTAGCCATATTTTGAGGTTTGCAAAGGATTCTGGGTAACAGAACCTGGTCCGAGCCCCGCAAGTCACCCCTCCTTGGATTCTCCTAGGCCTCTAGTTTTCAGAAATGCACAGGTTTGGTAGGTTACCCTAGGTGCCGGCTGAGCTAGAGGTCAAAATCTTCAAGTAGGCACTTCGCAAAAAACACCTCTGTTTTATTCCAAAAATGTGGATGTGTCCACATTGCGCTTTGGGGCGTTTCCTGTCGCGGGCGCTAGGCCTACCCACACAAGTGAGGTATCATTTTTATCGGGAGACTTGGGGGAACGCTGGGTGGAAGGAAATTTGTGGCTTCTCTCAGATTCCCGAACTTTCTGCCACAGAAATGTGAGGAACATGTGTTTTTTTAGCCAAAGTTTGAGGTTTGCAAAGGATTCTGGGTAACAGAACCTGGTCCGAGCCCCGCAAGTCACCCCTCCTTGGATTCCCCTAGGTCTCTAGTTTTCAGAAATGCACAGGTTTGGTAGGTTTCCCTAGGTGCCGGCTGAGCTAGAGGCCAAAATCTACAGGTAGGCACTTCGCAAAAAACATCTCTGTTTTCTTCGAAAAATTTGGATGTGTCCACGTTGCGCTTTGGGGCGTTTCCTGTCGCGGGCGCTAGGCCTACCCACACAAGTGAGGTATCATTTTTATCGGGAGACTTGGGGGAACGCTGGGTGGAAGGAAATTTGTGGCTCCTCTCACATTCCAGAACTTTATGCCACAGAAATGTGAGGAACATGTGTTTTTTAAGCCAAATTTTGAGGTTTGCAAAGGATTCTGGGTAACAGAACCTGGTCCGAGCCCCGCCAGTCACCCCTCCTTAGATTCCCCTAGGTCTCTAGTTTTCAGAAATGCACAGGTTTGGTAGGTTACCCTAGGTGCCGGCTGAGCTAGAGGCCAAAATCTTCAGGTAGGCACTTCGCAAAAAACACCTCTGTTTTATTCCAAAAATGTGGATGTGTCCATGTTGCGCTTTGGGGCGTTTCCTGTCGCGGGCGCTAGGCCTACCCACACAAGTGAGGTATCATTTTTATCGGGAGACTTGGGGGAACGCTGGGTGGAAGGAAATTTGTGGCTCCTCTCACATTCCAGAACTTTATGCCACAGAAATGTGAGGAACATGTGTTTTTTAAGCCAAATTTTGAGGTTTGCAAAGGATTCTGGGTAACAGAACCTGGTCCGAGCCCCGCAAGTCACCCCTCCTTGGATTCCCCTAGGTCTCTAGTTTTCAGAAATGCACAGGTTTGGTAGGTTACCCTAGGTGCCGACTGAGCTAGAGGCCAAAATCTTCAGGTAGGCACTTCGCAAAAAACACCTCTGTTTTATTCCAAAAATGTGGATGTGTCCATTTTGCGCTTTGGGGCGTTTCCTGTCACGGGCGCTAGGCCTACCCACACAAGTGAGGTATCATTTTTATCGGGAGACTTGGGGGAACGCTGGGTGGAAGGACATTTGTGGCTCCTCTCAGATTCCAGTACTTTTTTGCCACAGAAAAGTGAGGAACATGTGTTTTTTTAGCCAAATTTTGAGGTTTGCAAAGGATTCTGGGTAACAGAACCTGGTCCGAGCCCCGCAAGTCACCCCTCCTTGGATTCCCCTAGGTCTCTAGTTTTCAGAAATGCACAGGTTTGGTAGGTTTCCCTAGGTGCCGGCTGAGCTAGAGGCCAAAATCTTCAGGTAGGCACTTCGCAAAAAACACCTCTGTTTTATTCCAAAAATGTGGATGTGTCCATGTTGCGCTTTGGGGCGTTTCCTGTCGCGGGCGCTAGGCCTACCCACACAAGTGAGGTATCATTTTTATCGGGAGACTTGGGGGAACGCTGGATGGAAGGAAATTTGTGGCTTCTCTCAGATTCCCGAACTTTCTGCCACAGAAATGTGAGGAACATGTGTTTTTTTTAGCCAAATTTTGAGGTTTGCAAAGGAGTCTGGGAAACAGAACCTGGTCCGAGCCCCGCAAGTCACCCCTCCTTGGATTCCCCTAGGTCTCTAGTTTTCAGAAATGCACAGGTTTGGTAGGTTTCCCTAGGTGCCGGCTGAGCTAGAGGCCAAAATCTACAGGTAGGCACTTCGCAAAAAACACCTCTGTTTTCTTCCAAAAATTTGGATGTGTCCACGTTGCGCTTTGGGGCGTTTCCTGTCGCGGGCGCTAGGCCTACCCACACAAGTGAGGTATCATTTTTATCGGGAGACTTGGGGGAACGCTGGGTGGAAGGAAATTTGTGGCTCCTCTCAGATTCCCGAACTTTCTGCTACAGAAATGTGAGGAACATGTGTTTTTTTAGCCAAATTTTGAGGTTTGCAAAGGATTCTGGGTAACAGAACTTGGTCCGAGCCCCGCAAGTCACCCCTCCTTGGATTCCCCTAGGTCTCTAGTTTTCAGAAATGCACAGGTTTGGTAGGTTACCCTAGGTGCCGGCTGAGCTAGAGGCCAAAATCTTCAGGTAGGCACTTCGCAAAAAACACCTCTGTTTTATTCCAAAAATGTGGATGTGTCCATGTTGCGCTTTGGGGCGTTTCCTGTCGCGAGCGCTAGGCCTACCCACACAAGTGAGGTATCATTTTTATCGGGAGACTTGGGGGAACGCTGGGTGGAAGGAAATTTGTGGCTTCTCTCAGATTCCCGAACTTTCTGCCACAGAAATGTGAGGAACACGTGTTTTTTTTAGCCAAATTTTGAGGTTTGCAAAGGATTCTGGGAAACAGAACCTGGTCCGAGCCCCGCAAGTCACCCCTCCTTGGATTCCCCTATGTCTCTAGTTTTCAGAAATGCACAGGTTTGGTAGGTTTCCCTAGGTGCCAGCTGAGCTAGAGGCCAAAATCTACAGATAGGCACTTCGCAAAAAACACCTCTGTTTTCTTCCAAAAATGTGGATGTGTCCACGTTGCGCTTTGGTGCGTTTCCTGTCGCGGGCGCTAGGCCTACCCACACAAGTGAGGTATCATTTTTATCGGGAGACTTGGGGGAACGCTGGGTGGAAGGAAATTTGTGGCTCCTCTCACATTTCAGAACTTTATGCCACAGAAATGTGAGGAACATGTGTTTTTTAAGCCAAATTTTGAGGTTTGCAAAGGATTCTGGGTAACAGAACCTGGTCCGAGCCCCGCAAGTCACCCCTCCTTGGATTCCCCTAGGTCTCTAGTTTTCAGAAATGCACAGGTTTGGTAGGTTTCCCTAGGTGCCGGCTGAGCTAGAGGCCAAAATCTACAGGTAGGCACTTCGCAAAAAACACCTCTGTTTTCTTCCAAAAATTTGGATGTGTCCACGTTGCGCTTTGGGGCGTTTCCTGTCGCGGGCGCTAGGCCTACCCACACAAGTGAGGTATCATTTTTATCGGGAGACTTGGGGGAACGCTGGGTGGAAGGAAATTTGTGGCTCCTCTCACATTCCAGAACTTTATGCCACAGAAATGTGAGGAACATGTGTTTTTTTAAGCCATATTTTGAGGTTTGCAAAGGATTCTGGGTAACAGAACCTGGTCCGAGCCCCGCAAGTCACCCCTCCTTGGATTCCCCTAGGTCTCTAGTTTTCAGAAATGCACAGGTTTGGTAGGTTACCCTAGGTGCCGGCTGAGCTAGAGGCCAAAATCTTCAGGTAGGCACTTCGCAAAAAACACCTCTGTTTTATTCCAAAAATGTGGATGTGTCCATGTTGCGCTTTGGGGCGTTTCCTGTCGCGGGCGCTAAGCCTACCCACACAAGTGAGGTATCATTTTTATCGGGAGACTTGGGGGAACGCTGGGTGGAAGGAAATTTGTGGCTTCTCTCAGATTCCCGAACTTTCTGCCACAGAAATGTGAGGAACATGTGTTTTTTTTAGCCAAATTTTGAGGTTTGCAAAGGATTCTGGGAAACAGAACCTGGTCCGAGCCCCGCAAGTCACCCCTCCTTGGATTCCCCTATGTCTCTAGTTTTCAGAAATGCACAGGTTTGGTAGGTTTCCATAGGTGCCAGCTGAGCTAGAGGCCAAAATCTACAGATAGGCACTTCGCAAAAAACACCTCTGTTTTCTTCCAAAAATGTGGATGTGTCCACGTTGCGCTTTGGTGCGTTTCCTGTCGCGGGCGCTAGGCCTACCCACACAAGTGAGGTATCATTTTTATCGGGAGACTTGGGGGAACGCTGGGTGGAAGGAAATTTGTGGCTTCTCTCAGATTCCCGAACTTTCTGCCACAGAAATGTGAGGAACATGTGTTTTTTAAGCCAAATTTTGAGGTTTGCAAAGGATTCTGGGTAACAGAACCTGGTCCGAGCCCCGCAAGTCACCCCTCCTTGGATTCCCCTAGGTCTCTAGTTTTCAGAAATGCACAGGTTTGGTAGGTTTCCCTAGGTGCCGGCTGAGCTAGAGGCCAAAATCTACAGGTAGGCACTTGGCAAAAAACACCTCTGTTTTCTTCCAAAAATTTGGATGTGTCCACGTTGCGCTTTGGGGCGTTTCCTGTCGCAGGCGCTAGGCCTACCCACACAAGTGAGGTATCATTTTTATCGGGAGACTTGGGGGAACGCTGCGTGGAAGGAAATTTGTGGCTTCTCTCAGATTCCCGAACTTTCTGCCACAGAAATGTGAGGAACATGTGTTTTTTTTAGCCAAATTTTGAGGTTTGCAAAGGATTCTGGGAAACAGAACCTGGTCCGAGCCCCGCAAGTCACCCCTCCTTGGATTCCCCTAGGTCTCTAGTTTTCAGAAATGCACAGGTTTGGTAGGTTTCCCTAGGTGCCAGCTGAGCTAGAGGCCAAAATCTACAGGTAGGCACTTCGCAAAAAACACCTCTGTTTTCTTCCAAAAATTTGGATATGTCCACGTTGTGCTTTGGTGCGTTTCCTGTCGCGGGCGCTAGGCCTACCCACACAAGTGAGGTATCATTTTTATCGGGAGACTTGGGGGAACGCTGGGTGGAAGGAAATTTGTGGCTCCTCTCACATTCCAGAACTTTATGCCACAGAAATGTGAGGAACATGTGTTTTTTAAGCCAAATTTTGAGGTTTGCAAAGGATTCTGTGTAACAGAACCTGGTCCGAGCCCCGCAAGTCACCCCTCCTTGGATTCCCCTAGGTCTCTAGTTTTCAGAAATGCACAGGTTTGGTAGGTTACCCTAGGTGCCGGCTGAGCTAGAGGCCAAAATCTTCAGGTAGGCACTTCGCAAAAAACACCTCTGTTTTATTCCAAAAATGTGGAAGTGTCCATGTTGCGCTTTGGGGCGTTTCCTGTCGCGGGCGCTAGGCCTACCCACACAAGTGAGGTATCATTTTTATCGGGAGACTTGGGGGAATGCTGGGTGGAAGGAAATTTGTGGCTCCTCTCACATTCCAGAACTTTATGCCACAGAAATGTGAGGAACATGTGTTTTTTAAGCCAAATTTTGAGGTTTGCAAAGGATTCTGGGTAACAGAACCTGGTCCGAGCCCCGCAAGTCACCCCTCCTTGGATTCCCCTAGGTCTCTAGTTTTCAGAAATGCACAGGTTTGGTAGGTTTTCCTAGGTGCCGGCTGAGCTAGAGGCCAAAATCTACAGGTAGGCACTTCGCAAAAAACACCACTGTTTTCTTCAAAAAATTTGGATGTGTCCACGTTGCGCTTTGGTGCGTTTCCTGTCGCGGGCGCTAGGCCTACCCACACAAGTGAGGTATCATTTTTATCGGGAGACTTGGGGGAACGCTGGGTGGAAGGAAATTTGTGGCTTCTCTCAGATTCCTGAACTTTCTGCCACAGAACTGTGAGTAACATGTGTTTTTTTAGCCAAATTTTGAGGTTAGCAAAGGATTCTGGGTAACAGAACCTGGTCCGAGCCCCGCAAGTCACCCCTCCTTGGATTCCCCTAGGTCTCTAGTTTTCAGAAATGCACAGGTTTGGTAGGTTTCCCTAGGTGCCGGCTGAGCTAGAGGCCAAAATCTACAGGTAGGCACTTCGCAAAAAACACCTCTGTTTTCTTCCAAAAATTTGGATGTCTCCACGTTACGCTTTGGTGCGTTTCCTGTCGCGGGCGCTAGGCCTACCCACACAAGTGAGGTATCATTTTTATCGGGAGACTTGGGGGAACGCTGGGTGGAAGGAAATTTGTGGCTCCTCTCACATTCTAGAACTTTATGCCACAGAAATGTGAGGAACATGTGTTTTTTTAAGCCATATTTTGAGGTTTGCAAAGGATTCTGGGTAACAGAACCTGGTCCGAGCCCCGCAAGTCACCCCTCCTTGGATTCCCCTAGGTCTCTAGTTTTCAGAAATGCACAGGTTTGGTAGGTTACCCTAGGTGCCGTCTGAGGTAGAGGCCAAAATCTTCAGGTAGGCACTTCGCAAAAAACACCTCTGTTTTATTCCAAAAATGTGGATGTGTCCATGTTGCGCTTTGGGGCGTTTCCTGTCGCGGGCGCTAGGCCTACCCACACAAGTGAGGTATCATTTTTATCGGGAGACTTTGGGGAACGCTGGGTGGAAGGAAATTTGTGGCTCCTCTCAGATTCCAGTACTTTTTTGCCACAGAAATGTGAGGAACATGTGTTTTTTTAGCCAAATTTTGAGGTTTGCAAAGGATTCTGGGTAACAGAACCTGGTCCGAGCCCCGCAAGTCTTCCCTTCTTGGATTCCCCTAGGTCTCTAGTTTTCAGAAATGCACAGGTTTGGTAGATTTCCCTAGGTGCCGGCTGAGCTAGAGGCCAAAATCTACAGGTAGGCACTTCGCAAAAAACACCTCTGTTTTCTTCCAAAAATTTGGATGTGTCCACGTTGCGCTTTGGTGCGTTTCCTGTCGCGGGCACTAGGCCTACCCACACAAGTGAGGTATCATTTTTATCGGGAGACTTGGGGGAACACTGGGTGGAAGGAAATTTGTGGCTTCTCTCAGATTCCCGAACTTTCTGCCACAGAAATGTGAGGAACATGTGTTTTTTTAGCCAAATTTTGAGGTTTGCAAAGGATTCTGGGTAAGAGAACCTAGTCCGAGCCCCGCAAGTCACCCCTCCTTGGATTCCCCTAGGTCTCTCGTTTTCAGAAATGCACAGGTTTGGTAGGTTACCCTAGGTGCCGGCTGAGGTAGAGGCCAAAATCTTCAGGTAGGCACTTCGCAAAAAACACCTCTGTTTTCTTCCAAAAATTTGGATGTGTCCAGTTGCGCTTTGGTGCGTTTCCTGTCGCGGGCGCTAGGCCTACCCACATAAGTGAGGTATCATTTTTATCGGGAGACTTGGGGGAACGCTGGGTGGAAGGAAATTTGTGGCTCCTCTCACATTCCAGAACTTTATGCCACAGAAATGTGAGGAACATGTGTTTTTTAAGCCATATTTTGAGGTTTGCAAAGGATTCTGGGTAACAGAACCTGGTCCGAGCCCCGCAAGTCACCCCTCCTTGGATTCCCCTAGGTCTCTAGTTTTCAGAAATGCACAGGTTTGGTAGGTTACCCTAGGTGCCGGCTGAGGTAGAGGCCAAAATCTTCAGGAAGGCACTTCGCAAAAAACACCTCTGTTTTATTCCAAAAATGTGGATGTGTCCATGTTGCGCTTTGGGGCGTTTCCTGTCGCGGGCGCTAGGCCTACCCACACCAGTGAGGTATCATTTTTATCGGGAGACTTGGGGGAACGCTGGGTGGAAGGAAATTTGTGGCTTCTCTCAGATTCCCGAACTTTCTGCAACAGAAATGTGAGGAACATGTGTTTTTTTTAGCCAAATTTTGAGGTTTGCAAAGGATTCTGGGAAACAGAACCTGGTCCGAGCCCCGCAAGTCACCCCTCCTTGCATTCCCCTAGGTCTCTAGTTTTCAGAAATGCACAGGTTTGGTAGGTTTCCCTTGGTGCCAGCTGAGCTAGAGGCCAAAATCTACAGGTAGGCACTTCGCAAAAAACACCTCTGTTTTCTTCCAAAAATGTGGATGTGTCCACGTTGCGCTTTGGTGCGTTTCCTGTCGCGGGCGCTAGGCCTACCCACACAAGTGAGGTATCATTTTTATCGGGAGACTTGGGGGAACGCTGGGTGGAAGGAAATTTGTGGCTCCTCTCAGATTCCAGTACTTTTTTGCCACAGAAATGTGAGGAACATGTGTTTTTTTAGCCAAATTTTGAGGTGTGCAAAGGATTCTGGGTAACAGAACCTGGTCCGAGCCCCGCAAGTCTTCCCTCCTTGGATTCCCCTAGGTCTCTAGTTTTCAGAAATGCACAGGTTTGGTAGGTTTCCCTAGGTGCCGGCTGAGCTAGAGGCCAAAATCTACAGGTAGGCACTTCGCAAAAAACACCTCTGTTTTGTTCCAAAAATTTGGATGTGTCCACGTTGCGCTTTGGGGCGTTTCCTGTCGCGGGCGCTAGGCCTACCCTCACAAGTGAGGTATAATTTTTATCGGGAGACTTGGGGGAATGCTGGGTGGAAGGAAATTTGTGGCTCCTCTCAGATTCCCGAACTTTCTGCTACAGAAATGTGAGGAACATGTGTTTTTTTAGCCAAATTTTGAGGTTTGCAAAGGATTCTGGGTAACAGAACCTGGTCCGAGCCCCGCAAGTCACCCCTCCTTGGATTCCCCTAGGTCTCTAGTTTTCAGAAATGCACAGGTTTGGTAGGTTTCCCTAGGTGCCGGCTGAGCTAGAGGCCAAAATCTACAGGTAGGCACTTCGCAAAAAACACCTCTGTTTTCTTCCAAAAATTTGGATGTGTCCACGTTGCGCTTTGGGGCGTTTCCTGTCGCGGGCGCTAGGCCTACCCACACAAGTGAGGTATCATTTTTATCGGGAGACTTGGGGGAACGCTGGGTGGAAGGAAATTTGTGGGTCCTCTCAGATTCCATAACTTTCTGCCACAGAAATGTGAGGAACATGTGTTTTTTTAGCCAAATTTTGAGGTTTGCAAAGGATTCTGGGTAACAGAACCTGGTCCGAGCCCCGCAAGTCACCCCTCCTTGGATTCCCCTAGGTCTCTAGTTTTCAGAAATGCACAGGTTTGGTAGGTTTCCCTAGGTGCCGGCTGAGCTAGAGGCCAAAATCTACAGGTAGGCACTTCGCAAAAAACACGTCTGTTTTCTTCCAAAAATTTGGATGTGTCCACGTTGCGCTTTGGGGCGTTTCCTGTCGCGGGCGCTAGGCCTACCCACACTAGTGAGGTATCATTTTTATCGGGAGACTTGGGGGAACGCTGGGTGGAAGGAAATTTGTGGCTCCTCTCAGATTCCCGAACTTTCTGCCACAGAAATGTGAGGAACATGTGTTTTGTTAGCCAAATTTTGAGGTTTGCAAAGGATTCTGGGTAACAGAACCTGGTCCGAGCCCCGCAAGTCACCTCTCCTTGGATTCCCCTCGGTCTCTAGTTTTCAGAAATGCACAGGTTTGGTAGGTTTCCCTAGGTGCCGGCTGAGCTAGAGGCCAAAATCTACAGGTAGGCACTTCGCAAAAAACACCTCTGTTTTCTTCCAAAAATTTTGATGTGTCCACGTTGCGCTTTGGGGCGTTTCCTGTCGCGGGCGCTAGGCCTACCCACACAAGTGAGGTATCATTTTTATTGGGAGACTTGGGGGAACGCTGGGTGGAAGGAAATTTGTGGCTCCTCTCACATTCCAGAACTTTATGCCACAGAAATGTGAGGAACATGTGTTTTTTTAGCCATATTTTGAGGTTTGCAAAGGATTCTGGGTAACAGAACCTGGTCCGAGCCCCGCAAGTCACCCCTCCTTGGATTCTCCTAGGCCTCTAGTTTTCAGAAATGCACAGGTTTGGTAGGTTACCATAGGTGCCGGCTGAGCTAGAGGTCAAAATCTACAGGTAGGCACTTCGCAAAAAACACCTCTGTTTTATTCCAAAAATGTGGATGTGTCCACATTGCGCTTTGGGGCGTTTCCTGTCGCGGGCGCTAGGCCTACCCACACAAGTGAGGTATCATTTTTATCGGGAGACTTGGGGGAACGCTGGGTGGAAGGAAATTTGTGGCTTCTCTCAGATTCCCGAACTTTCTGCCACAGAAATGTGAGGAACATGTGTTTTTTTAGCCAAAGTTTGAGGTTTGCAAAGGATTCTGGGTAACAGAACCTGGTCCGAGCCCCGCAAGTCACCCCTCCTTGGATTCCCCTAGGTCTCTAGTTTTCAGAAATGCACAGGTTTGGTAGGTTACCCTAGGTGCCGGCTGAGCTAGAGGCCAAAATCTTCAGGTAGGCACTTCGCAAAAAACACCTCTGTTTTATTCCAAAAATGTGGATGTGTCCATGTTGCGCTTTGGGGCGTTTCCTGTCGCGGGCGCTAGGCCTACCCACACAAGTGAGGTATCATTTTTATCGGGAGACTTGGGGGAACGCTGGGTGGAAGGAAATTTGTGGCTCCTCTCACATTCCAGAACTTTATGCCACAGAAATGTGAGGAACATGTGTTTTTTAAGCCAAATTTTGAGGTTTGCAAAGGATTCTGGGTAACAGAACCTGGTCCGAGCCCCGCAAGTCACCCCTCCTTGGATTCCCCTAGGTCTCTAGTTTTCAGAAATGCACAGGTTTGGTAGGTTACCCTAGGTGCCGACTGAGCTAGAGGCCAAAATCTTCAGGTAGGCACTTCGCAAAAAACACCTCTGTTTTATTCCAAAAATGTGGATGTGTCCATGTTGCGCTTTGGGGCGTTTCCTGTCACGGGCGCTAGGCCTACCCACACAAGTGAGGTATCATTTTTATCGGGAGACTTGGGGGAACGCTGGGTGGAAGGACATTTGTGGCTTCTCTCAGATTCCAGTACTTTTTTGCCACAGAAAAGTGAGGAACATGTGTTTTTTTAGCCAAATTTTGAGGTTTGCAAAGGATTCTGGGTAACAGAACCTGGTCCGAGCCCCGCAAGTCACCCCTCCTTGGATTCCCCTAGGTCTCTAGTTTTCAGAAATGCACAGGTTTGGTAGGTTTCCCTAGGTGCCGGCTGAGCTAGAGGCCAAAATCTTCAGGTAGGCACTTCGCAAAAAACACCTCTGTTTTATTCCAAAAATGTGGATGTGTCCATGTTGCGCTTTGGGGCGTTTCCTGTCGCGGGCGCTAGGCCTACCCACACAAGTGAGGTATCATTTTTATCGGGAGACTTGGGGGAACGCTGGGTGGAAGGAAATTTGTGGCTTCTCTCAGATTCCCGAACTTTCTGCCACAGAAATGTGAGGAACATGTGGTTTTTTTAGCCAAATTTTGAGGTTTGCAAAGGATTCTGGGAAACAGAACCTGGTCCGAGCCCCGCAAGTCACCCCTCCTTGGATTCCCCTAGGTCTCTAGTTTTCAGAAATGCACAGGTTTGGTAGGTTACCCTAGGTGCCGACTGAGCTAGAGGCCAAAATCTTCAGGTAGGCACTTCGCAAAAAACACCTCTGTTTTATTCCAAAAATGTGGATGTGTCCATGTTGCGCTTTGGGGCGTTTCCTGTCACGGGCGCTAGGCCTACCCACACAAGTGAGGTATCATTTTTATCGGGAGACTTGGGGGAACGCTGGGTGGAAGGACATTTGTGGCTCCTCTCAGATTCCAGTACTTTTTTGCCACAGAAAAGTGAGGAACATGTGTTTTTTTAGCCAAATTTTGAGGTTTGCAAAGGATTCTGGGTAACAGAACCTGGTCCGAGCCCCGCAAGTCACCCCTCCTTGGATTCCCCTAGGTCTCTAGTTTTCAGAAATGCACAGGTTTGGTAGGTTTCCCTAGGTGCCGGCTGAGCTAGAGGCCAAAATCTTCAGGTAGGCACTTCGCAAAAAACACCTCTGTTTTATTCCAAAAATGTGGATGTGTCCATGTTGCGCTTTGGGGCGTTTCCTGTCGCGGACGCTAGGCCTACCCACACAAGTGAGGTATCATTTTTATCGGGAGACTTGGGGGAACGCTGGGTGGAAGGAAATTTGTGGCTTCTCTCAGATTCCCGAACTTTCTGCCACAGAAATGTGAGGAACATGTGTTTTTTTAGCCAAAGTTTCAGGTTTGCAAAGGATTCTGGGTAACAGAACCTGGTCCGAGCCCCGCAAGTCACCCCTCCTTGGATTCCCCTAGGTCTCTAGTTTTCAGAAATGCACAGGTTTGGTAGGTTTCCCTAGGTGCCGGCTGAGCTAGATGCCAAAATCTACAGGTAGGCACTTCGCAAAAAACACCTCTGTTTTCTTCGAAAAATTTGGATGTGTCCACGTTGCGCTTTGGGGCGTTTCCTGTCGCGGGCGCTAGGCCTACCCACACAAGTGAGGTATCATTTTTATCGGGAGACTTGGGGAAACGCTGGGTGGAAGGAAATTTGTGGCTCCTCTCACATTCCAGAACTTTATGCCACAGAAATGTGAGGAACATGTGTTTTTTAAGCTGAGGTTTGCAAAGGATTCTGGGTAACAGAACCTGGTCCGAGCCCCGCCAGTCACCCCTCCTTAGATTCCCCTAGGTCTCTAGTTTTCAGAAATGCACAGGTTTGGTAGGTTACCCTAGGTGCCGGCTGAGCTAGAGGCCAAAATCTTCAGGTAGGCACTTCGCAAAAAACACCTCTGTTTTATTCCAAAAATGTGGATGTGTCCATGTTGCGCTTTGGGGCGTTTCCTGTCACGGGCGCTAGGCCTACCCACACAAGTGAGGTATCATTTTTATCGGGAGACTTGGGGGAACGCTGGGTGGAAGGACATTTGTGGCTCCTCTCAGATTCCAGTACTTTTTTGCCACAGAAAAGTGAGGAACATGTGTTTTTTTAGCCAAATTTTGAGGTTTGCAAAGGATTCTGGGTAACAGAACCTGGTCCGAGCCCCGCAAGTCTTCCCTCCTTGGATTCCCCTAGGTCTCTAGTTTTCAGAAATGCACAGGTTTGGTAGGTTTCCCTAGGTGCCAGCTGAGCTAGAGGCCAAAATCTACAGGTAGGCACTTCGCAAAAAACACCTCTGTTTTCTTCCAAAAATGTGGATGTGTCCACGTTGCGCTTTGGTGCGTTTCCTGTCGCGGGCGCTAGGCCTACCCACACAAGTGAGGTATCATTTTTATCGGGAGACTTGGGGGAACGCTGGGTGGAAGGAAATTTGTGGCTCCTCTCAGATTCCAGTACTTTTTTGCCACAGAAATGTGAGGAACATGTGTTTTTTTAGCCAAATTTTGAGGTGTGCAAAGGATTCTGGGTAACAGAACCTGGTCCGAGCCCCGCAAGTCTTCCCTCCTTGGATTCCCCTAGGTCTCTAGTTTTCAGAAATGCACAGGTTTGGTAGGTTTCCCTAGGTGCCGGCTGAGCTAGAGGCCAAAATCTACAGGTAGGCACTTCGCAAAAAACACCTCTGTTTTCTTCCAAAAATTTGGATGTGTCCACGTTGCGCTTTGGGGCGTTTCCTGTCGCGGGCGCTAGGCCTACCCACACAAGTGAGGTATAATTTTTATCGGGAGACTTGGGGGAATGCTGGGTGGAAGGAAATTTGTGGCTCCTCTCAGATTCCCGAACTTTCTGCTAAAGAAATGTGAGGAACATGTGTTTTTTTAGCCAAATTTTGAGGTTTGCAAAGGATTCTGGGTAACAGAACCTGGTCCGAGCCCCGCAAGTCACCCCTCCTTGGATTCCCCTAGGTCTCTAGTTTTCAGAAATGCACAGGTTTGGTAGGTTTCCCTAGGTGCCGGCTGAGCTAGAGGCCAAAATCTACAGGTAGGCACTTCGCAAAAAACACCTCTGTTTTCTTCCAAAAATTTGGATGTGTCCACGTTGCGCTTTGGGGCGTTTCCTGTCACGGGCGCTAGGCCTACCCACACAAGTGAGGTATCATTTTTATCGGGAGAATTGGGGGAACGCTGGGTGGAAGGAAATTTGTGGCTCCTCTCAGATTCCAGAACTTTCTGCCACAGAAATGTGAGGAACATGTGTTTTTTTAGCCAAATTTTGAGGTTTGCAAAGGATTCTGGGTAACAGAACCTGGTCCGAGCCCCGCAAGTCACCCCTCCTTGGATTCCCCTAGGTCTCTAGTTTTCAGAAATGCACAGGTTTGGTAGGTTTCCCTAGGTGCCGGCTGAGCTAGAGGCCAAAATCTACAGGTAGGCACTTCGCAAAAAACACCTCTGTTTTCTTCCAAAAATTTGGATGTGTCCACGTTGCGCTTTGGGGCGTTTCCTGTCGCGGGCGCTAGGCCTACCCACACTAGTGAGGTATCATTTTTATCGGGAGACTTGGGGGAACGCTGGGTGGAAGGAAATTTGTGGCTCCTCTCAGATTCCCGAACTTTCTGCCACAGAAATGTGAGGAACATGTGTTTTGTTAGCCAAATTTTGAGGTTTGCAAAGGATTCTGGGTAACAGAACCTGGTCCGAGCCCCGCAAGTCACCTCTCCTTGGATTCCCCTAGGTCTCTAGTTTTCAGAAATGCACAGGTTTGGTAGGTTTCCCTAGGTGCCGGCTGAGCTAGAGGCCAAAATCTACAGGTAGGCACTTCGCAAAAAACACCTCTGTTTTCTTCCAAAAATTTTGAGGTGTCCACGTTGCGCTTTGGGGCGTTTCCTGTCGCGGGCGCTAGGCCTACCCACACAAGTGAGGTATCATTTTTATCGGGAGACTTGGGGGAACGCTGGGTGGAAGGAAATTTGTGGCTCCTCTCACATTCCAGAACTTTATGCCACAGAAATGTGAGGAACATGTGTTTTTTTAGCCATATTTTGATTTTTGCAAAGGATTCTGGGTAACAGAACCTGGTCCGAGCCCCGCAAGTCACCCCTCCTTGGATTCTCCTAGGCCTCTAGTTTTCAGAAATGCACAGGTTTGGTAGGTTACCCTAGGTGCCGGCTGAGCTAGAGGTCAAAATCTTCAAGTAGGCACTTCGCAAAAAACACCTCTGTTTTATTCCAAAAATGTGGATGTGTCCACATTGCGCTTTGGGGCGTTTCCTGTCGCGGGCGCTAGGCCTACCCACACAAGTGAGGTATCATTTTTATCGGGAGACTTGGGGGAACGCTGGGTGGAAGGAAATTTGTGGCTTCTCTCAGATTCCCGAACTTTCTGCCACAGAAATGTGAGGAACATGTGTTTTTTTAGCCAAAGTTTGAGGTTTGCAAAGGATTCTGGGTAACAGAACCTGGTCCGAGCCCCGCAAGTCACCCCTCCTTGGATTCCCCTAGGTCTCTAGTTTTCAGAAATGCACAGGTTTGGTAGGTTTCCCTAGGTGCCGGCTGAGCTAGAGGCCAAAATCTACAGGTAGGCACTTCGCAAAAAACATCTCTGTTTTCTTCGAAAAATTTGGATGTGTCCACGTTGCGCTTTGGGGCGTTTCCTGTCGCGGACGCTAGGCCTACCCACACAAGTGAGGTATCATTTTTATCGGGAGACTTGGGGGAACGCTGGGTGGAAGGAAATTTGTGGCTCCTCTCACATTCCAGAACTTTATGCCACAGAAATGTGAGGAACATGTGTTTTTTAAGCCAAATTTTGAGGTTTGCAAAGGATTCTGGGTAACAGAACCTGGTCCGAGCCCCGCCAGTCACCCCTCCTTAGATTCCCCTAGGTCTCTAGTTTTCAGAAATGCACAGGTTTGGTAGGTTACCCTAGGTGCCGGCTGAGCTAGAGGCCAAAATCTTCAGGTAGGCACTTCGCAAAAAACACCTCTGTTTTATTCCAAAAATGTGGATGTGTCCATGTTGCGCTTTGGGGCGTTTCCTGTCGCGGGCGCTAGGCCTACCCACACAAGTGAGGTATCATTTTTATCGGGAGACTTGGGGGAACGCTGGGTGGAAGGAAATTTGTGGCTCCTCTCACATTCCAGAACTTTATGCCACAGAAATGTGAGGAACATGTGTTTTTTAAGCCAAATTTTGAGGTTTGCAAAGGATTCTGGGTAACAGAACCTGGTCCGAGCCCCGCAAGTCACCCCTCCTTGGATTCCCCTAGGTCTCTAGTTTTCAGAAATGCACAGGTTTGGTAGGTTACCCTAGGTGCCGACTGAGCTAGAGGCCAAAATCTTCAGGTAGGCACTTCGCAAAAAACACCTCTGTTTTATTCCAAAAATGTGGATGTGTCCATTTTGCGCTTTGGGGCGTTTCCTGTCACGGGCGCTAGGCCTACCCACACAAGTGAGGTATCATTTTTATCGGGAGACTTGGGGGAACGCTGGGTGGAAGGACATTTGTGGCTCCTCTCAGATTCCAGTACTTTTTTGCCACAGAAAAGTGAGGAACATGTGTTTTTTTAGCCAAATTTTGAGGTTTGCAAAGGATTCTGGGTAACAGAACCTGGTCCGAGCCCCGCAAGTCACCCCTCCTTGGATTCCCCTAGGTCTCTAGTTTTCAGAAATGCACAGGTTTGGTAGGTTTCCCTAGGTGCCGGCTGAGCTAGAGGCCAAAATCTTCAGGTAGGCACTTCGCAAAAAACACCTCTGTTTTATTCCAAAAATGTGGATGTGTCCATGTTGCGCTTTGGGGCGTTTCCTGTCGCGGGCGCTAGGCCTACCCACACAAGTGAGGTATCATTTTTATCGGGAGACTTGGGGGAACGCTGGATGGAAGGAAATTTGTGGCTTCTCTCAGATTCCCGAACTTTCTGCCACAGAAATGTGAGGAACATGTGTTTTTTTTAGCCAAATTTTGAGGTTTGCAAAGGATTCTGGGAAACAGAACCTGGTCCGAGCCCCGCAAGTCACCCCTCCTTGGATTCCCCTAGGTCTCTAGTTTTCAGAAATGCACAGGTTTGGTAGGTTTCCCTAGGTGCCGGCTGAGCTAGAGGCCAAAATCTACAGGTAGGCACTTCGCAAAAAACACCTCTGTTTTCTTCCAAAAATTTGGATGTGTCCACGTTGCGCTTTGGGGCGTTTCCTGTCGCGGGCGCTAGGCCTACCCACACAAGTGAGGTATCATTTTTATCGGGAGACTTGGGGGAACGCTGGGTGGAAGGAAATTTGTGGCTCCTCTCAGATTCCCGAACTTTCTGCTACAGAAATGTGAGGAACATGTGTTTTTTTAGCCAAATTTTGAGGTTTGCAAAGGATTCTGGGTAACAGAACTTGGTCCGAGCCCCGCAAGTCACCCCTCCTTGGATTCCCCTAGGTCTCTAGTTTTCAGAAATGCACAGGTTTGGTAGGTTACCCTAGGTGCCGGCTGAGCTAGAGGCCAAAATCTTCAGGTAGGCACTTCGCAAAAAACACCTCTGTTTTATTCCAAAAATGTGGATGTGTCCATGTTGCGCTTTGGGGCGTTTCCTGTCGCGAGCGCTAGGCCTACCCACACAAGTGAGGTATCATTTTTATCGGGAGACTTGGGGGAACGCTGGGTGGAAGGAAATTTGTGGCTTCTCTCAGATTCCCGAACTTTCTGCCACAGAAATGTGAGGAACATGTGTTTTTTTTAGCCAAATTTTGAGGTTTGCAAAGGATTCTGGGAAACAGAACCTGGTCCGAGCCCCGCAAGTCACCCCTCCTTGGATTCCCCTATGTCTCTAGTTTTCAGAAATGCACAGGTTTGGTAGGTTTCCCTAGGTGCCAGCTGAGCTAGAGGCCAAAATCTACAGATAGGCACTTCGCAAAAAACACCTCTGTTTTCTTCCTAAAATGTGGATGTGTCCACGTTGCGCTTTGGTGCGTTTCCTGTCGCGGGCGCTAGGCCTACCCACACAAGTGAGGTATCATTTTTATCGGGAGACTTGGGGGAACGCTGGGTGGAAGGAAATTTGTGGCTCCTCTCACATTTCAGAACTTTATGCCACAGAAATGTGAGGAACATGTGTTTTTTAAGCCAAATTTTGAGGTTTGCAAAGGATTCTGGGTAACAGAACCTGGTCCGAGCCCCGCAAGTCACCCCTCCTTGGATTCCCCTAGGTCTCTAGTTTTCAGAAATGCACAGGTTTGGTAGGTTTCCCTAGGTGCCGGCTGAGCTAGAGGCCAAAATCTACAGGTAGGCACTTCGCAAAAAACACCTCTGTTTTCTTCCAAAAATTTGGATGTGTCCACGTTGCGCTTTGGGGCGTTTCCTGTCGCGGGCGCTAGGCCTACCCACACAAGTGAGGTATCATTTTTATCGGGAGACTTGGGGGAACGCTGGGTGGAAGGAAATTTGTGGCTCCTCTCACATTCCAGAACTTTATGCCACAGAAATGTGAGGAACATGTGTTTTTTTAGCCATATTTTGAGGTTTGCAAAGGATTCTGGGTAACAGAACCTGGTCCGAGCCCCGCAAGTCACCCCTCCTTGGATTCCCCTAGGTCTCTAGTTTTCAGAAATGCACAGGTTTGGTAGGTTACCCTAGGTGCCGGCTGAGCTAGAGGCCAAAATCTTCAGGTAGGCACTTCGCAAAAAACACCTCTGTTTTATTCCAAAAATGTGGATGTGTCCATGTTGCGCTTTGGGGCGTTTCCTGTCGCGGGCGCTAAGCCTACCCACACAAGTGAGGTATCATTTTTATCGGGAGACTTGGGGGAACGCTGGGTGGAAGGAAATTTGTGGCTTCTCTCAGATTCCCGAACTTTCTGCCACAGAAATGTGAGGAACATGTGTTTTTTTTAGCCAAATTTTGAGGTTTGCAAAGGATTCTGGGAAACAGAACCTGGTCCGAGCCCCGCAAGTCACCCCTCCTTGGATTCCCCTATGTCTCTAGTTTTCAGAAATGCACAGGTTTGGTAGGTTTCCATAGGTGCCAGCTGAGCTAGAGGCCAAAATCTACAGATAGGCACTTCGCAAAAAACACCTCTGTTTTCTTCCAAAAATGTGGATGTGTCCACGTTGCGCTTTGGTGCGTTTCCTGTCGCGGGCGCTAGGCCTACCCACACAAGTGAGGTATCATTTTTATCGGGAGACTTGGGGGAACGCTGGGTGGAAGGAAATTTGTGGCTCCTCTCACATTTCAGAACTTTATGCCACAGAAATGTGAGGAACATGTGTTTTTTAAGCCAAATTTTGAGGTTTGCAAAGGATTCTGGGTAACAGAACCTGGTCCGAGCCATGCAAGTCACCCCTCCTTGGATTCCCCTAGGTCTCTAGTTTTCAGAAATGCACATGTTTGGTAGGTTACCCTAGGTGCCGGCTGAGCTAGAGGCCAAAATCTTCAGGTAGGCACTTCGCAAAAAACACCTCTGTTTTATTCCAAAAATGTGGAAGTG
The DNA here is from genome assembly GCF_031143425.1 of Pleurodeles waltl. Classification (NCBI taxonomy): domain Eukaryota; kingdom Metazoa; phylum Chordata; class Amphibia; order Caudata; family Salamandridae; genus Pleurodeles; species Pleurodeles waltl. The sequence goes on along the minus strand of NC_090436.1, from coordinate 218,233,025 downwards.
TCCATGTTGCGCTTTGGGGCGTTTCCTGTCGCGGGCGCTAGGCCTACCCACACAAGTGAGGTATCATTTTTATCGGGAGACTTGGGGGAACGCTGGGTGGAAGGAAATTTGTGGCTCCTCTCACATTCCAGAACTTTATGCCACAGAAATGTGAGGAACATGTGTTTTTTAAGCCAAATTTTGAGGTTTGCAAAGGATTCTGGGTAACAGAACCTGGTCCGAGCCCCGCAAGTCACCCCTCCTTGGATTCCCCTAGGTCTCTAGTTTTCAGAAATGCACAGGTTTGGTAGGTTTCCCTAGGTGCCGGCTGAGCTAGAGGCCAAAATCTACAGGTAGGCACTTGGCAAAAAACACCTCTGTTTTCTTCCAAAAATTTGGATGTGTCCACGTTGCGCTTTGGGGCGTTTCCTGTCGCGGGCGCTAGGCCTACCCACACAAGTGAGGTATCATTTTTATCTGGAGACTTGGGGGAACGCTGGGTGGAAAGAAATTTGTGGCTCCTCTCACATTCCAGAACTTTATGCCACAGAAATGTGAGGAACATGTGTTTTTTTAGCCATATTTTGGGGTTTGCAAAGGATTCTGGGTAACAGAACCTGGTCCTAGCCCCGCAAGTCACCCCTCCTTGGATTCCCCTAGGTCTCTAGTTTTCAGAAATGCACAGGTTTGGTAGGTTACCCTAGGTGCCGGCTGAGCTAGAGGCCAAAATCTTCAGGTAGGCACTTCACAAAAAACACCTCTGTTTTATTCCAAAAATGTGGATGTGTCCACGTTGCGCTTTGGGGCGTTTCCTGTCGCGGGCGCTAGGCCTACCCACACAAGTGAGGTATCATTTTTATCGGGAGACTTGGGGGAACGCTGGGTGGAAGGAAATTTGTGGCTTCTCTCAGATTCCCGAACTTTCTGCCACAGAAATGTGAGGAACATGTGTTTTTTAAGCCAAATTTTGAGGTTTGCAAAGGATTCTGGGTAACAGAACCTGGTCCGAGCCCCGCAAGTCACCCCTCCTTGGATTCCCCTAGGTCTCTAGTTTTCAGAAATGCACAGGTTTGGTAGGTTTCCCTAGGTGCCGGCTGAGCTAGAGGCCAAAATCTACAGGTAGGCACTTGGCAAAAAACACCTCTGTTTTCTTCCAAAAATTTGGATGTGTCCACGTTGCGCTTTGGGGCGTTTCCTGTCGCAGGCGCTAGGCCTACCCACACAAGTGAGGTATCATTTTTATCGGGAGACTTGGGGGAACGCTGCGTGGAAGGAAATTTGTGGCTTCTCTCAGATTCCCGAACTTTCTGCCACAGAAATGTGAGGAACATGTGTTTTTTTTAGCCAAATTTTGAGGTTTGCAAAGGATTCTGGGAAACAGAACCTGGTCCGAGCCCCGCAAGTCACCCCTCCTTGGATTCCCCTAGGTCTCTAGTTTTCAGAAATGCACAGGTTTGGTAGGTTTCCCTAGGTGCCAGCTGAGCTAGAGGCCAAAATCTACAGGTAGGCACTTCGCAAAAAACACCTCTGTTTTCTTCCAAAAATTTGGATATGTCCACGTTGTGCTTTGGTGCGTTTCCTGTCGCGGGCGCTAGGCCTACCCACACAAGTGAGGTATCATTTTTATCGGGAGACTTGGGGGAACGCTGGGTGGAAGGAAATTTGTGGCTCCTCTCACATTCCAGAACTTTATGCCACAGAAATGTGAGGAACATGTGTTTTTTAAGCCAAATTTTGAGGTTTGCAAAGGATTCTGTGTAACAGAACCTGGTCCGAGCCCCGCAAGTCACCCCTCCTTGGATTCCCCTAGGTCTCTAGTTTTCAGAAATGCACAGGTTTGGTAGGTTACCCTAGGTGCCGGCTGAGCTAGAGGCCAAAATCTTCAGGTAGGCACTTCGCAAAAAACACCTCTGTTTTATTCCAAAAATGTGGAAGTGTCCATGTTGCGCTTTGGGGCGTTTCCTGTCGCGGGCGCTAGGCCTACCCACACAAGTGAGGTATCATTTTTATCGGGAGACTTGGGGGAATGCTGGGTGGAAGGAAATTTGTGGCTCCTCTCACATTCCAGAACTTTATGCCACAGAAATGTGAGGAACATGTGTTTTTTAAGCCAAATTTTGAGGTTTGCAAAGGATTCTGGGTAACAGAACCTGGTCCGAGCCCCGCAAGTCACCCCTCCTTGGATTCCCCTAGGTCTCTAGTTTTCAGAAATGCACAGGTTTGGTAGGTTTTCCTAGGTGCCGGCTGAGCTAGAGGCCAAAATCTACAGGTAGGCACTTCGCAAAAAACACCTCTGTTTTCTTCAAAAAATTTGGATGTGTCCACGTTGCGCTTTGGTGCGTTTCCTGTCGCGGGCGCTAGGCCTACCCACACAAGTGAGGTATCATTTTTATCGGGAGACTTGGGGGAACGCTGGGTGGAAGGAAATTTGTGGCTTCTCTCAGATTCCTGAACTTTCTGCCACAGAACTGTGAGTAACATGTGTTTTTTTAGCCAAATTTTGAGGTTAGCAAAGGATTCTGGGTAACAGAACCTGGTCCGAGCCCCGCAAGTCACCCCTCCTTGGATTCCCCTAGGTCTCTAGTTTTCAGAAATGCACAGGTTTGGTAGGTTTCCCTAGGTGCCGGCTGAGCTAGAGGCCAAAATCTACAGGTAGGCACTTCGCAAAAAACACCTCTGTTTTCTTCCAAAAATTTGGATGTCTCCACGTTACGCTTTGGTGCGTTTCCTGTCGCGGGCGCTAGGCCTACCCACACAAGTGAGGTATCATTTTTATCGGGAGACTTGGGGGAACGCTGGGTGGAAGGAAATTTGTGGCTCCTCTCACATTCTAGAACTTTATGCCACAGAAATGTGAGGAACATGTGTTTTTTTAAGCCATATTTTGAGGTTTGCAAAGGATTCTGGGTAACAGAACCTGGTCCGAGCCCCGCAAGTCACCCCTCCTTGGATTCCCCTAGGTCTCTAGTTTTCAGAAATGCACAGGTTTGGTAGGTTACCCTAGGTGCCGGCTGAGGTAGAGGCCAAAATCTTCAGGTAGGCACTTCGCAAAAAACACCTCTGTTTTATTCCAAAAATGTGGATGTGTCCATGTTGCGCTTTGGGGCGTTTCCTGTCGCGGGCGCTAGGCCTACCCACACAAGTGAGGTATCATTTTTATCGGGAGACTTTGGGGAACGCTGGGTAGAAGGAAATTTGTGGCTCCTCTCAGATTCCAGTACTTTTTTGCCACAGAAATGTGAGGAACATGTGTTTTTTTTAGCCAAATTTTGAGGTTTGCAAAGGATTCTGGGTAACAGAACCTGGTCCGAGCCCCGCAAGTCTTCCCTCCTTGGATTCCCCTAGGTCTCTAGTTTTCAGAAATGCACAGGTTTGGTAGGTTTCCCTAGGTGCCAGCTGAGCTAGAGGCCAAAATCTACAGGTAGGCACTTCGCAAAAAACACCTCTGTTTTCTTCCAAAAATGTGGATGTGTCCACGTTGCGCTTTGGTGCGTTTCCTGTCGCGGGCGCTAGGCCTACCCACACAAGTGAGGTATCATTTTTATCGGGAGACTTGGGGGAACGCTGGGTGGAAGGAAATTTGTGGCTCCTCTCAGATTCCAGTACTTTTTTGCCACAGAAATGTGAGGAACATGTGTTTTTTTAGCCAAATTTTGAGGTGTGCAAAGGATTCTGGGTAACAGAACCTGGTCCGAGCCCCGCAAGTCTTCCCTCCTTGGATTCCCCTAGGTCTCTAGTTTTCAGAAATGCACAGGTTTGGTAGGTTTCCCTAGGTGCCGGCTGAGCTAGAGGCCAAAATCTACAGGTAGGCACTTCGCAAAAAACACCTCTGTTTTCTTCCAAAAATTTGGATGTGTCCACGTTGCGCTTTGGGGCGTTTCCTGTCGCGGGCGCTAGGCCTACCCACACAAGTGAGGTATAATTTTTATCGGGAGACTTGGGGGAATGCTGGGTGGAAGGAAATTTGTGGCTCCTCTCAGATTCCCGAACTTTCTGCTAAAGAAATGTGAGGAACATGTGTTTTTTTAGCCAAATTTTGAGGTTTGCAAAGGATTCTGGGTAACAGAACCTGGTCCGAGCCCCGCAAGTCACCCCTCCTTGGATTCCCCTAGGTCTCTAGTTTTCAGAAATGCACAGGTTTGGTAGGTTTCCCTAGGTGCCGGCTGAGCTAGAGGCCAAAATCTACAGGTAGGCACTTCGCAAAAAACACCTCTGTTTTCTTCCAAAAATTTGGATGTGTCCACGTTGCGCTTTGGGGCGTTTCCTGTCGCGGGCGCTAGGCCTACCCACACAAGTGAGGTATCATTTTTATCGGGAGAATTGGGGGAACGCTGGGTGGAAGGAAATTTGTGGCTCCTCTCAGATTCCAGAACTTTCTGCCACAGAAATGTGAGGAACATGTGTTTTTTTAGCCAAATTTTGAGGTTTGCAAAGGATTCTGGGTAACAGAACCTGGTCCGAGCCCCGCAAGTCACCCCTCCTTGGATTCCCCTAGGTCTCTAGTTTTCAGAAATGCACAGGTTTGGTAGGTTTCCCTAGGTGCCGACTGAGCTAGAGGCCAAAATCTACAGGTAGGCACTTCGCAAAAAACACCTCTGTTTTCTTCCAAAAATTTGGATGTGTCCACGTTGCGCTTTGGGGCGTTTCCTGTCGCGGGCGCTAGGCCTACCCACACTAGTGAGGTATCATTTTTATCGGGAGACTTGGGGGAACGCTGGGTGGAAGGAAATTTGTGGCTCCTCTCAGATTCCCGAACTTTCTGCCACAGAAATGTGAGGAACATGTGTTTTGTTAGCCAAATTTTGAGGTTTGCAAAGGATTCTGGGTAACAGAACCTGGTCCGAGCCCCGCAAGTCACCTCTCCTTGGATTCCCCTAGGTCTCTAGTTTTCAGAAATGCACAGGTTTGGTAGGTTTCCCTAGGTGCCGGCTGAGCTAGAGGCCAAAATCTACAGGTAGGCACTTCGCAAAAAACACCTCTGTTTTCTTCCAAAAATTTTGAGGTGTCCACGTTGCGCTTTGGGGCGTTTCCTGTCGCGGGCGCTAGGCCTACCCACACAAGTGAGGTATCATTTTTATCGGGAGACTTGGGGGAACGCTGGGTGGAAGGAAATTTGTGGCTCCTCTCACATTCCAGAACTTTATGCCACAGAAATGTGAGGAACATGTGTTTTTTAAGCCAAATTTTGAGGTTTGCAAAGGATTCTGTGTAACAGAACCTGGTCCGAGCCCCGCAAGTCACCCCTCCTTGGATTCCCCTAGGTATCTAGTTTTCAGAAATGCACAGGTTTGGTAGGTTACCCTAGGTGCCGGCTGAGCTAGAGGCCAAAATCTTCAGGTAGGCACTTCGCAAAAAACACCTCTGTTTTATTCCAAAAATGTGGAAGTGTCCATGTTGCGCTTTGGGGCGTTTCCTGTCGCGGGCGCTAGGCCTACCCACACAAGTGAGGTATCATTTTTATCGGGAGACTTGGGGGAATGCTGGGTGGAAGGAAATTTGTGGCTCCTCTCACATTCCAGAACTTTATGCCACAGAAATGTGAGGAACATGTGTTTTTTAAGCCAAATTTTGAGGTTTGCAAAGGATTCTGGGTAACAGAACCTGGTCCGAGCCCCGCAAGTCACCCCTCCTTGGATTCCCCTAGGTCTCTAGTTTTCAGAAATGCACAGGTTTGGTAGGTTTTCCTAGGTGCCGGCTGAGCTAGAGGCCAAAATCTACAGGTAGGCACTTCGCAAAAAACACCACTGTTTTCTTCAAAAAATTTGGATGTGTCCACGTTGCGCTTTGGTGCGTTTCCTGTCGCGGGCGCTAGGCCTACCCACACAAGTGAGGTATCATTTTTATCGGGAGACTTGGGGGAACGCTGGGTGGAAGGAAATTTGTGGCTTCTCTCAGATTCCTGAACTTTCTGCCACAGAACTGTGAGTAACATGTGTTTTTTTAGCCAAATTTTGAGGTTAGCAAAGGATTCTGGGTAACAGAACCTGGTCCGAGCCCCGCAAGTCACCCCTCCTTGGATTCCCCTAGGTCTCTAGTTTTCAGAAATGCACAGGTTTGGTAGGTTTCCCTAGGTGCCGGCTGAGCTAGAGGCCAAAATCTACAGGTAGGCACTTCGCAAAAAACACCTCTGTTTTCTTCCAAAAATTTGGATGTCTCCACGTTACGCTTTGGTGCGTTTCCTGTCGCGGGCGCTAGGCCTACCCACACAAGTGAGGTATCATTTTTATCGGGAGACTTGGGGGAACGCTGGGTGGAAGGAAATTTGTGGCTCCTCTCACATTCTAGAACTTTATGCCACAGAAATGTGAGGAACATGTGTTTTTTTAAGCCATATTTTGAGGTTTGCAAAGGATTCTGGGTAACAGAACCTGGTCCGAGCCCCGCAAGTCACCCCTCCTTGGATTCCCCTAGGTCTCTAGTTTTCAGAAATGCACAGGTTTGGTAGGTTACCCTAGGTGCCGGCTGAGGTAGAGGCCAAAATCTTCAGGTAGGCACTTCGCAAAAAACACCTCTGTTTTATTCCAAAAATGTGGATGTGTCCATGTTGCGCTTTGGGGCGTTTCCTGTCGCGGGCGCTAGGCCTACCCACACAAGTGAGGTATCATTTTTATCGGGAGACTTTGGGGAACGCTGGGTGGAAGGAAATTTGTGGCTCCTCTCAGATTCCAGTACTTTTTTGCCACAGAAATGTGAGGAACATGTGTTTTTTTTAGCCAAATTTTGAGGTTTGCAAAGGATTCTGGGTAACAGAACCTGGTCCGAGCCCCGCAAGTCTTCCCTCCTTGGATTCCCCTAGGTCTCTAGTTTTCAGAAATGCACAGGTTTGGTAGGTTTCCCTAGGTGCCAGCTGAGCTAGAGGCCAAAATCTACAGGTAGGCACTTCGCAAAAAACACCTCTGTTTTCTTCCAAAAATGTGGATGTGTCCACGTTGCGCTTTGGTGCGTTTCCTGTCGCGGGCGCTAGGCCTACCCACACAAGTGAGGTATCATTTTTATCGGGAGACTTGGGGGAACGCTGGGTGGAAGGAAATTTGTGGCTCCTCTCAGATTCCAGTACTTTTTTGCCACAGAAATGTGAGGAACATGTGTTTTTTTAGCCAAATTTTGAGGTGTGCAAAGGATTCTGGGTAACAGAACCTGGTCCGAGCCCCGCAAGTCTTCCCTCCTTGGATTCCCCTAGGTCTCTAGTTTTCAGAAATGCACAGGTTTGGTAGGTTTCCCTAGGTGCCGGCTGAGCTAGAGGCCAAAATCTACAGGTAGGCACTTCGCAAAAAACACCTCTGTTTTCTTCCAAAAATTTGGATGTGTCCACGTTGCGCTTTGGGGCGTTTCCTGTCGCGGGCGCTAGGCCTACCCACACAAGTGAGGTATAATTTTTATCGGGAGACTTGGGGGAATGCTGGGTGGAAGGAAATTTGTGGCTCCTCTCAGATTCCCGAACTTTCTGCTAAAGAAATGTGAGGAACATGTGTTTTTTTAGCCAAATTTTGAGGTTTGCAAAGGATTCTGGGTAACAGAACCTGGTCCGAGCCCCGCAAGTCACCCCTCCTTGGATTCCCCTAGGTCTCTAGTTTTCAGAAATGCACAGGTTTGGTAGGTTTCCCTAGGTGCCGGCTGAGCTAGAGGCCAAAATCTACAGGTAGGCACTTCGCAAAAAACACCTCTGTTTTCTTCCAAAAATTTGGATGTGTCCACGTTGCGCTTTGGGGCGTTTCCTGTCGCGGGCGCTAGGCCTACCCACACAAGTGAGGTATCATTTTTATCGGGAGAATTGGGGGAACGCTGGGTGGAAGGAAATTTGTGGCTCCTCTCAGATTCCAGAACTTTCTGCCACAGAAATGTGAGGAACATGTGTTTTTTTAGCCAAATTTTGAGGTTTGCAAAGGATTCTGGGTAACAGAACCTGGTCCGAGCCCCGCAAGTCACCCCTCCTTGGATTCCCCTAGGTCTCTAGTTTTCAGAAATGCACAGGTTTGGTAGGTTTCCCTAGGTGCCGGCTGAGCTAGAGGCCAAAATCTACAGGTAGGCACTTCGCAAAAAACACCTCTGTTTTCTTCCAAAAATTTGGATGTGTCCACGTTGCGCTTTGGGGCGTTTCCTGTCGCGGGCGCTAGGCCTACCCACACTAGTGAGGTATCATTTTTATCGGGAGACTTGGGGGAACGCTGGGTGGAAGGAAATTTGTGGCTCCTCTCAGATTCCCGAACTTTCTGCCACAGAAATGTGAGGAACATGTGTTTTGTTAGCCAAATTTTGAGGTTTGCAAAGGATTCTGGGTAACAGAACCTGGTCCGAGCCCCGCAAGTCACCTCTCCTTGGATTCCCCTAGGTCTCTAGTTTTCAGAAATGCACAGGTTTGGTAGGTTTCCCTAGGTGCCGGCTGAGCTAGAGGCCAAAATCTACAGGTAGGCACTTCGCAAAAAACACCTCTGTTTTCTTCCAAAAATTTTGAGGTGTCCACGTTGCGCTTTGGGGCGTTTCCTGTCGCGGGCGCTAGGCCTACCCACACAAGTGAGGTATCATTTTTATCGGGAGACTTGGGGGAACGCTGGGTGGAAGGAAATTTGTGGCTCCTCTCACATTCCAGAACTTTATGCCACAGAAATGTGAGGAACATGTGTTTTTTTAGCCATATTTTGATTTTTGCAAAGGATTCTGGGTAACAGAACCTGGTCCGAGCCCCGCAAGTCACCCCTCCTTGGATTCTCCTAGGCCTCTAGTTTTCAGAAATGCACAGGTTTGGTAGGTTACCCTAGGTGCCGGCTGAGCTAGAGGTCAAAATCTTCAAGTAGGCACTTCGCAAAAAACACCTCTGTTTTATTCCAAAAATGTGGATGTGTCCACATTGCGCTTTGGGGCGTTTCCTGTCGCGGGCGCTAGGCCTACCCACACAAGTGAGGTATCATTTTTATCGGGAGACTTGGGGGAACGCTGGGTGGAAGGAAATTTGTGGCTTCTCTCAGATTCCCGAACTTTCTGCCACAGAAATGTGAGGAACATGTGTTTTTTTAGCCAAAGTTTGAGGTTTGCAAAGGATTCTGGGTAACAGAACCTGGTCCGAGCCCCGCAAGTCACCCCTCCTTGGATTCCCCTAGGTCTCTAGTTTTCAGAAATGCACAGGTTTGGTAGGTTTCCCTAGGTGCCGGCTGAGCTAGAGGCCAAAATCTACAGGTAGGCACTTCGCAAAAAACATCTCTGTTTTCTTCGAAAAATTTGGATGTGTCCACGTTGCGCTTTGGGGCGTTTCCTGTCGCGGGCGCTAGGCCTACCCACACAAGTGAGGTATCATTTTTATCGGGAGACTTGGGGGAACGCTGGGTGGAAGGAAATTTGTGGCTCCTCTCACATTCCAGAACTTTATGCCACAGAAATGTGAGGAACATGTGTTTTTTAAGCCAAATTTTGAGGTTTGCAAAGGATTCTGGGTAACAGAACCTGGTCCGAGCCCCGCCAGTCACCCCTCCTTAGATTCCCCTAGGTCTCTAGTTTTCAGAAATGCACAGGTTTGGTAGGTTACCCTAGGTGCCGGCTGAGCTAGAGGCCAAAATCTTCAGGTAGGCACTTCGCAAAAAACACCTCTGTTTTATTCCAAAAATGTGGATGTGTCCATGTTGCGCTTTGGGGCGTTTCCTGTCGCGGGCGCTAGGCCTACCCACACAAGTGAGGTATCATTTTTATCGGGAGACTTGGGGGAACGCTGGGTGGAAGGAAATTTGTGGCTCCTCTCACATTCCAGAACTTTATGCCACAGAAATGTGAGGAACATGTGTTTTTTAAGCCAAATTTTGAGGTTTGCAAAGGATTCTGGGTAACAGAACCTGGTCCGAGCCCCGCAAGTCACCCCTCCTTGGATTCCCCTAGGTCTCTAGTTTTCAGAAATGCACAGGTTTGGTAGGTTACCCTAGGTGCCGACTGAGCTAGAGGCCAAAATCTTCAGGTAGGCACTTCGCAAAAAACACCTCTGTTTTATTCCAAAAATGTGGATGTGTCCATTTTGCGCTTTGGGGCGTTTCCTGTCACGGGCGCTAGGCCTACCCACACAAGTGAGGTATCATTTTTATCGGGAGACTTGGGGGAACGCTGGGTGGAAGGACATTTGTGGCTCCTCTCAGATTCCAGTACTTTTTTGCCACAGAAAAGTGAGGAACATGTGTTTTTTTAGCCAAATTTTGAGGTTTGCAAAGGATTCTGGGTAACAGAACCTGGTCCGAGCCCCGCAAGTCACCCCTCCTTGGATTCCCCTAGGTCTCTAGTTTTCAGAAATGCACAGGTTTGGTAGGTTTCCCTAGGTGCCGGCTGAGCTAGAGGCCAAAATCATCAGGTAGGCACTTCGCAAAAAACACCTCTGTTTTATTCCAAAAATGTGGATGTGTCCATGTTGCGCTTTGGGGCGTTTCCTGTCGCGGGCGCTAGGCCTACCCACACAAGTGAGGTATCATTTTTATCGGGAGACTTGGGGGAACGCTGGATGGAAGGAAATTTGTGGCTTCTCTCAGATTCCCGAACTTTCTGCCACAGAAATGTGAGGAACATGTGTTTTTTTTAGCCAAATTTTGAGGTTTGCAAAGGATTCTGGGAAACAGAACCTGGTCCGAGCCCCGCAAGTCACCCCTCCTTGGATTCCCCTAGGTCTCTAGTTTTCAGAAATGCACAGGTTTGGTAGGTTTCCCTAGGTGCCGGCTGAGCTAGAGGCCAAAATCTACAGGTAGGCACTTCGCAAAAAACACCTCTGTTTTCTTCCAAAAATTTGGATGTGTCCACGTTGCGCTTTGGGGCGTTTCCTGTCGCGGGCGCTAGGCCTACCCACACAAGTGAGGTATCATTTTTATCGGGAGACTTGGGGGAACGCTGGGTGGAAGGAAATTTGTGGCTCCTCTCAGATTCCCGAACTTTCTGCTACAGAAATGTGAGGAACATGTGTTTTTTTAGCCAAATTTTGAGGTTTGCAAAGGATTCTGGGTAACAGAACTTGGTCCGAGCCCCGCAAGTCACCCCTCCTTGGATTCCCCTAGGTCTCTAGTTTTCAGAAATGCACAGGTTTGGTAGGTTACCCTAGGTGCCGGCTGAGCTAGAGGCCAAAATCTTCAGGTAGGCACTTCGCAAAAAACACCTCTGTTTTATTCCAAAAATGTGGATGTGTCCATGTTGCGCTTTGGGGCGTTTCCTGTCGCGAGCGCTAGGCCTACCCACACAAGTGAGGTATCATTTTTATCGGGAGACTTGGGGGAACGCTGGGTGGAAGGAAATTTGTGGCTTCTCTCAGATTCCCGAACTTTCTGCCACAGAAATGTGAGGAACATGTGTTTTTTTTAGCCAAATTTTGAGGTTTGCAAAGGATTCTGGGAAACAGAACCTGGTCCGAGCCCCGCAAGTCACCCCTCCTTGGATTCCCCTATGTCTCTAGTTTTCAGAAATGCACAGGTTTGGTAGGTTTCCCTAGGTGCCAGCTGAGCTAGAGGCCAAAATCTACAGATAGGCACTTCGCAAAAAACACCTCTGTTTTCTTCCAAAAATGTGGATGTGTCCACGTTGCGCTTTGGTGCGTTTCCTGTCGCGGGCGCTAGGCCTACCCACACAAGTGAGGTATCATTTTTATCGGGAGACTTGGGGGAACGCTGGGTGGAAGGAAATTTGTGGCTCCTCTCACATTTCAGAACTTTATGCCACAGAAATGTGAGGAACATGTGTTTTTTAAGCCAAATTTTGAGGTTTGCAAAGGATTCTGGGTAACAGAACCTGGTCCGAGCCCCGCAAGTCACCCCTCCTTGGATTCCCCTAGGTCTCTAGTTTTCAGAAATGCACAGGTTTGGTAGGTTTCCCTAGGTGCCGGCTGAGCTAGAGGCCAAAATCTACAGGTAGGCACTTCGCAAAAAACACCTCTGTTTTCTTCCAAAAATTTGGATGTGTCCACGTTGCGCTTTGGGGCGTTTCCTGTCGCGGGCGCTAGGCCTACCCACACAAGTGAGGTATCATTTTTATCGGGAGACTTGGGGGAACGCTGGGTGGAAGGAAATTTGTGGCTCCTCTCACATTCCAGAACTTTATGCCACAGAAATGTGAGGAACATGTGTTTTTTTAAGCCATATTTTGAGGTTTGCAAAGGATTCTGGGTAACAGAACCTGGTCCGAGCCCCGCAAGTCACCCCTCCTTGGATTCCCCTAGGTCTCTAGTTTTCAGAAATGCACAGGTTTGGTAGGTTACCCTAGGTGCCGGCTGAGCTAGAGGCCAAAATCTTCAGGTAGGCACTTCGCAAAAAACACCTCTGTTTTATTCCAAAAATGTGGATGTGTCCATGTTGCGCTTTGGGGCGTTTCCTGTCGCGGGCGCTAAGCCTACCCACACAAGTGAGGTATCATTTTTATCGGGAGACTTGGGGGAACGCTGGGTGGAAGGAAATTTGTGGCTTCTCTCAGATTCCCGAACTTTCTGCCACAGAAATGTGAGGAACATGTGTTTTTTTTAGCCAAATTTTGAGGTTTGCAAAGGATTCTGGGAAACAGAACCTGGTCCGAGCCCCGCAAGTCACCCCTCCTTGGATTCCCCTATGTCTCTAGTTTTCAGAAATGCACAGGTTTGGTAGGTTTCCATAGGTGCCAGCTGAGCTAGAGGCCAAAATCTACAGATAGGCACTTCGCAAAAAACACCTCTGTTTTCTTCCAAAAATGTGGATGTGTCCACGTTGCGCTTTGGTGCGTTTCCTGTCGCGGGCGCTAGGCCTACCCACACAAGTGAGGTATCATTTTTATCGGGAGACTTGGGGGAACGCTGGGTGGAAGGAAATTTGTGGCTCCTCTCACATTTCAGAACTTTATGCCACAGAAATGTGAGGAACATGTGTTTTTTAAGCCAAATTTTGAGGTTTGCAAAGGATTCTGGGTAACAGAACCTGGTCCGAGCCATGCAAGTCACCCCTCCTTGGATTCCCCTAGGTCTCTAGTTTTCAGAAATGCACTTGTTTGGTAGGTTACCCTAGGTGCCGGCTGAGCTAGAGGCCAAAATCTTCAGGTAGGCACTTCGCAAAAAACACCTCTGTTTTATTCCAAAAATGTGGAAGTGTCCATGTTGCGCTTTGGGGCGTTTCCTGTCGCGGGCGCTAGGCCTACCCACACAAGTGAGGTATCATTTTTATCGGGAGACTTGGGGGAACGCTGGGTGGAAGGAAATTTGTGGCTCCTCTCACATTCCAGAACTTTATGCCACAGAAATGTGAGGAACATGTGTTTTTTAAGCCAAATTTTGAGGTTTGCAAAGGATTCTGGGTAACAGAACCTGGTCCGAGCCCCGCAAGTCACCCCTCCTTGGATTCCCCTAGGTCTCTAGTTTTCAGAAATGCACAGGTTTGGTAGGTTTCCCTAGGTGCCGGCTGAGCTAGAGGCCAAAATCTACAGGTAGGCACTTGGCAAAAAACACCTCTGTTTTCTTCCAAAAATTTGGATGTGTCCACGTTGCGCTTTGGGGCGTTTCCTGTCGCGGGCGCTAGGCCTACCCACACAAGTGAGGTATCATTTTTATCTGGAGACTTGGGGGAACGCTGGGTGGAAAGAAATTTGTGGCTCCTCTCACATTCCAGAACTTTATGCCACAGAAATGTGAGGAACATGTGTTTTTTTAGCCATATTTTGGGGTTTGCAAAGGATTCTGGGTAACAGAACCTGGTCCTAGCCCCGCAAGTCACCCCTCCTTGGATTCCCCTAGGTCTCTAGTTTTCAGAAATGCACAGGTTTGGTAGGTTACCCTAGGTGCCGGCTGAGCTAGAGGCCAAAATCTTCAGGTAGGCACTTCGCAAAAAACACCTCTGTTTTATTCCAAAAATGTGGATGTGTCCACGTTGCGCTTTGGGGCGTTTCCTGTCGCGGGCGCTAGGCCTACCCACACAAGTGAGGTATCATTTTTATCGGGAGACTTGGGGGAACGCTGGGTGGAAGGAAATTTGTGGCTTCTCTCAGATTCCCGAACTTTCTGCCACAGAAATGTGAGGAACATGTGTTTTTTAAGCCAAATTTTGAGGTTTGCAAAGGATTCTGGGTAACAGAACCTGGTCCGAGCCCCGCAAGTCACCCCTCCTTGGATTCCCCTAGGTCTCTAGTTTTCAGAAATGCACAGGTTTGGTAGGTTTCCCTAGGTGCCGGCTGAGCTAGAGGCCAAAATCTACAGGTAGGCACTTGGCAAAAAACACCTCTGTTTTCTTCCAAAAATGTGGATGTGTCCACGTTGCGCTTTGGGGCGTTTCCTGTCGCAGGCGCTAGGCCTACCCACACAAGTGAGGTATCATTTTTATCGGGAGACTTGGGGGAACGCTGCGTGGAAGGAAATTTGTGGCTTCTCTCAGATTCCCGAACTTTCTGCCACAGAAATGTGAGGAACATGTGTTTTTTTTAGCCAAATTTTGAGGTTTGCAAAGGATTCTGGGAAACAGAACCTGGTCCGAGCCCCGCAAGTCACCCCTCCTTGGATTCCCCTAGGTCTCTAGTTTTCAGAAATGCACAGGTTTGGTAGGTTTCCCTAGGTGCCAGCTGAGCTAGAGGCCAAAATCTACAGGTAGGCACTTCGCAAAAAACACCTCTGTTTTCTTCCAAAAATTTGGATATGTCCACGTTGTGCTTTGGTGCGTTTCCTGTCGCGGGCGCTAGGCCTACCCACACAAGTGAGGTATCATTTTTATCGGGAGACTTGGGGGAACGCTGGGTGGAAGGAAATTTGTGGCTCCTCTCACATTCCAGAACTTTATGCCACAGAAATGTGAGGAACATGTGTTTTTTAAGCCAAATTTTGAGGTTTGCAAAGGATTCTGTGTAACAGAACCTGGTCCGAGCCCCGCAAGTCACCCCTCCTTGGATTCCCCTAGGTCTCTAGTTTTCAGAAATGCACAGGTTTGGTAGGTTACCCTAGGTGCCGGCTGAGCTAGAGGCCAAAATCTTCAGGTAGGCACTTCGCAAAAAACACCTCTGTTTTATTCCAAAAATGTGGAAGTGTCCATGTTGCGCTTTGGGGCGTTTCCTGTCGCGGGCGCTAGGCCTACCCACACAAGTGAGGTATCATTTTTATCGGGAGACTTGGGGGAATGCTGGGTGGAAGGAAATTTGTGGCTCCTCTCACATTCCAGAACTTTATGCCACAGAAATGTGAGGAACATGTGTTTTTTAAGCCAAATTTTGAGGTTTGCAAAGGATTCTGGGTAACAGAACCTGGTCCGAGCCCCGCAAGTCACCCCTCCTTGGATTCCCCTAGGTCTCTAGTTTTCAGAAATGCACAGGTTTGGTAGGTTTTCCTAGGTGCCGGCTGAGCTAGAGGCCAAAATCTACAGGTAGGCACTTCGCAAAAAACACCACTGTTTTCTTCAAAAAATTTGGATGTGTCCACGTTGCGCTTTGGTGCGTTTCCTGTCGCGGGCGCTAGGCCTACCCACACAAGTGAGGTATCATTTTTATCGGGAGACTTGGGGGAACGCTGGGTGGAAGGAAATTTGTGGCTTCTCTCAGATTCCTGAACTTTCTGCCACAGAACTGTGAGTAACATGTGTTTTTTTAGCCAAATTTTGAGGTTAGCAAAGGATTCTGGGTAACAGAACCTGGTCCGAGCCCCGCAAGTCACCCCTCCTTGGATTCCCCTAGGTCTCTAGTTTTCAGAAATGCACAGGTTTGGTAGGTTTCCCTAGGTGCCGGCTGAGCTAGAGGCCAAAATCTACAGGTAGGCACTTCGCAAAAAACACCTCTGTTTTCTTCCAAAAATTTGGATGTCTCCACGTTACGCTTTGGTGCGTTTCCTGTCGCGGGCGCTAGGCCTACCCACACAAGTGAGGTATCATTTTTATCGGGAGACTTGGGGGAACGCTGGGTGGAAGGAAATTTGTGGCTCCTCTCACATTCTAGAACTTTATGCCACAGAAATGTGAGGAACATGTGTTTTTTTAAGCCATATTTTGAGGTTTGCAAAGGATTCTGGGTAACAGAACCTGGTCCGAGCCCCGCAAGTCACCCCTCCTTGGATTCCCCTAGGTCTCTAGTTTTCAGAAATGCACAGGTTTGGTAGGTTACCCTAGGTGCCGGCTGAGGTAGAGGCCAAAATCTTCAGGTAGGCACTTCGCAAAAAACACCTCTGTTTTATTCCAAAAATGTGGATGTGTCCATGTTGCGCTTTGGGGCGTTTCCTGTCACGGGCGCTAGGCCTACCCACACAAGTGAGGTATCATTTTTATCGGGAGACTTGGGGGAACGCTGGGTGGAAGGACATTTGTGGCTTCTCTCAGATTCCAGTACTTTTTTGCCACAGAAAAGTGAGGAACATGTGTTTTTTTAGCCAAATTTTGAGGTTTGCAAAGGATTCTGGGTAACAGAACCTGGTCCGAGCCCCGCAAGTCACCCCTCCTTGGATTCCCCTAGGTCTCTAGTTTTCAGAAATGCACAGGTTTGGTAGGTTTCCCTAGGTGCCGGCTGAGCTAGAGGCCAAAATCTTCAGGTAGGCACTTCGCAAAAAACACCTCTGTTTTATTCCAAAAATGTGGATGTGTCCATGTTGCGCTTTGGGGCGTTTCCTGTCGCGGGCGCTAGGCCTACCCACACAAGTGAGGTATCATTTTTATCGGGAGACTTGGGGGAACGCTGGGTGGAAGGAAATTTGTGGCTTCTCTCAGATTCCCGAACTTTCTGCCACAGAAATGTGAGGAACATGTGTTTTTTTTAGCCAAATTTTGAGGTTTGCAAAGGATTCTGGGAAACAGAACCTGGTCCGAGCCCCGCAAGTCACCCCTCCTTGGATTCCCCTAGGTCTCTAGTTTTCAGAAATGCACAGGTTTGGTAGGTTACCCTAGGTGCCGACTGAGCTAGAGGCCAAAATCTTCAGGTAGGCACTTCGCAAAAAACACCTCTGTTTTATTCCAAAAATGTGGATGTGTCCATGTTGCGCTTTGGGGCGTTTCCTGTCACGGGCGCTAGGCCTACCCACACAAGTGAGGTATCATTTTTATCGGGAGACTTGGGGGAACGCTGGGTGGAAGGACATTTGTGGCTCCTCTCAGATTCCAGTACTTTTTTGCCACAGAAAAGTGAGGAACATGTGTTTTTTTAGCCAAATTTTGAGGTTTGCAAAGGATTCTGGGTAACAGAACCTGGTCCGAGCCCCGCAAGTCTTCCCTCCTTGGATTCCCCTAGGTCTCTAGTTTTCAGAAATGCACAGGTTTGGTAGGTTTCCCTAGGTGCCGGCTGAGCTAGAGGCCAAAATCTACAGGTAGGCACTTCGCAAAAAACACCTCTGTTTTCTTCCAAAAATTTGGATGTGTCCACGTTGCGCTTTGGTGCGTTTCCTGTCGCGGGCACTAGGCCTACCCACACAAGTGAGGTATCATTTTTATCGGGAGACTTGGGGGAACACTGGGTGGAAGGAAATTTGTGGCTTCTCTCAGATTCCCGAACTTTCTGCCACAGAAATGTGAGGAACATGTGTTTTTTTAGCCAAATTTTGAGGTTTGCAAAGGATTCTGGGTAAGAGAACCTAGTCCGAGCCCCGCAAGTCACCCCTCCTTGGATTCCCCTAGGTCTCTCGTTTTCAGAAATGCACAGGTTTGGTAGGTTACCCTAGGTGCCGGCTGAGGTAGAGGCCAAAATCTTCAGGTAGGCACTTCGCAAAAAACACCTCTGTTTTCTTCCAAAAATTTGGATGTGTCCAGTTGCGCTTTGGTGCGTTTCCTGTCGCGGGCGCTAGGCCTACCCACATAAGTGAGGTATCATTTTTATCGGGAGACTTGGGGGAACGCTGGGTGGAAGGAAATTTGTGGCTCCTCTCACATTCCAGAACTTTATGCCACAGAAATGTGAGGAACATGTGTTTTTTAAGCCATATTTTGAGGTTTGCAAAGGATTCTGGGTAACAGAACCTGGTCCGAGCCCCGCAAGTCACCCCTCCTTGGATTCCCCTAGGTCTCTAGTTTTCAGAAATGCACAGGTTTGGTAGGTTACCCTAGGTGCCGGCTGAGGTAGAGGCCAAAATCTTCAGGTAGGCACTTCGCAAAAAACACCTCTGTTTTATTCCAAAAATGTGGATGTGTCCATGTTGCGCTTTGGGGCGTTTCCTGTCGCGGGCGCTAGGCCTACCCACACCAGTGAGGTATCATTTTTATCGGGAGACTTGGGGGAACGCTGGGAAGAAGGAAATTTGTGGCTTCTCTCAGATTCCCGAACTTTCTGCAACATAAATGTGAGGAACATGTGTTTTTTTTAGCCAAATTTTGAGGTTTGCAAAGGATTCTGGGAAACAGAACCTGGTCCGAGCCCCGCAAGTCACCCCTCCTTGCATTCCCCTAGGTCTCTAGTTTTCAGAAATGCACAGGTTTGGTAGGTTTCCCTTGGTGCCAGCTGAGCTAGAGGCCAAAATCTACAGGTAGGCACTTCGCAAAAAACACCTCTGTTTTCTTCCAAAAATGTGGATGTGTCCACGTTGCGCTTTGGTGCGTTTCCTGTCGCGGGCGCTAGGCCTACCCACACAAGTGAGGTATCATTTTTATCGGGAGACTTGGGGGAACGCTGGGTGGAAGGAAATTTGTGGCTCCTCTCAGATTCCAGTACTTTTTTGCCACAGAAATGTGAGGAACATGTGTTTTTTTAGCCAAATTTTGAGGTGTGCAAAGGATTCTGGGTAACAGAACCTGGTCCGAGCCCCGCAAGTCTTCCCTCCTTGGATTCCCCTAGGTCTCTAGTTTTCAGAAATGCACAGGTTTGGTAGGTTTCCCTAGGTGCCGGCTGAGCTAGAGGCCAAAATCTACAGGTAGGCACTTCGCAAAAAACACCTCTGTTTTGTTCCAAAAATTTGGATATGTCCACGTTGCGCTTTGGGGCGTTTCCTGTCGCGGGCGCTAGGCCTACCCTCACAAGTGAGGTATAATTTTTATCGGGAGACTTGGGGGAATGCTGGGTGGAAGGAAATTTGTGGCTCCTCTCAGATTCCCGAACTTTCTGCTACAGAAATGTGAGGAACATGTGTTTTTTTAGCCAAATTTTGAGGTTTGCAAAGGATTCTGGGTAACAGAACCTGGTCCGAGCCCCGCAAGTCACCCCTCCTTGGATTCCCCTAGGTCTCTAGTTTTCAGAAATGCACAGGTTTGGTAGGTTTCCCTAGGTGCCGGCTGAGCTAGAGGCCAAAATCTACAGGTAGGCACTTCGCAAAAAACACCTCTGTTTTCTTCCAAAAATTTGGATGTGTCCACGTTGCGCTTTGGGGCGTTTCCTGTCGCGGGCGCTAGGCCTACCCACACAAGTGAGGTATCATTTTTATCGGGAGACTTGGGGGAACGCTGGGTGGAAGGAAATTTGTGGGTCCTCTCAGATTCCATAACTTTCTGCCACAGAAATGTGAGGAACATGTGTTTTTTTAGCCAAATTTTGAGGTTTGCAAAGGATTCTGGGTAACAGAACCTGGTCCGAGCCCCGCAAGTCACCCCTCCTTGGATTCCCCTAGGTCTCTAGTTTTCAGAAATGCACAGGTTTGGTAGGTTTCCCTAGGTGCCGGCTGAGCTAGAGGCCAAAATCTACAGGTAGGCACTTCGCAAAAAACACGTCTGTTTTCTTCCAAAAATTTGGATGTGTCCACGTTGCGCTTTGGGGCGTTTCCTGTCGCGGGCGCTAGGCCTACCCACACTAGTGAGGTATCATTTTTATCGGGAGACTTGGGGGAACGCTGGGTGGAAGGAAATTTGTGGCTCCTCTCAGATTCCCGAACTTTCTGCCACAGAAATGTGAGGAACATGTGTTTTGTTAGCCAAATTTTGAGGTTTGCAAAGGATTCTGGGTAACAGAACCTGGTCCGAGCCCCGCAAGTCACCTCTCCTTGGATTCCCCTCGGTCTCTAGTTTTCAGAAATGCACAGGTTTGGTAGGTTTCCCTAGGTGCCGGCTGAGCTAGAGGCCAAAATCTACAGGTAGGCACTTCGCAAAAAACACCTCTGTTTTCTTCCAAAAATGTGGATGTGTCCACGTTGCGCTTTGGTGCGTTTCCTGTCGCGGGCGCTAGGCCTACCCACACAAGTGAGGTATCATTTTTATCGGGAGACTTGGGGGAACGCTGGGTGGAAGGAAATTTGTGGCTCCTCTCACATTTCAGAACTTTATGCCACAGAAATGTGAGGAACATGTGTTTTTTAAGCCAAATTTTGAGGTTTGCAAAGGATTCTGGGTAACAGAACCTGGTCCGAGCCCCGCAAGTCACCCCTCCTTGGATTCCCCTAGGTCTCTAGTTTTCAGAAATGCACAGGTTTGGTAGGTTTCCCTAGGTGCCGGCTGAGCTAGAGGCCAAAATCTACAGGTAGGCACTTCGCAAAAAACACCTCTGTTTTCTTCCAAAAATTTGGATGTGTCCACGTTGCGCTTTGGGGCGTTTCCTGTCGCGGGCGCTAGGCCTACCCACACAAGTGAGGTATCATTTTTATCGGGAGACTTGGGGGAACGCTGGGTGGAAGGAAATTTGTGGCTCCTCTCACATTCCAGAACTTTATGCCACAGAAATGTGAGGAACATGTGTTTTTTTAAGCCATATTTTGAGGTTTGCAAAGGATTCTGGGTAACAGAACCTGGTCCGAGCCCCGCAAGTCACCCCTCCTTGGATTCCCCTAGGTCTCTAGTTTTCAGAAATGCACAGGTTTGGTAGGTTACCCTAGGTGCCGGCTGAGCTAGAGGCCAAAATCTTCAGGTAGGCACTTCGCAAAAAACACCTCTGTTTTATTCCAAAAATGTGGATGTGTCCATGTTGCGCTTTGGGGCGTTTCCTGTCGCGGGCGCTAAGCCTACCCACACAAGTGAGGTATCATTTTTATCGGGAGACTTGGGGGAACGCTGGGTGGAAGGAAATTTGTGGCTTCTCTCAGATTCCCGAACTTTCTGCCACAGAAATGTGAGGAACATGTGTTTTTTTTAGCCAAATTTTGAGGTTTGCAAAGGATTCTGGGAAACAGAACCTGGTCCGAGCCCCGCAAGTCACCCCTCCTTGGATTCCCCTATGTCTCTAGTTTTCAGAAATGCACAGGTTTGGTAGGTTTCCATAGGTGCCAGCTGAGCTAGAGGCCAAAATCTACAGATAGGCACTTCGCAAAAAACACCTCTGTTTTCTTCCAAAAATGTGGATGTGTCCACGTTGCGCTTTGGTGCGTTTCCTGTCGCGGGCGCTAGGCCTACCCACACAAGTGAGGTATCATTTTTATCGGGAGACTTGGGGGAACGCTGGGTGGAAGGAAATTTGTGGCTCCTCTCACATTTCAGAACTTTATGCCACAGAAATGTGAGGAACATGTGTTTTTTAAGCCAAATTTTGAGGTTTGCAAAGGATTCTGGGTAACAGAACCTGGTCCGAGCCATGCAAGTCACCCCTCCTTGGATTCCCCTAGGTCTCTAGTTTTCAGAAATGCACTTGTTTGGTAGGTTACCCTAGGTGCCGGCTGAGCTAGAGGCCAAAATCTTCAGGTAGGCACTTCGCAAAAAACACCTCTGTTTTATTCCAAAAATGTGGAAGTGTCCATGTTGCGCTTTGGGGCGTTTCCTGTCGCGGGCGCTAGGCCTACCCACACAAGTGAGGTATCATTTTTATCGGGAGACTTGGGGGAACGCTGGGTGGAAGGAAATTTGTGGCTCCTCTCACATTCCAGAACTTTATGCCACAGAAATGTGAGGAACATGTGTTTTTTAAGCCAAATTTTGAGGTTTGCAAAGGATTCTGGGTAACAGAACCTGGTCCGAGCCCCGCAAGTCACCCCTCCTTGGATTCCCCTAGGTCTCTAGTTTTCAGAAATGCACAGGTTTGGTAGGTTTCCCTAGGTGCCGGCTGAGCTAGAGGCCAAAATCTACAGGTAGGCACTTGGCAAAAAACACCTCTGTTTTCTTCCAAAAATTTGGATGTGTCCACGTTGCGCTTTGGGGCGTTTCCTGTCGCGGGCGCTAGGCCTACCCACACAAGTGAGGTATCATTTTTATCTGGAGACTTGGGGGAACGCTGGGTGGAAAGAAATTTGTGGCTCCTCTCACATTCCAGAACTTTATGCCACAGAAATGTGAGGAACATGTGTTTTTTTAGCCATATTTTGGGGTTTGCAAAGGATTCTGGGTAACAGAACCTGGTCCTAGCCCCGCAAGTCACCCCTCCTTGGATTCCCCTAGGTCTCTAGTTTTCAGAAATGCACAGGTTTGGTAGGTTACCCTAGGTGCCGGCTGAGCTAGAGGCCAAAATCTTCAGGTAGGCACTTCGCAAAAAACACCTCTGTTTTATTCCAAAAATGTGGATGTGTCCACGTTGCGCTTTGGGGCGTTTCCTGTCGCGGGCGCTAGGCCTACCCACACAAGTGAGGTATCATTTTTATCGGGAGACTTGGGGGAACGCTGGGTGGAAGGAAATTTGTGGCTTCTCTCAGATTCCCGAACTTTCTGCCACAGAAATGTGAGGAACATGTGTTTTTTAAGCCAAATTTTGAGGTTTGCAAAGGATTCTGGGTAACAGAACCTGGTCCGAGCCCCGCAAGTCACCCCTCCTTGGATTCCCCTAGGTCTCTAGTTTTCAGAAATGCACAGGTTTGGTAGGTTTCCCTAGGTGCCGGCTGAGCTAGAGGCCAAAATCTACAGGTAGGCACTTGGCAAAAAACACCTCTGTTTTCTTCCAAAAATTTGGATGTGTCCACGTTGCGCTTTGGGGCGTTTCCTGTCGCAGGCGCTAGGCCTACCCACACAAGTGAGGTATCATTTTTATCGGGAGACTTGGGGGAACGCTGCGTGGAAGGAAATTTGTGGCTTCTCTCAGATTCCCGAACTTTCTGCCACAGAAATGTGAGGAACATGTGTTTTTTTTAGCCAAATTTTGAGGTTTGCAAAGGATTCTGGGAAACAGAACCTGGTCCGAGCCCCGCAAGTCACCCCTCCTTGGATTCCCCTAGGTCTCTAGTTTTCAGAAATGCACAGGTTTGGTAGGTTTCCCTAGGTGCCAGCTGAGCTAGAGGCCAAAATCTACAGGTAGGCACTTCGCAAAAAACACCTCTGTTTTCTTCCAAAAATTTGGATATGTCCACGTTGTGCTTTGGTGCGTTTCCTGTCGCGGGCGCTAGGCCTACCCACACAAGTGAGGTATCATTTTTATCGGGAGACTTGGGGGAACGCTGGGTGGAAGGAAATTTGTGGCTCCTCTCACATTCCAGAACTTTATGCCACAGAAATGTGAGGAACATGTGTTTTTTAAGCCAAATTTTGAGGTTTGCAAAGGATTCTGTGTAACAGAACCTGGTCCGAGCCCCGCAAGTCACCCCTCCTTGGATTCCCCTAGGTCTCTAGTTTTCAGAAATGCACAGGTTTGGTAGGTTACCCTAGGTGCCGGCTGAGCTAGAGGCCAAAATCTTCAGGTAGGCACTTCGCAAAAAACACCTCTGTTTTATTCCAAAAATGTGGAAGTGTCCATGTTGCGCTTTGGGGCGTTTCCTGTCGCGGGCGCTAGGCCTACCCACACAAGTGAGGTATCATTTTTATCGGGAGACTTGGGGGAATGCTGGGTGGAAGGAAATTTGTGGCTCCTCTCACATTCCAGAACTTTATGCCACAGAAATGTGAGGAACATGTGTTTTTTAAGCCAAATTTTGAGGTTTGCAAAGGATTCTGGGTAACAGAACCTGGTCCGAGCCCCGCAAGTCACCCCTCCTTGGATTCCCCTAGGTCTCTAGTTTTCAGAAATGCACAGGTTTGGTAGGTTTTCCTAGGTGCCGGCTGAGCTAGAGGCCAAAATCTACAGGTAGGCACTTCGCAAAAAACACCACTGTTTTCTTCAAAAAATTTGGATGTGTCCACGTTGCGCTTTGGTGCGTTTCCTGTCGCGGGCGCTAGGCCTACCCACACAAGTGAGGTATCATTTTTATCGGGAGACTTGGGGGAACGCTGGGTGGAAGGAAATTTGTGGCTTCTCTCAGATTCCTGAACTTTCTGCCACAGAACTGTGAGTAACATGTGTTTTTTTAGCCAAATTTTGAGGTTAGCAAAGGATTCTGGGTAACAGAACCTGGTCCGAGCCCCGCAAGTCACCCCTCCTTGGATTCCCCTAGGTCTCTAGTTTTCAGAAATGCACAGGTTTGGTAGGTTTCCCTAGGTGCCGGCTGAGCTAGAGGCCAAAATCTACAGGTAGGCACTTCGCAAAAAACACCTCTGTTTTCTTCCAAAAATTTGGATGTCTCCACGTTACGCTTTGGAGCGTTTCCTGTCGCGGGCGCTAGGCCTACCCACACAAGTGAGGTATCATTTTTATCGGGAGACTTGGGGGAACGCTGGGTGGAAGGAAATTTGTGGCTCCTCTCACATTCTAGAACTTTATGCCACAGAAATGTGAGGAACATGTGTTTTTTTAAGCCATATTTTGAGGTTTGCAAAGGATTCTGGGTAACAGAACCTGGTCCGAGCCCCGCAAGTCACCCCTCCTTGGATTCCCCTAGGTCTCTAGTTTTCAGAAATGCACAGGTTTGGTAGGTTACCCTAGGTGCCGGCTGAGGTAGAGGCCAAAATCTTCAGGTAGGCACTTCGCAAAAAACACCTCTGTTTTATTCCAAAAATGTGGATGTGTCCATGTTGCGCTTTGGGGCGTTTCCTGTCACGGGCGCTAGGCCTACCCACACAAGTGAGGTATCATTTTTATCGGGAGACTTGGGGGAACGCTGGGTGGAAGGACATTTGTGGCTTCTCTCAGATTCCAGTACTTTTTTGCCACAGAAAAGTGAGGAACATGTGTTTTTTTAGCCAAATTTTGAGGTTTGCAAAGGATTCTGGGTAACAGAACCTGGTCCGAGCCCCGCAAGTCACCCCTCCTTGGATTCCCCTAGGTCTCTAGTTTTCAGAAATGCACAGGTTTGGTAGGTTTCCCTAGGTGCCGGCTGAGCTAGAGGCCAAAATCTTCAGGTAGGCACTTCGCAAAAAACACCTCTGTTTTATTCCAAAAATGTGGATGTGTCCATGTTGCGCTTTGGGGCGTTTCCTGTCGCGGGCGCTAGGCCTACCCACACAAGTGAGGTATCATTTTTATCGGGAGACTTGGGGGAACGCTGGGTGGAAGGAAATTTGTGGCTTCTCTCAGATTCCCGAACTTTCTGCCACAGAAATGTGAGGAACATGTGTTTTTTTTAGCCAAATTTTGAGGTTTGCAAAGGATTCTGGGAAACAGAACCTGGTCCGAGCCCCGCAAGTCACCCCTCCTTGGATTCCCCTAGGTCTCTAGTTTTCAGAAATGCACAGGTTTGGTAGGTTACCCTAGGTGCCGACTGAGCTAGAGGCCAAAATCTTCAGGTAGGCACTTCGCAAAAAACACCTCTGTTTTATTCCAAAAATGTGGATGTGTCCATGTTGCGCTTTGGGGCGTTTCCTGTCACGGGCGCTAGGCCTACCCACACAAGTGAGGTATCATTTTTATCGGGAGACTTGGGGGAACGCTGGGTGGAAGGACATTTGTGGCTCCTCTCAGATTCCAGTACTTTTTTGCCACAGAAAAGTGAGGAACATGTGTTTTTTTAGCCAAATTTTGAGGTTTGCAAAGGATTCTGGGTAACAGAACCTGGTCCGAGCCCCGCAAGTCTTCCCTCCTTGGATTCCCCTAGGTCTCTAGTTTTCAGAAATGCACAGGTTTGGTAGGTTTCCCTAGGTGCCGGCTGAGCTAGAGGCCAAAATCTACAGGTAGGCACTTCGCAAAAAACACCTCTGTTTTCTTCCAAAAATTTGGATGTGTCCACGTTGCGCTTTGGTGCGTTTCCTGTCGCGGGCACTAGGCCTACCCACACAAGTGAGGTATCATTTTTATCGGGAGACTTGGGGGAACACTGGGTGGAAGGAAATTTGTGGCTTCTCTCAGATTCCCGAACTTTCTGCCACAGAAATGTGAGGAACATGTGTTTTTTTAGCCAAATTTTGAGGTTTGCAAAGGATTCTGGGTAAGAGAACCTAGTCCGAGCCCCGCAAGTCACCCCTCCTTGGATTCCCCTAGGTCTCTCGTTTTCAGAAATGCACAGGTTTGGTAGGTTACCCTAGGTGCCGGCTGAGGTAGAGGCCAAAATCTTCAGGTAGGCACTTCGCAAAAAACACCTCTGTTTTCTTCCAAAAATTTGGATGTGTCCAGTTGCGCTTTGGTGCGTTTCCTGTCGCGGGCGCTAGGCCTACCCACATAAGTGAGGTATCATTTTTATCGGGAGACTTGGGGGAACGCTGGGTGGAAGGAAATTTGTGGCTCCTCTCACATTCCAGAACTTTATGCCACAGAAATGTGAGGAACATGTGTTTTTTAAGCCATATTTTGAGGTTTGCAAAGGATTCTGGGTAACAGAACCTGGTCCGAGCCCCGCAAGTCACCCCTCCTTGGATTCCCCTAGGTCTCTAGTTTTCAGAAATGCACAGGTTTGGTAGGTTACCCTAGGTGCCGGCTGAGGTAGAGGCCAAAATCTTCAGGTAGGCACTTCGCAAAAAACACCTCTGTTTTATTCCAAAAATGTGGATGTGTCCATGTTGCGCTTTGGGGCGTTTCCTGTCGCGGGCGCTAGGCCTACCCACACCAGTGAGGTATCATTTTTATCGGGAGACTTGGGGGAACGCTGGGTGGAAGGAAATTTGTGGCTTCTCTCAGATTCCCGAACTTTCTGCAACATAAATGTGAGGAACATGTGTTTTTTTTAGCCAAATTTTGAGGTTTGCAAAGGATTCTGGGAAACAGAACCTGGTCCGAGCCCCGCAAGTCACCCCTCCTTGCATTCCCCTAGGTCTCTAGTTTTCAGAAATGCACAGGTTTGGTAGGTTTCCCTTGGTGCCAGCTGAGCTAGAGGCCAAAATCTACAGGTAGGCACTTCGCAAAAAACACCTCTGTTTTCTTCCAAAAATGTGGATGTGTCCACGTTGCGCTTTGGTGCGTTTCCTGTCGCGGGCGCTAGGCCTACCCACACAAGTGAGGTATCATTTTTATCGGGAGACTTGGGGGAACGCTGGGTGGAAGGAAATTTGTGGCTCCTCTCAGATTCCAGTACTTTTTTGCCACAGAAATGTGAGGAACATGTGTTTTTTTAGCCAAATTTTGAGGTGTGCAAAGGATTCTGGGTAACAGAACCTGGTCCGAGCCCCGCAAGTCTTCCCTCCTTGGATTCCCCTAGGTCTCTAGTTTTCAGAAATGCACAGGTTTGGTAGGTTTCCCTAGGTGCCGGCTGAGCTAGAGGCCAAAATCTACAGGTAGGCACTTCGCAAAAAACACCTCTGTTTTGTTCCAAAAATTTGGATATGTCCACGTTGCGCTTTGGGGCGTTTCCTGTCGCGGGCGCTAGGCCTACCCTCACAAGTGAGGTATAATTTTTATCGGGAGACTTGGGGGAATGCTGGGTGGAAGGAAATTTGTGGCTCCTCTCAGATTCCCGAACTTTCTGCTACAGAAATGTGAGGAACATGTGTTTTTTTAGCCAAATTTTGAGGTTTGCAAAGGATTCTGGGTAACAGAACCTGGTCCGAGCCCCGCAAGTCACCCCTCCTTGGATTCCCCTAGGTCTCTAGTTTTCAGAAATGCACAGGTTTGGTAGGTTTCCCTAGGTGCCGGCTGAGCTAGAGGCCAAAATCTACAGGTAGGCACTTCGCAAAAAACACCTCTGTTTTCTTCCAAAAATTTGGATGTGTCCACGTTGCGCTTTGGGGCGTTTCCTGTCGCGGGCGCTAGGCCTACCCACACAAGTGAGGTATCATTTTTATCGGGAGACTTGGGGGAACGCTGGGTGGAAGGAAATTTGTGGGTCCTCTCAGATTCCATAACTTTCTGCCACAGAAATGTGAGGAACATGTGTTTTTTTAGCCAAATTTTGAGGTTTGCAAAGGATTCTGGGTAACAGAACCTGGTCCGAGCCCCGCAAGTCACCCCTCCTTGGATTCCCCTAGGTCTCTAGTTTTCAGAAATGCACAGGTTTGGTAGGTTTCCCTAGGTGCCGGCTGAGCTAGAGGCCAAAATCTACAGGTAGGCACTTCGCAAAAAACACGTCTGTTTTCTTCCAAAAATTTGGATGTGTCCACGTTGCGCTTTGGGGCGTTTCCTGTCGCGGGCGCTAGGCCTACCCACACTAGTGAGGTATCATTTTTATCGGGAGACTTGGGGGAACGCTGGGTGGAAGGAAATTTGTGGCTCCTCTCAGATTCCCGAACTTTCTGCCACAGAAATGTGAGGAACATGTGTTTTGTTAGCCAAATTTTGAGGTTTGCAAAGGATTCTGGGTAACAGAACCTGGTCCGAGCCCCGCAAGTCACCTCTCCTTGGATTCCCCTCGGTCTCTAGTTTTCAGAAATGCACAGGTTTGGTAGGTTTCCCTAGGTGCCGGCTGAGCTAGAGGCCAAAATCTACAGGTAGGCACTTCGCAAAAAACACCTCTGTTTTCTTCCAAAAATTTTGATGTGTCCACGTTGCGCTTTGGGGCGTTTCCTGTCGCGGGCGCTAGGCCTACCCACACAAGTGAGGTATCATTTTTATTGGGAGACTTGGGGGAACGCTGGGTGGAAGGAAATTTGTGGCTCCTCTCACATTCCAGAACTTTATGCCACAGAAATGTGAGGAACATGTGTTTTTTTAGCCATATTTTGAGGTTTGCAAAGGATTCTGGGTAACAGAACCTGGTCCGAGCCCCGCAAGTCACCCCTCCTTGGATTCTCCTAGGCCTCTAGTTTTCAGAAATGCACAGGTTTGGTAGGTTACCATAGGTGCCGGCTGAGCTAGAGGTCAAAATCTTCAGGTAGGCACTTCGCAAAAAACACCTCTGTTTTATTCCAAAAATGTGGATGTGTCCACATTGCGCTTTGGGGCGTTTCCTGTCGCGGGCGCTAGGCCTACCCACACAAGTGAGGTATCATTTTTATCGGGAGACTTGGGGGAACGCTGGGTGGAAGGAAATTTGTGGCTTCTCTCAGATTCCCGAACTTTCTGCCACAGAAATGTGAGGAACATGTGTTTTTTTAGCCAAAGTTTGAGGTTTGCAAAGGATTCTGGGTAACAGAACCTGGTCCGAGCCCCGCAAGTCACCCCTCCTTGGATTCCCCTAGGTCTCTAGTTTTCAGAAATGCACAGGTTTGGTAGGTTACCCTAGGTGCCGGCTGAGCTAGAGGCCAAAATCTTCAGGTAGGCACTTCGCAAAAAACACCTCTGTTTTATTCCAAAAATGTGGATGTGTCCATGTTGCGCTTTGGGGCGTTTCCTGTCGCGGGCGCTAGGCCTACCCACACAAGTGAGGTATCATTTTTATTGGGAGACTTGGGGGAACGCTGGGTGGAAGGAAATTTGTGGCTCCTCTCACATTCCAGAACTTTATGCCACAGAAATGTGAGGAACATGTGTTTTTTAAGCCAAATTTTGAGGTTTGCAAATGATTCTGGGTAACAGAACCTGGTCCGAGCCCCGCAAGTCACCCCTCCTTGGATTCCCCTAGGTCTCTAGTTTTCAGAAATGCACAGGTTTGGTAGGTTACCCTAGGTGCCGACTGAGCTAGAGGCCAAAATCTTCAGGTAGGCACTTCGCAAAAAACACCTCTGTTTTATTCCAAAAATGTGGATGTGTCCATGTTGCGCTTTGGGGCGTTTCCTGTCACGGGCGCTAGGCCTACCCACACAAGTGAGGTATCATTTTTATCGGGAGACTTGGGGGAACGCTGGGTGGAAGGACATTTGTGGCTCCTCTCAGATTCCAGTACTTTTTTGCCACAGAAAAGTGAGGAACATGTGTTTTTTTAGCCAAATTTTGAGGTTTGCAAAGGATTCTGGGTAACAGAACCTGGTCCGAGCCCCGCAAGTCACCCCTCCTTGGATTCCCCTAGGTCTCTAGTTTTCAGAAATGCACAGGTTTGGTAGGTTTCCCTAGGTGCCGGCTGAGCTAGAGGCCAAAATCTTCAGGTAGGCACTTCGCAAAAAACACCTCTGTTTTATTCCAAAAATGTGGATGTGTCCATGTTGCGCTTTGGGGCGTTTCCTGTCGCGGGCGCTAGGCCTACCCACACAAGTGAGGTATCATTTTTATCGGGAGACTTGGGGGAACGCTGGGTGGAAGGAAATTTGTGGCTCCTCTCACATTCCAGAACTTTATGCCACAGAAATGTGAGGAACATGTGTTTTTTAAGCCAAATTTTGAGGTTTGCAAAGGATTCTGGGTAACAGAACCTGGTCCGAGCCCCGCAAGTCACCCCTCCTTGGATTCCCCTAGGTCTCTAGTTTTCAGAAATGCACAGGTTTGGTAGGTTACCCTAGGTGCCGACTGAGCTAGAGGCCAAAATCTTCAGGTAGGCACTTCGCAAAAAACACCTCTGTTTTATTCCAAAAATGTGGATGTGTCCATGTTGCGCTTTGGGGCGTTTCCTGTCACGGGCGCTAGGCCTACCCACACAAGTGAGGTATCATTTTTATCGGGAGACTTGGGGGAACGCTGGGTGGAAGGACATTTGTGGCTTCTCTCAGATTCCAGTACTTTTTTGCCACAGAAAAGTGAGGAACATGTGTTTTTTTAGCCAAATTTTGAGGTTTGCAAAGGATTCTGGGTAACAGAACCTGGTCCGAGCCCCGCAAGTCACCCCTCCTTGGATTCCCCTAGGTCTCTAGTTTTCAGAAATGCACAGGTTTGGTAGGTTTCCCTAGGTGCCGGCTGAGCTAGAGGCCAAAATCTTCAGGTAGGCACTTCGCAAAAAACACCTCTGTTTTATTCCAAAAATGTGGATGTGTCCATGTTGCGCTTTGGGGCGTTTCCTGTCGCGGGCGCTAGGCCTACCCACACAAGTGAGGTATCATTTTTATCGGGAGACTTGGGGGAACGCTGGGTGGAAGGAAATTTGTGGCTTCTCTCAGATTCCCGAACTTTCTGCCACAGAAATGTGAGGAACATGTGTTTTTTTTAGCCAAATTTTGAGGTTTGCAAAGGATTCTGGGAAACAGAACCTGGTCCGAGCCCCGCAAGTCACCCCTCCTTGGATTCCCCTAGGTCTCTAGTTTTCAGAAATGCACAGGTTTGGTAGGTTACCCTAGGTGCCGACTGAGCTAGAGGCCAAAATCTTCAGGTAGGCACTTCGCAAAAAACACCTCTGTTTTATTCCAAAAATGTGGATGTGTCCATGTTGCGCTTTGGGGCGTTTCCTGTCACGGGCGCTAGGCCTACCCACACAAGTGAGGTATCATTTTTATCGGGAGACTTGGGGGAACGCTGGGTGGAAGGACATTTGTGGCTCCTCTCAGATTCCAGTACTTTTTTGCCACAGAAAAGTGAGGAACATGTGTTTTTTTAGCCAAATTTTGAGGTTTGCAAAGGATTCTGGGTAACAGAACCTGGTCCGAGCCCCGCAAGTCACCCCTCCTTGGATTCCCCTAGGTCTCTAGTTTTCAGAAATGCACAGGTTTGGTAGGTTTCCCTAGGTGCCGGCTGAGCTAGAGGCCAAAATCTTCAGGTAGGCACTTCGCAAAAAACACCTCTGTTTTATTCCAAAAATGTGGATGTGTCCATGTTGCGCTTTGGGGCGTTTCCTGTCGCGGACGCTAGGCCTACCCACACAAGTGAGGTATCATTTTTATCGGGAGACTTGGGGGAACGCTGGGTGGAAGGAAATTTGTGGCTTCTCTCAGATTCCCGAACTTTCTGCCACAGAAATGTGAGGAACATGTGTTTTTTTAGCCAAAGTTTCAGGTTTGCAAAGGATTCTGGGTAACAGAACCTGGTCCGAGCCCCGCAAGTCACCCCTCCTTGGATTCCCCTAGGTCTCTAGTTTTCAGAAATGCACAGGTTTGGTAGGTTTCCCTAGGTGCCGGCTGAGCTAGATGCCAAAATCTACAGGTAGGCACTTCGCAAAAAACACCTCTGTTTTCTTCGAAAAATTTGGATGTGTCCACGTTGCGCTTTGGGGCGTTTCCTGTCGCGGGCGCTAGGCCTACCCACACAAGTGAGGTATCATTTTTATCGGGAGACTTGGGGAAACGCTGGGTGGAAGGAAATTTGTGGCTCCTCTCACATTCCAGAACTTTATGCCACAGAAATGTGAGGAACATGTGTTTTTTAAGCTGAGGTTTGCAAAGGATTCTGGGTAACAGAACCTGGTCCGAGCCCCGCCAGTCACCCCTCCTTAGATTCCCCTAGGTCTCTAGTTTTCAGAAATGCACAGGTTTGGTAGGTTACCCTAGGTGCCGGCTGAGCTAGAGGCCAAAATCTTCAGGTAGGCACTTCGCAAAAAACACCTCTGTTTTATTCCAAAAATGTGGATGTGTCCATGTTGCGCTTTGGGGCGTTTCCTGTCACGGGCGCTAGGCCTACCCACACAAGTGAGGTATCATTTTTATCGGGAGACTTGGGGGAACGCTGGGTGGAAGGACATTTGTGGCTCCTCTCAGATTCCAGTACTTTTTTGCCACAGAAAAGTGAGGAACATGTGTTTTTTTAGCCAAATTTTGAGGTTTGCAAAGGATTCTGGGTAACAGAACCTGGTCCGAGCCCCGCAAGTCACCCCTCCTTGGATTCCCCTAGGTCTCTAGTTTTCAGAAATGCACAGGTTTGGTAGGTTTCCCTAGGTGCCGGCTGAGCTAGAGGCCAAAATCTTCAGGTAGGCACTTCGCAAAAAACACCTCTGTTTTATTCCAAAAATGTGGATGTGTCCATGTTGCGCTTTGGGGCGTTTCCTGTCGCGGGCGCTAGGCCTACCCACACAAGTGAGGTATCATTTTTATCGGGAGACTTGGGGGAACGCTGGGTGGAAGGAAATTTGTGGCTTCTCTCAGATTCCCGAACTTTCTGCCACAGAAATGTGAGGAACATGTGTTTTTTTTAGCCAAATTTTGAGGTTTGCAAAGGATTCTGGGAAACAGAACCTGGTCCGAGCCCCGCAAGTCACCCCTCCTTGGATTCCCCTAGGTCTCTAGTTTTCAGAAATGCACAGGTTTGGTAGGTTTCCCTAGGTGCCGGCTGAGCTAGAGGCCAAAATCTACAGGTAGGCACTTCGCAAAAAACACCTCTGTTTTCTTCCAAAAATTTGGATGTGTCCACGTTGCGCTTTGGGGCGTTTCCTGTCGCGGGCGCTAGGCCTACCCACACAAGTGAGGTATCATTTTTATCGGGAGACTTGGGGGAACGCTGGGTGGAAGGAAATTTGTGGCTCTTCTCAGATTCCCGAACTTTCTGCTACAGAAATGTGAGGAACATGTGTTTTTTTAGCCAAATTTTGAGGTTTGCAAAGGATTCTGGGTAACAGAACCTGGTCCGAGCCCCGCAAGTCACCCCTCCTTGGATTCCCCTAGGTCTCTAGTTTTCAGAAATGCACAGGTTTGGTAGGTTACCCTAGGTGCCGGCTGAGCTAGAGGCCAAAATCTTCAGGTAGGCACTTCGCAAAAAACACCTCTGTTTTATTCCAAAAATGTGGATGTGTCCATGTTGCGCTTTGGGGCGTTTCCTGTCGCGAGCGCTAGGCCTACCCACACAAGTGAGGTATCATTTTTATCGGGAGACTTGGGGGAACGCTGGGTGGAAGGAAATTTGTGGCTTCTCTCAGATTCCCGAACTTTCTGCCACAGAAATGTGAGGAACATGTGTTTTTTTTAGCCAAATTTTGAGGTTTGCAAAGGATTCTGGGAAACAGAACCTGGTCCGAGCCCCGCAAGTCACCCCTCCTTGGATTCCCCTATGTCTCTAGTTTTCAGAAATGCACAGGTTTGGTAGGTTTCCCTAGGTGCCAGCTGAGCTAGAGGCCAAAATCTACAGATAGGCACTTCGCAAAAAACACCTCTGTTTTCTTCCAAAAATGTGGATGTGTCCACGTTGCGCTTTGGTGCGTTTCCTGTCGCGGGCGCTAGGCCTACCCACACAAGTGAGGTATCATTTTTATCGGGAGACTTGGGGGAACGCTGGGTGGAAGGAAATTTGTGGCTCCTCTCACATTTCAGAACTTTATGCCACAGAAATGTGAGGAACATGTGTTTTTTAAGCCAAATTTTGAGGTTTGTAAAGGATTCTGGGTAACAGAACCTGGTCCGAGCCCCGCAAGTCACCCCTCCTTGGATTCCCCTAGGTCTCTAGTTTTCAGAAATGCACAGGTTTGGTAGGTTTCCCTAGGTGCCGGCTGAGCTAGAGGCCAAAATCTACAGGTAGGCACTTCGCAAAAAACACCTCTGTTTTCTTCCAAAAATGTGGATGTGTCCACGTTGCGCTTTGGGGCGTTTCCTGTCGCGGGCGCTAGGCCTACCCACACAAGTGAGGTATCATTTTTATCGGGAGACTTGGGGGAACGCTGGGTGGAAGGAAATTTGTGGCTCCTCTCACATTCCAGAACTTTATGCCACAGAAATGTGAGGAACATGTGTTTTTTTAAGCCATATTTTGAGGTTTGCAAAGGATTCTGGGTAACAGAACCTGGTCCGAGCCCCGCAAGTCACCCCTCCTTGGATTCCCCTAGGTCTCTAGTTTTCAGAAATGCACAGGTTTGGTAGGTTACCCTAGGTGCCGGCTGAGCTAGAGGCCAAAATCTTCAGGTAGGCACTTCGCAAAAAACACCTCTGTTTTATTCCAAAAATGTGGATGTGTCCATGTTGCGCTTTGGGGCGTTTCCTGTCGCGGGCGCTAGGCCTACCCACACAAGTGAGGTATCATTTTTATCGGGAGACTTGGGGGAACGCTGGGTGGAAGGAAATTTGTGGCTCCTCTCACATTCCAGAACTTTATGCCACAGAAATGTGAGGAACATGTGTTTTTTAAGCCAAATTTTGAGGTTTGCAAAGGATTCTGGGTAACAGAACCTGGTCCGAGCCCCGCAAGTCACCCCTCCTTGGATTCCCCTAGGTCTCTAGTTTTCAGAAATGCACAGGTTTGGTAGGTTACCCTAGGTGCCGACTGAGCTAGAGGCCAAAATCTTCAGGTAGGCACTTCGCAAAAAACACCTCTGTTTTATTCCAAAAATGTGGATGTGTCCATGTTGCGCTTTGGGGCGTTTCCTGTCACGGGCGCTAGGCCTACCCACACAAGTGAGGTATCATTTTTATCGGGAGACTTGGGGGAACGCTGGGTGGAAGGACATTTGTGGCTCCTCTCAGATTCCAGTACTTTTTTGCCACAGAAAAGTGAGGAACATGTGTTTTTTTAGCCAAATTTTGAGGTTTGCAAAGGATTCTGGGTAACAGAACCTGGTCCGAGCCCCGCAAGTCACCCCTCCTTGGATTCCCCTAGGTCTCTAGTTTTCAGAAATGCACAGGTTTGGTAGGTTTCCCTAGGTGCCGGCTGAGCTAGAGTCCAAAATCTTCAGGTAGGCACTTCGCAAAAAACACCTCTGTTTTATTCCAAAAATGTGGATGTGTCCATGTTGCGCTTTGGGGCGTTTCCTGTCGCGGGCGCTAGGCCTACCCACACAAGTGAGGTATCATTTTTATCGGGAGACTTGGGGGAACGCTGGGTGGAAGGAAATTTGTGGCTCCTCTCACATTCCAGAACTTTATGCCACAGAAATGTGAGGAACATGTGTTTTTTAAGCCAAATTTTGAGGTTTGCAAAGGATTCTGGGTAACAGAACCTGGTCCGAGCCCCGCAAGTCACCCCTCCTTGGATTCCCCTAGGTCTCTAGTTTTCAGAAATGCACAGGTTTGGTAGGTTACCCTAGGTGCCGACTGAGCTAGAGGCCAAAATCTTCAGGTAGGCACTTCGCAAAAAACACCTCTGTTTTATTCCAAAAATGTGGATGTGTCCATGTTGCGCTTTGGGGCGTTTCCTGTCACGGGCGCTAGGCCTACCCACACAAGTGAGGTATCATTTTTATCGGGAGACTTGGGGGAACGCTGGGTGGAAGGACATTTGTGGCTCCTCTCAGATTCCAGTACTTTTTTGCCACAGAAAAGTGAGGAACATGTGTTTTTTTAGCCAAATTTTGAGGTTTGCAAAGGATTCTGGGTAACAGAACCTGGTCCGAGCCCCGCAAGTCACCCCTCCTTGGATTCCCCTAGGTCTCTAGTTTTCAGAAATGCACAGGTTTGGTAGGTTTCCCTAGGTGCCGGCTGAGCTAGAGGCCAAAATCTTCAGGTAGGCACTTCGCAAAAAACACCTCTGTTTTATTCCAAAAATGTGGATGTGTCCATGTTGCGCTTTGGGGCGTTTCCTGTCGCGGGCGCTAGGCCTACCCACACAAGTGAGGTATCATTTTTATCGGGAGACTTGGGGGAACGCTGGGTGGAAGGAAATTTGTGGCTCCTCTCACATTCCAGAACTTTATGCCACAGAAATGTGAGGAACATGTGTTTTTTAAGCCAAATTTTGAGGTTTGCAAAGGATTCTGGGTAACAGAACCTGGTCCGAGCCCCGCAAGTCACCCCTCCTTGGATTCCCCTAGGTCTCTAGTTTTCAGAAATGCACAGGTTTGGTAGGTTACCCTAGGTGCCGACTGAGCTAGAGGCCAAAATCTTCAGGTAGGCACTTCGCAAAAAACACCTCTGTTTTATTCCAAAAATGTGGATGTGTCCATGTTGCGCTTTGGGGCGTTTCCTGTCACGGGCGCTAGGCCTACCCACACAAGTGAGGTATCATTTTTATCGGGAGACTTGGGGGAACGCTGGGTGGAAGGACATTTGTGGCTTCTCTCAGATTCCAGTACTTTTTTGCCACAGAAAAGTGAGGAACATGTGTTTTTTTAGCCAAATTTTGAGGTTTGCAAAGGATTCTGGGTAACAGAACCTGGTCCGAGCCCCGCAAGTCACCCCTCCTTGGATTCCCCTAGGTCTCTAGTTTTCAGAAATGCACAGGTTTGGTAGGTTTCCCTAGGTGCCGGCTGAGCTAGAGGCCAAAATCTTCAGGTAGGCACTTCGCAAAAAACACCTCTGTTTTATTCCAAAAATGTGGATGTGTCCATGTTGCGCTTTGGGGCGTTTCCTGTCGCGGGCGCTAGGCCTACCCACACAAGTGAGGTATCATTTTTATCGGGAGACTTGGGGGAACGCTGGGTGGAAGGAAATTTGTGGCTTCTCTCAGATTCCCGAACTTTCTGCCACAGAAATGTGAGGAACATGTGTTTTTTTTAGCCAAATTTTGAGGTTTGCAAAGGATTCTGGGAAACAGAACCTGGTCCGAGCCCCGCAAGTCACCCCTCCTTGGATTCCCCTAGGTCTCTAGTTTTCAGAAATGCACAGGTTTGGTAGGTTACCCTAGGTGCCGACTGAGCTAGAGGCCAAAATCTTCAGGTAGGCACTTCGCAAAAAACACCTCTGTTTTATTCCAAAAATGTGGATGTGTCCATGTTGCGCTTTGGG
Organism: Pleurodeles waltl; assembly: GCF_031143425.1. Taxonomy (NCBI): domain Eukaryota; kingdom Metazoa; phylum Chordata; class Amphibia; order Caudata; family Salamandridae; genus Pleurodeles; species Pleurodeles waltl. Next base: position 218,195,823 of record NC_090436.1, on the reverse strand, counting down.
GCGTTTCCTGTCACGGGCGCTAGGCCTACCCACACAAGTGAGGTATCATTTTTATCGGGAGACTTGGGGGAACGCTGGGTGGAAGGACATTTGTGGCTCCTCTCAGATTCCAGTACTTTTTTGCCACAGAAAAGTGAGGAACATGTGTTTTTTTAGCCAAATTTTGAGGTTTGCAAAGGATTCTGGGTAACAGAACCTGGTCCGAGCCCCGCAAGTCACCCCTCCTTGGATTCCCCTAGGTCTCTAGTTTTCAGAAATGCACAGGTTTGGTAGGTTTCCCTAGGTGCCGGCTGAGCTAGAGGCCAAAATCTTCAGGTAGGCACTTCGCAAAAAACACCTCTGTTTTATTCCAAAAATGTGGATGTGTCCATGTTGCGCTTTGGGGCGTTTCCTGTCGCGGACGCTAGGCCTACCCACACAAGTGAGGTATCATTTTTATCGGGAGACTTGGGGGAACGCTGGGTGGAAGGAAATTTGTGGCTTCTCTCAGATTCCCGAACTTTCTGCCACAGAAATGTGAGGAACATGTGTTTTTTTAGCCAAAGTTTCAGGTTTGCAAAGGATTCTGGGTAACAGAACCTGGTCCGAGCCCCGCAAGTCACCCCTCCTTGGATTCCCCTAGGTCTCTAGTTTTCAGAAATGCACAGGTTTGGTAGGTTTCCCTAGGTGCCGGCTGAGCTAGATGCCAAAATCTACAGGTAGGCACTTCGCAAAAAACACCTCTGTTTTCTTCGAAAAATTTGGATGTGTCCACGTTGCGCTTTGGGGCGTTTCCTGTCGCGGGCGCTAGGCCTACCCACACAAGTGAGGTATCATTTTTATCGGGAGACTTGGGGAAACGCTGGGTGGAAGGAAATTTGTGGCTCCTCTCACATTCCAGAACTTTATGCCACAGAAATGTGAGGAACATGTGTTTTTTAAGCTGAGGTTTGCAAAGGATTCTGGGTAACAGAACCTGGTCCGAGCCCCGCCAGTCACCCCTCCTTAGATTCCCCTAGGTCTCTAATTTTCAGAAATGCACAGGTTTGGTAGGTTACCCTAGGTGCCGGCTGAGCTAGAGGCCAAAATCTTCAGGTAGGCACTTCGCAAAAAACACCTCTGTTTTATTCCAAAAATGTGGATGTGTCCATGTTGCGCTTTGGGGCGTTTCCTGTCACGGGCGCTAGGCCTACCCACACAAGTGAGGTATCATTTTTATCGGGAGACTTGGGGGAACGCTGGGTGGAAGGACATTTGTGGCTCCTCTCAGATTCCAGTACTTTTTTGCCACAGAAAAGTGAGGAACATGTGTTTTTTTAGCCAAATTTTGAGGTTTGCAAAGGATTCTGGGTAACAGAACCTGGTCCGAGCCCCGCAAGTCACCCCTCCTTGGATTCCCCTAGGTCTCTAGTTTTCAGAAATGCACAGGTTTGGTAGGTTTCCCTAGGTGCCGGCTGAGCTAGAGGCCAAAATCTTCAGGTAGGCACTTCGCAAAAAACACCTCTGTTTTATTCCAAAAATGTGGATGTGTCCATGTTGCGCTTTGGGGCGTTTCCTGTCGCGGGCGCTAGGCCTACCCACACAAGTGAGGTATCATTTTTATCGGGAGACTTGGGGGAACGCTGGGTGGAAGGAAATTTGTGGCTTCTCTCAGATTCCCGAACTTTCTGCCACAGAAATGTGAGGAACATGTGTTTTTTTTAGCCAAATTTTGAGGTTTGCAAAGGATTCTGGGAAACAGAACCTGGTCCGAGCCCCGCAAGTCACCCCTCCTTGGATTCCCCTAGGTCTCTAGTTTTCAGAAATGCACAGGTTTGGTAGGTTTCCCTAGGTGCCGGCTGAGCTAGAGGCCAAAATCTACAGGTAGGCACTTCGCAAAAAACACCTCTGTTTTCTTCCAAAAATTTGGATGTGTCCACGTTGCGCTTTGGGGCGTTTCCTGTCGCGGGCGCTAGGCCTACCCACACAAGTGAGGTATCATTTTTATCGGGAGACTTGGGGGAACGCTGGGTGGAAGGAAATTTGTGGCTCTTCTCAGATTCCCGAACTTTCTGCTACAGAAATGTGAGGAACATGTGTTTTTTTAGCCAAATTTTGAGGTTTGCAAAGGATTCTGGGTAACAGAACCTGGTCCGAGCCCCGCAAGTCACCCCTCCTTGGATTCCCCTAGGTCTCTAGTTTTCAGAAATGCACAGGTTTGGTAGGTTACCCTAGGTGCCGGCTGAGCTAGAGGCCAAAATCTTCAGGTAGGCACTTCGCAAAAAACACCTCTGTTTTATTCCAAAAATGTGGATGTGTCCATGTTGCGCTTTGGGGCGTTTCCTGTCGCGAGCGCTAGGCCTACCCACACAAGTGAGGTATCATTTTTATCGGGAGACTTGGGGGAACGCTGGGTGGAAGGAAATTTGTGGCTTCTCTCAGATTCCCGAACTTTCTGCCACAGAAATGTGAGGAACATGTGTTTTTTTTAGCCAAATTTTGAGGTTTGCAAAGGATTCTGGGAAACAGAACCTGGTCCGAGCCCCGCAAGTCACCCCTCCTTGGATTCCCCTATGTCTCTAGTTTTCAGAAATGCACAGGTTTGGTAGGTTTCCCTAGGTGCCAGCTGAGCTAGAGGCCAAAATCTACAGATAGGCACTTCGCAAAAAACACCTCTGTTTTCTTCCAAAAATGTGGATGTGTCCACGTTGCGCTTTGGTGCGTTTCCTGTCGCGGGCGCTAGGCCTACCCACACAAGTGAGGTATCATTTTTATCGGGAGACTTGGGGGAACGCTGGGTGGAAGGAAATTTGTGGCTCCTCTCACATTTCAGAACTTTATGCCACAGAAATGTGAGGAACATGTGTTTTTTAAGCCAAATTTTGAGGTTTGTAAAGGATTCTGGGTAACAGAACCTGGTCCGAGCCCCGCAAGTCACCCCTCCTTGGATTCCCCTAGGTCTCTAGTTTTCAGAAATGCACAGGTTTGGTAGGTTTCCCTAGGTGCCGGCTGAGCTAGAGGCCAAAATCTACAGGTAGGCACTTCGCAAAAAACACCTCTGTTTTCTTCCAAAAATGTGGATGTGTCCACGTTGCGCTTTGGGGCGTTTCCTGTCGCGGGCGCTAGGCCTACCCACACAAGTGAGGTATCATTTTTATCGGGAGACTTGGGGGAACGCTGGGTGGAAGGAAATTTGTGGCTCCTCTCACATTCCAGAACTTTATGCCACAGAAATGTGAGGAACATGTGTTTTTTTAAGCCATATTTTGAGGTTTGCAAAGGATTCTGGGTAACAGAACCTGGTCCGAGCCCCGCAAGTCACCCCTCCTTGGATTCCCCTAGGTCTCTAGTTTTCAGAAATGCACAGGTTTGGTAGGTTACCCTAGGTGCCGGCTGAGCTAGAGGCCAAAATCTTCAGGTAGGCACTTCGCAAAAAACACCTCTGTTTTATTCCAAAAATGTGGATGTGTCCATGTTGCGCTTTGGGGCGTTTCCTGTCGCGAGCGCTAGGCCTACCCACACAAGTGAGGTATCATTTTTATCGGGAGACTTGGGGGAATGCTGGGTGGAAGGAAATTTGTGGCTTCTCTCAGATTCCCGAACTTTCTGCCACAGAAATGTGAGGAACATGTGTTTTTTTTAGCCAAATTTTGAGGTTTGCAAAGGATTCTGGGAAACAGAACCTGGTCCGAGCCCCGCAAGTCACCCCTCCTTGGATTCCCCTATGTCTCTAGTTTTCAGAAATGCACAGGTTTGGTAGGTTTCCCTAGGTGCAAGCTGAGCTAGAGGCCAAAATCTACAGATAGGCACTTCGCAAAAAACACCTCTGTTTTCTTCCAAAAATGTGGATGTGTCCACGTTGCGCTTTGGTGCGTTTCCTGTCGCGGGCGCTAGGCCTACCCACACAAGTGAGGTATCATTTTTATCGGGAGACTTGGGGGAACGCTGGGTGGAAGGAAATTTGTGGCTCCTCTCACATTTCAGAACTTTATGCCACAGAAATGTGAGGAACATGTGTTTTTTAAGCCAAATTTTGAGGTTTGCAAAGGATTCTGGGTAACAGAACCTGGTCCGAGCCCCGCAAGTCACCCCTCCTTGGATTCCCCTAGGTCTCTAGTTTTCAGAAATGCACATGTTTGGTAGGTTACCCTAGGTGCCGGCTGAGCTAGAGGCCAAAATCTTCAGGTAGGCACTTCGCAAAAAACACCTCTGTTTTATTCCAAAAATGTGGATGTGTCCATGTTGCGCTTTGGGGCGTTTCTTGTCACGGGCGCTAGGCCTACCCACACAAGTGAGGTATCATTTTTATCGGGAGACTTGGGGGAACGCTGGGTGGAAGGAAATTTGTGGCTTCTCTCAGATTCCCGAACTTTCTGCCACAGAAATGTGAGGAACATGTGTTTTTTTAGCCAAATTTTGAGGTTTGCAAAGGATTCTGGGTAACAGAACCTGGTCCGAGCCCCGCAAGTCTTCCCTCCTTGGATTCCCCTAGGTCTCTAGTTTTCAGAAATGCACAGGTTTGGTAGGTTTCCCTAGGTGCCGGCTGAGCTAGAGGCCAAAATCTACAGGTAGGCACTTCGCAAAAAACACCTCTGTTTTCTTCCAAAAATTTGGATGTGTCCACGTTGCGCTTTGGTGCGTTTCCTGTCGCGGGCACTAGGCCTACCCACACAAGTGAGGTATCATTTTTATCGGGAGACTTGGGGGAACACTGGGTGGAAGGAAATTTGTGGCTTCTCTCAGATTCCCGAACTTTCTGCCACAGAAATGTGAGGAACATGTGTTTTTTTAGCCAAATTTTGAGGTTTGCAAAGGATTCTGGGTAAGAGAACCTAGTCCGAGCCCCGCAAGTCACCCCTCCTTGGATTCCCCTAGGTCTCTCGTTTTCAGAAATGCACAGGTTTGGTAGGTTACCCTAGGTGCCGGCTGAGGTAGAGGCCAAAATCTTCAGGTAGGCACTTCGCAAAAAACACCTCTGTTTTCTTCCAAAAATTTGGATGTGTCCAGTTGCGCTTTGGTGCGTTTCCTGTCGCGGGCGCTAGGCCTACCCACATAAGTGAGGTCTCATTTTTATCGGGAGACTTGGGGGAACGCTGGGTGGAAGGAAATTTGTGGCTCCTCTCACATTCCAGAACTTTATGCCACAGAAATGTGAGGAACATGTGTTTTTTAAGCCATATTTTGAGGTTTGCAAAGGATTCTGGGTAACAGAACCTGGTCCGAGCCCCGCAAGTCACCCCTCCTTGGATTCCCCTAGGTCTCTAGTTTTCAGAAATGCACAGGTTTGGTAGGTTACCCTAGGTGCCGGCTGAGGTAGAGGCCAAAATCTTCAGGTAGGCACTTCGCAAAAAACACCTCTGTTTTATTCCAAAAATGTGGATGTGTCCATGTTGCGCTTTGGGGCGTTTCCTGTCGCGGGCGCTAGGCCTACCCACACCAGTGAGGTATCATTTTTATCGGGAGACTTGGGGGAACGCTGGGTGGAAGGAAATTTGTGGCTTCTCTCAGATTCCCGAACTTTCCTCAACAGAAATGTGAGGAACATGTGTTTTTTTTAGCCAAATTTTGAGGTTTGCAAAGGATTCTGGGAAACAGAACCTGGTCCGAGCCCCGCAAGTCACCCCTCCTTGCATTCCCCTAGGTCTCTAGTTTTCAGAAATGCACAGGTTTGGTAGGTTTCCCTTGGTGCCAGCTGAGCTAGAGGCCAAAATCTACAGGTAGGCACTTCGCAAAAAACACCTCTGTTTTCTTCCAAAAATGTGGATGTGTCCACGTTGCGCTTTGGTGCGTTTCCTGTCGCGGGCGCTAGGCCTACCCACACAAGTGAGGTATCATTTTTATCGGGAGACTTGGGGGAACGCTGGGTGGAAGGAAATTTGTGGCTCCTCTCAGATTCCAGTACTTTTTTGCCACAGAAATGTGAGGAACATGTGTTTTTTTAGCCAAATTTTGAGGTGTGCAAAGGATTCTGGGTAACAGAACCTGGTCCGAGCCCCGCAAGTCTTCCCTCCTTGGATTCCCCTAGGTCTCTAGTTTTCAGAAATGCACAGGTTTGGTAGGTTTCCCTAGGTGCCGGCTGAGCTAGAGGCCAAAATCTACATTTAGGCACTTCGCAAAAAACACCTCTGTTTTCTTCCAAAAATTTGGATGTGTCCACGTTGCGCTTTGGGGCGTTTCCTGTCGCGGGCGCTAGGCCTACCCTCACAAGTGAGGTATAATTTTTATCGGGAGACTTGGGGGAATGCTGGGTGGAAGGAAATTTGTGGCTCCTCTCAGATTCCCGAACTTTCTGCTACAGAAATGTGAGGAACATGTGTTTTTTAAGCCAAATTTTGAGGTTTGCAAAGGATTCTGGGTAACAGAACCTGGTCCGAGCCCCGCAAGTCACCCCTCCTTGGATTCCCCTAGGTCTCTAGTTTTCAGAAATGCACAGGTTTGGTAGGTTTCCCTAGGTGCCGGCTGAGCTAGAGGCCAAAATCTACAGGTAGGCACTTCGCAAAAAACAGCTCTGTTTTCTTCCAAAAATTTGGATGTGTCCACGTTGCGCTTTGGGGCGTTTCCTGTCGCGGGCGCTAGGCCTACCCACACAAGTGAGGTATCATTTTTATCGGGAGACTTGGGGGAACGCTGGGTGGAAGGAAATTTGTGGGTCCTCTCAGATTCCAGAACTTTCTGCCACAGAAATGTGAGGAACATGTGTTTTTTTAGCCAAATTTTGAGGTTTGCAAAGGATTCTGGGTAACAGAACCTGGTCCGAGCCCCGCAAGTCACCCCTCCTTGGATTCCCCTAGGTCTCTAGTTTTCAGAAATGCACAGGTTTGGTAGGTTTCCCTAGGTGCCGGCTGAGCTAGAGGCCAAAATCTACAGGTAGGCACTTCGCAAAAAACACCTCTGTATTCTTCCAAAAATTTGGATGTGTCCACGTTGCGCTTTGGGGCGTTTCCTGTCGCGGGCGCTAGGCCTACCCACACTAGTGAGGTATCATTTTTATCGGGAGACTTGGGGGAACGCTGGGTGGAAGGAAATTTGTGGCTCCTCTCAGATTCCCGAACTTTCTGCCACAGAAATGTGAGGAACATGTGTTTTGTTAGCCAAATTTTGAGGTTTGCAAAGGATTCTGGGTAACAGAACCTGGTCCGAGCCCCGCAAGTCACCTCTCCTTGGATTCCCCTCGGTCTCTAGTTTTCAGAAATGCACAGGTTTGGTAGGTTTCCCTAGGTGCCGGCTGAGCTAGAGGCCAAAATCTACAGGTAGGCACTTCGCAAAAAACACCTCTGTTTTCTTCCAAAAATTTTGATGTGTCCACGTTGCGCTTTGGGGCGTTTCCTGTCGCGGGCGCTAGGCCTACCCACACAAGTGAGGTATCATTTTTATTGGGAGACTTGGGGGAACGCTGGGTGGAAGGAAATTTGTGGCTCCTCTCACATTCCAGAACTTTATGCCACAGAAATGTGAGGAACATGTGTTTTTTTAGCCATATTTTGAGGTTTGCAAAGGATTCTGGGTAACAGAACCTGGTCCGAGCCCCACAAGTCACCCCTCCTTGGATTCTCCTAGGCCTCTAGTTTTCAGAAATGCACAGGTTTGGTAGGTTACCCTAGGTGCCGGCTGAGCTAGAGGTCAAAATCTTCAGGTAGGCACTTCGCAAAAAACACCTCTGTTTTATTCCAAAAATGTGGATGTGTCCACATTGCGCTTTGGGGCGTTTCCTGTCGCGGGCGCTAGGCCTACCCACACAAGTGAGGTATCATTTTTATCGGGAGACTTGGGGGAACGCTGGGTGGAAGGAAATTTGTGGCTTCTCTCAGATTCCCGAACTTTCTGCCACAGAAATGTGAGGAACATGTGTTTTTTTAGCCAAAGTTTGAGGTTTGCAAAGGATTCTGGGTAACAGAACCTGGTCCGAGCCCCGCAAGTCACCCCTCCTTGGATTCCCCTAGGTCTCTAGTTTTCAGAAATGCACAGGTTTGGTAGGTTTCCCTAGGTGCCGGCTGAGCTAGAGGCCAAAATCTACAGGTAGGCACTTCGCAAAAAACACCTCTGTTTTCTTCGAAAAATTTGGATGTGTCCACGTTGCGCTTTGGGGCGTTTCCTGTCGCGGGCGCTAGGCCTACCCACACAAGTGAGGTATCATTTTTATCGGGAGACTTGGGGGAACGCTGGGTGGAAGGAAATTTGTGGCTCCTCTCACATTCCAGAACTTTATGCCACAGAAATGTGAGGAACATGTGTTTTTTAAGCCAAATTTTGAGGTTTGCAAAGGATTCTGGGTAACAGAACCTGGTCCGAGCCCCGCCAGTCACCCCTCCTTAGATTCCCCTAGGTCTCTAGTTTTCAGAAATGCACAGGTTTGGTAGGTTACCCTAGGTGCCGGCTGAGCTAGAGGCCAAAATCTTCAGGTAGGCACTTCGCAAAAAACACCTCTGTTTTATTCCAAAAATGTGGATGTGTCCATGTTGCGCTTTGGGGCGTTTCCTGTCGCGGGCGCTAGGCCTACCCACACAAGTGAGGTATCATTTTTATCGGGAGACTTGGGGGAACGCTGGGTGGAAGGAAATTTGTGGCTCCTCTCACATTCCAGAACTTTATGCCACAGAAATGTGAGGAACATGTGTTTTTTAAGCCAAATTTTGAGGTTTGCAAAGGATTCTGGGTAACAGAACCTGGTCCGAGCCCCGCAAGTCACCCCTCCTTGGATTCCCCTAGGTCTCTAGTTTTCAGAAATGCACAGGTTTGGTAGGTTACCCTAGGTGCCGACTGAGCTAGAGGCCAAAATCTTCAGGTAGGCACTTCGCAAAAAACACCTCTGTTTTATTCCAAAAATGTGGATGTGTCCATGTTGCGCTTTGGGGCGTTTCCTGTCACGGGCGCTAGGCCTACCCACACAAGTGAGGTATCATTTTTATCGGGAGACTTGGGGGAACGCTGGGTGGAAGGACATTTGTGGCTCCTCTCAGATTCCAGTACTTTTTTGCCACAGAAAAGTGAGGAACATGTGTTTTTTTAGCCAAATTTTGAGGTTTGCAAAGGATTCTGGGTAACAGAACCTGGTCCGAGCCCCGCAAGTCACCCCTCCTTGGATTCCCCTAGGTCTCTAGTTTTCAGAAATGCACAGGTTTGGTAGGTTTCCCTAGGTGCCGGCTGAGCTAGAGGCCAAAATCTTCAGGTAGGCACTTCGCAAAAAACACCTCTGTTTTATTCCAAAAATGTGGATGTGTCCATGTTGCGCTTTGGGGCGTTTCCTGTCGCGGGCGCTAGGCCTACCCACACAAGTGAGGTATCATTTTTATCGGGAGACTTGGGGGAACGCTGGGTGGAAGGAAATTTGTGGCTCCTCTCACATTCCAGAACTTTATGCCACAGAAATGTGAGGAACATGTGTTTTTTAAGCCAAATTTTGAGGTTTGCAAAGGATTCTGGGTAACAGAACCTGGTCCGAGCCCCGCAAGTCACCCCTCCTTGGATTCCCCTAGGTCTCTAGTTTTCAGAAATGCACAGGTTTGGTAGGTTACCCTAGGTGCCGACTGAGCTAGAGGCCAAAATCTTCAGGTAGGCACTTCGCAAAAAACACCTCTGTTTTATTCCAAAAATGTGGATGTGTCCATGTTGCGCTTTGGGGCGTTTCCTGTCACGGGCGCTAGGCCTACCCACACAAGTGAGGTATCATTTTTATCGGGAGACTTGGGGGAACGCTGGGTGGAAGGACATTTGTGGCTCCTCTCAGATTCCAGTACTTTTTTGCCACAGAAAAGTGAGGAACATGTGTTTTTTTAGCCAAATTTTGAGGTTTGCAAAGGATTCTGGGTAACAGAACCTGGTCCGAGCCCCGCAAGTCACCCCTCCTTGGATTCCCCTAGGTCTCTAGTTTTCAGAAATGCACAGGTTTGGTAGGTTTCCCTAGGTGCTGGCTGAGCTAGAGGCCAAAATCTTCAGGTAGGCACTTCGCAAAAAACACCTCTGTTTTATTCCAAAAATGTGGATGTGTCCATGTTGCGCTTTGGGGCGTTTCCTGTCGCGGGCGCTAGGGCTACCCACACAAGTGAGGTATCATTTTTATCGGGAGACTTGGGGGAACGCTGGGTGGAAGGAAATTTGTGGCTTCTCTCAGATTCCCGAACTTTCTGCCACAGAAATGTGAGGAACATGTGTTTTTTTTAGCCAAATTTTGAGGTTTGCAAAGGATTCTGGGAAACAGAACCTGGTCCGAGCCCCGCAAGTCACCCCTCCTTGGATTCCCCTAGGTCTCTAGTTTTCAGAAATGCACAGGTTTGGTAGGTTACCCTAGGTGCCGACTGAGCTAGAGGCCAAAATCTTCAGGTAGGCACTTCGCAAAAAACACCTCTGTTTTATTCCAAAAATGTGGATGTGTCCATGTTGCGCTTTGGGGCGTTTCCTGTCACGGGCGCTAGGCCTACCCACACAAGTGAGGTATCATTTTTATCGGGAGACATGGGGGAACGCTGGGTGGAAGGACATTTGTGGCTCCTCTCAGATTCCAGTACTTTTTTGCCACAGAAAAGTGAGGAACATGTGTTTTTTTAGCCAAATTTTGAGGTTTGCAAAGGATTCTGGGTAACAGAACCTGGTCCGAGCCCCGCAAGTCACCCCTCCTTGGATTCCCCTAGGTCTCTAGTTTTCAGAAATGCACAGGTTTGGTAGGTTTCCCTAGGTGCCGGCTGAGCTAGAGGCCAAAATCTTCAGGTAGGCACTTCGCAAAAAACACCTCTGTTTTATTCCAAAAATGTGGATGTGTCCATGTTGCGCTTTGGGGCGTTTCCTGTCGCGGGCGCTAGGCCTACCCACACAAGTGAGGTATCATTTTTATCGGGAGACTTGGGGGAACGCTGGGTGGAAGGAAATTTGTGGCTTCTCTCAGATTCCCGAACTTTCTGCCACAGAAATGTGAAGAACATGTGTTTTTTTTAGCCAAATTTTGAGGTTTGCAAAGGATTCTGGGAAACAGAACCTGGTCCGAGCCCCGCAAGTCACCCCTCCTTGGATTCCCCTAGGTCTCTAGTTTTCAGAAATGCACAGGTTTGGTAGGTTTCCCTAGGTGCCGGCTGAGCTAGAGGCCAAAATCTACAGGTAGGCACTTCGCAAAAAACACCTCTGTTTTCTTCCAAAAATTTGGATGTGTCCACGTTGCGCTTTGGGGCGTTTCCTGTCGCGGGCGCTAGGCCTACCCACACAAGTGAGGTATCATTTTTATCGGGAGACTTGGGGGAACGCTGGGTGGAAGGAAATTTGTGTCTCCTCTCAGATTCCCGAACTTTCTGCTACAGAAATGTGAGGAACATGTGTTTTTTTAGCCAAATTTTGAGGTTTGCAAAGGATTCTGGGTAACAGAACCTGGTCCGAGCCCCGCAAGTCACCCCTCCTTGGATTCCCCTAGGTCTCTAGTTTTCAGAAATGCACAGGTTTGGTAGGTTACCCTAGGTGCCGGCTGAGCTAGAGGCCAAAATCTTCAGGTAGGCACTTCGCAAAAAACACCTCTGTTTTATTCCAAAAATGTGGATGTGTCCATGTTGCGCTTTGGGGCGTTTCCTGTCGCGAGCGCTAGGCCTACCCACACAAGTGAGGTATCATTTTTATCGGGAGACTTGGGGGAACGCTGGGTGGAAGGATATTTGTGGCTTCTCTCAGATTCCCGAACTTTCTGCCACAGAAATGTGAGGAACATGTGTTTTTTTTAGCCAAATTTGGAGGTTTGCAAAGGATTCTGGGAAACAGAACCTGGTCCGAGCCCCGCAAGTCACCCCTCCTTGGATTCCCCTATGTCTCTAGTTTTCAGAAATGCACAGGTTTGGTAGGTTTCCCTAGGTGCCAGCTGAGCTAGAGGCCAAAATCTACAGATAGGCACTTCGCAAAAAACACCTCTGTTTTCTTCCAAAAATGTGGATGTGTCCACGTTGCGCTTTGGTGCGTTTCCTGTCGCGGGCGCTAGGCCTACCCACACAAGTGAGGTATCATTTTTATCGGGAGACTTGGGGGAACGCTGGGTGGAAGGAAATTTGTGGCTCCTCTCACATTTCAGAACTTTATGCCACAGAAATGTGAGGAACATGTGTTTTTTAAGCCAAATTTTGAGGTTTGCAAAGGATTCTGGGTAACAGAACCTGGTCCGAGCCCCGCAAGTCACCCCTCCTTGGATTCCCCTAGGTCTCTAGTTTTCAGAAATGCACAGGTTTGGTAGGTTTCCCTAGGTGCCGGCTGAGCTAGAGGCCAAAATCTACAGGTAGGCACTTCGCAAAAAACACCTCTGTTTTCTTCCAAAAATGTGGATGTGTCCACGTTGCGCTTTGGGGCGTTTCCTGTCGCGGGCGCTAGGCCTACCCACACAAGTGAGGTATCATTTTTATCGGGAGACTTGGGGGAACGCTGGGTGGAAGGAAATTTGTGGCTCCTCTCACATTCCAGAACTTTATGCCACAGAAATGTGAGGAACATGTGTTTTTTTAAGCCATATTTTGAGGTTTGCAAAGGATTCTGGGTAACAGAACCTGGTCCGAGCCCCGCAAGTCACCCCTCCTTGGATTCCCCTAGGTCTCTAGTTTTCAGAAATGCACAGGTTTGGTAGGTTACCCTAGGTGCCGGCTGAGCTAGAGGCCAAAATCTTCAGGTAGGCACTTCGCAAAAAACACCTCTGTTTTATTCCAAAAATGTGGATGTGTCCATGTTGCGCTTTGGGGCGTTTCCTGTCGCGAGCGCTAGGCCTACCCACACAAGTGAGGTATCATTTTTATCGGGAGACTTGGGGGAATGCTGGGTGGAAGGAAATTTGTGGCTTCTCTCAGATTCCCGAACTTTCTGCCACAGAAATGTGAGGAACATGAGTTTTTTTTAGCCAAATTTTGAGGTTTGCAAAGGATTCTGGGAAACAGAACCTGGTCCGAGCCCCGCAAGTCACCCCTCCTTGGATTCCCCTATGTCTCTAGTTTTCAGAAATGCACAGGTTTGGTAGGTTTCCCTAGGTGCCAGCTGAGCTAGAGGCCAAAATCTACAGATAGGCACTTCGCAAAAAACACCTCTGTTTTCTTCCAAAAATGTGGATGTGTCCACGTTGCGCTTTGGTGCGTTTCCTGTCGCGGGCGCTAGGCCTACCCACACAAGTGAGGTATCATTTTTATCGGGAGACTTGGGGGAACGCTGGGTGGAAGGAAATTTGTGGCTCCTCTCAGATTCCAGTACTTTTTTGCCACAGAAAAGTGAGGAACATGTGTTTTTTTAGCCAAATTTTGAGGTTTGCAAAGGATTCTGGGTAACAGAACCTGGTCCGAGCCCCGCAAGTCTTCCCTCCTTGGATTCCCCTAGGTCTCTAGTTTTCAGAAATGCACAGGTTTGGTAGGTTTCCCTAGGTGCCGGCTGAGCTAGAGGCCAAAATCTACAGGTAGGCACTTCGCAAAAAACACCTCTGTTTTCTTCCAAAAATTTGGATGTGTCCACGTTGCGCTTTGGGGCGTTTCCTGTCGCGGGCGCTAGGCCTACCCACACAAGTGAGGTATCATTTTTATCGGGAGACTTGGGGGAACGCTGGGTGGAAGGAAATTTGTGGCTTCTCTCAGATTCCCGAACTTTCTGCCACAGAAATGTGAGGAACATGTGTTTTTTTTAGCCAAATTTTGAGGTTTGCAAAGGATTCTGGGAAACAGAACCTGGTCCGAGCCCCGCAAGTCACCCCTCCTTGGATTCCCCTAGGTCTCTAGTTTTCAGAAATGCACAGGTTTGGTAGGTTTCCCTAGGTGCCGGCTGAGCTAGAGGCCAAAATCTACAGGTAGGCACTTCGCAAAAAACACCTCTGTTTTCTTCCAAAAATTTGGATGTGTCCACGTTGCGCTTTGGGGCGTTTCCTGTCGCGGGCGCTAGGCCTACCCACACAAGTGAGGTATCATTTTTATCGGGAGACTTGGGGGAACGCTGGGTGGAAGGAAATTTGTGTCTCCTCTCAGATTCCCGAACTTTCTGCTACAGAAATGTGAGGAACATGTGTTTTTTTAGCCAAATTTTGAGGTTTGCAAAGGATTCTGGGTAACAGAACCTGGTCCGAGCCCCGCAAGTCACCCCTCCTTGGATTCCCCTAGGTCTCTAGTTTTCAGAAATGCACAGGTTTGGTAGGTTACCCTAGGTGCCGGCTGAGCTAGAGGCCAAAATCTTCAGGTAGGCACTTCGCAAAAAACACCTCTGTTTTATTCCAAAAATGTGGATGTGTCCATGTTGCGCTTTGGGGCGTTTCCTGTCGCGAGCGCTAGGCCTACCCACACAAGTGAGGTATCATTTTTATCGGGAGACTTGGGGGAACGCTGGGTGGAAGGAAATTTGTGGCTTCTCTCAGATTCCCGAACTTTCTGCCACAGAAATGTGAGGAACATGTGTTTTTTTTAGCCAAATTTTGAGGTTTGCAAAGGATTCTGGGAAACAGAACCTGGTCCGAGCCCCGCAAGTCACCCCTCCTTGGATTCCCCTATGTCTCTAGTTTTCAGAAATGCACAGGTTTGGTAGGTTTCCCTAGGTGCCAGCTGAGCTAGAGGCCAAAATCTACAGATAGGCACTTCGCAAAAAACACCTCTGTTTTCTTCCAAAAATGTGGATGTGTCCACGTTGCGCTTTGGTGCGTTTCCTGTCGCGGGCGCTAGGCCTACCCACACAAGTGAGGTATCATTTTTATCGGGAGACTTGGGGGAACGCTGGGTGGAAGGAAATCTGTGGCTCCTCTCACATTTCAGAACTTTATGCCACAGAAATGTGAGGAACATGTGTTTTTTAAGCCAAATTTTGAGGTTTGCAAAGGATTCTGGGTAACAGAACCTGGTCCGAGCCCCGCAAGTCACCCCTCCTTGGATTCCCCTAGGTCTCTAGTTTTCAGAAATGCACAGGTTTGGTAGGTTTCCCTAGGTGCCGGCTGAGCTAGAGGCCAAAATCTACAGGTAGGCACTTCGCAAAAAACACCTCTGTTTTCTTCCAAAAATGTGGATGTGTCCACGTTGCGCTTTGGGGCGTTTCCTGTCGCGGGCGCTAGGCCTACCCACACAAGTGAGGTATCATTTTTATCGGGAGACTTGGGGGAACGCTGGGTGGAAGGAAATTTGTGGCTCCTCTCACATTCCAGAACTTTATGCCACAGAAATGGGAGGAACATGTGTTTTTTTAAGCCATATTTTGAGGTTTGCAAAGGATTCTGGGTAACAGAACCTGGTCCGAGCCCCGCAAGTCACCCCTCCTTGGATTCCCCTAGGTCTCTAGTTTTCAGAAATGCACAGGTTTGGTAGGTTACCCTAGGTGCCGGCTGAGCTAGAGGCCAAAATCTTCAGGTAGGCACTTCGCAAAAAACACCTCTGTTTTATTCCAAAAATGTGGATGTGTCCATGTTGCGCTTTGGGGCGTTTCCTGTCGCGAGCGCTAGGCCTACCCACACAAGTGAGGTATCATTTTTATCGGGAGACTTGGGGGAATGCTGGGTGGAAGGAAATTTGTGGCTTCTCTCAGATTCCCGAACTTTCTGCCACAGAAATGTGAGGAACATGAGTTTTTTTTAGCCAAATTTTGAGGTTTGCAAAGGATTCTGGGAAACAGAACCTGGTCCGAGCCCCGCAAGTCACCCCTCCTTGGATTCCCCTATGTCTCTAGTTTTCAGAAATGCACAGGTTTGGTAGGTTTCCCTAGGTGCCAGCTGAGCTAGAGGCCAAAATCTACAGATAGGCACTTTGCAAAAAACACCTCTGTTTTCTTCCAAAAATGTGGATGTGTCCACGTTGCGCTTTGGTGCGTTTCCTGTCGCGGGCGCTAGGCCTACCCACACAAGTGAGGTATCATTTTTATCGGGAGACTTGGGGGAACGCTGGGTGGAAGGAAATTTGTGGCTCCTCTCACATTTCAGAACTTTATGCCACAGAAATGTGAGGAACATGTGTTTTGTAAGCCAAATTTTGAGGTTTGCAAAGGATTCTGGGTAACAGAACCTGGTCCGAGCCCCGCAAGTCACCCCTCCTTGGATTCCCCTAGGTCTCTAGTTTTCAGAAATGCACATGTTTGGTAGGTTACCCTAGGTGCCGGCTGAGCTAGAGGCCAAAATCTTCAGGTAGGCACTTCGCAAAAAACACCTCTGTTTTATTCCAAAAATGTGGATGTGTCCATGTTGCGCTTTGGGGCGTTTCCTGTCACGGGCGCTAGGCCTACCCACACAAGTGAGGTATCATTTTTATCGGGAGACTTGGGGGAACGCTGGGTGGAAGGACATTTGTGGCTCCTCTCAGATTCCAGTACTTTTTTGCCACAGAAAAGTGAGGAACATGTGTTTTTTTAGCCAAATTTTGAGGTTTGCAAAGGATTCTGGGTAACAGAACCTGGTCCGAGCCCCGCAAGTCACCCCTCCTTGGATTCCCCTAGGTCTCTAGTTTTCAGAAATGCACAGGTTTGGTAGGTTTCCCTAGTTGCCGGCTGAGCTAGAGGCCAAAATCTTCAGGTAGGCACTTCGCAAAAAACACCTCTGTTTTATTCCAAAAATGTGGATGTGTCCATGTTGCGCTTTGGGGCGTTTCCTGTCGCGGGCGCTAGGCCTACCCACACAAGTGAGGTATCATTTTTATCGGGAGACTTGGGGGAACGCTGGGTGGAAGGAAATTTGTGGCTTCTCTCAGATTCCCGAACTTTCTGCCACAGAAATGTAAGGAACATGTGTTTTTTTTAGCCAAATTTTGAGGTTTGCAAAGGATTCTGGGAAACAGAACCTGGTCCGAGCCCCGCAAGTCACCCATCCTTGGATTCCCCTAGGTCTCTAGTTTTCAGAAATGCACAGGTTTGGTAGGTTTCCCTAGGTGCCAGCTGAGCTAGAGGCCAAAATCTACAGGTAGGCACTTCGCAAAAAACACCTCTGTTTTCTTCCAAAAATTTGGATGTGTCCACGTTGCGCTTTGGTGCGTTTCCTGTCGCGGGCGCTAGGCCTACCCACACAAGTGAGGTATCATTTTTATCGGGAGACTTGGGGGAACGCTGGGTGGAAGGAAATTTGTGGCTCCTCTCAGATTCCAGTACTTTTTTGCCACAGAAATGTGAGGAACATGTGTTTTTTAAGCCAAATTTTGAGGTTTGCAAAGGATTCTGGGTAACAGAACCTGGTCCGAGCCCCGCAAGTCTTCCCTCCTTGGATTCCCCTAGGTCTCTAGTTTTCACAAATGCACAGGTTTGGTAGGTTTCCCTAGGCGCCGGCTGAGCTAGAGGCCAAAATCTACAGGTAGGCACTTCGCAAAAAACACCTCTGTTTTCTTCCAAAAATTTGGATGTGTCCACGTTGCGCTTTGGGGCGTTTCCTGTCGCGAGCGCTAGGCCTACCCACACAAGTGAGGTATCATTTTTATCGGGAGACTTGGGGGAACGCTGGGTGGAAGGAAATTTGTGGCTTCTCTCAGATTCTTGAACTTTCTGCCACAGAAATGTGAGGAACATGTGTTTTTTTTAGCCAAATTTTGAGGTTTGCAAAGGATTCTGGGAAACAGAACCTGGTCCGAGCCCCGCAAGTCACCCCTCCTTGGATTCCCCTATGTCTCTAGTTTTCAGAAATGCACAGGTTTGGTAGGTTTCCCTAGGTGCCAGCTGAGCTAGAGGCCAAAATCTACAGATAGGCACTTCGCAAAAAACACCTCTGTTTTCTTCCCAAAATGTGGATGTGT
This sequence comes from Pleurodeles waltl, assembly GCF_031143425.1. Classification (NCBI taxonomy): domain Eukaryota; kingdom Metazoa; phylum Chordata; class Amphibia; order Caudata; family Salamandridae; genus Pleurodeles; species Pleurodeles waltl. The sequence continues at coordinate 218,178,205 of NC_090436.1, read as the reverse complement.
CCACGTTGCGCTTTGGTGCGTTTCCTGTCGCGGGCGCTAGGCCTACCCACACAAGTGAGGTATCATTTTTATCGGGAGACTTGGGGGAACGCTGGGTGGAAGGAAATTTGTGGCTCCTCTCACATTTCAGAACTTTATGCCACAGAAATGTGAGGAACATGTGTTTTTTAAGCCAAATTTTGAGGTTTGCAAAGGATTCTGGGTAACAGAACCTGGTCCGAGCCCCGCAAGTCACCCCTCCTTGGATTCCCCTAGGTCTCTAGTTTTCAGAAATGCACAGGTTTGGTAGGTTTCCCTAGGTGCCGGCTGAGCTAGAGGCCAAAATCTACAGGTAGGCACTTCGCAAAAAACACCTCTGTTTTCTTCGAAAAATTTGGATGTGTCCACGTTGCGCTTTGGGGCGTTTCCTGTCGCGGGCGCTAGGCCTACCCACACAAGTGAGGTATCATTTTTATCGGGAGACTTGGGGGAACGCTGGGTGGAAGGAAATTTGTGGCTCCTCTCACATTCCAGAACTTTATGCCACAGAAATGTGAGGAACATGTGTTTTTTTAAGCCATATTTTGAGGTTTGCAAAGGATTCTGGGTAACAGAACCTGGTCCGAGCCCCGCAAGTCACCCCTCCTTGGATTCCCCTAGGTCTCTAGTTTTCAGAAATGCACAGGTTTGGTAGGTTACCCTAGGTGCCGGCTGAGCTAGAGGCCAAAATCTTCAGATAGGCACTTCGCAAAAAACACCTCTGTTTTATTCCAAAAATGTGGATGTGTCCATGTTGCGCTTTGGGGCGTTTCCTGTCGCGGGCGCTAAGCCTACCCACACAAGTGAGGTATCATTTTTATCGGGAGACTTGGGGGAACGCTGGGTGGAAGGAAATTTGTGGCTTCTCTCAGATTCCCGAACTTTCTGCCACAGAAATGTTAGGAACATGTGTTTTTTTTAGCCAAATTTTGAGGTTTGCAAAGGATTCTGGGAAACAGAACCTGGTCCGAGCCCCGCAAGTCACCCCTCCTTGGATTCCCCTATGTCTCTAGTTTTCAGAAATGCACAGGTTTGGTAGGTTTCCCTAGGTGCCAGCTGAGCTAGAGGCCAAAATCTACAGATAGGCACTTCGCAAAAAACACCTCTGTTTTCTTCCAAAAATGTGGATGTGTCCACGTTGCGCTTTGGTGCGTTTCCTGTCGCGGGCGCTAGGCCTACCCACACAAGTGAGGTATCATTTTTATCGGGAGACTTGGGGGAACGCTGGGTGGAAGGAAATTTGTGGCTCCTCTCACATTTCAGAACTTTATGCCACAGAAATGTGAGGAACATGTGTTTTTTAAGCCAAATTTTGAGGTTTGCAAAGGATTCTGGGTAACAGAACCTGGTCCGAGCCCCGCAAGTCACCCCTCCTTGGATTCCCCTAGGTCTCTAGTTTTCAGAAATGCACATGTTTGGTAGGTTACCCTAGGTGCCGGCTGAGCTAGAGGCCAAAATCTTCAGGTAGGCACTTCGCAAAAAACACCTCTGTTTTATTCCAAAAATGTGGATGTGTCCATGTTGCGCTTTGGGGCGTTTCCTGTCACGGGCGCTAGGCCTACCCACACAAGTGAGGTATCATTTTTATCGGGAGACTTGGGGGTACGCTGGGTGGAAGGAAATTTGTGGCTTCTCTCAGATTCCCGAACTTTCTGCCACAGAAATGTGAGGAACATGTGTTTTTTTTAGCCAAATTTTGAGGTTTGCAAAGGATTCTGGGAAACAGAACCTGGTCCGAGCCCCGCAAGTCACCCCTCCTTGGATTCCCCTAGGTCTCTAGTTTTCAGAAATGCACAGGTTTGGTAGGTGTCCCTAGGTGCCAGCTGAGCTAGAGGCCAAAATCTACAGGTAGGCACTTCGCAAAAAACACCTCTGTTTTCTTCCAAAAATTTGGATGTGTCCACGTTGCGCTTTGGTGCGTTTCCTGTCGCGGGCGCTAGGCCTACCCACACAAGTGAGGTATCATTTTTATCGGGAGACTTTGGGGAACGCTGGGTGGAAGGAAATTTGTGGCTCCTCTCAGATTCCAGTACTTTTTTGCCACAGAAATGTGAGGAACATGTGTTTTTTTAGCCAAATTTTGAGGTTTGCAAAGGATTCTGGGTAACAGAACCTGGTCCGAGCCCCGCAAGTCTTCCCTCCTTGGATTCCCCTAGGTCTCTAGTTTTCAGAAATGCACAGGTTTGGTAGGTTTCCCTAGGTGCCGGCTGAGCTAGAGGCCAAAATCTACAGGTAGGCACTTCGCAAAAAACACCTCTGTTTTCTTCCAAAAATTTGGATGTGTCCACGTTGCGCTTTGGTGCGTTTCCTGTCGCGGGCACTAGGCCTACCCACACAAGTGAGGTATCATTTTTATCGGGAGACTTGGGGGAACACCGGGTGGAAGGAAATTTGTGGCTTCTCTCAGATTCCCGAACTTTCTGCCACAGAAATGTGAGGAACATGTGTTTTTTTAGCCAAATTTTGAGGTTTGCAAAGGATTCTGGGTAACAGAACCTAGTCCGAGCCCCGCAAGTCACCCCTCCTTGGATTCCCCTAGGTCTCTCGTTTTCAGAAATGCACAGGTTTGGTAGGTTTCCCTAGGTGCCGGCTGAGCTAGAGGCCAAAATCTACAGGTAGGCACTTCGCAAAAAACACCTCTGTTTTCTTCCAAAAATTTGGATGTGTCCAGTTGCGCTTTGGTGCGTTTCCTGTCGCGGGCGCTAGGCCTACCCACATAAGTGAGGTATCATTTTTATCGGGAGACTTGGGGGAACGCTGGGTGGAAGGAAATTTGTGGCTCCTCTCACATTCCAGAACTTTATGCCACAGAAATGTGAGGAACATGTGTTTTTTAAGCCATATTTTGAGGTTTGCAAAGGATTCTGGGTAACAGAACCTGGTCCGAGCCCCGCAAGTCACCCCTCCTTGGATTCCCCTAGGTCTCTAGTTTTCAGAAATGCACAGGTTTGGTAGGTTACCCTAGGTGCCGGCTGAGGTAGAGGCCAAAATCTTCAGGTAGGCACTTCGCAAAAAACACCTCTGTTTTATTCCAAAAATGTGGATGTGTCCATGTTGCGCTTTGGGGCGTTTCCTGTCGCGGGCGCTAAGCCTACCCACACAAGTGAGGTATCATTTTTATCGGGAGACTTGGGGGAACGCTGGGTGGAAGGAAATTTGTGGCTTCTCTCAGATTCCCGAACTTTCTGCCACAGAAATGTGAGGAACATGTGTTTTTTTTAGCCAAATTTTGAGGTTTGCAAAGGATTCTGGGAAACAGAACCTGGTCCGAGCCCCGCAAGTCACCCCTCCTTGGATTCCCCTAGGTCTCTAGTTTTCAGAAATGCACAGGTTTGGTAGGTTTCCCTTGGTGCCAGCTGAGCTAGAGGCCAAAATCTACAGGTAGGCACTTCGCAAAAAACACCTCTGTTTTCTTCCAAAAATGTGGATGTGTCCACGTTGCGCTTTGGTGCGTTTCCTGTCGCGGGCGCTAGGCCTACCCACACAAGTGAGGTATCATTTTTATCTGGAGACTTGGGGGAACGCTGGGTGGAAGGAAATTTGTGGCTCCTCTCAGATTCCAGTACTTTTTTGCCACAGAAATGTGAGGAACATGTGTTTTTTTAGCCAAATTTTGAGGTTTGCAAAGGATTCTGGGTAACAGAACCTGGTCCGAGCCCCTCAAGTCTTCCCTCCTTGGATTCCCCTAGGTCTCTAGTTTTCAGAAATGCACAGGTTTGGTAGGTTTCCCTAGGTGCCGGCTGAGCTAGATGCCACAATCTACAGGTAGGCACTTCGCAAAAAACACCTCTGTTTTCTTCCAAAAATTTGGATGTGTCCACGTTGCGCTTTGGGGCGTTTCCTGTCGCGGGCGCTAGGCCTACCCACACAAGTGAGGTATAATTTTTATCGGGAGACTTGGGGGAATGCTGGGTGGAAGGAAATTTGTGGCTCCTCTCAGATTCCCGAACTTTCTGCTACAGAAATGTGAGGAACATGTGTTTTTTTAGCCAAATTTTGAGGTTTGCAAAGGATTCTGGGTAACAGAACCTGGTCCGAGCCCCGCAAGTCACCCCTCCTTGGATTCCCCTAGGTCTCTAGTTTTCAGAAATGCACAGGTTTGGTAGGTTTCCCTAGGTGCCGGCTGAGCTAGAGGCCAAAATCTACAGGTAGGCACTTCGCAAAAAACACCTCTGTTTTCTTCCAAAAATTTGGATGTGTCCACGTTGCGCTTTGGGGCGTTTCCTGTCGCGGGCGCTAGGCCTACCCACACAAGTGAGGTATCATTTTTTTCGGGAGACTTGGGGGAACGCTGGGTGGAAGGAAATTTGTGGCTCCTCTCAGATTCCAGAACTTTCTGCCACAGAAATGTGAGGAACATGTGTTTTTTTAGCCAAATTTTGAGGTTTGCCAAGGATTCTGGGTAACAGAACCTGGTCCGAGCCCCGCAAGTCACCCCTCCTTGGATTCCCCTAGGTCTCTAGTTTTCAGAAATGCACAGGTTTGGTAGGTTTCCCTAGGTGCCGGCTGAGCTAGAGGCCAAAATCTACAGGTAGGCACTTCGCAAAAAACACCTCTGTTTTCTTCCAAAAATTTGGATGTGTCCACGTTGCGCTTTGGGGCGTTTCCTGTCGCGGGCGCTAGGCCTACCCACACTAGTGAGGTATCATTTTTATCGGGAGACTTGGGGGAACGCTGGGTGGAAGGAAATTTGTGGCTCCTCTCAGATTCCCGAACTTTCTGCCACAGAAATGTGAGGAACATGTGTTTTGTTAGCCAATTTTTGAGGTTTGCAAAGGATTCTGGGTAACAGAACCTGGTCCGAGCCCCGCAAGTCACCTCTCCTTGGATTCCCCTAGGTCTCTAGTTTTCAGAAATGCACAGGTTTGGTAGGTTTCCCTAGGTGCCGGCTGAGCTAGAGGCCAAAATCTACAGGTAGGCACTTCGCAAAAAACACCTCTGTTTTCTTCCAAAAATTTGGATGTGTCCACGTTGCGCTTTGGGGCATTTACTGTCGCGGGCGCTAGGCCTACCCACACAAGTGAGGTATAATTTTTATCGGGAGACTTGGGGGAATGCTGGGTGGAAGGAAATTTGTGGCTCCTCTCAGATTCCCGAACTTTCTGCTACAGAAATGTGAGGAACATGTGTTTTTTTAGGCAAATTTTGAGGTTTGCAAAGGATTCTGGGAAACAGAACCTGGTCCGAGCCGCGCAAGTCACCCCTCCTTGGATTCCCCTAGGTCTCTAGTTTTCAGAAATGCACAGGTTTGGTAGGTTTCCCTAGGTGCCAGCTGAGCTAGAGGCCAAAATCTACAGATAGGCACTTCGCAAAAAACACCTCTGTTTTCTTCCAAAAATGTGGATGTGTCCACGTTGCGCTTTGGTGCGTTTCCTGTCGCGGGCGCTAGGCCTACCCACACAAGTGAGGTATCATTTTTATCGGGAGACTTGGGGGAACGCTGGGTGGAAGGAAATTTGTGGCTCCTCTCACATTTCAGAACTTTATGCCACAGAAATGTGAGGAACATGTGTTTTTTAAGCCAAATTTTGAGGTTTGCAAAGGATTCTGGGTAACAGAACCTGGTCCGAGCCCCGCAAGTCACCCCTCCTTGGATTCCCCTAGGTCTCTAGTTTTCAGAAATGCACAGGTTTGGTAGGTTTCCCTAGGTGCCGGCTGAGCTAGAGGCCAAAATCTACAGGTAGGCACTTTGCAAAAAACACCTCTGTTTTCTTCGAAAAATTTGGATGTGTCCACGTTGCGCTTTGGGGCGTTTCCTGTCGCGGGCGCTAGGCCTACCCACACAATTGAGGTATCATTTTTATCGGGAGACTTGGGGGAACGCTGGGTGGAAGGAAATTTGTGGCTCCTCTCACATTCCAGAACTTTATGCCACAGAAATGTGAGGAACATGCGTTTTTTTAAGCCATATTTTGAGGTTTGCAAAGGATTCTGGGTAACAGAACCTGGTCCGAGCCCCGCAAGTCACCCCTCCTTGGATTCCCCCAGGTCTCTAGTTTTCAGAAATGCACAGGTTTGGTAGGTTACCCTAGGTGCCGGCTGAGCTAGAGGCCAAAATCTTCAGGTAGGCACTTCGCAAAAAACACCTCTGTTTTATTCCAAAAATGTGGATGTGTCCATGTTGCGCTTTGGGGCGTTTCCTGTCGCGGGCGCTAAGCCTACCCACACAAGTGAGGTATCATTTTTATCGGGAGACTTGGGGGAACGCTGGGTGGAAGGAAATTTGTGGCTTCTCTCAGATTCCCGAACTTTCTGCCACAGAAATGTGAGGAACATGTGTTTTTTTTAGCCAAATTTTGAGGTTTGCAAAGGATTCTGGGAAACAGAACCTGGTCCGAGCCCCGCAAGTCACCCCTCCTTGGATTCCCCTAGGTCTCTAGTTTTCAGAAATGCACAGGTTTGGTAGGTGTCCCTAGGTGCCAGCTGAGCTAGAGGCCAAAATCTACAGGTAGGCACTTCGCAAAAAACACCTCTGTTTTCTTCCAAAAATTTGGATGAGTCCACGTTGCGCTTTGGTGCGTTTCCTGTCGCGGGCGCTAGGCCTACCCACACAAGTGAGGTATCATTTTTATCGGGAGACTTTGGGGAACGCTGGGTGGAAGGAAATTTGTGGCTGCTCTCAGATTCCAGTACTTTTTTGCCACAGAAATGTGAGGAACATGTGTTTTTTTAGCCAAATTTTGAGGTTTGCAAAGGATTCTGGGTAACAGAACCTAGTCCGAGCCCCGCAAGTCACCCCTCCTTGGATTCCCCTAGGTCTCTCGTTTTCAGAAATGCACAGGTTTGGTAGGTTTCCCTAGGTGCCGGCTGAGCTAGAGGCCAAAATCTACAGGTAGGCACTTCGCAAAAAACACCTCTGTTTTCTTCCAAAAATTTGGATGTGTCCAGTTGCGCTTTGGTGCGTTTCCTGTCGCGGGCGCTAGGCCTACCCACATAAGTGAGGTATCATTTTTATCGGGAGACTTGGGGGAACGCTGGGTGGAAGGAAATTTGTGGCTCCTCTCACATTCCAGAACTTTATGCCACAGAAATGTGAGGAACATGTGTTTTTTAAGCCATATTTTGAGGTTTGCAAAGGATTCAGGGTAACAGAACCTTGTCCGAGCCCCGCAAGTCACCCCTCCTTGGATTCCCCTAGGTCTCTAGTTTTCAGAAATGCACAGGTTTGGTAGGTTACCGTAGGTGCCGGCTGAGGTAGAGGCCAAAATCTTCAGGTAGGCACTTCGCAAAAAACACCTCTGTTTTATTCCAAAAATGTGGATGTGTCCATGTTGCGCTTTGGGGCGTTTCCTGTCGCGGGCGCTAGGCCTACCCACACCAGTGAGGTATCATTTTTATCGGGAGACTTGGGGGAACGCTGGGTGGAAGGAAATTTGTGGCTTCTCTCAGATTCCCGAACTTTCTGCAACAGAAATGTGAGGAACATGTGTTTTTTTTAGCCAAATTTTGAGGTTTAGCAAAGGATTCTGGGAAACAGAACCTGTCCGAGCCCCGCAAGTCACCCCTCCTTGGATTCCCCTAGGTCTCTAGTTTTCAGAAATGCACAGGTTTGGTAGGTTTCCCTTGGTGCCAGCTGAGCTAGAGGCCAAAATCTACAGGTAGGCACTTCGCAAAAAACACCTCTGTTTTCTTCCAAAAATGTGGATGTGTCCACGTTGCGCTTTGGTGCGTTTCCTGTCGCGGGCGCTAGGCCTACCCACACAAGTGAGGTATCATTTTTATCGGGAGACTTGGGGGAACGCTGGGTGGAAGGAAATTTGTGGCTCCTCTCAGATTCCAGTACTTTTTTGCCACAGAAATGTGAGGAACATGTGTTTTTTAAGCCATATTTTGAGGTTTGCAAAGGATTCTGGGTAACAGAACCTGGTCCGAGCCCCGCAAGTCACCCCTCCTTGGATTCCCCTAGGTCTCTAGTTTTCAGAAATGCACAGGTTTGGTAGGTTTCCCTAGGTGCCGGCTGAGCTAGAGGCCACAATCTACAGGTAGGCACTTCGCAAAAAACAACTCTGTTTTCTTCCAAAAATTTGGATGTGTCCACGTTGCGCTTTGGGGCGTTTCCTGTCGCGGGCGCTAGGCCTACCCACACAAGTGAGGTATAATTTTTATCGGGAGACTTGGGGGAATGCTGGGTGGAAGGAAATTTGTGGCTCCTCTCAGATTCCCGAACTTTCTGCTACAGAAATGTGAGGAACATGTGTTTTTTTAGCCAAATTTTGAGGTTTGCAAAGGATTTTGGGTAACAGAACCTGGTCCGAGCCCCGCAAGTCACCCCTCCTTGGATTCCCCTAGGTCTCTAGTTTTCAGAAATGCACAGGTTTGGTAGGTTTCCCTAGGTGCCGGCTGAGCTAGAGGCCAAAATCTACAGGTAGGCACTTCGCAAAAAACACCTCTGTTTTCTTCCAAAAATTTGGATGTGTCCACGTTGCGCTTTGGGGCGTTTCCAGTCGCGGGCGCTAGGCCTACCCACACTAGTGAGGTATCATTTGTATCGGGAGACTTGGGGGAACGCTGGGTGGAAGGAAATTTGTGGCTCCTCTCAGATTCCCGAACTTTCTGCCACAGAAATGTGAGGAACATGTGTTTTGTTAGCCAAATTTTGAGGTTTGCAAAGGATTCTGGGTAACAGAACCTGGTCCGAGCCCCGCAAGTCACCTCTCCTTGGATTCCCCTAGGTCTCTAGTTTTCAGAAATGCACAGGTTTGGTAGGTTTCCCTAGGTGCCGGCTGAGCTAGAGGCCAAAATCTACAGGTAGGCACTTCGCAAAAAACACCTCTGTTTTCTTCCAAAAATTTGGATGTGTCCACGTTGCGCTTTGGGGCATTTACTGTCGCGGGCGCTAGGCCTACCCACACAAGTGAGGTATAATTTTTATCGGGAGACTTGGGGGAATGCTGGGTGGAAGGAAATTTGTGGCTCCTCTCAGATTCCCGAACTTTCTGCTACAGAAATGTGAGGAACATGTGTTTTTTTAGCCAAATTTTGAGGTTTGCAAAGGATTCTGGGAAACAGAACCTGGTCCGAGCCCCGCAAGTCACCCCTCCTTGGATTCCCCTAGGTCTCTAGTTTTCAGAAATGCACAGGTTTGGTAGGTTTCCCTTGGTGCCAGCTGAGCTAGAGGCCAAAATCTACAGGTAGGCACTTCGCAAAAAACACCTCTGTTTTCTTCCAAAAATGTGGATGTGTCCACGTTGCGCTTTGGTGCGTTTCCTGTCGCGGGCGCTAGGCCTACCCACACAAGTGAGGTATCATTTTTATCTGGAGACTTGGGGGAACGCTGGGTGGAAGGAAATTTGTGGCTCCTCTCAGATTCCAGTACTTTTTTGCCACAGAAATGTGAGGAACATGTGTTTTTTTAGCCAAATTTTGAGGTTTGCAAAGGATTCTGGGTAACAGAACCTGGTCCGAGCCCCGCAAGTCTTCCCTCCTTGGATTCCCCTAGGTCTCTAGTTTTCAGAAATGCACAGGTTTGGTAGGTTTCCCTAGGTGCCGGCTGAGCTAGATGCCACAATCTACAGGTAGGCACTTCGCAAAAAACACCTCTGTTTTCTTCCAAAAATTTGGATGTGTCCACGTTGCGCTTTGGGGCGTTTCCTGTCGCGGGCGCTAGGCCTACCCACACAAGTGAGGTATAATTTTTATCGGGAGACTTGGGGGAATGCTGGGTGGAAGGAAATTTGTGGCTCCTCTCAGATTCCCGAACTTTCTGCTACAGAAATGTGAGGAACATGTGTTTTTTTAGCCAAATTTTGAGGTTTGCAAAGGATTCTGGGTAACAGAACCTGGTCCGAGCCCCGCAAGTCACCCCTCCTTGGATTCCCCTAGGTCTCTAGTTTTCAGAAATGCACAGGTTTGGTAGGTTTCCCTAGGTGCCGGCTGAGCTAGAGGCCAAAATCTACAGGTAGGCACTTCGCAAAAAACACCTCTGTTTTCTTCCAAAAATTTGGATGTGTCCACGTTGCGCTTTGGGGCGTTTCCTGTCGCGGGCGCTAGGCCTACCCACACAAGTGAGGTATCATTTTTTTCGGGAGACTTGGGGGAACGCTGGGTGGAAGGAAATTTGTGGCTCCTCTCAGATTCCAGAACTTTCTGCCACAGAAATGTGAGGAACATGTGTTTTTTTAGCCAAATTTTGAGGTTTGCCAAGGATTCTGGGTAACAGAACCTGGTCCGAGCCCCGCAAGTCACCCCTCCTTGGATTCCCCTAGGTCTCTAGTTTTCAGAAATGCACAGGTTTGGTAGGTTTCCCTAGGTGCCGGCTGAGCTAGAGGCCAAAATCTACAGGTAGGCACTTCGCAAAAAACACCTCTGTTTTCTTCCAAAAATTTGGATGTGTCCACGTTGCGCTTTGGGGCGTTTCCTGTCGCGGGCGCTAGGCCTACCCACACTAGTGAGGTATCATTTTTATCGGGAGACTTGGGGGAACGCTGGGTGGAAGGAAATTTGTGGCTCCTCTCAGATTCCCGAACTTTCTGCCACAGAAATGTGAGGAACATGTGTTTTGTTAGCCAATTTTTGAGGTTTGCAAAGGATTCTGGGTAACAGAACCTGGTCCGAGCCCCGCAAGTCACCTCTCCTTGGATTCCCCTAGGTCTCTAGTTTTCAGAAATGCACAGGTTTGGTAGGTTTCCCTAGGTGCCGGCTGAGCTAGAGGCCAAAATCTACAGGTAGGCACTTCGCAAAAAACACCTCTGTTTTCTTCCAAAAATTTGGATGTGTCCACGTTGCGCTTTGGGGCATTTACTGTCGCGGGCGCTAGGCCTACCCACACAAGTGAGGTATAATTTTTATCGGGAGACTTGGGGGAATGCTGGGTGGAAGGAAATTTGTGGCTCCTCTCAGATTCCCGAACTTTCTGCTACAGAAATGTGAGGAACATGTGTTTTTTTAGGCAAATTTTGAGGTTTGCAAAGGATTCTGGGAAACAGAACCTGGTCCGAGCCGCGCAAGTCACCCCTCCTTGGATTCCCCTAGGTCTCTAGTTTTCAGAAATGCACAGGTTTGGTAGGTTTCCCTAGGTGCCAGCTGAGCTAGAGGCCAAAATCTACAGATAGGCACTTCGCAAAAAACACCTCTGTTTTCTTCCAAAAATGTGGATGTGTCCACGTTGCGCTTTGGTGCGTTTCCTGTCGCGGGCGCTAGGCCTACCCACACAAGTGAGGTATCATTTTTATCGGGAGACTTGGGGGAACGCTGGGTGGAAGGAAATTTGTGGCTCCTCTCACATTTCAGAACTTTATGCCACAGAAATGTGAGGAACATGTGTTTTTTAAGCCAAATTTTGAGGTTTGCAAAGGATTCTGGGTAACAGAACCTGGTCCGAGCCCCGCAAGTCACCCCTCCTTGGATTCCCCTAGGTCTCTAGTTTTCAGAAATGCACAGGTTTGGTAGGTTTCCCTAGGTGCCGGCTGAGCTAGAGGCCAAAATCTACAGGTAGGCACTTTGCAAAAAACACCTCTGTTTTCTTCGAAAAATTTGGATGTGTCCACGTTGCGCTTTGGGGCGTTTCCTGTCGCGGGCGCTAGGCCTACCCACACAATTGAGGTATCATTTTTATCGGGAGACTTGGGGGAACGCTGGGTGGAAGGAAATTTGTGGCTCCTCTCACATTCCAGAACTTTATGCCACAGAAATGTGAGGAACATGCGTTTTTTTAAGCCATATTTTGAGGTTTGCAAAGGATTCTGGGTAACAGAACCTGGTCCGAGCCCCGCAAGTCACCCCTCCTTGGATTCCCCCAGGTCTCTAGTTTTCAGAAATGCACAGGTTTGGTAGGTTACCCTAGGTGCCGGCTGAGCTAGAGGCCAAAATCTTCAGGTAGGCACTTCGCAAAAAACACCTCTGTTTTATTCCAAAAATGTGGATGTGTCCATGTTGCGCTTTGGGGCGTTTCCTGTCGCGGGCGCTAAGCCTACCCACACAAGTGAGGTATCATTTTTATCGGGAGACTTGGGGGAACGCTGGGTGGAAGGAAATTTGTGGCTTCTCTCAGATTCCCGAACTTTCTGCCACAGAAATGTGAGGAACATGTGTTTTTTTTAGCCAAATTTTGAGGTTTGCAAAGGATTCTGGGAAACAGAACCTGGTCCGAGCCCCGCAAGTCACCCCTCCTTGGATTCCCCTAGGTCTCTAGTTTTCAGAAATGCACAGGTTTGGTAGGTGTCCCTAGGTGCCAGCTGAGCTAGAGGCCAAAATCTACAGGTAGGCACTTCGCAAAAAACACCTCTGTTTTCTTCCAAAAATTTGGATGAGTCCACGTTGCGCTTTGGTGCGTTTCCTGTCGCGGGCGCTAGGCCTACCCACACAAGTGAGGTATCATTTTTATCGGGAGACTTTGGGGAACGCTGGGTGGAAGGAAATTTGTGGCTGCTCTCAGATTCCAGTACTTTTTTGCCACAGAAATGTGAGGAACATGTGTTTTTTTAGCCAAATTTTGAGGTTTGCAAAGGATTCTGGGTAACAGAACCTGGTCCGAGCCCCGCAAGTCTTCCCTCCTTGGATTCCCCTAGGTCTCTAGTTTTCAGAAATGCACAGGTTTGGTAGGTTTCCCTAGGTGCCGGCTGAGCTAGAGGCCAAAATCTACAGGTAGGCACTTCGCAAAAAACACCTCTGTTTTCTTCCAAAAATTTGGATGTGTCCACGTTGCGCTTTGGTGCGTTTCCTGTCGCGGGCACTAGGCCTACCCACACAAGTGAGGTATCATTTTTATCGGGAGACTTGGGGGAACACCGGGTGGAAGGAAATTTGTGGCTTCTCTCAGATTCCCGAACTTTCTGCCACAGAAATGTGAGGAACATGTGTTTTTTTTGCCAAATTTTGAGGTTTGCAAAGGATTCTGGGTAACAGAACCTAGTCCGAGCCCCGCAAGTCACCCCTCCTTGGATTCCCCTAGGTCTCTCGTTTTCAGAAATGCACAGGTTTGGTAGGTTTCCCTAGGTGCCGGCTGAGCTAGAGGCCAAAATCTACAGGTAGGCACTTCGCAAAAAACACCTCTGTTTTCTTCCAAAAATTTGGATGTGTCCACGTTGCGCTTTGGTGCGTTTCCTGTCGCGGGCGCTAGGCCTACCCACACAAGTGAGGTATCATTTTTATCGGGAGACTTGGGGGAACGCTGGGTGGAAGGAAATTTGTGGCTCCTCTCACATTTCAGAACTTTATGCCACAGAAATGTGAGGAACATGTGTTTTTTAAGCCAAATTTTGAGGTTTGCAAAGGATTCTGGGTAACAGAACCTGGTCCGAGCCCCGCAAGTCACCCCTCCTTGGATTCCCCTAGGTCTCTAGTTTTCAGAAATGCACAGGTTTGGTAGGTTTCCCTAGGTGCCGGCTGAGCTAGAGGCCAAAATCTACAGGTAGGCACTTTGCAAAAAACACCTCTGTTTTCTTCGAAAAATTTGGATGTGTCCACGTTGCGCTTTGGGGCGTTTCCTGTCGCGGGCGCTAGGCCTACCCACACAATTGAGGTATCATTTTTATCGGGAGACTTGGGGGAACGCTGGGTGGAAGGAAATTTGTGGCTCCTCTCACATTCCAGAACTTTATGCCACAGAAATGTGAGGAACATGCGTTTTTTTAAGCCATATTTTGAGGTTTGCAAAGGATTCTGGGTAACAGAACCTGGTCCGAGCCCCGCAAGTCACCCCTCCTTGGATTCCCCCAGGTCTCTAGTTTTCAGAAATGCACAGGTTTGGTAGGTTACCCTAGGTGCCGGCTGAGCTAGAGGCCAAAATCTTCAGGTAGGCACTTCGCAAAAAACACCTCTGTTTTATTCCAAAAATGTGGATGTGTCCATGTTGCGCTTTGGGGCGTTTCCTGTCGCGGGCGCTAAGCCTACCCACACAAGTGAGGTATCATTTTTATCGGGAGACTTGGGGGAACGCTGGGTGGAAGGAAATTTGTGGCTTCTCTCAGATTCCCGAACTTTCTGCCACAGAAATGTGAGGAACATGTGTTTTTTTTAGCCAAATTTTGAGGTTTGCAAAGGATTCTGGGAAACAGAACCTGGTCCGAGCCCCGCAAGTCACCCCTCCTTGGATTCCCCTAGGTCTCTAGTTTTCAGAAATGCACAGGTTTGGTAGGTGTCCCTAGGTGCCAGCTGAGCTAGAGGCCAAAATCTACAGGTAGGCACTTCGCAAAAAACACCTCTGTTTTCTTCCAAAAATTTGGATGAGTCCACGTTGCGCTTTGGTGCGTTTCCTGTCGCGGGCGCTAGGCCTACCCACACAAGTGAGGTATCATTTTTATCGGGAGACTTTGGGGAACGCTGGGTGGAAGGAAATTTGTGGCTGCTCTCAGATTCCAGTACTTTTTTGCCACAGAAATGTGAGGAACATGTGTTTTTTTAGCCAAATTTTGAGGTTTGCAAAGGATTCTGGGTAACAGAACCTGGTCCGAGCCCCGCAAGTCTTCCCTCCTTGGATTCCCCTAGGTCTCTAGTTTTCAGAAATGCACAGGTTTGGTAGGTTTCCCTAGGTGCCGGCTGAGCTAGAGGCCAAAATCTACAGGTAGGCACTTCGCAAAAAACACCTCTGTTTTCTTCCAAAAATTTGGATGTGTCCACGTTGCGCTTTGGTGCGTTTCCTGTCGCGGGCACTAGGCCTACCCACACAAGTGAGGTATCATTTTTATCGGGAGACTTGGGGGAACACCGGGTGGAAGGAAATTTGTGGCTTCTCTCAGATTCCCGAACTTTCTGCCACAGAAATGTGAGGAACATGTGTTTTTTTTGCCAAATTTTGAGGTTTGCAAAGGATTCTGGGTAACAGAACCTAGTCCGAGCCCCGCAAGTCACCCCTCCTTGGATTCCCCTAGGTCTCTCGTTTTCAGAAATGCACAGGTTTGGTAGGTTTCCCTAGGTGCCGGCTGAGCTAGAGGCCAAAATCTACAGGTAGGCACTTCGCAAAAAACACCTCTGTTTTCTTCCAAAAATTTGGATGTGTCCAGTTGCGCTTTGGTGCGTTTCCTGTCGCGGGCGCTAGGCCTACCCACATAAGTGAGGTATCATTTTTATCGGGAGACTTGGGGGAACGCTGGGTGGAAGGAAATTTGTGGCTCCTCTCACATTCCAGAACTTTATGCCACAGAAATGTGAGGAACATGTGTTTTTTAAGCCATATTTTGAGGTTTGCAAAGGATTCAGGGTAACAGAACCTGGTCCGAGCCCCGCAAGTCACCCCTCCTTGGATTCCCCTAGGTCTCTAGTTTTCAGAAATGCACAGGTTTGGTAGGTTACCGTAGGTGCCGGCTGAGGTAGAGGCCAAAATCTTCAGGTAGGCACTTCGCAAAAAACACCTCTGTTTTATTCCAAAAATGTGGATGTGTCCATGTTGCGCTTTGGGGCGTTTCCTGTCGCGGGCGCTAGGCCTACCCACACCAGTGAGGTATCATTTTTATCGGGAGACTTGGGGGAACGCTGGGTGGAAGGAAATTTGTGGCTTCTCTCAGATTCCCGAACTTTCTGCAACAGAAATGTGAGGAACATGTGTTTTTTTTAGCCAAATTTTGAGGTTTAGCAAAGGATTCTGGGAAACAGAACCTGTCCGAGCCCCGCAAGTCACCCCTCCTTGGATTCCCCTAGGTCTCTAGTTTTCAGAAATGCACAGGTTTGGTAGGTTTCCCTTGGTGCCAGCTGAGCTAGAGGCCAAAATCTACAGGTAGGCACTTCGCAAAAAACACCTCTGTTTTCTTCCAAAAATGTGGATGTGTCCACGTTGCGCTTTGGTGCGTTTCCTGTCGCGGGCGCTAGGCCTACCCACACAAGTGAGGTATCATTTTTATCGGGAGACTTGGGGGAACGCTGGGTGGAAGGAAATTTGTGGCTCCTCTCACATTTCAGAACTTTATGCCACAGAAATGTGAGGAACATGTGTTTTTTAAGCCAAATTTTGAGGTTTGCAAAGGATTCTGGGTAACAGAACCTGGTCCGAGCCCCGCAAGTCACCCCTCCTTGGATTCCCCTAGGTCTCTAGTTTTCAGAAATGCACAGGTTTGGTAGGTTTCCCTAGGTGCCGGCTGAGCTAGAGGCCACAATCTACAGGTAGGCACTTCGCAAAAAACAACTCTGTTTTCTTCCAAAAATTTGGATGTGTCCACGTTGCGCTTTGGGGCGTTTCCTGTCGCGGGCGCTAGGCCTACCCACACAAGTGAGGTATAATTTTTATCGGGAGACTTGGGGGAATGCTGGGTGGAAGGAAATTTGTGGCTCCTCTCAGATTCCCGAACTTTCTGCTACAGAAATGTGAGGAACATGTGTTTTTTTAGCCAAATTTTGAGGTTTGCAAAGGATTCTGGGTAACAGAACCTGGTCCGAGCCCCGCAAGTCACCCCTCCTTGGATTCCCCTAGGTCTCTAGTTTTCAGAAATGCACAGGTTTGGTAGGTTTCCCTAGGTGCCGGCTGAGCTAGAGGCCAAAATCTACAGGTAGGCACTTCGCAAAAAACACCTCTGTTTTCTTCCAAAAATTTGGATGTGTCCACGTTGCGCTTTGGGGCGTTTCCAGTCGCGGGCGCTAGGCCTACCCACACTAGTGAGGTATCATTTGTATCGGGAGACTTGGGGGAACGCTGGGTGGAAGGAAATTTGTGGCTCCTCTCAGATTCCCGAACTTTCTGCCACAGAAATGTGAGGAACATGTGTTTTGTTAGCCAAATTTTGAGGTTTGCAAAGGATTCTGGGTAACAGAACCTGGTCCGAGCCCCGCAAGTCACCTCTCCTTGGATTCCCCTAGGTCTCTAGTTTTCAGAAATGCACAGGTTTGGTAGGTTTCCCTAGGTGCCGGCTGAGCTAGAGGCCAAAATCTACAGGTAGGCACTTCGCAAAAAACACCTCTGTTTTCTTCCAAAAATTTGGATGTGTCCACGTTGCGCTTTGGGGCATTTACTGTCGCGGGCGCTAGGCCTACCCACACAAGTGAGGTATAATTTTTATCGGGAGACTTGGGGGAATGCTGGGTGGAAGGAAATTTGTGGCTCCTCTCAGATTCCCGAACTTTCTGCTACAGAAATGTGAGGAACATGTGTTTTTTTAGCCAAATTTTGAGGTTTGCAAAGGATTCTGGGAAACAGAACCTGGTCCGAGCCCCGCAAGTCACCCCTCCTTGGATTCCCCTAGGTCTCTAGTTTTCAGAAATGCACAGGTTTGGTAGGTTTCCCTAGGTGCCAGCTGAGCTAGAGGCCAAAATCTACAGATAGGCACTTCGCAAAAAACACCTCTGTTTTCTTCCAAAAATGTGGATGTGTCCACGTTGCGCTTTGGTGCGTTTCCTGTCGCGGGCGCTAGGCCTACCCACACAAGTGAGGTATCATTTTTATCGGGAGACTTGGGGGAACGCTGGGTGGAAGGAAATTTGTGGCTCCTCTCACATTTCAGAACTTTATGCCACAGAAATGTGAGGAACATGTGTTTTTTAAGCCAAATTTTGAGGTTTGCAAAGGATTCTGGGTAACAGAACCTGGTCCGAGCCCCGCAAGTCACCCCTCCTTGGATTCCCCTAGGTCTCTAGTTTTCAGAAATGCACAGGTTTGGCAGGTTTCCCTAGGTGCCGGCTGAGCTAGAGGCCAAAATCTACAGGTAGGCACTTCGCAAAAAACACCTCTGTTTTCTTCGAAAAATTTGGATGTGTCCACGTTGCGCTTTGGGGCGTTTCCTGTCGCGGGCGCTAGGCCTACCCACACAAGTGAGGTATCATTTTTATCGGGAGACTTGGGGGAACGCTGGGTGGAAGGAAATTTGTGGCTCCTCTCACATTCCAGAACTTTATGCCACAGAAATGTGAGGAACATGTGTTTTTTTAAGCCATATTTTGAGGTTTGCAAAGGATTCTGGGTAACAGAACCTGGTCCGAGCCCCGCAAGTCACCCCTCCTTGGATTCCCCTAGGTCTCTAGTTTTCAGAAATGCACAGGTTTGGTAGGTTACCCTAGGTGCCGGCTGAGCTAGAGGCCAAAATCTTCAGGTAGGCACTTCGCAAAAAACACCTCTGTTTTATTCCAAAAATGTGGATGTGTCCATGTTGCGCTTTGAGGCGTTTCCTGTCGCGGGCGCTAAGCCTACCCACACAAGTGAGGTATCATTTTTATCGGGAGACTTGGGGGAACGCTGGGTGGAAGGAAATTTGTGGCTTTTCTCAGATTCTTGAACTTTCTGCCACAGAAATGTGAGGAACATGTGTTTTTTTTAGCCAAATTTTGAGGTTTGCAAAGGATTCTGGGAAACAGAACCTGGTCCGAGCCCCGCAAGTCTTCCCTCCTTGGATTCCCCTAGGTCTCTAGTTTTCAGAAATGCACAGGTTTGGTAGGTTTCCCTAGGTGCCGGGTGAGCTAGAGGCCAAAATCTACAGGTAGGCACTTCACAAAAAACACCTCTGTTTTCTTCCAAAAATTTGGATGTGTCCACGTTGCGCTTTGGTGCGTTTCCTGTCGCGGGCACTAGGCCTACCCACACAAGTGAGGTATCATTTTTATCGGGAGACTTGGGGGAACACCGGGTGGAAGGAAATTTGTGGCTTCTCTCAGATTCCCGAACTTTCTGCCACAGAAATGTGAGGAACATGTGTTTTTTTAGCCAAATTTTGAGGTTTGCAAAGGATTCTGGGTAACAGAACCTAGTCCGAGCCCCGCAAGTCACCCCTCCTTGGATTCCCCTAGGTCTCTCGTTTTCAGAAATGCACAGGTTTGGTAGGTTTCCCTAGGTGCCGGCTGAGCTAGAGGCCAAAATCTACAGGTAGGCACTTCGCAAAAAACACCTCTGTTTTCTTCCAAAAATTTGGATGTGTCCACTTGCGCTTTGGTGCGTTTCCTGTCGCGGGCGCTAGGCCTACCCACATAAGTGAGGTATCATTTTTATCGGGAGACTTGGGGGAACGCTGGGTGGAAGGAAATTTGTGGCTCCTCTCACATTCCAGAACTTTATGCCACAGAAATGTGAGGAACATGTGTTTTTTAAGCCATATTTTGAGGTTTGCAAAGGATTCTGGGTAACAGAACCTGGTCCGAGCCCCGCAAGTCACCCCTCCTTGGATTCCCCTAGGTCTCTAGTTTTCAGAAATGCACAGGTTTGGTAGGTTACCCTAGGTGCCGGCTGAGGTAGAGGCCAAAATCTTCAGGTAGGCACTTCGCAAAAAACACCTCTGTTTTATTCCAAAAATGTGGATGTGTCCATGTTGCGCTTTGGGGCGTTTCCTGTCGCGGGCGCTAGGCCTACCCACACCAGTGAGGTATCATTTTTATCGGGAGACTTGGGGGAACGCTGGGTGGAAGGAAATTTGTGGCTTCTCTCAGATTCCCGAACTTTCGGCAACAGAAATGTGAGGAACATGTGTTTTTTTTAGCCAAATTTTGAGGTTTGCAAAGGATTCTGGGAAACAGAACCTGTCCGAGCCCCGCAAGTCACCCCTCCTTGGATTCCCCTAGGTCTCTAGTTTTCAGAAATGCACAGGTTTGGTAGGTTTCCCTTGGTGCCAGCTGAGCTAGAGGCCAAAATCTACAGGTAGGCACTTCGCAAAAAACACCTCTGTTTTCTTCCAAAAATGTGGATGTGTCCACGTTGCGCTTTGGTGCGTTTCCTGTCGCGGGCGCTAGGCCTACCCACACAAGTGAGGTATCATTTTTATCGGGAGACTTGGGGGAACGCTGGGTGGAAGGAAATTTGTGGCTCCTCTCAGATTCCAGTACTTTTTTGCCACAGAAATGTGAGGAACATGTGTTTTTTTAGCCAAATTTTTAGGTTTGCAAAGGATTCTGGGTAACAGAACCTGGTCCGAGCCCCGCAAGTCTTCCCTCCTTGGATTCCCCTAGGTCTCTAGTTTTCAGAAATGCACAGGTTTGGTAGGTTTCCCTAGGTGCCGGCTGAGCTAGAGGCCACAATCTACAGGTAGGCACTTCGCAAAAAACACCTCTGTTTTCTTCCAAAAATTTGGATGTGTCCACGTTGCGCTTTGGGGCGTTTCCTGTCGCGGGCGCTAGGCCTACCCACACAAGTGAGGTATAATTTTTATCGGGAGACTTGGGGGAATGCTGGGTGGAAGGAAATTTGTGGCTCCTCTCAGATTCCCGAACTTTCTGCTACAGAAATGTGAGGAACATGTGTTTTTTTAGCCAAATTTTGAGGTTTGCAAAGGATTCTGGGTAACAGAACCTGGTCCGAGCCCCGCAAGTCACCCCTCCTTGGATTCCCCTAGGTCTCTAGTTTTCAGAAATGCACAGGTTTGGTAGGTTTCCCTAGGTGCCGGCTGAGCTAGAGGCCAAAATCTACAGGTAGGCACTTCGCAAAAAACACCTCTGTTTTCTTCCAAAAATTTGGATGTGTCCACGTTGCGCTTTGGGGCGTTTCCTGTCGCGGGCGCTAGGCCTACCCACACTAGTGAGGTATCATTTTTATCGGGAGACTTGGGGGAACGCTGGGTGGAAGGAAATTTGTGGCTCCTCTCAGATTCCCGAACTTTCTGCCACAGAAATGTGAGGAACATGTGTTTTGTTAGCCAAATTTTGAGGTTTGCAAAGGATTCTGGGTAACAGAACCTGGTCCGAGCCCCGCAAGTCACCTCTCCTTGGATTCCCCTAGGTCTCTAGTTTTCAGAAATGCACAGGTTTGGTAGGTTTCCCTAGGTGCCGGCTGAGCTAGAGGCCAAAATCTACAGGTAGGCACTTCGCAAAAAACACCTCTGTTTTCTTCCAAAAATTTGGATGTGTCCACGTTGCGCTTTGGGGCATTTACTGTCGCGGGCGCTAGGCCTACCCACACAAGTGAGGTATAATTTTTATCGGGAGACTTGGGGGAATGCTGGGTGGAAGGAAATTTGTGGCTCCTCTCAGATTCCCGAACTTTCTGCTACAGAAATGTGAGGAACATGTGTTTTTTTAGCCAAATTTTGAGGTTTGCAAAGGATTCTGGGAAACAGAACCTGGTCCGAGCCCCGCAAGTCACCCCTCCTTGGATTCCCCTAGGTCTCTAGTTTTCAGAAATGCACAGGTTTGGTAGGTTTCCCTATGTGCCAGCTGAGCTAGAGGCCAAAATCTACAGATAGGCTCTTCGCAAAAAACACCTCTGTTTTCTTCCAAAAATGTGGATGTGTCCACGTTGCGCTTTGGTGCGTTTCCTGTCGCGGGCGCTAGGCCTACCCACACAAGTGAGGTATCATTTTTATCGGGAGACTTGGGGGAACGCTGGGTGGAAGGAAATTTGTGGCTCCTCTCACATTTCAGAACTTTATGCCACAGAAATGTGAGGAACATGTGTTTTTTAAGCCAAATTTTGAGGTTTGCAAAGGATTCTGGGTAACAGAACCTGGTCCGAGCCCCGCAAGTCACCCCTCCTTGGATTCCCCTAGGTCTCTAGTTTTCAGAAATGCACAGGTTTGGTAGGTTACCCTAGGTGCCGACTGAGCTAGAGGCCAAAATCTTCAGGTAGGCACTTCGCAAAAAACACCTCTGTTTTATTCCAAAAATGTGGATGTGTCCATGTTGCGCTTTGGGGCGTTTCCTGTCACGGGCGCTAGGCCTACCCACACAAGTGAGGTATCATTTTTATCGGGAGACTTGGGGGAACGCTGGGTGGAAGGACATTTGTGGCTCCTCTCAGATTCCAGTACTTTTTTGCCACAGAAAAGTGAGGAACATGTGTTTTTTTAGCTAAATTTGGAGGTTTGCAAAGGATTCTGGGTAACAGAACCTGGTCCGAGCCCCGCAAGTCACCCCTCCTTGGATATCCCCCTAGGTCTCTAGTTTTCAGAAATGCACAGGTTTGGTAGGTTTCCCTAGGTGCTGGCTGAGCTAGAGGCCAAAATCTTCAGGTAGGCACTTCGCAAAAAACACCTCTGTTTTATTCCAAAAATGTGGATGTGTCCATGTTGCGCTTTGGGGCGTTTCCTGTCGCGGGCGCTAGGCCTACCCACACAAGTGAGGTATCATTTTTATCGGGAGACTTGGGGGAACGCTGGGTGGAAGGAAATTTGTGGCTTCTCTCAGATTCCCGAACTTTCTGCCACAGAAATGTGAGGAACATGTGTTTTTTTTAGCCAAATTTTGAGGTTTGCAAAGGATTCTGGGAAACAGAACCTGGTCCGAGCCCCGCAAGTCACCCCTCCTTGGATTCCCCTAGGTCTCTAGTTTTCAGAAATGCACAGGTTTGGTAGGTTACCCTAGGTGCCGACTGAGCTAGAGGCCAAAATCTTCAGGTAGGCACTTCGCAAAAAACACCTCTGTTTTATTCCAAAAATGTGGATGTGTCCATGTTGCGCTTTGGGGCGTTTCCTGTCACGGGCGCTAGGCCTACCCACACAAGTGAGGTATCATTTTTATCGGGAGACTTGGGGGAACGCTGGGTGGAAGGACATTTGTGGCTCCTCTCAGATTCCAGTACTTTTTTGCCACAGAAAAGTGAGGAACATGTGTTTTTTTAGCCAAATTTTGAGGTTTGCAAAGGATTCTGGGTAACAGAACCTGGTCCGAGCCCCGCAAGTCACCCCTCCTTGGATTCCCCTAGGTCTCTAGTTTTCAGAAATGCACAGGTTTGGTAGGTTTCCCTAGGTGCCGGCTGAGCTAGAGGCCAAAATCTTCAGGTAGGCACTTCGCAAAAAACACCTCTGTTTTATTCCAAAAATGTGGATGTGTCCATGTTGCGCTTTGGGGCGTTTCCTGTCGCGGGCGCTAGGCCTACCCACACAAGTGAGGTATCATTTTTATCGGGAGACTTGGGGGAACGCTGGGTGGAAGGAAATTTGTGGCTTCTCTCAGATTCCCGAACTTTCTGCCACAGAAATGTGAGGAACATGTGTTTTTTTAGCCAAAGTTTGAGGTTTGCAAAGGATTCTGGGTAACAGAACCTGGTCCGAGCCCCGCAAGTCACCCCTCCTTGGATTCCCCTAGGTCTCTAGTTTTCAGAAATGCACAGGTTTGGTAGGTTTCCCTAGGTGCCGGCTGAGCTAGATGCCAAAATCTACAGGTAGGCACTTCGCAAAAAACACCTCTGTTTTCTTCGAAAAATTTGGATGTGTCCACGTTGCGCTTTGGGGCGTTTCCTGTCGCGGGCGCTAGGCCTACCCACACAAGTGAGGTATCATTTTTATCGGGAGACTTGGGGAAACGCTGGGTGGAAGGAAATTTGTGGCTCCTCTCACATTCCAGAACTTTATGCCACAGAAATGTGAGGAACATGTGTTTTTTAAGCCAAATTTTGAGGTTTGCAAAGGATTCTGGGTAACAGAACCTGGTCCGAGCCCCGCCAGTCACCCCTCCTTAGATTTCCCTAGGTCTCTAGTTTTCAGAAATGCACAGGTTTGGTAGGTTACCCTAGGTGCCGGCTGAGCTAGAGGCCAAAATCTTCAGGTAGGCACTTCGCAAAAAACACCTCTGTTTTATTCCAAAAATGTGGATGTGTCCATGTTGCGCTTTGGGGCGTTTCCTGTCACGGGCGCTAGGCCTACCCACACAAGTGAGGTATCATTTTTATCGGGAGACTTGGGGGAACGCTGGGTGGAAGGACATTTGTGGCTCCTCTCAGATTCCAGTACTTTTTTGCCACAGAAAAGTGAGGAACATGTGTTTTTTTAGCCAAATTTTGAGGTTTGCAAAGGATTCTGGGTAACAGAACCTGGTCCGAGCCCCGCAAGTCACCCCTCCTTGGATTCCCCTAGGTCTCTAGTTTTCAGAAATGCACAGGTTTGGTAGGTTTCCCTAGGTGCCGGCTGAGCTAGAGGCCAAAATCTTCAGGTAGGCACTTCGCAAAAAACACCTCTGTTTTATTCCAAAAATGTGGATGTGTCCATGTTGCGCTTTGGGGCGTTTCCTGTCGCGGGCGCTAGGCCTACCCACACAAGTGAGGTATCATTTTTATCGGGAGACTTGGGGGAACGCTGGGTGGAAGGAAATTTGTGGCTTCTCTCAGATTCCCGAACTTTCTGCCACAGAAATGTGAGGAACATGTGTTTTTTTTAGCCAAATTTTGAGGTTTGCAAAGGATTCTGGGAAACAGAACCTGGTCCGAGCCCCGCAAGTCACCCCTCCTTGGATTCCCCTAGGTCTCTAGTTTTCAGAAATGCACAGGTTTGGTAGGTTTCCCTAGGTGCCGGCTGAGCTAGAGGCCAAAATCTACAGGTAGGCACTTCGCAAAAAACACCTCTGTTTTCTTCCAAAAATTTGGATGTGTCCACGTTGCGCTTTGGGGCGTTTCCTGTCGCGGGCGCTAGGCCTACCCACACAAGTGAGGTATCATTTTTATCGGGAGACTTGGGGGAACGCTGGGTGGAAGGAAATTTGTGGCTCCTCTCAGATTCCCGAACTTTCTGCTACAGAAATGTGAGGAACATGTGTTTTTTTCGCCAAATTTTGAGGTTTGCAAAGGATTCTGGGTAACAGAACCTGGTCCGAGCCCCGCAAGTCACCCCTCCTTGGATTCCCCTAGGTCTCTAGTTTTCAGAAATGCACAGGTTTGGTAGGTTACCCTAGGTGCCGGCTGAGCTAGAGGCCAAAATCTTCAGGTAGGCACTTCGCAAAAAACACCTCTGTTTTATTCCAAAAATGTGGATGTGTCCATGTTGCGCTTTGGGGCGTTTCCTGTCGCGAGCGCTAGGCCTACCCACACAAGTGAGGTATCATTTTTATCGGGAGACTTGGGGGAACGCTGGGTGGAAGGAAATTTGTGGCTTCTCTCAGATTCCCGAACTTTCTGCCACAGAAATGTGAGGAACATGTGTTTTTTTTAGCCAAATTTTGAGGTTTGCAAAGGATTCTGGGAAACAGAACCTGGTCCGAGCCCCGCAAGTCACCCCTCCTTGGATTCCCCTATGTCTCTAGTTTTCAGAAATGCACAGGTTTGGTAGGTTTCCCTAGGTGCCAGCTGAGCTAGAGGCCAAAATCTACAGATAGGCACTTCGCAAAAAACACCTCTGTTTTCTTCCAAAAATGTGGATGTGTCCACGTTGCGCTTTGGTGCGTTTCCTGTCGCGGGCGCTAGGCCTACCCACACAAGTGAGGTATCATTTTTATCGGGAGACTTGGGGGAACGCTGGGTGGAAGGAAATTTGTGGCTCCTCTCACATTTCAGAACTTTATGCCACAGAAATGTGAGGAACATGTGTTTTTTAAGCCAAATTTTGAGGTTTGCAAAGGATTCTGGGTAACAGAACCTGGTCCGAGCCCCGCAAGTCACCCCTCCTTGGATTCCCCTAGGTCTCTAGTTTTCAGAAATGCACAGGTTTGGTAGGTTTCCCTAGGTGCCGGCTGAGCTAGAGGCCAAAATCTACAGGTAGGCACTTCGCAAAAAACACCTCTGTTTTCTTCCAAAAATGTGGATGTCTCCACGTTGCGCTTTGGGGCGTTTCCTGTCGCGGGCGCTAGGCCTACCCACACAAGTGAGGTATCATTTTTATCGGGAGACTTGGGGGAACGCTGGGTGGAAGGAAATTTGTGGCTCCTCTCACATTCCAGAACTTTATGCCACAGAAATGTGAGGAACATGTGTTTTTTTAAGCCATATTTTGAGGTTTGCAAAGGATTCTGGGTAACAGAACCTGGTCCGAGCCCCGCAAGTCACCCCTCCTTGGATTCCCCTAGGTCTCTAGTTTTCAGAAATGCACAGGTTTGGTAGGTTACCCTAGGTGCCGGCTGAGCTAGAGGCCAAAATCTTCAGGTAGGCACTTCGCAAAAAACACCTCTGTTTTATTCCAAAAATGTGGATGTGTCCATGTTGCGCTTTGGGGCGTTTCCTGTCGCGAGCGCTAGGCCTACCCACACAAGTGAGGTATCATTTTTATCGGGAGACTTGGGGGAATGCTGGGTGGAAGGAAATTTGTGGCTTCTCTCAGATTCCCGAACTTTCTGCCACAGAAATGTGAGGAACATGAGTTTTTTTTAGCCAAATTTTGAGGTTTGCAAAGGATTCTGGGAAACAGAACCTGGTCCGAGCCCCGCAAGTCACCCCTCCTTGGATTCCCCTATGTCTCTAGTTTTCAGAAATGCACAGGTTTGGTATGTTTCCCTAGGTGCCAGCTGAGCTAGAGGCCAAAATCTACAGATAGGCACTTCGCAAAAAACACCTCTGTTTTCTTCCAAAAATGTGGATGTGTCCACGTTGCGCTTTGGTGCGTTTCCTGTCGCGGGCGCTAGGCCTACCCACACAAGTGAGGTATCATTTTTATCGGGAGACTTGGGGGAACGCTGGGTGGAAGGAAATTTGTGGCTCCTCTCACATTTCAGAACTTTATGCCACAGAAATGTGAGGAACATGTGTTTTGTAAGCCAAATTTTGAGGTTTGCAAAGGATTCTGGGTAACAGAACCTGGTCCGAGCCCCGCAAGTCACCCCTCCTTGGATTCCCCTAGGTCTCTAGTTTTCAGAAATGCACATGTTTGGTAGGTTACCCTAGGTGCCGGCTGAGCTAGAGGCCAAAATCTTCAGGTAGGCACTTCGCAAAAAACACCTCTGTTTTATTCCAAAAATGTGGATGTGTCCATGTTGCGCTTTGGGGCGTTTCCTGTCACGGGCGCTAGGCCTACCCACACAAGTGAGGTATCATTTTTATCGGGAGACTTGGGGGAACGCTGGGTGGAAGGACATTTGTGGCTCCTCTCACATTCCAGAACTTTATGCCACAGAAATGTGAGGAACATGTGTTTTTTAAGCCATATTTTGAGGTTTGCAAAGGATTCTGGGTAACAGAACCTGGTCCGAGCCCCGCAAGTCACCCCTCCTTGGATTCCCCTAGGTCTCTAGTTTTCAGAAATGCACAGGTTTGGTAGGTTACCCTAGGTGCCGGCTGAGGTAGAGGCCAAAATCTTCAGGTAGGCACTTCGCAAAAAACACCTCTGTTTTATTCCAAAAATGTGGATGTGTCCATGTTGCGCTTTGGGGCGTTTCCTGTCGCGGGCGCTAGGCCTACCCACACCAGTGAGGTATCATTTTTATCGGGAGACTTGGGGGAACGCTGGGTGGAAGGAAATTTGTGGCTTCTCTCAGATTCCCGAACTTTCGGCAACAGAAATGTGAGGAACATGTGTTTTTTTTAGCCAAATTTTGAGGTTTGCAAAGGATTCTGGGAAACAGAACCTGTCCGAGCCCCGCAAGTCACCCCTCCTTGGATTCCCCTAGGTCTCTAGTTTTCAGAAATGCACAGGTTTGGTAGGTTTCCCTTGGTGCCAGCTGAGCTAGAGGCCAAAATCTACAGGTAGGCACTTCGCAAAAAACACCTCTGTTTTCTTCCAAAAATGTGGATGTGTCCACGTTGCGCTTTGGTGCGTTTCCTGTCGCGGGCGCTAGGCCTACCCACACAAGTGAGGTATCATTTTTATCGGGAGACTTGGGGGAACGCTGGGTGGAAGGAAATTTGTGGCTCCTCTCAGATTCCAGTACTTTTTTGCCACAGAAATGTGAGGAACATGTGTTTTTTTAGCCAAATTTTTAGGTTTGCAAAGGATTCTGGGTAACAGAACCTGGTCCGAGCCCCGCAAGTCTTCCCTCCTTGGATTCCCCTAGGTCTCTAGTTTTCAGAAATGCACAGGTTTGGTAGGTTTCCCTAGGTGCCGGCTGAGCTAGAGGCCACAATCTACAGGTAGGCACTTCGCAAAAAACACCTCTGTTTTCTTCCAAAAATTTGGATGTGTCCACGTTGCGCTTTGGGGCGTTTCCTGTCGCGGGCGCTAGGCCTACCCACACAAGTGAGGTATAATTTTTATCGGGAGACTTGGGGGAATGCTGGGTGGAAGGAAATTTGTGGCTCCTCTCAGATTCCCGAACTTTCTGCTACAGAAATGTGAGGAACATGTGTTTTTTTAGCCAAATTTTGAGGTTTGCAAAGGATTCTGGGTAACAGAACCTGGTCCGAGCCCCGCAAGTCACCCCTCCTTGGATTCCCCTAGGTCTCTAGTTTTCAGAAATGCACAGGTTTGGTAGGTTTCCCTAGGTGCCGGCTGAGCTAGAGGCCAAAATCTACAGGTAGGCACTTCGCAAAAAACACCTCTGTTTTCTTCCAAAAATTTGGATGTGTCCACGTTGCGCTTTGGGGCGTTTCCTGTCGCGGGCGCTAGGCCTACCCACACTAGTGAGGTATCATTTTTATCGGGAGACTTGGGGGAACGCTGGGTGGAAGGAAATTTGTGGCTCCTCTCAGATTCCCGAACTTTCTGCCACAGAAATGTGAGGAACATGTGTTTTGTTAGCCAAATTTTGAGGTTTGCAAAGGATTCTGGGTAACAGAACCTGGTCCGAGCCCCGCAAGTCACCTCTCCTTGGATTCCCCTAGGTCTCTAGTTTTCAGAAATGCACAGGTTTGGTAGGTTTCCCTAGGTGCCGGCTGAGCTAGAGGCCAAAATCTACAGGTAGGCACTTCGCAAAAAACACCTCTGTTTTCTTCCAAAAATTTGGATGTGTCCACGTTGCGCTTTGGGGCATTTACTGTCGCGGGCGCTAGGCCTACCCACACAAGTGAGGTATAATTTTTATCGGGAGACTTGGGGGAATGCTGGGTGGAAGGAAATTTGTGGCTCCTCTCAGATTCCCGAACTTTCTGCTACAGAAATGTGAGGAACATGTGTTTTTTTAGCCAAATTTTGAGGTTTGCAAAGGATTCTGGGAAACAGAACCTGGTCCGAGCCCCGCAAGTCACCCCTCCTTGGATTCCCCTAGGTCTCTAGTTTTCAGAAATGCACAGGTTTGGTAGGTTTCCCTATGTGCCAGCTGAGCTAGAGGCCAAAATCTACAGATAGGCTCTTCGCAAAAAACACCTCTGTTTTCTTCCAAAAATGTGGATGTGTCCACGTTGCGCTTTGGTGCGTTTCCTGTCGCGGGCGCTAGGCCTACCCACACAAGTGAGGTATCATTTTTATCGGGAGACTTGGGGGAACGCTGGGTGGAAGGAAATTTGTGGCTCCTCTCACATTTCAGAACTTTATGCCACAGAAATGTGAGGAACATGTGTTTTTTAAGCCAAATTTTGAGGTTTGCAAAGGATTCTGGGTAACAGAACCTGGTCCGAGCCCCGCAAGTCACCCCTCCTTGGATTCCCCTAGGTCTCTAGTTTTCAGAAATGCACAGGTTTGGTAGGTTACCCTAGGTGCCGACTGAGCTAGAGGCCAAAATCTTCAGGTAGGCACTTCGCAAAAAACACCTCTGTTTTATTCCAAAAATGTGGATGTGTCCATGTTGCGCTTTGGGGCGTTTCCTGTCACGGGCGCTAGGCCTACCCACACAAGTGAGGTATCATTTTTATCGGGAGACTTGGGGGAACGCTGGGTGGAAGGACATTTGTGGCTCCTCTCAGATTCCAGTACTTTTTTGCCACAGAAAAGTGAGGAACATGTGTTTTTTTAGCTAAATTTGGAGGTTTGCAAAGGATTCTGGGTAACAGAACCTGGTCCGAGCCCCGCAAGTCACCCCTCCTTGGATTCCCCTAGGTCTCTAGTTTTCAGAAATGCACAGGTTTGGTAGGTTTCCCTAGGTGCTGGCTGAGCTAGAGGCCAAAATCTTCAGGTAGGCACTTCGCAAAAAACACCTCTGTTTTATTCCAAAAATGTGGATGTGTCCATGTTGCGCTTTGGGGCGTTTCCTGTCGCGGGCGCTAGGCCTACCCACACAAGTGAGGTATCATTTTTATCGGGAGACTTGGGGGAACGCTGGGTGGAAGGAAATTTGTGGCTTCTCTCAGATTCCCGAACTTTCTGCCACAGAAATGTGAGGAACATGTGTTTTTTTTAGCCAAATTTTGAGGTTTGCAAAGGATTCTGGGAAACAGAACCTGGTCCGAGCCCCGCAAGTCACCCCTCCTTGGATTCCCCTAGGTCTCTAGTTTTCAGAAATGCACAGGTTTGGTAGGTTACCCTAGGTGCCGACTGAGCTAGAGGCCAAAATCTTCAGGTAGGCACTTCGCAAAAAACACCTCTGTTTTATTCCAAAAATGTGGATGTGTCCATGTTGCGCTTTGGGGCGTTTCCTGTCACGGGCGCTAGGCCTACCCACACAAGTGAGGTATCATTTTTATCGGGAGACTTGGGGGAACGCTGGGTGGAAGGACATTTGTGGCTCCTCTCAGATTCCAGTACTTTTTTGCCACAGAAAAGTGAGGAACATGTGTTTTTTTAGCCAAATTTTGAGGTTTGCAAAGGATTCTGGGTAACAGAACCTGGTCCGAGCCCCGCAAGTCACCCCTCCTTGGATTCCCCTAGGTCTCTAGTTTTCAGAAATGCACAGGTTTGGTAGGTTTCCCTAGGTGCCGGCTGAGCTAGAGGCCAAAATCTTCAGGTAGGCACTTCGCAAAAAACACCTCTGTTTTATTCCAAAAATGTGGATGTGTCCATGTTGCGCTTTGGGGCGTTTCCTGTCGCGGGCGCTAGGCCTACCCACACAAGTGAGGTATCATTTTTATCGGGAGACTTGGGGGAACGCTGGGTGGAAGGAAATTTGTGGCTTCTCTCAGATTCCCGAACTTTCTGCCACAGAAATGTGAGGAACATGTGTTTTTTTAGCCAAAGTTTGAGGTTTGCAAAGGATTCTGGGTAACAGAACCTGGTCCGAGCCCCGCAAGTCACCCCTCCTTGGATTCCCCTAGGTCTCTAGTTTTCAGAAATGCACAGGTTTGGTAGGTTTCCCTAGGTGCCGGCTGAGCTAGATGCCAAAATCTACAGGTAGGCACTTCGCAAAAAACACCTCTGTTTTCTTCGAAAAATTTGGATGTGTCCACGTTGCGCTTTGGGGCGTTTCCTGTCGCGGGCGCTAGGCCTACCCACACAAGTGAGGTATCATTTTTATCGGGAGACTTGGGGAAACGCTGGGTGGAAGGAAATTTGTGGCTCCTCTCACATTCCAGAACTTTATGCCACAGAAATGTGAGGAACATGTGTTTTTTAAGCCAAATTTTGAGGTTTGCAAAGGATTCTGGGTAACAGAACCTGGTCCGAGCCCCGCCAGTCACCCCTCCTTAGATTTCCCTAGGTCTCTAGTTTTCAGAAATGCACAGGTTTGGTAGGTTACCCTAGGTGCCGGCTGAGCTAGAGGCCAAAATCTTCAGGTAGGCACTTCGCAAAAAACACCTCTGTTTTATTCCAAAAATGTGGATGTGTCCATGTTGCGCTTTGGGGCGTTTCCTGTCACGGGCGCTAGGCCTACCCACACAAGTGAGGTATCATTTTTATCGGGAGACTTGGGGGAACGCTGGGTGGAAGGACATTTGTGGCTCCTCTCAGATTCCAGTACTTTTTTGCCACAGAAAAGTGAGGAACATGTGTTTTTTTAGCCAAATTTTGAGGTTTGCAAAGGATTCTGGGTAACAGAACCTGGTCCGAGCCCCGCAAGTCACCCCTCCTTGGATTCCCCTAGGTCTCTAGTTTTCAGAAATGCACAGGTTTGGTAGGTTTCCCTAGGTGCCGGCTGAGCTAGAGGCCAAAATCTTCAGGTAGGCACTTCGCAAAAAACACCTCTGTTTTATTCCAAAAATGTGGATGTGTCCATGTTGCGCTTTGGGGCGTTTCCTGTCGCGGGCGCTAGGCCTACCCACACAAGTGAGGTATCATTTTTATCGGGAGACTTGGGGGAACGCTGGGTGGAAG
Organism: Pleurodeles waltl; assembly: GCF_031143425.1. Lineage (NCBI taxonomy): Eukaryota > Metazoa > Chordata > Amphibia > Caudata > Salamandridae > Pleurodeles > Pleurodeles waltl. The sequence goes on along the minus strand of NC_090436.1, from coordinate 218,146,664 downwards.
GAAATTTGTGGCTTCTCTCAGATTCCCGAACTTTCTGCCACAGAAATGTGAGGAACATGTGTTTTTTTTAGCCAAATTTTGAGGTTTGCAAAGGATTCTGGGAAACAGAACCTGGTCCGAGCCCCGCAAGTCACCCCTCCTTGGATTCCCCTAGGTCTCTAGTTTTCAGAAATGCACAGGTTTGGTAGGTTTCCCTAGGTGCCGGCTGAGCTAGAGGCCAAAATCTACAGGTAGGCACTTCGCAAAAAACACCTCTGTTTTCTTCCAAAAATTTGGATGTGTCCACGTTGCGCTTTGGGGCGTTTCCTGTCGCGGGCGCTAGGCCTACCCACACAAGTGAGGTATCATTTTTATCGGGAGACTTGGGGGAACGCTGGGTGGAAGGAAATTTGTGGCTCCTCTCAGATTCCCGAACTTTCTGCTACAGAAATGTGAGGAACATGTGTTTTTTTCGCCAAATTTTGAGGTTTGCAAAGGATTCTGGGTAACAGAACCTGGTCCGAGCCCCGCAAGTCACCCCTCCTTGGATTCCCCTAGGTCTCTAGTTTTCAGAAATGCACAGGTTTGGTAGGTTACCCTAGGTGCCGGCTGAGCTAGAGGCCAAAATCTTCAGGTAGGCACTTCGCAAAAAACACCTCTGTTTTATTCCAAAAATGTGGATGTGTCCATGTTGCGCTTTGGGGCGTTTCCTGTCGCGAGCGCTAGGCCTACCCACACAAGTGAGGTATCATTTTTATCGGGAGACTTGGGGGAACGCTGGGTGGAAGGAAATTTGTGGCTTCTCTCAGATTCCCGAACTTTCTGCCACAGAAATGTGAGGAACATGTGTTTTTTTTAGCCAAATTTTGAGGTTTGCAAAGGATTCTGGGAAACAGAACCTGGTCCGAGCCCCGCAAGTCACCCCTCCTTGGATTCCCCTATGTCTCTAGTTTTCAGAAATGCACAGGTTTGGTAGGTTTCCCTAGGTGCCAGCTGAGCTAGAGGCCAAAATCTACAGATAGGCACTTCGCAAAAAACACCTCTGTTTTCTTCCAAAAATGTGGATGTGTCCACGTTGCGCTTTGGTGCGTTTCCTGTCGCGGGCGCTAGGCCTACCCACACAAGTGAGGTATCATTTTTATCGGGAGACTTGGGGGAACGCTGGGTGGAAGGAAATTTGTGGCTCCTCTCACATTTCAGAACTTTATGCCACAGAAATGTGAGGAACATGTGTTTTTTAAGCCAAATTTTGAGGTTTGCAAAGGATTCTGGGTAACAGAACCTGGTCCGAGCCCCGCAAGTCACCCCTCCTTGGATTCCCCTAGGTCTCTAGTTTTCAGAAATGCACAGGTTTGGTAGGTTTCCCTAGGTGCCGGCTGAGCTAGAGGCCAAAATCTACAGGTAGGCACTTCGCAAAAAACACCTCTGTTTTCTTCCAAAAATGTGGATGTCTCCACGTTGCGCTTTGGGGCGTTTCCTGTCGCGGGCGCTAGGCCTACCCACACAAGTGAGGTATCATTTTTATCGGGAGACTTGGGGGAACGCTGGGTGGAAGGAAATTTGTGGCTCCTCTCACATTCCAGAACTTTATGCCACAGAAATGTGAGGAACATGTGTTTTTTTAAGCCATATTTTGAGGTTTGCAAAGGATTCTGGGTAACAGAACCTGGTCCGAGCCCCGCAAGTCACCCCTCCTTGGATTCCCCTAGGTCTCTAGTTTTCAGAAATGCACAGGTTTGGTAGGTTACCCTAGGTGCCGGCTGAGCTAGAGGCCAAAATCTTCAGGTAGGCACTTCGCAAAAAACACCTCTGTTTTATTCCAAAAATGTGGATGTGTCCATGTTGCGCTTTGGGGCGTTTCCTGTCGCGAGCGCTAGGCCTACCCACACAAGTGAGGTATCATTTTTATCGGGAGACTTGGGGGAATGCTGGGTGGAAGGAAATTTGTGGCTTCTCTCAGATTCCCGAACTTTCTGCCACAGAAATGTGAGGAACATGAGTTTTTTTTAGCCAAATTTTGAGGTTTGCAAAGGATTCTGGGAAACAGAACCTGGTCCGAGCCCCGCAAGTCACCCCTCCTTGGATTCCCCTATGTCTCTAGTTTTCAGAAATGCACAGGTTTGGTATGTTTCCCTAGGTGCCAGCTGAGCTAGAGGCCAAAATCTACAGATAGGCACTTCGCAAAAAACACCTCTGTTTTCTTCCAAAAATGTGGATGTGTCCACGTTGCGCTTTGGTGCGTTTCCTGTCGCGGGCGCTAGGCCTACCCACACAAGTGAGGTATCATTTTTATCGGGAGACTTGGGGGAACGCTGGGTGGAAGGAAATTTGTGGCTCCTCTCACATTTCAGAACTTTATGCCACAGAAATGTGAGGAACATGTGTTTTGTAAGCCAAATTTTGAGGTTTGCAAAGGATTCTGGGTAACAGAACCTGGTCCGAGCCCCGCAAGTCACCCCTCCTTGGATTCCCCTAGGTCTCTAGTTTTCAGAAATGCACATGTTTGGTAGGTTACCCTAGGTGCCGGCTGAGCTAGAGGCCAAAATCTTCAGGTAGGCACTTCGCAAAAAACACCTCTGTTTTATTCCAAAAATGTGGATGTGTCCATGTTGCGCTTTGGGGCGTTTCCTGTCACGGGCGCTAGGCCTACCCACACAAGTGAGGTATCATTTTTATCGGGAGACTTGGGGGAACGCTGGGTGGAAGGACATTTGTGGCTCCTCTCAGATTCCAGTACTTTTTTGCCACAGAAAAGTGAGGAACATGTGTTTTTTTAGCCAAATTTTGAGGTTTGCAAAGGATTCTGGGTAACAGAACCTGGTCCGAGCCCCGCAAGTCACCCCTCCTTGGATTCCCCTAGGTCTCTAGTTTTCAGAAATGCACAGGTTTGGTAGGTTTCCCTAGGTGCCAGCTGAGCTAGAGGCCAAAATCTACAGGTAGGCACTTCGCAAAAAACACCTCTGTTTTCTTCCAAAAATTTGGATGTGTCCACGTTGCGCTTTGGTGCGTTTCCTGTCGCGGGCGCTAGGCCTACCCACACAAGTGAGGTATCATTTTTATCGGGAGACTTGGGGGAACGCTGGGTGGAAGGAAATTTGTGGCTCCTCTCAGATTCCAGTACTTTTTTGCCACAGAAATGTGAGGAACATGTGTTTTTTTAGCCAAATTTTGAGGTTTGCAAAGGATTCTGGGTAACAGAACCTGGTCCGAGCCCCGCAAGTCTTCCCTCCTTGGATTCCCCTAGGTCTCTAGTTTTCACAAATGCACAGGTTTGGTAGGTTTCCCTAGGCGCCGGCTGAGCTAGAGGCCAAAATCTACAGGTAGGCACTTCGCAAAAAACACCTCTGTTTTCTTCCAAAAATTTGGATGTGTCCACGTTGCGCTTTGGGGCGTTTCCTGTCGCGGGCGCTAGGCCTACCCACACAAGTGAGGTATCATTTTTATCGGGAGACTTGGGGGAACGCTGGGTGGAAGGAAATTTGTGGCTCCTCTCAGATTCCCGAACTTTCTGCTACAGAAATGTGAGGAACATGTGTTTTTTTAGCCAAATTTTGAGGTTTGCAAAGGATTCTGGGTAACAGAACCTGGTCCGAGCCCCGCAAGTCACCCCTCCTTGGATTCCCCTAGGTCTCTAGTTTTCAGAAATGCACAGGTTTGGTAGGTTACCCTAGGTGCCGGCTGAGCTAGAGGCCAAAATCTTCAGGTAGGCACTTCGCAAAAAACACCTCTGTTTTATTCCAAAAATGTGGATGTGTCCATGTTGCGCTTTGGGGCGTTTCCTGTCGCGAGCGCTAGGCCTACCCACACAAGTGAGGTATCATTTTTATCGGGAGACTTGGGGGAACGCTGGGTGGAAGGAAATTTGTGGCTTCTCTCAGATTCTTGAACTTTCTGCCACAGAAATGTGAGGAACATGTGTTTTTTTTAGCCAAATTTTGAGGTTTGCAAAGGATTCTGGGAAACAGAACCTGGTCCGAGCCCCGCAAGTCACCCCTCCTTGGATTCCCCTATGTCTCTAGTTTTCAGAAATGCACAGGTTTGGTAGGTTTCCCTAGGTGCCAGCTGAGCTAGAGGCCAAAATCTACAGATAGGCACTTCGCAAAAAACACCTCTGTTTTCTTCCCAAAATGTGGATGTGTCCACGTTGCGCTTTGGTGCGTTTCCTGTCGCGGGCGCTAGGCCTACCCACACAAGTGAGGTATCATTTTTATCGGGAGACTTGGGGGAACGCTGGGTGGAAGGAAATTTGTGGCTCCTCTCACATTTCAGAACTTTATGCCACAGAAATGTGAGGAACATGTGTTTTTTAAGCCAAATTTTGAGGTTTGCAAAGGATTCTGGGTAACAGAACCTGGTCCGAGCCCCGCAAGTCACCCCTCCTTGGATTCCCCTAGGTCTCTAGTTTTCAGAAATGCACAGGTTTGGTAGGTTTCCCTAGGTGCCGGCTGAGCTAGAGGCCAAAATCTACAGGTAGGCACTTCGCAAAAAACACCTCTGTTTTCTTCGAAAAATTTGGATGTGTCCACGTTGCGCTTTGGGGCGTTTCCTGTCGCGGGCGCTAGGCCTACCCACACAAGTGAGGTATCATTTTTATCGGGAGACTTGGGGGAACGCTGGGTGGAAGGAAATTTGTGGCTCCTCTCACATTCCAGAACTTTATGCCACAGAAATGTGAGGAACATGTGTTTTTTTAAGCCATATTTTGAGGTTTGCAAAGGATTCTGGGTAACAGAACCTGGTCCGAGCCCCGCAAGTCACCCCTCCTTGGATTCCCCTAGGTCTCTAGTTTTCAGAAATGCACAGGTTTGGTAGGTTACCCTAGGTGCCGGCTGAGCTAGAGGCCAAAATCTTCAGATAGGCACTTCGCAAAAAACACCTCTGTTTTATTCCAAAAATGTGGATGTGTCCATGTTGCGCTTTGGGGCGTTTCCTGTCGCGGGCGCTAAGCCTACCCACACAAGTGAGGTATCATTTTTATCGGGAGACTTGGGGGAACGCTGGGTGGAAGGAAATTTGTGGCTTCTCTCAGATTCCCGAACTTTCTGCCACAGAAATGTTAGGAACATGTGTTTTTTTTAGCCAAATTTTGAGGTTTGCAAAGGATTCTGGGAAACAGAACCTGGTCCGAGCCCCGCAAGTCACCCCTCCTTGGATTCCCCTATGTCTCTAGTTTTCAGAAATGCACAGGTTTGGTAGGTTTCCCTAGGTGCCAGCTGAGCTAGAGGCCAAAATCTACAGATAGGCACTTCGCAAAAAACACCTCTGTTTTCTTCCAAAAATGTGGATGTGTCCACGTTGCGCTTTGGTGCGTTTCCTGTCGCGGGCGCTAGGCCTACCCACACAAGTGAGGTATCATTTTTATCGGGAGACTTGGGGGAACGCTGGGTGGAAGGAAATTTGTGGCTCCTCTCACATTTCAGAACTTTATGCCACAGAAATGTGATGAACATGTGTTTTTTAAGCCAAATTTTGAGGTTTGCAAAGGATTCTGGGTAACAGAACCTGGTCCGAGCCCCGCAAGTCACCCCTCCTTGGATTCCCCTAGGTCTCTAGTTTTCAGAAATGCACATGTTTGGTAGGTTACCCTAGGTGCCGGCTGAGCTAGAGGCCAAAATCTTCAGGTAGGCACTTCGCAAAAAACACCTCTGTTTTATTCCAAAAATGTGGATGTGTCCATGTTGCGCTTTGGGGCGTTTCCTGTCACGGGCGCTAGGCCTACCCACACAAGTGAGGTATCATTTTTATCGGGAGACTTGGGGGTACGCTGGGTGGAAGGAAATTTGTGGCTTCTCTCAGATTCCCGAACTTTCTGCCACAGAAATGTGAGGAACATGTGTTTTTTTTAGCCAAATTTTGAGGTTTGCAAAGGATTCTGGGAAACAGAACCTGGTCCGAGCCCCGCAAGTCTTCCCTCCTTGGATTCCCCTAGGTCTCTAGTTTTCAGAAATGCACAGGTTTGGTAGGTTTCCCTAGGTGCCGGCTGAGCTAGAGGCCAAAATCTACAGGTAGGCACTTCGCAAAAAACACCTCTGTTTTCTTCCAAAAATTTGGATGTGTCCACGTTGCGCTTTGGTGCGTTTCCTGTCGCGGGCACTAGGCCTACCCACACAAGTGAGGTATCATTTTTATCGGGAGACTTGGGGGAACACCGGGTGGAAGGAAATTTGTGGCTTCTCTCAGATTCCCGAACTTTCTGCCACAGAAATGTGAGGAACATGTGTTTTTTTAGCCAAATTTTGAGGTTTGCAAAGGATTCTGGGTAACAGAACCTAGTCCGAGCCCCGCAAGTCACCCCTCCTTGGATTCCCCTAGGTCTCTCGTTTTCAGAAATGCACAGGTTTGGTAGGTTTCCCTAGGTGCCGGCTGAGCTAGAGGCCAAAATCTACAGGTAGGCACTTCGCAAAAAACACCTCTGTTTTCTTCCAAAAATTTGGATGTGTCCAGTTGCGCTTTGGTGCGTTTCCTGTCGCGGGCGCTAGGCCTACCCACATAAGTGAGGTATCATTTTTATCGGGAGACTTGGGGGAACGCTGGGTGGAAGGAAATTTGTGGCTCCTCTCACATTCCAGAACTTTATGCCACAGAAATGTGAGGAACATGTGTTTTTTAAGCCATATTTTGAGGTTTGCAAAGGATTCTGGGTAACAGAACCTCGTCCGAGCCCCGCAAGTCACCCCTCCTTGGATTCCCCTAGGTCTCTAGTTTTCAGAAATGCACAGGTTTGGTAGGTTACCCTAGGTGCCGGCTGAGGTAGAGGCCAAAATCTTCAGGTAGGCACTTCGCAAAAAACACCTCTGTTTTATTCCAAAAATGTGGATGTGTCCATGTTGCGCTTTGGGGCGTTTCCTGTCGCGGGCGCTAAGCCTACCCACACAAGTGAGGTATCATTTTTATCGGGAGACTTGGGGGAACGCTGGGTGGAAGGAAATTTGTGGCTTCTCTCAGATTCCCGAACTTTCTGCCACAGAAATGTGAGGAACATGTGTTTTTTTTAGCCAAATTTTGAGGTTTGCAAAGGATTCTGGGAAACAGAACCTGGTCCGAGCCCCGCAAGTCACCCCTCCTTGGATTCCCCTAGGTCTCTAGTTTTCAGAAATGCACAGGTTTGGTAGGTTTCCCTTGGTGCCAGCTGAGCTAGAGGCCAAAATCTACAGGTAGGCACTTCGCAAAAAACACCTCTGTTTTCTTCCAAAAATGTGGATGTGTCCACGTTGCGCTTTGGTGCGTTTCCTGTCGCGGGCGCTAGGCCTACCCACACAAGTGAGGTATCATTTTTATCGGGAGACTTGGGGGAACGCTGGGTGGAAGGAAATTTGTGGCTCCTCTCAGATTCCAGTACTTTTTTGCCACAGAAATGTGAGGAACATGTGTTTTTTTAGCCAAATTTTGAGGTTTGCAAAGGATTCTGGGTAACAGAACCTGGTCCGAGCCCCGCAAGTCTTCCCTCCTTGGATTCCCCTAGGTCTCTAGTTTTCAGAAATGCACAGGTTTGGTAGGTTTCCCTAGGTGCCGGCTGAGCTAGATGCCACAATCTACAGGTAGGCACTTCGCAAAAAACACCTCTGTTTTCTTCCAAAAATTTGGATGTGTCCACGTTGCGCTTTGGGGCGTTTCCTGTCGCGGGCGCTAGGCCTACCCACACAAGTGAGGTATCATTTTTATCGGGAGACTTGGGGGAATGCTGGGTGGAAGGAAATTTGTGGCTCCTCTCAGATTCCCGAACTTTCTGCTACAGAAATGTGAGGAACATGTGTTTTTTTAGCCAAATTTTGAGGTTTGCAAAGGATTCTGGGTAACAGAACCTGGTCCGAGCCCCGCAAGTCACCCCTCCTTGGATTCCCCTAGGTCTCTAGTTTTCAGAAATGCACAGGTTTGGTAGGTTTCCCTAGGTGCCGGCTGAGCTAGAGGCCAAAATCTACAGGTAGGCACTTCGCAAAAAACACCTCTGTTTTCTTCCAAAAATTTGGATGTGTCCACGTTGCGCTTTGGGGCGTTTCCTGTCGCGGGCGCTAGGCCTACCCACACAAGTGAGGTATCATTTTTTTCGGGAGACTTGGGGGAACGCTGGGTGGAAGGAAATTTGGGGCTCCTCTCAGATTCCAGAACTTTCTGCCACAGAAATGTGAGGAACATGTGTTTTTTTAGCCAAATTTTGAGGTTTGCCAAGGATTCTGGGTAACAGAACCTGGTCCGAGCCCCGCAAGTCTCCCCTCCTTGGATTCCCCTAGGTCTCTAGTTTTCAGAAATGCACAGGTTTGGTAGGTTTCCCTAGGTGCCGGCTGAGCTAGAGGCCAAAATCTACAGGTAGGCACTTCGCAAAAAACACCTCTGTTTTCTTCCAAAAATTTGGATGTGTCCACGTTGCGCTTTGGGGCGTTTCCTGTCGCGGGCGCTAGGCCTACCCACACTAGTGAGGTATCATTTTTATCGGGAGACTTGGGGGAACGCTGGGTGGAAGGAAATTTGTGGCTCCTCTCAGATTCCCGAACTTTCTGCCTCAGAAATGTGAGGAACATGTGTTTTGTTAGCCAAATTTTGAGGTTTGCAAAGGATTCTGGGTAACAGAACCTGGTCCGAGCCCCGCAAGTCACCTCTCCTTGGATTCCCCTAGGTCTCTAGTTTTCAGAAATGCACAGGTTTGGTAGGTTTCCCTAGGTGCCGGCTGAGCTAGAGGCCAAAATCTACAGGTAGGCACTTCGCAAAAAACACCTCTGTTTTCTTCCAAAAATTTGGATGTGTCCACGTTGCGCTTTGGGGCATTTACTGTCGCGGGCGCTAGGCCTACCCACACAAGTGAGGTATAATTTTTATCGGGAGACTTGGGGGAATGCTGGGTGGAAGGAAATTTGTGGCTCCTCTCAGATTCCCGAACTTTCTGCTACAGAAATGTGAGGAACATGTGTTTTTTTAGCCAAATTTTGAGGTTTGCAAAGGATTCTGGGAAACAGAACCTGGTCCGAGCCCCGCAAGTCACCCCTCCTTGGATTCCCCTAGGTCTCTAGTTTTCAGAAATGCACAGGTTTGGTAGGTTTCCCTAGGTGCCAGCTGAGCTAGAGGCCAAAATCTACAGATAGGCACTTCGCAAAAAACACCTCTGTTTTCTTCCAAAAATGTGGATGTGTCCACGTTGCGCTTTGGTGCGTTTCCTGTCGCGGGCGCTAGGCCTACCCACACAAGTGAGGTATCATTTTTATCGGGAGACTTGGGGGAACGCTGGGTGGAAGGAAATTTGTGGCTCCTCTCACATTTCAGAACTTTATGCCACAGAAATGTGAGGAACATGTGTTTTTTAAGCCAAATTTTGAGGTTTGCAAAGGATTCTGGGTAACAGAACCTGGTCCGAGCCCCGCAAGTCACCCCTCCTTGGATTCCCCTAGGTCTCTAGTTTTCAGAAATGCACAGGTTTGGTAGGTTTCCCTAGGTGCCGGCTGAGCTAGAGGCCAAAATCTACAGGTAGGCACTTTGCAAAAAACACCTCTGTTTTCTTCGAAAAATTTGGATGTGTCCACGTTGTGCTTTGGGGCGTTTCCTGTCGCGGGCGCTAGGCCTACCCACACAATTGAGGTATCATTTTTATCGGGAGACTTGAGGGAACGCTGGGTGGAAGGAAATTTGTGGCTCCTCTCACATTCCAGAACTTTATGCCACAGAAATGTGAGGAACATGCGTTTTTTTAAGCCATATTTTGAGGTTTGCAAAGGATTCTGGGTAACAGAACCTGGTCCGAGCCCCGCAAGTCACCCCTCCTTGGATTCCCCCAGGTCTCTAGTTTTCAGAAATGCACAGGTTTGGTAGGTTACCCTAGGTGCCGGCTGAGCTAGAGGCCAAAATCTTCAGGTAGGCACTTCGCAAAAAACACCTCTGTTTTATTCCAAAAATGTGGATGTGTCCATGTTGCGCTTTGGGGCGTTTCCTGTCGCGGGCGCTAAGCCTACCCACACAAGTGAGGTATCATTTTTATCGGGAGACTTGGGGGAACGCTGGGTGGAAGGAAATTTGTGGCTTCTCTCAGATTCCCGAACTTTCTGCCACAGAAATGTGAGGAACATGTGTTTTTTTTTGCCAAATTTTGAGGTTTGCAAAGGATTCTGGGAAACAGAACCTGGTCCGAGCCCCGCAAGTCACCCCTCCTTGGATTCCCCTAGGTCTCTAGTTTTCAGAAATGCACAGGTTTGGTAGGTGTCCCTAGGTGCCAGCTGAGCTAGAGGCCAAAATCTACAGGTAGGCACTTCGCAAAAAACACCTCTGTTTTCTTCCAAAAATTTGGATGGGTCCACGTTGCGCTTTGGTGCGTTTCCTGTCGCGGGCGCTAGGCCTACCCACACAAGTGAGGTATCATTTTTATCGGGAGACTTTGGGGAACGCTGGGTGGAAGGAAATTTGTGGCTGCTCTCAGATTCCAGTACTTTTTTGCCACAGAAATGTGAGGAACATGTGTTTTTTTAGCCAAATTTTGAGGTTTGCAAAGGATTCTGGGTAACAGAACCTGGTCCGAGCCCCGCAAGTCTTCCCTCCTTGGATTCCCCTAGGTCTCTAGTTTTCAGAAATGCACAGGTTTGGTAGGTTTCCCTAGGTGCCGGCTGAGCTAGAGGCCAAAATCTACAGGTAGGCACTTCGCAAAAAACACCTCTGTTTTCTTCCAAAAATTTGGATGTGTCCACGTTGCGCTTTGGTGCGTTTCCTGTCGCGGGCACTAGGCCTACCCACACAAGTGAGGTATCATTTTTATCGGGAGACTTGGGGGAACACCGGGTGGAAGGAAATTTGTGGCTTCTCTCAGATTCCCGAACTTTCTGCCACAGAAATGTGAGGAACATGTGTTTTTTTAGCCAAATTTGAGGTTTGCAAAGGATTCTGGGTAACAGAACCTAGTCCGAGCCCCGCAAGTCACCCCTCCTTGGATTCCCCTAGGTCTCTCGTTTTCAGAAATGCACAGGTTTGGTAGGTTTCCCTAGGTGCCGGCTGAGCTAGAGGCCAAAATCTACAGGTAGGCACTTCGCAAAAAACACCTCTGTTTTCTTCCAAAAATTTGGATGTGTCCAGTTGCGCTTTGGTGCGTTTCCTGTCGCGGGCGCTAGGCCTACCCACATAAGTGAGGTATCATTTTTATCGGGAGACTTGGGGGAACGCTGGGTGGAAGGAAATTTGTGGCTCCTCTCACATTCCAGAACTTTATGCCACAGAAATGTGAGGAACATGTGTTTTTTAAGCCATATTTTGAGGTTTGCAAAGGATTCAGGGTAACAGAACCTGGTCCGAGCCCCGCAAGTCACCCCTCCTTGGATTCCCCTAGGTCTCTAGTTTTCAGAAATGCACAGGTTTGGTAGGTTACCGTAGGTGCCGGCTGAGGTAGAGGCCAAAATCTTCAGGTAGGCACTTCGCAAAAAACACCTCTGTTTTCTTCCAAAAATGTGGATGTGTCCATGTTGCGCTTTGGGGCGTTTCCTGTCGCGGGCGCTAGGCCTACCCACACCAGTGAGGTATCATTTTTATCGGGAGACTTGGGGGAACGCTGGGTGGAAGGAAATTTGTGGCTTCTCTCAGATTCCCGAACTTTCTGCAACAGAAATGTGAGGAACATGTGTTTTTTTTAGCCAAATTTTGAGGTTTAGCAAAGGATTCTGGGAAACAGAACCTGTCCGAGCCCCGCAAGTCACCCCTCCTTGGATTCCCCTAGGTCTCTAGTTTTCAGAAATGCACAGGTTTGGTAGGTTTCCCTTGGTGCCAGCTGAGCTAGAGGCCAAAATCTACAGGTAGGCACTTCGCAAAAAACACCTCTGTTTTCTTCCAAAAATGTGGATGTGTCCACGTTGCGCTTTGGTGCGTTTCCTGTCGCGGGCGCTAGGCCTACCCACACAAGTGAGGTATCATTTTTATCGGGAGACTTGGGGGAACGCTGGGTGGAAGGAAATTTGTGGCTCCTCTCAGATTCCAGTACTTTTTTGCCACAGAAATGTGAGGAACATGTGTTTTTTAAGCCATATTTTGAGGTTTGCAAAGGATTCTGGGTAACAGAACCTGGTCCGAGCCCCGCAAGTCACCCCTCCTTGGATTCCCCTAGGTCTCTAGTTTTCAGAAATGCACAGGTTTGGTAGGTTTCCCTAGGTGCCGGCTGAGCTAGAGGCCACAATCTACAGGTAGGCACTTCGCAAAAAACACCTCTGTTTTCTTCCAAAAATTTGGATGTGTCCACGTTGCGCTTTGGGGCGTTTCCTGTCGCGGGCGCTAGGCCTACCCACACAAGTGAGGTATAATTTTTATCGGGAGACTTGGGGGAATGCTGGGTGGAAGGAAATTTGTGGCTCCTCTCAGATTCCCGAACTTTCTGCTACAGAAATGTGAGGAACATGTGTTTTTTTAGCCAAATTTTGAGGTTTGCAAAGGATTCTGGGTAACAGAACCTGGTCCGAGCCCCGCAAGTCACCCCTCCTTGGATTCCCCTAGGTCTCTAGTTTTCAGAAATGCACAGGTTTGGTAGGTTTCCCTAGGTGCCGGCTGAGCTAGAGGCCAAAATCTACAGGTAGGCACTTCGCAAAAAACACCTCTGTTTTCTTCCAAAAATTTGGATGTGTCCACGTTGCGCTTTGGGGCGTTTCCAGTCGCGGGCGCTAGGCCTACCCACACTAGTGAGGTATCATTTGTATCGGGAGACTTGGGGGAACGCTGGGTGGAAGGAAATTTGTGGCTCCTCTCAGATTCCCGAACTTTCTGCCACAGAAATGTGAGGAACATGTGTTTTGTTAGCCAAATTTTGAGGTTTGCAAAGGATTCTGGGTAACAGAACCTGGTCCGAGCCCCGCAAGTCACCTCTCCTTGGATTCCCCTAGGTCTCTAGTTTTCAGAAATGCACAGGTTTGGTAGGTTTCCCTAGGTGCCGGCTGAGCTAGAGGCCAAAATCTACAGGTAGGCACTTCGCAAAAAACACCTCTGTTTTCTTCCAAAAATTTGGATGTGTCCACGTTGCGCTTTGGGGCATTTACTGTCGCGGGCGCTAGGCCTACCCACACAAGTGAGGTATAATTTTTATCGGGAGACTTGGGGGAATGCTGGGTGGAAGGAAATTTGTGGCTCCTCTCAGATTCCCGAACTTTCTGCTACAGAAATGTGAGGAACATGTGTTTTTTTAGCCAAATTTTGAGGTTTGCAAAGGATTCTGGGAAACAGAACCTGGTCCGAGCCCCGCAAGTCACCCCTCCTTGGATTCCCCTAGGTCTCTAGTTTTCAGAAATGCACAGGTTTGGTAGGTTTCCCTAGGTGCCAGCTGAGCTAGAGGCCAAAATCTACAGATAGGCACTTCGCAAAAAACACCTCTGTTTTCTTCCAAAAATGTGGATGTGTCCACGTTGCGCTTTGGTGCGTTTCCTGTCGCGGGCGCTAGGCCTACCCACACAAGTGAGGTATCATTTTTATCGGGAGACTTGGGGGAACGCTGGGTGGAAGGAAATTTGTGGCTCCTCTCACATTTCAGAACTTTATGCCACAGAAATGTGAGGAACATGTGTTTTTTAAGCCAAATTTTGAGGTTTGCAAAGGATTCTGGGTAACAGAACCTGGTCCGAGCCCCGCAAGTCACCCCTCCTTGGATTCCCCTAGGTCTCTAGTTTTCAGAAATGCACAGGTTTGGTAGGTTTCCCTAGGTGCCGGCTGAGCTAGAGGCCAAAATCTACAGGTAGGCACTTCGCAAAAAACACCTCTGTTTTCTTCGAAAAATTTGGATGTGTCCACGTTGCGCTTTGGGGCGTTTCCTGTCGCGGGCGCTAGGCCTACCCACACAAGTGAGGTATCATTTTTATCGGGAGACTTGGGGGAACGCTGGGTGGAAGGAAATTTGTGGCTCCTCTCACATTCCAGAACTTTATGCCACAGAAATGTGAGGAACATGTGTTTTTTTAAGCCATATTTTGAGGTTTGCAAAGGATTCTGGGTAACAGAACCTGGTCCGAGCCCCGCAAGTCACCCCTCCTTGGATTCCCCTAGGTCTCTAGTTTTCAGAAATGCACAGGTTTGGTAGGTTACCCTAGGTGCCGGCTGAGCTAGAGGCCAAAATCTTCAGGTAGGCACTTCGCAAAAAACACCTCTGTTTTATTCCAAAAATGTGGATGTGTCCATGTTGCGCTTTGGGGCGTTTCCTGTCGCGGGCGCTAAGCCTACCCACACAAGTGAGGTATCATTTTTATCGGGAGACTTGGGGGAACGCTGGGTGGAAGGAAATTTGTGGCTTTTCTCAGATTCTTGAACTTTCTGCCACAGAAATGTGAGGAACATGTGTTTTTTTTAGCCAAATTTTGAGGTTTGCAAAGGATTCTGGGAAACAGAACCTGGTCCGAGCCCCGCAAGTCTTCCCTCCTTGGATTCCCCTAGGTCTCTAGTTTTCAGAAATGCACAGGTTTGGTAGGTTTCCCTAGGTGCCGGCTGAGCTAGAGGCCAAAATCTACAGGTAGGCACTTCGCAAAAAACACCTCTGTTTTCTTCCAAAAATTTGGATGTGTCCACGTTGCGCTTTGGTGCGTTTCCTGTCGCGGGCACTAGGCCTACCCACACAAGTGAGGTATCATTTTTATCGGGAGACTTGGGGGAACACCGGGTGGAAGGAAATTTGTGGCTTCTCTCAGATTCCCGAACTTTCTGCCACAGAAATGTGAGGAACATGTGTTTTTTTAGCCAAATTTTGAGGTTTGCAAAGGATTCTGGGTAACAGAACCTAGTCCGAGCCCCGCAAGTCACCCCTCCTTGGATTCCCCTAGGTCTCTCGTTTTCAGAAATGCACAGGTTTGGTAGGTTTCCCTAGGTGCCGGCTGAGCTAGAGGCCAAAATCTACAGGTAGGCACTTCGCAAAAAACACCTCTGTTTTCTTCCAAAAATTTGGATGTGTCCAGTTGCGCTTTGGTGCGTTTCCTGTCGCGGGCGCTAGGCCTACCCACATAAGTGAGGTATCATTTTTATCGGGAGACTTGGGGGAACGCTGGGTGGAAGGAAATTTGTGGCTCCTCTCACATTCCAGAACTTTATGCCACAGAAATGTGAGGAACATGTGTTTTTTAAGCCATATTTTGAGGTTTGCAAAGGATTCTGGGTAACAGAACCTGGTCCGAGCCCCGCAAGTCACCCCTCCATGGATTCCCCTAGGTCTCTAGTTTTCAGAAATGCACAGGTCTGGTAGGTTACCCTAGGTGCCGGCTGAGGTAGAGGCCAAAATCTTCAGGTAGGCACTTCGCAAAAAACACCTCTGTTTTATTCCAAAAATGTGGATGTGTCCATGTTGCGCTTTGGGGCGTTTCCTGTCGCGGGCGCTAGGCCTACCCACACCAGTGAGGTATCATTTTTATCGGGAGACTTGGGGGAACGCTGGGTGGAAGGAAATTTGTGGCTTCTCTCAGATTCCCGAACTTTCTGCAACAGAAATGTGAGGAACATGTGTTTTTTTTAGCCAAATTTTGAGGTTTGCAAAGGATTCTGGGAAACAGAACCTGTCCGAGCCCCGCAAGTCACCCCTCCTTGGATTCCCCTAGGTCTCTAGTTTTCAGAAATGCACAGGTTTGGTAGGTTTCCCTTGGTGCCAGCTGAGCTAGAGGCCAAAATCTACAGGTAGGCACTTCGCAAAAAACACCTCTGTTTTCTTCCAAAAATGTGGATGTGTCCACGTTGCGCTTTGGTGCGTTTCCTGTCGCGGGCGCTAGGCCTACCCACACAAGTGAGGTATCATTTTTATCGGGAGACTTGGGGGAACGCTGGGTGGAAGGAAATTTGTGGCTCCTCTCAGATTCCAGTACTTTTTTGCCACAGAAATGTGAGGAACATGTGTTTTTTTAGCCAAATTTTTAGGTTTGCAAAGGATTCTGGGTAACAGAACCTGGTCCGAGCCCCGCAAGTCTTCCCTCCTTGGATTCCCCTAGGTCTCTAGTTTTCAGAAATGCACAGGTTTGGTAGGTTTCCCTAGGTGCCGGCTGAGCTAGAAGCCACAATCTACAGGTAGGCACTTCGCAAAAAACACCTCTGTTTTCTTCCAAAAATTTGGATGTGTCCACGTTGCGCTTTGGGGCGTTTCCTGTCGCGGGCGCTAGGCCTACCCACACAAGTGAGGTATAATTTTTATCGGGAGACTTGGGGGAATGCTGGGTGGAAGGAAATTTGTGGCTCCTCTCAGATTCCCGAACTTTCTGCTACAGAAATGTGAGGAACATGTGTTTTTTTAGCCAAATTTTGAGGTTTGCAAAGGATTCTGGGTAACAGAACCTGGTCCGAGCCCCGCAAGTCACCCCTCCTTGGATTCCCCTAGGTCTCTAGTTTTCAGAAATGCACAGGTTTGGTAGGTTTCCCTAGGTGCCGGCTGAGCTAGAGGCCAAAATCTACAGGTAGGCACTTCGCAAAAAACACCTCTGTTTTCTTCCAAAAATTTGGATGTGTCCACGTTGCGCTTTGGGGCGTTTCCTGTCGCGGGCGCTAGGCCTACCCACACTAGTGAGGTATCATTTTTATCGGGAGACTTGGGGGAACGCTGGGTGGAAGGAAATTTGTGGCTCCTCTCAGATTCCCGAACTTTCTGCCACAGAAATGTGAGGAACATGTGTTTTGTTAGCCAAATTTTGAGGTTTGCAAAGGATTCTGGGTAACAGAACCTGGTCCGAGCCCCGCAAGTCACCTCTCCTTGGATTCCCCTAGGTCTCTAGTTTTCAGAAATGCACAGGTTTGGTAGGTTTCCCTAGGTGCCGGCTGAGCTAGAGGCCAAAATCTACAGGTAGGCACTTCGCAAAAAACACCTCTGTTTTCTTCCAAAAATTTGGATGTGTCCACGTTGCGCTTTGGGGCATTTACTGTCGCGGGCGCTAGGCCTACCCACACAAGTGAGGTATAATTTTTATCGGGAGACTTGGGGGAATGCTGGGTGGAAGGAAATTTGTGGCTCCTCTCAGATTCCCGAACTTTCTGCTACAGAAATGTGAGGAACATGTGTTTTTTTAGCCAAATTTTGAGGTTTGCAAAGGATTCTGGGAAACAGAACCTGGTCCGAGCCCCGCAAGTCACCCCTCCTTGGATTCCCCTAGGTCTCTAGTTTTCAGAAATGCACAGGTTTGGTAGGTTTCCCTATGTGCCAGCTGAGCTAGAGGCCAAAATCTACAGATAGGCTCTTCGCAAAAAACACCTCTGTTTTCTTCAAAAAATGTGGATGTGTCCACGTTGCGCTTTGGTGCGTTTCCTGTCGCGGGCGCTAGGCCTACCCACACAAGTGAGGTATCATTTTTATCGGGAGACTTGGGGGAACGCTGGGTGGAAGGACATTTGTGGCTCCTCTCACATTTCAGAACTTTATGCCACAGAAATGTGAGGAACATGTGTTTTTTAAGCCAAATTTTGAGGTTTGCAAAGGATTCTGGGTAACAGAACCTGGTCCGAGCCCCGCAAGTCACCCCTCCTTGGATTCCCCTAGGTCTCTAGTTTTCAGAAATGCACAGGTTTGGTAGGTTTCCCTAGGTGCCGGCTGAGCTAGAGGCCAAAATCTACAGGTAGGCACTTCGCAAAAAACACCTCTGTTTTCTTCCAAAAATTTGGATGTGTCCACGTTGCGCTTTGGTGCGTTTCCTGTCGCGGGCGCTAGGCCTACCCACACAAGTGAGGTATCATTTTTATCGGAAGACTTGGGGGAACGCTGGGTGGAAGGAAATTTGTGGCTCCTCTCACATTCCAGAACTTTATGCCACAGAAATGTGAGGAACATGTGTTTTTTTAAGCCATATTTTGAGGTTTGCAAAGGATTCTGGGTAACAGAACCTGGTCCGAGCCCCGCAAGTCACCCCTCCTTGGATTCCCCTAGGTCTCTAGTTTTCAGAAATGCACAGGTTTGGTAGGTTTCCCTAGGTGCCAGCTGAGCTAGAGGCCAAAATCTACAGATAGGCACTTCGCAAAAAACACCTCTGTTTTCTTCCAAAAATGTGGATGTGTCCACGTTGCGCTTTGGTGCGTTTCCTGTCGCGGGCGCTAGGCCTACCCACACAAGTGAGGAATCATTTTTATCGGGAGACTTGGGGGAACGCTGGGTGGAAGGAAATTTGTGGCTCCTCTCACATTTCAGAACTTTATGCCACAGAAATGTGAGGAACATGTGTTTTTTAAGCCAAATTTTGAGGTTTGCAAAGGATTCTGGGTAACAGAACCTGGTCCGAGCCCCGCAAGTCACCCCTCCTTGGATTCCCCTAGGTCTCTAGTTTTCAGAAATGCACATGTTTGGTAGGTTACCCTAGGTGCCGGCTGAGCTAGAGGCCAAAATCTTCAGGTAGGCACTTCGCAAAAAACACCTCTGTTTTATTCCAAAAATGTGGATGTGTCCATGTTGCGCTTTGGGGCGTTTCCTGTCACGGGCGCTAGGCCTACCCACACAAGTGAGGTATCATTTTTATCGGGAGACTTGGGGGAACGCTGGGTGGAAGGAAATTTGTGGCTTCTCTCAGATTCCCGAACTTTCTGCCACAGAAATGTGAGGAACATGTGTTTTTTTTAGCCAAATTTTGAGGTTTGCAAAGGATTCTGGGAAACAGAACCTGGTCCGAGCCCCGCAAGTCACCCCTCCTTGGATTCCCCTAGGTCTCTAGTTTTCAGAAATGCACAGGTTTGGTAGGTGTCCCTAGGTGCCAGCTGAGCTAGAGGCCAAAATCTACAGGTAGGCACTTCGCAAAAAACACCTCTGTTTTCTTCCAAAAATTTGGATGTGTCCACGTTGCGCTTTGGTGCGTTTCCTGTCGCAGGCGCTAGGCCTACCCACACAAGTGAGGTATCATTTTTATCGGGAGACTTTGGGGAACGCTGGGTGGAAGGAAATTTGTGGCTCCTCTCAGATTCCAGTACTTTTTTGCCACAGAAATGTGAGGAACATGTGTTTTTTTAGCCAAATTTTTAGGTTTGCAAAGGATTCTGGGTAACAGAACCTGGTCCGAGCCCCGCAAGTCTTCCCTCCTTGGATTCCCCTAGGTCTCTAGTTTTCAGAAATGCACAGGTTTGGTAGGTTTCCCTAGGTGCCGGCTGAGCTAGAAGCCAAAATCTACAGGTAGGCACTTCGCAAAAAACACCTCTGTTTTCTTCCAAAAATTTGGATGTGTCCACGTTGCGCTTTGGTGCGTTTCCTGTCGCAGGCGCTAGGCCTACCCACACAAGTGAGGTATCATTTTTATCGGGAGACTTGGGGGAACGCTGGGTGGAAGGAAATTTGTGGCTCCTCTCAGATTCCAGTACTTTTTTGCCACAGAAATGTGAGGAACATGTGTTTTTTTAGCCAAATTTTTAGGTTTGCAAAGGATTCTGGGTAACAGAACCTGGTCCGAGCCCCGCAAGTCTTCCCTCCTTGGATTCCCCTAGGTCTCTAGTTTTCAGAAATGCACAGGTTTGGTAGGTTTCCCTAGGTGCCGGCTGAGCTAGAGGCCAAAATCTACAGGTAGGCACTTCGCAAAAAACACCTCTGTTTTCTTCCAAAAATTTGGATGTGTCCACGTTGCGCTTTGGGGCGTTTCCTGTCGCGGGCGCTAGGCCTACCCACACTAGTGAGGTATCATTTTTATCGGGAGACTTGGGGGAACGCTGGGTGGAAGGAAATTTGTGGCTCCTCTCAGATTCCCGAACTTTCTGCCACAGAAATGTGAGGAACATGTGTTTTGTTAGCCAAATTTTGAGGTTTGCAAAGGATTCTGGGTAACAGAACCTGGTCCGAGCCCCGCAAGTCACCTCTCCTTGGATTCCCCTAGGTCTCTAGTTTTCAGAAATGCACAGGTTTGGTAGGTTTCCCTAGGTGCCGGCTGAGCTAGAGGCCAAAATCTACAGGTAGGCACTTCGCAAAAAACACCTCTGTTTTCTTCCAAAAATTTGGATGTGTCCACGTTGCGCTTTGGGGCATTTACTGTCGCGGGCGCTAGGCCTACCCACACAAGTGAGGTATAATTTTTATCGGGAGACTTGGGGGAATGCTGGGTGGAAGGAAATTTGTGGCTCCTCTCAGATTCCCGAACTTTCTGCTACAGAAATGTGAGGAACATGTGTTTTTTTAGCCAAATTTTGAGGTTTGCAAAGGATTCTGGGAAACAGAACCTGGTCCGAGCCCCGCAAGTCACCCCTCCTTGGATTCCCCTAGGTCTCTAGTTTTCAGAAATGCACAGGTTTGGTAGGTTTCCCTATGTGCCAGCTGAGCTAGAGGCCAAAATCTACAGATAGGCTCTTCGCAAAAAACACCTCTGTTTTCTTCCAAAAATGTGGATGTGTCCACGTTGCGCTTTGGTGCGTTTCCTGTCGCGGGCGCTAGGCCTACCCACACAAGTGAGGTATCATTTTTATCGGGAGACTTGGGGGAACGCTGGGTGGAAGGAAATTTGTGGCTCCTCTCACATTTCAGAACTTTATGCCACAGAAATGTGAGGAACATGTGTTTTTTAAGCCAAATTTTGAGGTTTGCAAAGGATTCTGGGTAACAGAACCTGGTCCGAGCCCCGCAAGTCACCCCTCCTTGGATTCCCCTAGGTCTCTAGTTTTCAGAAATGCACAGGTTTGGTAGGTTTCCCTAGGTGCCGGCTGAGCTAGAGGCCAAAATCTACAGGTAGGCACTTCGCAAAAAACACCTCTGTTTTCTTCCAAAAATTTGGATGTGTCCACGTTGCGCTTTGGTGCGTTTCCTGTCGCGGGCGCTAGGCCTACCCACACAAGTGAGGTATCATTTTTATCGGAAGACTTGGGGGAACGCTGGGTGGAAGGAAATTTGTGGCTCCTCTCACATTCCAGAACTTTATGCCACAGAAATGTGAGGAACATGTGTTTTTTTAAGCCATATTTTGAGGTTTGCAAAGGATTCTGGGTAACAGAACCTGGTCCGAGCCCCGCAAGTCACCCCTCCTTGGATTCCCCTAGGTCTCTAGTTTTCAGAAATGCACAGGTTTGGTAGGTTTCCCTAGGTGCCAGCTGAGCTAGAGGCCAAAATCTACAGATAGGCACTTCGCAAAAAACACCTCTGTTTTCTTCCAAAAATGTGGATGTGTCCACGTTGCGCTTTGGTGCGTTTCCTGTCGCGGGCGCTAGGCCTACCCACACAAGTGAGGAATCATTTTTATCGGGAGACTTGGGGGAACGCTGGGTGGAAGGAAATTTGTGGCTCCTCTCACATTTCAGAACTTTATGCCACAGAAATGTGAGGAACATGTGTTTTTTAAGCCAAATTTTGAGGTTTGCAAAGGATTCTGGGTAACAGAACCTGGTCCGAGCCCCGCAAGTCACCCCTCCTTGGATTCCCCTAGGTCTCTAGTTTTCAGAAATGCACATGTTTGGTAGGTTACCCTAGGTGCCGGCTGAGCTAGAGGCCAAAATCTTCAGGTAGGCACTTCGCAAAAAACACCTCTGTTTTATTCCAAAAATGTGGATGTGTCCATGTTGCGCTTTGGGGCGTTTCCTGTCACGGGCGCTAGGCCTACCCACACAAGTGAGGTATCATTTTTATCGGGAGACTTGGGGGAACGCTGGGTGGAAGGAAATTTGTGGCTTCTCTCAGATTCCCGAACTTTCTGCCACAGAAATGTGAGGAACATGTGTTTTTTTTAGCCAAATTTTGAGGTTTGCAAAGGATTCTGGGAAACAGAACCTGGTCCGAGCCCCGCAAGTCACCCCTCCTTGGATTCCCCTAGGTCTCTAGTTTTCAGAAATGCACAGGTTTGGTAGGTGTCCCTAGGTGCCAGCTGAGCTAGAGGCCAAAATCTACAGGTAGGCACTTCGCAAAAAACACCTCTGTTTTCTTCCAAAAATGTGGATGTGTCCACGTTGCGCTTTGGTGCGTTTCCTGTCGCAGGCGCTAGGCCTACCCACACAAGTGAGGTATCATTTTTATCGGGAGACTTTGGGGAACGCTGGGTGGAAGGAAATTTGTGGCTCCTCTCAGATTCCAGTACTTTTTTGCCACAGAAATGTGAGGAACATGTGTTTTTTTAGCCAAATTTTGAGGTTTGCAAAGGATTCTGGGTAACAGAACCTAGTCCGAGCCCCGCAAGTCTTCCCTCCTTGGATTCCCCTAGGTCTCTAGTTTTCAGAAATGCACAGGTTTGGTAGGTTTCCCTAGGTGCCGGCTGAGCTAGAGGCCAAAATCTACAGGTAGGCACTTCGCAAAAAACACCTCTGTTTTCTTCCAAAAATTTGGATGTGTCCAGTTGCGCTTTGGTGCGTTTCCTGTCGCGGGCGCTAGGCCTACCCACATAAGTGAGGTATCATTTTTATCGGGAGACTTGGGGGAACGCTGGGTGGAAGGAAATTTGTGGCTCCTCTCACATTCCAGAACTTTATGCCACAGAAATGTGAGGAACATGTGTTTTTTAAGCCATATTTTGAGGTTTGCAAAGGATTCTGGGTAACAGAACCTGGTCCGAGCCCCGCAAGTCACCCCTCCTTGGATTCCCCTAGGTCTCTAGTTTTCAGAAATGCACAGGTTTGGTAGGTTACCCTAGGTGCCGGCTGAGGTAGAGGCCAAAATCTTCAGGTAGGCACTTCGCAAAAAACACCTCTGTTTTATTCCAAAAATGTGGATGTGTCCATGTTGCGCTTTGGGGCGTTTCCTGTCGCGGGCGCTAGGCCTACCCACACCAGTGAGGTATCATTTTTATCGGGAGACTTGGGGGAACGCTGGGTGGAAGGAAATTTGTGGCTTCTCTCAGATTCCCGAACTTTCTGCAACAGAAATGTGAGGAACATGTGTTTTTTTTAGCCAAATTTTGAGGTTTGCAAAGGATTCTGGGAAACAGAACCTGTCCGAGCCCCGCAAGTCACCCCTCCTTGGATTTCCCTAGGTCTCTAGTTTTCAGAAATGCACAGGTTTGGTAGGTTTCCCTTGGTGCCAGCTGAGCTAGAGGCCAAAATCTACAGGTAGGCACTTCGCAAAAAACACCTCTGTTTTCTTCCAAAAATGTGGATGTGTCCACGTTGCGCTTTGGTGCGTTTCCTGTCGCGGGCGCTAGGCCTACCCACACAAGTGAGGTATCATTTTTATCGGGAGACTTGGGGGAACGCTGGGTGGAAGGAAATTTGTGGCTCCTCTCAGATTCCAGTACTTTTTTGCCACAGAAATGTGAGGAACATGTGTTTTTTTAGCCAAATTTTTAGGTTTGCAAAGGGTTCTGGGTAACAGAACCTGGTCCGAGCCCCGCAAGTCTTCCCTCCTTGGATTCCCCTAGGTCTCTAGTTTTCAGAAATGCACAGGTTTGGTAGGTTTCCCTAGGTGCCGGCTGAGCTAGAGGCCACAATCTACAGTTAGGCACTTCGCAAAAAACACCTCTGTTTTCTTCCAAAAATTTGGATGTGTCCACGTTGCGCTTTGGGGCGTTTCCTGTCGCGGGCGCTAGGCCTACCCACACAAGTGAGGTATAATTTTTATCGGGAGACTTGGGGGAATGCTGGGTGGAAGGAAATTTGTGGCTCCTCTCAGATTCCCGAACTTTCTGCTACAGAAATGTGAGGAACATGTGTTTTTTTTAGCCAAATTTTGAGGTTTGCAAAGGATTCTGGGTAACAGAACCTGGTCCGAGCCCCGCAAGTCACCCCTCCTTGGATTCCCCTAGGTCTCTAGTGTTCAGAAATGCACAGGTTTGGTAGGTTTCCCTAGGTGCCGGCTGAGCTAGAGGCCAAAATCTACAGGTAGGCACTTCGCAAAAAACACCTCTGTTTTCTTCCAAAAATTTGGATGTGTCCACGTTGCGCTTTGGGGCGTTTCCTGTCGCGGGCGCTAGGCCTACCCACACAAGTGAGGTATCATTTTTATCGGGAGACTTGGGGGAACGCTGGGTGGAAGGAAATTTGTGGCTCCTCTCAGATTCCAGAACTTTCTGCCACAGAAATGTGAGGAACATGTGTTTTGTTAGCCAAATTTTGAGGTTTGCAAAGGATTCTGGGTAACAGAACCTGGTCCGAGCCCCACAAGTCACCCCTCCTTGGATTCCCCTAGGTCTCTAGTTTTCAGAAATGCACAGGTTTGGTAGGTTTCCCTAGGTGCCGGCTGAGCTAGAGGCCAAAATCTACAGGTAGGCACTTCGCAAAAAACACCTCTGTTTTCTTCCAAAAATTTGGATGTGTCCACGTTGCGCTTTGGTGCGTTTCCTGTCGCGGGCGCTAGGCCTACCCACACAAGTGAGGTATCATTTTTATCGGGAGACTTGGGGGAACGCTGGGTGGAAGGAAATTTGTGGCTCCTCTCACATTTCAGAACTTTATGCCACAGAAATGTGAGGAACATGTGTTTTTTAAGCCAAATTTTGAGGTTTGCAAAGGATTCTGGGTAACAGAACCTGGTCCGAGCCCCGCAAGTCACCCCTCCTTGGATTCCCCTAGGTCTCTAGTTTTCAGAAATGCACATGTTTGGTAGGTTACCCTAGGTGCCGGCTGAGCTAGAGGCCAAAATCTTCAGGTAGGCACTTCGCAAAAAACACCTCTGTTTTATTCCAAAAATGTGGATGTGTCCATGTTGCGCTTTGGGGCGTTTCCTGTCACGGGCGCTAGGCCTACCCACACAAGTGAGGTATCATTTTTATCGGGAGACTTGGGGGTACGCTGGGTGGAAGGAAATTTGTGGCTTCTCTCAGATTCCCGAACTTTCTGCCACAGAAATGTGAGGAACATGTGTTTTTTTTAGCCAAATTTTGAGGTTTGCAAAGGATTCTGGGAAACAGAACCTGGTCCGAGCCCCGCAAGTCACCCCTCCTTGGATTCCCCTAGGTCTCTAGTTTTCAGAAATGCACAGGTTTGGTAGGTGTCCCTAGGTGCCAGCTGAGCTAGAGGCCAAAATCTACAGGTAGGCACTTCGCAAAAAACACCTCTGTTTTCTTCCAAAAATTTGGATGTGTCCACGTTGCGCTTTGGTGCGTTTCCTGTCGCGGGCGCTAGGCCTACCCACACAAGTGAGGTATCATTTTTATCGGGAGACTTTGGGGAACGCTGGGTGGAAGGAAATTCGTGGCTCCTCTCAGATTCCAGTACTTTTTTGCCACAGAAATGTGAGGAACATGTGTTTTTTTAGCCAAATTTTGAGGTTTGCAAAGGATTCTGGGTAACAGAACCTGGTCCGAGCCCCGCAAGTCTTCCCTCCTTGGATTCCCCTAGGTCTCTAGTTTTCAGAAATGCACAGGTTTGGTAGGTTTCCCTAGGTGCCGGCTGAGCTAGAGGCCAAAATCTACAGGTAGGCACTTCGCAAAAAACACCTCTGTTTTCTTCCAAAAATTTGGATGTGTCCACGTTGCGCTTTGGTGCGTTTCCTGTCGCGGGCACTAGGCCTATCCACACAAGTGAGGTATCATTTTTATCGGGAGACTTGGGGGAACACCGGGTGGAAGGAAATTTGTGGCTTCTCTCAGATTCCCGAACTTTCTGCCACAGAAATGTGAGGAACATGTGTTTTTTTAGCCAAATTTTGAGGTTTGCAAAGGATTCTGGGTAACAGAACCTAGTCCGAGCCCCGCAAGTCACCCCTCCTTGGATTCCCCTAGGTCTCTCGTTTTCAGAAATGCACAGGTTTGGTAGGTTTCCCTAGGTGCCGGCTGAGCTAGAGGCCAAAATCTACAGGTAGGCACTTCGCAAAAAACACCTCTGTTTTCTTCCAAAAATTTGGATGTGTCCAGTTGCGCTTTGGTGCGTTTCCTGTCGCGGGCGCTAGGCCTACCCACATAAGTGAGGTATCATTTTTATCGGGAGACTTGGGGGAACGCTGGGTGGAAGGAAATTTGTGGCTCCTCTCACATTCCAGAACTTTATGCCACAGAAATGTGAGGAACATGTGTTTTTTAAGCCATATTTTGAGGTTTGCAAAGGATTCTGGGTAACAGAACCTGGTCCGAGCCCCGCAAGTCACCCCTCCTTGGATTCCCCTAGGTCTCTAGTTTTCAGAAATGCACAGGTTTGGTAGGTTACCCTAGGTGCCGGCTGAGGTAGAGGCCAAAATCTTCAGGTAGGCACTTCGCAAAAAACACCTCTGTTTTATTCCAAAAATGTGGATGTGTCCATGTTGCGCTTTGGGGCGTTTCCTGTCGCGGGCGCTAAGCCTACCCACACAAGTGAGGTATCATTTTTATCGGGAGACTTGGGGGAACGCTGGGTGGAAGGAAATTTGTGGCTCCTCTCAGATTCCAGTACTTTTTTGCCACAGAAATGTGAGGAACATGTGTTTTTTAAGCCATATTTTGAGGTTTGCAAAGGATTCTGGGTAACAGAACCTGGTCCGAGCCCCGCAAGTCACCCCTCCTTGGATTCCCCTAGGTCTCTAGTTTTCAGAAATGCACAGGTTTGGTAGGTTTCCCTAGGTGCCGGCTGAGCTAGAGGCCACAATCTACAGGTAGGCACTTCGCAAAAAACACCTCTGTTTTCTTTCAAAAATTTGGATGTGTCCACGTTGCGCTTTGGGGCGTTTCCTGTCGCGGGCGCTAGGCCTACCCACACAAGTGAGGTATAATTTTTATCGGGAGACTTGGGGGAATGCTGGGTGGAAGGAAATTTGTGGCTCCTCTCAGATTCCCGAACTTTCTGCTACAGAAATGTGAGGAACATGTGTTTTTTTAGCCAAATTTTGAGGTTTGCAAAGGATTCTGGGTAACAGAACCTGGTCCGAGCCCCGCAAGTCACCCCTCCTTGGATTCCCCTAGGTCTCTAGTTTTCAGAAATGCACAGGTTTGGTAGGTTTCCCTAGGTGCCGGCTGAGCTAGAGGCCAAAATCTACAGGTAGGCACTTCGCAAAAAACACCTCTGTTTTCTTCCAAAAATTTGGATGTGTCCACGTTGCGCTTTGGTGCGTTTCCTGTCGCGGGCGCTAGGCCTACCCACACAAGTGAGGTATCATTTTTATCGGGAGACTTGGGGGAACGCTGGGTGGAAGGAAATTTGTGGCTCCTCTCACATTTCAGAACTTTATGCCACAGAAATGTGAGGAACATGTGTTTTTTAAGCCAAATTTTGAGGTTTGCAAAGGATTCTGGGTAACAGAACCTGGTCCGAGCCCCGCAAGTCACCCCTCCTTGGATTCCCCTAGGTCTCTAGTTTTCAGAAATGCACATGTTTGGTAGGTTACCCTAGGTGCCGGCTGAGCTAGAGGCCAAAATCTTCAGGTAGGCACTTCGCAAAAAACACCTCTGTTTTATTCCAAAAATGTGGATGTGTCCATGTTGCGCTTTGGGGCGTTTCCTGTCACGGGCGCTAGGCCTACCCACACAAGTGAGGTATCATTTTTATCGGGAGACTTGGGGGTACGCTGGGTGGAAGGAAATTTGTGGCTTCTCTCAGATTCCCGAACTTTCTGCCACAGAAATGTGAGGAACATGTGTTTTTTTTAGCCAAATTTTGAGGTTTGCAAAGGATTCTGGGAAACAGAACCTGGTCCGAGCCCCGCAAGTCACCCCTCCATGGATTCCCCTAGGTCTCTAGTTTTCAGAAATGCACAGGTTTGGTAGGTGTCCCTAGGTGCCAGCTGAGCTAGAGGCCAAAATCTACAGGTAGGCACTTCGCAAAAAACACCTCTGTTTTCTTCCAAAAATTTGGATGTGTCCACGTTGCGCTTTGGTGCGTTTCCTGTCGCGGGCGCTAGGCCTACCCACACAAGTGAGGTATCATTTTTATCGGGAGACTTTGGGGAACGCTGGGTGGAAGGAAATTCGTGGCTCCTCTCAGATTCCAGTACTTTTTTGCCACAGAAATGTGAGGAACATGTGTTTTTTTAGCCAAATTTTGAGGTTTGCAAAGGATTCTGGGTAACAGAACCTGGTCCGAGCCCCGCAAGTCTTCCCTCCTTGGATTCCCCTAGGTCTCTAGTTTTCAGAAATGCACAGGTTTGGTAGGTTTCCCTAGGTGCCGGCTGAGCTAGAGGCCAAAATCTACAGGTAGGCACTTCGCAAAAAACACCTCTGTTTTCTTCCAAAAATTTGGATGTGTCCACGTTGCGCTTTGGTGCGTTTCCTGTCGCGGGCACTAGGCCTATCCACACAAGTGAGGTATCATTTTTATCGGGAGACTTGGGGGAACACCGGGTGGAAGGAAATTTGTGGCTTCTCTCAGATTCCCGAACTTTCTGCCACAGAAATGTGAGGAACATGTGTTTTTTTAGCCAAATTTTGAGGTTTGCAAAGGATTCTGGGTAACAGAACCTAGTCCGAGCCCCGCAAGTCACCCCTCCTTGGATTCCCCTAGGTCTCTCGTTTTCAGAAATGCACAGGTTTGGTAGGTTTCCCTAGGTGCCGGCTGAGCTAGAGGCCAAAATCTACAGGTAGGCACTTCGCAAAAAACACCTCTGTTTTCTTCCAAAAATTTGGATGTGTCCAGTTGCGCTTTGGTGCGTTTCCTGTCGCGGGCGCTAGGCCTACCCACATAAGTGAGGTATCATTTTTATCGGGAGACTTGGGGGAACGCTGGGTGGAAGGAAATTTGTGGCTCCTCTCACATTCCAGAACTTTATGCCACAGAAATGTGAGGAACATGTGTTTTTTAAGCCATATTTTGAGGTTTGCAAAGGATTCTGGGTAACAGAACCTGGTCCGAGCCCCGCAAGTCACCCCTCCTTGGATTCCCCTAGGTCTCTAGTTTTCAGAAATGCACAGGTTTGGTAGGTTACCCTAGGTGCCGGCTGAGGTAGAGGCCAAAATCTTCAGGTAGGCACTTCGCAAAAAACACCTCTGTTTTATTCCAAAAATGTGGATGTGTCCATGTTGCGCTTTGGGGCGTTTCCTGTCGCGGGCGCTAAGCCTACCCACACAAGTGAGGTATCATTTTTATCGGGAGACTTGGGGGAACGCTGGGTGGAAGGAAATTTGTGGCTTCTCTCAGATTCCCGAACTTTCTGCCACAGAAATGTGAGGAACATGTGTTTTTTTTAGCCAAATTTTGAGGTTTGCAAAGGATTCTGGGAAACAGAACCTGGTCCGAGCCCCGCAAGTCACCCCTCCTTGGATTCCCCTAGGTCTCTAGTTTTCAGAAATGCACAGGTTTGGTAGGTTTCCCTTGGTGCCAGCTGAGCTAGAGGCCAAAATCTACAGGTAGGCACTTCGCAAAAAACACCTCTGTTTTCTTCCAAAAATGTGGATGTGTCCACGTTGCGCTTTGGTGCGTTTCCTGTCGCGGGCGCTAGGCCTACCCACACAAGTGAGGAATCATTTTTATCGGGAGACTTGGGGGAACGCTGGGTGGAAGGAAATTTGTGGCTCCTCTCAGATTCCAGTACTTTTTTGCCACAGAAATGTGAGGAACATGTGTTTTTTTAGCCAAATTTTGAGGTTTGCAAAGGATTCTGGGTAACAGAACCTGGTCCGAGCCCCGCAAGTCTTCCCTCCTTGGATTCCCCTAGGTCTCTAGTTTTCAGAAATGCACAGGTTTGGTAGGTTTCCCTAGGTGCCGGCTGAGCTAGATGCCACAATTTACAGGTAGGCACTTCGCAAAAAACACCTCTGTTTTCTTCCAAAAATTTGGATGTGTCCACGTTGCGCTTTGGGGCGTTTCCTGTCGCGGGCGCTAGGCCTACCTACACAAGTGAGGTATAATTTTAATCGGGAGACTTGGGGGAATGCTGGGTGGAAGGAAATTTGTGGCTCCTCTCAGATTCCCTAACTTTCTGCTACAGAAATGTGAGGAACATGTGTTTTTTTAGCCAAATTTTGAGGTTTGCAAAGGATTCTGGGTAACAGAACCTGGTCCGAGCCCCGCAAGTCACCCCTCCTTGGATTCCCCTAGGTCTCTAGTTTTCAGAAATGCACAGGTTTGGTAGGTTTCCCTAGGTGCCGGCTGAGCTAGAGGCCAAAATCTACAGGTAGGCACTTCGCAAAAAACACCTCTGTTTTCTTCCAAAAATTTGGATGTGTCCACGTTGCGCTTTGGGGCGTTTCCTGTCGCGGGCGCTAGGCCTACCCACACAAGTGAGGTATCATTTTTTTCGGGAGACTTGGGGGAACGCTGGGTGGAAGGAAATTTGTGGCTCCTCTCAGATTCCAGAACTTTCTGCCACAGAAATGTGAGGAACATGTGTTTTTTTAGCCAAATTTTGAGGTTTGCCAAGGATTCTGGGTAACAGAACCTGGTCCGAGCCCCGCAAGTCACCCCTCCTTGGATTCCCCTAGGTCTCTAGTTTTCAGAAATGCACAGGTTTGGTAGGTTTCCCTAGGTGCCGGCTGAGCTAGAGGCCAAAATCTACAGGTAGGCACTTCGCAAAAAACACCTCTGTTTTCTTCCAAAAATTTGGATGTGTCCACGTTGCGCTTTGGGGCGTTTCCTGTCGCGGGCGCTAGGCCTACCCACACTAGTGAGGTATCATTTTTATCGGGAGACTTGGGGGAACGCTGGGTGGAAGGAAATTTGTGGCTCCTCTCAGATTCCCGAACTTTCTGCCACAGAAATGTGAGGAACATGTGTTTTGTTAGCCAAATTTTGAGGTTTGCAAAGGATTCTGGGTAACAGAACCTGGTCCGAGCCCCGCAAGTCACCTCTCCTTGGATTCCCCTAGGTCTCTAGTTTTCAGAAATGCACAGGTTTGGTAGGTTTCCCTAGGTGCCGGCTGAGCTAGAGGCCAAAATCTACAGGTAGGCACTTCGCAAAAAACACCTCTGTTTTCTTCCAAAAATTTGGATGTGTCCACGTTGCGCTTTGGGGCATTTACTGTCGCGGGCGCTAGGCCTACCCACACAAGTGAGGTATAATTTTTATCGGGAGACTTGGGGGAATGCTGGGTGGAAGGAAATTTGTGGCTCCTCTCAGATTCCCGAACTTTCTGCTACAGAAATGTGAGGAACATGTGTTTTTTTAGCCAAATTTTGAGGTTTGCAAAGGATTCTGGGAAACAGAACCTGGTCCGAGCCCCGCAAGTCACCCCTCCTTGGATTCCCCTAGGTCTCTAGTTTTCAGAAATGCACAGGTTTGGTAGGTTTCCCTAGGTGCCAGCTGAGCTAGAGGCCAAAATCTACAGATAGGCACTTCGCAAAAAACACCTCTGTTTTCTTCCAAAAATGTGGATGTGTCCACTTTGCGCTTTGGTGCGTTTCCTGTCGCGGGCGCTAGGCCTACCCACACAAGTGAGGTATCATTTTTATCGGGAGACTTGGGGGAACGCTGGGTGGAAGGAAATTTGTGGCTCCTCTCACATTTCAGAACTTTATGCCACAGAAATGTGAGGTTTTAAGCCAAATTTTGAGGTTTGCAAAGGATTCTGGGTAACAGAACCTGGTCCGAGCCCCGCAAGTCACCCCTCCTTGGATTCCCCTAGGTCTCTAGTTTTCAGAAATGCACAGGTTTGGTAGGTTTCCCTAGGTGCCGGCTGAGCTAGAGGCCAAAATCTACAGGTAGGCACTTCGCAAAAAACACCTCTGTTTTCTTCGAAAAATTTGGATGTGTCCACGTTGCGCTTTGGGGCGTTTCCTGTCGCGGGCGCTAGGCCTACCCACACAAGTGAGGTATCATTTTTATCGGGAGACTTGGGGGAACGCTGGGTGGAAGGAAATTTGTGGCTCCTCTCACATTCCAGAACTTTATGCCACAGAAATGTGAGGAACATGCGTTTTTTTAAGCCATATTTTGAGGTTTGCAAAGGATTCTGGGTAACAGAACCTGGTCCGAGCCCCGCAAGTCACCCCTCCTTGGATTCCCCTAGGTCTCTAGTTTTCAGAAATGCACAGGTTTGGTAGGTTACCCTAGGTGCCGGCTGAGCTAGAGGCCAAAATCTTCAGGTAGGCACTTCGCAAAAAACACCTCTGTTTTATTCCAAAAATGTGGATGTGTCCATGTTGCGCTTTGGGGCGTTTCCTGTCGCGGGCGCTAAGCCTACCCACACAAGTGAGGTATCATTTTTATCGGGAGACTTGGGGGAACGCTGGGTGGAAGGAAATTTGTGGCTTCTCTCAGATTCCCGAACTTTCTGCCACAGAAATGTGAGGAACATGTGTTTTTTTTAGCCAAATTTTGAGGTTTGCAAAGGATTCTGGGAAACAGAACCTGGTCCGAGCCCCGCAAGTCACCCCTCCTTGGATTCCCCTAGGTCTCTAGTTTTCAGAAATGCACAGGTTTGGTAGGTGTCCCTAGGTGCCAGCTGAGCTAGAGGCCAAAATCTACAGGTAGGCACTTCGCAAAAAACACCTCTGTTTTCTTCCAAAAATTTGGATGTGTCCACGTTGCGCTTTGGTGCGTTTCCTGTCGCGGGCGCTAGGCCTACCCACACAAGTGAGGTATCATTTTTATCGGGAGACTTTGGGGAACGCTGGGTGGAAGGAAATTTGTGGCTGCTCTCAGATTCCAGTACTTTTTTGCCACAGAAATGTGAGGAACATGTGTTTTTTTAGCCAAATTTTGAGGTTTGCAAAGGATTCTGGGTAACAGAACCTGGTCCGAGCCCCGCAAGTCTTCCCTCCTTGGATTCCCCTAGGTCTCTAGTTTTCAGAAATGCACAGGTTTGGTAGGTTTCCCTAGGTGCCGGCTGAGCTAGAGGCCAAAATCTACAGGTAGGCACTTCGCAAAAAACACCTCTGTTTTCTTCCAAAAATTTGGATGTGTCCACGTTGCGCTTTGGTGCGTTTCCTGTCGCGGGCACTAGGCCTACCCACACAAGTGAGGTATCATTTTTATCGGGAGACTTGGGGGAACACCGGGTGGAAGGAAATTTGTGGCTTCTCTCAGATTCCCGAACTTTCTGCCACAGAAATGTGAGGAACATGTGTTTTTTTAGCCAAATTTTGAGGTTTGCAAAGGATTCTGGGTAACAGAACCTAGTCCGAGCCCCGCAAGTCACCCCTCCTTGGATTCCCCTAGGTCTCTCGTTTTCAGAAATGCACAGGTTTGGTAGGTTTCCCTAGGTGCCGGCTGAGCTAGAGGCCAAAATCTACAGGTAGGCACTTCGCAAAAAACACCTCTGTTTTCTTCCAAAAATTTGGATGTGTCCAGTTGCGCTTTGGTGCGTTTCCTGTCGCGGGCGCTAGGCCTACCCACATAAGTGAGGTATCATTTTTATCGGGAGACTTGGGGGAACGCTGGGTGGAAGGAAATTTGTGGCTCCTCTCACATTCCAGAACTTTATGCCACAGAAATGTGAGGAACATGTGTTTTTTAAGCCATATTTTGAGGTTTGCAAAGGATTCAGGGTAACAGAACCTGGTCCGAGCCCCGCAAGTCACCCCTCCTTGGATTCCCCTAGGTCTCTAGTTTTCAGAAATGCACAGGTTTGGTAGGTTACCGTAGGTGCCGGCTGAGGTAGAGGCCAAAATCTTCAGGTAGGCACTTCGCAAAAAACACCTCTGTTTTCTTCCAAAAATGTGGATGTGTCCATGTTGCGCTTTGGGGCGTTTCCTGTCGCGGGCGCTAGGCCTACCCACACCAGTGAGGTATCATTTTTATCGGGAGACTTGGGGGAACGCTGGGTGGAAGGAAATTTGTGGCTTCTCTCAGATTCCCGAACTTTCTGCAACAGAAATGTGAGGAACATGTGTTTTTTTTAGCCAAATTTTGAGGTTTAGCAAAGGATTCTGGGAAACAGAACCTGTCCGAGCCCCGCAAGTCACCCCTCCTTGGATTCCCCTAGGTCTCTAGTTTTCAGAAATGCACAGGTTTGGTAGGTTTCCCTTGGTGCCAGCTGAGCTAGAGGCCAAAATCTACAGGTAGGCACTTCGCAAAAAACACCTCTGTTTTCTTCCAAAAATGTGGATGTGTCCACGTTGCGCTTTGGTGCGTTTCCTGTCGCGGGCGCTAGGCCTACCCACACAAGTGAGGTATCATTTTTATCGGGAGACTTGGGGGAACGCTGGGTGGAAGGAAATTTGTGGCTCCTCTCAGATTCCAGTACTTTTTTGCCACAGAAATGTGAGGAACATGTGTTTTTTAAGCCATATTTTGAGGTTTGCAAAGGATTCTGGGTAACAGAACCTGGTCCGAGCCCCGCAAGTCACCCCTCCTTGGATTCCCCTAGGTCTCTAGTTTTCAGAAATGCACAGGTTTGGTAGGTTTCCCTAGGTGCCGGCTGAGCTAGAGGCCACAATCTACAGGTAGGCACTTCGCAAAAAACACCTCTGTTTTCTTCCAAAAATTTGGATGTGTCCACGTTGCGCTTTGGGGCGTTTCCTGTCGCGGGCGCTAGGCCTACCCACACAAGTGAGGTATAATTTTTATCGGGAGACTTGGGGGAATGCTGGGTGGAAGGAAATTTGTGGCTCCTCTCAGATTCCCGAACTTTCTGCTACAGAAATGTGAGGAACATGTGTTTTTTTAGCCAAATTTTGAGGTTTGCAAAGGATTCTGGGTAACAGAACCTGGTCCGAGCCCCGCAAGTCACCCCTCCTTGGATTCCCCTAGGTCTCTAGTTTTCAGAAATGCACAGGTTTGGTAGGTTTCCCTAGGTGCCGGCTGAGCTAGAGGCCAAAATCTACAGGTAGGCACTTCGCAAAAAACACCTCTGTTTTCTTCCAAAAATTTGGATGTGTCCACGTTGCGCTTTGGGGCGTTTCCTGTCGCGGGCGCTAGGCCTACCCACACCAGTGAGGTATCATTTTTATCGGGAGACTTGGGGGAACGCTGGGTGGAAGGAAATTTGTGGCTTCTCTCAGATTCCCGAACTTTCTGCAACAGAAATGTGAGGAACATGTGTTTTTTTTAACCAAATTTTGAGGTTTAGCAAAGGATTCTGGGAAACAGAACCTGTCCGAGCCCCGCAAGTCACCCCTCCTTGGATTCCCCTAGGTCTCTAGTTTTCAGAAATGCACAGGTTTGGTAGGTTTCCCTTGGTGCCAGCTGAGCTAGAGGCCAAAATCTACAGGTAGGCACTTCGCAAAAAACACCTCTGTTTTCTTCCAAAAATGTGGATGTGTCCACGTTGCGCTTTGGTGCGTTTCCTGTCGCGGGCGCTAGGCCTACCCACACAAGTGAGGTATCATTTTTATCGGGAGACTTGGGGGAACGCTGGGTGGAAGGAAATTTGTGGCTCCTCTCAGATTCCAGTACTTTTTTGCCACAGAAATGTGAGGAACATGTGTTTTTTAAGCCATATTTTGAGGTTTGCAAAGGATTCTGGGTAACAGAACCTGGTCCGAGCCCCGCAAGTCACCCCTCCTTGGATTCCACTAGGTCTCTAGTTTTCAGAAATGCACAGGTTTGGTAGGTTTCCCTAGGTGCCGGCTGAGCTAGAGGCCACAATCTACAGGTAGGCACTTCGCAAAAAACACCTCTGTTTTCTTCCAAAAATTTGGATGTGTCCACGTTGCGCTTTGGGGCGTTTCCTGTCGCGGGCGCTAGGCCTACCCACACAAGTGAGGTATAATTTTTATCGGGAGACTTGGGGGAATGCTGGGTGGAAGGAAATTTGTGGCTCCTCTCAGATTCCCGAACTTTCTGCTACAGAAATGTGAGGAACATGTGTTTTTTTAGCCAAATTTTGAGGTTTGCAAAGGATTCTGGGTAACAGAACCTGGTCCGAGCCCCGCAAGTCACCCCTCCTTGGATTCCCCTAGGTCTCTAGTTTTCAGAAATGCACAGGTTTGGTAGGTTTCCCTAGGTGCCGGCTGAGCTAGAGGCCAAAATCTACAGGTAGGCACTTCGCAAAAAACACCTCTGTTTTCTTCCAAAAATTTGGATGTGTCCACGTTGCGCTTTGGGGCGTTTCCTGTCGCGGGCGCTAGGCCTACCCACACCAGTGAGGTATCATTTTTATCGGGAGACTTGGGGGAACGCTGGGTGGAAGGAAATTTGTGGCTTCTCTCAGATTCCCGAACTTTCTGCAACAGAAATGTGAGAAACATGTGTTTTTTTTAGCCAAATTTTGAGGTTTGCAAAGGATTCTGGGTAACAGAACCTGGTCCGAGCCCCGCAAGTCACCTCTCCTTGGATTCCCCTAGGTCTCTAGTTTTCAGAAATGCACAGGTTTGGTAGGTTTCCCTAGGTGCCGGCTGAGCTAGAGGCCAAAATCTACAGGTAGGCACTTCGCAAAAAACACCTCTGTTTTCTTCCAAAAATTTGGATGTGTCCACGTTGCGCTTTGGGGCATTTACTGTCGCGGGCGCTAGGCCTACCCACACAAGTGAGGTATAATTTTTATCGGGAGACTTGGGGGAATGCTGGGTGGAAGGAAATTTGTGGCTCCTCTCAGATTCCCGAACTTTCTGCTACAGAAATGTGAGGAACATGTGTTTTTTTAGCCAAATTTTGAGGTTTGCAAAGGATTCTGGGAAACAGAACCTGGTCCGAGCCCCGCAAGTCACCCCTCCTTGGATTCCCCTAGGTCTCTAGTTTTCAGAAATGCACAGGTTTGGTAGGTTTCCCTAGGTGCCAGCTGAGCTAGAGGCCAAAATCTACAGATAGGCACTTCGCAAAAAACACCTCTGTTTTCTTCCAAAAATGTGGATGTGTCCACGTTGCGCTTTGGTGCGTTTCCTGTCGCGGGCGCTAGGCCTACCCACACAAGTGAGGTATCATTTTTATCGGGAGACTTGGGGGAACGCTGGGTGGAAGGAAATTTGTGGCTCCTCTCACATTTCAGAACTTTATGCCACAGAAATGTGAGGAACATGTGTTTTTTAAGCCAAATTTTGAGGTTTGCAAAGGATTCTGGGTAACAGAACCTGGTCCGAGCCCCGCAAGTCACCCCTCCTTGGATTCCCCTAGGTCTATAGTTTTCAGAAATGCACAGGTTTGGTAGGTTTCCCTAGGTGCCGGCTGAGCTAGAGGCCAAAATCTACAGGTAGGCACTTCGCAAAAAACACCTCTGTTTTCTTCGAAAAATTTGGATGTGTCCACGTTGCGCTTTGGGGCGTTTCCTGTCGCGGGCGCTAGGCCTACCCACACAAGTGAGGTATCATTTTTATCGGGAGACTTGGAGGAACGCTGGGTGGAAGGAAATTTGTGGCTCCTCTCACATTCCAGAACTTTATGCCACAGAAATGTGAGGAACATGTGTTTTTTTAAGCCATATTTTGAGGTTTGCAAATGATTCTGGGTAACAGAACCTGGTCCGAGCCCCGCAAGTCACCCCTCCTTGGATTCCCCTAGGTCTCTAGTTTTCAGAAATGCACAGGTTTGGTAGGTTACCCTAGGTGCCGGCTGAGCTAGAGGCCAAAATCTTCAGGTAGGCACTTCGCAAAAAACACCTCTGTTTTATTCCAAAAATGTGGATGTGTCCATGTTGCGCTTTGGGGCGTTTCCTGTCGCGGGCGCTAAGCCTACCCACACAAGTGAGGTATCATTTTTATCGGGAGACTTGGGGGAACGCTGGGTGGAAGGAAATTTGTGGCTTTTCTCAGATTCTTGAACTTTCTGCCACAGAAATGTGAGGAACATGTGTTTTTTTTAGCCAAATTTTGAGGTTTGCAAAGGATTCTGGGAAACAGAACCTGGTCCGAGCCCCGCAAGTCTTCCCTCCTTGGATTCCCCTAGGTCTCTAGTTTTCAGAAATGCACAGGTTTGGTAGGTTTCCCTAGGTGCCGGCTGAGCTAGAGGCCAAAATCTACAGGTAGGCACTTCGCAAAAAACACCTCTGTTTTCTTCCAAAAATTTGGATGTGTCCACGTTGCGCTTTGGTGCGTTTCCTGTCGCGGGCACTAGGCCTACCCACACAAGTGAGGTATCATTTTTATCGGGAGACTTGGGGGAACACCGGGTGGAAGGAAATTTGTGGCTTCTCTCAGATTCCCGAACTTTCTGCCACAGAAATGTGAGGAACATGTGTTTTTTTAGCCAAATTTTGAGGTTTGCAAAGGATTCTGGGTAACAGAACCTAGTCCGAGCCCCGCAAGTCACCCCTCCTTGGATTCCCCTAGGTCTCTCGTTTTCAGAAATGCACAGGTTTGGTAGGTTTCCCTAGGTGCCGGCTGAGCTAGAGGCCAAAATCTACAGGTAGGCACTTCGCAAAAAACACCTCTGTTTTCTTCCAAAAATTTGGATGTGTCCAGTTGCGCTTTGGTGCGTTTCCTGTCGCGGGCGCTAGGCCTACCCACATAAGTGAGGTATCATTTTTATCGGGAGACTTGGGGGAACGCTGGGTGGAAGGAAATTTGTGGCTCCTCTCACATTCCAGAACTTTATGCCACAGAAATGTGAGGAACATGTGTTTTTTAAGCCATATTTTGAGGTTTGCAAAGGATTCTGGGTAACAGAACCTGGTCCGAGCCCCGCAAGTCACCCCTCCTTGGATTCCCCTAGGTCTCTAGTTTTCAGAAATGCACAGGTTTGGTAGGTTACCCTAGGTGCCGGCTGAGGTAGAGGCCAAAATCTTCAGGTAGGCACTTCGCAAAAAACACCTCTGTTTTATTCCAAAAATGTGGATGTGTCCATGTTGCGCTTTGGGGCGTTTCCTGTCGCGGGCGCTAGGCCTACCCACACCAGTGAGGTATCATTTTTATCGGGAGACTTGGGGGAACGCTGGGTGGAAGGAAATTTGTGGCTTCTCTCAGATTCCCGAACTTTCTGCAACAGAAATGTGAGGAACATGTGTTTTTTTTAGCCAAATTTTGAGGTTTGCAAAGGATTCTGGGAAACAGAACCTGTCCGAGCCCCGCAAGTCACCCCTCCTTGGATTCCCCTAGGTCTCTAGTTTTCAGAAATGCACAGGTTTGGTAGGTTTCCCTAGGTGCCAGCTGAGCTAGAGGCCAAAATCTACAGGTAGGCACTTCGCAAAAAACACCTCTGTTTTCTTCCAAAAATGTGGATGTGTCCACGTTGCGCTTTGGTGCGTTTCCTGTCGCGGGCGCTAGGCCTACCCACACAAGTGAGGTATCATTTTTATCGGGAGACTTGGGGGAACGCTGGGTGGAAGGAAATTTGTGGCTCCTCTCAGATTCCAGTACTTTTTTGCCACAGAAATGTGAGGAACATGTGTTTTTTTAGCCAAATTTTTAGGTTTGCAAAGGATTCTGGGTAACAGAACCTGGTCCGAGCCCCGCAAGTCTTCCCTCCTTGGATTCCCCTAGGTCTCTAGTTTTCAGAAATGCACAGGTTTGGTAGGTTTCCCTAGGTGCCGGCTGAGCTAGAAGCCACAATCTACAGGTAGGCACTTCGCAAAAAACACCTCTGTTTTCTTCCAAAAATTTGGATGTGTCCACGTTGCGCTTTGGGGCGTTTCCTGTCGCGGGCGCTAGGCCTACCCACACAAGTGAGGTATAATTTTTATCGGGAGACTTGGGGGAATGCTGGGTGGAAGGAAATTTGTGGCTCCTCTCAGATTCCCGAACTTTCTGCTACAGAAATGTGAGGAACATGTGTTTTTTTAGCCAAATTTTGAGGTTTGCAAAGGATTCTGGGTAACAGAACCTGGTCCGAGCCCCGCAAGTCACCCCTCCTTGGATTCCCCTAGGTCTCTAGTTTTCAGAAATGCACAGGTTTGGTAGGTTTCCCTAGGTGCCGGCTGAGCTAGAGGCCAAAATCTACAGGTAGGCACTTCGCAAAAAACACCTCTGTTTTCTTCCAAAAATTTGGATGTGTCCACGTTGCGCTTTGGGGCGTTTCCTGTCGCGGGCGCTAGGCCTACCCACACTAGTGAGGTATCATTTTTATCGGGAGACTTGGGGGAACGCTGGGTGGAAGGAAATTTGTGGCTCCTCTCAGATTCCCGAACTTTCTGCCACAGAAATGTGAGGAACATGTGTTTTGTTAGCCAAATTTTGAGGTTTGCAAAGGATTCTGGGTAACAGAACCTGGTCCGAGCCCCGCAAGTCACCTCTCCTTGGATTCCCCTAGGTCTCTAGTTTTCAGAAATGCACAGGTTTGGTAGGTTTCCCTAGGTGCCGGCTGAGCTAGAGGCCAAAATCTACAGGTAGGCACTTCGCAAAAAACACCTCTGTTTTCTTCCAAAAATTTGGATGTGTCCACGTTGCGCTTTGGGGCATTTACTGTCGCGGGCGCTAGGCCTACCCACACAAGTGAGGTATAATTTTTATCGGGAGACTTGGGGGAATGCTGGGTGGAAGGAAATTTGTGGCTCCTCTCAGATTCCAGAACTTTCTGCTACAGAAATGTGAGGAACTTGTGTTTTTTTAGCCAAATTTTGAGGTTTGCAAAGGATTCTGGGAAACAGAACCTGGTCCGAGCCCCGCAAGTCACCCCTCCTTGGATTCCCCTAGGTCTCTAGTTTTCAGAAATGCACAGGTTTGGTAGGTTTCCCTATGTGCCAGCTGAGCTAGAGGCCAAAATCTACAGATAGGCTCTTCGCAAAAAACACTTCTGTTTTCTTCCAAAAATGTGGATGTGTCCACGTTGCGCTTTGGTGCGTTTCCTGTCGCGGGCGCTAGGCCTACCCACACAAGTGAGGTATCATTTTTATCGGGAGACTTGGGGGAACGCTGGGTGGAAGGAAATTTGTGGCTCCTCTCACATTTCAGAACTTTATGCCACAGAAATGTGAGGAACATGTGTTTTGTAAGCCAAATTTTGAGGTTTGCAAAGGATTCTGGGTAACAGAACCTGGTCCGAGCCCCGCAAGTCACCCCTCCTTGGATTCCCCTAGGTCTCTAGTTTTCAGAAATGCACAGGTTTGGTAGGTTTCCCTAGGTGCCGGCTGAGCTAGAGGCCAAAATCTACAGGTAGGCACTTCGCAAAAAACACCTCTGTTTTCTTCCAAAAATTTGGATGTGTCCACGTTGCGCTTTGGTGCGTTTCCTGTCGCGGGCGCTAGGCCTACCCACACAAGTGAGGTATCATTTTTATCGGAAGACTTGGGGGAACGCTGGGTGGAAGGAAATTTGTGGCTCCTCTCACATTCCAGAACTTTATGCCACAGAAATGTGAGGAACATGTGTTTTTTTAAGCCATATTTTGAGGTTTGCAAAGGATTCTGGGTAACAGAACCTGGTCCGAGCCCCGCAAGTCACCCCTCCTTGGATTCCCCTAGGTCTCTAGTTTTCAGAAATGCACAGGTTTGGTAGGTTTCCCTAGGTGCCAGCTGAGCTAGAGGCCAAAATCTACAGATAGGCACTTCGCAAAAAACACCTCTGTTTTCTTCCAAAAATGTGGATGTGTCCACGTTGCGCTTTGGTGCGTTTCCTGTCGCGGGCGCTAGGCCTACCCACACAAGTGAGGAATCATTTTTATCGGGAGACTTGGGGGAACGCTGGGTGGAAGGAAATTTGTGGCTCCTCTCACATTTCAGAACTTTATGCCACAGAAATGTGAGGAACATGTGTTTTTTAAGCCAAATTTTGAGGTTTGCAAAGGATTCTGGGTAACAGAACCTGGTCCGAGCCCCGCAAGTCACCCCTCCTTGGATTCCCCTAGGTCTCTAGCTTTCAGAAATGCACATGTTTGGTAGGTTACCCTAGGTGCCGGCTGAGCTAGAGGCCAAAATCTTCAGGTAGGCACTTCGCAAAAAACACCTCTGTTTTATTCCAAAAATGTGGATGTGTCCATGTTGCGCTTTGGGGCGTTTCCTGTCACGGGCGCTAGGCCTACCCACACAAGTGAGGTATCATTTTTATCGGGAGACTTGGGGGAACGCTGGGTGGAAGGAAATTTGTGGCTTCTCTCAGATTCCCGAAC
This sequence comes from Pleurodeles waltl, assembly GCF_031143425.1. Taxonomy (NCBI): domain Eukaryota; kingdom Metazoa; phylum Chordata; class Amphibia; order Caudata; family Salamandridae; genus Pleurodeles; species Pleurodeles waltl. The sequence continues at coordinate 218,105,240 of NC_090436.1, read as the reverse complement.
TTTCTGCCACAGAAATGTGAGGAACATGTGTTTTTTTTAGCCAAATTTTGAGGTTTGCAAAGGATTCTGGGAAACAGAACCTGGTCCGAGCCCCGCAAGTCACCCCTCCTTGGATTCCCCTAGGTCTCTAGTTTTCAGAAATGCACAGGTTTGGTAGGTGTCCCTAGGTGCCAGCTGAGCTAGAGGCCAAAATCTACAGGTAGGCACTTCGCAAAAAACACCTCTGTTTTCTTCCAAAAATTTGGATGTGTCCACGTTGCGCTTTGGTGCGTTTCCTGTCGCAGGCGCTAGGCCTACCCACACAAGTGAGGTATCATTTTTATCGGGAGACTTTGGGGAACGCTGGGTGGAAGGAAATTTGTGGCTCCTCTCAGATTCCAGTACTTTTTTGCCACAGAAATGTGAGGAACATGTGTTTTTTTAGCCAAATTTTGAGGTTTGCAAAGGATTCTGGGTAACAGAACCTAGTCCGAGCCCCGCAAGTCTTCCCTCCTTGGATTCCCCTAGGTCTCTAGTTTTCAGAAATGCACAGGTTTGGTAGGTTTCCCTAGGTGCCGGCTGAGCTAGAGGCCAAAATCTACAGGTAGGCACTTCGCAAAAAACACCTCTGTTTTCTTCCAAAAATTTGGATGTGTCCAGTTGCGCTTTGGTGCGTTTCCTGTCGCGGGCGCTAGGCCTACCCACATAAGTGAGGTATCATTTTTATCGGGAGACTTGGGGGAACGCTGGGTGGAAGGAAATTTGTGGCTCCTCTCACATTCCAGAACTTTATGCCACAGAAATGTGAGGAACATGTGTTTTTTAAGCCATATTTTGAGGTTTGCAAAGGATTCTGGGTAACAGAACCTGGTCCGAGCCCCGCAAGTCACCCCTCCTTGGATTCCCCTAGGTCTCTAGTTTTCAGAAATGCACAGGTTTGGTAGGTTACCCTAGGTGCCGGCTGAGGTAGAGGCCAAAATCTTCAGGTAGGCACTTCGCAAAAAACACCTCTGTTTTATTCCAAAAATGTGGATGTGTCCATGTTGCGCTTTGGGGCGTTTCCTGTCGCGGGCGCTAGGCCTACCCACACCAGTGAGGTATCATTTTTATCGGGAGACTTGGGGGAACGCTGGGTGGAAGGAAATTTGTGGCTTCTCTCAGATTCCCGAACTTTCTGCAACAGAAATGTGAGGAACATGTGTTTTTTTTAGCCAAATTTTGAGGTTTGCAAAGGATTCTGGGAAACAGAACCTGTCCGAGCCCCGCAAGTCACCCCTCCTTGGATTTCCCTAGGTCTCTAGTTTTCAGAAATGCACAGGTTTGGTAGGTTTCCCTTGGTGCCAGCTGAGCTAGAGGCCAAAATCTACAGGTAGGCACTTCGCAAAAAACACCTCTGTTTTCTTCCAAAAATGTGGATGTGTCCACGTTGCGCTTTGGTGCGTTTCCTGTCGCGGGCGCTAGGCCTACCCACACAAGTGAGGTATCATTTTTATCGGGAGACTTGGGGGAACGCTGGGTGGAAGGACATTTGTGGCTCCTCTCAGATTCCAGTACTTTTTTGCCACAGAAAAGTGAGGAACATGTGTTTTTTTAGCCAAATTTTGAGGTTTGCAAAGGATTCTGGGTAACAGAACCTGGTCCGAGCCCCGCAAGTCACCCCTCCTTGGATTCCCCTAGGTCTCTAGTTTTCAGAAATGCACAGGTTTGGTAGGTTTCCCTAGGTGCCGGCTGAGCTAGAGGCCAAAATCTACAGGTAGGCACTTCGCAAAAAACACCTCTGTTTTCTTCCAAAAATTTGGATGTGTCCACGTTGCGCTTTGGGGCGTTTCCTGTCGCGGGCGCTAGGCCTACCCACACAAGTGAGGTATCATTTTTATCGGAAGACTTGGGGGAACGCTGGGTGGAAGGAAATTTGTGGCTCCTCTCACATTCCAGAACTTTATGCCACAGAAATGTGAGGAACATGTGTTTTTTTAAGCCATATTTTGAGGTTTGCAAAGGATTCTGGGTAACAGAACCTGGTCCGAGCCCCGCAAGTCACCCCTCCTTGGATTCCCCTAGGTCTCTAGTTTTCAGAAATGCACAGGTTTGGTAGGTTTCCCTAGGTGCCAGCTGAGCTAGAGGCCAAAATCTACAGATAGGCACTTCGCAAAAAACACCTCTGTTTTCTTCCAAAAATGTGGATGTGTCCACGTTGCGCTTTGGTGCGTTTCCTGTCGCGGGCGCTAGGCCTACCCACACAAGTGAGGAATCATTTTTATCGGGAGACTTGGGGGAACGCTGGGTGGAAGGAAATTTGTGGCTCCTCTCACATTTCAGAACTTTATGCCACAGAAATGTGAGGAACATGTGTTTTTTAAGCCAAATTTTGAGGTTTGCAAAGGATTCTGGGTAACAGAACCTGGTCCGAGCCCCGCAAGTCACCCCTCCTTGGATTCCCCTAGGTCTCTAGTTTTCAGAAATGCACATGTTTGGTAGGTTACCCTAGGTGCCGGCTGAGCTAGAGGCCAAAATCTTCAGGTAGGCACTTCGCAAAAAACACCTCTGTTTTATTCCAAAAATGTGGATGTGTCCATGTTGCGCTTTGGGGCGTTTCCTGTCACGGGCGCTAGGCCTACCCACACAAGTGAGGTATCATTTTTATCGGGAGACTTGGGGGAACGCTGGGTGGAAGGAAATTTGTGGCTTCTCTCAGATTCCCGAACTTTCTGCCACAGAAATGTGAGGAACATGTGTTTTTTTTAGCCAAATTTTGAGGTTTGCAAAGGATTCTGGGAAACAGAACCTGGTCCGAGCCCCGCAAGTCACCCCTCCTTGGATTCCCCTAGGTCTCTAGTTTTCAGAAATGCACAGGTTTGGTAGGTGTCCCTAGGTGCCAGCTGAGCTAGAGGCCAAAATCTACAGGTAGGCACTTCGCAAAAAACACCTCTGTTTTCTTCCAAAAATTTGGATGTGTCCACGTTGCGCTTTGGTGCGTTTCCTGTCGCAGGCGCTAGGCCTACCCACACAAGTGAGGTATCATTTTTATCGGGAGACTTTGGGGAACGCTGGGTGGAAGGAAATTTGTGGCTCCTCTCAGATTCCAGTACTTTTTTGCCACAGAAATGTGAGGAACATGTGTTTTTTTAGCCAAATTTTGAGGTTTGCAAAGGATTCTGGGTAACAGAACCTAGTCCGAGCCCCGCAAGTCTTCCCTCCTTGGATTCCCCTAGGTCTCTAGTTTTCAGAAATGCACAGGTTTGGTAGGTTTCCCTAGGTGCCGGCTGAGCTAGAGGCCAAAATCTACAGGTAGGCACTTCGCAAAAAACACCTCTGTTTTCTTCCAAAAATTTGGATGTGTCCAGTTGCGCTTTGGTGCGTTTCCTGTCGCGGGCGCTAGGCCTACCCACATAAGTGAGGTATCATTTTTATCGGGAGACTTGGGGGAACGCTGGGTGGAAGGAAATTTGTGGCTCCTCTCACATTCCAGAACTTTATGCCACAGAAATGTGAGGAACATGTGTTTTTTAAGCCATATTTTGAGGTTTGCAAAGGATTCTGGGTAACAGAACCTGGTCCGAGCCCCGCAAGTCACCCCTCCTTGGATTCCCCTAGGTCTCTAGTTTTCAGAAATGCACAGGTTTGGTAGGTTACCCTAGGTGCCGGCTGAGGTAGAGGCCAAAATCTTCAGGTAGGCACTTCGCAAAAAACACCTCTGTTTTATTCCAAAAATGTGGATGTGTCCATGTTGCGCTTTGGGGCGTTTCCTGTCGCGGGCGCTAGGCCTACCCACACCAGTGAGGTATCATTTTTATCGGGAGACTTGGGGGAACGCTGGGTGGAAGGAAATTTGTGGCTTCTCTCAGATTCCCGAACTTTCTGCAACAGAAATGTGAGGAACATGTGTTTTTTTTAGCCAAATTTTGAGGTTTGCAAAGGATTCTGGGAAACAGAACCTGTCCGAGCCCCGCAAGTCACCCCTCCTTGGATTTCCCTAGGTCTCTAGTTTTCAGAAATGCACAGGTTTGGTAGGTTTCCCTTGGTGCCAGCTGAGCTAGAGGCCAAAATCTACAGGTAGGCACTTCGCAAAAAACACCTCTGTTTTCTTCCAAAAATGTGGATGTGTCCACGTTGCGCTTTGGTGCGTTTCCTGTCGCGGGCGCTAGGCCTACCCACACAAGTGAGGTATCATTTTTATCGGGAGACTTGGGGGAATGCTGGGTGGAAGGAAATTTGTGGCTCCTCTCAGATTCCAGTACTTTTTTGCCACAGAAATGTGAGGAACATGTGTTTTTTTAGCCAAATTTTTAGGTTTGCAAAGGGTTCTGGGTAACAGAACCTGGTCCGAGCCCCGCAAGTCTTCCCTCCTTGGATTCCCCTAGGTCTCTAGTTTTCAGAAATGCACAGGTTTGGTAGGTTTCCCTAGGTGCCGGCTGAGCTAGAGGCCACAATCTACAGTTAGGCACTTCGCAAAAAACACCTCTGTTTTCTTCCAAAAATTTGGATGTGTCCACGTTGCGCTTTGGGGCGTTTCCTGTCGCGGGCGCTAGGCCTACCCACACAAGTGAGGTATAATTTTTATCGGGAGACTTGGGGGAATGCTGGGTGGAAGGAAATTTGTGGCTCCTCTCAGATTCCCGAACTTTCTGCTACAGAAATGTGAGGAACATGTGTTTTTTTAGCCAAATTTTGAGGTTTGCAAAGGATTCTGGGTAACAGAACCTGGTCCGAGCCCCGCAAGTCACCCCTCCTTGGATTCCCCTAGGTCTCTAGTGTTCAGAAATGCACAGGTTTGGTAGGTTTCCCTAGGTGCCGGCTGAGCTAGAGGCCAAAATCTACAGGTAGGCACTTCGCAAAAAACACCTCTGTTTTCTTCCAAAAATTTGGATGTGTCCACGTTGCGCTTTGGGGCGTTTCCTGTCGCGGGCGCTAGGCCTACCCACACAAGTGAGGTATCATTTTTATCGGGAGACTTGGGGGAACGCTGGGTGGAAGGAAATTTGTGGCTCCTCTCAGATTCCAGAACTTTCTGCCACAGAAATGTGAGGAACATGTGTTTTTTTAGCCAAATTTTGAGGTTTGCAAAGGATTCTGGGTAACAGAACCTGGTCCGAGCCCCACAAGTCACCCCTCCTTGGATTCCCCTAGGTCTCTAGTTTTCAGAAATGCACAGGTTTGGTAGGTTTCCCTAGGTGCCGGCTGAGCTAGAGGCCAAAATCTACAGGTAGGCACTTCGCAAAAAACACCTCTGTTTTCTTCCAAAAATTTGGATGTGTCCACGTTGCGCTTTGGTGCGTTTCCTGTCGCGGGCGCTAGGCCTACCCACACAAGTGAGGTATCATTTTTATCGGGAGACTTGGGGGAACGCTGGGTGGAAGGAAATTTGTGGCTCCTCTCACATTTCAGAACTTTATGCCACAGAAATGTGAGGAACATGTGTTTTTTAAGCCAAATTTTGAGGTTTGCAAAGGATTCTGGGTAACAGAACCTGGTCCGAGCCCCGCAAGTCACCCCTCCTTGGATTCCCCTAGGTCTCTAGTTTTCAGAAATGCACATGTTTGGTAGGTTACCCTAGGTGCCGGCTGAGCTAGAGGCCAAAATCTTCAGGTAGGCACTTCGCAAAAAACACCTCTGTTTTATTCCAAAAATGTGGATGTGTCCATGTTGCGCTTTGGGGCGTTTCCTGTCACGGGCGCTAGGCCTACCCACACAAGTGAGGTATCATTTTTATCGGGAGACTTGGGGGTACGCTGGGTGGAAGGAAATTTGTGGCTTCTCTCAGATTCCCGAACTTTCTGCCACAGAAATGTGAGGAACATGTGTTTTTTTTAGCCAAATTTTGAGGTTTGCAAAGGATTCTGGGAAACAGAACCTGGTCCGAGCTCCGCAAGTCACCCCTCCTTGGATTCCCCTAGGTCTCTAGTTTTCAGAAATGCACAGGTTTGGTAGGTGTCCCTAGGTGCCAGCTGAGCTAGAGGCCAAAATCTACAGGTAGGCACTTCGCAAAAAACACCTCTGTTTTCTTCCAAAAATTTGGATGTGTCCACGTTGCGCTTTGGTGCGTTTCCTGTCGCGGGCGCTAGGCCTACCCACACAAGTGAGGTATCATTTTTATCGGGAGACTTTGGGGAACGCTGGGTGGAAGGAAATTTGTGGCTCCTCTCAGATTCCAGTACTTTTTTGCCACAGAAATGTGAGGAACATGTGTTTTTTTAGCCAAATTTTGAGGTTTGCAAAGGATTCTGGGTAACAGAACCTGGTCCGAGCCCCGCAAGTCTTCCCTCCTTGGATTCCCCTAGGTCTCTAGTTTTCAGAAATGCACAGGTTTGGTAGGTTTCCCTAGGTGCCGGCTGAGCTAGAGGCCAAAATCTACAGGTAGGCACTTCGCAAAAAACACCTCTGTTTTCTTCCAAAAATTTGGATGTGTCCACGTTGCGCTTTGGTGCGTTTCCTGTCGCGGGCACTAGGCCTACCCACACAAGTGAGGTATCATTTTTATCGGGAGACTTGGGGGAACACCGGGTGGAAGGAAATTTGTGGCTTCTCTCAGATTCCCGAACTTTCTGCCACAGAAATGTGAGGAACATGTGTTTTTTTAGCCAAATTTTGAGGTTTGCAAAGGATTCTGGGTAACAGAACCTAGTCCGAGCCCCGCAAGTCACCCCTCCTTGGATTCCCCTAGGTCTCTCGTTTTCAGAAATGCACAGGTTTGGTAGGTTTCCCTAGGTGCCGGCTGAGCTAGAGGCCAAAATCTACAGGTAGGCACTTCGCAAAAAACACCTCTGTTTTCTTCCAAAAATTTGGATGTGTCCAGTTGCGCTTTGGTGCGTTTCCTGTCGCGGGCGCTAGGCCTACCCACATAAGTGAGGTATCATTTTTATCGGGAGACTTGGGGGAACGCTGGGTGGAAGGAAATTTGTGGCTCCTCTCACATTCCAGAACTTTATGCCACAGAAATGTGAGGAACATGTGTTTTTTAAGCCATATTTTGAGGTTTGCAAAGGATTCTGGGTAACAGAACCTGGTCCGAGCCCCGCAAGTCACCCCTCCTTGGATTCCCCTAGGTCTCTAGTTTTCAGAAATGCACAGGTTTGGTAGGTTACCCTAGGTGCCGGCTGAGGTAGAGGCCAAAATCTTCAGGTAGGCACTTCGCAAAAAACACCTCTGCTTTATTCCAAAAATGTGGATGTGTCCATGTTGCGCTTTGGGGCGTTTCCTGTCGCGGGCGCTAAGCCTACCCACACAAGTGAGGTATCATTTTTATCGGGAGACTTGGGGGAACGCTGGGTGGAAGGAAATTTGTGGCTTCTCTCAGATTCCCGAACTTTCTGCCACAGAAATGTGAGGAACATGTGTTTTTTTTAGCCAAATTTTGAGGTTTGCAAAGGATTCTGGGAAACAGAACCTGGTCCGAGCCCCGCAAGTCACCCCTCCTTGGATTCCCCTAGGTCTCTAGTTTTCAGAAATGCACAGGTTTGGTAGGTTTCCCTTGGTGCCAGCTGAGCTAGAGGCCAAAATCTACAGGTAGGCACTTCGCAAAAAACACCTCTGTTTTCTTCCAAAAATGTGGATGTGTCCACGTTGCGCTTTGGTGCGTTTCCTGTCGCGGGCGCTAGGCCTACCCACACAAGTGAGGTATCATTTTTATCGGGAGACTTGGGGGAACGCTGGGTGGAAGGAAATTTGTGGCTCCTCTCAGATTCCAGTACTTTTTTGCCACAGAAATGTGAGGAACATGTGTTTTTTTAGCCAAATTTTGAGGTTTGCAAAGGATTCTGGGTAACAGAACCTGGTCCGAGCCCCGCAAGTCTTCCCTCCTTGGATTCCCCTAGGTCTCTAGTTTTCAGAAATGCACAGGTTTGGTAGGTTTCCCTAGGTGCCGGCTGAGCTAGATGCCACAATCTACAGGTAGGCACTTCGCAAAAAACACCTCTGTTTTCTTCCAAAAATTTGGATGTGTCCACGTTGCGCTTTGGGGCGTTTCCTGTCGCGGGCGCTAGGCCTACCCACACAAGTGAGGTATAATTTTTATCGGGAGACTTGGGGGAATGCTGGGTGGAAGGAAATTTGTGGCTCCTCTCAGATTCCCGAACTTTCTGCTACAGAAATGTGAGGAACATGTGTTTTTTTAGCCAAATTTTGAGGTTTGCAAAGGATTCTGGGTAACAGAACCTGGTCCGAGCCCCGCAAGTCACCCCTCCTTGGATTCCCCTAGGTCTCTAGTTTTCAGAAATGCACAGGTTTGGTAGGTTTCCCTAGGTGCCGGCTGAGCTAGAGGCCAAAATCTACAGGTAGGCACTTCGCAAAAAACACCTCTGTTTTCTTCCAAAAATTTGGATGTGTCCACGTTGCGCTTTGGGGCGTTTCCTGTCGCGGGCGCTAGGCCTACCCACACAAGTGAGGTATCATTTTTTTCGGGAGACTTGGGGGAACGCTGGGTGGAAGGAAATTTGTGGCTCCTCTCAGATTCCAGAACTTTCTGCCACAGAAATGTGAGGAACATGTGTTTTTTTAGCCAAATTTTGAGGTTTGCCAAGGATTCTGGGTAACAGAACCTGGTCCGAGCCCCGCAAGTCACCCCTCCTTGGATTCCCCTAGGTCTCTAGTTTTCAGAAATGCACAGGTTTGGTAGGTTTCCCTAGGTGCCGGCTGAGCTAGAGGCCAAAATCTACAGGTAGGCACTTCGCAAAAAACACCTCTGTTTTCTTCCAAAAATTTGGATGTGTCCACGTTGCGCTTTGGGGCGTTTCCTGTCGCGGGCGCTAGGCCTACCCACACTAGTGAGGTATCATTTTTATCGGGAGACTTGGGGGAACGCTGGGTGGAAGGAAATTTGTGGCTCCTCTCAGATTCCCGAACTTTCTGCCACAGAAATGTGAGGAACATGTGTTTTGTTAGCCAAATTTTGAGGTTTGCAAAGGATTCTGGGTAACAGAACCTGGTCCGAGCCCCGCAAGTCACCTCTCCTTGGATTCCCCTAGGTCTCTAGTTTTCAGAAATGCACAGGTTTGGTAGGTTTCCCTAGGTGCCGGCTGAGCTAGAGGCCAAAATCTACAGGTAGGCACTTCGCAAAAAACACCTCTGTTTTCTTCCAAAAATTTGGATGTGTCCACGTTGCGCTTTGGGGCATTTACTGTCGCGGGCGCTAGGCCTACCCACACAAGTGAGGTATAATTTTTATCGGGAGACTTGGGGGAATGCTGGGTGGAAGGAAATTTGTGGCTCCTCTCAGATTCCCGAACTTTCTGCTACAGAAATGTGAGGAACATGTGTTTTTTTAGCCAAATTTTGAGGTTTGCAAAGGATTCTGGGAAACAGAACCTGGTCCGAGCCCCGCAAGTCACCCCTCCTTGGATTCCCCTAGGTCTCTAGTTTTCAGAAATGCACAGGTTTGGTAGGTTTCCCTAGGTGCCAGCTGAGCTAGAGGCCAAAATCTACAGATAGGCACTTCGCAAAAAACACCTCTGTTTTCTTCCAAAAATGTGGATGTGTCCACTTTGCGCTTTGGTGCGTTTCCTGTCGCGGGCGCTAGGCCTACCCACACAAGTGAGGTATCATTTTTATCGGGAGACTTGGGGGAACGCTGGGTGGAAGGAAATTTGTGGCTCCTCTCACATTTCAGAACTTTATGCCACAGAAATGTGAGGAACATGTGTTTTTTAAGCCAAATTTTGAGGTTTGCAAAGGATTCTGGGTAACAGAACCTGGTCCGAGCCCCGCAAGTCACCCCTCCTTGGATTCCCCTAGGTCTCTAGTTTTCAGAAATGCACAGGTTTGGTAGGTTTCCCTAGGTGCCGGCTGAGCTAGAGGCCAAAATCTACAGGTAGGCACTTCGCAAAAAACACCTCTGTTTTCTTCGAAAAATTTGGATGTGTCCACGTTGCGCTTTGGGGCGTTTCCTGTCGCGGGCGCTAGGCCTACCCACACAATTGAGGTATCATTTTTATCGGGAGACTTGGGGGAACGCTGGGTGGAAGGAAATTTGTGGCTCCTCTCACATTCCAGAACTTTATGCCACAGAAATGTGAGGAACATGCGTTTTTTTAAGCCATATTTTGAGGTTTGCAAAGGATTCTGGGTAACAGAACCTGGTCCGAGCCCCGCAAGTCACCCCTCCTTGGATTCCCCTAGGTCTCTAGTTTTCAGAAATGCACAGGTTTGGTACGTTACCCTAGGTGCCGGCTGAGCTAGAGGCCAAAATCTTCAGGTAGGCACTTCACAAAAAACACCTCTGTTTTATTCCAAAAATGTGGATGTGTCCATGTTGCGCTTTGGGGCGTTTCCTGTCGCGGGCGCTAAGCCTACCCACACAAGTGAGGTATCATTTTTATCGGGAGACTTGGGGGAACGCTGGGTGGAAGGAAATTTGTGGCTTCTCTCAGATTCCCGAACTTTCTGCCACAGAAATGTGAGGAACATGTGTTTTTTTTAGCCAAATTTTGAGGTTTGCAAAGGATTCTGGGAAACAGAACCTGGTCCGAGCCCCGCAAGTCACCCCTCCTTGGATTCCCCTAGGTCTCTAGTTTTCAGAAATGCACAGGTTTGGTAGGTGTCCCTAGGTGCCAGCTGAGCTAGAGGCCAAAATCTACAGGTAGGCACTTCGCAAAAAACACCTCTGTTTTCTTCCAAAAATTTGGATGTGTCCACGTTGCGCTTTGGTGCGTTTCCTGTCGCGGGCGCTAGGCCTACCCACACAAGTGAGGTATCATTTTTATCGGGAGACTTTGGGGAACGCTGGGTGGAAGGAAATTTGTGGCTGCTCTCAGATTCCAGTACTTTTTTGCCACAGAAATGTGAGGAACATGTGTTTTTTTAGCCAAATTTTGAGGTTTGCAAAGGATTCTGGGTAACAGAACCTGGTCCGAGCCCCGCAAGTCTTCCCTCCTTGGATTCCCCTAGGTCTCTAGTTTTCAGAAATGCACAGGTTTGGTAGGTTTCCCTAGGTGCCGGCTGAGCTAGAGGCCAAAATCTACAGGTAGGCACTTCGCAAAAAACACCTCTGTTTTCTTCCAAAAATTTGGATGTGTCCACGTTGCGCTTTGGTGCGTTTCCTGTCGCGGGCACTAGGCCTACCCACACTAGTGAGGTATCATTTTTATCGGGAGACTTGGGGGAACGCTGGGTGGAAGGAAATTTGTGGCTCCTCTCAGATTCCCGAACTTTCTGCCACAGAAATGTGAGGAACATGTGTTTTGTTAGCCAAATTTTGAGGTTTGCAAAGGATTCTGGGTAACAGAACCTGGTCCGAGCCCCGCAAGTCACCTCTCCTTGGATTCCCCTAGGTCTCTAGTTTTCAGAAATGCACAGGTTTGGTAGGTTTCCCTAGGTGCCGGCTGAGCTAGAGGCCAAAATCTACAGGTAGGCACTTCGCAAAAAACACCTCTGTTTTCTTCCAAAAATTTGGATGTGTCCACGTTGCGCTTTGGGGCATTTACTGTCGCGGGCGCTAGGCCTACCCACACAAGTGAGGTATAATTTTTATCGGGAGACTTGGGGGAATGCTGGGTGGAAGGAAATTTGTGGCTCCTCTCAGATTCCAGAACTTTCTGCTACAGAAATGTGAGGAACTTGTGTTTTTTTAGCCAAATTTTGAGGTTTGCAAAGGATTCTGGGAAACAGAACCTGGTCCGAGCCCCGCAAGTCACCCCTCCTTGGATTCCCCTAGGTCTCTAGTTTTCAGAAATGCACAGGTTTGGTAGGTTTCCCTATGTGCCAGCTGAGCTAGAGGCCAAAATCTACAGATAGGCTCTTCGCAAAAAACACTTCTGTTTTCTTCCAAAAATGTGGATGTGTCCACGTTGCGCTTTGGTGCGTTTCCTGTCGCGGGCGCTAGGCCTACCCACACAAGTGAGGTATCATTTTTATCGGGAGACTTGGGGGAACGCTGGGTGGAAGGAAATTTGTGGCTCCTCTCACATTTCAGAACTTTATGCCACAGAAATGTGAGGAACATGTGTTTTGTAAGCCAAATTTTGAGGTTTGCAAAGGATTCTGGGTAACAGAACCTGGTCCGAGCCCCGCAAGTCACCCCTCCTTGGATTCCCCTAGGTCTCTAGTTTTCAGAAATGCACAGGTTTGGTAGGTTTCCCTAGGTGCCGGCTGAGCTAGAGGCCAAAATCTACAGGTAGGCACTTCGCAAAAAACACCTCTGTTTTCTTCCAAAAATTTGGATGTGTCCACGTTGCGCTTTGGTGCGTTTCCTGTCGCGGGCGCTAGGCCTACCCACACAAGTGAGGTATCATTTTTATCGGAAGACTTGGGGGAACGCTGGGTGGAAGGAAATTTGTGGCTCCTCTCACATTCCAGAACTTTATGCCACAGAAATGTGAGGAACATGTGTTTTTTTAAGCCATATTTTGAGGTTTGCAAAGGATTCTGGGTAACAGAACCTGGTCCGAGCCCCGCAAGTCACCCCTCCTTGGATTCCCCTAGGTCTCTAGTTTTCAGAAATGCACAGGTTTGGTAGGTTTCCCTAGGTGCCAGCTGAGCTAGAGGCCAAAATCTACAGATAGGCACTTCGCAAAAAACACCTCTGTTTTCTTCCAAAAATGTGGATGTGTCCACGTTGCGCTTTGGTGCGTTTCCTGTCGCGGGCGCTAGGCCTACCCACACAAGTGAGGAATCATTTTTATCGGGAGACTTGGGGGAACGCTGGGTGGAAGGAAATTTGTGGCTCCTCTCACATTTCAGAACTTTATGCCACAGAAATGTGAGGAACATGTGTTTTTTAAGCCAAATTTTGAGGTTTGCAAAGGATTCTGGGTAACAGAACCTGGTCCGAGCCCCGCAAGTCACCCCTCCTTGGATTCCCCTAGGTCTCTAGCTTTCAGAAATGCACATGTTTGGTAGGTTACCCTAGGTGCCGGCTGAGCTAGAGGCCAAAATCTTCAGGTAGGCACTTCGCAAAAAACACCTCTGTTTTATTCCAAAAATGTGGATGTGTCCATGTTGCGCTTTGGGGCGTTTCCTGTCACGGGCGCTAGGCCTACCCACACAAGTGAGGTATCATTTTTATCGGGAGACTTGGGGGAACGCTGGGTGGAAGGAAATTTGTGGCTTCTCTCAGATTCCCGAACTTTCTGCCACAGAAATGTGAGGAACATGTGTTTTTTTTAGCCAAATTTTGAGGTTTGCAAAGGATTCTGGGAAACAGAACCTGGTCCGAGCCCCGCAAGTCACCCCTCCTTGGATTCCCCTAGGTCTCTAGTTTTCAGAAATGCACAGGTTTGGTAGGTGTCCCTAGGTGCCAGCTGAGCTAGAGGCCAAAATCTACAGGTAGGCACTTCGCAAAAAACACCTCTGTTTTCTTCCAAAAATTTGGATGTGTCCACGTTGCGCTTTGGTGCGTTTCCTGTCGCAGGCGCTAGGCCTACCCACACAAGTGAGGTATCATTTTTATCGGGAGACTTTGGGGAACGCTGGGTGGAAGGAAATTTGTGGCTCCTCTCAGATTCCAGTACTTTTTTGCCACAGAAATGTGAGGAACATGTGTTTTTTTAGCCAAATTTTGAGGTTTGCAAAGGATTCTGGGTAACAGAACCTAGTCCGAGCCCCGCAAGTCTTCCCTCCTTGGATTCCCCTAGGTCTCTAGTTTTCAGAAATGCACAGGTTTGGTAGGTTTCCCTAGGTGCCGGCTGAGCTAGAGGCCAAAATCTACAGGTAGGCACTTCGCAAAAAACACCTCTGTTTTCTTCCAAAAATTTGGATGTGTCCAGTTGCGCTTTGGTGCGTTTCCTGTCGCGGGCGCTAGGCCTACCCACATAAGTGAGGTATCATTTTTATCGGGAGACTTGGGGGAACGCTGGGTGGAAGGAAATTTGTGGCTCCTCTCACATTCCAGAACTTTATGCCACAGAAATGTGAGGAACATGTGTTTTTTAAGCCATATTTTGAGGTTTGCAAAGGATTCTGGGTAACAGAACCTGGTCCGAGCCCCGCAAGTCACCCCTCCTTGGATTCCCCTAGGTCTCTAGTTTTCAGAAATGCACAGGTTTGGTAGGTTACCCTAGGTGCCGGCTGAGGTAGAGGCCAAAATCTTCAGGTAGGCACTTCGCAAAAAACACCTCTGTTTTATTCCAAAAATGTGGATGTGTCCATGTTGCGCTTTGGGGCGTTTCCTGTCGCGGGCGCTAGGCCTACCCACACCAGTGAGGTATCATTTTTATCGGGAGACTTGGGGGAACGCTGGGTGGAAGGAAATTTGTGGCTTCTCTCAGATTCCCGAACTTTCTGCAACAGAAATGTGAGGAACATGTGTTTTTTTTAGCCAAATTTTGAGGTTTGCAAAGGATTCTGGGAAACAGAACCTGTCCGAGCCCCGCAAGTCACCCCTCCTTGGATTTCCCTAGGTCTCTAGTTTTCAGAAATGCACAGGTTTGGTAGGTTTCCCTTGGTGCCAGCTGAGCTAGAGGCCAAAATCTACAGGTAGGCACTTCGCAAAAAACACCTCTGTTTTCTTCCAAAAATGTGGATGTGTCCACGTTGCGCTTTGGTGCGTTTCCTGTCGCGGGCGCTAGGCCTACCCACACAAGTGAGGTATCATTTTTATCGGGAGACTTGGGGGAACGCTGGGTGGAAGGACATTTGTGGCTCCTCTCAGATTCCAGTACTTTTTTGCCACAGAAAAGAGAGGAACATGTGTTTTTTTAGCCAAATTTTGAGGTTTGCAAAGGATTCTGGGTAACAGAACCTGGTCCGAGCCCCGCAAGTCACCCCTCCTTGGATTCCCCTAGGTCTCTAGTTTTCAGAAATGCACAGGTTTGGTAGGTTTCCCTAGGTGCCGGCTGAGCTAGAGGCCAAAATCTACAGGTAGGCACTTCGCAAAAAACACCTCTGTTTTCTTCCAAAAATTTGGATGTGTCCACGTTGCGCTTTGGGGCGTTTCCTGTCGCGGGCGCTAGGCCTACCCACACAAGTGAGGTATCATTTTTATCGGAAGACTTGGGGGAACGCTGGGTGGAAGGAAATTTGTGGCTCCTCTCACATTCCAGAACTTTATGCCACAGAAATGTGAGGAACATGTGTTTTTTTAAGCCATATTTTGAGGTTTGCAAAGGATTCTGGGTAACAGAACCTGGTCCGAGCCCCGCAAGTCACCCCTCCTTGGATTCCCCTAGGTCTCTAGTTTTCAGAAATGCACAGGTTTGGTAGGTTTCCCTAGGTGCCAGCTGAGCTAGAGGCCAAAATCTACAGATAGGCACTTCGCAAAAAACACCTCTGTTTTCTTCCAAAAATGTGGATGTGTCCACGTTGCGCTTTGGTGCGTTTCCTGTCGCGGGCGCTAGGCCTACCCACACAAGTGAGGAATCATTTTTATCGGGAGACTTGGGGGAACGCTGGGTGGAAGGAAATTTGTGGCTCCTCTCACATTTCAGAACTTTATGCCACAGAAATGTGAGGAACATGTGTTTTTTAAGCCAAATTTTGAGGTTTGCAAAGGATTCTGGGTAACAGAACCTGGTCCGAGCCCCGCAAGTCACCCCTCCTTGGATTCCCCTAGGTCTCTAGTTTTCAGAAATGCACATGTTTGGTAGGTTACCCTAGGTGCCGGCTGAGCTAGAGGCCAAAATCTTCAGGTAGGCACTTCGCAAAAAACACCTCTGTTTTATTCCAAAAATGTGGATGTGTCCATGTTGCGCTTTGGGGCGTTTCCTGTCACGGGCGCTAGGCCTACCCACACAAGTGAGGTATCATTTTTATCGGGAGACTTGGGGGAACGCTGGGTGGAAGGAAATTTGTGGCTTCTCTCAGATTCCCGAACTTTCTGCCACAGAAATGTGAGGAACATGTGTTTTTTTTAGCCAAATTTTGAGGTTTGCAAAGGATTCTGGGAAACAGAACCTGGTCCGAGCCCCGCAAGTCACCCCTCCTTGGATTCCCCTAGGTCTCTAGTTTTCAGAAATGCACAGGTTTGGTAGGTGTCCCTAGGTGCCAGCTGAGCTAGAGGCCAAAATCTACAGGTAGGCACTTCGCAAAAAACACCTCTGTTTTCTTCCAAAAATTTGGATGTGTCCACGTTGCGCTTTGGTGCGTTTCCTGTCGCAGGCGCTAGGCCTACCCACACAAGTGAGGTATCATTTTTATCGGGAGACTTTGGGGAACGCTGGGTGGAAGGAAATTTGTGGCTCCTCTCAGATTCCAGTACTTTTTTGCCACAGAAATGTGAGGAACATGTGTTTTTTTAGCCAAATTTTGAGGTTTGCAAAGGATTCTGGGTAACAGAACCTAGTCCGAGCCCCGCAAGTCTTCCCTCCTTGGATTCCCCTAGGTCTCTAGTTTTCAGAAATGCACAGGTTTGGTAGGTTTCCCTAGGTGCCGGCTGAGCTAGAGGCCAAAATCTACAGGTAGGCACTTCGCAAAAAACACCTCTGTTTTCTTCCAAAAATTTGGATGTGTCCAGTTGCGCTTTGGTGCGTTTCCTGTCGCGGGCGCTAGGCCTACCCACATAAGTGAGGTATCATTTTTATCGGGAGACTTGGGGGAACGCTGGGTGGAAGGAAATTTGTGGCTCCTCTCACATTCCAGAACTTTATGCCACAGAAATGTGAGGAACATGTGTTTTTTAAGCCATATTTTGAGGTTTGCAAAGGATTCTGGGTAACAGAACCTGGTCCGAGCCCCGCAAGTCACCCCTCCTTGGATTCCCCTAGGTCTCTAGTTTTCAGAAATGCACAGGTTTGGTAGGTTACCCTAGGTGCCGGCTGAGGTAGAGGCCAAAATCTTCAGGTAGGCACTTCGCAAAAAACACCTCTGTTTTATTCCAAAAATGTGGATGTGTCCATGTTGCGCTTTGGGGCGTTTCCTGTCGCGGGCGCTAGGCCTACCCACACCAGTGAGGTATCATTTTTATCGGGAGACTTGGGGGAACGCTGGGTGGAAGGAAATTTGTGGCTTCTCTCAGATTCCCGAACTTTCTGCAACAGAAATGTGAGGAACATGTGTTTTTTTTAGCCAAATTTTGAGGTTTGCAAAGGATTCTGGGAAACAGAACCTGTCCGAGCCCCGCAAGTCACCCCTCCTTGGATTTCCCTAGGTCTCTAGTTTTCAGAAATGCACAGGTTTGGTAGGTTTCCCTTGGTGCCAGCTGAGCTAGAGGCCAAAATCTACAGGTAGGCACTTCGCAAAAAACACCTCTGTTTTCTTCCAAAAATGTGGATGTGTCCACGTTGCGCTTTGGTGCGTTTCCTGTCGCGGGCGCTAGGCCTACCCACACAAGTGAGGTATCATTTTTATCGGGAGACTTGGGGGAATGCTGGGTGGAAGGAAATTTGTGGCTCCTCTCAGATTCCAGTACTTTTTTGCCACAGAAATGTGAGGAACATGTGTTTTTTTAGCCAAATTTTTAGGTTTGCAAAGGGTTCTGGGTAACAGAACCTGGTCCGAGCCCCGCAAGTCTTCCCTCCTTGGATTCCCCTAGGTCTCTAGTTTTCAGAAATGCACAGGTTTGGTAGGTTTCCCTAGGTGCCGGCTGAGCTAGAGGCCACAATCTACAGTTAGGCACTTCGCAAAAAACACCTCTGTTTTCTTCCAAAAATTTGGATGTGTCCACGTTGCGCTTTGGGGCGTTTCCTGTCGCGGGCGCTAGGCCTACCCACACAAGTGAGGTATAATTTTTATCGGGAGACTTGGGGGAATGCTGGGTGGAAGGAAATTTGTGGCTCCTCTCAGATTCCCGAACTTTCTGCTACAGAAATGTGAGGAACATGTGTTTTTTTAGCCAAATTTTGAGGTTTGCAAAGGATTCTGGGTAACAGAACCTGGTCCGAGCCCCGCAAGTCACCCCTCCTTGGATTCCCCTAGGTCTCTAGTGTTCAGAAATGCACAGGTTTGGTAGGTTTCCCTAGGTGCCGGCTGAGCTAGAGGCCAAAATCTACAGGTAGGCACTTCGCAAAAAACACCTCTGTTTTCTTCCAAAAATTTGGATGTGTCCACGTTGCGCTTTGGGGCGTTTCCTGTCGCGGGCGCTAGGCCTACCCACACAAGTGAGGTATCATTTTTATCGGGAGACTTGGGGGAACGCTGGGTGGAAGGAAATTTGTGGCTCCTCTCAGATTCCAGAACTTTCTGCCACAGAAATGTGAGGAACATGTGTTTTTTTAGCCAAATTTTGAGGTTTGCAAAGGATTCTGGGTAACAGAACCTGGTCCGAGCCCCACAAGTCACCCCTCCTTGGATTCCCCTAGGTCTCTAGTTTTCAGAAATGCACAGGTTTGGTAGGTTTCCCTAGGTGCCGGCTGAGCTAGAGGCCAAAATCTACAGGTAGGCACTTCGCAAAAAACACCTCTGTTTTCTTCCAAAAATTTGGATGTGTCCACGTTGCGCTTTGGTGCGTTTCCTGTCGCGGGCGCTAGGCCTACCCACACAAGTGAGGTATCATTTTTATCGGGAGACTTGGGGGAACGCTGGGTGGAAGGAAATTTGTGGCTCCTCTCACATTTCAGAACTTTATGCCACAGAAATGTGAGGAACATGTGTTTTTTAAGCCAAATTTTGAGGTTTGCAAAGGATTCTGGGTAACAGAACCTGGTCCGAGCCCCGCAAGTCACCCCTCCTTGGATTCCCCTAGGTCTCTAGTTTTCAGAAATGCACATGTTTGGTAGGTTACCCTAGGTGCCGGCTGAGCTAGAGGCCAAAATCTTCAGGTAGGCACTTCGCAAAAAACACCTCTGTTTTATTCCAAAAATGTGGATGTGTCCATGTTGCGCTTTGGGGCGTTTCCTGTCACGGGCGCTAGGCCTACCCACACAAGTGAGGTATCATTTTTATCGGGAGACTTGGGGGTACGCTGGGTGGAAGGAAATTTGTGGCTTCTCTCAGATTCCCGAACTTTCTGCCACAGAAATGTGAGGAACATGTGTTTTTTTTAGCCAAATTTTGAGGTTTGCAAAGGATTCTGGGAAACAGAACCTGGTCCGAGCTCCGCAAGTCACCCCTCCTTGGATTCCCCTAGGTCTCTAGTTTTCAGAAATGCACAGGTTTGGTAGGTGTCCCTAGGTGCCAGCTGAGCTAGAGGCCAAAATCTACAGGTAGGCACTTCGCAAAAAACACCTCTGTTTTCTTCCAAAAATTTGGATGTGTCCACGTTGCGCTTTGGTGCGTTTCCTGTCGCGGGCGCTAGGCCTACCCACACAAGTGAGGTATCATTTTTATCGGGAGACTTTGGGGAACGCTGGGTGGAAGGAAATTTGTGGCTCCTCTCAGATTCCAGTACTTTTTTGCCACAGAAATGTGAGGAACATGTGTTTTTTTAGCCAAATTTTGAGGTTTGCAAAGGATTCTGGGTAACAGAACCTGGTCCGAGCCCCGCAAGTCTTCCCTCCTTGGATTCCCCTAGGTCTCTAGTTTTCAGAAATGCACAGGTTTGGTAGGTTTCCCTAGGTGCCGGCTGAGCTAGAGGCCAAAATCTACAGGTAGGCACTTCGCAAAAAACACCTCTGTTTTCTTCCAAAAATTTGGATGTGTCCACGTTGCGCTTTGGTGCGTTTCCTGTCGCGGGCACTAGGCCTACCCACACAAGTGAGGTATCATTTTTATCGGGAGACTTGGGGGAACACCGGGTGGAAGGAAATTTGTGGCTTCTCTCAGATTCCCGAACTTTCTGCCACAGAAATGTGAGGAACATGTGTTTTTTTAGCCAAATTTTGAGGTTTGCAAAGGATTCTGGGTAACAGAACCTAGTCCGAGCCCCGCAAGTCACCCCTCCTTGGATTCCCCTAGGTCTCTCGTTTTCAGAAATGCACAGGTTTGGTAGGTTTCCCTAGGTGCCGGCTGAGCTAGAGGCCAAAATCTACAGGTAGGCACTTCGCAAAAAACACCTCTGTTTTCTTCCAAAAATTTGGATGTGTCCAGTTGCGCTTTGGTGCGTTTCCTGTCGCGGGCGCTAGGCCTACCCACATAAGTGAGGTATCATTTTTATCGGGAGACTTGGGGGAACGCTGGGTGGAAGGAAATTTGTGGCTCCTCTCACATTCCAGAACTTTATGCCACAGAAATGTGAGGAACATGTGTTTTTTAAGCCATATTTTGAGGTTTGCAAAGGATTCTGGGTAACAGAACCTGGTCCGAGCCCCGCAAGTCACCCCTCCTTGGATTCCCCTAGGTCTCTAGTTTTCAGAAATGCACAGGTTTGGTAGGTTACCCTAGGTGCCGGCTGAGGTAGAGGCCAAAATCTTCAGGTAGGCACTTCGCAAAAAACACCTCTGCTTTATTCCAAAAATGTGGATGTGTCCATGTTGCGCTTTGGGGCGTTTCCTGTCGCGGGCGCTAAGCCTACCCACACAAGTGAGGTATCATTTTTATCGGGAGACTTGGGGGAACGCTGGGTGGAAGGAAATTTGTGGCTTCTCTCAGATTCCCGAACTTTCTGCCACAGAAATGTGAGGAACATGTGTTTTTTTTAGCCAAATTTTGAGGTTTGCAAAGGATTCTGGGAAACAGAACCTGGTCCGAGCCCCGCAAGTCACCCCTCCTTGGATTCCCCTAGGTCTCTAGTTTTCAGAAATGCACAGGTTTGGTAGGTTTCCCTTGGTGCCAGCTGAGCTAGAGGCCAAAATCTACAGGTAGGCACTTCGCAAAAAACACCTCTGTTTTCTTCCAAAAATGTGGATGTGTCCACGTTGCGCTTTGGTGCGTTTCCTGTCGCGGGCGCTAGGCCTACCCACACAAGTGAGGTATCATTTTTATCGGGAGACTTGGGGGAACGCTGGGTGGAAGGAAATTTGTGGCTCCTCTCAGATTCCAGTACTTTTTTGCCACAGAAATGTGAGGAACATGTGTTTTTTTAGCCAAATTTTGAGGTTTGCAAAGGATTCTGGGTAACAGAACCTGGTCCGAGCCCCGCAAGTCTTCCCTCCTTGGATTCCCCTAGGTCTCTAGTTTTCAGAAATGCACAGGTTTGGTAGGTTTCCCTAGGTGCCGGCTGAGCTAGATGCCACAATCTACAGGTAGGCACTTCGCAAAAAACACCTCTGTTTTCTTCCAAAAATTTGGATGTGTCCACGTTGCGCTTTGGGGCGTTTCCTGTCGCGGGCGCTAGGCCTACCCACACAAGTGAGGTATAATTTTTATCGGGAGACTTGGGGGAATGCTGGGTGGAAGGAAATTTGTGGCTCCTCTCAGATTCCCGAACTTTCTGCTACAGAAATGTGAGGAACATGTGTTTTTTTAGCCAAATTTTGAGGTTTGCAAAGGATTCTGGGTAACAGAACCTGGTCCGAGCCCCGCAAGTCACCCCTCCTTGGATTCCCCTAGGTCTCTAGTTTTCAGAAATGCACAGGTTTGGTAGGTTTCCCTAGGTGCCGGCTGAGCTAGAGGCCAAAATCTACAGGTAGGCACTTCGCAAAAAACACCTCTGTTTTCTTCCAAAAATTTGGATGTGTCCACGTTGCGCTTTGGGGCGTTTCCTGTCGCGGGCGCTAGGCCTACCCACACAAGTGAGGTATCATTTTTTTCGGGAGACTTGGGGGAACGCTGGGTGGAAGGAAATTTGTGGCTCCTCTCAGATTCCAGAACTTTCTGCCACAGAAATGTGAGGAACATGTGTTTTTTTAGCCAAATTTTGAGGTTTGCCAAGGATTCTGGGTAACAGAACCTGGTCCGAGCCCCGCAAGTCACCCCTCCTTGGATTCCCCTAGGTCTCTAGTTTTCAGAAATGCACAGGTTTGGTAGGTTTCCCTAGGTGCCGGCTGAGCTAGAGGCCAAAATCTACAGGTAGGCACTTCGCAAAAAACACCTCTGTTTTCTTCCAAAAATTTGGATGTGTCCACGTTGCGCTTTGGGGCGTTTCCTGTCGCGGGCGCTAGGCCTACCCACACTAGTGAGGTATCATTTTTATCGGGAGACTTGGGGGAACGCTGGGTGGAAGGAAATTTGTGGCTCCTCTCAGATTCCCGAACTTTCTGCCACAGAAATGTGAGGAACATGTGTTTTGTTAGCCAAATTTTGAGGTTTGCAAAGGATTCTGGGTAACAGAACCTGGTCCGAGCCCCGCAAGTCACCTCTCCTTGGATTCCCCTAGGTCTCTAGTTTTCAGAAATGCACAGGTTTGGTAGGTTTCCCTAGGTGCCGGCTGAGCTAGAGGCCAAAATCTACAGGTAGGCACTTCGCAAAAAACACCTCTGTTTTCTTCCAAAAATTTGGATGTGTCCACGTTGCGCTTTGGGGCATTTACTGTCGCGGGCGCTAGGCCTACCCACACAAGTGAGGTATAATTTTTATCGGGAGACTTGGGGGAATGCTGGGTGGAAGGAAATTTGTGGCTCCTCTCAGATTCCCGAACTTTCTGCTACAGAAATGTGAGGAACATGTGTTTTTTTAGCCAAATTTTGAGGTTTGCAAAGGATTCTGGGAAACAGAACCTGGTCCGAGCCCCGCAAGTCACCCCTCCTTGGATTCCCCTAGGTCTCTAGTTTTCAGAAATGCACAGGTTTGGTAGGTTTCCCTAGGTGCCAGCTGAGCTAGAGGCCAAAATCTACAGATAGGCACTTCGCAAAAAACACCTCTGTTTTCTTCCAAAAATGTGGATGTGTCCACTTTGCGCTTTGGTGCGTTTCCTGTCGCGGGCGCTAGGCCTACCCACACAAGTGAGGTATCATTTTTATCGGGAGACTTGGGGGAACGCTGGGTGGAAGGAAATTTGTGGCTCCTCTCACATTTCAGAACTTTATGCCACAGAAATGTGAGGAACATGTGTTTTTTAAGCCAAATTTTGAGGTTTGCAAAGGATTCTGGGTAACAGAACCTGGTCCGAGCCCCGCAAGTCACCCCTCCTTGGATTCCCCTAGGTCTCTAGTTTTCAGAAATGCACAGGTTTGGTAGGTTTCCCTAGGTGCCGGCTGAGCTAGAGGCCAAAATCTACAGGTAGGCACTTCGCAAAAAACACCTCTGTTTTCTTCGAAAAATTTGGATGTGTCCACGTTGCGCTTTGGGGCGTTTCCTGTCGCGGGCGCTAGGCCTACCCACACAATTGAGGTATCATTTTTATCGGGAGACTTGGGGGAACGCTGGGTGGAAGGAAATTTGTGGCTCCTCTCACATTCCAGAACTTTATGCCACAGAAATGTGAGGAACATGCGTTTTTTTAAGCCATATTTTGAGGTTTGCAAAGGATTCTGGGTAACAGAACCTGGTCCGAGCCCCGCAAGTCACCCCTCCTTGGATTCCCCTAGGTCTCTAGTTTTCAGAAATGCACAGGTTTGGTACGTTACCCTAGGTGCCGGCTGAGCTAGAGGCCAAAATCTTCAGGTAGGCACTTCACAAAAAACACCTCTGTTTTATTCCAAAAATGTGGATGTGTCCATGTTGCGCTTTGGGGCGTTTCCTGTCGCGGGCGCTAAGCCTACCCACACAAGTGAGGTATCATTTTTATCGGGAGACTTGGGGGAACGCTGGGTGGAAGGAAATTTGTGGCTTCTCTCAGATTCCCGAACTTTCTGCCACAGAAATGTGAGGAACATGTGTTTTTTTTAGCCAAATTTTGAGGTTTGCAAAGGATTCTGGGAAACAGAACCTGGTCCGAGCCCCGCAAGTCACCCCTCCTTGGATTCCCCTAGGTCTCTAGTTTTCAGAAATGCACAGGTTTGGTAGGTGTCCCTAGGTGCCAGCTGAGCTAGAGGCCAAAATCTACAGGTAGGCACTTCGCAAAAAACACCTCTGTTTTCTTCCAAAAATTTGGATGTGTCCACGTTGCGCTTTGGTGCGTTTCCTGTCGCGGGCGCTAGGCCTACCCACACAAGTGAGGTATCATTTTTATCGGGAGACTTTGGGGAACGCTGGGTGGAAGGAAATTTGTGGCTGCTCTCAGATTCCAGTACTTTTTTGCCACAGAAATGTGAGGAACATGTGTTTTTTTAGCCAAATTTTGAGGTTTGCAAAGGATTCTGGGTAACAGAACCTGGTCCGAGCCCCGCAAGTCTTCCCTCCTTGGATTCCCCTAGGTCTCTAGTTTTCAGAAATGCACAGGTTTGGTAGGTTTCCCTAGGTGCCGGCTGAGCTAGAGGCCAAAATCTACAGGTAGGCACTTCGCAAAAAACACCTCTGTTTTCTTCCAAAAATTTGGATGTGTCCACGTTGCGCTTTGGTGCGTTTCCTGTCGCGGGCACTAGGCCTACCCACACAAGTGAGGTATCATTTTTATCGGGAGACTTGGGGGAACACCGGGTGGAAGGAAATTTGTGGCTTCTCTCAGATTCCCGAACTTTCTGCCACAGAAATGTGAGGAACATGTGTTTTTTTAGCCAAATTTTGAGGTTTGCAAAGGATTCTGGGTAACAGAACCTAGTCCGAGCCACGCAAGTCACCCCTCCTTGGATTCCCCTAGGTCTCTCGTTTTCAGAAATGCACAGGTTTGGTAGGTTTCCCTAGGTGCCGGCTGAGCTAGAGGCCAAAATCTACAGGTAGGCACTTCGCAAAAAACACCTCTGTTTTCTTCCAAAAATTTGGATGTGTCCAGTTGCGCTTTGGTGCGTTTCCTGTCGCGGGCGCTAGGCCTACCCACATAAGTGAGGTATCATTTTTATCGGGAGACTTGGGGGAACGCTGGGTGGAAGGAAATTTGTGGCTCCTCTCACATTCCAGAACTTTATGCCACAGAAATGTGAGGAACATGTGTTTTTTAAGCCATATTTTGAGGTTTGCAAAGGATTCAGGGTAACAGAACCTGGTCCGAGCCCCGCAAGTCACCCCTCCTTGGATTCCCCTAGGTCTCTAGTTTTCAGAAATGCACAGGTTTGGTAGGTTACCGTAGGTGCCGGCTGAGGTAGAGGCCAAAATCTTCAGGTAGGCACTTCGCAAAAAACACCTCTGTTTTATTCCAAAAATGTGGATGTGTCCATGTTGCGCTTTGGGGCGTTTCCTGTCGCGGGCGCTAGGCCTACCCACACCAGTGAGGTATCATTTTTATCGGGAGACTTGGGGGAACGCTGGGTGGAAGGAAATTTGTGGCTTCTCTCAGATTCCCGAACTTTCTGCAACAGAAATGTGAGGAACATGTGTTTTTTTTAGCCAAATTTTGAGGTTTAGCAAAGGATTCTGGGAAACAGAACCTGTCCGAGCCCCGCAAGTCACCCCTCCTTGGATTCCCCTAGGTCTCTAGTTTTCAGAAATGCACAGGTTTGGTAGGTTTCCCTTGGTGCCAGCTGAGCTAGAGGCCAAAATCTACAGGTAGGCACTTCGCAAAAAACACCTCTGTTTTCTTCCAAAAATGTGGATGTGTCCACGTTGCGCTTTGGTGCGTTTCCTGTCGCGGGCGCTAGGCCTACCCACACAAGTGAGGTATCATTTTTATCGGGAGACTTGGGGGAACGCTGGGTGGAAGGAAATTTGTGGCTCCTCTCAGATTCCAGTACTTTTTTGCCACAGAAATGTGAGGAACATGTGTTTTTTAAGCCATATTTTGAGGTTTGCAAAGGATTCTGGGTAACAGAACCTGGTCCGAGCCCCGCAAGTCACCCCTCCTTGGATTCCCCTAGGTCTCTAGTTTTCAGAAATGCACAGGTTTGGTAGGTTTCCCTAGGTGCCGGCTGAGCTAGAGGCCACAATCTACAGGTAGGCACTTCGCAAAAAACACCTCTGTTTTCTTTCAAAAATTTGGATGTGTCCACGTTGCGCTTTGGGGCGTTTCCTGTCGCGGGCGCTAGGCCTACCCACACAAGTGAGGTATAATTTTTATCGGGAGACTTGGGGGAATGCTGGGTGGAAGGAAATTTGTGGCTCCTCTCAGATTCCCGAACTTTCTGCTACAGAAATGTGAGGAACATGTGTTTTTTTAGCCAAATTTTGAGGTTTGCAAAGGATTCTGGGTAACAGAACCTGGTCCGAGCCCCGCAAGTCACCCCTCCTTGGATTCCCCTAGGTCTCTAGTTTTCAGAAATGCACAGGTTTGGTAGGTTTCCCTAGGTGCCGGCTGAGCTAGAGGCCAAAATCTACAGGTAGGCACTTCGCAAAAAACACCTCTGTTTTCTTCCAAAAATTTGGATGTGTCCACGTTGCGCTTTGGGGCGTTTCCTGTCGCGGGCGCTAGGCCTACCCACACTAGTGAGGTATCATTTGTATCGGGAGACTTGGGGGAACGCTGGGTGGAAGGAAATTTGTGGCTCCTCTCAGATTCCCGAACTTTCTGCCACAGAAATGTGAGGAACATGTGTTTTGTTAGCCAAATTTTGAGGTTTGCAAAGGATTCTGGGTAACAGAACCTGGTCCGAGCCCCGCAAGTCACCTCTCCTTGGATTCCCCTAGGTCTCTAGTTTTCAGAAATGCACAGGTTTGGTAGGTTTCCCTAGGTGCCGGCTGAGCTAGAGGCCAAAATCTACAGGTAGGCACTTCGCAAAAAACACCTCTGTTTTCTTCCAAAAATTTGGATGTGTCCACGTTGCGCTTTGGGGCATTTACTGTCGCGGGCGCTAGGCCTACCCACACAAGTGAGGTATAATTTTTATCGGGAGACTTGGGGGAATGCTGGGTGGAAGGAAATTTGTGGCTCCTCTCAGATTCCCGAACTTTCTGCTACAGAAATGTGAGGAACATGTGTTTTTTTAGCCAAATTTTGAGGTTTGCAAAGGATTCTGGGAAACAGAACCTGGTCCGAGCCCCGCAAGTCACCCCTCCTTGGATTCCCCTAGGTCTCTAGTTTTCAGAAATGCACAGGTTTGGTAGGTTTCCCTAGGTGCCAGCTGAGCTAGAGGCCAAAATCTACAGATAGGCACTTCGCAAAAAACACCTCTGTTTTCTTCCAAAAATGTGGATGTGTCCACGTTGCGCTTTGGTGCGTTTCCTGTCGCGGGCGCTAGGCCTACCCACACAAGTGAGGTATCATTTTTATCGGGAGACTTGGGGGAACGCTGGGTGGAAGGAAATTTGTGGCTCCTCTCACATTTCAGAACTTTATGCCACAGAAATGTGAGGAACATGTGTTTTTTAAGCCAAATTTTGAGGTTTGCAAAGGATTCTGGGTAACAGAACCTGGTCCGAGCCCCGCAAGTCACCCCTCCTTGGATTCCCCTAGGTCTCTAGTTTTCAGAAATGTACAGGTTTGGTAGGTTTCCCTAGGTGCCGGCTGAGCTAGAGGCCAAAATCTACAGGTAGGCACTTCGCAAAAAACACCTCTGTTTTCTTCGAAAAATTTGGATGTGTCCACGTTGCGCTTTGGGGCGTTTCCTGTCGCGGGCGCTAGGCCTACCCACACAAGTGAGGTATCATTTTTATCGGGAGACTTGGGGGAACGCTGGGTGGATGGAAATTTGTGGCTCCTCTCACATTCCAGAACTTTATGCCACAGAAATGTGAGGAACATGCGTTTTTTTAAGCCATATTTTGAGGTTTGCAAAGGATTCTGGGTAACAGAACCTGGTCCGAGCCCCGCAAGTCACCCCTCCTTGGATTCCCCTAGGTCTCTAGTTTTCAGAAATGCACAGGTTTGGTAGGTTACCCTAGGTGCCGGCTGAGCTAGAGGCAAAAATCTTCAGGTAGGCACTTCGCAAAAAACACCTCTGTTTTATTCCAAAAATGTGGATGTGTCCATGTTGCGCTTTGGGGCGTTTCCTGTCACGGGCGCTAAGCCTACCCACACAAGTGAGGTATCATTTTTATCGGGAGACTTGGGGGAACGCTGGGTGGAAGGAAATTTGTGGCTTTTCTCAGATTCTTGAACTTTCTGCCACAGAAATGTGAGGAACATGTGGTTTTTTTAGCCAAATTTTGAGGTTTGCAAAGGATTCTGGGAAACAGAACCTGGTCCGAGCCCCGCAAGTCTTCCCTCCTTGGATTCCCCTAGGTCTCTAGTTTTCAGAAATGCACAGGTTTGGTAGGTTTCCCTAGGTGCCGGCTGAGCTAGAGGCCAAAATCTACAGGTAGGCACTTCGCAAAAAACACCTCTGTTTTCTTCCAAAAATTTGGATGTGTCCACGTTGCGCTTTGGTGCGTTTCCTGTCGCGGGCACTAGGCCTACCCACACAAGTGAGGTATCATTTTTATCGGGAGACTTGGGGGAACACCGGGTGGAAGGAAATTTGTGGCTTCTCTCAGATTCCCGAACTTTCTGCCACAGAAATGTGAGGAACATGTGTTTTTTTAGCCAAATTTTGAGGTTTGCAAAGGATTCTGGGTAACAGAACCTAGTCCGAGCCCCGCAAGTCACCCCTCCTTGGATTCCCCTAGGTCTCTCGTTTTCAGAAATGCACAGGTTTGGTATGTTTCCCTAGGTGCCGGCTGAGCTAGAGGCCAAAATCTACAGGTAGGCACTTCGCAAAAAACACCTCTGTTTTCTTCCAAAAATTTGGATGTGTCCAGTTGCGCTTTGGTGCGTTTCCTGTCGCGGGCGCTAGGCCTACCCACATAAGTGAGGTATCATTTTTATCGGGAGACTTGGGGGAACGCTGGGTGGAAGGAAATTTGTGGCTCCTCTCACATTCCAGAACTTTATGCCACAGAAATGTGAGGAACATGTGTTTTTTAAGCCATATTTTGAGGTTTGCAAAGGATTCTGGGTAACAGAACCTGGTCCGAGCCCCGCAAGTCACCCCTCCTTGGATTCCCCTAGGTCTCTAGTTTTCAGAAATGCACAGGTTTGGTAGGTTACCCTAGGTGCCGGCTGAGGTAGAGGCCAAAATCTTCAGGTAGGCACTTCGCAAAAAACACCTCTGTTTTATTCCAAAAATGTGGATGTGTCCATGTTGCGCTTTGGGGCGTTTCCTGTCGCGGGCGCTAGGCCTACCCACACCAGTGAGGTATCATTTTTATCGGGAGACTTGGGGGAACGCTGGGTGGAAGGAAATTTGTGGCTTCTCTCAGATTCCCGAACTTTCTGCAACAGAAATGTGAGGAACATGTGTTTTTTTTAGCCAAATTTTGAGGTTTGCAAAGGATTCTGGGAAACAGAACCTGTCCGAGCCCCGCAAGTCACCCCTCCTTGGATTCCCCTAGGTCTCTAGTTTTCAGAAATGCACAGGTTTGGTAGGTTTCCCTTGGTGCCAGCTGAGCTAGAGGCCAAAATCTACAGGTAGGCACTTCGCAAAAAACACCTCTGTTTTCTTCCAAAAATGTGGATGTGTCCACGTTGCGCTTTGGTGCGTTTCCTGTCGCGGGCGCTAGGCCTACCCACACAAGTGAGGTATCATTTTTATCGGGAGACTTGGGGGAACGCTGGGTGGAAGGAAATTTGTGGCTCCTCTCAGATTCCAGTACTTTTTTGCCACAGAAATGTGAGGAACATGTGTTTTTTTAGCCAAATTTTTAGGTTTGCAAAGGATTCTGGGTAACAGAACCTGGTCCGAGCCCCGCAAGTCTTCCCTCCTTGGATTCCCCTAGGTCTCTAGTTTTCAGAAATGCACAGGTTTGGTAGGTTTCCCTAGGTGCCGGCTGAGCTAGAGGCCACAATCTACAGGTAGGCACTTCGCAAAAAACACCTCTGTTTTCTTCCAAAAATTTGGATGTGTCCACGTTGCGCTTTGGGGCGTTTCCTGTCGCGGGCGCTAGGCCTACCCACACAAGTGAGGTATAATTTTTATCGGGAGACTTGGGGGAATGCTGGGTGGAAGGAAATTTGTGGCTCCTCTCAGATTCCCGAACTTTCTGCTACAGAAATGTGAGGAACATGTGTTTTTTTAGCCAAATTTTGAGGTTTGCAAAGGATTCTGGGTAACAGAACCTGGTCCGAGCCCCGCAAGTCACCCCTCCTTGGATTCCCCTAGGTCTCTAGTTTTCAGAAATGCACAGGTTTGGTAGGTTTCCCTAGGTGCCGGCTGAGCTAGAGGCCAAAATCTACAGGTAGGCACTTCGCAAAAAACACCTCTGTTTTCTTCCAAAAATTTGGATGTGTCCACGTTGCGCTTTGGGGCGTTTCCTGTCGCGGGCGCTAGGCCTACCCACACTAGTGAGGTATCATTTTTATCGGGAGACTTGGGGGAACGCTGGGTGGAAGGAAATTTGTGGCTCCTCTCAGATTCCCGAACTTTCTGCCACAGAAATGTGAGGAACATGTGTTTTGTTAGCCAAATTTTGAGGTTTGCAAAGGATTCTGGGTAACAGAACCTGGTCCGAGCCCCGCAAGTCACCTCTCCTTGGATTCCCCTAGGTCTCTAGTTTTCAGAAATGCACAGGTTTGGTAGGTTTCCCTAGGTGCCGGCTGAGCTAGAGGCCAAAATCTACAGGTAAGCACTTCGCAAAAAACACCTCTGTTTTCTTCCAAAAATTTGGATGTGTCCACGTTGCGCTTTGGGGCATTTACTGTCGCGGGCGCTAGGCCTACCCACACAAGTGAGGTATAATTTTTATCGGGAGACTTGGGGGAATGCTGGGTGGAAGGAAATTTGTGGCTCCTCTCAGATTCCCGAACTTTCTGCTACAGAAATGTGAGGAACATGTGTTTTTTTAGCCAAATTTTGAAGTTTGCAAAGGATTCTGGGAAACAGAACCTGGTCCGAGCCCCGCAAGTTACCCCTCCTTGGATTCCCCTAGGTCTCTAGTTTTCAGAAATGCACAGGTTTGGTAGGTTTCCCTATGTGCCAGCTGAGCTAGAGGCCAAAATCTACAGATAGGCTCTTCGCAAAAAACACCTCTGTTTTCTTCCAAAAATGTGGATGTGTCCACGTTGCGCTTTGGTGCGTTTCCTGTCGCGGGCGCTAGGCCTACCCACACAAGTGAGGTATCATTTTTATCGGGAGACTTGGGGGAACGCTGGGTGGAAGGAAATTTGTGGCTCCTCTCACATTTCAGAACTTTATGCCACAGAAATGTGAGGAACATGTGTTTTTTAAGCCAAATTTTGAGGTTTGCAAAGGATTCTGGGTAACAGAACCTGGTCCGAGCCCCGCAAGTCACCCCTCCTTGGATTCCCCTAGGTCTCTAGTTTTCAGAAATGCACAGGTTTGGTAGGTTTCCCTAGGTGCCGGCTGAGCTAGAGGCCAAAATCTACAGGTAGGCACTTCGCAAAAAACACCTCTGTTTTCTTCCAAAAATTTGGATGTGTCCACGTTGCGCTTTGGTGCGTTTCCTGTCGCGGGCGCTAGGCCTACCCACACAAGTGAGGTATCATTTTTATCGGAAGACTTGGGGGAACGCTGGGTGGAAGGAAATTTGTGGCTCCTCTCACATTCCAGAACTTTATGCCACAGAAATGTGAGGAACATGTGTTTTTTTAAGCCATATTTTGAGGTTTGCAAAGGATTCTGGGTAACAGAACCTGGTCCGAGCCCCGCAAGTCACCCCTCCTTGGATTCCCCTAGGTCTCTAGTTTTCAGAAATGCACAGGTTTGGTAGGTTACCCTAGGTGCCGGCTGAGCTAGAGGCCAAAATCTTCAGGTAGGCCCTTCGCAAAAAACACCTCTGTTTTATTCCAAAAATGTGGATGTGTCCATGTTGCGCTTTGGGGCGTTTCCTGTCGCGGGCGCTAAGCCTACCCACACAAGTGAGGTATCATTTTTATCGGGAGACTTGGGGGAACGCTGGGTGGAAGGAAATTTGTGGCTTCTCTCAGATTCTTGAACTTTCTGCCACAGAAATGTGAGGAACTTGTGTTTTTTTTAGCCAAATTTTGAGGTTTGCAAAGGATTCTGGGAAACAGAACCTGGTCCGAGCCCCGCAAGTCACCCCTCCTTGGATTCCCCTATGTCTCTAGTTTTCAGAAATGCACAGGTTTGGTAGGTTTCCCTAGGTGCCAGCTGAGCTAGAGGCCAAAATCTACAGATAGGCACTTCGCAAAAAACACCTCTGTTTTCTTCCAAAAATGTGGATGTGTCCACGTTGCGCTTTGGTGCGTTTCCTGTCGCGGGCGCTAGGCCTACCCACACAAGTGAGGAATCATTTTTATCGGGAGACTTGGGGGAACGCTGGGTGGAAGGAAATTTGTGGCTCCTCTCACATTTCAGAACTTTATGCCACAGAAATGTGAGGAACATGTGTTTTTTAAGCCAAATTTTGAGGTTTGCAAAGGATTCTGGGTAACAGAACCTGGTCCGAGCCCCGCAAGTCACCCCTCCTTGGATTCCCCTAGGTCTCTAGTTTTCAGAAATGCACATGTTTGGTAGGTTACCCTAGGTGCCGGCTGAGCTAGAGGCCAAAATCTTCAGGTAGGCACTTCGCAAAAAACACCTCTGTTTTATTCCAAAAATGTGGATGTGTCCATGTTGCGCTTTGGGGCGTTTCCTGTCACGGGCGCTAGGCCTACCCACACAAGTGAGGTATCATTTTTATCGGGAGACTTGGGGGAACGCTGGGTGGAAGGAAATTTGTGGCTCCTCTCAGATTCCCGAACTTTCTGCCACAGAAATGTGAGGAACATGTGTTTTGTTAGCCAAATTTTGAGGTTTGCAAAGGATTCTGGGTAACAGAACCTGGTCCGAGCCCCGCAAGTCACCTCTCCTTGGATTCCCCTAGGTCTCTAGTTTTCAGAAATGCACAGGTTTGGTAGGTTTCCCTAGGTGCCGGCTGAGCTAGAGGCCAAAATCTACAGGTAGGCACTTCGCAAAAAACACCTCTGTTTTCTTCCAAAAATTTTGATGTGTCCACGTTGCGCTTTGGGGCGTTTCCTGTCGCGGGCGCTAGGCCTACCCACACAAGTGAGGTATCATTTTTATCGGGAGACTTGGGGGAACGCTGGGTGGAAGTAAATTTGTGGCTCCTCTCACATTCCAGAACTTTATGCCACAGAAATGTGAGGAACATGTGTTTTTTTAGCCATATTTTGAGGTTTGCAAAGGATTCTGTGTAACAGAACCTGGTCCGAGCCCCGCAAGTCACCCCTCCTTGGATTCTCCTAGGTCTCTAGTTTTCAGAAATGCACAGGTTTGGTAGGTTACCCTAGGTGCCGGCTGAGCTAGAGGTCAAAATCTTCAGGTAGGCACTTCGCAAAAAACACCTCTGTTTTATTCCCAAAATGTGGATGTGTCCACATTGCGCTTTGGGGCGTTTCCTGTCGCGGGCGCTAGGCCTACCCACACAAGTGAGGTATCATTTTTATCGGGAGACTTGGGGGAACGCTGGGTGGAAGGAAATTTGTGGCTTCTCTCAGATTCCCGAACTTTCTGCCACAGAAATGTGAGGAACATGTGTTTTTTTAGCCAAAGTTTGAGGTTTGCAAAGGATTCTGGGTAACAGAACCTGGTCCGAGCCCCGCAAGTCACCCCTCCTTGGATTCCCCTAGGTCTCTAGTTTTCAGAAATGCACAGGTTTGGTAGGTTTCCCTAGGTGCCGGCTGAGCTAGAGGCCAAAATCTACAGGTAGGCACTTCGCAAAAAACACCTCTGTTTTCTTCGAAAAATTTGGATGTGTCCACGTTGCGCTTTGGGGCGTTTCCTGTCGCGGGCGCTAGGCCTACCCACACAAGTGAGGTATCATTTTTATCGGGAGACTTGGGGGAACGCTGGGTGGAAGGAAATTTGTGGCTCCTCTCACATTCCAGAACTTTATGCCACAGAAATGTGAGGAACATGTGTTTTTTTAAGCCATATTTTGAGGTTTGCAAAGGATTCTGGGTAACAGAACCTGGTCCGAGCCCCGCAAGTCACCCCTCCTTGGATTCCCCTAGGTCTCTAGTTTTCAGAAATGCACAGGTTTGGTAGGTTACCCTAGGTGCCGGCTGAGCTAGAGGCCAAAATCTTCAGGTAGGCACTTCGCAAAAAACACCTCTGTTTTATTCCAAAAATGTGGATGTGTCCATGTTGCGCTTTGGGGCGTTTCCTGTCGCGAGCGCTAGGCCTACCCACACAAGTGAGGTATCATTTTTATCGGGAGACTTGGGGGAATGCTGGGTGGAAGGAAATTTGTGGCTTCTCTCAGATTCCCGAACTTTCTGCCACAGAAATGTGAGGAACATGTGTTTTTTTTAGCCAAATTTTGAGGTTTGCAAAGGATTCTGGGAAACAGAACCTGGTCCGAGCCCCGCAAGTCACCCCTCCTTGGATTCCCCTATGTCTCTAGTTTTCAGAAATGCACAGGTTTGGTAGGTTTCCCTAGGTGCAAGCTGAGCTAGAGGCCAAAATCTACAGATAGGCACTTCGCAAAAAACACCTCTGTTTTCTTCCAAAAATGTGGATGTGTCCACGTTGCGCTTTGGTGCGTTTCCTGTCGCGGGCGCTAGGCCTACCCACACAAGTGAGGTATCATTTTTATCGGGAGACTTGGGGGAACGCTGGGTGGAAGGAAATTTGTGGCTCCTCTCACATTTCAGAACTTTATGCCACAGAAATGTGAGGAACATGTGTTTTTTAAGCCAAATTTTGAGGTTTGCAAAGGATTCTGGGTAACAGAACCTGGTCCGAGCCCCGCAAGTCACCCCTCCTTGGATTCCCCTAGGTCTCTAGTTTTCAGAAATGCACATGTTTGGTAGGTTACCCTAGGTGCCGGCTGAGCTAGAGGCCAAAATCTTCAGGTAGGCACTTCGCAAAAAACACCTCTGTTTTATTCCAAAAATGTGGATGTGTCCATGTTGCGCTTTGGGGCGTTTCTTGTCACGGGCGCTAGGCCTACCCACACAAGTGAGGTATCATTTTTATCGGGAGACTTGGGGGAACGCTGGGTGGAAGGAAATTTGTGGCTTCTCTCAGATTCCCGAACTTTCTGCCACAGAAATGTGAGGAACATGTGTTTTTTTAGCCAAATTTTGAGGTTTGCAAAGGATTCTGGGAAACAGAACCTGGTCCGAGCCCCGCAAGTCACCCCTCCTTGGATTCCCCTAGGTCTCTAGTTTTCAGAAATGCACAGGTTTGGTAGGTGTCCCTAGGTGCCAGCTGAGCTAGAGGCCAAAATCTACAGGTAGGCACTTCGCAAAAAACACCTCTGTTTTCTTCCAAAAATTTGGATGTGTCCACGTTGCGCTTTGGTGCGTTTCCTGTCGCGGGCGCTAGGCCTACCCACACAAGTGAGGTATCATTTTTATCGGGAGACTTTGGGGAACGCTGGGTGGAAGGAAATTTGTGGCTCCTCTCAGATTCCAGTACTTTTTTGCCACAGAAATGTGAGGAACATGTGTTTTTTTAGCCAAATTTTGAGGTTTGCAAAGGATTCTGGGTAACAGAACCTGGTCCGAGCCCCGCAAGTCTTCCCTCCTTGGATTCCCCTAGGTCTCTAGTTTTCAGAAATGCACAGGTTTGGTAGGTTTCCCTAGGTGCCGGCTGAGCTAGAGGCCAAAATCTACAGGTAGGCACTTCGCAAAAAACACCTCTGTTTTCTTCCAAAAATTTGGATGTGTCCACGTTGCGCTTTGGTGCGTTTCCTGTCGCGGGCACTAGGCCTACCCACACAAGTGAGGTATCATTTTTATCGGGAGACTTGGGGGAACACTGGGTGGAAGGAAATTTGTGGCTTCTCTCAGATTCCCGAACTTTCTGCCACAGAAATGTGAGGAACATGTGTTTTTTTAGCCAAATTTTG
Source organism: Pleurodeles waltl (assembly GCF_031143425.1). Classification (NCBI taxonomy): domain Eukaryota; kingdom Metazoa; phylum Chordata; class Amphibia; order Caudata; family Salamandridae; genus Pleurodeles; species Pleurodeles waltl. The sequence goes on along the minus strand of NC_090436.1, from coordinate 218,069,924 downwards.
AGGTTTGCAAAGGATTCTGGGTAAGAGAACCTAGTCCGAGCCCCGCAAGTCACCCCTCCTTGGATTCCCCTAGGTCTCTCGTTTTCAGAAATGCACAGGTTTGGTAGGTTACCCTAGGTGCCGGCTGAGGTAGAGGCCAAAATCTTCAGGTAGGCACTTCGCAAAAAACACCTCTGTTTTCTTCCAAAAATTTGGATGTGTCCAGTTGCGCTTTGGTGCGTTTCCTGTCGCGGGCGCTAGGCCTACCCACATAAGTGAGGTCTCATTTTTATCGGGAGACTTGGGGGAACGCTGGGTGGAAGGAAATTTGTGGCTCCTCTCACATTCCAGAACTTTATGCCACAGAAATGTGAGGAACATGTGTTTTTTAAGCCATATTTTGAGGTTTGCAAAGGATTCTGGGTAACAGAACCTGGTCCGAGCCCCGCAAGTCACCCCTCCTTGGATTCCCCTAGGTCTCTAGTTTTCAGAAATGCACAGGTTTGGTAGGTTACCCTAGGTGCCGGCTGAGGTAGAGGCCAAAATCTTCAGGTAGGCACTTCGCAAAAAACACCTCTGTTTTATTCCAAAAATGTGGATGTGTCCATGTTGCGCTTTGGGGCGTTTCCTGTCGCGGGCGCTAGGCCTACCCACACCAGTGAGGTATCATTTTTATCGGGAGACTTGGGGGAACGCTGGGTGGAAGGAAATTTGTGGCTTCTCTCAGATTCCCGAACTTTCTGCAACAGAAATGTGAGGAACATGTGTTTTTTTTAGCCAAATTTTGAGGTTTGCAAAGGATTCTGGGAAACAGAACCTGGTCCGAGCCCCGCAAGTCACCCCTCCTTGCATTCCCCTAGGTCTCTAGTTTCAGAAATGCACAGGTTTGGTAGGTTTCCCTTGGTGCCAGCTGAGCTAGAGGCCAAAATCTACAGGTAGGCACTTCGCAAAAAACACCTCTGTTTTCTTCCAAAAATGTGGATGTGTCCACGTTGCGCTTTGGTGCGTTTCCTGTCGCGGGCGCTAGGCCTACCCACACAAGTGAGGTATCATTTTTATCGGGAGACTTGGGGGAACGCTGGGTGGAAGGAAATTTGTGGCTCCTCTCAGATTCCAGTACTTTTTTGCCACAGAAATGTGAGGAACATGTGTTTTTTTAGCCAAATTTTGAGGTGTGCAAAGGATTCTGGGAAACAGAACCTGGTCCGAGCCCCGCAAGTCTTCCCTCCTTGGATTCCCCTAGGTCTCTAGTTTTCAGAAATGCACAGGTTTGGTAGGTTTCCCTAGGTGCCGGCTGAGCTAGAGGCCAAAATCTACATTTAGGCACTTCGCAAAAAACACCTCTGTTTTCTTCCAAAAATTTGGATGTGTCCACGTTGCGCTTTGGGGCGTTTCCTGTCGCGGGCGCTAGGCCTACCCTCACAAGTGAGGTATAATTTTTATCGGGAGACTTGGGGGAATGCTGGGTGGAAGGAAATTTGTGGCTCCTCTCAGATTCCCGAACTTTCTGCTACAGAAATGTGAGGAACATGTGTTTTTTTAGCCAAATTTTGAGGTTTGCAAAGGATTCTGGGTAACAGAACCTGGTCCGAGCCCCGCAAGTCACCCCTCCTTGGATTCCCCTAGGTCTCTAGTTTTCAGAAATGCACAGGTTTGGTAGGTTTCCCTAGGTGCCGGCTGAGCTAGAGGCCAAAATCTACAGGTAGGCACTTCGCAAAAAACAGCTCTGTTTTCTTCCAAAAATTTGGATGTGTCCACGTTGCGCTTTGGGGCGTTTCCTGTCGCGGGCGCTAGGCCTACCCACACAAGTGAGGTATCATTTTTATCGGGAGACTTGGGGGAACGCTGGGTGGAAGGAAATTTGTGGGTCCTCTCAGATTCCAGAACTTTCTGCCACAGAAATGTGAGGAACATGTGTTTTTTTAGCCAAATTTTGAGGTTTGCAAAGGATTCTGGGTAACAGAACCTGGTCCGAGCCCCGCAAGTCACCCCTCCTTGGATTCCCCTAGGTCTCTAGTTTTCAGAAATGCACAGGTTTGGTAGGTTTCCCTAGGTGCCGGCTGAGCTAGAGGCCAAAATCTACAGGTAGGCACTTCGCAAAAAACACCTCTGTATTCTTCCAAAAATTTGGATGTGTCCACGTTGCGCTTTGGGGCGTTTCCTGTCGCGGGCGCTAGGCCTACCCACACTAGTGAGGTATCATTTTTATCGGGAGACTTGGGGGAACGCTGGGTGGAAGGAAATTTGTGGCTCCTCTCAGATTCCCGAACTTTCTGCCACAGAAATGTGAGGAACATGTGTTTTGTTAGCCAAATTTTGGGGTTTGCAAAGGATTCTGGGTAACAGAACCTGGTCCGAGCCCCGCAAGTCACCTCTCCTTGGATTCCCCTCGGTCTCTAGTTTTCAGAAATGCACAGGTTTGGTAGGTTTCCCTAGGTGCCGGCTGAGCTAGAGGCCAAAATCTACAGGTAGGCACTTCGCAAAAAACACCTCTGTTTTCTTCCAAAAATTTTGATGTGTCCACGTTGCGCTTTGGGGCGTTTCCTGTCGCGGGCGCTAGGCCTACCCACACAAGTGAGGTATCATTTTTATTGGGAGACTTGGGGGAACGCTGGGTGGAAGGAAATTTGTGGCTCCTCTCACATTCCAGAACTTTATGCCACAGAAATGTGAGGAACATGCGTTTTTTTAAGCCATATTTTGAGGTTTGCAAAGGATTCTGGGTAACAGAACCTGGTCCGAGCCCCGCAAGTCACCCCTCCTTGGATTCCCCTAGGTCTCTAGTTTTCAGAAATGCACAGGTTTGGTAGGTTACCCTAGGTGCCGGCTGAGCTAGAGGCCAAAATCTTCAGGTAGGCACTTCACAAAAAACACCTCTGTTTTATTCCAAAAATGTGGATGTGTCCATGTTGCGCTTTGGGGCGTTTCCTGTCGCGGGCGCTAAGCCTACCCACACAAGTGAGGTATCATTTTTATCGGGAGACTTGGGGGAACGCTGGGTGGAAGGAAATTTGTGGCTTCTCTCAGATTCCCGAACTTTCTGCCACAGAAATGTGAGGAACATGTGTTTTTTTTAGCCAAATTTTGAGGTTTGCAAAGGATTCTGGGAAACAGAACCTGGTCCGAGCCCCGCAAGTCACCCCTCCTTGGATTCCCCTAGGTCTCTAGTTTTCAGAAATGCACAGGTTTGGTAGGTGTCCCTAGGTGCCAGCTGAGCTAGAGGCCAAAATCTACAGGTAGGCACTTCGCAAAAAACACCTCTGTTTTCTTCCAAAAATTTGGATGTGTCCACGTTGCGCTTTGGTGCGTTTCCTGTCGCGGGCGCTAGGCCTACCCACACAAGTGAGGTATCATTTTTATCGGGAGACTTTGGGGAACGCTGGGTGGAAGGAAATTTGTGGCTGCTCTCAGATTCCAGTACTTTTTTGCCACAGAAATGTGAGGAACATGTGTTTTTTTAGCCAAATTTTGAGGTTTGCAAAGGATTCTGGGTAACAGAACCTGGTCCGAGCCCCGCAAGTCTTCCCTCCTTGGATTCCCCTAGGTCTCTAGTTTTCAGAAATGCACAGGTTTGGTAGGTTTCCCTAGGTGCCGGCTGAGCTAGAGGCCAAAATCTACAGGTAGGCACTTCGCAAAAAACACCTCTGTTTTCTTCCAAAAATTTGGATGTGTCCACGTTGCGCTTTGGTGCGTTTCCTGTCGCGGGCACTAGGCCTACCCACACAAGTGAGGTATCATTTTTATCGGGAGACTTGGGGGAACACCGGGTGGAAGGAAATTTGTGGCTTCTCTCAGATTCCCGAACTTTCTGCCACAGAAATGTGAGGAACATGTGTTTTTTTAGCCAAATTTTGAGGTTTGCAAAGGATTCTGGGTAACAGAACCTAGTCCGAGCCACGCAAGTCACCCCTCCTTGGATTCCCCTAGGTCTCTCGTTTTCAGAAATGCACAGGTTTGGTAGGTTTCCCTAGGTGCCGGCTGAGCTAGAGGCCAAAATCTACAGGTAGGCACTTCGCAAAAAACACCTCTGTTTTCTTCCAAAAATTTGGATGTGTCCAGTTGCGCTTTGGTGCGTTTCCTGTCGCGGGCGCTAGGCCTACCCACATAAGTGAGGTATCATTTTTATCGGGAGACTTGGGGGAACGCTGGGTGGAAGGAAATTTGTGGCTCCTCTCACATTCCAGAACTTTATGCCACAGAAATGTGAGGAACATGTGTTTTTTAAGCCATATTTTGAGGTTTGCAAAGGATTCAGGGTAACAGAACCTGGTCCGAGCCCCGCAAGTCACCCCTCCTTGGATTCCCCTAGGTCTCTAGTTTTCAGAAATGCACAGGTTTGGTAGGTTACCGTAGGTGCCGGCTGAGGTAGAGGCCAAAATCTTCAGGTAGGCACTTCGCAAAAAACACCTCTGTTTTATTCCAAAAATGTGGATGTGTCCATGTTGCGCTTTGGGGCGTTTCCTGTCGCGGGCGCTAGGCCTACCCACACCAGTGAGGTATCATTTTTATTGGGAGACTTGGGGGAACGCTGGGTGGAAGGAAATTTGTGGCTTCTCTCAGATTCCCGAACTTTCTGCAACAGAAATGTGAGGAACATGTGTTTTTTTTAGCCAAATTTTGAGGTTTAGCAAAGGATTCTGGGAAACAGAACCTGTCCGAGCCCCGCAAGTCACCCCTCCTTGGATTCCCCTAGGTCTCTAGTTTTCAGAAATGCACAGGTTTGGTAGGTTTCCCTTGGTGCCAGCTGAGCTAGAGGCCAAAATCTACAGGTAGGCACTTCGCAAAAAACACCTCTGTTTTCTTCCAAAAATGTGGATGTGTCCACGTTGCGCTTTGGTGCGTTTCCTGTCGCGGGCGCTAGGCCTACCCACACAAGTGAGGTATCATTTTTATCGGGAGACTTGGGGGAACGCTGGGTGGAAGGAAATTTGTGGCTCCTCTCAGATTCCAGTACTTTTTTGCCACAGAAATGTGAGGAACATGTGTTTTTTAAGCCATATTTTGAGGTTTGCAAAGGATTCTGGGTAACAGAACCTGGTCCGAGCCCCGCAAGTCACCCCTCCTTGGATTCCCCTAGGTCTCTAGTTTTCAGAAATGCACAGGTTTGGTAGGTTTCCCTAGGTGCCGGCTGAGCTAGAGGCCACAATCTACAGGTAGGCACTTCGCAAAAAACACCTCTGTTTTCTTCCAAAAATTTGGATGTGTCCACGTTGCGCTTTGGGGCGTTTCCTGTCGCGGGCGCTAGGCCTACCCACACTAGTGAGGTATCATTTTTATCGGGAGACTTGGGGGAACGCTGGGTGGAAGGAAATTTGTGGCTCCTCTCAGATTCCCGAACTTTCTGCCACAGAAATGTGAGGAACATGTGTTTTGTTAGCCAAATTTTGGGGTTTGCAAAGGATTCTGGGTAACAGAACCTGGTCCGAGCCCCGCAAGTCACCTCTCCTTGGATTCCCCTCGGTCTCTAGTTTTCAGAAATGCACAGGTTTGGTAGGTTTCCCTAGGTGCCGGCTGAGCTAGAGGCCAAAATCTACAGGTAGGCACTTCGCAAAAAACACCTCTGTTTTCTTCCAAAAATTTTGATGTGTCCACGTTGCGCTTTGGGGCGTTTCCTGTCGCGGGCGCTAGGCCTACCCACACAAGTGAGGTATCATTTTTATTGGGAGACTTGGGGGAACGCTGGGTGGAAGGAAATTTGTGGCTCCTCTCACATTCCAGAACTTTATGCCACAGAAATGTGAGGAACATGCGTTTTTTTAAGCCATATTTTGAGGTTTGCAAAGGATTCTGGGTAACAGAACCTGGTCCGAGCCCCGCAAGTCACCCCTCCTTGGATTCCCCTAGGTCTCTAGTTTTCAGAAATGCACAGGTTTGGTAGGTTACCCTAGGTGCCGGCTGAGCTAGAGGCCAAAATCTTCAGGTAGGCACTTCACAAAAAACACCTCTGTTTTATTCCAAAAATGTGGATGTGTCCATGTTGCGCTTTGGGGCGTTTCCTGTCGCGGGCGCTAAGCCTACCCACACAAGTGAGGTATCATTTTTATCGGGAGACTTGGGGGAACGCTGGGTGGAAGGAAATTTGTGGCTTCTCTCAGATTCCCGAACTTTCTGCCACAGAAATGTGAGGAACATGTGTTTTTTTTAGCCAAATTTTGAGGTTTGCAAAGGATTCTGGGAAACAGAACCTGGTCCGAGCCCCGCAAGTCACCCCTCCTTGGATTCCCCTAGGTCTCTAGTTTTCAGAAATGCACAGGTTTGGTAGGTGTCCCTAGGTGCCAGCTGAGCTAGAGGCCAAAATCTACAGGTAGGCACTTCGCAAAAAACACCTCTGTTTTCTTCCAAAAATTTGGATGTGTCCACGTTGCGCTTTGGTGCGTTTCCTGTCGCGGGCGCTAGGCCTACCCACACAAGTGAGGTATCATTTTTATCGGGAGACTTTGGGGAACGCTGGGTGGAAGGAAATTTGTGGCTGCTCTCAGATTCCAGTACTTTTTTGCCACAGAAATGTGAGGAACATGTGTTTTTTTAGCCAAATTTTGAGGTTTGCAAAGGATTCTGGGTAACAGAACCTGGTCCGAGCCCCGCAAGTCTTCCCTCCTTGGATTCCCCTAGGTCTCTAGTTTTCAGAAATGCACAGGTTTGGTAGGTTTCCCTAGGTGCCGGCTGAGCTAGAGGCCAAAATCTACAGGTAGGCACTTCGCAAAAAACACCTCTGTTTTCTTCCAAAAATTTGGATGTGTCCACGTTGCGCTTTGGTGCGTTTCCTGTCGCGGGCACTAGGCCTACCCACACAAGTGAGGTATCATTTTTATCGGGAGACTTGGGGGAACACCGGGTGGAAGGAAATTTGTGGCTTCTCTCAGATTCCCGAACTTTCTGCCACAGAAATGTGAGGAACATGTGTTTTTTTAGCCAAATTTTGAGGTTTGCAAAGGATTCTGGGTAACAGAACCTAGTCCGAGCCACGCAAGTCACCCCTCCTTGGATTCCCCTAGGTCTCTCGTTTTCAGAAATGCACAGGTTTGGTAGGTTTCCCTAGGTGCCGGCTGAGCTAGAGGCCAAAATCTACAGGTAGGCACTTCGCAAAAAACACCTCTGTTTTCTTCCAAAAATTTGGATGTGTCCAGTTGCGCTTTGGTGCGTTTCCTGTCGCGGGCGCTAGGCCTACCCACATAAGTGAGGTATCATTTTTATCGGGAGACTTGGGGGAACGCTGGGTGGAAGGAAATTTGTGGCTCCTCTCACATTCCAGAACTTTATGCCACAGAAATGTGAGGAACATGTGTTTTTTAAGCCATATTTTGAGGTTTGCAAAGGATTCAGGGTAACAGAACCTGGTCCGAGCCCCGCAAGTCACCCCTCCTTGGATTCCCCTAGGTCTCTAGTTTTCAGAAATGCACAGGTTTGGTAGGTTACCGTAGGTGCCGGCTGAGGTAGAGGCCAAAATCTTCAGGTAGGCACTTCGCAAAAAACACCTCTGTTTTATTCCAAAAATGTGGATGTGTCCATGTTGCGCTTTGGGGCGTTTCCTGTCGCGGGCGCTAGGCCTACCCACACCAGTGAGGTATCATTTTTATTGGGAGACTTGGGGGAACGCTGGGTGGAAGGAAATTTGTGGCTTCTCTCAGATTCCCGAACTTTCTGCAACAGAAATGTGAGGAACATGTGTTTTTTTTAGCCAAATTTTGAGGTTTAGCAAAGGATTCTGGGAAACAGAACCTGTCCGAGCCCCGCAAGTCACCCCTCCTTGGATTCCCCTAGGTCTCTAGTTTTCAGAAATGCACAGGTTTGGTAGGTTTCCCTTGGTGCCAGCTGAGCTAGAGGCCAAAATCTACAGGTAGGCACTTCGCAAAAAACACCTCTGTTTTCTTCCAAAAATGTGGATGTGTCCACGTTGCGCTTTGGTGCGTTTCCTGTCGCGGGCGCTAGGCCTACCCACACAAGTGAGGTATCATTTTTATCGGGAGACTTGGGGGAACGCTGGGTGGAAGGAAATTTGTGGCTCCTCTCAGATTCCAGTACTTTTTTGCCACAGAAATGTGAGGAACATGTGTTTTTTAAGCCATATTTTGAGGTTTGCAAAGGATTCTGGGTAACAGAACCTGGTCCGAGCCCCGCAAGTCACCCCTCCTTGGATTCCCCTAGGTCTCTAGTTTTCAGAAATGCACAGGTTTGGTAGGTTTCCCTAGGTGCCGGCTGAGCTAGAGGCCACAATCTACAGGTAGGCACTTCGCAAAAAACACCTCTGTTTTCTTTCAAAAATTTGGATGTGTCCACGTTGCGCTTTGGGGCGTTTCCTGTCGCGGGCGCTAGGCCTACCCACACAAGTGAGGTATAATTTTTATCGGGAGACTTGGGGGAATGCTGGGTGGAAGGAAATTTGTGGCTCCTCTCAGATTCCCGAACTTTCTGCTACAGAAATGTGAGGAACATGTGTTTTTTTAGCCAAATTTTGAGGTTTGCAAAGGATTCTGGGTAACAGAACCTGGTCCGAGCCCCGCAAGTCACCCCTCCTTGGATTCCCCTAGGTCTCTAGTTTTCAGAAATGCACAGGTTTGGTAGGTTTCCCTAGGTGCCGGCTGAGCTAGAGGCCAAAATCTACAGGTAGGCACTTCGCAAAAAACACCTCTGTTTTCTTCCAAAAATTTGGATGTGTCCACGTTGCGCTTTGGGGCGTTTCCTGTCGCGGGCGCTAGGCCTACCCACACTAGTGAGGTATCATTTGTATCGGGAGACTTGGGGGAACGCTGGGTGGAAGGAAATTTGTGGCTCCTCTCAGATTCCCGAACTTTCTGCCACAGAAATGTGAGGAACATGTGTTTTGTTAGCCAAATTTTGAGGTTTGCAAAGGATTCTGGGTAACAGAACCTGGTCCGAGCCCCGCAAGTCACCTCTCCTTGGATTCCCCTAGGTCTCTAGTTTTCAGAAATGCACAGGTTTGGTAGGTTTCCCTAGGTGCCGGCTGAGCTAGAGGCCAAAATCTACAGGTAGGCACTTCGCAAAAAACACCTCTGTTTTCTTCCAAAAATTTGGATGTGTCCACGTTGCGCTTTGGGGCATTTACTGTCGCGGGCGCTAGGCCTACCCACACAAGTGAGGTATAATTTTTATCGGGAGACTTGGGGGAATGCTGGGTGGAAGGAAATTTGTGGCTCCTCTCAGATTCCCGAACTTTCTGCTACAGAAATGTGAGGAACATGTGTTTTTTTAGCCAAATTTTGAGGTTTGCAAAGGATTCTGGGAAACAGAACCTGGTCCGAGCCCCGCAAGTCACCCCTCCTTGGATTCCCCTAGGTCTCTAGTTTTCAGAAATGCACAGGTTTGGTAGGTTTCCCTAGGTGCCAGCTGAGCTAGAGGCCAAAATCTACAGATAGGCACTTCGCAAAAAACACCTCTGTTTTCTTCCAAAAATGTGGATGTGTCCACGTTGCGCTTTGGTGCGTTTCCTGTCGCGGGCGCTAGGCCTACCCACACAAGTGAGGTATCATTTTTATCGGGAGACTTGGGGGAACGCTGGGTGGAAGGAAATTTGTGGCTCCTCTCACATTTCAGAACTTTATGCCACAGAAATGTGAGGAACATGTGTTTTTTAAGCCAAATTTTGAGGTTTGCAAAGGATTCTGGGTAACAGAACCTGGTCCGAGCCCCGCAAGTCACCCCTCCTTGGATTCCCCTAGGTCTCTAGTTTTCAGAAATGCACAGGTTTGGTAGGTTTCCCTAGGTGCCGGCTGAGCTAGAGGCCAAAATCTACAGGTAGGCACTTCGCAAAAAACACCTCTGTTTTCTTCGAAAAATTTGGATGTGTCCACGTTGCGCTTTGGGGCGTTTCCTGTCGCGGGCGCTAGGCCTACCCACACAAGTGAGGTATCATTTTTATCGGGAGACTTGGGGGAACGCTGGGTGGATGGAAATTTGTGGCTCCTCTCACATTCCAGAACTTTATGCCACAGAAATGTGAGGAACATGCGTTTTTTTAAGCCATATTTTGAGGTTTGCAAAGGATTCTGGGTAACAGAACCTGGTCCGAGCCCCGCAAGTCACCCCTCCTTGGATTCCCCTAGGTCTCTAGTTTTCAGAAATGCACAGGTTTGGTAGGTTACCCTAGGTGCCGGCTGAGCTAGAGGCAAAAATCTTCAGGTAGGCACTTCGCAAAAAACACCTCTGTTTTATTCCAAAAATGTGGATGTGTCCATGTTGCGCTTTGGGGCGTTTCCTGTCACGGGCGCTAAGCCTACCCACACAAGTGAGGTATCATTTTTATCGGGAGACTTGGGGGAACGCTGGGTGGAAGGAAATTTGTGGCTTTTCTCAGATTCTTGAACTTTCTGCCACAGAAATGTGAGGAACATGTGGTTTTTTTAGCCAAATTTTGAGGTTTGCAAAGGATTCTGGGAAACAGAACCTGGTCCGAGCCCCGCAAGTCTTCCCTCCTTGGATTCCCCTAGGTCTCTAGTTTTCAGAAATGCACAGGTTTGGTAGGTTTCCCTAGGTGCCGGCTGAGCTAGAGGCCAAAATCTACAGGTAGGCACTTCGCAAAAAACACCTCTGTTTTCTTCCAAAAATTTGGATGTGTCCACGTTGCGCTTTGGTGCGTTTCCTGTCGCGGGCACTAGGCCTACCCACACAAGTGAGGTATCATTTTTATCGGGAGACTTGGGGGAACACCGGGTGGAAGGAAATTTGTGGCTTCTCTCAGATTCCCGAACTTTCTGCCACAGAAATGTGAGGAACATGTGTTTTTTTAGCCAAATTTTGAGGTTTGCAAAGGATTCTGGGTAACAGAACCTAGTCCGAGCCCCGCAAGTCACCCCTCCTTGGATTCCCCTAGGTCTCTCGTTTTCAGAAATGCACAGGTTTGGTATGTTTCCCTAGGTGCCGGCTGAGCTAGAGGCCAAAATCTACAGGTAGGCACTTCGCAAAAAACACCTCTGTTTTCTTCCAAAAATTTGGATGTGTCCAGTTGCGCTTTGGTGCGTTTCCTGTCGCGGGCGCTAGGCCTACCCACATAAGTGAGGTATCATTTTTATCGGGAGACTTGGGGGAACGCTGGGTGGAAGGAAATTTGTGGCTCCTCTCACATTCCAGAACTTTATGCCACAGAAATGTGAGGAACATGTGTTTTTTAAGCCATATTTTGAGGTTTGCAAAGGATTCTGGGTAACAGAACCTGGTCCGAGCCCCGCAAGTCACCCCTCCTTGGATTCCCCTAGGTCTCTAGTTTTTAGAAATGCACAGGTTTGGTAGGTTACCCTAGGTGCCGGCTGAGGTAGAGGCCAAAATCTTCAGGTAGGCACTTCGCAAAAAACACCTCTGTTTTATTCCAAAAATGTGGATGTGTCCATGTTGCGCTTTGGGGCGTTTCCTGTCGCGGGCGCTAGGCCTACCCACACCAGTGAGGTATAATTTTTATCGGGAGACTTGGGGGAACGCTGGGTGGAAGGAAATTTGTGGCTTCTCTCAGATTCCCGAACTTTCTGCAACAGAAATGTGAGGAACATGTGTTTTTTTTAGCCAAATTTTGAGGTTTGCAAAGGATTCTGGGAAACAGAACCTGTCCGAGCCCCGCAAGTCACCCCTCCTTGGATTCCCCTAGGTCTCTAGTTTTCAGAAATGCACAGGTTTGGTAGGTTTCCCTTGGTGCCAGCTGAGCTAGAGGCCAAAATCTACAGGTAGGCACTTCGCAAAAAACACCTCTGTTTTCTTCCAAAAATGTGGATGTGTCCACGTTGCGCTTTGGTGCGTTTCCTGTCGCGGGCGCTAGGCCTACCCACACAAGTGAGGTATCATTTTTATCGGGAGACTTGGGGGAACGCTGGGTGGAAGGAAATTTGTGGCTCCTCTCAGATTCCAGTACTTTTTTGCCACAGAAATGTGAGGAACATGTGTTTTTTTAGCCAAATTTTTAGGTTTGCAAAGGATTCTGGGTAACAGAACCTGGTCCGAGCCCCGCAAGTCTTCCCTCCTTGGATTCCCCTAGGTCTCTAGTTTTCAGAAATGCACAGGTTTGGTAGGTTTCCCTAGGTGCCGGCTGAGCTAGAGGCCACAATCTACAGGTAGGCACTTCGCAAAAAACACCTCTGTTTTCTTCCAAAAATTTGGATGTGTCCACGTTGCGCTTTGGGGCGTTTCCTGTCGCGGGCGCTAGGCCTACCCACACAAGTGAGGTATAATTTTTATCGGGAGACTTGGGGGAATGCTGGGTGGAAGGAAATTTGTGGCTCCTCTCAGATTCCCGAACTTTCTGCTACAGAAATGTGAGGAACATGTGTTTTTTTAGCCAAATTTTGAGGTTTGCAAAGGATTCTGGGTAACAGAACCTGGTCCGAGCCCCGCAAGTCACCCCTCCTTGGATTCCCCTAGGTCTCTAGTTTTCAGAAATGCACAGGTTTGGTAGGTTTCCCTAGGTGCCGGCTGAGCTAGAGGCCAAAATCTACAGGTAGGCACTTCGCAAAAAACACCTCTGTTTTCTTCCAAAAATTTGGATGTGTCCACGTTGCGCTTTGGGGCGTTTCCTGTCGCGGGCGCTAGGCCTACCCACACTAGTGAGGTATCATTTTTATCGGGAGACTTGGGGGAACGCTGGGTGGAAGGAAATTTGTGGCTCCTCTCAGATTCCCGAACTTTCTGCCACAGAAATGTGAGGAACATGTGTTTTGTTAGCCAAATTTTGAGGTTTGCAAAGGATTCTGGGTAACAGAACCTGGTCCGAGCCCCGCAAGTCACCTCTCCTTGGATTCCCCTAGGTCTCTAGTTTTCAGAAATGCACAGGTTTGGTAGGTTTCCCTAGGTGCCGGCTGAGCTAGAGGCCAAAATCTACAGGTAGGCACTTCGCAAAAAACACCTCTGTTTTCTTCCAAAAATTTGGATGTGTCCACGTTGCGCTTTGGGGCATTTACTGTCGCGGGCGCTAGGCCTACCCACACAAGTGAGGTATAATTTTTATCGGGAGACTTGGGGGAATGCTGGGTGGAAGGAAATTTGTGGCTCCTCTCAGATTCCCGAACTTTCTGCTACAGAAATGTGAGGAACATGTGTTTTTTTAGCCAAATTTTGAAGTTTGCAAAGGATTCTGGGAAACAGAACCTGGTCCGAGCCCCGCAAGTTACCCCTCCTTGGATTCCCCTAGGTCTCTAGTTTTCAGAAATGCACAGGTTTGGTAGGTTTCCCTATGTGCCAGCTGAGCTAGAGGCCAAAATCTACAGATAGGCTCTTCGCAAAAAACACCTCTGTTTTCTTCCAAAAATGTGGATGTGTCCACGTTGCGCTTTGGTGCGTTTCCTGTCGCGGGCGCTAGGCCTACCCACACAAGTGAGGTATCATTTTTATCGGGAGACTTGGGGGAACGCTGGGTGGAAGGAAATTTGTGGCTCCTCTCACATTTCAGAACTTTATGCCACAGAAATGTGAGGAACATGTGTTTTTTAAGCCAAATTTTGAGGTTTGCAAAGGATTCTGGGTAACAGAACCTGGTCCGAGCCCCGCAAGTCACCCCTCCTTGGATTCCCCTAGGTCTCTAGTTTTCAGAAATGCACAGGTTTGGTAGGTTTCCCTAGGTGCCGGCTGAGCTAGAGGCCAAAATCTACAGGTAGGCACTTTGCAAAAAACACCTCTGTTTTCTTCCAAAAATTTGGATGTGTCCACGTTGCGCTTTGGTGCGTTTCCTGTCGCGGGCGCTAGGCCTACCCACACAAGTGAGGTATCATTTTTATCGGAAGACTTGGGGGAACGCTGGGTGGAAGGAAATTTGTGGCTCCTCTCACATTCCAGAACTTTATGCCACAGAAATGTGAGGAACATGTGTTTTTTTAAGCCATATTTTGAGGTTTGCAAAGGATTCTGGGTAACAGAACCTGGTCCGAGCCCCGCAAGTCACCCCTCCTTGGATTCCCCTAGGTCTCTAGTTTTCAGAAATGCACAGGTTTGGTAGGTTACCCTAGGTGCCGGCTGAGCTAGAGGCCAAAATCTTCAGGTAGGCCCTTCGCAAAAAACACCTCTGTTTTATTCCAAAAATGTGGATGTGTCCATGTTGCGCTTTGGGGCGTTTCCTGTCGCGGGCGCTAAGCCTACCCACACAAGTGAGGTATCATTTTTATCGGGAGACTTGGGGGAACGCTGGGTGGAAGGAAATTTGTGGCTTCTCTCAGATTCTTGAACTTTCTGCCACAGAAATGTGAGGAACATGTGTTTTTTTTAGCCAAATTTTGAGGTTTGCAAAGGATTCTGGGAAACAGAACCTGGTCCGAGCCCCGCAAGTCACCCCTCCTTGGATTCCCCTATGTCTCTAGTTTTCAGAAATGCACAGGTTTGGTAGGTTTCCCTAGGTGCCAGCTGAGCTAGAGGCCAAAATCTACAGATAGGCACTTCGCAAAAAACACCTCTGTTTTCTTCCAAAAATGTGGATGTGTCCACGTTGCGCTTTGGTGCGTTTCCTGTCGCGGGCGCTAGGCCTACCCACACAAGTGAGGAATCATTTTTATCGGGAGACTTGGGGGAACGCTGGGTGGAAGGAAATTTGTGGCTCCTCTCACATTTCAGAACTTTATGCCACAGAAATGTGAGGAACATGTGTTTTTTAAGCCAAATTTTGAGGTTTGCAAAGGATTCTGGGTAACAGAACCTGGTCCGAGCCCCGCAAGTCACCCCTCCTTGGATTCCCCTAGGTCTCTAGTTTTCAGAAATGCACATGTTTGGTAGGTTACCCTAGGTGCCGGCTGAGCTAGAGGCCAAAATCTTCAGGTAGGCACTTCGCAAAAAACACCTCTGTTTTATTCCAAAAATGTGGATGTGTCCATGTTGCGCTTTGGGGCGTTTCCTGTCACGGGCGCTAGGCCTACCCACACAAGTGAGGTATCATTTTTATCGGGAGACTTGGGGGAACGCTGGGTGGAAGGAAATTTGTGGCTCCTCTCAGATTCCCGAACTTTCTGCCACAGAAATGTGAGGAACATGTGTTTTGTTAGCCAAATTTTGAGGTTTGCAAAGGATTCTGGGTAACAGAACCTGGTCCGAGCCCCGCAAGTCACCTCTCCTTGGATTCCCCTAGGTCTCTAGTTTTCAGAAATGCACAGGTTTGGTAGGTTTCCCTAGGTGCCGGCTGAGCTAGAGGCCAAAATCTACAGGTAGGCACTTCGCAAAAAACACCTCTGTTTTCTTCCAAAAATTTTGATGTGTCCACGTTGCGCTTTGGGGCGTTTCCTGTCGCGGGCGCTAGGCCTACCCACACAAGTGAGGTATCATTTTTATCGGGAGACTTGGGGGAACGCTGGGTGGAAGTAAATTTGTGGCTCCTCTCACATTCCAGAACTTTATGCCACAGAAATGTGAGGAACATGTGTTTTTTTAGCCATATTTTGAGGTTTGCAAAGGATTCTGGGTAACAGAACCTGGTCCGAGCCCCGCAAGTCACCCCTCCTTGGATTCTCCTAGGTCTCTAGTTTTCAGAAATGCACAGGTTTGGTAGGTTACCCTAGGTGCCGGCTGAGCTAGAGGTCAAAATCTTCAGGTAGGCACTTCGCAAAAAACACCTCTGTTTTATTCCCAAAATGTGGATGTGTCCACATTGCGCTTTGGGGCGTTTCCTGTCGCGGGCGCTAGGCCTACCCACACAAGTGAGGTATCATTTTTATCGGGAGACTTGGGGGAACGCTGGGTGGAAGGAAATTTGTGGCTTCTCTCAGATTCCCGAACTTTCTGCCACAGAAATGTGAGGAACATGTGTTTTTTTAGCCAAAGTTTGAGGTTTGCAAAGGATTCTGGGTAACAGAACCTGGTCCGAGCCCCGCAAGTCACCCCTCCTTGGATTCCCCTAGGTCTCTAGTTTTCAGAAATGCACAGGTTTGGTAGGTTTCCCTAGGTGCCGGCTGAGCTAGAGGCCAAAATCTACAGGTAGGCACTTCGCAAAAAACACCTCTGTTTTCTTCGAAAAATTTGGATGTGTCCACGTTGCGCTTTGGGGCGTTTCCTGTCGCGGGCGCTAGGCCTACCCACACAAGTGAGGTATCATTTTTATCGGGAGACTTGGGGGAACGCTGGGTGGAAGGAAATTTGTGGCTCCTCTCACATTCCAGAACTTTATGCCACAGAAATGTGAGGAACATGTGTTTTTTTAAGCCATATTTTGAGGTTTGCAAAGGATTCTGGGTAACAGAACCTGGTCCGAGCCCCGCAAGTCACCCCTCCTTGGATTCCCCTAGGTCTCTAGTTTTCAGAAATGCACAGGTTTGGTAGGTTACCCTAGGTGCCGGCTGAGCTAGAGGCCAAAATCTTCAGGTAGGCACTTCGCAAAAAACACCTCTGTTTTATTCCAAAAATGTGGATGTGTCCATGTTGCGCTTTGGGGCGTTTCCTGTCGCGAGCGCTAGGCCTACCCACACAAGTGAGGTATCATTTTTATCGGGAGACTTGGGGGAATGCTGGGTGGAAGGAAATTTGTGGCTTCTCTCAGATTCCCGAACTTTCTGCCACAGAAATGTGAGGAACATGTGTTTTTTTTAGCCAAATTTTGAGGTTTGCAAAGGATTCTGGGAAACAGAACCTGGTCCGAGCCCCGCAAGTCACCCCTCCTTGGATTCCCCTATGTCTCTAGTTTTCAGAAATGCACAGGTTTGGTAGGTTTCCCTAGGTGCAAGCTGAGCTAGAGGCCAAAATCTACAGATAGGCACTTCGCAAAAAACACCTCTGTTTTCTTCCAAAAATGTGGATGTGTCCACGTTGCGCTTTGGTGCGTTTCCTGTCGCGGGCGCTAGGCCTACCCACACAAGTGAGGTATCATTTTTATCGGGAGACTTGGGGGAACGCTGGGTGGAAGGAAATTTGTGGCTCCTCTCACATTTCAGAACTTTATGCCACAGAAATGTGAGGAACATGTGTTTTTTAAGCCAAATTTTGAGGTTTGCAAAGGATTCTGGGTAACAGAACCTGGTCCGAGCCCCGCAAGTCACCCCTCCTTGGATTCCCCTAGGTCTCTAGTTTTCAGAAATGCACATGTTTGGTAGGTTACCCTAGGTGCCGGCTGAGCTAGAGGCCAAAATCTTCAGGTAGGCACTTCGCAAAAAACACCTCTGTTTTATTCCAAAAATGTGGATGTGTCCATGTTGCGCTTTGGGGCGTTTCTTGTCACGGGCGCTAGGCCTACCCACACAAGTGAGGTATCATTTTTATCGGGAGACTTGGGGGAACGCTGGGTGGAAGGAAATTTGTGGCTTCTCTCAGATTCCCGAACTTTCTGCCACAGAAATGTGAGGAACATGTGTTTTTTTAGCCAAATTTTGAGGTTTGCAAAGGATTCTGGGAAACAGAACCTGGTCCGAGCCCCGCAAGTCACCCCTCCTTGGATTCCCCTAGGTCTCTAGTTTTCAGAAATGCACAGGTTTGGTAGGTGTCCCTAGGTGCCAGCTGAGCTAGAGGCCAAAATCTACAGGTAGGCACTTCGCAAAAAACACCTCTGTTTTCTTCCAAAAATTTGGATGTGTCCACGTTGCGCTTTGGTGCGTTTCCTGTCGCGGGCGCTAGGCCTACCCACACAAGTGAGGTATCATTTTTATCGGGAGACTTTGGGGAACGCTGGGTGGAAGGAAATTTGTGGCTCCTCTCAGATTCCAGTACTTTTTTGCCACAGAAATGTGAGGAACATGTGTTTTTTTAGCCAAATTTTGAGGTTTGCAAAGGATTCTGGGTAACAGAACCTGGTCCGAGCCCCGCAAGTCTTCCCTCCTTGGATTCCCCTAGGTCTCTAGTTTTCAGAAATGCACAGGTTTGGTAGGTTTCCCTAGGTGCCGGCTGAGCTAGAGGCCAAAATCTACAGGTAGGCACTTCGCAAAAAACACCTCTGTTTTCTTCCAAAAATTTGGATGTGTCCACGTTGCGCTTTGGTGCGTTTCCTGTCGCGGGCACTAGGCCTACCCACACAAGTGAGGTATCATTTTTATCGGGAGACTTGGGGGAACACTGGGTGGAAGGAAATTTGTGGCTTCTCTCAGATTCCCGAACTTTCTGCCACAGAAATGTGAGGAACATGTGTTTTTTTAGCCAAATTTTGAGGTTTGCAAAGGATTCTGGGTAAGAGAACCTAGTCCGAGCCCCGCAAGTCACCCCTCCTTGGATTCCCCTAGGTCTCTCGTTTTCAGAAATGCACAGGTTTGGTAGGTTACCCTAGGTGCCGGCTGAGGTAGAGGCCAAAATCTTCAGGTAGGCACTTCGCAAAAAACACCTCTGTTTTCTTCCAAAAATTTGGATGTGTCCAGTTGCGCTTTGGTGCGTTTCCTGTCGCGGGCGCTAGGCCTACCCACATAAGTGAGGTCTCATTTTTATCGGGAGACTTGGGGGAACGCTGGGTGGAAGGAAATTTGTGGCTCCTCTCACATTCCAGAACTTTATGCCACAGAAATGTGAGGAACATGTGTTTTTTAAGCCATATTTTGAGGTTTGCAAAGGATTCTGGGTAACAGAACCTGGTCCGAGCCCCGCAAGTCACCCCTCCTTGGATTCCCCTAGGTCTCTAGTTTTCAGAAATGCACAGGTTTGGTAGGTTACCCTAGGTGCCGGCTGAGGTAGAGGCCAAAATCTTCAGGTAGGCACTTCGCAAAAAACACCTCTGTTTTATTCCAAAAATGTGGATGTGTCCATGTTGCGCTTTGGGGCGTTTCCTGTCGCGGGCGCTAGGCCTACCCACACCAGTGAGGTATCATTTTTATCGGGAGACTTGGGGGAACGCTGGGTGGAAGGAAATTTGTGGCTTCTCTCAGATTCCCGAACTTTCTGCAACAGAAATGTGAGGAACATGTGTTTTTTTTAGCCAAATTTTGAGGTTTGCAAAGGATTCTGGGAAACAGAACCTGGTCCGAGCCCCGCAAGTCACCCCTCCTTGCATTCCCCTAGGTCTCTAGTTTTCAGAAATGCACAGGTTTGGTAGGTTTCCCTTGGTGCCAGCTGAGCTAGAGGCCAAAATCTACAGGTAGGCACTTCGCAAAAAACACCTCTGTTTTCTTCCAAAAATGTGGATGTGTCCACGTTGCGCTTTGGTGCGTTTCCTGTCGCGGGCGCTAGGCCTACCCACACAAGTGAGGTATCATTTTTATCGAAAGACTTGGGGGAACGCTGGGTGGAAGGAAATTTGTGGCTCCTCTCAGATTCCAGTACTTTTTTGCCACAGAAATGTGAGGAACATGTGTTTTTTTAGCCAAATTTTGAGGTGTGCAAAGGATTCTGGGTAACAGAACCTGGTCCGAGCCCCGCAAGTCTTCCCTCCTTGGATTCCCCTAGGTCTCTAGTTTTCAGAAATGCACAGGTTTGGTAGGTTTCCCTAGGTGCCGGCTGAGCTAGAGGCCAAAATCTACATTTAGGCACTTCGCAAAAAACACCTCTGTTTTCTTCCAAAAATTTGGATGTGTCCACGTTGCGCTTTGGGGCGTTTCCTGTCGCGGGCGCTAGGCCTACCCTCACAAGTGAGGTATAATTTTTATCGGGAGACTTGGGGGAATGCTGGGTGGAAGGAAATTTGTGGCTCCTCTCAGATTCCCGAACTTTCTGCTACAGAAATGTGAGGAACATGTGTTTTTTTAGCCAAATTTTGAGGTTTGCAAAGGATTCTGGGTAACAGAACCTGGTCCGAGCCCCGCAAGTCACCCCTCCTTGGATTCCCCTAGGTCTCTAGTTTTCAGAAATGCACAGGTTTGGTAGGTTTCCCTAGGTGCCGGCTGAGCTAGAGGCCAAAATCTACAGGTAGGCACTTCGCAAAAAACAGCTCTGTTTTCTTCCAAAAATTTGGATGTGTCCACGTTGCGCTTTGGGGCGTTTCCTGTCGCGGGCGCTAGGCCTACCCACACAAGTGAGGTATCATTTTTATCGGGAGACTTGGGGGAACGCTGGGTGGAAGGAAATTTGTGGGTCCTCTCAGATTCCAGAACTTTCTGCCACAGAAATGTGAGGAACATGTGTTTTTTTAGCCAAATTTTGAGGTTTGCAAAGGATTCTGGGTAACAGAACCTGGTCCGAGCCCCGCAAGTCACCCCTCCTTGGATTCCCCTAGGTCTCTAGTTTTCAGAAATGCACAGGTTTGGTAGGTTTCCCTAGGTGCCGGCTGAGCTAGAGGCCAAAATCTACAGGTAGGCACTTCGCAAAAAACACCTCTGTATTCTTCCAAAAATTTGGATGTGTCCACGTTGCGCTTTGGGGCGTTTCCTGTCGCGGGCGCTAGGCCTACCCACACTAGTGAGGTATCATTTTTATCGGGAGACTTGGGGGAACGCTGGGTGGAAGGAAATTTGTGGCTCCTCTCAGATTCCCGAACTTTCTGCCACAGAAATGTGAGGAACATGTGTTTTGTTAGCCAAATTTTGGGGTTTGCAAAGGATTCTGGGTAACAGAACCTGGTCCGAGCCCCGCAAGTCACCTCTCCTTGGATTCCCCTCGGTCTCTAGTTTTCAGAAATGCACAGGTTTGGTAGGTTTCCCTAGGTGCCGGCTGAGCTAGAGGCCAAAATCTACAGGTAGGCACTTCGCAAAAAACACCTCTGTTTTCTTCCAAAAATTTTGATGTGTCCACGTTGCGCTTTGGGGCGTTTCCTGTCGCGGGCGCTAGGCCTACCCACACAAGTGAGGTATCATTTTTATTGGGAGACTTGGGGGAACGCTGGGTGGAAGGAAATTTGTGGCTCCTCTCACATTCCAGAACTTTATGCCACAGAAATGTGAGGAACATGTGTTTTTTTAGCCATATTTTGAGGTTTGCAAAGGATTCTGGGTAACAGAACCTGGTCCGAGCCCCACAAGTCACCCCTCCTTGGATTCTCCTAGGCCTCTAGTTTTCAGAAATGCACAGGTTTGGTAGGTTACCCTAGGTGCCGGCTGAGCTAGAGGTCAAAATCTTCAGGTAGGCACTTCGCAAAAAACACCTCTGTTTTATTCCAAAAATGTGGATGTGTCCACATTGCGCTTTGGGGCGTTTCCTGTCGCGGGCGCTAGGCCTACCCACACAAGTGAGGTATCATTTTTATCGGGAGACTTGGGGGAACGCTGGGTGGAAGGAAATTTGTGGCTTCTCTCAGATTCCCGAACTTTCTGCCACAGAAATGTGAGGAACATGTGTTTTTTTAGCCAAAGTTTGAGGTTTGCAAAGGATTCTGGGTAACAGAACCTGGTCCGAGCCCCGCAAGTCACCCCTCCTTGGATTCCCCTAGGTCTCTAGTTTTCAGAAATGCACAGGTTTGGTAGGTTTCCCTAGGTGCCGGCTGAGCTAGAGGCCAAAATCTACAGGTAGGCACTTCGCAAAAAACACCTCTGTTTTCTTCGAAAAATTTGGATGTGTCCACGTTGCGCTTTGGGGCGTTTCCTGTCGCGGGCGCTAGGCCTACCCACACAAGTGAGGTATCATTTTTATCGGGAGACTTGGGGGAACGCTGGGTGGAAGGAAATTTGTGGCTCCTCTCACATTCCAGAACTTTATGCCACAGAAATGTGAGGAACATGTGTTTTTTAAGCCAAATTTTGAGGTTTGCAAAGGATTCTGGGTAACAGAACCTGGTCCGAGCCCCGCCAGTCACCCCTCCTTAGATTCCCCTAGGTCTCTAGTTTTCAGAAATGCACAGGTTTGGTAGGTTACCCTAGGTGCCGGCTGAGCTAGAGGCCAAAATCTTCAGGTAGGCACTTCGCAAAAAACACCTCTGTTTTATTCCAAAAATGTGGATGTGTCCATGTTGCGCTTTGGGGCGTTTCCTGTCGCGGGCGCTAGGCCTACCCACACAAGTGAGGTATCATTTTTATCGGGAGACTTGGGGGAACGCTGGGTGGAAGGAAATTTGTGGCTCCTCTCACATTCCAGAACTTTATGCCACAGAAATGTGAGGAACATGTGTTTTTTAAGCCAAATTTTGAGGTTTGCAAAGGATTCTGGGTAACAGAACCTGGTCCGAGCCCCGCAAGTCACCCCTCCTTGGATTCCCCTAGGTCTCTAGTTTTCAGAAATGCACAGGTTTGGTAGGTTACCCTAGGTGCCGACTGAGCTAGAGGCCAAAATCTTCAGGTAGGCACTTCGCAAAAAACACCTCTGTTTTATTCCAAAAATGTGGATGTGTCCATGTTGCGCTTTGGGGCGTTTCCTGTCACGGGCGCTAGGCCTACCCACACAAGTGAGGTATCATTTTTATCGGGAGACTTGGGGGAACGCTGGGTGGAAGGACATTTGTGGCTCCTCTCAGATTCCAGTACTTTTTTGCCACAGAAAAGTGAGGAACATGTGTTTTTTTAGCCAAATTTTGAGGTTTGCAAAGGATTCTGGGTAACAGAACCTGGTCCGAGCCCCGCAAGTCACCCCTCCTTGGATTCCCCTAGGTCTCTAGTTTTCAGAAATGCACAGGTTTGGTAGGTTTCCCTAGGTGCCGGCTGAGCTAGAGGCCAAAATCTTCAGGTAGGCACTTCGCAAAAAACACCTCTGTTTTATTCCAAAAATGTGGATGTGTCCATGTTGCGCTTTGGGGCGTTTCCTGTCGCGGGCGCTAGGCCTACCCACACAAGTGAGGTATCATTTTTATCGGGAGACTTGGGGGAACGCTGGGTGGAAGGAAATTTGTGGCTTCTCTCAGATTCCCGAACTTTCTGCCACAGAAATGTGAGGAACATGTGTTTTTTTAGCCAAAGTTTGAGGTTTGCAAAGGATTCTGGGTAACAGAACCTGGTCCGAGCCCCGCAAGTCACCCCTCCTTGGATTCCCCTAGGTCTCTAGTTTTCAGAAATGCACAGGTTTGGTAGGTTTCCCTAGGTGCCGGCTGAGCTAGATGCCAAAATCTACAGGTAGGCACTTCGCAAAAAACACCTCTGTTTTCTTCGAAAAATTTGGATGTGTCCACGTTGCGCTTTGGGGCGTTTCCTGTCGCGGGCGCTAGGCCTACCCACACAAGTGAGGTATCATTTTTATCGGGAGACTTGGGGAAACGCTGGGTGGAAGGAAATTTGTGGCTCCTCTCACATTCCAGAACTTTATGCCACAGAAATGTGAGGAACATGTGTTTTTTAAGCCAAATTTTGAGGTTTGCAAAGGATTCTGGGTAACAGAACCTGGTCCGAGCCCCGCCAGTCACCCCTCCTTAGATTTCCCTAGGTCTCTAGTTTTCAGAAATGCACAGGTTTGGTAGGTTACCCTAGGTGCCGGCTGAGCTAGAGGCCAAAATCTTCAGGTAGGCACTTCGCAAAAAACACCTCTGTTTTATTCCAAAAAGGTGGATGTGTCCATGTTGCGCTTTGGGGCGTTTCCTGTCACGGGCGCTAGGCCTACCCACACAAGTGAGGTATCATTTTTATCGGGAGACTTGGGGGAACGCTGGGTGGAAGGACATTTGTGGCTCCTCTCAGATTCCAGTACTTTTTTGCCACAGAAAAGTGAGGAACATGTGTTTTTTTAGCCAAATTTTGAGGTTTGCAAAGGATTCTGGGTAACAGAACCTGGTCCGAGCCCCGCAAGTCACCCCTCCTTGGATTCCCCTAGGTCTCTAGTTTTCAGAAATGCACAGGTTTGGTAGGTTTCCCTAGGTGCCGGCTGAGCTAGAGGCCAAAATCTTCAGGTAGGCACTTCGCAAAAAACACCTCTGTTTTATTCCAAAAATGTGGATGTGTCCATGTTGCGCTTTGGGGCGTTTCCTGTCGCGGGCGCTAGGCCTACCCACACAAGTGAGGTATCATTTTTATCGGGAGACTTGGGGGAACGCTGGGTGGAAGGAAATTTGTGGCTTCTCTCAGATTCCCGAACTTTCTGCCACAGAAATGTGAGGAACATGTGTTTTTTTTAGCCAAATTTTGAGGTTTGCAAAGGATTCTGGGAAACAGAACCTGGTCCGAGCCCCGCAAGTCACCCCTCCTTGGATTCCCCTAGGTCTCTAGTTTTCAGAAATGCACAGGTTTGGTAGGTTTCCCTAGGTGCCGGCTGAGCTAGAGGCCAAAATCTACAGGTAGGCACTTCGCAAAAAACACCTCTGTTTTCTTCCAAAAATTTGGATGTGTCCACGTTGCGCTTTGGGGCGTTTCCTGTCGCGGGCGCTAGGCCTACCCACACAAGTGAGGTATCATTTTTATCGGGAGACTTGGGGGAACGCTGGGTGGAAGGAAATTTGTGGCTCCTCTCAGATTCCCGAACTTTCTGCTACAGAAATGTGAGGAACATGTATTTTTTTAGCCAAATTTTGAGGTTTGCAAAGGATTCTGGGTAACAGAACCTGGTCCGAGCCCCGCAAGTCACCCCTCCTTGGATTCCCCTAGGTCTCTAGTTTTCAGAAATGCACAGGTTTGGTAGGTTACCCTAGGTGCCGGCTGAGCTAGAGGCCAAAATCTTCAGGTAGGCACTTCGCAAAAAACACCTCTGTTTTATTCCAAAAATGTGGATGTGTCCATGTTGCGCTTTGGGGCGTTTCCTGTCGCGAGCGCTAGGCCTACCCACACAAGTGAGGTATCATTTTTATCGGGAGACTTGGGGGAACGCTGGGTGGAAGGAAATTTGTGGCTTCTCTCAGATTCCCGAACTTTCTGCCACAGAAATGTGAGGAACATGTGTTTTTTTTAGCCAAATTTTGAGGTTTGCAAAGGATTCTGGGAAACAGAACCTGGTCCGAGCCCCGCAAGTCACCCCTCCTTGGATTCCCCTATGTCTCTAGTTTTCAGAAATGCACAGGTTTGGTAGGTTTCCCTAGGTGCCAGCTGAGCTAGAGGCCAAAATCTACAGATAGGCACTTCGCAAAAAACACCTCTGTTTTCTTCCAAAAATGTGGATGTGTCCACGTTGCGCTTTGGTGCGTTTCCTGTCGCGGGCGCTAGGCCTACCCACACAAGTGAGGTATCATTTTTATCGGGAGACTTGGGGGAACGCTGGGTGGAAGGAAATTTGTGGCTCCTCTCACATTTCAGAACTTTATGCCACAGAAATGTGAGGAACATGTGTTTTTTTAGCCAAATTTTGAGGTTTGCAAAGGATTCTGGGTAACAGAACCTGGTCCGAGCCCCGCAAGTCACCCCTCCTTGGATTCCCCTAGGTCTCTAGTTTTCAGAAATGCACAGGTTTGGTAGGTTTCCCTAGGTGCCGGCTGAGCTAGAGGCCAAAATCTTCAGGTAGGCACTTCGCAAAAAACACCTCTGTTTTATTCCAAAAATGTGGATGTGTCCATGTTGCGCTTTGGGGCGTTTCCTGTCGCGGGCGCTAGGCCTACCCACACAAGTGAGGTATCATTTTTATCGGGAGACTTGGGGGAACGCTGGGTGGAAGGAAATTTGTGGCTTCTCTCAGATTCCCGAACTTTCTGCCACAGAAATGTGAGGAACATGTGTTTTTTTAGCCAAAGTTTGAGGTTTGCAAAGGATTCTGGGTAACAGAACCTGGTCCGAGCCCCGCAAGTCACCCCTCCTTGGATTCCCCTAGGTCTCTAGTTTTCAGAAATGCACAGGTTTGGTAGGTTTCCCTAGGTGCCGGCTGAGCTAGATGCCAAAATCTACAGGTAGGCACTTCGCAAAAAACACCTCTGTTTTCTTCGAAAAATTTGGATGTGTCCACGTTGCGCTTTGGGGCGTTTCCTGTCGCGGGCGCTAGGCCTACCCACACAAGTGAGGTATCATTTTTATCGGGAGACTTGGGGAAACGCTGGGTGGAAGGAAATTTGTGGCTCCTCTCACATTCCAGAACTTTATGCCACAGAAATGTGAGGAACATGTGTTTTTTAAGCCAAATTTTGAGGTTTGCAAAGGATTCTGGGTAACAGAACCTGGTCCGAGCCCCGCCAGTCACCCCTCCTTAGATTTCCCTAGGTCTCTAGTTTTCAGAAATGCACAGGTTTGGTAGGTTACCCTAGGTGCCGGCTGAGCTAGAGGCCAAAATCTTCAGGTAGGCACTTCGCAAAAAACACCTCTGTTTTATTCCAAAAATGTGGATGTGTCCATGTTGCGCTTTGGGGCGTTTCCTGTCACGGGCGCTAGGCCTACCCACACAAGTGAGGTATCATTTTTATCGGGAGACTTGGGGGAACGCTGGGTGGAAGGACATTTGTGGCTCCTCTCAGATTCCAGTACTTTTGTGCCACAGAAAAGTGAGGAACATGTGTTTTTTTAGCCAAATTTTGAGGTTTGCAAAGGATTCTGGGTAACAGAACCTGGTCCGAGCCCCGCAAGTCACCCCTCCTTGGATTCCCCTAGGTCTCTAGTTTTCAGAAATGCACAGGTTTGGTAGGTTTCCCTAGGTGCCGGCTGAGCTAGAGGCCAAAATCTTCAGGTAGGCACTTCGCAAAAAACACCTCTGTTTTATTCCAAAAATGTGGATGTGTCCATGTTGCGCTTTGGGGCGTTTCCTGTCGCGGGCGCTAGGCCTACCCACACAAGTGAGGTATCATTTTTATCGGGAGACTTGGGGGAACGCTGGGTGGAAGGAAATTTGTGGCTTCTCTCAGATTCCCGAACTTTCTGCCACAGAAATGTGAGGAACATGTGTTTTTTTTAGCCAAATTTTGAGGTTTGCAAAGGATTCTGGGAAACAGAACCTGGTCCGAGCCCCGCAAGTCACCCCTCCTTGGATTCCCCTAGGTCTCTAGTTTTCAGAAATGCACAGGTTTGGTAGGTTTCCCTAGGTGCCGGCTGAGCTAGAGGCCAAAATCTACAGGTAGGCACTTCGCAAAAAACACCTCTGTTTTCTTCCAAAAATTTGGATGTGTCCACGTTGCGCTTTGGGGCGTTTCCTGTCGCGGGCGCTAGGCCTACCCACACAAGTGAGGTATCATTTTTATCGGGAGACTTGGGGGAACGCTGGGTGGAAGGAAATTTGTGGCTCCTCTCAGATTCCCGAACTTTCTGCTACAGAAATGTGAGGAACATGTATTTTTTTAGCCAAATTTTGAGGTTTGCAAAGGATTCTGGGTAACAGAACCTGGTCCGAGCCCCGCAAGTCACCCCTCCTTGGATTCCCCTAGGTCTCTAGTTTTCAGAAATGCACAGGTTTGGTAGGTTACCCTAGGTGCCGGCTGAGCTAGAGGCCAAAATCTTCAGGTAGGCACTTCGCAAAAAACACCTCTGTTTTATTCCAAAAATGTGGATGTGTCCATGTTGCGCTTTGGGGCGTTTCCTGTCGCGAGCGCTAGGCCTACCCACACAAGTGAGGTATCATTTTTATCGGGAGACTTGGGGGAACGCTGGGTGGAAGGAAATTTGTGGCTTCTCTCAGATTCCCGAACTTTCTGCCACAGAAATGTGAGGAACATGTGTTTTTTTTAGCCAAATTTTGAGGTTTGCAAAGGATTCTGGGAAACAGAACCTGGTCCGAGCCCCGCAAGTCACCCCTCCTTGGATTCCCCTATGTCTCTAGTTTTCAGAAATGCACAGGTTTGGTAGGTTTCCCTAGGTGCCAGCTGAGCTAGAGGCCAAAATCTACAGATAGGCACTTCGCAAAAAACACCTCTGTTTTCTTCCAAAAATGTGGATGTGTCCACGTTGCGCTTTGGTGCGTTTCCTGTCGCGGGCGCTAGGCCTACCCACACAAGTGAGGTATCATTTTTATCGGGAGACTTGGGGGAACGCTGGGTGGAAGGAAATTTGTGGCTCCTCTCACATTTCAGAACTTTATGCCACAGAAATGTGAGGAACATGTGTTTTTTAAGCCAAATTTTGAGGTTTGCAAAGGATTCTGGGTAACAGAACCTGGTCCGAGCCCCGCAAGTCACCCCTCCTTGGATTCCCCTAGGTCTCTAGTTTTCAGAAATGCACAGGTTTGGTAGGTTTCCCTAGGTGCCGGCTGAGCTAGAGGCCAAAATCTACAGGTAGGCACTTCGCAAAAAACACCTCTGTTTTCTTCCAAAAATGTGGATGTGTCCACGTTGCGCTTTGGGGCCTTTCCTGTCGCGGGCGCTAGGCCTACCCACACAAGTGAGGTATCATTTTTATCGGGAGACTTGGGGGAACGCTGGGTAGAAGGAAATTTGTGGCTCCTCTCACATTCCAGAACTTTATGCCACAGAAATGTGAGGAACATGTGTTTTTTTAAGCCATATTTTGAGGTTTGCAAAGGATTCTGGGTAACAGAACCTGGTCCGAGCCCCGCAAGTCACCCCTCCTTGGATTCCCCTAGGTCTCTAGTTTTCAGAAATGCACAGGTTTGGTAGGTTACCCTAGGTGCCGGCTGAGCTAGAGGCCAAAATCTTCAGGTAGGCACTTCGCAAAAAACACCTCTGTTTTATTCCAAAAATGTGGATGTGTCCATGTTGCGCCTTGGGGCGTTTCCTGTCGCGAGCGCTAGGCCTACCCACACAAGTGAGGTATCATTTTTATCGGGAGACTTGGGGGAATGCTGGGTGGAAGGAAATTTGTGGCTTCTCTCAGATTCCCGAACTTTCTGCCACAGAAATGTGAGGAACATGAGTTTTTTTTAGCCAAATTTTGAGGTTTGCAAAGGATTCTGGGAAACAGAACCTGGTCCGAGCCCCGCAAGTCACCCCTCCTTGGATTCCCCTATGTCTCTAGTTTTCAGAAATGCACAGGTTTGGTAGGTTTCCCTAGGTGCCAGCTGAGCTAGAGGCCAAAATCTACAGATAGGCACTTCGCAAAAAACACCTCTGTTTTCTTCCAAAAATGTGGATGTGTCCACGTTGCGCTTTGGTGCGTTTCCTGTCGCGGGCGCTAGGCCTACCCACACAAGTG
This sequence comes from Pleurodeles waltl, assembly GCF_031143425.1. Taxonomy (NCBI): domain Eukaryota; kingdom Metazoa; phylum Chordata; class Amphibia; order Caudata; family Salamandridae; genus Pleurodeles; species Pleurodeles waltl. Next base: position 218,041,299 of record NC_090436.1, on the reverse strand, counting down.
AGGTATCATTTTTATCGGGAGACTTGGGGGAACGCTGGGTGGAAGGAAATTTGTGGCTCCTCTCACATTTCAGAACTTTATGCCACAGAAATGTGAGGAACATGTGTTTTGTAAGCCAAATTTTGAGGTTTGCAAAGGATTCTGGGTAACAGAACCTGGTCCGAGCCCCGCAAGTCACCCCTCCTTGGATTCCCCTAGGTCTCTAGTTTTCAGAAATGCACATGTTTGGTAGGTTACCCTAGGTGCCGGCTGAGCTAGAGGCCAAAATCTTCAGGTAGGCACTTCGCAAAAAACACCTCTGTTTTATTCCAAAAATGTGGATGTGTCCATGTTGCGCTTTGGGGCGTTTCCTGTCACGGGCGCTAGGCCTACCCACACAAGTGAGGTATCATTTTTATCGGGAGACTTGGGGGAACGCTGGGTGGAAGGACATTTGTGGCTCCTCTCAGATTCCAGTACTTTTTTGCCACAGAAAAGTGAGGAACATGTGTTTTTTTAGCCAAATTTTGAGGTTTGCAAAGGATTCTGGGTAACAGAACCTGGTCCGAGCCCCGCAAGTCACCCCTCCTTGGATTCCCCTAGGTCTCTAGTTTTCAGAAATGCACAGGTTTGGTAGGTTTCCCTAGGTGCCGGCTGAGCTAGAGGCCAAAATCTTCAGGTAGGCACTTCGCAAAAAACACCTCTGTTTTATTCCAAAAATGTGGATGTGTCCATGTTGCGCTTTGGGGCGTTTCCTGTCGCGGGCGCTAGGCCTACCCACACAAGTGAGGTATCATTTTTATCGGGAGACTTGGGGGAACGCTGGGTGGAAGGAAATTTGTGGCTTCTCTCAGATTCCCGAACTTTCTGCCACAGAAATGTGAGGAACATGTGTTTTTTTTAGCCAAATTTTGAGGTTTGCAAAGGATTCTGGGAAACAGAACCTGGTCCGAGCCCCGCAAGTCACCCATCCTTGGATTCCCCTAGGTCTCTAGTTTTCAGAAATGCACAGGTTTGGTAGGTTTCCCTAGGTGCCAGCTGAGCTAGAGGCCAAAATCTACAGGTAGGCACTTCGCAAAAAACACCTCTGTTTTCTTCCAAAAATTTGGATGTGTCCACGTTGCGCTTTGGTGCGTTTCCTGTCGCGGGCGCTAGGCCTACCCACACAAGTGAGGTATCATTTTTATCGGGAGACTTGGGGGAACGCTGGGTGGAAGGAAATTTGTGGCTCCTCTCAGATTCCAGTACTTTTTTGCCACAGAAATGTGAGGAACATGTGTTTTTTTAGCCAAATTTTGAGGTTTGCAAAGGATTCTGGGTAACAGAACCTGGTCCGAGCCCCGCAAGTCTTCCCTCCTTGGATTCCCCTAGGTCTCTAGTTTTCACAAATGCACAGGTTTGGTAGGTTTCCCTAGGCGCCGGCTGAGCTAGAGGCCAAAATCTACAGGTAGGCACTTCGCAAAAAACACCTCTGTTTTCTTCCAAAAATTTGGATGTGTCCACGTTGCGCTTTGGGGCGTTTCCTGTCGCGAGCGCTAGGCCTACCCACACAAGTGAGGTATCATTTTTATCGGGAGACTTGGGGGAACGCTGGGTGGAAGGAAATTTGTGGCTTCTCTCAGATTCTTGAACTTTCTGCCACAGAAATGTGAGGAACATGTGTTTTTTTTAGCCAAATTTTGAGGTTTGCAAAGGATTCTGGGAAACAGAACCTGGTCCGAGCCCCGCAAGTCACCCCTCCTTGGATTCCCCTATGTCTCTAGTTTTCAGAAATGCACAGGTTTGGTAGGTTTCCCTAGGTGCCAGCTGAGCTAGAGGCCAAAATCTACAGATAGGCACTTCGCAAAAAACACCTCTGTTTTCTTCCCAAAATGTGGATGTGTCCACGTTGCGCTTTGGTGCGTTTCCTGTCGCGGGCGCTAGGCCTACCCACACAAGTGAGGTATCATTTTTATCGGGAGACTTGGGGGAACGCTGGGTGGAAGGAAATTTGTGGCTCCTCTCACATTTCAGAACTTTATGCCACAGAAATGTGAGGAACATGTGTTTTTTAAGCCAAATTTTGAGGTTTGCAAAGGATTCTGGGTAACAGAACCTGGTCCGAGCCCCGCAAGTCACCCCTCCTTGGATTCCCCTAGGTCTCTAGTTTTCAGAAATGCACAGGTTTGGTAGGTTTCCCTAGGTGCCGGCTGAGCTAGAGGCCAAAATCTACAGGTAGGCACTTCGCAAAAAACACCTCTGTTTTCTTCGAAAAATTTGGATGTGTCCACGTTGCGCTTTGGGGCGTTTCCTGTCGCGGGCGCTAGGCCTACCCACACAAGTGAGGTATCATTTTTATCGGGAGACTTGGGGGAACGCTGGGTGGAAGGAAATTTGTGGCTCCTCTCACATTCCAGAACTTTATGCCACAGAAATGTGAGGAACATGTGTTTTTTTAAGCCATATTTTGAGGTTTGCAAAGGATTCTGGGTAACAGAACCTGGTCCGAGCCCCGCAAGTCACCCCTCCTTGGATTCCCCTAGGTCTCTAGTTTTCAGAAATGCACAGGTTTGGTAGGTTACCCTAGGTGCCGGCTGAGCTAGAGGCCAAAATCTTCAGATAGGCACTTCGCAAAAAACACCTCTGTTTTATTCCAAAAATGTGGATGTGTCCATGTTGCGCTTTGGGGCGTTTCCTGTCGCGGGCGCTAAGCCTACCCACACAAGTGAGGTATCATTTTTATCGGGAGACTTGGGGGAACGCTGGGTGGAAGGAAATTTGTGGCTTCTCTCAGATTCCCGAACTTTCTGCCACAGAAATGTTAGGAACATGTGTTTTTTTTAGCCAAATTTTGAGGTTTGCAAAGGATTCTGGGAAACAGAACCTGGTCCGAGCCCCGCAAGTCACCCCTCCTTGGATTCCCCTATGTCTCTAGTTTTCAGAAATGCACAGGTTTGGTAGGTTTCCCTAGGTGCCAGCTGAGCTAGAGGCCAAAATCTACAGATAGGCACTTCGCAAAAAACACCTCTGTTTTCTTCCAAAAATGTGGATGTGTCCACGTTGCGCTTTGGTGCGTTTCCTGTCGCGGGCGCTAGGCCTACCCACACAAGTGAGGTATCATTTTTATCGGGAGACTTGGGGGAACGCTGGGTGGAAGGAAATTTGTGGCTCCTCTCACATTTCAGAACTTTATGCCACAGAAATGTGAGGAACATGTGTTTTTTAAGCCAAATTTTGAGGTTTGCAAAGGATTCTGGGTAACAGAACCTGGTCCGAGCCCCGCAAGTCACCCCTCCTTGGATTCCCCTAGGTCTCTAGTTTTCAGAAATGCACATGTTTGGTAGGTTACCCTAGGTGCCGGCTGAGCTAGAGGCCAAAATCTTCAGGTAGGCACTTCGCAAAAAACACCTCTGTTTTATTCCAAAAATGTGGATGTGTCCATGTTGCGCTTTGGGGCGTTTCCTGTCACGGGCGCTAGGCCTACCCACACAAGTGAGGTATCATTTTTATCGGGAGACTTGGGGGTACGCTGGGTGGAAGGAAATTTGTGGCTTCTCTCAGATTCCCGAACTTTCTGCCACAGAAATGTGAGGAACATGTGTTTTTTTTAGCCAAATTTTGAGGTTTGCAAAGGATTCTGGGAAACAGAACCTGGTCCGAGCCCCGCAAGTCACCCCTCCTTGGATTCCCCTAGGTCTCTAGTTTTCAGAAATGCACAGGTTTGGTAGGTGTCCCTAGGTGCCAGCTGAGCTAGAGGCCAAAATCTACAGGTAGGCACTTCGCAAAAAACACCTCTGTTTTCTTCCAAAAATTTGGATGTGTCCACGTTGCGCTTTGGTGCGTTTCCTGTCGCGGGCGCTAGGCCTACCCACACAAGTGAGGTATCATTTTTATCGGGAGACTTTGGGGAACGCTGGGTGGAAGGAAATTTGTGGCTCCTCTCAGATTCCAGTACTTTTTTGCCACAGAAATGTGAGGAACATGTGTTTTTTTAGCCAAATTTTGAGGTTTGCAAAGGATTCTGGGTAACAGAACCTGGTCCGAGCCCCGCAAGTCTTCCCTCCTTGGATTCCCCTAGGTCTCTAGTTTTCAGAAATGCACAGGTTTGGTAGGTTTCCCTAGGTGCCGGCTGAGCTAGAGGCCAAAATCTACAGGTAGGCACTTCGCAAAAAACACCTCTGTTTTCTTCCAAAAATTTGGATGTGTCCACGTTGCGCTTTGGTGCGTTTCCTGTCGCGGGCACTAGGCCTACCCACACAAGTGAGGTATCATTTTTATCGGGAGACTTGGGGGAACACCGGGTGGAAGGAAATTTGTGGCTTCTCTCAGATTCCCGAACTTTCTGCCACAGAAATGTGAGGAAAATGTGTTTTTTTAGCCAAATTTTGAGGTTTGCAAAGGATTCTGGGTAACAGAACCTAGTCCGAGCCCCGCAAGTCACCCCTCCTTGGATTCCCCTAGGTCTCTCGTTTTCAGAAATGCACAGGTTTGGTAGGTTTCCCTAGGTGCCGGCTGAGCTAGAGGCCAAAATCTACAGGTAGGCACTTCGCAAAAAACACCTCTGTTTTCTTCCAAAAATTTGGATGTGTCCAGTTGCGCTTTGGTGCGTTTCCTGTCGCGGGCGCTAGGCCTACCCACATAAGTGAGGTATCATTTTTATCGGGAGACTTGGGGGAACGCTGGGTGGAAGGAAATTTGTGGCTCCTCTCACATTCCAGAACTTTATGCCACAGAAATGTGAGGAACATGTGTTTTTTAAGCCATATTTTGAGGTTTGCAAAGGATTCTGGGTAACAGAACCTGGTCCGAGCCCCGCAAGTCACCCCTCCTTGGATTCCCCTAGGTCTCTAGTTTTCAGAAATGCACAGGTTTGGTAGGTTACCCTAGGTGCCGGCTGAGGTAGAGGCCAAAATCTTCAGGTAGGCACTTCGCAAAAAACACCTCTGTTTTATTCCAAAAATGTGGATGTGTCCATGTTGCGCTTTGGGGCGTTTCCTGTCGCGGGCGCTAAGCCTACCCACACAAGTGAGGTATCATTTTTATCGGGAGACTTGGGGGAACGCTGGGTGGAAGGAAATTTGTGGCTTCTCTCAGATTCCCGAACTTTCTGCCACAGAAATGTGAGGAACATGTATTTTTTTTAGCCAAATTTTGAGGTTTGCAAAGGATTCTGGGAAACAGAACCTGGTCCGAGCCCCGCAAGTCACCCCTCCTTGGATTCCCCTAGGTCTCTAGTTTTCAGAAATGCACAGGTTTGGTAGGTTTCCCTTGGTGCCAGCTGAGCTAGAGGCCAAAATCTACAGGTAGGCACTTCGCAAAAAACACCTCTGTTTTCTTCCAAAAATGTGGATGTGTCCACGTTGCGCTTTGGTGCGTTTCCTGTCGCGGGCGCTAGGCCTACCCACACAAGTGAGGTATCATTTTTATCGGGAGACTTGGGGGAACGCTGGGTGGAAGGAAATTTGTGGCTCCTCTCAGATTCCAGTACTTTTTTGCCACAGAAATGTGAGGAACATGTGTTTTTTTAGCCAAATTTTGAGGTTTGCAAAGGATTCTGGGTAACAGAACCTGGTCCGAGCCCCGCAAGTCTTCCCTCCTTGGATTCCCCTAGGTCTCTAGTTTTCAGAAATGCACAGGTTTGGTAGGTTTCCCTAGGTGCCGGCTGAGCTAGATGCCACAATCTACAGGTAGGCACTTCGCAAAAAACACCTCTGTTTTCTTCCAAAAATTTGGATGTGTCCACGTTGCGCTTTGGGGCGTTTCCTGTCGCGGGCGCTAGGCCTACCCACACAAGTGAGGTATAATTTTTATCGGGAGACTTGGGGGAATGCTGGGTGGAAGGAAATTTGTGGCTCCTCTCAGATTCCCGAACTTTCTGCTACAGAAATGTGAGGAACATGTGTTTTTTTAGCCAAATTTTGAGGTTTGCAAAGGATTCTGGGTAACAGAACCTGGTCCGAGCCCCGCAAGTCACCCCTCCTTGGATTCCCCTAGGTCTCTAGTTTTCAGAAATGCACAGGTTTGGTAGGTTTCCCTAGGTGCCGGCTGAGCTAGAGGCCAAAATCTACAGGTAGGCACTTCGCAAAAAACACCTCTGTTTTCTTCCAAAAATTTGGATGTGTCCACGTTGCGCTTTGGGGCGTTTCCTGTCGCGGGCGCTAGGCCTACCCACACAAGTGAGGTATCATTTTTTTCGGGAGACTTGGGGGAACGCTGGGTGGAAGGAAATTTGTGGCTCCTCTCAGATTCCAGAACTTTCTGCCACAGAAATGTGAGGAACATGTGTTTTTTTAGCCAAATTTTGAGGTTTGCCAAGGATTCTGGGTAACAGAACCTGGTCCGAGCCCCGCAAGTCACCCCTCCTTGGATTCCCCTAGGTCTCTAGTTTTCAGAAATGCACAGGTTTGGTAGGTTTCCCTAGGTGCCGGCTGAGCTAGAGGCCAAAATCTACAGGTAGGCACTTCGCAAAAAACACCTCTGTTTTCTTCCAAAAATTTGGATGTGTCCACGTTGCGCTTTGGGGCGTTTCCTGTCGCGGGCGCTAGGCCTACCCACACTAGTGAGGTATCATTTTTATCGGGAGACTTGGGGGAACGCTGGGTGGAAGGAAATTTGTGGCTCCTCTCAGATTCCCGAACTTTCTGCCACAGAAATGTGAGGAACATGTGTTTTGTTAGCCAATTTTTGAGGTTTGCAAAGGATTCTGGGTAACAGAACCTGGTCCGAGCCCCGCAAGTCACCTCTCCTTGGATTCCCCTAGGTCTCTAGTTTTCAGAAATGCACAGGTTTGGTAGGTTTCCCTAGGTGCCGGCTGAGCTAGAGGCCAAAATCTACAGGTAGGCACTTCGCAAAAAACACCTCTGTTTTCTTCCAAAAATTTGGATGTGTCCACGTTGCGCTTTGGGGCATTTACTGTCGCGGGCGCTAGGCCTACCCACACAAGTGAGGTATAATTTTTATCGGGAGACTTGGGGGAATGCTGGGTGGAAGGAAATTTGTGGCTCCTCTCAGATTCCCGAACTTTCTGCTACAGAAATGTGAGGAACATGTGTTTTTTTAGCCAAATTTTGAGGTTTGCAAAGGATTCTGGGAAACAGAACCTGGTCCGAGCCCCGCAAGTCACCCCTCCTTGGATTCCCCTAGGTCTCTAGTTTTCAGAAATGCACAGGTTTGGTAGGTTTCCCTAGGTGCCAGCTGAGCTAGAGGCCAAAATCTACAGATAGGCACTTCGCAAAAAACACCTCTGTTTTCTTCCAAAAATGTGGATGTGTCCACGTTGCGCTTTGGTGCGTTTCCTGTCGCGGGCGCTAGGCCTACCCACACAAGTGAGGTATCATTTTTATCGGGAGACTTGGGGGAACGCTGGGTGGAAGGAAATTTGTGGCTCCTCTCACATTTCAGAACTTTATGCCACAGAAATGTGAGGAACATGTGTTTTTTAAGCCAAATTTTGAGGTTTGCAAAGGATTCTGGGTAACAGAACCTGGTCCGAGCCCCGCAAGTCACCCCTCCTTGGATTCCCCTAGGTCTCTAGTTTTCAGAAATGCACAGGTTTGGTAGGTTTCCCTAGGTGCCGGCTGAGCTAGAGGCCAAAATCTACAGGTAGGCACTTTGCAAAAAACACCTCTGTTTTCTTCGAAAAATTTGGATGTGTCCACGTTGCGCTTTGGGGCGTTTCCTGTCGCGGGCGCTAGGCCTACCCACACAATTGAGGTATCATTTTTATCGGGAGACTTGGGGGAACGCTGGGTGGAAGGAAATTTGTGGCTCCTCTCACATTCCAGAACTTTATGCCACAGAAATGTGAGGAACATGCGTTTTTTTAAGCCATATTTTGAGGTTTGCAAAGGATTCTGGGTAACAGAACCTGGTCCGAGCCCCGCAAGTCACCCCTCCTTGGATTCCCCCAGGTCTCTAGTTTTCAGAAATGCACAGGTTTGGTAGGTTACCCTAGGTGCCGGCTGAGCTAGAGGCCAAAATCTTCAGGTAGGCACTTCGCAAAAAACACCTCTGTTTTATTCCAAAAATGTGGATGTGTCCATGTTGCGCTTTGGGGCGTTTCCTGTCGCGGGCGCTAAGCCTACCCACACAAGTGAGGTATCATTTTTATCGGGAGACTTGGGGGAACGCTGGGTGGAAGGAAATTTGTGGCTTCTCTCAGATTCCCGAACTTTCTGCCACAGAAATGTGAGGAACATGTGTTTTTTTTAGCCAAATTTTGAGGTTTGCAAAGGATTCTGGGAAACAGAACCTGGTCCGAGCCCCGCAAGTCACCCCTCCTTGGATTCCCCTAGGTCTCTAGTTTTCAGAAATGCACAGGTTTGGTAGGTGTCCCTAGGTGCCAGCTGAGCTAGAGGCCAAAATCTACAGGTAGGCACTTCGCAAAAAACACCTCTGTTTTCTTCCAAAAATTTGGATGTGTCCACGTTGCGCTTTGGTGCGTTTCCTGTCGCGGGCGCTAGGCCTACCCACACAAGTGAGGTATCATTTTTATCGGGAGACTTTGGGGAACGCTGGGTGGAAGGAAATTTGTGGCTGCTCTCAGATTCCAGTACTTTTTTGCCACAGAAATGTGAGGAACATGTGTTTTTTTAGCCAAATTTTGAGGTTTGCAAAGGATTCTGGGTAACAGAACCTGGTCCGAGCCCCGCAAGTCTTCCCTCCTTGGATTCCCCTAGGTCTCTAGTTTTCAGAAATGCACAGGTTTGGTAGGTTTCCCTAGGTGCCGGCTGAGCTAGAGGCCAAAATCTACAGGTAGGCACTTCGCAAAAAACACCTCTGTTTTCTTCCAAAAATTTGGATGTGTCCACGTTGCGCTTTGGTGCGTTTCCTGTCGCGGGCACTAGGCCTACCCACACAAGTGAGGTATCATTTTTATCGGGAGACTTGGGGGAACACCGGGTGGAAGGAAATTTGTGGCTTCTCTCAGATTCCCGAACTTTCTGCCACAGAAATGTGAGGAACATGTGTTTTTTTAGCCAAATTTTGAGGTTTGCAAAGGATTCTGGGTAACAGAACCTAGTCCGAGCCCCGCAAGTCACCCCTCCTTGGATTCCCCTAGGTCTCTCGTTTTCAGAAATGCACAGGTTTGGTAGGTTTCCCTAGGTGCCGGCTGAGCTAGAGGCCAAAATCTACAGGTAGGCACTTCGCAAAAAACACCTCTGTTTTCTTCCAAAAATTTGGATGTGTCCAGTTGCGCTTTGGTGCGTTTCCTGTCGCGGGCGCTAGGCCTACCCACATAAGTGAGGTATCATTTTTATCGGGAGACTTGGGGGAACGCTGGGTGGAAGGAAATTTGTGGCTCCTCTCACATTCCAGAACTTTATGCCACAGAAATGTGAGGAACATGTGTTTTTTAAGCCATATTTTGAGGTTTGCAAAGGATTCAGGGTAACAGAACCTGGTCCGAGCCCCGCAAGTCACCCCTCCTTGGATTCCCCTAGGTCTCTAGTTTTCAGAAATGCACAGGTTTGGTAGGTTACCGTAGGTGCCGGCTGAGGTAGAGGCCAAAATCTTCAGGTAGGCACTTCGCAAAAAACACCTCTGTTTTATTCCAAAAATGTGGATGTGTCCATGTTGCGCTTTGGGGCGTTTCCTGTCGCGGGCGCTAGGCCTACCCACAACAGTGAGGTATCATTTTTATCGGGAGACTTGGGGGAACGCTGGGTGGAAGGAAATTTGTGGCTTCTCTCAGATTCCCGAACTTTCTGCAACAGAAATGTGAGGAACATGTGTTTTTTTTAGCCAAATTTTGAGGTTTAGCAAAGGATTCTGGGAAACAGAACCTGTCCGAGCCCCGCAAGTCACCCCTCCTTGGATTCCCCTAGGTCTCTAGTTTTCAGAAATGCACAGGTTTGGTAGGTTTCCCTTGGTGCCAGCTGAGCTAGAGGCCAAAATCTACAGGTAGGCACTTCGCAAAAAACACCTCTGTTTTCTTCCAAAAATGTGGATGTGTCCACGTTGCGCTTTGGTGCGTTTCCTGTCGCGGGCGCTAGGCCTACCCACACAAGTGAGGTATCATTTTTATCGGGAGACTTGGGGGAACGCTGGGTGGAAGGAAATTTGTGGCTCCTCTCAGATTCCAGTACTTTTTTGCCACAGAAATGTGAGGAACATGTGTTTTTTAAGCCATATTTTGAGGTTTGCAAAGGATTCTGGGTAACAGAACCTGGTCCGAGCCCCGCAAGTCACCCCTCCTTGGATTCCCCTAGGTCTCTAGTTTTCAGAAATGCACAGGTTTGGTAGGTTTCCCTAGGTGCCGGCTGAGCTAGAGGCCACAATCTACAGGTAGGCACTTCGCAAAAAACACCTCTGTTTTCTTCCAAAAATTTGGATGTGTCCACGTTGCGCTTTGGGGCGTTTCCTGTCGCGGGCGCTAGGCCTACCCACACAAGTGAGGTATAATTTTTATCGGGAGACTTGGGGGAATGCTGGGTGGAAGGAAATTTGTGGCTCCTCTCAGATTCCCGAACTTTCTGCTACAGAAATGTGAGGAACATGTGTTTTTTTAGCCAAATTTTGAGGTTTGCAAAGGATTCTGGGTAACAGAACCTGGTCCGAGCCCCGCAAGTCACCCCTCCTTGGATTCCCCTAGGTCTCTAGTTTTCAGAAATGCACAGGTTTGGTAGGTTTCCCTAGGTGCCAGCTGAGCTAGAGGCCAAAATCTACAGATAGGCACTTCGCAAAAAACACCTCTGTTTTCTTCCAAAAATGTGGATGTGTCCACGTTGCGCTTTGGTGCGTTTCCTGTCGCGGGCGCTAGGCCTACCCACACAAGTGAGGTATCATTTTTATCGGGAGACTTGGGGGAACGCTGGGTGGAAGGAAATTTGTGGCTCCTCTCACATTTCAGAACTTTATGCCACAGAAATGTGAGGAACATGTGTTTTTTAAGCCAAATTTTGAGGTTTGCAAAGGATTCTGGGTAACAGAACCTGGTCCGAGCCCCGCAAGTCACCCCTCCTTGGATTCCCCTAGGTCTCTAGTTTTCAGAAATGCACAGGTTTGGTAGGTTTCCCTAGGTGCCGGCTGAGCTAGAGGCCAAAATCTACAGGTAGGCACTTTGCAAAAAACACCTCTGTTTTCTTCGAAAAATTTGGATGTGTCCACGTTGCGCTTTGGGGCGTTTCCTGTCGCGGGCGCTAGGCCTACCCACACAATTGAGGTATCATTTTTATCGGGAGACTTGGGGGAACGCTGGGTGGAAGGAAATTTGTGGCTCCTCTCACATTCCAGAACTTTATGCCACAGAAATGTGAGGAACATGCGTTTTTTTAAGCCATATTTTGAGGTTTGCAAAGGATTCTGGGTAACAGAACCTGGTCCGAGCCCCGCAAGTCACCCCTCCTTGGATTCCCCCAGGTCTCTAGTTTTCAGAAATGCACAGGTTTGGTAGGTTACCCTAGGTGCCGGCTGAGCTAGAGGCCAAAATCTTCAGGTAGGCACTTCGCAAAAAACACCTCTGTTTTATTCCAAAAATGTGGATGTGTCCATGTTGCGCTTTGGGGCGTTTCCTGTCGCGGGCGCTAAGCCTACCCACACAAGTGAGGTATCATTTTTATCGGGAGACTTGGGGGAACGCTGGGTGGAAGGAAATTTGTGGCTTCTCTCAGATTCCCGAACTTTCTGCCACAGAAATGTGAGGAACATGTGTTTTTTTTAGCCAAATTTTGAGGTTTGCAAAGGATTCTGGGAAACAGAACCTGGTCCGAGCCCCGCAAGTCACCCCTCCTTGGATTCCCCTAGGTCTCTAGTTTTCAGAAATGCACAGGTTTGGTAGGTGTCCCTAGGTGCCAGCTGAGCTAGAGGCCAAAATCTACAGGTAGGCACTTCGCAAAAAACACCTCTGTTTTCTTCCAAAAATTTGGATGTGTCCACGTTGCGCTTTGGTGCGTTTCCTGTCGCGGGCGCTAGGCCTACCCACACAAGTGAGGTATCATTTTTATCGGGAGACTTTGGGGAACGCTGGGTGGAAGGAAATTTGTGGCTGCTCTCAGATTCCAGTACTTTTTTGCCACAGAAATGTGAGGAACATGTGTTTTTTTAGCCAAATTTTGAGGTTTGCAAAGGATTCTGGGTAACAGAACCTGGTCCGAGCCCCGCAAGTCTTCCCTCCTTGGATTCCCCTAGGTCTCTAGTTTTCAGAAATGCACAGGTTTGGTAGGTTTCCCTAGGTGCCGGCTGAGCTAGAGGCCAAAATCTACAGGTAGGCACTTCGCAAAAAACACCTCTGTTTTCTTCCAAAAATTTGGATGTGTCCACGTTGCGCTTTGGTGCGTTTCCTGTCGCGGGCACTAGGCCTACCCACACAAGTGAGGTATCATTTTTATCGGGAGACTTGGGGGAACACCGGGTGGAAGGAAATTTGTGGCTTCTCTCAGATTCCCGAACTTTCTGCCACAGAAATGTGAGGAACATGTGTTTTTTTAGCCAAATTTTGAGGTTTGCAAAGGATTCTGGGTAACAGAACCTAGTCCGAGCCCCGCAAGTCACCCCTCCTTGGATTCCCCTAGGTCTCTCGTTTTCAGAAATGCACAGGTTTGGTAGGTTTCCCTAGGTGCCGGCTGAGCTAGAGGCCAAAATCTACAGGTAGGCACTTCGCAAAAAACACCTCTGTTTTCTTCCAAAAATTTGGATGTGTCCAGTTGCGCTTTGGTGCGTTTCCTGTCGCGGGCGCTAGGCCTACCCACATAAGTGAGGTATCATTTTTATCGGGAGACTTGGGGGAACGCTGGGTGGAAGGAAATTTGTGGCTCCTCTCACATTCCAGAACTTTATGCCACAGAAATGTGAGGAACATGTGTTTTTTAAGCCATATTTTGAGGTTTGCAAAGGATTCAGGGTAACAGAACCTGGTCCGAGCCCCGCAAGTCACCCCTCCTTGGATTCCCCTAGGTCTCTAGTTTTCAGAAATGCACAGGTTTGGTAGGTTACCGTAGGTGCCGGCTGAGGTAGAGGCCAAAATCTTCAGGTAGGCACTTCGCAAAAAACACCTCTGTTTTATTCCAAAAATGTGGATGTGTCCATGTTGCGCTTTGGGGCGTTTCCTGTCGCGGGCGCTAGGCCTACCCACAACAGTGAGGTATCATTTTTATCGGGAGACTTGGGGGAACGCTGGGTGGAAGGAAATTTGTGGCTTCTCTCAGATTCCCGAACTTTCTGCAACAGAAATGTGAGGAACATGTGTTTTTTTTAGCCAAATTTTGAGGTTTAGCAAAGGATTCTGGGAAACAGAACCTGTCCGAGCCCCGCAAGTCACCCCTCCTTGGATTCCCCTAGGTCTCTAGTTTTCAGAAATGCACAGGTTTGGTAGGTTTCCCTTGGTGCCAGCTGAGCTAGAGGCCAAAATCTACAGGTAGGCACTTCGCAAAAAACACCTCTGTTTTCTTCCAAAAATGTGGATGTGTCCACGTTGCGCTTTGGTGCGTTTCCTGTCGCGGGCGCTAGGCCTACCCACACAAGTGAGGTATCATTTTTATCGGGAGACTTGGGGGAACGCTGGGTGGAAGGAAATTTGTGGCTCCTCTCAGATTCCAGTACTTTTTTGCCACAGAAATGTGAGGAACATGTGTTTTTTAAGCCATATTTTGAGGTTTGCAAAGGATTCTGGGTAACAGAACCTGGTCCGAGCCCCGCAAGTCACCCCTCCTTGGATTCCCCTAGGTCTCTAGTTTTCAGAAATGCACAGGTTTGGTAGGTTTCCCTAGGTGCCGGCTGAGCTAGAGGCCACAATCTACAGGTAGGCACTTCGCAAAAAACACCTCTGTTTTCTTCCAAAAATTTGGATGTGTCCACGTTGCGCTTTGGGGCGTTTCCTGTCGCGGGCGCTAGGCCTACCCACACAAGTGAGGTTTAATTTTTATCGGGAGACTTGGGGGAATGCTGGGTGGAAGGAAATTTGTGGCTCCTCTCAGATTCCCGAACTTTCTGCTACAGAAATGTGAGGAACATGTGTTTTTTTAGCCAAATTTTGAGGTTTGCAAAGGATTCTGGGTAACAGAACCTGGTCCGAGCCCCGCAAGTCACCCCTCCTTGGATTCCCCTAGGTCTCTAGTTTTCAGAAATGCACAGGTTTGGTAGGTTTCCCTAGGTGCCGGCTGAGCTAGAGGCCAAAATCTACAGGTAGGCACTTCGCAAAAAACACCTCTGTTTTCTTCCAAAAATTTGGATGTGTCCACGTTGCGCTTTGGGGCGTTTCCAGTCGCGGGCGCTAGGCCTACCCACACTAGTGAGGTATCATTTGTATCGGGAGACTTGGGGGAACGCTGGGTGGAAGGAAATTTGTGGCTCCTCTCAGATTCCCGAACTTTCTGCCACAGAAATGTGAGGAACATGTGTTTTGTTAGCCAAATTTTGAGGTTTGCAAAGGATTCTGGGTAACAGAACCTGGTCCGAGCCCCGCAAGTCACCTCTCCTTGGATTCCCCTAGGTCTCTAGTTTTCAGAAATGCACAGGTTTGGTAGGTTTCCCTAGGTGCCGGCTGAGCTAGAGGCCAAAATCTACAGGTAGGCACTTCGCAAAAAACACCTCTGTTTTCTTCCAAAAATTTGGATGTGTCCACGTTGCGCTTTGGGGCATTTACTGTCGCGGGCGCTAGGCCTACCCACACAAGTGAGGTATAATTTTTATCGGGAGACTTGGGGGAATGCTGGGTGGAAGGAAATTTGTGGCTCCTCTCAGATTCCCGAACTTTCTGCTACAGAAATGTGAGGAACATGTGTTTTTTTAGCCAAATTTTGAGGTTTGCAAAGGATTCTGGGAAACAGAACCTGGTCCGAGCCCCGCAAGTCACCCCTCCTTGGATTCCCCTAGGTCTCTAGTTTTCAGAAATGCACAGGTTTGGTAGGTTTCCCTAGGTGCCAGCTGAGCTAGAGGCCAAAATCTACAGATAGGCACTTCGCAAAAAACACCTCTGTTTTCTTCCAAAAATGTGGATGTGTCCACGTTGCGCTTTGGTGCGTTTCCTGTCGCGGGCGCTAGGCCTACCCACACAAGTGAGGTATCATTTTTATCGGGAGACTTGGGGGAACGCTGGGTGGAAGGAAATTTGTGGCTCCTCTCACATTTCAGAACTTTATGCCACAGAAATGTGAGGAACATGTGTTTTTTAAGCCAAATTTTGAGGTTTGCAAAGGATTCTGGGTAACAGAACCTGGTCCGAGCCCCGCAAGTCACCCCTCCTTGGATTCCCCTAGGTCTCTAGTTTTCAGAAATGCACAGGTTTGGCAGGTTTCCCTAGGTGCCGGCTGAGCTAGAGGCCAAAATCTACAGGTAGGCACTTCGCAAAAAACACCTCTGTTTTCTTCGAAAAATTTGGATGTGTCCACGTTGCGCTTTGGGGCGTTTCCTGTCGCGGGCGCTAGGCCTACCCACACAAGTGAGGTATCATTTTTATCGGGAGACTTGGGGGAACGCTGGGTGGAAGGAAATTTGTGGCTCCTCTCACATTCCAGAACTTTATGCCACAGAAATGTGAGGAACATGTGTTTTTTTAAGCCATATTTTGAGGTTTGCAAAGGATTCTGGGTAACAGAACCTGGTCCGAGCCCCGCAAGTCACCCCTCCTTGGATTCCCCTAGGTCTCTAGTTTTCAGAAAGGCACAGGTTTGGTAGGTTACCCTAGGTGCCGGCTGAGCTAGAGGCCAAAATCTTCAGGTAGGCACTTCGCAAAAAACACCTCTGTTTTATTCCAAAAATGTGGATGTGTCCATGTTGCGCTTTGGGGCGTTTCCTGTCGCGGGCGCTAAGCCTACCCACACAAGTGAGGTATCATTTTTATCGGGAGACTTGGGGGAACGCTGGGTGGAAGGAAATTTGTGGCTTTTCTCAGATTCTTGAACTTTCTGCCACAGAAATGTGAGGAACATGTGTTTTTTTTAGCCAAATTTTGAGGTTTGCAAAGGATTCTGGGAAACAGAACCTGGTCCGAGCCCCGCAAGTCTTCCCTCCTTGGATTCCCCTAGGTCTCTAGTTTTCAGAAATGCACAGGTTTGGTAGGTTTCCCTAGGTGCCGGCTGAGCTAGAGGCCAAAATCTACAGGTAGGCACTTCGCAAAAAACACCTCTGTTTTCTTCCAAAAATTTGGATGTGTCCACGTTGCGCTTTGGTGCGTTTCCTGTCGCGGGCACTAGGCCTACCCACACAAGTGAGGTATCATTTTTATCGGGAGACTTGGGGGAACACCGGGTGGAAGGAAATTTGTGGCTTCTCTCAGATTCCCGAACTTTCTGCCACAGAAATGTGAGGAACATGTGTTTTTTTAGCCAAATTTTGAGGTTTGCAAAGGATTCTGGGTAACAGAACCTAGTCCGAGCCCCGCAAGTCACCCCTCCTTGGATTCCCCTAGGTCTCTCGTTTTCAGAAATGCACAGGTTTGGTAGGTTTCCCTAGGTGCCGGCTGAGCTAGAGGCCAAAATCTACAGGTAGGCACATCGCAAAAAACACCTCTGTTTTCTTCCAAAAATTTGGATGTGTCCACTTGCGCTTTGGTGCGTTTCCTGTCGCGGGCGCTAGGCCTACCCACATAAGTGAGGTATCATTTTTATCTGGAGACTTGGGGGAACGCTGGGTGGAAGGAAATTTGTGGCTCCTCTCACATTCCAGAACTTTATGCCACAGAAATGTGAGGAACATGTGTTTTTTAAGCCATATTTTGAGGTTTGCAAAGGATTCTGGGTAACAGAACCTGGTCCGAGCCCCGCAAGTCACCCCTCCTTGGATTCCCCTAGGTCTCTAGTTTTCAGAAATGCACAGGTTTGGTAGGTTACCCTAGGTGCCGGCTGAGGTAGAGGCCAAAATCTTCAGGTAGGCACTTCGCAAAAAACACCTCTGTTTTATTCCAAAAATGTGGATGTGTCCATGTTGCGCTTTGGGGCGTTTCCTGTCGCGGGCGCTAGGCCTACCCACACCAGTGAGGTATCATTTTTATCGGGAGACTTGGGGGAACGCTGGGTGGAAGGAAATTTGTGGCTTCTCTCAGATTCCCGAACTTTCTGCAACAGAAATGTGAGGAACATGTGTTTTTTTTAGCCAAATTTTGAGGTTTGCAAAGGATTCTGGGAAACAGAACCTGTCCGAGCCCCGCAAGTCACCCCTCCCTGGATTCCCCTAGGTCTCTAGTTTTCAGAAATGCACAGGTTTGGTAGGTTTCCCTTGGTGCCAGCTGAGCTAGAGGCCAAAATCTACAGGTAGGCACTTCGCAAAAAACACCTCTGTTTTCTTCCAAAAATGTGGATGTGTCCACGTTGCGCTTTGGTGCGTTTCCTGTCGCGGGCGCTAGGCCTACCCACACAAGTGAGGTATCATTTTTATCGGGAGACTTGGGGGAACGCTGGGTGGAAGGAAATTTGTGGCTCCTCTCAGATTCCAGTACTTTTTTGCCACAGAAATGTGAGGAACATGTGTTTTTTTAGCCAAATTTTTAGGTTTGCAAAGGATTCTGGGTAACAGAACCTGGTCCGAGCCCCGCAAGTCTTCCCTCCTTGGATTCCCCTAGGTCTCTAGTTTTCAGAAATGCACAGGTTTGGTAGGTTTCCCTAGGTGCCGGCTGAGCTAGAGGCCACAATCTACAGGTAGGCACTTCGCAAAAAACACCTCTGTTTTCTTCCAAAAATTTGGATGTGTCCACGTTGCGCTTTGGGGCGTTTCCTGTCGCGGGCGCTAGGCCTACCCACACAAGTGAGGTATAATTTTTATCGGGAGACTTGGGGGAATGCTGGGTGGAAGGAAATTTGTGGCTCCTCTCAGATTCCCGAACTTTCTGCTACAGAAATGTGAGGAACATGTGTTTTTTTAGCCAAATTTTGAGGTTTGCAAAGGATTCTGGGTAACAGAACCTGGTCCGAGCCCCGCAAGTCACCCCTCCTTGGATTCCCCTAGGTCTCTAGTTTTCAGAAATGCACAGGTTTGGTAGGTTTCCCTAGGTGCCGGCTGAGCTAGAGGCCAAAATCTACAGGTAGGCACTTCGCAAAAAACACCTCTGTTTTCTTCCAAAAATTTGGATGTGTCCACGTTGCGCTTTGGGGCGTTTCCTGTCGCGGGCGCTAGGCCTACCCACACTAGTGAGGTATCATTTTTATCGGGAGACTTGGGGGAACGCTGGGTGGAAGGAAATTTGTGGCTCCTCTCAGATTCCCGAACTTTCTGCCACAGAAATGTGAGGAACATGTGTTTTGTTAGCCAAATTTTGAGGTTTGCAAAGGATTCTGGGTAACAGAACCTGGTCCGAGCCCCGCAAGTCACCTCTCCTTGGATTCCCCTAGGTCTCTAGTTTTCAGAAATGCACAGGTTTGGTAGGTTTCCCTAGGTGCCGGCTGAGCTAGAGGCCAAAATCTACAGGTAGGCACTTCGCAAAAAACACCTCTGTTTTCTTCCAAAAATTTGGATGTGTCCACGTTGCGCTTTGGGGCATTTACTGTCGCGGGCGCTAGGCCTACCCACACAAGTGAGGTATAATTTTTATCGGGAGACTTGGGGGAATGCTGGGTGGAAGGAAATTTGTGGCTCCTCTCAGATTCCCGAACTTTCTGCTACAGAAATGTGAGGAACATGTGTTTTTTTAGCCAAATTTTGAGGTTTGCAAAGGATTCTGGGAAACAGAACCTGGTCCGAGCCCCGCAAGTCACCCCTCCTTGGATTCCCCTAGGTCTCTAGTTTTCAGAAATGCACAGGTTTGGTAGGTTTCCCTATGTGCCAGCTGAGCTAGAGGCCAAAATCTACAGATAGGCTCTTCGCAAAAAACACCTCTGTTTTCTTCCAAAAATGTGGATGTGTCCACGTTGCGCTTTGGTGCGTTTCCTGTCGCGGGCGCTAGGCCTACCCACACAAGTGAGGTATCATTTTTATCGGGAGACTTGGGGGAACGCTGGGTGGAAGGAAATTTGTGGCTCCTCTCACATTTCAGAACTTTATGCCACAGAAATGTGAGGAACATGTGTTTTTTAAGCCAAATTTTGAGGTTTGCAAAGGATTCTGGGTAACAGAACCTGGTCCGAGCCCCGCAAGTCACCCCTCCTTGGATTCCCCTAGGTCTCTAGTTTTCAGAAATGCACAGGTTTGGTAGGTTACCCTAGGTGCCGACTGAGCTAGAGGCCAAAATCTTCAGGTAGGCACTTCGCAAAAAACACCTCTGTTTTATTCCAAAAATGTGGATGTGTCCATGTTGCGCTTTGGGGCGTTTCCTGTCACGGGCGCTAGGCCTACCCACACAAGTGAGGTATCATTTTTATCGGGAGACTTGGGGGAACGCTGGGTGGAAGGACATTTGTGGCTCCTCTCAGATTCCAGTACTTTTTTGCCACAGAAAAGTGAGGAACATGTGTTTTTTTAGCCAAATTTTGAGGTTTGCAAAGGATTCTGGGTAACAGAACCTGGTCCGAGCCCCGCAAGTCACCCCTCCTTGGATTCCCCTAGGTCTCTAGTTTTCAGAAATGCACAGGTTTGGTAGGTTTCCCTAGGTGCTGGCTGAGCTAGAGGCCAAAATCTTCAGGTAGGCACTTCGCAAAAAACACCTCTGTTTTATTCCAAAAATGTGGATGTGTCCATGTTGCGCTTTGGGGCGTTTCCTGTCGCGGGCGCTAGGCCTACCCACACAAGTGAGGTATCATTTTTATAGGGAGACTTGGGGGAACGCTGGGTGGAAGGAAATTTGTGGCTTCTCTCAGATTCCCGAACTTTCTGCCACAGAAATGTGAGGAACATGTGTTTTTTTTAGCCAAATTTTGAGGTTTGCAAAGGATTCTGGGAAACAGAACCTGGTCCGAGCCCCGCAAGTCACCCCTCCTTGGATTCCCCTAGGTCTCTAGTTTTCAGAAATGCACAGGTTTGGTAGGTTACCCTAGGGGCCGACTGAGCTAGAGGCCAAAATCTTCAGGTAGGCACTTCGCAAAAAACACCTCTGTTTTATTCCAAAAATGTGGATGTGTCCATGTTGCGCTTTGGGGCGTTTCCTGTCACGGGCGCTAGGCCTACCCACACAAGTGAGGTATCATTTTTATCGGGAGACTTGGGGGAACGCTGGGTGGAAGGACATTTGTGGCTCCTCTCAGATTCCAGTACTTTTTTGCCACAGAAAAGTGAGGAACATGTGTTTTTTTAGCCAAATTTTGAGGTTTGCAAAGGATTCTGGGTAACAGAACCTGGTCCGAGCCCCGCAAGTCACCCCTCCTTGGATTCCCCTAGGTCTCTAGTTTTCAGAAATGCACAGGTTTGGTAGGTTTCCCTAGGTGCCGGCTGAGCTAGAGGCCAAAATCTTCAGGTAGGCACTTCGCAAAAAACACCTCTGTTTTATTCCAAAAATGTGGATGTGTCCATGTTGCGCTTTGGGGCGTTTCCTGTCGCGGGCGCTAGGCCTACCCACACAAGTGAGGTATCATTTTTATCGGGAGACTTGGGGGAACGCTGGGTGGAAGGAAATTTGTGGCTTCTCTCAGATTCCCGAACTTTCTGCCACAGAAATGTGAGGAACATGTGTTTTTTTAGCCAAAGTTTGAGGTTTGCAAAGGATTCTGGGTAACAGAACCTGGTCCGAGCCCCGCAAGTCACCCCTCCTTGGATTCCCCTAGGTCTCTAGTTTTCAGAAATGCACAGGTTTGGTAGGTTTCCCTAGGTGCCGGCTGAGCTAGATGCCAAAATCTACAGGTAGGCACTTCGCAAAAAACACCTCTGTTTTCTTCGAAAAATTTGGATGTGTCCACGTTGCGCTTTGGGGCGTTTCCTGTCGCGGGCGCTAGGCCTACCCACACAAGTGAGGTATCATTTTTATCGGGAGACTTGGGGAAACGCTGGGTGGAAGGAAATTTGTGGCTCCTCTCACATTCCAGAACTTTATGCCACAGAAATGTGAGGAACATGTGTTTTTTAAGCCAAATTTTGAGGTTTGCAAAGGATTCTGGGTAACAGAACCTGGTCCGAGCCCCGCCAGTCACCCCTCCTTAGATTTCCCTAGGTCTCTAGTTTTCAGAAATGCACAGGTTTGGTAGGTTACCCTAGGTGCCGGCTGAGCTAGAGGCCAAAATCTTCAGGTAGGCACTTCGCAAAAAACACCTCTGTTTTATTCCAAAAATGTGGATGTGTCCATGTTGCGCTTTGGGGCGTTTCCTGTCACGGGCGCTAGGCCTACCCACACAAGTGAGGTATCATTTTTATCGGGAGACTTGGGGGAACGCTGGGTGGAAGGACATTTGTGGCTCCTCTCAGATTCCAGTACTTTTTTGCCACAGAAAAGTGAGGAACATGTGTTTTTTTAGCCAAATTTTGAGGTTTGCAAAGGATTCTGGGTAACAGAACCTGGTCCGAGCCCCGCAAGTCACCCCTCCTTGGATTCCCCTAGGTCTCTAGTTTTCAGAAATGCACAGGTTTGGTAGGTTTCCCTAGGTGCCGGCTGAGCTAGAGGCCAAAATCTTCAGGTAGGCACTTCGCAAAAAACACCTCTGTTTTATTCCAAAAATGTGGATGTGTCCATGTTGCGCTTTGGGGCGTTTCCTGTCGCGGGCGCTAGGCCTACCCACACAAGTGAGGTATCATTTTTATCGGGAGACTTGGGGGAACGCTGGGTGGAAGGAAATTTGTGGCTTCTCTCAGATTCCCGAACTTTCTGCCACAGAAATGTGAGGAACATGTGTTTTTTTTAGCCAAATTTTGAGGTTTGCAAAGGATTCTGGGAAACAGAACCTGGTCCGAGCCCCGCAAGTCACCCCTCCTTGGATTCCCCTAGGTCTCTAGTTTTCAGAAATGCACAGGTTTGGTAGGTTTCCCTAGGTGCCGGCTGAGCTAGAGGCCAAAATCTACAGGTAGGCACTTCGCAAAAAACACCTCTGTTTTCTTCCAAAAATTTGGATGTGTCCACGTTGCGCTTTGGGGCGTTTCCTGTCGCGGGCGCTAGGCCTACCCACACAAGTGAGGTATCATTTTTATCGGGAGACTTGGGGGAACGCTGGGTGGAAGGAAATTTGTGGCTCCTCTCAGATTCCCGAACTTTCTGCTACAGAAATGTGAGGAACATGTGTTTTTTTAGCCAAATTTTGAGGTTTGCAAAGGATTCTGGGTAACAGAACCTGGTCCGAGCCCCGCAAGTCACCCCTCCTTGGATTCCCCTAGGTCTCTAGTTTTCAGAAATGCACAGGTTTGGTAGGTTTCCCTAGGTGCCAGCTGAGCTAGAGGCCAAAATCTACAGATAGGCACTTCGCAAAAAACACCTCTGTTTTCTTCCAAAAATGTGGATGTGTCCACGTTGCGCTTTGGTGCGTTTCCTGTCGCAGGCGCTAGGCCTACCCACACAAGTGAGGTATCATTTTTATCGGGAGACTTGGGGGAACGCTGGGTGGAAGGAAATTTGTGGCTCCTCTCACATTTCAGAACTTTATGCCACAGAAATGTGAGGAACATGTGTTTTTTAAGCCAAATTTTGAGGTTTGCAAAGGATTCTGGGTAACAGAACCTGGTCCGAGCCCCGCAAGTCACCCCTCCTTGGATTCCCCTAGGTCTCTAGTTTTCAGAAATGCACAGGTTTGGTAGGTTTCCCTAGGTGCCGGCTGAGCTAGAGGCCAAAATCTACAGGTAGGCACTTCGCAAAAAACACCTCTGTTTTCTTCCAAAAATGTGGATGTCTCCACGTTGCGCTTTGGGGCGTTTCCTGTCGCGGGCGCTAGGCCTACCCACACAAGTGAGGTATCATTTTTATCGGGAGACTTGGGGGAACGCTGGGTGGAAGGAAATTTGTGGCTCCTCTCACATTCCAGAACTTTATGCCACAGAAATGTGAGGAACATGTGTTTTTTTAAGCCATATTTTGAGGTTTGCAAAGGATTCTGGGTAACAGAACCTGGTCCGAGCCCCGCAAGTCACCCCTCCTTGGATTCCCCTAGGTCTCTAGTTTTCAGAAATGCACAGGTTTGGTAGGTTACCCTAGGTGCCGGCTGAGCTAGAGGCCAAAATCTTCAGGTAGGCACTTCGCAAAAAACACCTCTGTTTTATTCCAAAAATGTGGATGTGTCCATGTTGCGCTTTGGGGCGTTTCCTGTCGCGAGCGCTAGGCCTACCCACACAAGTGAGGTATCATTTTTATCGGGAGACTTGGGGGAATGCTGGGTGGAAGGAAATTTGTGGCTTCTCTCAGATTCCCGAACTTTCTGCCACAGAAATGTGAGGAACATGAGTTTTTTTTAGCCAAATTTTGAGGTTTGCAAAGGATTCTGGGAAACAGAACCTGGTCCGAGCCCCGCAAGTCACCCCTCCTTGGATTCCCCTATGTCTCTAGTTTTCAGAAATGCACAGGTTTGGTAGGTTTCCCTAGGTGCCAGCTGAGCTAGAGGCCAAAATCTACAGATAGGCACTTCGCAAAAAACACCTCTGTTTTCTTCCAAAAATGTGGATGTGTCCACGTTGCGCTTTGGTGCGTTTCCTGTCGCGGGCGCTAGGCCTACCCACACAAGTGAGGTATCATTTTTATCGGGAGACTTGGGGGAACGCTGGGTGGAAGGAAATTTGTGGCTCCTCTCACATTTCAGAACTTTATGCCACAGAAATGTGAGGAACATGTGTTTTGTAAGCCAAATTTTGAGGTTTGCAAAGGATTCTGGGTAACAGAACCTGGTCCGAGCCCCGCAAGTCACCCCTCCTTGGATTCCCCTAGGTCTCTAGTTTTCAGAAATGCACATGTTTGGTAGGTTACCCTAGGTGCCGGCTGAGCTAGAGGCCAAAATCTTCAGGTAGGCACTTCGCAAAAAACACCTCTGTTTTATTCCAAAAATGTGGATGTGTCCATGTTGCGCTTTGGGGCGTTTCCTGTCACGGGCGCTAGGCCTACCCACACAAGTGAGGTATCATTTTTATCGGGAGACTTGGGGGAACGCTGGGTGGAAGGACATTTGTGGCTCCTCTCAGATTCCAGTACTTTTTTGCCACAGAAAAGTGAGGAACATGTGTTTTTTTAGCCAAATTTTGAGGTTTGCAAAGGATTCTGGGTAACAGAACCTGGTCCGAGCCCCGCAAGTCACCCCTCCTTGGATTCCCCTAGGTCTCTAGTTTTCAGAAATGCACAGGTTTGGTAGGTTTCCCTAGGTGCCGGCTGAGCTAGAGGCCAAAATCTTCAGGTAGGCACTTCGCAAAAAACACCTCTGTTTTATTCCAAAAATGTGGATGTGTCCATGTTGCGCTTTGGGGCGTTTCCTGTCGCGGGCGCTAGGCCTACCCACACAAGTGAGGTATCATTTTTATCGGGAGACTTGGGGGAACGCTGGGTGGAAGGAAATTTGTGGCTTCTCTCAGATTCCCGAACTTTCTGCCACAGAAATGTGAGGAACATGTGTTTTTTTTAGCCAAATTTTGAGGTTTGCAAAGGATTCTGGGAAACAGAACCTGGTCCGAGCCCCGCAAGTCACCCATCCTTGGATTCCCCTAGGTCTCTAGTTTTCAGAAATGCACAGGTTTGGTAGGTTTCCCTAGGTGCCAGCTGAGCTAGAGGCCAAAATCTACAGGTAGGCACTTCGCAAAAAACACCTCTGTTTTCTTCCAAAAATTTGGATGTGTCCACGTTGCGCTTTGGTGCGTTTCCTGTCGCGGGCGCTAGGCCTACCCACACAAGTGAGGTATCATTTTTATCGGGAGACTTGGGGGAACGCTGGGTGGAAGGAAATTTGTGGCTCCTCTCAGATTCCAGTACTTTTTTGCCACAGAAATGTGAGGAACATGTGTTTTTTTAGCCAAATTTTGAGGTTTGCAAAGGATTCTGGGTAACAGAACCTGGTCCGAGCCCCGCAAGTCTTCCCTCCTTGGATTCCCCTAGGTCTCTAGTTTTCACAAATGCACAGGTTTGGTAGGTTTCCCTAGGCGCCGGCTGAGCTAGAGGCCAAAATCTACAGGTAGGCACTTCGCAAAAAACACCTCTGTTTTCTTCCAAAAATTTGGATGTGTCCACGTTGCGCTTTGGGGCGTTTCCTGTCGCGGGCGCTAGGCCTACCCACACAAGTGAGGTATCATTTTTATCGGGAGACTTGGGGGAACGCTGGGTGGAAGGAAATTTGTGGCTCCTCTCAGATTCCCGAACTTTCTGCTACAGAAATGTGAGGAACATGTGTTTTTTTAGCCAAATTTTGAGGTTTGCAAAGGATTCTGGGTAACAGAACCTGGTCCGAGCCCCGCAAGTCACCCCTCCTTGGATTCCCCTAGGTCTCTAGTTTTCAGAAATGCACAGGTTTGGTAGGTTACCCTAGGTGCCGGCTGAGCTAGAGGCCAAAATCTTCAGGTAGGCACTTCGCAAAAAACACCTCTGTTTTATTCCAAAAATGTGGATGTGTCCATGTTGCGCTTTGGGGCGTTTCCTGTCGCGAGCGCTAGGCCTACCCACACAAGTGAGGTATCATTTTTATCGGGAGACTTGGGGGAACGCTGGGTGGAAGGAAATTTGTGGCTTCTCTCAGATTCTTGAACTTTCTGCCACAGAAATGTGAGGAACATGTGTTTTTTTTAGCCAAATTTTGAGGTTTGCAAAGGATTCTGGGAAACAGAACCTGGTCCGAGCCCCGCAAGTCACCCCTCCTTGGATTCCCCTATGTCTCTAGTTTTCAGAAATGCACAGGTTTGGTAGGTTTCCCTAGGTGCCAGCTGAGCTAGAGGCCAAAATCTACAGATAGGCACTTCGCAAAAAACACCTCTGTTTTCTTCCCAAAATGTGGATGTGTCCACGTTGCGCTTTGGTGCGTTTCCTGTCGCGGGCGCTAGGCCTACCCACACAAGTGAGGTATCATTTTTATCGGGAGACTTGGGGGAACGCTGGGTGGAAGGAAATTTGTGGCTCCTCTCACATTTCAGAACTTTATGCCACAGAAATGTGAGGAACATGTGTTTTTTAAGCCAAATTTTGAGGTTTGCAAAGGATTCTGGGTAACAGAACCTGGTCCGAGCCCCGCAAGTCACCCCTCCTTGGATTCCCCTAGGTCTCTAGTTTTCAGAAATGCACAGGTTTGGTAGGTTACCCTAGGTGCCGGCTGAGCTAGAGGCCAAAATCTTCAGATAGGCACTTCGCAAAAAACACCTCTGTTTTATTCCAAAAATGTGGATGTGTCCATGTTGCGCTTTGGGGCGTTTCCTGTCGCGGGCGCTAAGCCTACCCACACAAGTGAGGTATCATTTTTATCGGGAGACTTGGGGGAACGCTGGGTGGAAGGAAATTTGTGGCTTCTCTCAGATTCCCGAACTTTCTGCCACAGAAATGTTAGGAACATGTTTTTTTTTTAGCCAAGTTTTGAGGTTTGCAAAGGATTCTGGGAAACAGAACCTGGTCCGAGCCCCGCAAGTCACCCCTCCTTGGATTCCCCTATGTCTGTAGTTTTCAGAAATGCACAGGTTTGGTAGGTTTCCCTAGGTGCCAGCTGAGCTAGAGGCCAAAATCTACAGATAGGCACTTCGCAAAAAACACCTCTGTTTTCTTCCAAAAATGTGGATGTGTCCACGTTGCGCTTTGGTGCGTTTCCTGTCGCGGGCGCTAGGCCTACCCACACAAGTGAGGTATCATTTTTATCGGGAGACTTGGGGGAACGCTGGGTGGAAGGAAATTTGTGGCTCCTCTCACATTTCAGAACTTTATGCCACAGAAATGTGAGGAACATGTGTTTTTTAAGCCAAATTTTGAGGTTTGCAAAGGATTCTGGGTAACAGAACCTGGTCCGAGCCCCGCAAGTCACCCCTCCTTGGATTCCCCTAGGTCTCTAGTTTTCAGAAATGCACATGTTTGGTAGGTTACCCTAGGTGCCGGCTGAGCTAGAGGCCAAAATCTTCAGGTAGGCACTTCGCAAAAAACACCTCTGTTTTATTCCAAAAATGTGGATGTGTCCATGTTGCGCTTTGGGGCGTTTCCTGTCACGGGCGCTAGGCCTACCCACACAAGTGAGGTATCATTTTTATCGGGAGACTTGGGGGTACGCTGGGTGGAAGGAAATTTGTGGCTTCTCTCAGATTCCCGAACTTTCTGCCACAGAAATGTGAGGAACATGTGTTTTTTTTAGCCAAATTTTGAGGTTTGCAAAGGATTCTGGGAAACAGAACCTGGTCCGAGCCCCGCAAGTCACCCCTCCTTGGATTCCCCTAGGTCTCTAGTTTTCAGAAATGCACAGGTTTGGTAGGTGTCCCTAGGTGCCAGCTGAGCTAGAGGCCAAAATCTACAGGTAGGCACTTCGCAAAAAACACCTCTGTTTTCTTCCAAAAATTTGGATGTGTCCACGTTGCGCTTTGGTGTGTTTCCTGTCGCGGGCGCTAGGCCTACCCACACAAGTGAGGTATCATTTTTATCGGGAGACTTTGGGGAACGCTGGGTGGAAGGAAATTTGTGGCTCCTCTCAGATTCCAGTACTTTTTTGCCACAGAAATGTGAGGAACATGTGTTTTTTTAGCCAAATTTTGAGGTTTGCAAAGGATTCTGGGTAACAGAACCTGGTCCGAGCCCCGCAAGTCTTCCCTCCTTGGATTCCCCTAGGTCTCTAGTTTTCAGAAATGCACAGGTTTGGTAGGTTTCCCTAGGTGCCGGCTGAGCTAGAGGCCAAAATCTACAGGTAGGCACTTCGCAAAAAACACCTCTGTTTTCTTCCAAAAATTTGGATGTGTCCACGTTGCGCTTTGGTGCGTTTCCTGTCGCGGGCACTAGGCCTACCCACACAAGTGAGGTATCATTTTTATCGGGAGACTTGGGGGAACATCGGGTGGAAGGAAATTTGTGGCTTCTCTCAGATTCCCGAACTTTCTGCCACAGAAATGTGAGGAACATGTGTTTTTTTAGCCAAATTTTGAGGTTTGCAAAGGATTCTGGGTAACAGAACCTAGTCCGAGCCCCGCAAGTCACCCCTCCTTGGATTCCCCTAGGTCTCTCGTTTTCAGAAATGCACAGGTTTGGTAGGTTTCCCTAGGTGCCGGCTGAGCTAGAGGCCAAAATCTACAGGTAGGCACTTCGCAAAAAACACCTCTGTTTTCTTCCAAAAATTTGGATGTGTCCAGTTGCGCTTTGGTGCGTTTCCTGTCGCGGGCGCTAGGCCTACCCACATAAGTGAGGTATCATTTTTATCGGGAGACTTGGGGGAACGCTGGGTGGAAGGAAATTTGTGGCTCCTCTCACATTCCAGAACTTTATGCCACAGAAATGTGAGGAACATGTGTTTTTTAAGCCATATTTTGAGGTTTGCAAAGGATTCTGGGTAACAGAACCTGGTCCGAGCCCCGCAAGTCACCCCTCTTTGGATTCCCCTAGGTCTCTAGTTTGCAGAAATGCACAGGTTTGGTAGGTTACCCTAGGTGCCGGCTGAGGTAGAGGCCAAAATCTTCAGGTAGGCACTTCCCAAAAAACACCTCTGTTTTATTCCAAAAATGTGGATGTGTCCATGTTGCGCTTTGGGGCGTTTCCTGTCGCGGGCGCTAAGCCTACCCACACAAGTGAGGTATCATTTTTATCGGGAGACTTGGGGGAACGCTGGGTGGAAGGAAATTTGTGGCTTCTCTCAGATTCCCGAACTTTCTGCCACAGAAATGTGAGGAACATGTGTTTTTTTTAGCCAAATTTTGAGGTTTGCAAAGGATTCTGGGAAACAGAACCTGGTCCGAGCCCCGCAAGTCACCCCTCCTTGGATTCCCCTAGGTCTCTAGTTTTCAGAAATGCACAGGTTTGGTAGGTTTCCCTTGGTGCCAGCTGAGCTAGAGGCCAAAATCTACAGGTAGGCACTTCGCAAAAAACACCTCTGTTTTCTTCCAAAAATGTGGATGTGTCCACGTTGCGCTTTGGTGCGTTTCCTGTCGCGGGCGCTAGGCCTACCCACACAAGTGAGGTATCATTTTTATCGGGAGACTTGGGGGAACGCTGGGTGGAAGGAAATTTGTGGCTCCTCTCAGATTCCAGTACTTTTTTGCCACAGAAATGTGAGGAACATGTGTTTTTTTAGCCAAATTTTGAGGTTTGCAAAGGATTCTGGGTAACAGAACCTGGTCCGAGCCCCGCAAGTCTTCCCTCCTTGGATTCCCCTAGGTCTCTAGTTTTCAGAAATGCACAGGTTTGGTAGGTTTCCCTAGGTGCCGGCTGAGCTAGATGCCACAATCTACAGGTAGGCACTTCGCAAAAAACACCTCTGTTTTCTTCCAAAAATTTGGATGTGTCCACGTTGCGCTTTGGGGCGTTTCCTGTCGCGGGCGCTAGGCCTACCCACACAAGTGAGGTATAATTTTTATCGGGAGACTTGGGGGAATGCTGGGTGGAAGGAAATTTGTGGCTCCTCTCAGATTCCCGAACTTTCTGCTACAGAAATGTGAGGAACATGTGTTTTTTTAGCCAAATTTTGAGGTTTGCAAAGGATTCTGGGTAACAGAACCTGGTCCGAGCCCCGCAAGTCACCCCTCCTTGGATTCCCCTAGGTCTCTAGTTTTCAGAAATGCACAGGTTTGGTAGGTTTCCCTAGGTGCCGGCTGAGCTAGAGGCCAAAATCTACAGGTAGGCACTTCGCAAAAAACACCTCTGTTTTCTTCCAAAAATTTGGATGTGTCCACGTTGCGCTTTGGGGCGTTTCCTGTCGCGGGCGCTAGGCCTACCCCCACAAGTGAGGTATCATTTTTTTCGGGAGACTTGGGGGAACGCTGGGTAGAAGGAAATTTGTGGCTCCTCTCAGATTCCAGAACTTTCTGCCACAGAAATGTGAGGAACATGTGTTTTTTTAGCCAAATTTTGAGGTTTGCCAAGGATTCTGGGTAACAGAACCTGGTCCGAGCCCCGCAAGTCTCCCCTCCTTGGATTCCCCTAGGTCTCTAGTTTTCAGAAATGCACAGGTTTGGTAGGTTTCCCTAGGTGCCGGCTGAGCTAGAGGCCAAAATCTACAGGTAGGCACTTCGCAAAAAACACCTCTGTTTTCTTCCAAAAATTTGGATGTGTCCACGTTGCGCTTTGGGGCGTTTCCTGTCGCGGGCGCTAGGCCTACCCACACTAGTGAGGTATCATTTTTATCGGGAGACTTGGGGGAACGCTGGGTGGAAGGAAATTTGTGGCTCCTCTCAGATTCCCGAACTTTCTGCCTCAGAAATGTGAGGAACATGTGTTTTGTTAGCCAAATTTTGAGGTTTGCAAAGGATTCTGGGTAACAGAACCTGGTCCGAGCCCCGCAAGTCACCTCTCCTTGGATTCCCCTAGGTCTCTAGTTTTCAGAAATGCACAGGTTTGGTAGGTTTCCCTAGGTGCCGGCTGAGCTAGAGGCCAAAATCTACAGGTAGGCACTTCGCAAAAAACACCTCTGTTTTCTTCCAAAAATTTGGATGTGTCCACGTTGCGCTTTGGGGCATTTACTGTCGCGGGCGCTAGGCCTACCCACACAAGTGAGGTATAATTTTTATCGGGAGACTTGGGGGAATGCTGGGTGGAAGGAAATTTGTGGCTCCTCTCAGATTCCCGAACTTTCTGCTACAGAAATGTGAGGAACATGTGTTTTTTTAGCCAAATTTTGAGGTTTGCAAAGGATTCTGGGAAACAGAACCTGGTCCGAGCCCCGCAAGTCACCCCTCCTTGGATTCCCCTAGGTCTCTAGTTTTCAGAAATGCACAGGTTTGGTAGGTTTCCCTAGGTGCCAGCTGAGCTAGAGGCCAAAATCTACAGATAGGCACTTCGCAAAAAACACCTCTGTTTTCTTCCAAAAATGTGGATGTGTCCACGTTGCGCTTTGGTGCGTTTCCTGTCGCGGGCGCTAGGCCTACCCACACAAGTGAGGTATCATTTTTATCGGGAGACTTGGGGGAACGCTGGGTGGAAGGAAATTTGTGGCTCCTCTCACATTTCAGAACTTTATGCCACAGAAATGTGAGGAACATGTGTTTTTTAAGCCAAATTTTGAGGTTTGCAAAGGATTCTGGGTAACAGAACCTGGTCCGAGCCCCGCAAGTCACCCCTCCTTGGATTCCCCTAGGTCTCTAGTTTTCAGAAATGCACAGGTTTGGTAGGTTTCCCTAGGTGCCGGCTGAGCTAGAGGCCAAAATCTACAGGTAGGCACTTTGCAAAAAACACCTCTGTTTTCTTCGAAAAATTTGGATGTGTCCACGTTGCGCTTTGGGGCGTTTCCTGTCGCGGGCGCTAGGCCTACCCACACAATTGAGGTATCATTTTTATCGGGAGACTTGGGGGAACGCTGGGTGGAAGGAAATTTGTGGCTCCTCTCACATTCCAGAACTTTATGCCACAGAAATGTGAGGAACATGCGTTTTTTTAAGCCATATTTTGAGGTTTGCAAAGGATTCTGGGTAACAGAACCTGGTCCGAGCCCCGCAAGTCACCCCTCCTTGGATTCCCCCAGGTCTCTAGTTTTCAGAAATGCACAGGTTTGGTAGGTTACCCTAGGTGCCGGCTGAGCTAGAGGCCAAAATCTTCAGGTAGGCACTTCGCAAAAAACACCTCTGTTTTATTCCAAAAATGTGGATGTGTCCATGTTGCGCTTTGGGGCGTTTCCTGTCGCGGGCGCTAAGCCTACCCACACAAGTGAGGTATCATTTTTATCGGGAGACTTGGGGGAACGCTGGGTGGAAGGAAATTTGTGGCTTCTCTCAGATTCCCGAACTTTCTGCCACAGAAATGTGAGGAACATGTGTTTTTTTTAGCCAAATTTTGAGGTTTGCAAAGGATTCTGGGAAACAGAACCTGGTCCGAGCCCCGCAAGTCACCCCTCCTTGGATTCCCCTAGGTCTCTAGTTTTCAGAAATGCACAGGTTTGGTAGGTGTCCCTAGGTGCCAGCTGAGCTAGAGGCCAAAATCTACAGGTAGGCACTTCGCAAAAAACACCTCTGTTTTCTTCCAAAAATTTGGATGTGTCCACGTTGCGCTTTGGTGCGTTTCCTGTCGCGGGCGCTAGGCCTACCCACACAAGTGAGGTATCATTTTTATCGGGAGACTTTGGGGAACGCTGGGTGGAAGGAAATTTGTGGCTGCTCTCAGATTCCAGTACTTTTTTGCCACAGAAATGTGAGGAACATGTGTTTTTTTAGCCAAATTTTGAGGTTTGCAAAGGATTCTGGGTAACAGAACCTGGTCCGAGCCCCGCAAGTCTTCCCTCCTTGGATTCCCCTAGGTCTCTAGTTTTCAGAAATGCACAGGTTTGGTAGGTTTCCCTAGGTGCCGGCTGAGCTAGAGGCCAAAATCTACAGGTAGGCACTTCGCAAAAAACACCTCTGTTTTCTTCCAAAAATTTGGATGTGTCCACGTTGCACTTTGGTGCGTTTCCTGTCGCGGGCACTAGGCCTACCCACACAAGTGAGGTATCATTTTTATCGGGAGACTTGGGGGAACACCGGGTGGAAGGAAATTTGTGGCTTCTCTCAGATTCCCGAACTTTCTGCCACAGAAATGTGAGGAACATGTGTTTTTTTAGCCAAATTTTGAGGTTTGCAAAGGATTCTGGGTAACAGAACCTAGTCCGAGCCCCGCAAGTCACCCCTCCTTGGATTCCCCTAGGTCTCTCGTTTTCAGAAATGCACAGGTTTGGTAGGTTTCCCTAGGTGCCGGCTGAGCTAGAGGCCAAAATCTACAGGTAGGCACTTCGCAAAAAACACCTCTGTTTTCTTCCAAAAATTTGGATGTGTCCAGTTGCGCTTTGGTGCGTTTCCTGTCGCGGGCGCTAGGCCTACCCACATAAGTGAGGTATCATTTTTATCGGGAGACTTGGGGGAACGCTGGGTGGAAGGAAATTTGTGGCTCCTCTCACATTCCAGAACTTTATGCCACAGAAATGTGAGGAACATGTGTTTTTTAAGCCATATTTTGAGGTTTGCAAAGGATTCAGGGTAACAGAACCTGGTCCGAGCCCCGCAAGTCACCCCTCCTTGGATTCCCCTAGGTCTCTAGTTTTCAGAAATGCACAGGTTTGGTAGGTTACCGTAGGTGCCGGCTGAGGTAGAGGCCAAAATCTTCAGGTAGGCACTTCGCAAAAAACACCTCTGTTTTCTTCCAAAAATGTGGATGTGTCCATGTTGCGCTTTGGGGCGTTTCCTGTCGCGGGCGCTAGGCCTACCCACACCAGTGAGGTATCATTTTTATCGGGAGACTTGGGGGAACGCTGGGTGGAAGGAAATTTGTGGCTTCTCTCAGATTCCCGAACTTTCTGCAACAGAAATGTGAGGAACATGTGTTTTTTTTAGCCAAATTTTGAGGTTTAGCAAAGGATTCTGGGAAACAGAACCTGTCCGAGCCCCGCAAGTCACCCCTCCTTGGATTCCCCTAGGTCTCTAGTTTTCAGAAATGCACAGGTTTGGTAGGTTTCCCTTGGTGCCAGCTGAGCTAGAGGCCAAAATCTACAGGTAGGCACTTCGCAAAAAACACCTCTGTTTTCTTCCAAAAATGTGGATGTGTCCACGTTGCGCTTTGGTGCGTTTCCTGTCGCGGGCGCTAGGCCTACCCACACAAGTGAGGTATCATTTTTATCGGGAGACTTGGGGGAACGCTGGGTGGAAGGAAATTTGTGGCTCCTCTCAGATTCCAGTACTTTTTGGCCACAGAAATGTGAGGAACATGTGTTTTTTAAGCCATATTTTGAGGTTTGCAAAGGATTCTGGGTAACAGAACCTGGTCCGAGCCCCGCAAGTCACCCCTCCTTGGATTCCCCTAGGTCTCTAGTTTTCAGAAATGCACAGGTTTGGTAGGTTTCCCTAGGTGCCGGCTGAGCTAGAGGCCACAATCTACAGGTAGGCACTTCGCAAAAAACACCTCTGTTTTCTTCCAAAAATTTGGATGTGTCCACGTTGCGCTTTGGGGCGTTTCCTGTCGCGGGCGCTAGGCCTACCCACACAAGTGAGGTATAATTTTTATCGGGAGACTTGGGGGAATGCTGGGTGGAAGGAAATTTGTGGCTCCTCTCAGATTCCCGAACTTTCTGCTACAGAAATGTGAGGAACATGTGTTTTTTTAGCCAAATTTTGAGGTTTGCAAAGGATTCTGGGTAACAGAACCTGGTCCGAGCCCCGCAAGTCACCCCTCCTTGGATTCCCCTAGGTCTCTAGTTTTCAGAAAAGCACAGGTTTGGTAGGTTTCCCTAGGTGCCGGCTGAGCTAGAGGCCAAAATCTACAGGTAGGCACTTCGCAAAAAACACCTCTGTTTTCTTCCAAAAATTTGGATGTGTCCACGTTGCGCTTTGGGGCGTTTCCAGTCGCGGGCGCTAGGCCTACCCACACTAGTGAGGTATCATTTGTATCGGGAGACTTGGGGGAACGCTGGGTGGAAGGAAATTTGTGGCTCCTCTCAGATTCCCGAACTTTCTGCCACAGAAATGTGAGGAACATGTGTTTTGTTAGCCAAATTTTGAGGTTTGCAAAGGATTCTGGGTAACAGAACCTGGTCCGAGCCCCGCAAGTCACCTCTCCTTGGATTCCCCTAGGTCTCTAGTTTTCAGAAATGCACAGGTTTGGTAGGTTTCCCTAGGTGCCGGCTGAGCTAGAGGCCAAAATCTACAGGTAGGCACTTCGCAAAAAACACCTCTGTTTTCTTCCAAAAATTTGGATGTGTCCACGTTGCGCTTTGGGGCATTTACTGTCGCGGGCGCTAGGCCTACCCACACAAGTGAGGTATAATTTTTATCGGGAGACTTGGGGGAATGCTGGGTGGAAGGAAATTTGTGGCTCCTCTCAGATTCCCGAACTTTCTGCTACAGAAATGTGAGGAACATGTGTTTTTTTAGCCAAATTTTGAGGTTTGCAAAGGATTCTGGGAAAAAGAACCTGGTCCGAGCCCCGCAAGTCACCCCTCCTTGGATTCCCCTAGGTCTCTAGTTTTCAGAAATGCACAGGTTTGGTAGGTTTCCCTAGGTGCCAGCTGAGCTAGAGGCCAAAATCTACAGATAGGCACTTCGCAAAAAACACCTCTGTTTTCTTCCAAAAATGTGGATGTGTCCACGTTGCGCTTTGGTGCGTTTCCTGTCGCGGGCGCTAGGCCTACCCACACAAGTGAGGTATCATTTTTATCGGGAGACTTGGGGGAACGCTGGGTGGAAGGAAATTTGTGGCTCCTCTCACATTTCAGAACTTTATGCCACAGAAATGTGAGGAACATGTGTTTTTTAAGCCAAATTTTGAGGTTTGCAAAGGATTCTGGGTAACAGAACCTGGTCCGAGCCCCGCAAGTCACCCCTCCTTGGATTCCCCTAGGTCTCTAGTTTTCAGAAATGCACAGGTTTGGTAGGTTACCCTAGGTGCCGGCTGAGCTAGAGGCCAAAATCTTCAGGTAGGCACTTCGCAAAAAACACCTCTGTTTTATTCCAAAAATGTGGATGTGTCCATGTTGCGCTTTGGGGCGTTTCCTGTCGCGGGCGCTAAGCCTACCCACACAAGTGAGGTATCATTTTTATCGGGAGACTTGGGGGAACGCTGGGTGGAAGGAAATTTGTGGCTTTTCTCAGATTCTTGAACTTTCTGCCACAGAAATGTGAGGAACATGTGTTTTTTTTAGCCAAATTTTGAGGTTTGCAAAGGATTCTGGGAAACAGAACCTGGTCCGAGCCCCGCAAGTCTTCCCTCCTTGGATTCCCCTAGGTCTCTAGTTTTCAGAAATGCACAGGTTTGGTAGGTTTCCCTAGGTGCCGGCTGAGCTAGAGGCCAAAATCTACAGGTAGGCACTTCGCAAAAAACACCTCTGTTTTCTTCCAAAAATTTGGATGTGTCCACGTTGCGCTTTGGTGCGTTTCCTGTCGCGGGCACTAGGCCTACCCACACAAGTGAGGTATCATTTTTATCGGGAGACTTGGGGGAACACCGGGTGGAAGGAAATTTGTGGCTTCTCTCAGATTCCCGAACTTTCTGCCACAGAAATGTGAGGAACATGTGTTTTTTTAGCCAAATTTTGAGGTTTGCAAAGGATTCTGGGTAACAGAACCTAGTCCGAGCCCCGCAAGTCACCCCTCCTTGGATTCCCCTAGGTCTCTCGTTTTCAGAAATGCACAGGTTTGGTAGGTTTCCCTAGGTGCCGGCTGAGCTAGAGGCCAAAATCTACAGGTAGGCACTTCGCAAAAAACACCTCTGTTTTCTTCCAAAAATTTGGATGTGTCCAGTTGCGCTTTGGTGCGTTTCCTGTCGCGGGCGCTAGGCCTACCCACATAAGTGAGGTATCATTTTTATCGGGAGACTTGGGGGAACGCTGGGTGGAAGGAAATTTGTGGCTCCTCTCACATTCCAGAACTTTATGCCACAGAAATGTGAGGAACATGTGTTTTTTAAGCCATATTTTGAGGTTTGCAAAGGATTCTGGGTAACAGAACCTGGTCCGAGCCCCGCAAATCACCCCTCCTTGGATTCCCCTAGGTCTCTAGTAATCAGAAATGCACAGGTTTGGTAGGTTACCCTAGGTGCCGGCTGAGGTAGAGGCCAAAATCTTCAGGTAGGCACTTCGCAAAAAACACCTCTGTTTTATTCCAAAAATGTGGATGTGTCCATGTTGCGCTTTGGGGCGTTTCCTGTCGCGGGCGCTAGGCCTACCCACACCAGTGAGGTATCATTTTTATCGGGAGACTTGGGGGAACGCTGGGTGGAAGGAAATTTGTGGCTTCTCTCAGATTCCCGAACTTTCTGCAACAGAAATGTGAGGAACATGTGTTTTTTTTAGCCAAATTTTGAGGTTTGCAAAGGATTCTGGGAAACAGAACCTGTCCGAGCCCCGCAAGTCACCCCTCCTTGGATTCCCCTAGGTCTCTAGTTTTCAGAAATGCACAGGTTTGGTAGGTTTCCCTTGGTGCCAGCTGAGCTAGAGGCCAAAATCTACAGGTAGGCACTTCGCAAAAAACACCTCTGTTTTCTTCCAAAAATGTGGATGTGTCCACGTTGCGCTTTGGTGCGTTTCCTGTCGCGGGCGCTAGGCCTACCCACACAAGTGAGGTATCATTTTTATCGGGAGACTTGGGGGAACGCTGGGTGGAAGGAAATTTGTGGCTCCTCTCAGATTCCAGTACTTTTTTGCCACAGAAATGTGAGGAACATGTGTTTTTTTAGCCAAATTTTTAGGTTTGCAAAGGATTCTGGGTAACAGAACCTGGTCCGAGCCCCGCAAGTCTTCCCTCCTTGGATTCCCCTAGGTCTCTAGTTTTCAGAAATGCACAGGTTTGGTAGGTTTCCCTAGGTGCCGGCTGAGCTAGAGGCCACAATCTACAGGTAGGCACTTCGCAAAAAACACCTCTGTTTTCTTCCAAAAATTTGGATGTGTCCACGTTGCGCTTTGGGGCGTTTCCTGTCGCGGGCGCTAGGCCTACCCACACAAGTGAGGTATAATTTTTATCGGGAGACTTGGGGGAATGCTGGGTGGAAGGAAATTTGTGGCTCCTCTCAGATTCCCGAACTTTCTGCTACAGAAATGTGAGGAACATGTGTTTTTTTAGCCAAATTTTGAGGTTTGCAAAGGATTCTGGGTAACAGAACCTGGTCCGAGCCCCGCAAGTCACCCCTCCTTGGATTCCCCTAGGTCTCTAGTTTTCAGAAATGCACAGGTTTGGTAGGTTTCCCTAGGTGCCGGCTGAGCTAGAGGCCAAAATCTACAGGTAGGCACTTCGCAAAAAACACCTCTGTTTTCTTCCAAAAATTTGGATGTGTCCACGTTGCGCTTTGGGGCGTTTCCTGTCGCGGGCGCTAGGCCTACCCACACTAGTGAGGTATCATTTTTATCGGGAGACTTGGGGGAACGCTGGGTGGAAGGAAATTTGTGGCTCCTCTCAGATTCCCGAACTTTCTGCCACAGAAATGTGAGGAACATGTGTTTTTTAAGCCAAATTTTGAGGTTTGCAAAGGATTCTGGGTAACAGAACCTGGTCCGAGCCCCGCAAGTCACCCCTCCTTGGATTCCCCTAGGTCTCTAGTTTTCAGAAATGCACATGTTTGGTAGGTTACCCTAGGTGCCGGCTGAGCTAGAGGCCAAAATCTTCAGGTAGGCACTTCGCAAAAAACACCTCTGTTTTATTCCAAAAATGTGGATGTGTCCATGTTGCGCTTTGGGGCGTTTCCTGTCACGGGCGCTAGGCCTACCCACACAAGTGAGGTATCATTTTTATCGGGAGACTTGGGGGAACGCTGGGTGGAAGGAAATTTGTGGCTGCTCTCAGATTCCCGAACTTTCTGCCACAGAAATGTGAGGAACATGTGTTTTTTTTAGCCAAATTTTGAGGTTTGCAAAGGATTCTGGGAAACAGAACCTGGTCCGAGCCCCGCAAGTCACCCCTCCTTGGATTCCCCTAGGTCTCTAGTTTTCAGAAATGCACAGGTTTGGTAGGTTTCCCTATGTGCCAGCTGAGCTAGAGGCCAAAATCTACAGATAGGCTCTTCGCAAAAAACACCTCTGTTTTCTTCCAAAAATGTGGATGTGTCCACGTTGCGCTTTGGTGCGTTTCCTGTCGCGGGCGCTAGGCCTACCCACACAAGTGAGGTATCATTTTTATCGGGAGACTTGGGGGAACGCTGGGTGGAAGGAAATTTGTGGCTCCTCTCACATTTCAGAACTTTATGCCACAGAAATGTGAGGAACATGTGTTTTTTAAGCCAAATTTTGAGGTTTGCAAAGGATTCTGGGTAACAGAACCTGGTCCGAGCCCCGCAAGTCACCCCTCCTTGGATTCCCCTAGGTCTCTAGTTTTCAGAAATGCACAGGTTTGGTAGGTTTCCCTAGGTGCCGGCTGAGCTAGAGGCCAAAATCTACAGGTAGGCACTTCGCAAAAAACACCTCTGTTTTCTTCCAAAAATTTGGATGTGTCCACGTTGCGCTTTGGTGCGTTTCCTGTCGCGGGCGCTAGGCCTACCCACACAAGTGAGGTATCATTTTTATCGGAAGACTTGGGGGAACGCTGGGTGGAAGGAAATTTGTGGCTCCTCTCACATTCCAGAACTTTATGCCACAGAAATGTGAGGAACATGTGTTTTTTTAAGCCATATTTTGAGGTTTGCAAAGGATTCTGGGTAACAGAACCTGGTCCGAGCCCCGCAAGTCACCCCTCCTTGGATTCCCCTAGGTCTCTAGTTTTCAGAAATGCACAGGTTTGGTAGGTTACCCTAGGTGCCGGCTGAGCTAGAGGCCAAAATCTTCAGGTAGGCACTTCGCAAAAAACACCTCTGTTTTATTCCAAAAATGTGGATGTGTCCATGTTGCGCTTTGGGGCGTTTCCTGTCGCGGGCGCTAAGCCTACCCACACAAGTGAGGTATCATTTTTATCGGGAGACTTGGGGGAACGCTGGGTGGAAGGAAATTTGTGGCTTCTCTCAGATTCTTGAACTTTCTGCCACAGAAATGTGAGGAACATGTGTTTTTTTTAGCCAAATTTTGAGGTTTGCAAAGGATTCTGGGAAACAGAACCTGGTCCGAGCCCCGCAAGTCACCCCTCCTTGGATTCCCCTATGTCTCTAGTTTTCAGAAATGCACAGGTTTGGTAGGTTTCCCTAGGTGCCAGCTGAGCTAGAGGCCAAAATCTACAGATAGGCACTTCGCAAAAAACACCTCTGTTTTCTTCCAAAAATGTGGATGTGTCCACGTTGCGCTTTGGTGCGTTTCCTGTCGCGGGCGCTAGGCCTACCCACACAAGTGAGGAATCATTTTTATCGGGAGACTTGGGGGAACGCTGGGTGGAAGGAAATTTGTGGCTCCTCTCACATTTCAGAACTTTATGCCACAGAAATGTGAGGAACATGTGTTTTTTAAGCCAAATTTTGAGGTTTGCAAAGGATTCTGGGTAACAGAACCTGGTCCGAGCCCCGCAAGTCACCCCTCCTTGGATTCCCCTAGGTCTCTAGTTTTCAGAAATGCACATGTTTGGTAGGTTACCCTAGGTGCCGGCTGAGCTAGAGGCCAAAATCTTCAGGTAGGCACTTCGCAAAAAACACCTCTGTTTTATTCCAAAAATGTGGATGTGTCCATGTTGCGCTTTGGGGCGTTTCCTGTCACGGGCGCTAGGCCTACCCACACAAGTGAGGTATCATTTTTATCGGGAGACTTGGGGGAACGCTGGGTGGAAGGAAATTTGTGGCTTCTCTCAGATTCCCGAACTTTCTGCCACAGAAATGTGAGGAACATGTGTTTTTTTTAGCCAAATTTTGAGGTTTGCAAAGGATTCTGGGAAACAGAACCTGGTCCGAGCCCCGCAAGTCACCCCTCCTTGGATTCCCCTAGGTCTCTAGTTTTCAGAAATGCACAGGTTTGGTAGGTGTCCCTAGGTGCCAGCTGAGCTAGAGGCCAAAATCTACAGGTAGGCACTTCGCAAAAAACACCTCTGTTTTCTTCCAAAAATTTGGATGTGTCCACGTTGCGCTTTGGTGCGTTTCCTGTCGCAGGCGCTAGGCCTACCCACACAAGTGAAGTATCATTTTTATCGGGAGACTTTGGGGAACGCTGGGTGGAAGGAAATTTGTGGCTCCTCTCAGATTCCAGTACTTTTTTGCCACAGAAATGTGAGGAACATGTGTTTTTTTAGCCAAATTTTGAGGTTTGCAAAGGATTCTGGGTAACAGAACCTGGTCCGAGCCCCGCAAGTCACCCCTCCTTGGATTCCCCTAGGTCTCTAGTTTTCAGAAATGCACAGGTTTGGTAGGTTTCCCTAGGTGCCGGCTGAGCTAGAGGCCAAAATCTACAGGTAGGCACTTCGCAAAAAACACCTCTGTTTTCTTCCAAAAATTTGGATGTGTCCAGTTGCGCTTTGGTGCGTTTCCTGTCGCGGGCGCTAGGCCTACCCACATAAGTGAGGTATCATTTTTATCGGGAGACTTGGGGGAACACTGGGTGGAAGGAAATTTGTGGCTCCTCTCACATTCCAGAACTTTATGCCACAGAAATGTGAGGAACATGTGTTTTTTAAGCCATATTTTGAGGTTTGCAAAGGATTCTGGGTAACAGAACCTGGTCCGAGCCCCGCAAGTCACCCCTCCTTGGATTCCCCTAGGTCTCTAGTTTTCAGAAATGCACAGGTTTGGTAGGTTACCCTAGGTGCCGGCTGAGGTAGAGGCCAAAATCTTCAGGTAGGCACTTCGCAAAAAACACCTCTGTTTTATTCCAAAAATGTGGATGTGTCCATGTTGCGCTTTGGGGCGTTTCCTGTCGCGGGCGCTAGGCCTACCCACACCAGTGAGGTATCATTTTTATCGGGAGACTTGGGGGAACGCTGGGTGGAAGGAAATTTGTGGCTTCTCTCAGATTCCCGAACTTTCTGCAACAGAAATGTGAGGAACATGTGTTTTTTTTAGCCAAATTTTGAGGTTTGCAAAGGATTCTGGGAAACAGAACCTGTCCGAGCCCCGCAAGTCACCCCTCCTTGGATTTCCCTAGGTCTCTAGTTTTCAGAAATGCACAGGTTTGGTAGGTTTCCCTTGGTGCCAGCTGAGCTAGAGGCCAAAATCTACAGGTAGGCACTTCGCAAAAAACACCTCTGTTTTCTTCCAAAAATGTGGATGTGTCCACGTTGCGCTTTGGTGCGTTTCCTGTCGCGGGCGCTAGGCCTACCCACACAAGTGAGGTATCATTTTTATCGGGAGACTTGGGGGAACGCTGGGTGGAAGGAAATTTGTGGCTCCTCTCAGATTCCAGTACTTTTTTGCCACAGAAATGTGAGGAACATGTGTTTTTTTAGCCACATTTTTAGGTTTGCAAAGGGTTCTGGGTAACAGAACCTGGTCCGAGCCCCGCAAGTCTTCCCTCCTTGGATTCCCCTAGGTCTCTAGTTTTCAGAAATGCACAGGTTTGGTAGGTTTCCCTAGGTGCCGGCTGAGCTAGAGGCCACAATCTACAGTTAGGCACTTCGCAAAAAACACCTCTGTTTTCTTCCAAAAATTTGGATGTGTCCACGTTGCGCTTTGGGGCGTTTCCTGTCGCGGGCGCTAGGCCTACCCACACAAGTGAGGTATAATTTTTATCGGGAGACTTGGGGGAATGCTGGGTGGAAGGAAATTTGTGGCTCCTCTCAGATTCCCGAACTTTCTGCCACAGAAATGTGAGGAACATGTGTTTTTTTAGCCAAATTTTGAGGTTTGCAAAGGATTCTGGGTAACAGAACCTGGTCCGAGCCCCGCAAGTCACCCCTCCTTGGATTCCCCTAGGTCTCTAGTGTTCAGAAATGCACAGGTTTGGTAGGTTTCCCTAGGTGCCGGCTGAGCTAGAGGCCAAAATCTACAGGTAGGCACTTCGCAAAAAACACCTCTGTTTTCTTCCAAAAATTTGGATGTGTCCACGTTGCGCTTTGGGGCGTTTCCTGTCGCGGGCGCTAGGCCTACCCACACAAGTGAGGTATCATTTTTATCGGGAGACTTGGGGGAACGCTGGGTGGAAGGAAATTTGTGGCTCCTCTCAGATTCCAGAACTTTCTGCCACAGAAATGTGAGGAACATGTGTTTTTTTAGCCAAATTTTGAGGTTTGCAAAGGATTCTGGGTAACAGAACCTGGTCCGAGCCCCACAAGTCACCCCTCCTTGGATTCC
Organism: Pleurodeles waltl; assembly: GCF_031143425.1. Taxonomy (NCBI): domain Eukaryota; kingdom Metazoa; phylum Chordata; class Amphibia; order Caudata; family Salamandridae; genus Pleurodeles; species Pleurodeles waltl. The sequence continues at coordinate 217,998,932 of NC_090436.1, read as the reverse complement.
CCTAGGTCTCTAGTTTTCAGAAATGCACAGGTTTGGTAGGTTTCCCTAGGTGCCGGCTGAGCTAGAGGCCAAAATCTACAGGTAGGCACTTCGCAAAAAACACCTCTGTTTTCTTCCAAAAATTTGGATGTGTCCACGTTGCGCTTTGGTGCGTTTCCTGTCGCGGGCGCTAGGCCTACCCACACAAGTGAGGTATCATTTTTATCGGGAGACTTGGGGGAACGCTGGGTGGAAGGAAATTTGTGGCTCCTCTCACATTTCAGAACTTTATGCCACAGAAATGTGAGGAACATGTGTTTTTTAAGCCAAATTTTGAGGTTTGCAAAGGATTCTGGGTAACAGAACCTGGTCCGAGCCCCGCAAGTCACCCCTCCTTGGATTCCCCTAGGTCTCTAGTTTTCAGAAATGCACATGTTTGGTAGGTTACCCTAGGTGCCGGCTGAGCTAGAGGCCAAAATCTTCAAGTAGGCACTTCGCAAAAAACACCTCTGTTTTATTCCAAAAATGTGGATGTGTCCATGTTGCGCTTTGGGGCGTTTCCTGTCACGGGCGCTAGGCCTACCCACACAAGTGAGGTATCATTTTTATCGGGAGACTTGGGGGTACGCTGGGTGGAAGGAAATTTGTGGCTTCTCTCAGATTCCCGAACTTTCTGCCACAGAAATGTGAGGAACATGTGTTTTTTTTAGCCAAATTTTGAGGTTTGCAAAGGATTCTGGGAAACAGAACCTGGTCCGAGCCCCGCAAGTCACCCCTCCTTGGATTCCCCTAGGTCTCTAGTTTTCAGAAATGCACAGGTTTGGTAGGTGTCCCTAGGTGCCAGCTGAGCTAGAGGCCAAAATCTACAGGTAGGCACTTCGCAAAAAACACCTCTGTTTTCTTCCAAAAATTTGGATGTGTCCACGTTGCGCTTTGGTGCGTTTCCTGTCGCGGGCGCTAGGCCTACCCACACAAGTGAGGTATCATTTTTATCGGGAGACTTTGGGGAACGCTGGGTGGAAGGAAATTTGTGGCTCCTCTCAGATTCCAGTACTTTTTTGCCACAGAAATGTGAGGAACATGTGTTTTTTTAGCCAAATTTTGAGGTTTGCAAAGGATTCTGGGTAACAGAACCTGGTCCGAGCCCCGCAAGTCTTCCCTCCTTGGATTCCCCTAGGTCTCTAGTTTTCAGAAATGCACAGGTTTGGTAGGTTTCCCTAGGTGCCGGCTGAGCTAGAGGCCAAAATCTACAGGTAGGCACTTCGCAAAAAACACCTCTGTTTTCTTCCAAAAATTTGGATGTGTCCACGTTGCGCTTTGGTGCGTTTCCTGTCGCGGGCACTAGGCCTACCCACACAAGTGAGGTATCATTTTTATCGGGAGACTTGGGGGAACACCGGGTGGAAGGAAATTTGTGGCTTCTCTCAGATTCCCGAACTTTCTGCCACAGAAATGTGAGGAACATGTGTTTTTTTAGCCAAATTTTGAGGTTTGCAAAGGATTCTGGGTAACAGAACCTAGTCCGAGCCCCGCAAATCACCCCTCCTTGGATTCCCCTAGGTCTCTCGTTTTCAGAAATGCACAGGTTTGGTAGGTTTCCCTAGGTGCCGGCTGAGCTAGAGGCCAAAATCTACAGGTAGGCACTTCGCAAAAAACACCTCTGTTTTCTTCCAAAAATTTGGATGTGTCCAGTTGCGCTTTGGTGCGTTTCCTGTCGCGGGCGCTAGGCCTACCCACATAAGTGAGGTATCATTTTTATCGGGAGACTTGGGGGAACGCTGGGTGGAAGGAAATTTGTGGCTCCTCTCACATTCCAGAACTTTATGCCACAGAAATGTGAGGAACATGTGTTTTTTAAGCCATATTTTGAGGTTTGCAAAGGATTCTGGGTAACAGAACCTGGTCCGAGCCCCGCAAGTCAGCCCTCCTTGGATTCCCCTAGGTCTCTAGTTTTCAGAAATGCATAGGTTTGGTAGGTTACCCTAGATGCCGGCTGAGGTAGAGGCCAAAATCTTCAGGTAGGCACTTCGCAAAAAACACCTCTGTTTTATTCCAAAAATGTGGATGTGTCCATGTTGCGCTTTGGGGCGTTTCCTGTCGTGGGCGCTAAGCCTACCCACACAAGTGAGGTATCATTTTTATCGGGAGACTTGGGGGAACGCTGGGTGGAAGGAAATTTGTGGCTTCTCTCAGATTCCCGAACTTTCTGCCACAGAAATGTGAGGAACATGTGTTTTTTTTAGCCAAATTTTGAGGTTTGCAAAGGATTCTGGGAAACAGAACCTGGTCCGAGCCCCGCAAGTCACCCCTCCTTGGATTCCCCTAGGTCTCTAGTTTTCAGAAATGCACAGGTTTGGTAGGTTTCCCTTGGTGCCAGCTGAGCTAGAGGCCAAAATCTACAGGTAGGCACTTCGCAAAAAACACCTCTGTTTTCTTCCAAAAATGTGGATGTGTCCACGTTGCGCTTTGGTGCGTTTCCTGTCGCGGGCGCTAGGCCTACCCACACAAGTGAGGTATCATTTTTATCGGGAGACTTGGGGGAACGCTGGGTGGAAGGAAATTTGTGGCTCCTCTCAGATTCCAGTACTTTTTTGCCACAGAAATGTGAGGAACATGTGTTTTTTAAGCCATATTTTGAGGTTTGCAAAGGATTCTGGGTAACAGAACCTGGTCCGAGCCCCGCAAGTCACCCCTCCTTGGATTCCCCTAGGTCTCTAGTTTTCAGAAATGCACAGGTTTGGTAGGTTTCCCTAGGTGCCGGCTGAGCTAGAGGCCACAATCTACAGGTAGGCACTTCGCAAAAAACACCTCTGTTTTCTTCCAAAAATTTGGATGTGTCCACGTTGCGCTTTGGGGCGTTTCCTGTCGCGGGCGCTAGGCCTACCCACACAAGTGAGGTATAATTTTTATCGGGAGACTTGGGGGAATGCTGGGTGGAAGGAAATTTGTGGCTCCTCTCAGATTCCCGAACTTTCTGCTACAGAAATGTGAGGAACATGTGTTTTTTTAGCCAAATTTTGAGGTTTGCAAAGGATTCTGGGTAACAGAACCTGGTCCGAGCCCCGCAAGTCACCCCTCCTTGGATTCCCCTAGGTCTCTAGTTTTCAGAAATGCACAGGTTTGGTAGGTTTCCCTAGGTGCCGGCTGAGCTAGAGGCCAAAATCTACAGGTAGGCACTTCGCAAAAAACACCTCTGTTTTCTTCCAAAAATTTGGATGTGTCCACGTTGCGCTTTGGTGCGTTTCCTGTCGCGGGCACTAGGCCTACCCACACAAGTGAGGTATCATTTTTATCGGGAGACTTGGGGGAACACCGGGTGGAAGGAAATTTGTGGCTTCTCTCAGATTCCCGAACTTTCTGCCACAGAAATGTGAGGAACATGTGTTTTTTTAGCCAAATTTTGAGGTTTGCAAAGGATTCTGGGTAACAGAACCTAGTCCGAGCCCCGCAAGTCACCCCTCCTTGGATTCCCCTAGGTCTCTCGTTTTCAGAAATGCACAGGTTTGGTAGGTTTCCCTAGGTGCCGGCTGAGCTAGAGGCCAAAATCTACAGGTAGGCACTTCGCAAAAAACACCTCTGTTTTCTTCCAAAAATTTGGATGTGTCCAGTTGCGCTTTGGTGCGTTTCCTGTCGCGGGCGCTAGGCCTACCCACATAAGTGAGGTATCATTTTTATCGGGAGACTTGGGGGAACGCTGGGTGGAAGGAAATTTGTGGCTCCTCTCACATTCCAGAACTTTATGCCACAGAAATGTGAGGAACATGTGTTTTTTAAGCCATATTTTGAGGTTTGCAAAGGATTCTGGGTAACAGAACCTGGTCCGAGCCCCGCAAGTCACCCCTCCTTGGATTCCCCTAGGTCTCTAGTTTGCAGAAATGCACAGGTTTGGTAGGTTACCCTAGGTGCCGGCTGAGGTAGAGGCCAAAATCTTCAGGTAGGCACTTCCCAAAAAACACCTCTGTTTTATTCCAAAAATGTGGATGTGTCCATGTTGCGCTTTGGGGCGTTTCCTGTCGCGGGCGCTAAGCCTACCCACACAAGTGAGGTATCATTTTTATCGGGAGACTTGGGGGAACGCTGGGTGGAAGGAAATTTGTGGCTTCTCTCAGATTCCCGAACTTTCTGCCACAGAAATGTGAGGAACATGTGTTTTTTTTAGCCAAATTTTGAGGTTTGCAAAGGATTCTGGGAAACAGAACCTGGTCCGAGCCCCGCAAGTCACCCCTCCTTGGATTCCCCTAGGTCTCTAGTTTTCAGAAATGCACAGGTTTGGTAGGTTTCCCTTGGTGCCAGCTGAGCTAGAGGCCAAAATCTACAGGTAGGCACTTCGCAAAAAACACCTCTGTTTTCTTCCAAAAATGTGGATGTGTCCACGTTGCGCTTTGGTGCGTTTCCTGTCGCGGGCGCTAGGCCTACCCACACAAGTGAGGTATCATTTTTATCGGGAGACTTGGGGGAACGCTGGGTGGAAGGAAATTTGTGGCTCCTCTCAGATTCCAGTACTTTTTTGCCACAGAAATGTGAGGAACATGTGTTTTTTTAGCCAAATTTTGAGGTTTGCAAAGGATTCTGGGTAACAGAACCTGGTCCGAGCCCCGCAAGTCTTCCCTCCTTGGATTCCCCTAGGTCTCTAGTTTTCAGAAATGCACAGGTTTGGTAGGTTTCCCTAGGTGCCGGCTGAGCTAGATGCCACAATCTACAGGTAGGCACTTCGCAAAAAACACCTCTGTTTTCTTCCAAAAATTTGGATGTGTCCACGTTGCGCTTTGGGGCGTTTCCTGTCGCGGGCGCTAGGCCTACCCACACAAGTGAGGTATAATTTTTATCGGGAGACTTGGGGGAATGCTGGGTGGAAGGAAATTTGTGGCTCCTCTCAGATTCCCGAACTTTCTGCTACAGAAATGTGAGGAACATGTGTTTTTTTAGCCAAATTTTGAGGTTTGCAAAGGATTCTGGGTAACAGAACCTGGTCCGAGCCCCGCAAGTCACCCCTCCTTGGATTCCCCTAGGTCTCTAGTTTTCAGAAATGCACAGGTTTGGTAGGTTTCCCTAGGTGCCGGCTGAGCTAGAGGCCAAAATCTACAGGTAGGCACTTCGCAAAAAACACCTCTGTTTTCTTCCAAAAATTTGGATGTGTCCACGTTGCGCTTTGGGGCGTTTCCTGTCGCGGGCGCTAGGCCTACCCCCACAAGTGAGGTATCATTTTTTTCGGGAGACTTGGGGGAACGCTGGGTGGAAGGAAATTTGTGGCTCCTCTCAGATTCCAGAACTTTCTGCCACAGAAATGTGAGGAACATGTGTTTTTTTAGCCAAATTTTGAGGTTTGCCAAGGATTCTGGGTAACAGAACCTGGTCCGAGCCCCGCAAGTCTCCCCTCCTTGGATTCCCCTAGGTCTCTAGTTTTCAGAAATGCACAGGTTTGGTAGGTTTCCCTAGGTGCCGGCTGAGCTAGAGGCCAAAATCTACAGGTAGGCACTTCGCAAAAAACACCTCTGTTTTCTTCCAAAAATTTGGATGTGTCCACGTTGCGCTTTGGGGCGTTTCCTGTCGCGGGCGCTAGGCCTACCCACACTAGTGAGGTATCATTTTTATCGGGAGACTTGGGGGAACGCTGGGTGGAAGGAAATTTGTGGCTCCTCTCAGATTCCCGAACTTTCTGCCTCAGAAATGTGAGGAACATGTGTTTTGTTAGCCAAATTTTGAGGTTTGCAAAGGATTCTGGGTAACAGAACCTGGTCCGAGCCCCGCAAGTCACCTCTCCTTGGATTCCCCTAGGTCTCTAGTTTTCAGAAATGCACAGGTTTGGTAGGTTTCCCTAGGTGCCGGCTGAGCTAGAGGCCAAAATCTACAGGTAGGCACTTCGCAAAAAACACCTCTGTTTTCTTCCAAAAATTTGGATGTGTCCACGTTGCGCTTTGGGGCATTTACTGTCGCGGGCGCTAGGCCTACCCACACAAGTGAGGTATAATTTTTATCGGGAGACTTGGGGGAATGCTGGGTGGAAGGAAATTTGTGGCTCCTCTCAGATTCCCGAACTTTCTGCTACAGAAATGTGAGGAACATGTGTTTTTTTAGCCAAATTTTGAGGTTTGCAAAGGATTCTGGGAAACAGAACCTGGTCCGAGCCCCGCAAGTCACCCCTCCTTGGATTCCCCTAGGTCTCTAGTTTTCAGAAATGCACAGGTTTGGTAGGTTTCCCTAGGTGCCAGCTGAGCTAGAGGCCAAAATCTACAGATAGGCACTTCGCAAAAAACACCTCTGTTTTCTTCCAAAAATGTGGATGTGTCCACGTTGCGCTTTGGTGCGTTTCCTGTCGCGGGCGCTAGGCCTACCCACACAAGTGAGGTATCATTTTTATCGGGAGACTTGGGGGAACGCTGGGTGGAAGGAAATTTGTGGCTCCTCTCACATTTCAGAACTTTATGCCACAGAAATGTGAGGAACATGTGTTTTTTAAGCCAAATTTTGAGGTTTGCAAAGGATTCTGGGTAACAGAACCTGGTCCGAGCCCCGCAAGTCACCCCTCCTTGGATTCCCCTAGGTCTCTAGTTTTCAGAAATGCACAGGTTTGGTAGGTTTCCCTAGGTGCCGGCTGAGCTAGAGGCCAAAATCTACAGGTAGGCACTTTGCAAAAAACACCTCTGTTTTCTTCGAAAAATTTGGATGTGTCCACGTTGCGCTTTGGGGCGTTTCCTGTCGCGGGCGCTAGGCCTACCCACACAATTGAGGTATCATTTTTATCGGGAGACTTGGGGGAACGCTGGGTGGAAGGAAATTTGTGGCTCCTCTCACATTCCAGAACTTTATGCCACAGAAATGTGAGGAACATGCGTTTTTTTAAGCCATATTTTGAGGTTTGCAAAGGATTCTGGGTAACAGAACCTGGTCCGAGCCCCGCAAGTCACCCCTCCTTGGATTCCCCCAGGTCTCTAGTTTTCAGAAATGCACAGGTTTGGTAGGTTACCCTAGGTGCCGGCTGAGCTAGAGGCCAAAATCTTCAGGTAGGCACTTCGCAAAAAACACCTCTGTTTTATTCCAAAAATGTGGATGTGTCCATGTTGCGCTTTGGGGCGTTTCCTGTCGCGGGCGCTAAGCCTACCCACACAAGTGAGGTATCATTTTTATCGGGAGACTTGGGGGAACGCTGGGTGGAAGGAAATTTGTGGCTTCTCTCAGATTCCCGAACTTTCTGCCACAGAAATGTGAGGAACATGTGTTTTTTTTAGCCAAATTTTGAGGTTTGCAAAGGATTCTGGGAAACAGAACCTGGTCCGAGCCCCGCAAGTCACCCCTCCTTGGATTCCCCTAGGTCTCTAGTTTTCAGAAATGCACAGGTTTGGTAGGTGTCCCTAGGTGCCAGCTGAGCTAGAGGCCAAAATCTACAGGTAGGCACTTCGCAAAAAACACCTCTGTTTTCTTCCAAAAATTTGGATGTGTCCACGTTGCGCTTTGGTGCGTTTCCTGTCGCGGGCGCTAGGCCTACCCACACAAGTGAGGCATCATTTTTATCGGGAGACTTTGGGGAACGCTGGGTGGAAGGAAATTTGTGGCTGCTCTCAGATTCCAGTACTTTTTTGCCACAGAAATGTGAGGAACATGTGTTTTTTTAGCCAAATTTTGAGGTTTGCAAAGGATTCTGGGTAACAGAACCTGGTCCGAGCCCCGCAAGTCTTCCCTCCTTGGATTCCCCTAGGTCTCTAGTTTTCAGAAATGCACAGGTTTGGTAGGTTTCCCTAGGTGCCGGCTGAGCTAGAGGCCAAAATCTACAGGTAGGCACTTCGCAAAAAACACCTCTGTTTTCTTCCAAAAATTTGGATGTGTCCACGTTGCGCTTTGGTGCGTTTCCTGTCGCGGGCACTAGGCCTACCCACACAAGTGAGGTATCATTTTTATCGGGAGACTTGGGGGAACACCGGGTGGAAGGAAATTTGTGGCTTCTCTCAGATTCCCGAACTTTCTGCCACAGAAATGTGAGGAACATGTGTTTTTTTAGCCAAATTTTGAGGTTTGCAAAGGATTCTGGGTAACAGAACCTAGTCCGAGCCCCGCAAGTCACCCCTCCTTGGATTCCCCTAGGTCTCTCGTTTTCAGAAATGCACAGGTTTGGTAGGTTTCCCTAGGTGCCGGCTGAGCTAGAGGCCAAAATCTACAGGTAGGCACTTCGCAAAAAACACCTCTGTTTTCTTCCAAAAATTTGGATGTGTCCAGTTGCGCTTTGGTGCGTTTCCTGTCGCGGGCGCTAGGCCTACCCACATAAGTGAGGTATCATTTTTATCGGGAGACTTGGGGGAACGCTGGGTGGAAGGAAATTTGTGGCTCCTCTCACATTCCAGAACTTTATGCCACAGAAATGTGAGGAACATGTGTTTTTTAAGCCATATTTTGAGGTTTGCAAAGGATTCAGGGTAACAGAACCTGGTCCGAGCCCCGCAAGTCACCCCTCCTTGGATTCCCCTAGGTCTCTAGTTTTCAGAAATGCACAGGTTTGGTAGGTTACCGTAGGTGCCGGCTGAGGTAGAGGCCAAAATCTTCAGGTAGGCACTTCGCAAAAAACACCTCTGTTTTCTTCCAAAAATGTGGATGTGTCCATGTTGCGCTTTGGGGCGTTTCCTGTCGCGGGCGCTAGGCCTACCCACACCAGTGAGGTATCATTTTTATCGGGAGACTTGGGGGAACGCTGGGTGGAAGGAAATTTGTGGCTTCTCTCAGATTCCCGAACTTTCTGCAACAGAAATGTGAGGAACATGTGTTTTTTTTAGCCAAATTTTGAGGTTTAGCAAAGGATTCTGGGAAACAGAACCTGTCCGAGCCCCGCAAGTCACCCCTCCTTGGATTCCCCTAGGTCTCTAGTTTTCAGAAATGCACAGGTTTGGTAGGTTTCCCTTGGTGCCAGCTGAGCTAGAGGCCAAAATCTACAGGTAGGCACTTCGCAAAAAACACCTCTGTTTTATTCCAAAAATGTGGATGTGTCCATGTTGCGCTTTGGGGCGTTTCCTGTCGCGGGCGCTAGGCCTACCCACACCAGTGAGGTATCATTTTTATCGGGAGACTTGGGGGAACGCTGGGTGGAAGGAAATTTGTGGCTTCTCTCAGATTCCCGAACTTTCTGCAACAGAAATGTGAGGAACATGTGTTTTTTTTAGCCAAATTTTGAGGTTTGCAAAGGATTCTGGGAAACAGAACCTGTCCGAGCCCCGCAAGTCACCCCTCCTTGGATTCCCCTAGGTCTCTAGTTTTCAGAAATGCACAGGTTTGGTAGGTTTCCCTTGGTGCCAGCTGAGCTAGAGGCCAAAATCTACAGGTAGGCACTTCGCAAAAAACACCTCTGTTTTCTTCCAAAAATGTGGATGTGTCCACGTTGCGCTTTGGTGCGTTTCCTGTCGCGGGCGCTAGGCCTACCCACACAAGTGAGGTATCATTTTTATCGGGAGACTTGGGGGAACGCTGGGTGGAAGGAAATTTGTGGCTCCTCTCAGATTCCAGTACTTTTTTGCCACAGAAATGTGAGGAACATGTGTTTTTTTAGCCAAATTTTTAGGTTTGCAAAGGATTCTGGGTAACAGAACCTGGTCCGAGCCCCGCAAGTCTTCCCTCTTTGGATTCCCCTAGGTCTCTAGTTTTCAGAAATGCACAGGTTTGGTAGGTTTCCCTAGGTGCCGGCTGAGCTAGAGGCCACAATCTACAGGTAGGCACTTCGCAAAAAACACCTCTGTTTTCTTCCAAAAATTTGGATGTGTCCACGTTGCGCTTTGGGGCGTTTCCTGTCGCGGGCGCTAGGCCTACCCACACAAGTGAGGTATAATTTTTATCGGGAGACTTGGGGGAATGCTGGGTGGAAGGAAATTTGTGGCTCCTCTCAGATTCCCGAACTTTCTGCTACAGAAATGTGAGGAACATGTGTTTTTTTAGCCAAATTTTGAGGTTTGCAAAGGATTCTGGGTAACAGAACCTGGTCCGAGCCCCGCAAGTCACCCCTCCTTGGATTCCCCTAGGTCTCTAGTTTTCAGAAATGCACAGGTTTGGTAGGTTTCCCTAGGTGCCGGCTGAGCTAGAGGCCAAAATCTACAGGTAGGCACTTCGCAAAAAACACCTCTGTTTTCTTCCAAAAATTTGGATGTGTCCACGTTGCGCTTTGGGGCGTTTCCTGTCGCGGGCGCTAGGCCTACCCACACTAGTGAGGTATCATTTTTATCGGGAGACTTGGGGGAACGCTGGGTGGAAGGAAATTTGTGGCTCCTCTCAGATTCCCGAACTTTCTGCCACAGAAATGTGAGGAACATGTGTTTTTTAAGCCAAATTTTGAGGTTTGCAAAGGATTCTGGGTAACAGAACCTGGTCCGAGCCCCGCAAGTCACCCCTCCTTGGATTCCCCTAGGTCTCTAGTTTTCAGAAATGCACATGTTTGGTAGGTTACCCTAGGTGCCGGCTGAGCTAGAGGCCAAAATCTTCAGGTAGGCACTTCGCAAAAAACACCTCTGTTTTATTCCAAAAATGTGGATGTGTCCATGTTGCGCTTTGGGGCGTTTCCTGTCACGGGCGCTAGGCCTACCCACACAAGTGAGGTATCATTTTTATCGGGAGACTTGGGGGAACGCTGGGTGGAAGGAAATTTGTGGCTGCTCTCAGATTCCCGAACTTTCTGCCACAGAAATGTGAGGAACATGTGTTTTTTTTAGCCAAATTTTGAGGTTTGCAAAGGATTCTGGGAAACAGAACCTGGTCCGAGCCCCGCAAGTCACCCCTCCTTGGATTCCCCTAGGTCTCTAGTTTTCAGAAATGCACAGGTTTGGTAGGTTTCCCTGTGTGCCAGCTGAGCTAGAGGCCAAAATCTACAGATAGGCTCTTCGCAAAAAACACCTCTGTTTTCTTCCAAAAATGTGGATGTGTCCACGTTGCGCTTTGGTGCGTTTCCTGTCGCGGGCGCTAGGCCTACCCACACAAGTGAGGTATCATTTTTATCGGGAGACTTGGGGGAACGCTGGGTGGAAGGAAATTTGTGGCTCCTCTCACATTTCAGAACTTTATGCCACAGAAATGTGAGGAACATGTGTTTTTTAAGCCAAATTTTGAGGTTTGCAAAGGATTCTGGGTAACAGAACCTGGTCCGAGCCCCGCAAGTCACCCCTCCTTGGATTCCCCTAGGTCTCTAGTTTTCAGAAATGCACAGGTTTGGTAGGTTTCCCTAGGTGCCGGCTGAGCTAGAGGCCAAAATCTACAGGTAGGCACTTCGCAAAAAACACCTCTGTTTTCTTCCAAAAATTTGGATGTGTCCACGTTGCGCTTTGGTGCGTTTCCTGTCGCGGGCGCTAGGCCTACCCACACAAGTGAGGTATCATTTTTATCGGAAGACTTGGGGGAACGCTGGGTGGAAGGAAATTTGTGGCTCCTCTCACATTCCAGAACTTTATGCCACAGAAATGTGAGGAACATGTGTTTTTTTAAGCCATATTTTGAGGTTTGCAAAGGATTCTGGGTAACAGAACCTGGTCCGAGCCCCGCAAGTCACCCCTCCTTGGATTCCCCTAGGTCTCTAGTTTTCAGAAATGCACAGGTTTGGTAGGTTACCCTAGGTGCCGGCTGAGCTAGAGGCCAAAATCTTCAGGTAGGCACTTCGCAAAAAACACCTCTGTTTTATTCCAAAAATGTGGATGTGTCCATGTTGCGCTTTGGGGCGTTTCCTGTCGCGGGCGCTAAGCCTACCCACACAAGTGAGGTATCATTTTTATCGGGAGACTTGGGGGAACGCTGGGTGGAAGGAAATTTGTGGCTTCTCTCAGATTCTTGAACTTTCTGCCACAGAAATGTGAGGAACATGTGTTTTTTTTAGCCAAATTTTGAGGTTTGCAAAGGATTCTGGGAAACAGAACCTGGTCCGAGCCCCGCAAGTCACCCCTCCTTGGATTCCCCTATGTCTCTAGTTTTCAGAAATGCACAGGTTTGGTAGGTTTCCCTAGGTGCCAGCTGAGCTAGAGGCCAAAATCTACAGATAGGCACTTCGCAAAAAACACCTCTGTTTTCTTCCAAAAATGTGGATGTGTCCACGTTGCGCTTTGGTGCGTTTCCTGTCGCGGGCGCTAGGCCTACCCA